>NC_083722.1:67550621-68940621 GCF_028564815.1 Eubalaena glacialis | reverse complement strand
TAAAACTTTCAGGCTGCTCTCATCCTCCAGCTCATTTACTCAGGGATTACATCTGTGTCTTAGAGAAAAATGTGATTATTTTCCATACCCTGGCCCTAGTGAGGAATAAAGCATTTCATCTGAGGAGCTGCAGCTGCAGACTCTATGCCAGGGGAAGACCAAATGTGAACTCATGTTATCCACTCAGAAAATAGAAATGGGCAGAGTCCTTCCTCTGTTGCAGGGTCCTCTGCCTTCATTTGTCAGAGTATCTAGAAGTAGATAATGATATAATGTCAGGATCCCACAAGGATCCTTGCCACTATTCCAGAGAGTAACTCTCATGATCAAGGTACTCGATTTTACTTAAGCTTTCAGAAAATAATAATCTACTGAACTGAAATTCTTTGATTTTTCAAATCTTTTTTTCCTCTGCCCTGAGCAATATTTCTATGAGTATTCCTATTTAAGCTTTACCTGCAATGAGTATTTATAAAATAAGATTTCATTTGAATATGCTAACCTCTCAGTATAATATACATCTTGATTTTTAAAAAATTAACTAGCTGATTTCTAAACATACACTCAATTTCTTGATATTTCCTATCTTGCTGTCTACATCTTGGCTATTTTGCCAACATATAATACCTTCACATAAGAGCGAATATAGTAAATTAATAAGTTTTCCAACTGTTGGCATTGAAAGTAGTAGGTCAAAGAAAGTTTCAGGAAAATGGGCAAAAATCCCTGGATTCTGGAAAGGACAATTATAACAAAAACTGGGCTCAGACATGGTTTTGTTTCTCATTAGCTGTATGACTTTGGTCAAGTCATTTGACCCATCTGTGTTGTGATTTCTTTATTTGTGAAAGTGAAAGGATGACGCCTACCTCACCTTCCCTTTCTCACAGGGCTACTGTGCAGACCAAAGAAGATAAACTTTTTGAATCTAAAAGATTTAGCACACTTAGATGGAAATAAATTTTCAGAGAGGCTATTGTAAAGGAGGCTAGTTGACAGAGGTCAGCTTACCACTTTTTAGTCATCTAGAACTCTAGGAACCTGACCGCTGTGATGACTACTATGATCAGATAGAGTATAGGCAGTCTATTTATTGATATAGAACAAGGTCTGGAGCCAAACTGGGCTGAGAAAAGGATATGTTGGTCCCCGTCTCTGGACCTAGAACCATGTATGCACTAGGGCTAAGCAAATTGAACAAAGCTCCCTGAGGTGGGGCAGGCTTTAGGAACATGAAATATTTGGTTAACCAAAGCACTTTGCCTTGCCAAGTGGTATTTGCAATCCTGGGGTAGAGCCAAAAGGCTCTGGACAAAGGAAGGGAACAATCATATGACCAGAAGGCATGAGGTTCTAGGATTTGCCCAGCTTCAGACACCTACCCTCAGTATCTATTTCTGAAGAAGGTGGGGGAGGTCAATTGAGGATGCACAGACACAACCACTGGGAGAATAATATAGAGTTTTAGTTTGACAGGTTTTTTTTTCCTCCTAACAGCATTTTGAAGATATTGTCCTATTGTCTCCTGACCTCTATAATTGCCAATAAGAAATGCGTTGTCAGTCTGCTTGTCCGTCCATTGTAAGTAAACTGTATTTTCCCTTTGGCTGATTTTGAGATTTTTCATGTTGTCTTTGGTGTTCTGAAGTTTCACTATGACATCACCAAGTATGGATTTATTTTTATTTATTTTGCTCAGGACTCAAGTTTCTTCAACCTGAAGATATGTATCTTTCTTCAGGGATGTGCAGAAAAAAGATATTGTTGTACAACCACCATAATGGCAAAAATTAAAAATTATCAAGTTTTGGCAAGGATGTGGGAAAAATTCTCATAAGCTACTTATGAGAATTTATAAACTATTACAACATTTCTGGGCTGCAATCTCGGGGTACTAGCAAAACAAGATATAACCAAGAAATATAATCCAAGGAATATCTATCATCTTGGAAATCAAAAAGAAGATATGAAATAATTCCTGGTTTGAAGAAAGAACAGAATTAAAAGCTATATGGAAATGGTCAACAGTATTAGCCAGACACAAACATGCTTGGGGAGGTAAGGGAGACTACTGATCAACCTGGGGTCTCTCCAAGGTTACAAGTCTTAGAAAACAAAGATACTCATTCAGAGTCAATTTTTTATCTGGGTTGTACTGTGGTTTCTGCTGGTTTCTGACATGGCAAAAGGGGGAAGAGTTAGAATGTACCCCTCCCTCTCTCCCAACTTTCCTTTGGTAACAGGTAGGAAAGCACAGTAGAAGATAATGGAACGTAGTAGAATGTGGAGGGATGTAAAATGGACAGTATTAGGTGGAGGGAAACTCAGAGCACAGGAGAGCGAGGGCATCGGGGCCGGCATTCTGCTGGGAGCTGGGGCGGCCAAGCACAGGCAGATGCCTGAAGCACCAACCAGGCCATGGATCTGTGTCCTTGAGAGAGCACAGCCAGACCTAGCCAAGCTTAAAGGGCAAGTGAGAATCTGGGGGCAATGCCAGGGGAAGTCCTGCTCGAGGTGTGGGGCTGGGTGAGAGGGAGTGCCAGAAGTAGGGAGGAAGCGTGCTAGACTCAGATGGGCTGTAGCTCAGAACGCCATACTCCCGAAAAGAGGAAGCAGGACAAGTACTGTCCCAAGGCAGCTGGGGGGACAGAGTGTCCTGGCTTCCTCACTTGGGGAGGCCACTTCTCTGTGGAAGTGGCAATAAAAAGGCAGGGAATCGAACTACACAGAGCCTTCAAGTAGAAATGTTTCCTGCCTAAATTCAGGTGCTAAATGAACAACAAAAAGAGAACCTCTACTATGAACAGTTTCCAACGATGAGATACCTGAGGCCATTATATTACTGGGAATAACACCAAGGGTGCCATGACAGACCACCTGAAAGAACAAATTAGTGGGCCAGCCCCACTCAGACCTAATGAGGAAACTTCACATTCCTTTAGCTCGTTTTAGATTTTGGTAAAGCCAGACCCCATGCTCCAAGTTTGCTGGGTTCTATCCTCCATATCATCCAGATAATACACAGTTACTACAGAATATGACATCAAGGAGAGAGCATGGTGTGTATTAATTCATGTAAAAAATTGAGTATCAGCACAGAAATGTTAATAACTAGAAATTACTGAATTCTCTATGTTGTCTGTTGTGGAAATAAAGGCCTCTGGGGAATGGATCAAAAATATCTGGAAATTACTTGAAACTGGTGAATAACAAAATGGAATTATAACTAAAATGTACTATAACCCAATTGTACTTTTTGTCTTTCAAGGGTTGGTTCCGGGGAGCACTACACAGTGAATATTACAAAAATTACATAAAGCTCCAAAAGCTACTCTATGTAAATTTCTTGAGTGGGAATTCTCAACCATAATGTTTGGCATATTATTCTGATAATTCTATACCAGAATATAGAATTGTATAGTATATCAATTGATTTTGTGTTCTGACATTTTGACCGGTTTTGGTAAAACTGAGGTGTGTACCCAGAGTTGTCCTGATATATGCTTAAAAACCGGCCCTCTGGGTGGAAAGTCCTGGTTGATAGTGTTTGCCAATTTCCATGGTGTAAATACTTCCATTATGGCTGATTGTAAGCTACAAACATGATATCACTGAGTGCAGAATTGGGAAGAGATGTGCAAAGTTGACCCTTGTGAGTCGGTACAGGACACTGTATATACCTATGGGCCTGTGTGAAACTACAGTTTTTTACTAAAAATGTTGCCCTGTAAATATACGAAGGCACTAGTGAAAGAAAAAATATAAAGGGAAAATAAATTCCAATTAGGAGCTCAAATGGAAAAAATTGACAGAGGATTTTTTTAACTTTGTATTCTACGTTTTATTATTATCTTTTATTAAGCAAACAAGCCATCTATGTGTCACCCTGAGTGTTCCGAAATCTTAGTTTCTTTGGTGTTCCCCTAGATGGAGGCTAGAGTTTCTCTCCTTTCAGATACTGGTGCTAAGATGATGCTGACCAAAGAATCGATGGGACCTGCTCACCGTGAAGCTAGTTTCAGGATGGCTGAGCTGAGGGTGGAGACAGAAGAAAAGATGTGGAGGCTTCTGAATTTGGGGAGGCAACACTGATATTTAGACTTCTGGTTTGGTATGATAATATATTGCTTTTAAGAAATTAATACTCATGGAAACAAGAAAAATCAGTTGTTCAAAAATTGAAAAAAAAAGAGAACGGATTGATAAACTCTTCTGTTAGAGCAAGCCAAGAAGAACTTATTAAAATTGAGATGAATTGGAAATATCAATGGACATGTTTTTAAAGGAGGCTTTATCTATTCTGTCCCTACAGTGATTTAGGCCGTTGGATATTTTTGCTGCCATCTGCCAAATTCCAGTTGGAATGTGGGACAAGCTTAATTGTGGAACTAGTGCTTGTGGGTTCTAAAACTATTCTCCAATGAAAGGAACAAAGCCCTTGGAGGATAGTTGACTCCATATTTCTGGGCAGGGAAAAAAAAATCAGGATTAGTTTGTAGATTCTAGATGTTGAAAGAAAACAAGGTTGCATTAAGGTATCAGAGAGTCATAAATCCATAATGATGCAAAAGAGAAAACAGAATTGCCTGAAAAACACAGTCTCTGAAATTGTTTACTGAAAAGGCTGTGTATCAATTAATAAAAATCATGTGAAGCCTACACTTAAGTTTTTCTAAGCAACAGTTTGAAAATGCAGCATGCTGTCTTTTTCTATAAGGAGATGAACCCGCAGCAGGACACAGTCATAGGACAATATCAATATTCCAAAGATCTCTGTGAGATGTGGTTTATTTGATAGAAAAGGATGCAAGCAGATCGAAAGGGAATCAGGATTTTTGGTGATGCCTGGGATGACCTTTAAGAGTAGTTTCTCTTACCTTTCTAGCAATAAATTACAATCTTTCCTAAGTATTGCCAACAGTGGTTGCACAGCAGATAGAGGCATCCCCTGAAAGCTGCTGAGGTTTTATAAAGTAGCCAGCACGCATGTAGTATTGCAGGTTATATCATGTTGCTATGACCATTTACTCAGCAATGATTCACTTTGCACAGGTGGGGGCTCTACATCTTATTTCTATGTTATTTTTATTATCACGTAGCTGTGTGCCTCAGATGGCAAATCAGAAGCAGCCTCTCTCCCTGCGGTAGACCTCACTGTGCCTCACTACGAGTGGAGAAAATCTCGTAGATGTCACAAAATGTTAAGTGGACCCTGACCAACAGACAACTCTGAGTGGGCAATATCAAACAGAAAAAAAGGATGTGGTGAAGAAGTATCAAAGCTAGTTAAAAAGTAAAAGAAGAAAGATAAAATAAAAGGGAAGATGTGCCATAAAAATGTAAATTTTAACTGAGCTTCTCTTTCTAAGGAGATTTTAAAATTAAGGAATTATAAAAAAATAAGTGAAGGAACAGAAAGTAGAATGATAAGGGATAAGCTTGGTCATGAATAGATGAGGAGAAACATGCTTGCCCTCACCACAACCAAAAGTACAAAAATCAAGTGGAAAAACAGGTCAATAAAAATGCCAATTGATGTCTCTAAGAACTAAATGTAGGATAAAACAAGTGAAAAAAAGGTCATTTAAACACGAATTGGCGCTTATGATAACATCTTGTTCTTTACAAAGTCGCTATCTTAGATACATACTGTGGTTTACACAAAATTGGAAGGAAGCCAACCAGCAACAGGTTTATCATCAACAAAGGAGAGCATGGTGGCAACCAGGCAAGGAGGAGGTCAAACCCTCTCCCCAGAGGAGGTGGGGGCGGGCTGCTTTGGGCAAGAAGTCAGCACACGGTGGGGCTGCCCAGGGCGTGGCGTGATGGAGTATTGGGTGGAAACTGAGTGGGGTTCGAGGAAGAGCAAAGAAAGGAGAGGAGGGCTTTGGGCTTTGTTTAAATACGTAAGTCCAAGGATGGGTGTCTGTGAGCCTCTGAGCATGGTCTGTGGTCAGTGTCAATCATGCAGGATTGTGTCTATCACGCAGGATTGGCAGATTTGCCTTCCTTAGTCTCCTCTTCTCTCCGATGGGTGTCACTGTGAGAACCTACCCCGGGGGCTTGTGAGCCAAATTGGATTCATAGTGATGGAGACAGCCTACTGCTCTAAGCAAACTGCCCTTGTTCCTAACATCTCTGAAGGAAAGATGAGACCCCTGAAGAGAGGGCAAAAAGGAAAGCTGTCAGCATGTGCGCATCGATCCCGTCCTGTCTCTTTAAATCACTGAACATAATTTGTGGCAATTTGGGGGATACTGCTCGGGATACTGCCGAACCCCTATTGCCTGGACGTATATAAAAATACAGAAGGCTCTACCTCTAGACCCTCAGTAAGCAGAAGAGATGGGCCTTCACAGTTGGGAATGTCAGCTTGAAGTGAAGAGAAGGCAGACTTTAATTGCTGAGGAAGCCTGGTGTGTCAACGCCATTGTGAACACTCAGAAAATTAGGGGTACTTTGTTGGAACTTGAAGTTGTTTTGGGAGCATTAATATAATGTTATCCTATTTCTATAGTCACAGGCTGGTGAGTCCATAGTCAAAATAACATTCCACATACAGATTCACTCATACCTACCCCTCACACTACTTCCCTTGTTTTGGTTCCTTACTCAGACTGAATGGATTTTTCTCCTGTAGTTTTTTGACGCTGCCCTCCTTCTTCTTGGTTCTTGCTATCACCAGCTGAACTCTGGGTGGCCCAACCCAGCTTTCCCTCCAGGTCCTGGGCAGTGGCTTCTTGATACTGAGAATCTGGACCATCTCCTGCTCTGGCTTTGCTCCTCTACCTGAATTCTATTACATACGGGCTTCCATGCCACCCTCCCAAGATACACACACAACACACTGATCATCTCTCATCATGCGCTCAGTCTCTCTCTCTGTATTCTTATATATAACAGAGGGCATTTTGCCCCAATGAATTCTTCACTAACATTATTTTTACACAGAATGGATGCCATAGTTTCTCATAAGAGCCGGTGACATTTTGGAGTCAGAAATGTCCTCATGCACAGGTGTCATCTGAGTCTATAAGACAATGAAGTTTGTAAAACCACTCCCTTCATCCAGACCTGCAGAACAAGTACAGACATTAGACTTTATATAGTCCAACATGCCTGATTTACAGGTGAAAAACGGAGTCCCTGAGAGGGTAAATGATCTGCCCTGAGTGTCTCAGAGAAACTGTGATGAAGGCACACACCCAGACCCATTGTTCAAAACACTTTCCATCGTGAAGAGCAATTTAGTAAGTGACATCATTCTGGAGGCTGTGAAGACAGAGTTGAGCGGGGAGAGACCAGCAGGAAAAACATACAGGAGGCTGTTTAAAAGTCCAGAAAGTAGTTGAGGGAATGGACTCTAATGTCAAAAAAGCAGAATTCATCTGTAAGAGTAAATCACCTCACCAGCAAATCACACAAAGACCCATCTGCCCACCCCTACACTCCCCAGGGACCAGGCATTCCTAGCCGAGGCAATACTGTGTATGGTCATGCAGAGGCAGGAAGGTGGTCTCCGAGTGATTAGCATGGATGAGGTTTAGGAGGCATGTAGAAGCAAAGCAGGAGATAAGGCCACTTCCGTGGAATTAGGACTTCCCTGCAAAGTCTGGAAATGTTCATTGTACCTAAGAACTCAGCCTGAGGTGAAGTTCCAGAAGAGGATCCAACACATGGTGGAAATATTGAAAGCCCAGTAATAAAAGGAGTGCAAACACAATCACCCACAGCTTCTGTCTGTGAATGAGGAGCCATACATAACACACGGGGCAATGGAGAACCATGATGGAAGCCACGAGGAGGCCCTGGAGTAAGGTGTCCCCAGACCATGGGCAAACCATAGAGCAGTACTGCTAATGCAGAGGAACTCAGGGAGCAGCCCCTAGAGTGCCATGGTATGCCCACTAGACCGAGCACACACAGAGTCTTAATGATACTTTACAGCACCAGAATCAACTCACTACACGCTGGACATAATTAAATGTTTAATCACAACCAACAATGCTTCCAAGTGTGGTTTTTGGAATAAACTAAATTGTTCACATGCCCACCAGCCACTCACCCATCAGCACACACCGTATAAACACCATTTCCCTCCTTCCACTGACATGTGTTAAAGATTTACTGAGCTATGCCCTATCAGGTATTTCATAAGATACCACATTACCTTATTTATTCATAATGTAGCAATTTAAAATAGTATTTTAGATGAGAAAAAAGTAAAGTTCAGAGACTCACCCAAAAGTCACATAGCTGATATTTAGAGGATCTGAGATTTTGACACCCATGCAAGTTCTATTCCCCAGCTCTCTTTTCCTGGTCAATCTCAATGAACTGCCTGGTGTCCCCCCGGGAGGCCTTAGGGGTGTCTTCCCTCGGGACAGGCGATTCCTGTTGTTGCTGCCCTCTCTCCCCCGTGTAAGTGGCCAGGAAGCTCCCACATGCTGTCTGGCCAGTGGTGGGTGTTGTAGGGTAGTGGGATGTTGGCAGGGCTTTTAGGAGGAGCCATACATAACACACGGGGCAATGGAGAACCAAGGGGTGTTGTAGGGTAGTGGGATGACCCAGCTACTCCACACTTCAGATCCAGGTAGGCCAAGACTAAAAGCCACAGGCCACAGCTTCAGATGGGAATATCTGTGTTGAGGAGAGCCTGGTGCTCAGCCCTTTCTGGCCAGGCTCCTGGTTTGCACTGGATCCTGATCCCCCAAGGCATACTCCACCATCCTCTGCTTCGTATGCATAAAAAATAGTCATCATTTCCTGAATGCTTACTATGTGCCAGGCACTGATCTAAGCCTTTTAGGTATACTTAATTTTCACAACGACCCTTTGAAATACATAGCTTTATTACCCAAGTTTTGTAGAAGAAGAAATAAATCAGCCTGGAAACATTAATAAGTTGCCCAAGATTCCATAATTAGTCAGGAGTGAAGCTGGGATTTGAACCCAGCAGCCTGGATCCTGGCTTTCTTGACTTGCATATTGATCTGCCATCCCCTGGGGTTCTTGATTTTGCCAACTTGACCAACTCCAGACACTGGCCTCTTCTTCCTGGTTTCAACTCAATGACTCACAGACAACGTGGGCTCCTCAGTCTCCAGTTGTGATCCCGTGGTTTTTGAACTGATGATGTCCTTCAGCTGGACATTTCCTGTCCCCGAAGTTTCCTGAGGCTCACTGGCAACACTGCCAAAGTGTTCTGGGTTTAACCCTTTGGAGGATTAACTAACCCCTTGTTCCAGCTGAGACCTATTCTAATGTTGAAAAGAAGGACTAACTAGTTCTAAAGCCAGGAATGCCCTGAATTGCTGTTTGCTGGGTGAATGTCTGTCTAGACTATTTCCCATCTGTTAAAAGTCCTGCCAAAATCCAAATAGAAAATATGGGTTTATTGTGCTTTGTGTCGATCACATGTATTATTTAGGCTATGCTAGGCTGAAGTAACAAACACTGATTGATGGATCAAAGACAATCAAAATTTGTGCCTTGGCTCAGGTGACAGTCCCGGGCAGGTGTGTGGATTGGCTGGACACCTCTCCCCCACATAGGCATTAAAGGACCTAGGATGAGAGAGGCCCTGCCATCCTCAGAACAGGGCTTCCAAGGTCACTACTGTCCTGTTCTTCCCAGTCAAGTGGAAGGAGGAAAGAGTATGGAAGAATGCAAAGGAAGGGTTTCATGGACCATGGCCACAAATGGCACATACAACTTCTGTTCACATCCCCTTGGCTGAAAATCAAACTGCAAGGGAGGCCGGGGAGTGTAATCCAGTTGTGTGCCCAAGAAGAAGAAAAACAGATTTTGGTGAACAATAAACTGTTCCTGTCACTCTACTTCTGATAAGTAATAGTCTGCACATTCATATTTTGACTTTCTTCTTCAGTTTGCTCTTCTGCATTTTCCTGAATTCCGTTTTTATTTCTATATTTACTTTTCTACTTTACTGTGTTTTTTCTTTAAGTCTTCTATGGAAGGTGGCAGAAAAGAAATTTTAAAAAATGAATGTAGTAGAATGTAAATCAATGAAGTTAGAACACACGCTCTCACCATACACAAAAATAAACTCAAAATGACTTAAAGACTTAAACATAAGACACGACACCATAAAACTCCTAGAAGAGATCATAGGCAAAACATTCTCTGACATAAATCGTACCAATGTTTTCTTAGGTCAGTCTCCAAAGGCAATAGAAATAAAAACAAAAATAAACAAATGGGACCTAATCAAACTTACAAGCTTTTGCATAGCAAAGGAAACCATAAAAAATCCAAAAAGACAACCTACAGAATGGGAGAAAATATTTGCAAACAATGTGACTGACAAGGGTTTAATTTCCAAAATATACAAACAGCTCATATAACCCAACAACAAAAAAACAAACAACCCAATAGAAAAATGGGCAGAAGACCTAAATAAACAGTTCACCAAAGAAGAAATACAAATGGCCAATAGGCACATGAAAAGATGTTCAACATTGCTAATTATTAGAGAATTGCAAATCAAAGCTACAATGAGGTATCACCTCACATGGGTTAGAATGGCCATCATTAAAAACTCTACAAATAATAAATGCTGGAGAGGATGTGGAGAAAAGGGAACTCTCCTATACTGTTGGTGGAAATGTAAATTGGTGCAGCTACTATGGAGAACAGTATGTAGGTTCCTCAGAAAACTAAAAATAGAATTACCATATGATCCAGCAATCCCACTCCTGGGTATATATCCAGACAAAACTCTAATCCAAAA
This sequence comes from Eubalaena glacialis, assembly GCF_028564815.1. Classification (NCBI taxonomy): domain Eukaryota; kingdom Metazoa; phylum Chordata; class Mammalia; order Artiodactyla; family Balaenidae; genus Eubalaena; species Eubalaena glacialis. The sequence goes on along the minus strand of NC_083722.1, from coordinate 68,929,868 downwards.
AGATACATGCACCCCTAGTTCACAGCAGCACTATTCACAATAGCCAAGACATGGAAACAATCTAAATGTCCATTGACAGATGAATGGATAAAGCAGATGTGGTACATATACACAATGGAATACTACTCAGCCATAAAAAAGAATGAAATAATGCCATTTGCAGCAACATGAATGCAAGTAGAGATTATCATACTAAGTGAAGTAAGTCAGACAGAGAAAGACAAACACCATATGATATCACTTATATGTGGAATCTAAAACATGACACAAATGAACCTATCTACAAAACAGAAATGGACTCACGGACATAGAGAACAGGCTGGTGGTCGCCAAGGGGAAGGGGGTTGAGGGAGGGATGGAGTGGGAGTTTGGGGTTAGCAGGTGTAAGCAATTATATACTCAATGGATAAACAACAAGGTCCTACTGTATAGCACAGAGAATTATATTCAGTATCCTATGATAAACCATAATGGAAAAGAATATAAAAAAAGAATGTGTGTGTGTATATATATGCATAACTGAATCACTTTGCTGTACAGCAGAAATTAACACAACACTGTAAATCAACTATACTTCAATAATAATAATATATATATAAATATAAATGAATGTAGTAGAAAATGACAGAGTATAAAATGATTTCTGTCTCTTATATACATAGATGGGGAAGATAGCAAGTTTTTGCTTTTGTTTTTGTTCCTGAGGAAAGGCCTACATTTGGGTAACATTTGCCAAGATTTTACAGATCTTAGGTCATACCCCGGACACGGTTCCCTTCTACCCAGATATTCCCGTAATTGTAATATGGGTAACCGGATTCCCTTCTTGTGGTTATGCACATTATAGATGTAGATGACTGAAGAATGCCAGCCCATCCATGCTTATCCGGAATTCTAGTTACGATTTTTTTCATGAAGACAGAGCAAATAAAAATCATTATATTTATAAACATTTTGTATAAAAAGAACATTAAATGTAGTGTCTTTGTGACAGCTTTAAGTATTATTCATCACTAATTAATATATTCTATTCTGCCTTCAGACGCGAATAAAGATTTCTGGACTTGAATTTCATTAATAAGATGTCAAATTAATTATTAGGAATTCACATAAGGGAATAATGTATAATACTTGGAAAATGAATGAAAGCTTTATTCATTATTATTAATAATCTCCAAGACATATAAATGAAGAAAGCAAGGTCCAGGGAAACTGAGACGATATAGAAGCCTCGTTTAAAGAGTAAGTAAGTCCTGGTTTTTATTTGTAACAATTCCTGCTCATTTTCAGATGCAGGGGAATGGTAACATGGGTAGATGGTGGATCATTTTTACTTCCTTCCCAATGATAAAGTCAATACTTTTGTGACAGCCACATAATTGGGTTTCCACTCAGGGATTTCTGGGAGAGAAAAGATCAAAATAAAACTGTTTGAAAAAAAAACACCTGGAATTCCAGTATGAACCTGTTTGTGTGAGACAGTAAGTAATCTTCTTCTCTTGTGTATCAGAAGAGCCTGGGATTGTTTACATTCTGCTCTAGGCTACTGAACCAAGTCAGCCAGAAAATAGTCATTGAAGTGCATGTTTTGGATTGAAAATCATCAACAGCCTCTGTGATTAGTGAAATAACTGGAGAGGCTGTCTTACTGGTTTGTGGCAGAGCATGACTCAGAGTACTATTGTGGTTATAATGGAAAAGGCACAATATTAAAGGTCAGTTCTATCTGCGGGGATCAGGGCATCAGTTCTATCTGTGTATTGAGCTCAGGATATTTGCTCTGTCTCTCAGCAAGGCAGTGAGGATCCCATCAAATGAGGTAGTTAATATGATATGCAAAACGCAAGATCAATAGAGTTGATATTACTTTTATTGAATATATTTATATTTTATATGACATTTTTTTAAAAATCAGTGATCACAGATCTCAATTTTCTTGTGTTCTTTACTGTCAGCATGACTTGACAACTAATTAGTCAAAACCACCCATGAAGGTAGGCAGACTTATGCTTCAAGGAGAACTACCCCACACTGTAACTGACTGTGTAATAGCAGTATTTTTTTCATGTTTTTTTCAAAGTGCCTTGAAATCAATTGTGTTAGTCAGAGTTCGCCAGAGAAACAGAACCAATAGATTGTGTGTGTGTGTGTGTGTGTGTGTGTGTGTGTGTATAATATATATATGGAATTGGCTTGCCTGATTATAGAAGCTGAGATCTGCAGCTGTGAGCTGAGACCCAAGGTTGCTGATGGTGTATCTAGTCTGAGTCTGAAGGCCTGACAATCAAGAGAACTGATATTGTGGGTTTCAATCCCAAAGCTGCCAGGTTCAAGACCCAGGAAGAGCCCATGTTTCAGTTCCACACCAAAGGCAGGAAAAACTGATGCCCCAGCTCAAGAGTCAGGCAGGAGGAGTTCCCTCTTACTTGAGAGACTGTCAGCCTTTTTATTCTCTCCAGGCCTTCAACTGATTGGATGAGGCCTACCCACCCTAGGGAGGGAAATCCACTTTACTCAGTTTACTGATTCAAATGTTAATCTCGTCTAAAACACACTCACAGACATACCCAAAATAATGTTTGACCAAATATCTGGGCATCCTGTGGCCCAGTCAAACTGACATATAAAATTAATTATCACATCAGGTAAGTCTTGTTTTAAAATGATCTAGTTGCAAAGGTAAATAATGACTCATTAAACTATAATTTTTAAAGTCCTCAGTTCTAAAAGAACAGGGGTTATTTCATTTCCCCCAGACTTTGCTCTCCAAATAAATAGCCATTAGAGGGAGCTCTGGTTGCAGCGTAGAAACAAAATTATCCTCCATGAATTGATAATGTTAACTTGAAACTCTGTTTCCAGGTTTTAATGGAGACACAGAGAATATATATATATATATATATATATATATATATATAAAAAAACAACACTAAACTAAGAGGTATTAAGTATCCTTTAGCGTCACCATTTTGTATCTCTGAACTGAGTGAGACCAGACTTGCTTCATGGAGTGCAAGAGCCGAAATGATACAGCGACAAAGCTGGGTGGAATGGGATAGGCTCTGGGCTTGAGTTCCAGCCATGCCATGGAAGCAGCTGAGTGCCCTTGAGTCAGTTGCTTCCCATCTCTCCTGGCCTATTTCCTCTCCTGAACAATGAAGATGACAGAGATTAGTGTTTATCACACATTGGTATCTGTGGATGGGAGAATTCTAGAATTAAAAAATTTTTTCTTTTCCCAAAAGATAACCTTGAAAATGTTATGTTCTTAAAAGCTGATGTTCTTGAAAGAATTATCTTAAGCATACTCTCAGTCATAAGGATGATACACTCACAGTCAACCCAGCTTCTGCCATGCGGTTTATGAGCTATGTTGACATTATGTGGGTACCAAGTGATCCCTGTCTTGAAGTGACAGCACTGAACTTTTAATCTGTTGCTAAGCCTCTTCTGGATGACTTTAGGTTGGTGTTGTCAAAATGACAACAGTTGACTTATAATTACCATTGTACCGATAAAGACAAATTTTTCTCTTTCGCAGAGATAATATTGAAATTGAAATATTCTATGACAATGCAATTGAAAGCACTGTCATAGAATAATATTTTAGAGTCATAAGTCATCTTGCAAACTGAAAAGGAACCCTCCTACACGTTGGTGGGAATGTAAATTGGTGCAGCTGTTACGGAGAATAGTATGGAGGTTCCTTAAAAAACTAAAAACAGAGTCACCATATGATCCTGCAATCCCACTCCTGGGCATATATCCGGAGAAAACTATAATTCGAAAAGACACATGCACCCCAACGTTCACTGCAGCACTATTTCCAATAGCCAAGACATGGAAGCAACCTAGATGTCCATTGACAGATGAATGGATAAAGAAGATGTGGTGTATATATATATATACAATGGAATATTGCTTAGCTATAAAAAAAGAATGGAAATGGAGGTATTTTAGACTGAGGAGCACATGTGTATTTTTTCTTGATGGATTTTTTTTTTTGGTACATTGGGAGGAACTCATGATTTCACATCGCTACTTCTGAAGACCCTGTTGGGAATGAGAGAGGAAGCATTGGCTCTGCACACATATGTACACATGCATGTACCCACACATACATGCAAAGGTACTGAATGAGTTGTTACCCCCATCTTATCCAAACTTCCCTTTCTCACCAGTATGTACAGCCTGCTGCTGTGAGGAGGTAAAAGGAAGAGAATGATGGAGAAAGAAAGGGACCGGGGAGGCAGGAAGGGAAAAGGAGTAGCAAGGCATGGACCTGGGAGCAGCGGGCACTCCGTCTGAAGTGAAGAGAAACACAGGATACTGTGGCCTCCCTTTGTCTTCACTCCACATGTTAATTAAAACTGATAGACAAGGCCAAGTGCAAGTTTCTGAGCATCCGGTGCCTGTACTGAGCTTGAGAGTGTGTTTCATGTATTAAACCCACAGCCACAAAGCCTTCGACTTTGAAGTTCTGCAGAGCTACACGAAACCCTCTGCTCTCCCCTATTGTTACCCTTTGTGGATAAACAGGGGCTGAAGCACGAGTAGCCTTTGGCTTTCTTCTCGGTTGGGCGTAAGCCTGTTCAGCCACAGTTTGATGGTTATTATTAACGTATCTCATCTAATCTAAGATTCCTTCAACTGTAAGTCATACCATTATTTTATGTGCCACTAAAAAAAAAAAAAAACAAACACTGTCAAGTACGCTAGGACACAGCCTGAACAATGTTGCCGCTCAATGCATGGATGGGGCACAAGAGCTTGCTGGTGCTTCGAAATGCCTTTCATCTGTTCTGAGGGACTTGGCAATCTCTCCTGCCTTTGGTCACACTGTGCTAGTGGGCGATAAGCCATCCTTGTGCATTTATCTCAGTAACAAGATGTACCTCCATTTCTTCTACCTGAGGGTTTCTAAAGCACTTGGTTATTGCTTCGAAAGAAATATGAGATTGCAATCATTCCTTTAACGAAAATACCGGCTTCATTAATATAAAATATATACTCCACTGCTCCATTTCCATGCCTTTCTGCAAACACAATGACTTTTTTGCTTGCCAAATTACAGCGAAATCTTTCTGAAGATATTTTCAATAACAAATTCAACATTTGTAGCTCTGACAATGCATATAACTCAGTTGAAGTGACAACATCAGGAACAGCCCTGGCCAAGTTTGTTCATGATAACTACAATGATTCTAGCTGCCAGACTGCGAATTGTGAGACACATCCTCATTTCACAAATGTTAAACTATGAAGAAAAAAACCACATGTTTTAGAAGCAAAGAAATACCTTAGATCTGCTTCATTTTAACAGTTATGCTTTTCCTCCTTGAGCACTTTCTCCAGCAGCTCTGCCTTCCACCAACAGCCCTCTCACCTGGCCAGTGTGTGCCTGCACCCCTGAGACTCAGCATCGGTTCAGGGGACGGTAGGTGCTGGGGCAGCCTCCTGCCCTCGGCGGCAGCATCGCTGGCATGACCTTCATGGTGGGGATACAGAGCTGTCTTGTTCTGGGCACACAGAGCAGCAAGAAAAAGAATCCCCCTTGTGGAGGTTTAAGAAAAGGGGGATTATTTGTGAGGCCTTAACAGGCAACTGCACAGGCTTCCAAGGGCTGAAAATAAAGTCAGCCAGGCTCATGGGACAGAGCCTATTGAGTCAGAACCTGAGGTATCTAACTCTTGGCCCATAAGATTCTCCTATTTCTGCTTCTGATTCCTCCATGTAATAGACACTCAGTAAATGCTTGAAGGACTGTGGCTCTGGCTCACCATGGCAGCAGCATGGGCCCGACGCTCCATGACACAGGGTCTAGTCACAGGGTCTGGGTTTTATAATTCACATTCTCAATAGAGAAACCTACCAGACTCAGCCCAGCCCATGGATTTGCTCTCCCCACCATCTTTCCCCACCGTGGGGTCAGATGTTCATCTCTGGTCAGCTCTGGCCAACCTCAGGCTATCCCTTCAGTAGGAACTGTGGGGGGGGTCAATTCTCCCCACCACCAAATGCTGTGGGCAGAGAAGTAACAACTGGCTGACCTGGTACAGGATTCGTGCAGCTTTTAATCCTTCATCAGAACCCTGGAAAGATGCTGCATGGGCCTAGCTCAGTACTCTGTTAAATCATCTCAAGGCAAAACTCAGCTTCCATAGAAGCTGAACTGTGGTGACCAGGCCACACCTGGCTGAGCAGCTATGATAAAGGAAGAGAAGAAGGGACATGGGTCTTATTCTATTACTGTTTTCAGTGATGCCACTTTTTGTTTGATGTAGACCTACATAAACCTATCAAGCATGGATGCTTTCCCTATGAACCAAAAAGGTATCTAAGGTTACAGCCTACCCACCTGCCAGAGCCTCCATATGGAATTCTGTGATCACAGAGGTGATAAACAGTGGCAAAGTGAGGGTGGGATGGATATGGGGAGTGGAGAGGTACTTCCATGGGTTTCTTCCATGGGCCTGGGTATGTCGGTGAGTAGGTGTACTTTATAGCAGAATATTTCTCTTTAAGGATTTATCACAGGGTTTCTTTCAATGAGCACATTTATAGGGTGAGTCCTGTCACAGGCTGATTGCAGCTTCCACCCAGCACTGGCATTGCCTAAGGGCAGATGTCCTGGTAGAGTAAGTAGGACACCAGCCTCACAGCAAGAAGTCACCTCTATCATAGAACAGCGCTACGACCTTGGTTAGTGTCCTGGCCGAGGCCACACTTCCAACCCCCACTCCATAGAATATGGGGAGATGCTGGCTTCTTGCCCAGCTGCCAGGATCCCCACTTACAAAGAATGCTGTACTGCGGAAACGAAGGTCCTCACACAATTATCAGCACTATTTTTTTTTTTTAAAAGAATTTCTTTTTTTTTAAAATTAATTAATTAATTTTTATTTTTGGCTGTGTTGGGTCTTCGTTTCTGTACGAGGGCTTTCTCTAGTTGTGGCAGGCGGGGGCCACTCTTCATCGCGGTGCGCTGGCCTCTCACCATCGCGGCCTCTCTTGTTGCGGAGCACAGGCTCCAGACACGCAGGCTCAGTAGTTGTGGCTCACGGGCCTAGTTGCTCCGCGGCATGTGGGATCTTCCCAGACCAGGGCTCGAACCCGTGTCCCCTGCATTAGCAGGCAGATTCCCAACCGCTGCGCCACCAGGGAAGCCCTATCAGCGCTATTTAAATGTGCTTGGCCGAGAGCCTTACCCATTATAGGATTTCTGCCTCGGTGCCCAAGGCATTCTCTGCCCAAAGATTCTGGTACTGACAGTACATTTTGTTGCTGGCAGAGGTGGAAGAAACCAAGCAGGCTCTCTTTGGCCCAAAAGACCTAAGAGTCCTGGGTTTCCTGCAGATGCTCACTCTAGAGAAACACCACATTCCAAGTCAACTTCCACATGCTCACCAGCTGGGCCAGTGTGATCAGAAATGCAGAGACAGTCAACCACAGATATGTCTCCAACAGCCCCGCCGTGAGTTTCTGGGTCCAGAGGAACACACGGTCCCCTGCTGTGGGCAGATTCCTCCTAGCTGGGCCACTGGATACAAGTTTTCTATCAGCCAGTGGCTGAGCTCATGAAAGGAAGCAAATGACGGGATTTATCACCAGCTACTCCTTCCAGTGGCAGAGAATTCTCAGGTCAGGCCCTTTCTGACTCTATAGGATGTTTCTCCAAGGAGGTGGGGAGGCAGCGGTTTAGAGGATGCTGTGAGGGGCGTCCAGGGGCCCCTCACTCATCCTCACTTATTTCTCTAAACCTCATCTTGTTCAGAAAGGAGATTTGAGGGCAGTTAGAGAAATATGAGCAACACAAAAGAATAAAAAGAAAAAAATGTTTAAAAGAAAGAATAAAAGTAAAAGAAAATCAGAGCGAAGGAAAATGACAGCGAGAAAAAAAGTGAAGGCTGATGGGGCAACACCAGAGCACAGTGTGTTTTCTCTGATGACTTGGTAAAAATTGCTAATCACGGGCATTTAATGCCTCACCTTTGCGAGGCGGACACGGACGCTCCCTACCCCGGCCCCAGGGATGGGCAGAGTTCAGTTCTGAGTTGAGGCTGGGTTGGTTCTCCCTTCCCTCTTACTTTCAGGCCTCCCTTCTCCCCCAGGGGTAAGCAGACTGCTGCTCGCCACCCGCCAGAAGCTGCCTTAGGTAAACTTTCAGAATAAACGGATGAGGGTCAGGGTCAGGGGGTTGACCCCGATCTAGAAGCCCAGATCCTATTAAGGGCCCTGGTGAGGAGAGAAGTGGGGGAGCCTGGTCCCAGCTAATCTGCTCCCCGGTTTCTGCAGCAGCACATTGGGGTCCCTTCTCCGACAAGGCTGTTACTCCTGGGGTCCCAGGGCCACGGAGGGCGTGGAGGTGGCCCAGTAAAGGCCGACCTCTATAAAGCAACGCGACTTTCTAGCTGCATGACACTCAGCCAGTTGGTCAGTCTTCTCAAACCTAGGATAGCGATCTTTAGAGTGAAATAAGTTAATGGGTGTTAACTCGTTTACACAGGCCTAGTGAATTAGTTGAATCAGATCCTGAACACAGAAACTCCTGGTTGATCGGAAACTTAGCCTCTCGGTACTGGAAGGAGAGAGAGACAAGGGATCTGCCAGGGAAGCCGTGTGACATAAGAGTTAATGGCTGGGGCTTCCCTGGTGGCGCAGTGGTTGAGAATCCGCCTGCCAATGCAGGGGACATGGGTTCGAGCCCTGGTCTGGGAAGATCCCACATGCCGCGGAGCAACTGGGCCCGTGAGCCACAACTACTGAGCCTGCGCGTCTGGAGCCTGTGCTCCGCAACAAGAGAGGCCGCGATGGTGAGAGGCCTGCACACCGCGATGAAGAGTGGCCCCCGCTTGCCGCAACTAGAGGAAGCCCTCACACAGAAACGAAGACCCAACATAGCAATCAATCAATCAGTAAATCTTAAAAAAAAAAAAAAAAGAGTTAATGGCTGGAGTGCAGGAGGCAGGGCCCTTTCACTTACTTTGGGCAAGTTTCCAAACTTCCTTTAGTCTCAGTTTCCTCCTCTGAATAATGGGAATAATCATAATTATTTCCATTATGATTTCTGTGGGGATTCAATGGCCCAGTTTAGGAAAGGTGTTTAGAACTCCAATTGTTACAGTAAGTGCTCAAGGAACATAAACTATTACTATTACAATCACTGACATTCATAAGGGAGGAAATCATTAATTCTCCACGGTGCCGGAGGATGTTGTATACCCCCCCCCCCAGCCCCACACAGAGAGAAGATACACTGTTCTCAGGAGCAGAGCGTGGAAAGCCAGGCTCACAGAACTAGCAAGACTTTTTGTTGGAAACTGATCTAATAGTACTCATAATTCACTTTCACTCATTCAGGAGACAATTGTGGCTGAAGAAAAGAGTAATAAAGAAGAAAACATCTATCTGATGAGTTTGCCCTGTGTCTTGGCCAACTCTCTGATTATCTACTCTTTCTGTGGAGCTGCTTCATTTACTTGGTGGTGATGGGATCCTGGGAAGTTTCCACAAAGCAGCACGACAGCTCTGGAGGTAATGGAGGGCAGAGTTAGGGCTGAACACCCTTTTCTGAAGATGAATGGTACGTGCAAACACAGAAGTTGAACCAGCTCTGTCTTAGAGGTTGAAGCAGAGAAAGCCTGGATTATCCTATATCTTTAAGAAGTGGGTGGGACTGCATTAAGAAATAGATAAGGCTGATTTATAATTCACATTAATTCCCCCCCCCCCCCCCCCCCCCGAGAAGATGCTTAGTTTAAGAATGCTGAGGGGGAATTATTCTGTTGAGAAGATTAAACAGCTTTCCTATAATCTCATTTACACTATTCCAGTGCTCAGCAAACGATTTCTTCATGTAAAGGCATTTGCTGGATGCTGTGGTGAGGGTGATATAAAAAAAAAAGCCGTGGCCCTGCCCTTAAGGCAAACTTCTTCTTGGGCTACTTTTAAATTATCCTTAGTAGGCTCAAAATTAGTACTACCTGCTCACTCTTCTTTGAAAGATGATGGGTAAACGAGGGCCTCTTCCTGTTGCTAGGAGTAAAACCAGGTCATTTTGAGCTGCACGAATCAACAGGAGAAGGAAAGTGAGCAGACTTTGTGTGTGTGTGTGTGTGTGTGTATAGTGTGTATAGTGTGTGAGTGTGAGGTTCACTACCATGTACAGTGCCTGGCACACAGTAGGCCGGCTCTCAGTGAATGTTTGCTGAATGAATGAACACTGTGTGTGGACAGGAATTTCTGCATCCCTGGGAGCATGTATGCTTTTCCCTGGGAGGTGTGACAGGGTCTGCAAAGAACTGGGAAGATGGGACAGGATTTAGACAGCAGCCAAGGTTGTCTAGCAGTTCAGGGCCAAGGGACTCAGAGAAGATCCCGTAGTCAAGGTGAGAAGGAGGAAAGGTTCCGAGTCCAACTGCCCTGACTTGGGATTCCAGCTTTGTTACTTATGAGCTGTGCGACCTGGTCACCTGGCCTTTCTGAAAAGGAGGTTGGTGACAGGTGGACTTCCTGGAGGAGGATGGACCCCTCTTTCCTAGGCAGGTGTCTTCAATGGGCAGCAGAGCCCAGGATTCCCTTGGCTGGAGCAGAAGAGATTCAGGGCCAGGAGTGTGCTGAGGGAGGCAGAAGCGGCCCCCGCATGCTGTGAGCTGGCCCAGCTTCCCATAAGGAAGGAGGGCATGCTCCCAGAGGGACAAGTATTATACAAAGGGCTCTCAGTTTCTCAGGCAGCTGGAAGCCTGGGGTTTGTGGGAGGTTTGAGTGGGGCCAGGTGGAGAAGAAGGGATGCTGGCAGGTGCTGCCTGGAAAAGTCTTAAATTCCACAAGGACAGAACTGAACATTTGTCTCCCCACCTTCCCCAGAGCCCAAGTCAGGAAAGGAGAACAATATTATTCTGGCTCAAAATATGAAGTCATCTTACATCCCTTCCTCTCCTCACCTCCCACATCAGACACCCAGTCACCAAGGCCCATCACCTCCACTTCCTAGAGCCTGCTAGAACTATCTACTTCTCCTCTGCTGTACCATTGCCACAGTTCACAGTCCCCACGGAATACAGTCTCCAGGCACGGGAAACGTGACTTATCTTTTTAAGAAACCTCTTCCCTACATCTGCTGTTTCATGATCCCCGTCATTCGTAGAATTCTGACCTGCGTGAATGGGCCCTGCCTCCTGTCCGGACGCTCTACCCCACTTCGCTGAGCAAAGAGTTCCAGAAACAGAGACAATATCCTCTTCTAGACGAGCTTTGTAATAAAACCAGGTGTCTCCCTTCATGTTACAAAAAAAAGCCTCTGGTGAAAGCTCACTATAGTCAAGGCACTGGCACGTAGTGCTCTATGCCTTATCTTATTTCATCCTCACTACAACCCTGAACTTTAGGGACTTCTACCGCTCCCATTTACAGATGGAGATGCAGGGGGAAGTTACATAATGTCACCCAGATCAGTTCACTAGTCAGTGACGGCGTCAAACCAGCCAGCCTGACTCCACAAAGGGAAATTGTGCCTTCCCTCCTGTGTCTTGAATTGATCACCTTCGATGGTTGGGCCATGAGCACATATTTGACTGACACATTAACCAATTTGTCTCTTGAAGCAAACCTGGGAAGTGGGGAAGTCAGGGAATATTATCCTTATTTTTCAGAAAGGCAAAGTGAACTCAGATATAATCTCTAAATAGTAACGACGATGACAATAATGACATTACGCTGAGTGGCTAACACGCACTGCAGAGCACGCTGGCCTTGCCAGGGCAACACTCCATGTGGACCATGTGTGCAATAACTAAGGTCACACGGGTACTCACCCAGGAGAGGAGCCCGGCCAGATTCCAAGGGGACTGTCCAGGGGCAGAAGACAGGGGCAGAGAAGACCCAGAGCCCACAGTTCTTACACCCAGAGGCGACCTGGGAGGACAGGAGGGAGTGAAATAACAAGGGCTGACTGGCCATACTGACAGTACAAAGTACCACGCATACAAGCCCCAGCATCTCCCAAATGGTCCTCGCTTGTCAGGTGGCAGTTCTGACATCTGGCTTGGGTTGTTTGTCCTCTTGTTTACAGCCAGTGCTGTAAGTCTGGGGAATCACCACCCACACGTTGGGCTGTGGTGACCAACATCTTTCCTCTTCTCTGGGGAACTTCTACACTTAGTAATTCCTTTAATGTTTGGTCTCAGGACCCCTTTATACTCTTACAAGTTATTAAGGACCCTAAAAAGAGGTTGTTGATATGGGCTATTTCCACTGATATTTACCATGTTAGAAATGAACAGCAAGACATAAAAAATATGTATTAATTCATTTAAAAATAATAACCCCTTACATGTTAACATAAACGCTATCTTTTTACAATAAATAACTGTATTTTCCAAAACAAAAACTACTTTACTAAGAAGATAGGCCCTTTTATATTCATGAACTACTGTTGGTGCCAGGATGCAGAGCTTGGCTTTAATAGTTTGTGATTTTGCAGGAATTCTACTGAAAGCATTTCAGACCTCCTTTTTTCTCAGCACTTAGATTATATTTAGATACATTTTAATGGATTTCTTTGGATGCTCAATGCCAGCATCACACTTCCAATTAATTGTGTCAACTCTGCAGTTCCTGCAGGCTAACAGAGTTACCTGCAAAATGTGCTTTGGCCCATTGTAATTAATAATGTGACCTTCTGAAACGGGAACCGAAAGCTTCTGGAGCAGGAAAATTGTTCACCTGAATTCAGTGGATGGTGGCCAGAGCCAGGCCTGAGCTGCAGCGTCTGTCAGTAGTGAGGGTGAAAGTCAGAGCACCTAAGAGAGACGTGTGAGAGCAAATGCAAGAGGAGAAGGAGAAAGCAAGGAAATCCATAAATCAGGAGTGATGTTTATGTTTCAGGAAGCTCGCGAACATACCAAATGACAAAATAAATGCGGTGGTGGTCTTTGGAATATGCTTTGAGGAAGCCTCTTCTGATCAGTATTGGGCTAGCCTGGAGTCCTTCCCTAAGCCGCCCAGCCTCCACGCGTCTTCCGTTGAGGCAGGTCTGTGCCACAGAGCTGTTCTCCACTGACTTTTGCCTGACTGGGGCGCCTGCGTCCTGTGCCCCCTGCCACTCTTCTTCCTCCACGGAGTTCCCTGAGCATACACACTTTTCCTCACTCAACTTTTTAAAATACTATTTTATTGGGCTTCCCTGGTGTCACAGTGGTTAAGAATCCACCTACCAGTGCAGGGGACACGGGTTTGAGCCCTGGTCCGGGAAGATCCCACATGCCGTGGAGCAACTAGGCCCAGGCGCCACAGCTACTGAGCCTGTGCTCTAGAGCCTGCGAGCCACAACTACTGAGCCCGTGTGCCACAACTACTGAGGCCCGCGCGCCTAGAGCCCGTGCACCGCAACAAGAGAAGCCACCGCAATGAGAAGCCCGCGCACCGCAACGACGAGTAGCCCCTGCTCGCCGCAACTAGAGAAAGCCCGCGCGCAGCAACAAAGACCCAATGCAGCCAAAAATAAATAAATTTATATATAAGAAAACTATTTTATTATTTTTATTTGTAATTGTGGTAAAATACATACACATAAAATTTACCATCTTAACCATTTTTAAGTGGCATTAAGTATACAGTCACGTTGCTGTACAACCATCACCACCACCATCCATCTTCAGAACTCGTTCCATCTTGTAAACCTGAAACTCTGTACCCATTAGGCAATAGCTCTCTGTTTCCCCCTCCCCTCCAGCCCCTGACTACCACCACTCTACTTTCTGTCCCTATGAATCTGACTCCTCTAGGTTCCTCATATAAGTGGAATCATACAGTATTTGTCCTTTCGTGACTGGCTTATTTCACTCAGCATAACGTCCTCAAGGTTCATCCATGCTGTAGTATGAGTCAGAATTTCCTTCCTTTTTAAGGCTGAGTAATATTCCGTTGTATGGATACACCACACTTCGTTTATCCATTTTTCTGTCAGTGGACACTAGGGTTGCTTCTACCTTTTGACTACTGTGCATAATGTTGCTGTGAACATAGCTGTACAAATATCTCTTCGAGTCTCTGCTTTCAATTCTTTTGGGTATATACGCAGAAGTGGAATTGCTGGATCATATGGTAACTGTACTTTTAATTTTTTTAGGCATTGTTTTTCATAGCACTGCATATTTTACATCCCCACTAGCAGTGCACAAGGATTCCAATTTCCCCACATCCTTGCCAACACTTTTTATTTTCTGGGGTTTTTTTGATAGTAAGTAGTCATCCTAATGGATTCTCACTCATCTTTGAATCCTCCGCAACAGGACATGATACAGTGCATGGCCCAAGGGATGACCACAGGGAGTGGCTTTTAAATGGAATGCCCTTTTGTTTCAATAACATGTTGAACTAAGTCTCCCTCTGACCAGCCTGCTCAACTTCACCAAAGGCATCTTTGTCACTGCACAGCGGTGACCTTTATCAGCGATGAGAGACCTTTGCACCTGAAGACAGTACCTCTCAACACTTCCTGTTCGTACATGGGAAGATTTGACATTGTAAAAATGTATATCTTTCCCAAAACAATCTGTAAAATCATGTTGGATCTTGATACCATAATATAAAATTCATCTAAAAAATAAGCTTATGAGAAAAGACACAAAAATCCTGGAAAGGAAGAATGGGGGACACAGGGAGATTATATTTTGCAGTTATTTAAATACGTTAACACAATGTGCACAGGAATCAGAGGGTTGCTGCCCGCTTGATGCAGAGATTTCTGTTCAGCTCCCTTTCCTTGCTGTGGCCTGAGGTTTACTATGACAATTGCACATCACAGCACTGCTATCAGCTTTGCCGTCAGGGCAACGTCGTTCCTTCAGTTTATTCACTACTTTCTGCTCCCAGCTCTGGTTCTGACTCAGAGTTTGTTACCCTTTCTTTAGGAAGGAGGGTTCCTTGGAGATTTCCCCTACTTCCTGCAAGCACAGCAATCCCAAAATTAAATTCCCTTTAAGATCTAGGTGTTCTGGAGCAAATGCGGGGCAATCAGCAAACTACCAATTATGTCACTGTGCTAAAAATAGATTCATTTGAGGAACTCAAATAATACTTTGAACGTTATAAATATCTTGCCTTAGTGGAACCGAGGTGGACAGACCCAATGGCTGGGCAGTGGCAGTGCCCTGACCAGACTTCAAGCCCCTAGTGCCCAGCAAATCCCCCTTTCAGATGCTAAGATGTCACATTGTCTTTGCCCAGTGGTTTGTGACTTGATGACCAGTGTTTTGTGATCTGGGAGACCAACTAGGTCTCTAGAAAAACACGGAATAAGGAATGACCTCATCATTGGCCCCTCTACCTTTTTATTGCTGGGCCAACCAGCTCTTCTTTTTATAGATTTTTTTAAAATAAATTTATTTATTTTATTTTATTTTCGGCTGCATTGGGTCTTCGTTGCTGCGCGAGGGCTTTCTCTAGTTGCGGCAAGTGGGGGCTACTGTTCGTTGCGGTGCGCGGGCTTCTCATTGCAGTGGCTTCTCTTGTTGCGGAGCACGGGCTCTAGGCGCGTGGGCCTCAGTAGTTGTGGCACACAGGCTCAGTAGTTGTGGCTCGCGGGCTCTGGAGCGCAGGTTCAGTAGTTGTGGCACACGGGCTTAGTTGCTCTGTGGCATGTGGGATTTTCCCAGACCACGGCTCAAACCCATGTCCCCTGCATTGGCAGGCGGATTCTTAACCACTGCGCCATCAGGGAAGTCCTATAGTTTTTTTTTTTTTAAAGCTTTTTATGGGGATTGACTTTTTAAAAATTTTTTTTGGCTGTGTTCGGTCCTCGTTTCTGTGCGAGGGCTTTCTCTAGTTGTGGCAGGCGGGGGCCACTCTTCATCGCGGTGCGTGGGCCTCTCACTATCGCGGCCTCTCTTGTTGCAGAGCACAGGCTCCAGACGCGCAGGCTCAGTAGTTGTGGCTCACGGGCCTAGTTGCTCCGCGGCATGTGGGATCTTCCCAGACCAGGGCTCGAACCTGTGTCTCCTGCATTGGCAGGCAGATTCTCAACCACTGCGCCACCAGGGAAGCCCCAATCCAAGCTTTTTGTTGTTGTTGTTTTTTGTTTTATATTTGGCTGCATTGGGTCTTCGTTGCTCCGCGTGGGTTTTTCTCTAGTTGTGGTGGCAGGCTTCTCACTGCGGTGGCTTCTCTTGTTGCGGAGCACAGGCTCTAGGTGCATGGGCTTCCGTAGTTGTGGCTCTCGGGCTCTAGAGCGCAGGCTCAGTAGTTGTGGTGCATGGGCTTGGTTGCTCCACGGCATGTGGGATCTTCCCGGACCAGGGCTTGAACCCGTGTGCCCTGCACTGGGAGGCAGACTCCTAACCACTGCACCACCAGGGAAGCCCAATCCAAGTATTTTTAATGCTGGACAATGAGGAGAGGGAACAACCAGACAGACTCCTGCTGTCACCTATACCCTCAAGTTCCTCCCTCTGTGGACAGTGGGCCACGCAGGCATGTGGAAAATTCCAAAACCTGTTCCTCCCCCAGAGCCAGTTAAGACTCAGCTGAACCTGGGCTGGGAATCAGGACACCTGGATTCTGGTCCAGCTCATCCTGCAATTACCAGTTTTGAACATTTGCAGAAATCTACTGCCCTACCTGGATCTTAAAGCATCTGGATCTTAGAGATGACTTCATCACAGTATTTAAAGAGATATTGTGAAGATTAAATGGCTACTTCAGAAATGTTATTCAAATGGAACACAGTAGTAACAGTGGCATCAAACTCTCACTGAACACCTAAGATACTTAGGTGTTAGCACAATGGGCAGCTGTATAATCAGCCTAGGTGGAGAGACTGGATTCATAAATAAAATCTAAATAACTGTGTAAGGAAGTACATGACAATATGTGCCTTTCTGAAAGTGTGACCCACAGAAGAGGTCCCTCAAAATACTTCATAAAATCAGTTTGGAAAATTCTAACCACTCCCTTGGGAATTTACAATGGATATTAATTTTTTAAAATTTTTGGTAGATCCCACAGCAGGTAACCCATTGTGGGAACCCAGTGTAGGAAGTCACGATTTCCTACATTCACTTGACCACAGAGCTTATTTTCAGCACTGACATCAACAGGAGCACATTTTGGGAAAGCTGACCTGGACCTTTACACTTCGGAAGGACTGTCACACAATAAGAGCTCAGTGGAGACATGAGCAAGCAAGGAGTGTCCACCCGAGGGAGAAGAAAAGGAGCTGGAGCAGAGCAGTCTGGCAGGTAAGTTTAGAGAAGAAGAAGATGATGCCTGGAAAGGCTTGAGCGCCAGGCGAACGGACCAGACTTACAGGAGGAAGCTGTGTGTCATGTTCCTTAATGGGCTCCTCCTAAGAGACCCGTGAGAAGCTCCCAGGTTGCCCATAGCCCTTGGTGAGCACACCAGGGCCCCTTTGCTGTCTCCATCCCCAGGCAGGAGAAGACCACCAAATTGGGTCTGTGTTGCCTCTAGCCCTCGCTTAGACGGGCAGTTCTCAAACGTCAGCCTGCATTAGAGGAACATGCAGAGGTGGCTGAAACAGATCGCTGGGCTCTACTCAGTGTTTCTGATTCAGTAGGTCTCAGAGGAGCCTGAGAATTTGCATTTCTAATAAGCTAAGGGGATACCAATCTGCTGGTCCAGAGCCCAGCCTTCAAGTAGTCCTTCAGGAATACGTTTATCCCTGACACTCTGCCCACCAACAGCTTCTGCCCTGGTGGCTTACAGAGGACACAGATGATGGGGCCATTTTAAATGGAACTTGAGAGACAGATGGCTACAGTCAGCTTCCTCACTCTCCTGTTTCCCCACAGAAACAGGAAGTGGCTTGGTACTTGGGCCAGGTCAGGGCTTGCAAACTCAAACCCTAGAGGTGTCTGGGTAGCCAATGAAGATGAGTGAAGCAAGCTGGAGAGCCCAAGCTGAGACTCAGCTCACGTCAGCTGGTGTCACGCTATGGGGTGGGGCGCACGGCACCACGTAGGTATCATTGTCATCTTTCCATAGGTGAAGAAATAGGCTCAGTGAGGATGGATACTGGGTTCAAGGTGACTCAGCCAGGAGTGAAAGAGCCCAGATTCCAATTTAAGGGGTCTAATTCCAAAATCTTTGTCCTTTCCCCTATACAACATTGTCTCTGAGTGTGTCCCACCTCCAGGTCATGGCACAGACACTTACAAAGGGTTTGTGGGTTGGGGAGGAGTGAGGAGATATGCAGAGCCCTCCTGGAGATCTGGAACATTTATATTTGCTATTTTTTTCTGTTGCTATTCTGAGGCAGAGCCACAGGCACAGAGCAGGCTCCCATGAAGAATGCCTGGGTTTGCTAAGTGCTCTCGGCTATGCTCTACCAGGTTTAATCCTCCTGCTTCCCTAGTACCAGCTTTCCACCCCGGTTCCTTGCCTCAGAGTTCATCAAGCCTTAATTGGAAATAGAAATGCAGCCTCTTGCCTGAGTCACAGGATGACAACAAACCAAGATAAATTAGAGTGAAGCTTGCATGATCTTGAGCTTCTTCTGCTAACGAAGCAAATGCAAGCTGGAAATCTGCAGTCAATTTAAAGAGATGGTCCCTGTCACGGTCTGTAGCCACAGAGTAAGGTTGCCGGCTTTTATATTTGTGGCAGCATCAAGCTCCCAAGTGTCTATTTCAGCTTCCTCATCAATCCTTTTTAAAATTTGACTAGGAATAACAACCGTCACATGAAGTATCTCCCATGTCACATCACGCAGAATATAAGGAAGCATTAGAGAATGCAGTCCCACAAATTCAACCCACTTATAATGCAGGTTGTTAATAAGATATGACAGACAGATTAAATTTGTTCATAAATCCCCAGACTCATCTTAGACCATGTTTTGCCCCAACACTCACTATTCTTTTGACATATTAAGGGATATGGGGTGAGTTGAACTTCATTTTTCTTCTATGCATTGCCCCCAAATTGGCCAGAGGTGAGGGATGAGGAAGAGAAGGCAAGGACATGTAGAATTAATAGAATTATTAGCATTAATAAGTGAATTTTTAGAATTAGTACATGAATTTTGAAAGTCCTTGAGCTACAAGGGCAACATATAAGTAACAACTGTATTTCTTTATACAAACAACATAGAAAATAAAATTTAAATTTTATTTTACAAGTACAATTGCATAAAATGTATCAAAGATTTAGGAATAAATATAATGAAAGATGTTCAAGACCTCCACAGTGAAAACTAAAAATCAGGACAGGAGACTTTAAAGACTATCTATAAAAATAGAGGGAATATACAATGTTCATGAAATAGAGCAATCAATATTGTGAAAATATCAGTTCTCCCCAAACTGAAGTATAGATTCAATGAAACCAGAGTCAAGTCTCAGAAGAATGTTTCTTGGGGGAAATTGACAGGTAGATTTTAAGGAAATGCAAAAGGCAAGAATAGCCAAGCCAATACTGAAGAACAAAGTTGGAGGATATTGAGACTTAATTTACAATTGCATTAATTAATGAAAATTTGGGTAAATAGGTCAATGGAACAGAATGGAGAGACTGGAAAGAGATCCACACAAATGTTTCATCTGACTGTCACAAAGATAACACTGCTGTGCAGTTGGGGGAGGAGGTTCTTTTCAATAAATGGTATAAAATTCCCTACTTCACACTATTCACAAAACCCAATTCCAGATAGATTACTGATTTAAATGTGAATATTAAGTCATTAAAGCTTCTAGGAGATAGCATAGGAGAATATCTTCATGACTTTAGGGTAGGCAAAGATTTCTTCAATGGGACACAAAAAAGCATGAATACTTAAGGAAAAGGTTGATAAGTTGGAATTCATTAAAGGTAAGAACTTTTAGAGAAAGGCCCTTCTCTAATCTTCCCTCCTCCTTAAAAGAAAAAAAAGAAAAATAAAAATTTAAAACTTTTGGTCATCAAAACCCCATTAAGGAAGTGAAAAAGTACCCACAGAGCAGGAGAAAATATTTGCAATCCATATGTTAATAACATAAAGAACTTCCACAAATCAATGAAAAAGGCAACTCAATAGAAAAATGGGCACTTTACATAAAAGGATATAAAATACATGAAATATGCTCAACATCAGGGAAATGCAAATTAATCATCGGGGAAATGCAAATTAAAACCACAAGAAGAATCCAAACTCTGACCCAGTAATTCCACTATTAGGTATATATATCCCATAGAAGTACCTCTTCTTCTTAGGATCTCTCCCACATTTTCCAGCTCCTAGGGGCCCCTTTGCCCTGTTCCTCTGGCCCGAGAGACAGACCTGCCTGTGACTTGGGCTGCCTTCTGAGCAAAGCAGTGAGAGAAAAGAGAGAGGAAAAAAAATAACCAGCATCCTCCCTGCTTAAGGAGATGGATGTTCTCTATGGGGCAGGACTGGGAGAGAGAGAGAGACAAAAAACAAAAACAACACAGGGCTTTCCCCCTGCAGCAGTATGGAAGCGTGGAAACTATAGAATGCATAGAAAGTGATTAGATGGTATACAGGTATAGCATAAACCAGGACAAAAATAAAATCTATAATTGAACATTAAATTTCTTTGTTGCTTCCTGACCAAAAAAAAAAAAAAAAAAAGGTGAGGGGTGATGACTGCATTGGATTGAATGTTTGGACTCTCTGACTATATCTAAAACTTTGGTTAAATTTCCCCATTTTTAAGAATTGTCTTTTTTATCCTCCAGCAATGGTTTCTGAGCTGGCAGCCAGCTTCCCAGAGAGCCTGGGGCTGCCACAGTGTGGCCAGTGTTGCAGGGAGTAGACCATTTGGCCTCTGAAATATCTGCTTCTGGTCAGCATCAGCTCCAGGTACCACAGGGGAAGTTGAAAACAGATTCACAGGTGTCTCCAAGGGTCCAAGAATCAGAGAACAGGCCAGATATCTGTTCTTTGTTCTATTCATTCATTCAATACATGCTTATTGGGTGACCCATGCGTGCCTGGAACTAAGCTATTGATCGAACTGCACACTTATTCATTATTCTACTTCCTTAAATTCACACACCCTTTGCTCCCAGACCTGGAATGAGTGCTGACCTTGTAGCCCTTGTCTGAGTGTCCTAAGACCATGGGGTCAAGGAATTGGCACTGGGACCCAAACACCAAACCTGACACTGTAGACAGCAAAGGAAAGAGCCACATTTGGGACCATCTTCGGGGGAACTAGCCACTTAGCTAAGTGACCCCAGGTAAGCACTTCACCTCTCTGAATCTCATTCTTCTTCTCTACAAAATGGTGTAAACACAGTGACTTCCTCAGAGGGTTATTGTGAGATTAAATGATATAAGTCTATAAAGTGGATACCAGACAGAGTCAAATCTTTACTCAACAAAAGTGATACTTTCCCATTTCGTCTCTCCCTTCCCTCCCACAGTCTCTCATCTGCTTTGGCCATCTCCCTCCAGGACCTTGAGACACCTGGCTCCGGAGGACACGCCCTTCTCCCCAGGGGAGCCCTCCTCTGCCTCCGAGGAACATGGGAAAAGCAGGCAGCTCATTCTCTGCACCATCAGCCCTGTCTGGTGAGGACTTCATGAATTTTAAAAATGAGGAAGAAATGTCATAAATGTGTATGTACCTCAAAAAGCTCTAAGGCAGCTCTCCTCAAACTTTAAAGTTCACTCAGACTGCTTGGGAACTTGTAAAATGCAGGTGTGATTCAGTTGGTCTAGGGTGGGGCCTGGGAGTCTGCATTTTTACCAGGCAATGCTGACGCTGCTGGTCATGGATTATACTCCAAACGGTTCTCTCTATGTCAAAGCACACAGACCCAAGCTTCCATGCCCAGCAGCTGCCTGTGTCCCCATGAGCCAGTCCCTTCCCACTCTACCCTCTCCTGCTCACCCCTCCAGAAGGCAAGCTCTGAGGATGGTCCCTTCTCCTCCCAGGCTAGGCCCAACCACCCTTGGCACTGGTGACCATTGGTTCTTCCTTTCCCTGGGCTGTGGGCACCAGGGAGGAAGAGGGCCAATCATCCCGAAGAGCATCCCTACAGCAGCCTCTGCAAGACCTCCGCCGAGGAGCACTGGCAGCCGAGCCCTGAGCCCTGCCTCAGTGAGCTGTCCTTTCCCCCTCTGCCCTGGGCACAGACCAGAGGAGCTGGGCCTCCAGGGAGCAGAGCTTGCTTTCCAATTTTGGAGAGTCCCCTTAACCCCCTGATCTTTTAGCTTTTCAAGCTCTATCACTTACTGACTATGCGACTTTCGACTGTTACCTCCCTTTTCTGAACCTGAGGATCCTCATTTGTAAAATTAGGAATAAAACTACACACCTGTGTTCGTAGCAACACTCTTCTACAATATCCAATAGGTCACCCAAGTGTCCATTGATGGATGAATGAATAAGCAAAATGTAATATATATATATATATATATATATGTGTGTGTGTGTGTGTGTGTGTGTGTGTATAGTTGACCCTTGCACAGGTCATGCACAGGTCCACTTACACACGGATTTTTATCAACAGTGAATAATACAGTACTACATGATCTGTGGTTGGTTGAATCCATGAATGTGGACCTGTGGAGATGGAGGAAACTTGGTTGAGGCCAACTATAAGTTACATGTGTGTTTTCTTACCCTCTCTTCACTCCTTCTGACAGCCTCATGCTCACAGCTTCCTTATAGATCCAGAAAAAAAAAACCCCACAAAAACAGTCAGCTGGAAGGTGCTTGTATATCCTCTTTTAAATTCTGAGTTGGACATGAAATTCCCAGTGTGCACCAGCCCCACCCTTAAATGGGAAGTGGACCACTGACCATCAGATTCAGTGCCAAACATTTTAGGCAACTTAAATCAGTCACCAAGGACTAAATTTGTCACCACTCTGCAGCCATTTACACAGCCATTATTCTTGTCAAGATGACTAGTGAGTTGACCCATGAGTAGCTTAGGGGCTGAATGGCAGCCAAATACACAAGTGATATACTTAGGAGAAGCTCCAAAATCACCAACCAACTCCAGCTCACGGAAGCAGGTAAACCTACACTCGGGTGACTTTGGCTGGAGTGACACGCTAAGACATAAAGAGCATGTGCTTTGAAATCAGGCCCACCTGGGGTTAAATTGAATTTTGTTACTCACTAGCTGTGTGAAGGTGGACAAGTTACTTAACCTTGCTGGGCTGAGTTTCCTTAAATGTAAACTGGAGATAATATTGGCATCTATATTTGTGGGTAAAGTGTGTAGCAGATCTCCCAAGACAGGGAAAATGCTGAATAAACCTGACACCAGGTGGGTACTCGAGATCTGGGAGCTACTGCTGACGCTGTGTAGGATGAGTGGTAAGAAGGCTTCCGAGGAAGGTGACTCAGAAGTAGGGGAAAGATGAATATAGATGCATCTAATCTTTTCTGGAAATTTGCTTCCTTGCACAGTCCTCCTCGATAGGCTGGGGCATGGCATCCTCCAAAGCCTTGAACGTTCTCCTTGGAATGCCTTGAACGTTCTCCTTGGAATGCCCTTTCTGCACTGCTTAGTGGCCACTATTACATTTTAAACAGCCATATTGATTTTTCCTTCCCTTTACCAGCAAAATCCTCCAGGCTTTGTTGACAGAGCAAAGCACATGCTCTACTCTTTCAAGCTCTCTTCAAGGGCAGGGCACTGCGTCAGCTCTTTATGCCTGGATTTGTGGAGAAAGCAGGTTGGGGATGCTGCAAGATCTCTGCAGATCACCTGTCCATTCCTGGCCAGTGCAGGCAAATCAGAATCACGCAAGACAGGGATAGTTGGAGTTGACTTGGGGAGATGTGTAGGCTCTTTTTTATATTTTTTTTCATGGTAAGGCAAGGGAGTCGGATGAAATTCCAGAGCTCTGGCTCACTTGTCTTTTCCCTTCAGACAGGCATTGTGTTTCCACACCCACTACTCTAGCTTGTGAGGGCAGGTGGCTGCTGCCAGCTCTTGCGGATACAATGCCCAGGATGCTAGATGCCGACTCCTCACCTTCAATGCTTGTGACTCAGCCAGAGTGCAGACATGTAGAAGGTGGCAGCATGGCCATATTGTGAGGACTGACCCTGGTGGTCTTGCCTGATGCCTCCCTCTGCATGTTTGCTAGAAACACCTGCCCACTGGATAATGTCCACTGGGAGTGATGGAGAGAAGAGCCCTCCAGTGTCCTCACAGCCAGAGTTTTCCAGAGAAACAGAACTAATATATATGGTGACTTTGTATCTATAAAGCAATTTACTATAAGGAATTGGCTCATGCCATTATAGCCAGTGACAAGTTCCAAGATCTACAGGGTGAGTCATCAAGTTGGAGACCCAGGACAGCCAATGTAGTTCCAGTAGGAGTCTGAAGGCCTGAGAACCAGGAGGACCATCCAAGGGCTGGTAGGCTCGAAGCCCAGGAAGAAGTTTCCACTTGTGTCCGAAGGCAGAAAGGCTGATGTCCCAGTTCGAAAGCAGTCAGGCAGGAGGAATTCTCTCTTATTCATGAGATGGTCAGCCTTTTTGTTCCATTCAGGTTTCAGCTGATTGGATGAGGTCCACCCACATTCGGGAGGGCAATCTGCTTTTATTCAGTCTACTGGTTCAAATGTTAATCTCATCCAAACACCCTCACAGAAACACCCAGAATAATGTTTGACCAAATATCTGGGCACCCTGCGGCCTAGTCAAGGTGACACATAAAATTAACCATCACATCAAACAATTCATGTCGTGATTATGACATTCTGAAACACTGATAATCCACACCCAACCAGTCTGGCTACAAAAATATCAACTCTTATTTCCTTTCATTTCCAAGGAACTAAATACTGAAGCCAGAGGGAAGAAGCAGCTTCCACTTGAACCCTATCACATGAAATTTTAGGATTTAGCATTTCCTTGGGACAATATAGAGGATGGCATACTGAAAAGAGCTTGGATTTATGGTGACATGACATAGATCCAAATCTCAGCCCTGACACTTGCTGGCTGTATCACTTTGGGCAAATGACTTAACATCTCTGGATCTTGGTTTTCTCATCTGTAAAACAGGATGACAAAACCTCCCACCCACACTGTTCTGTAAAAAATGAGATAAGGTAAAAGAGTGTCTGAAAGATGATCAACCATGCCAACACCTTCATAACATGACATTGAAATGGAGGAAAATTCCATTGTGAGACCAGAGCACAGAGGGTGTGTTGATTTAGTCCCAACATAACTGCTACATGGTAGACACTAAAGAAATATTGAATGAATAAATGTATACATGAATTTCAGGCCCCTCACATGAATTGTGAGCTCTTAAAAAGCAGATACCAAATTTTGTCTTCCTACGTTTAACACAATGCTGTGTTCACATATTAAGCTTCCAAAAATGTATTAGGATAGGTTATTAAAGCTTGAAATTCAAAAAACGAAGGGTTTGTTCATAAGCAATTCAAGTCTGGGAGATTGACTACTTTATAAAAATGTGAAACTATTAGATATTCATTTTTTGTGTCATTCCTCTTAGTGTGTCAGAGATTAAAATCACATTTAATAGCTTTTTGTTATGTTCACACCATCCAGCCACATTTTCAGTTCAATAATCCACCCACTACTGAAGCCATTACTTCTCACTTGGGGGAAGAGAATAATTCTCTTTCACTCAAAGAGGGCACGTTGGTCTATTTTACTCCCTCAATATCACCTATAAAATAATTTCTGATTTTCTAGTTTTCATTTTAATGTGACCTTTTTCTGTAATGAATAAAAATGTGTTCATCAACTAATCTCAGAGAATTTTATTTATGAAAATGAATGCCAGGGCTCTATGCAGAGACTTCCTTGTTATGTTAACAAAAGGAAAAAGGCTGAGTCACCAGGCTTATGATTCATTGACTTAGCAGGACAGTGAGTCAGTTGGGCCCTGACTGGAGATTGTAAGCATAACAAGGGAGCCAGGTAGATCTGGGCCCCTCGAGTTGCGAATATGGAAGAAGGGAGCAGGTCTACAATGGGCAAAACATTTCAATATACATTTCTCCAAAAATTATATATATGTGGCCAATAAGCACATGGAAAGATGCTCACTATTATTAGCTATTGGGGGAATTCAAAACAAAATCACAATGAGATACTACTTCACACTCACTAGAATGGTTAGTTATAATCAAGAAGTCAGATAAGAGCAAGTATTGACAAGGATGTGGAGAAACTGGAATGCTTATATATCACTGGGGTGAATGTAAAATGGTATAGTCATCTTGGAAATGGTCCGGCAGTTCCTCAAATGGTTAAACATAGAGTTAAAATAGCAATGCCATGCCTAGATATTTACCCAAGAGAATTGAAAACAGATGTCCACATTAACACTGGTACCTGAATGTTCATAGCGGTATTATTCATAATAGTCAAAAAATGGGAACAATCAAATGCCCATCAACTGATGAATGGATAAGTAAAACGTGATATCCACACGATGGTATATTATACAGCGATAAAAAGAAATGAAATACTGATACATACTACACATGGATAAATCTTGAAAACATTACAATAAGTGAAAGAAGCCAGTCACAAAGGGCTAGAGGTTATATAATCACGTTTATATGAAATGCCCAGAATAGGCAAATTTATAGAGACAGAAAGTAGATTAGCAATTGCCTAGGGCTGAGGGGGATGAGAGTCATGACAACTCATGTTCACACAACCTGTACATGAATGTTTATAACAGCCTTTTTTTTCCCTTTATTTCTTTTTGGCTGCTGGACGCCAGGGAGGTCCTGAAAGATATTTTCAAATTAATTGTGTCCAATTTTCTCGTTTTTCAGGCAAAACAACAGCAACAAAACACACCAAGGTTCAGAGGAAATAAAGGAATTTCTCAAAGTCACACAACCTGTGGGGAGCAAAAATGGGACTAGAACATTCCCAGTCCCATTTTTCTGGGGAGGTAGGGTTCTCCTCACCCTCTGAGAAACTGCTGGCCCTTCTTTGAAATGCCTGTGTAAACAGGCCTGTGCTAGATGCTGGGCGAAGCAAGGTATATGCCCACCTCTCAGTGCCGTGCCAGGAAGGAGAAGACAGGAAGATGGGGAGAGGGGACCACAAGCTGGAAGATGGCACAACCACAACTGCCAACCCATTAGGAGCTGGAACTAAGCACACGTGCACACATTCATGCATAGATGTTTACATTACTTGGGGTTGCAGCAGATTGCTATTTGTCATGGAAGGTTCCATGGAAAAGATGTCTACCCTGCTTAGCAAGGAGAATATGGGTCTTGAGGAAATCACTGAAGAGGGTGAGTGATGACACTTGATGGAAACTAAAGAGATATGCGAGGATTGCAAGCATTCTGGAAGGGTTTATTAGGCCATGTGACCTGAGGAAAGTCACATGACAACCCTCTCCTCACTTTCCTTTTGGATTATGTTGTCCTCACCAACACGGGACTACAGTTGAGGTCATGGGCATGCCAATGGATAAATGATTTAGAGCTGCTTGTTGCATATCCAGGACTCAGAGACCTTTTCCAGCCTCTTCCCTCTCCTGGGGAAATTCTAGGTCTTCTTAAGGAAGGTATCTGAGTGTTTCACATAGAATTTGAAGCCAATGTCTCTGCTGCACTGCGTATCAGATGCCTCATTCCTAAAAGGATGAAACTAATAGAGAGGGCTTCATATTACCCTGAGATATTAGACTTTGAGCTGTGTGTAGGGTCACAATGGGACTTTAGGCTGTCTCTCTTGCAGAAGAGGTTTTGGATGTTCTCTAAGCAAAAAGAAGAATAAACTGGGTATCTGATAGACTGCCAGACTGTGGTGGTGACCACTAAGTGTTCACCAAAACGTCTTTCATTTTTTCCCCAGGGTACACAACGAAACTACATTTCCCAGACTCCTTTGCAATTAGGCATGCTCACATGACTAGTTCTAGCCAACAGAAGATGAGAAGAAATTATGTATGTTATGGCTGAATGTAGAAGGGTCTGAGGATCTGCCTAAGGGTGGAGCTACATGATGGAAAGATCATGAATCAACACATCACTGAACTACATGAGCAAGAAGTTGTCTTGTACTGTATTACACTACTAAGATTTGGAGGTTGAGCTGTAATAGCACTTAGCCTGCCCTACTTATATTTCATCAGTCCTAAAATGCATATATTTCCATATTTTAATACTCCATCGTAGACTTGATGACATACAGTCATATGAGAATGCTAAAAGAGGCTTATCAATATGCTCACATTCACACAGCTAGTGTGATGCTGATACTCCAAGTCTCCTCAATATTGGACCAGAAGTTACTACAGTTGACTAACTCACAGCTCACGGTCACAGTGCATGGAACCATGGAATGTTATCCTTAGCATTTTGAATGCTAACTATCTGGATTCTGTGACCGAGGTAGGGATCAAAGCTTGAACACCAGCTAGATTTGGGAGTGGTGGAGGGGAGGCGAGGTAAACCTGGTAAATCACTGAGAGCCCAATTGTGTCCAGAAAAGGGGAAGGCTCTTCTTCTGAGCTCAATTTCAAGTCTTGTCAGAATACAGAAAAGAGATGCTTCAGCCTCTAGCGTTAGTGTGTGTTCCTGTCAAACTGCCTTCGGATGTTAGATCTGCCATCTGTACCATGGTGTCTGGTTGCCAGGGTTACAATGCTCTCCTTGAACAGAAAATCAAATAGTTTCCTAAAACCCACAGGTAAAGGTCAGAGCGGGCAGAGCATGCTTCCTTTCTTGGTATATAAAGAGAAAAATATGCTGTATGGAAAGCAAGTACTTTAGATTCCTCCTTTGAGGCCAAGCTGGTAAAGATGATCTGGGTGGAAACTTCAGAGATGAGCTATATATAAAAGAGCATCTTGATAATGCAAAAGAAAACCCATAGCTGGACACTGGAAATGAATGCTGAAAAACTGAACCCAAGATCCCATGTCTTTAAGGGGTCATGGTCTCACATGAATCACCCCACGTTCTCTACTCTCAGCTCATCCGTTTCCTCTCCCAACTTTTAGAGTGAATAAGTCCGTATGGCTGAGGAATAGGAAACTCTGCATAAGTAGTGATGGAGCAGTGGAAGAAGTACATTTCCCAGATCCTATATGTGACTTAAATAATGGTTTGATTTTCTGCCTCTTCAGGGCTCAGACAGACTCAGGGGTAGCGGGGTGAAGGGGAGGGGGATATTCTCTGGCCAGGATAATTTAGTTTTGCAGCCCATGCTTGAAGAGACAGAGCACCTCTGGCTAGAGGAGTAACAGACTTTTTAAACACTCTTAGAGAAAGGGGAAGAGAGTTACCAGCTGTCCTGGGCTTGTTGCTTTTTATTTTTCTTATTGTAATTTTTACTACTGTTGATGCTTCTAATAATTTTGCTACTACTTCTGCTTCTAATACTATTAGTATTTACGACCCCTAGGTCTTCTAAAATAATTTCCAGTGAAAGTATTATAATTGTAATATATGCAAGTGTAACTGTACAGAAACATATAAAATGAAGTTTCCTTCTACATATCTTGATACCCAAGAACTACTTCTTATCAGTGATCAATCTAAAACATTTCTTGTGTTACTTCAGAAGTATTCTATGTTCACATATAGACATATAAATATATTTGGACAGATGTGGGATTTAATATATACTGTTTCTCAACATATTTTTATCACTTAACACTGTGTCTTGGATATATTTCCTTGTTAGCTCCTGTAGAGCTATATATATGTGAGATACAAATTTGCAACATGGTTCAGTAGAAAGAGCATGAGCTATAATTAAGGATATTTGAAAAGATTTGGCTAAAGGATGACAATAGCTTCATTCTTTACAATAGCAAAAGTTTTGCAACAACCCAAATGTCCATTAAAAGGAAATTCACTATAGTTATTATCATAGAAAAATATATAGCAAAGCAGCCTTTTTGTTTGATATTAAATTTTAATTACATGACACAAAAGAGTTCTTAACCAGATTTGGGACAATTTTTCTTTCTCATGCTCGATATTTGTAATTGATTCTTTCCTATAACAGCTTGTTCAAGCTTCATGTTTCAAAAATTCTTATCACTCTGAAGATATGTATTGAACTTACTTTAAATTCTTATTCTGTATGGTCCTCTAATTTGGTCTCCTTTAGTATAGTTCATTCAGTCTGCTTTTCTTAAAGAGTGCTTATATTCCTTAGATGTTGGGTTATTATGTTTTATGAATTAACTTGGCTTGACCCAGGAAGAAAAATATAATTAGCCTAAAAACCTTAACTTGAGCAACTCTTAAACAACGTTATTAGCTGAGTTAAGAAATGGGGCGGGAACATCTCAGGATGGAGAGGGAAGGAGTAGGTGTTGCAATCTGGGTTTAACTAACCCTTGCAAGTGTCTTTCCCAAATTTCTCAGGTGACCGTTACCCTCATGGTACCTCTGTCCGGGAGCTTTCACTCTGTCTTGTAAGAGGTTCAACCACTGGATCAGGGATGAAGGAACTGTGAGTGGGGGATGCTTAGAGGCTTGCCAATCTGCTCGCCACCATTACTACCAGCTCTGCCACCCCTAGCCAGGTGCAGCACTAGGGTGATCTTTGTGTGTGTAAATGAGATCATTAACTCCCTGACTTGAAATCCTAGTACAGCTTACCATTATACTGGACTAAAACCAAAGTCTTTCTCATGACCTGCAAGGCCCTGCATGATCTGACTCCTGCCCATCTGCCTTATCTTCCTCTTTCCAATCTCCAGGAATTCCCATCAGTCAAACCCAACTAGAAGCCAGAAGACAAGAAAATCTATTAAGGTAATCCACAGAAGTCAGCATTCTGGTGAAGAGAGGAAAATGGCAGGGGTGAAAAGTGGCTCTGGAGGGGAATGAAAGGGGTCCCACATGATAATCCCCCAAAGTTAAGAGGCACAGGCCTATGGGGCTAGTGGTTACTTAAGCTGGAAATCTAGGACTTTCTTGAGGAGCCATGTCTTACCTTGCCTCAAAGGATTATAGTCATCTAGTGTGAGGAGAGAATGTATGTGGCGAGGGGTGCAGGGATGCTGACAATCCCCCCAGTAGACTCTCTTCTCTCGAACCTTCCACCCCATGCAAATCAGAAAATGCCTAAATAAAGTGAGGGGGATATTTTCATTCCCTCTAGGACAGGCATCTTGGGAAACCTTAAGAGTCAATGAGCCTGCTCCATCCAAGGTAAGCATTTTAGTCTGTAAGTGGAGCAAGCTCATAACATCACTGAAACCTTAATCAAGGTCCTCTTGATCATCAAGATTCATGATTTTAAAAAATTTATTTATAAGTTGAACATTTTCCAAGCAATCCATGCAGAATTCTATTTTTTTTTTTTTTTACAAGAATAGAATGTAGTTTTTCTGCTTAAGATGTATGAGTGTGTGTGCAAGTGTGAGTGTGTGTGAGTATAAGGAGGTTAGCTGGGGTTTTGCCCGCTCTTCTCCCTTTCCTTATCTCAGCAGCACCTAGATAGCAGTTCGGAAAATAGTAAGAGAATTTCTGATATAGTCCAACTTCACTGCATGGACAGGAAGCCCAGTCCTAAGACTTCAGTCCAAGTTCATGCAGGCACTAGAGTTTTGAATCTCCTTAACACTTGGTCTAGGGCTCTATCAGGCTCCCTACCCTGCTTCCCATATGGTCTTTGGTACACTCACAAGTACATCATTAAGCAGATCCAAAGCATCTTAGATTTGGGAAACGTGTCACATGGAGTGATGGGGTTAGAACAGGCAATAGAACAGATTGGGGGAAGGAGTGTGGTGCACGTCAAAAGAAAAAAACAAAGACGTGGAGCAAATATTAAACCCAAAATGTATTTTCTGTTGACTTTTTTTTCTCAAAGCTGCCAAATACTTATGATTAGGGATGAGCAAGTCTTAATGCCACCATTTTATCAACTTATTAATCAAGAGGAAAGGCTTCTCATTCTCACAGATGTTAAGGATGAAATATTCTCAAAGCATGCAGGCCATAGATGACAGGTACTCCATCAGCCTAAAGTATCTTTGGAAGCAGTGGAAGTCAGTGAAAACTGACCTGGTTACTAGAGTCAGTGGGAATGCAAAGCTATTTTGATGGTTACCACAGGAAGCTGCTGCTACTGAAGACATCATTGCCCTATCTGTTAAAATAATCTAATTGGGTATTGGCTGTTGGGCTTTTTAAAGTTTCCATAGAATAGAAGACTGAAGATCTTATTAAAGCTGTTCTGAGAAAAAGGCCAACCTACCTTTGAAATTTAAAGCACACACCAAGTAGTCCACACAATGAACTTTTGGGACATTCTCTTATTGTGTCTCCATGCTTTTGAATTTCCAAGTTTGGCCTCCACACCTACCACTTCTGATGTGTCTGCATTTTATTTTCTAGAAAATCTCTAAATATTTACTGACACTTATTATCAAAAGTAAACATTTAAAGGAAACAGTCATTGCAGGGATGCTGCATTGGATTCTGGACACTTGACTGCTCCCAATTGTGCCTTAGTGATTGGGAGAGCTTGGGGTATTGTTATTGAAAGATGGACACTAAGTCTTGTTCCAAACTTAAACCATCTGTGTCTATCAACCAGTGCCCAATCATCTTCACCGTTTGTTGCTTCTCTTACATAAAGTTAAGTCTAAGTTCTTGAGTTTGTTATCTTTCCACTCAAAGCCTATTTATCCTCCATATTTTCAGATAAATTTAAGAAGCAACCCAACCGGATGATATACTAAATATTTCAAAATGAGAACACTCATGCTCCCTCTGAGTTTTAAGTGCTTACTTAAAATCCAACAAATCAAGCAAGTTCCTGAGACTAAACTAGACCACCTAACAGAGAGTCACAGCTTTTCCTCTGCAAATTATTTACATCAATAGAAAAATCATTGGTGTGTGATCCAGACTCTCTAGCTATGATTCATCAGGAATGAACTTTAGTTAACAGATTAAATGCCACACTACCTTTGGAAAATTAGGACATTCAATCTAGATTCTACTTAAGAGTTTTAATGCAAGAAACAGAACAACATTTTCTTCCATCGTCAGAGTGTCTAAGAACTCTAGAAATGAGTTTTTGTTCAAAAACACTACGGTTACAAAAGGCAGACTCTGAGGGTATCTTTGCCTATGACCAGAGCATGTCAGATAAAAGAATAAGGCACCATCAACTCTAATAGTGTTTGTGAGATAAAGATTCCACCTTAAGAATTTTCATTTCTGGTAACAGTGCTTATGTGATTCAGACCAACCTCTCACCAAGAACAACTAGAAAAATAGCAGAAAGCATTTTAAAAGAATCTGTTTGGAGGCATCAGAGAATTAAGAAGATAGTGAAGAATTGTAGCTCCAGGAACTGGGAGGAGGACAGAACACAGAGAAATGAACCCAGCATTTGGGGCCACTTTTCCGTAGGGTTAGTTCATGGGAGGAGAGCCTGTTAGTAATTTTCCAGCTAATCTGAGTGCAATGGGTTAGAGCTGCTCACCCAACGTCTTTCTCACTCAGTCTCCTTCTGATTCCTTTGGAGAGCTTCCTGTCCATTCCATGTACAACTATTGGGGATTTTAATCATGACTTCCAGTAGGATAGGCGTATTACCCAAACTGGGGGCAATCAAATAATATGCCACCAGGAGAACAGCATTAAGAAAAATAATATGGTTGAGAACTGAAATTTGAAATGCAACCCTTAGAAGTAGCTAGGAGAAGGGTAATAGGAAACAAGTCAGTCGGCCAATGTGTGATCAATAAGCTTAAGAGTGGGTGGTGTCATGGAACCTAGGAGAAGGGAGTGTTTCGTGAAAACCACTACGAGGTCAACTACGCCAGATGCTACTGAGAGGTCAGGATGACAACTGAAAGGTATCCGTTATATATGGCAGTGTGGAGGTTGTTGGTGATTTTTGGCAGAAGAAATTTCAGGAAAGTAGTAGGGGAGAAGCCAGATTGGAGAGGGAAGGAGAGAAACCAGGTAGTGAGGAAACGGAAACACTGAGTAGACAATTATTTTGTGGTTTGGCTTTGAAGGAGGTAGAAATATGGCCACATCTGGAAGTAGATAAGGAGTCAAAGGTGTGTTTGTTTTGTTTTGCTTAAGATGAAAGACATTGAGGCATGCTTGTATGATCTCTCTGAAGTCGACTCGATTTTTATTATATGTGAAACCACCTTTTGTCCTACCTTTAAGTTCTTCTCTATTTTGTTCTCTACAACCAACTTCTTGGTATCAGATGTTGACAACAAGTAAGTCTGTAAGTCCTGCATTTGGATGTAAACATTTGGGAGCTTTAGAATTGTCATGAGATGGACCCCAGGTCTTCTAATCCAATCACAATGTGCCTTGCTAAGGTCTTATACCTAGGTAGTGGCAGGATCTCCTCCTTGAAGGCTAGCAAAGCCAGACATAGAACTTCAACTTCACTGCTGAATCCAATGGCTTACAGGGCTCAGGTTCACTCTCAGAGCTGTCATAATTATATAAAGAAAACAGTCTGAAATCCTCCTTTTACCAGTCTTCTGAGAGTATGACATGTGTGAGCTTGTTTTTGAGACCATGGTCATCTTTGGGATACTGATAACATTGAGTCTCTGGACTATAAATCTGGGGGTTGGACCTTAAAACTGGGCAATATCACTGATGTACATTATGAGTCCTTAATTCATAATCAGTTGGAATCCTCAGCTAGCACGCCTATTTGAGGGAGGGGAGTGCTCAACATTTAATATTCTTATTTCTTAATTAAATAATTGGCTCAATGTGGTTCTGTCAGCTCTAAGCTCTAACTCAGAATCTAGACAAAGTTGTGGGCAAAGCAGTCAGTATATGATGCTTATTTAGGAGCCCTTTTAGCAGGGAAGTGCCAAGAAAGAGCAAAATGTGTGAGCAAGGAAACAAAAATAAAACCTAAGGGTAAATTAAGATGAAGTAATCGAAGCTTTTCAAAAACTTGTATTTAAAAAAGAGCAAATGGATGAATATCTCAAGCAATGCCAAATATCAGATTCTGCCTACATGGTTGAATATATCATAAAGACGTTATACAGCAAAAGCAAAATTACAACTTTATCATCTCCTCGAAAACTTAATTCCCAAGTTCCTGTCATGGTCTGAAAACTTTTCCACAGACACAAAATTACTTGAAATAGATTGGTGCCCTCATCCCAAGCAAGCCACCTGCTGCAAGTATAGCTAAGACTTTACTAAAACAAGTAGTACTTTCAGCAGGATGTTAAACATCTGGCTCAAGACTTAAAAATCTATGAAACTACTAGACTGCTATTTCTGAGAGTGCTAGGCTACTGACTACATTTGGCATGAAGGCTGGCGGTGGGGAGCAGGGAATAATTCTATATTTGAGCAAGGCGTCTTTCTTGAAAAAAAAAATCGGCTTTTTAGGACTTCCTATTTTCTTTTGAATTATCCACGTTATTGCGTTTTTTTCCTCAAAAAATTTCCCCTCTAAAAAAAGATGCAAATAAGCTTGCATGCGCACACACACACACATACACACAGTAGATGAATTTATTTCTAGAGCGATCAACAATGCAAATTTTTGTAGTTTTCTTTTTTTAATAATACAAATCTTGATGAAAGACTGGGGAATATTAAGTTGATAAGACTGGACCAATTTCATCATGGGAATGGCAGTGATTTGTCCTCACTGGAATAACTTCTGTTTAGAGAATGGACTTGCCTTCTCTGCTGGCACCAGCACCACCATCCATGGACTCACTGAGTGCCTTAGAACCCATCAGATATCCCTCACAACACAGCGTCTGTCTGAGCAACCCGTTTCACAGCATAAAAGTTATGACACTTTGCTCTCACCTTTGGAGTTCTCTGGACTCACCGTCTACTTCATCACCAAGAAGGAGCTGTCCACTTAAAGTGGTTGTGTTGCTAACTGGGAAACCTGCATGGTTGGGGTGCTGTCTTCCAGAATGTGGTATATCTTCTCAACCTGCAACTGACACACAGAGCTTGAGAACAAGGTAACACAGTAGTAGTGATCCCTCTCATCATTACACTTAATAACCCACTGGCAGAGTCTTTGCTTCCCATTCCAGAACCTTGGGTTCTGTTGATCTGAAGGTCTTCATTCCCAAGGGAGGGATGCTTTCACCAGGGGACACAGAATGGCCCCATTAAATCTGAAACACAGGCCATCCCCTGATCAGGTTGGATTCCTCATGCCATTGAAACAACAGGCAAAATAGTCATTGAAACAGGGCTGATAACGGTCTGGGGTGATTGGTTCTGATGAGCAAGAGGAAACTGGAAGTAGTTTCCTGATGAGGTTACTTTATGGATTGCCTTACCATCTCAGTTTAGCTTCTCAGCTTTTCTATCACCCATGTAAAACTTCCTGCATTAGGGACTTCCCTGGTGGTGCAGTGGTTAAGAATCCGCCTGCCAATGCAGGGACACAGGTTCAATCCCTGGTCTGGGAAGATCCCACATGCTGCGGAGCAACTAAGTCCGTGCACCACAACTACTAGCCTGCCCTCTAGAGCCCATGAGCCACAACTACTGAGCCTGCGTGCCACAACTACTGAAGCCCGCGCACCTAGAGCCCTTGCTCCGCAACAAGAGAAGCCATCGCAACGAGAAGCCCGCGCACCACAACGAAGAGTAGCCCCTGATCGCCACTACTAGAGAAAGCCTGCGCGCAGCAATGAAGACCCAATGCAGCCAAAAATCATAATAATAATAAAAATAAAATTAAAAAAACTTCCTGCATTAAATTTCCTGTTTCAAATATTTAGAGTGCTTCCTTAGGACCTTGATTGGTATAGTTTTGGGTATCAGGAGTGGTCCCAGGAAAATTCCCTCAAGAAGGGATTCTAGGGATTGAGTTCTTATCAGTTTGAGCACAGTTTCAGGGTCGTCCTACTTTACAGATGGAAAACGAGTTACCGGTACCCTTGGTATCTCGCCTTCTTCCTCTGAGTAGAACCTCTATATATATATATATATTTTTTTTTTTAAAAACATCTTTATTGAAGTACAATTGCTTTACAATGGTGTGTTAGTTTCTGCTTTATAACAAAGTGAATCAGTTATACATATACATATGTTCCCATATCTCTTCCCTCTTGCATCTCCCTCCCTCCCACCCTCCCTATCCCACCCCTCTAGGTGGTCACAAAGCACCGAGCTGATCTCCCTGTGCTATGCGACTACTTCCCACTAGCTATCTATTTTACATTTGGTAGTGTATATATGTCCATGACACTCTCTCACCCTGTCACATCTCACCCCTCCCCCTCCCCATATCCTCAAGTCCATTCTCTAGTAGGTCTGTGCCTTTATTCCCGTCTTGCCACTAGAGAACCTCTATATATTATCTGGGCTCATGGCCACCCAGAATAACCATTAGTCCTGACCAGCCTGACTTGCACCAGGTTTAGCCAGGTGACAAAGTGCTGGCCAATAGAATATAAATGGAAGTAGTATGTGAAACTTCCTGGAGCCATCTTTAAATGGAGTGGCTTGCACTTCCCTTCCCCCTTTCTCCTTTCTGCTGACTGGAATGTAGACAAAGATATCTTGGATTATCCCTTAGGACAGCAGAAGTGAAAACTTGAAGGAGCCTTGGTCTCTGATGGATTTGAATAACTTTCTTATCAGCCCAAA
Organism: Eubalaena glacialis; assembly: GCF_028564815.1. NCBI lineage: Eukaryota > Metazoa > Chordata > Mammalia > Artiodactyla > Balaenidae > Eubalaena > Eubalaena glacialis. Next base: position 68,892,304 of record NC_083722.1, on the reverse strand, counting down.
GGTTGGATAGAACCAGTGACATGGTCAGTGGCCCCAGGGAGAACAGAGGCTCTGCCCAGAGATAAGCAAGATCCGATACCTTAACTGGAGTGTATACGGACCCAGAATATAGGGTGTAAAGAGGCCTCTCCTCTCCCATAGAAGGTAGATTCCTAAGTTTCCCCATACACCCATTTGCCAAGTTGAGAAAAAGGAGATAGAAGGGAAGAACTTCTGTGATAAGGAGAGGATCTTCAAATTCCTTGAATATCTACCCTCCAAAGATTCAGGGATCAAAAGGAAATGGTTTAAACCAGAAGAGACCGAGAAACCATCCACTGGAAGATTTAAGGTTTGTTTATTTGTTTGTTTGGTTTTCCTTGCAACCCAGTGGGTGGGGACTTAAGGACGATATTAGATCAGTCATGGGAAATAAACAATCAACATCGTCTTTGAATATGTGGAATATAGTGGGTATGAACAACTGATCAAACTGAGTTTCATATGGCTAGCTTGGCAGAATGCTGGAGTCACCGTTAGGGAAGAATTATGCATGTTAAAACCAGCAAGTCCACAGATCATAGTATGGTTAAAGCCATCAAGCAGATCATGGATGTCATTTCTTTTATCAGGAAATCCTATGTGGTAAGAAAAAGCCCAAAGTGATGAAACAACAGAGAATCTGATGAGCTTTACACATACAAGAATAATTCAGATACCCTGTAGGGAACTCTGCCAATACCAGGGCAAGAAGACATCTGTAAGCAAGTTGTGGAAACTTCAGAAAATGCAGCCCAGTCCCCAATAAAACCAAGACCTTGAACCTTGGTGACAAATGTCAGTCTTCCCGCACTGGAACCCACGATCCATGAAGGCAGCGACAGTGCCTGCTTTTGTTGGCTATTGTGTGCCCAGTGCTCAGAACAGGGCCTGGTACCTAGTAGCTGTTCAATAAATATTTGATAAAAAATGGGTACATAACTTTTTACTTATTTTCAAAACTTTCTACCATAAGGAGATGGTGCATTTCTATTCAGAAGGAAAAGATTATTAAAAACTTCTTCAGAAATATGAAGTATAGTACTTTAAAATATTCCCTACTGATACCTCGAAAAGAAAATACTAGAGGACGGTGGAGCAAAAGCTACACACGTTGGAGGAAGAAAGTTGTGACTTAAGCAGGGGAAGCAGTGAGGGGCTCAAGGGCTTCTCAGGTTGGCATCAAGAGCCAGGGGCCCATGACTGCAACAGAGGTGAGGTGGGGGAGCCAGAGGCAAGGACGGGCACTGTAGTCTCGTACTGGCTTATATTTTCTCCCAAATATTTGGCGTGGTCAGTAGAGGCAAAACACTGTTCTGGGCATTTTATTTCTGTATCTCCTTTAATCCTCATAGCAATCCTTTTGGTAGGAAGATTCCCATTTAGCAGGATCAGAGAGATTAAACGATTTTCCCAAAGCCACACAGCTGGAGGTACACAGAGTGAGATCTGGACCAAGACTGTTTCACCTGAAAGCTTGGGTTTACATCTCCAGCCTCACCTGGAACACCTTCTCAGGGAGCACTCACTGGAGATCTCTGCTCCTCACCTATCCCTGGATCCCTCTTCTCAGGGTCAGCTCAGTGCAGCGAGAGGCTCTCAGGCTTCCCTTTCGTTAACACCAGCCCTATCTTCAGAAAAAGCTTGGATGTCACTGCCTCCAAGTAGTTCTCCTTGATCACCTCTAACCGTGCTCTGGCACAGCCCTGTCACAATTGCGATGCTACATTCCATTGTGTGGTTATTTCATTAACCTGTCTTCCCCACTATCATGGAGACAATATTTGTTTTCACTCTCCATTGTCATCCTAGTGTCTAGAACAGTGTCTGGCATGTAGCAAATATTGATAGATATTTGTTGAATGAATAAAGGAATGTTTTGAGTGTGAGAATCTGCTGCGGGAGTCATTTCTACAGTCCCTTTATTGATTGATTTCCTAGGACAGTGCACTAGGACACCCCTGTGTGACTTTTGATATGGGCCTCTGTTGATTGGAGGCCTGGGCTAGACAAAAGGGAATCAGGGCATAATGTTGATCAAATTCTTTTTAAAAATGCAGTATACAGTCAATTTTTCTTCCAAGGTTCTGACATAGTTACTCTGCTCTGAGGACGATGCATTATTAACAAAATTCTTAAGACACAGAGAAAAATTAAATCATTCCTTATTAAATTAAATTACTGAAGTGAAATATGGAAAGTTTCATTATCAAACATAGATCTTTGGAGATTAGTTTATACTTTATAATCTAGTAAAATAGTTTACAAACTTTATACATTCCTTGTCTATCAATAACTCAATCTTGTGAAAACAAGATATTTGTGCTCTAAAAGACTCACACTCCTATAAATTCAATCAACTATAAACATCTTAAACTTTTAATGTTCAAAAGAAATATATTGCAAGCCATATGTCTGATAAGGGACTTGTATCCAGAACATATAAAGAACTCTTGCAACTCAACAGTAAAAAAAGACAATTAACCCACTTCAAAAATGGGCAAAGCAACTGTTTACAATAGCCAAGACATGGAAACAGCCTATATGTCCATTGACAGATAAATGGATAAAGAAGATGTGAGATATATATATATATATATATATATATATATATATATATATATATATATATATATATAAAATGGAATATTACTCAGCCATAAAAAAGAATGAAATAATGCCATTTGCAGCAACATGGATGGACCTAGAGACTGTCATACTAAGCGAAGTAAGTCAGAAAGAGAAAGACAAATACCATATGATATCACTTATATGTAGAATCTAAAATATAACACAAATGAACTTATCTATGAAACAGAAACAGACTCACAGACACAGAGAACAGACTTGGTTGCCAAGGGGGAGAGGGGGTTGGGGGAGGGATGGATTGGGAGTTTGGGATTAGCAGATGCAAGCTAGTATATACAGGATGGATAAACAACAAGGTCCTACTGTATAGCACAGGGAACTAAATTCAATATCCTGTGATAAACCATAATGGAAAAGAATATGAAAAAGAATATTTATATGCATAACTGAATATATATATATATGCATAACAGCAGAAATTAACATGACATTGTAAATCAACTATACTTCAATAAAATAAAAAAATGGGCAAAGCATTTGAATAGATATTTCTCCAAAAAAGCTATAAGTATAGCCAACAAGCACATGAAAAGATGTTCAACACTATTAACCATCAGGAAAATGAAATCAAAACCACAGTGAGATACCACTTCACACAAACTTGGATGGCTATAATCAAAAAGACAGATAATAACAAGTGTTGGTGACAATGTGAAGAAATTGGAATCTTCACCTACTGTTGGTGGGAACGTAAAATGGTGCAGAACAACTTCAGAAAACAGTTTGGCAGTTCCTCACATAGTTAAACAGAGTTATCATATTACCTAGCAATTCCACTCCTAGATTTATACCCAAGAGAAATGAAAACAATGTGTCCACACAAAGACTCATCCAGGATGTTCATAGTGGTATTATTCACAATAGTAACAAAGTGGGAACAATCCGATGTCCATCAACTGAGGAATGAATACATGAAATGTGGTATGTCCATGTAATGGAATATTATTCAGCAAAAAATAGGAATGAAGGGCTGACACATGCTACAACATGAAAGAACCGTGAAAACATGATCCTCAGTGAAGAAGCCAGGCACAGCAGGCCAAATATTGTAGGATTCCATTTATATGATATGTCCAGAATAGACAAATCTATGGTGACAGAAAGTAGATTAGTGGTTGTTAGGGACTGGGGTTTGGGAGAATTAGTAGTGACTGCCAGAGGGTGCAGCACAATGAAAACTAGGGCAGTTCCCAGAAATCCATATGGATGAGGGATGGGCAGGGGTCCCAGACAAGAGTGTTTCTGTCACACGGTCACATATCAATTTCTTCCAGATTTTCAACTTTATTTCTATGTTTAGTCACCAACAAAGTCTATTTCTTTTTTTTTTTTTTTTAATATTTCTTTATTTATTTGGCTGTGTCAGGTCTTTGTTGCCGCGCACAGGCTCTTCACTGCAGCACACGGGCTTCTCTCTAGTTTTGGCATGCAGGTTTTCTCTTCTCTAGTTGTGGCGCATGGGCTCCAGAGCGCGTGGGCTCTGTAGTTTGCAACATGTGGGCTCTCTATTTGAGGCGCGAGAGCTCAATAGTTGTGGCACGCGGGGTTAGTTGCCCCATGGCATGCAGGATCTTAGTTCCCTGACCAGGGATAGAACCTGCGCCCCCTGCATTAGAAGGCGGATTCTCTACCACTGGACCACCAGGGAAGTCCCAACAAAGTCTATTTCTTATACGACTGTTAAGAAATGCTGTATATTTAGGTGGGCGTTCTCTGCAATCGTAGGTTCTGGCAGTACTGACTACTCACTATGTTCTGGCAGTACTTCTTGGTAGGTAAGAGGACAGACTCTGGAGCAACATGAACTGGGTTAACACCCAGCCCCATCACTTGCTATGTGACCCTTGAGCAAGTTGTGTGAGCTGGGATGAGTTATGCAAACCTGCCCTGGCTGTTTCTTCAGCTGCAAAATGGGAATAGTAATATGCTCTGATGTCTTAGGGCTGTTGTGTAGTGCTTAGAGCAGTGTTGGTGTATGATGAGTGTTAACTATTTTTCTTTCTTTGTTAATTGTAACAGAATTTAGTCCTGTTTAGTATTGTTTTCCCTGCCCCCGGGGAAACCTAATTTATCAGTTCTATTTTATTATGTTCACTTCAAAAAAATTAATAGACTTTATTTTTGATAGCATTTTAGGCTTACAGAAAAATTTAACATTAAGTACAGAGTTTCCATACCTGCTGCCCCCTCCCAACACACACATAGTTTTGCTTTTAAATATTAACATCTTGCATTAGTATGGTGCATTTGATATAACTTATGAGCCAATACTGATAGATTATTAAATAAAGTCCATAGTTTATATCAGAGCTCATTTATAATATTGTATAATCTCTGGGTTTTGACAAATGTATAATGTCACATATCCACGATTACAATATCATAGAATAGTTTCACTGCCCTACAAATCTCCCGTGCTTCACCTATTCATCCCTCCCTCTCCTGATCTACTAGCAACCACTGATCTTTTTACTGCCTCCAGAGTTTTGCTTTTTCCAGAATGTCATAGAGCTGGAATCATTCAGTACTTAGTGTTTTCAGATTGTCTTCTTTCACTTTCACTTAGTAATATCTATTCAACTTTTCTCCATGTCTTTTTGTACTTTGATAGTTCATTTCCTTTTATCACTGAATATTACTCTATTTTTTTTGGATGTACCAGTTTGTCCATTCACTTAAAAATAGTATATCTTGGTTGCTTCCAAGTTTTGGCAATTATGAATAAATCTGCTATAAACATTCATGTGCAAGTGATTGTGTGGACATATATTTTTAGTTTATTTAGGTAAATGCCAAGGAACATGATTGCTGGATAGTATGGTAAGAGTATGTTTAGTTTTCTAAGAAACTACCAATCTGTCTTCCAAAGTGGCCATTATGAATTCCCACTAACAATGAATGAGAGTTCCTGTTGCTCCACATCCTCACCAGCATTTGGTATTGTCAGTGTTTTGAATTTTGGCCATTCTAATAGGTGTGTAGTGGTATCTAACTGTAGTCTTAATTTGCAATTCCCTAATGACATATGATATTGAACATCTTTTCATGTGCTTATTTGCCATCTGTATATCTTCTCTGGTGAGGTGTCTGTTCAGACCTCTTGCCCATTTTTAAATTGGGTTGTTCATTTTTTTATTGTTGAGTTTCAAGTATTCTTTGTATATCTGGATATCAGTCCCTTATTAGACATGTGTTTTGCAAAGATTTTTCTCCCCAACTCTGGCTTGTATTTTCTTTTCTTTTTTCTTTTTAACATCTTTATTGGAGTATAATTGCTTTACAATGGTGTGTTAGTTTCTGCTTTATAACAAAGTGAATCAGCTATACATATACATATATCCCCATATCTCCTCCCTCTTGCGTCTCACTCCCACCCTCCCTATCCCACGCCTCTAGGTGGTCACAAAGCACCGAGCTGATCTCCCTGTGCTATGCGGCTGCTTGCCACTAGCTATCTATTTTACATTTGGTAGTATATATAAGTCCATGCCACTCTCTCACTTCGTCCCAGCTTACCCTTCCCCCTTCCCGTGTCCTCAAGTCCATTCTCTACGTCTGCATCTTTATTCCTGTCCTGCCCCTAGGTTCCTCATAACCATTTTTTTGGGGGGGATTCCATATATGTGTTTCTGGCTTGTATTTTCATTCTCTTAGTGTATTTGTTTTTTAAAATTCTTTAATAACTTCTTTAACCTTGATGTAATCCTCCTGCTCTTTTTCAGATTTGTTTTGTTTATTCTAACTTCGTGAGTCAAATGTTTATTAACTTAATTTTTTATTTGCTTTTGTTTGAACATGAAAATACACATTTTCTGTAGTTTCTTCTTGGTGCACTGTTGCCTGAATCCCATATACTTTTTTTAATAACTAGGGGGTTTTTTTTGCTTTTTTTTTTTTTAATTATAGCACATTAGTTGAGTTCTTTCTGAAAACTGTGCATGTTTCCACAACCATTTTAATTTTTTTATTATTTTTAAAAATTTATTTATTTATTTATTTATTTATGGCTACGTTGGGTCTTCATTGCTGTGCACAGGCTTTCTCTAGTTGTGGCAAGCGGGGGCTACTCTTCGTTGTGGTGTGCAGGCTTCTCATTGCGGTGGCTTCTCTTGTTGCGGAGCACGGGCTCTAGGCACACAGGCTTCAGTAGTTGTGGCACACAGGCTCAGTAGTTGTGGCTCGTGGGCTCTAGAGCACAGGCTTCAGCAGTTGTGGTGCACGGGCTTAGTTGCTCCGCAGCATGTGGGATATTCCCAGACCAGGGCTCGAACCCGTGTCTCCTGCATGGGCAGGTGGCTTCTTAACCACTGCACCACCAGGGAAGCCAATAACTAGGGTTTTTTAAATAACGATGAAAAGTGATAGATACACGGGCATTTAAAAAATAGTGAAGTAAGATTAAAAATGAAGACGTGCTACATGATGAACAGTTACTGAAATTAAATGATAGGGGATTTCCACTTCCAGATATGATGCAGTGACTTGCAACAGACTGATGCTCTCCTAAGATTGACCAGAGTAGCTGGATAAAATACAAAATTTCATCTGTTTGGAGACCACAGAGAACTGCTGAGCAAACAGGACTCTGGGTCAGGATTCTGGAGGAACGGAATTGCAGATTGGTGAGCAAACATTCTAGAACTACTCTGCCTTCAGGGAATTTGCCAATTCTTGGCACTGACTGAGGTAGAAGGCAAAGAAAGATAGAGAGCCACTGTTTACAGGCAGAGAACCAAGCAGAAATTCTAGCAATCTCAGAGACCTGGGGACAAAAGGTGGAGTTTGGGACTGCCCAAATAGCCACAAGACCCCAGAGAGAGAAGCCGGGACTTCGAAGTGAGTCTGATGCTGTCAGTTTTCCTGGAGGCATTTGTCAACTTTTTAAACTGCAGGGAAGAAATATAAGACACTGGGAGGAAAGACAAAGGGCAAAGCAGAATTTTCTACACTTTCATAGTACTGAGAAAATTAAAAATTGAGGTTAGAACTGGCCATGAGAGAGAGGACCAATTAACAATCCAGGAGCTCAATTAGAAACCCCAAAGGACCACATGGCAGAAGCAGAGGGAACCAGAGGTAGCCTAACTTGTGCCCAAAGTGCAACCCAATCTTGAATTAGCTCAGCCCCTGACTGGATTAAGGTAATTCATCACCTCATGACTTTCTGAAATGTACATCCAATCATTTACCTCACCTGCTCACGACCACCCAGTGATGCCCACTTCACAGAGAATCTCATTCTGACTTACAAGGCTCCACATCGTCTCTCTTTTTCCCTTACCAGAGGAGTGGTTGAGCGTTTTTAGAGAAAGAAAACACCATTCAGAGTTTCTACATTTTGACACACAATATATAGCACTCAATAAGAAATTAAAAAGTCTTCCTAAGAAACTGGACCAAGAGAAAAACAAAAATTAGTAGCAGATGCCCAGAAGAGACATCATTGGAGCTATCAGAGAGGGACATTAAAATTTGTATAAATAATATGTTCAAGAAAAGAGAATTTCACAAGATAACTGGAATATATAAACAAGAATCAAATAGAAATGCCAGAATTAAAAATTATTGAAATTGTCCTATGACCCAAGAATTCTATTCCTAAATATACACTGAGCAGAAATTTGTCCACGTATTCGCCAAAGATATGTACAAGAATATTTTTAGAAGCTTCAGTTCATAATATTCCCAAACTGGAAAGTACCAAAGTGTCCATCAATCGGTGAATGAATAGACAAGCTGTACAATGGAACACTACTCAGCTATATAAAGGGAAGAACTATTGATACACCCAAAACTAAACCCTTCTTTCCACATTCCCTCTTTTCCTCTGTCAAGCCTGTCCCTCTCCCTTTTTTGCTCAGAGTAAAATTCATATAGTCAACGTTGACTACTCTGCCTCTTGCACATACAGCAAATAAAGTTGGCTCTGCTTTCAAAATGTGCTTCTTTCAAAATACCAGCTCCTTTCATGACTCCCAGCCCTACCAAACCTACATAAACCATGAGCATTTCTCTCCTAGAGCCTTCAGGTGGGCTGCAGGCATCTGTACTTGCTTATTTACCACTCCCAGATGTGGGCCTTCTGAAATGTGCATCCAATCATTTACCTCACCTGCTCACGACCACCCAGTGATGCCCACCTCACAGAGAATCGCATCCTGACTTACAGGGCTCCACATCGTCTCTCTTTTTCCCTTGCTAAGCTTCAGATACACAGGCTTCCATACCCCCAGACTCCCTCTCAGGAATTTTCCTTGTTCTCTGTGACCTTCTCCTCAGAATTGCCGTTGACTGAGAACCTCCTCACCTGTAAATGCCCCGGATGTTGATTCCCCACCCTGTGGGGGGTGGGGGGCAAAGATTGACGGGAGGCTACAAAACACTGCTTGCCTTCAGGTGGGGGCAATGCTGGGATGAAAGACATGCTCCAGAGCTGGCAATCAGGCTGTGGCTGGACTTTACCTGGAACCACGTCCCTGCTCAGCCACTTCCCCTGCCTCTTCCTGCTTCCTTCCTTCCCCTTCTCCTAAGAACACTCCCCCACCTATATGGGAAAAGAATCTTAAAAAAAAAAGAGTGGATATGTATATGTATAACTGATTCACTTTGCTGTATACCTGAAACTAACACAACATTGTAAATCAATTATACTCCAATGGAAAAAAAAAAAAAAAGAATACTCCCACAAGAAACCACGTACATCAAATTCTTATCTCAGACTCTGCTTCTAGTTGGCCTAACCTAAGACACAGAGCTACTGCAGAAGAAACAGCAGTGATTTGGCTAGAGAAATAGGCTTCAGTAGCCAATTTCCTGTACTATTTCTGTGGACATTGCCCATTCCATACAAAATGTCCAATTGGGGTTCACAGGTTTTGGAATCCCAAAAGCCCAAATCTACAATAAACCTACTAGTTAGTTAACAACATTTAAAGAGAAATCGATGTATCATAGGTAAGGCATGAACTCTCAGAAGTCACTGCAACCAGGACAAAAGCCTTGGCATACTGTCAACTTGGAAAGTTAAAAATTCTGGAAACTAAGCCAAAAGAGAGAATACCTAGATAAAAGGTCCATAAATCTTAGGGTAGAAGTTCTCCCTTTACCCAAAGAGTAAGGAGTAGTTTTTTAAAGCACCTCCTTTGAGTAAGTCTACACTGAAAGAGGCTTAATGGAAAAGTTCTAGGGACATTCACAGAAAGATAGACAAGATGAAAAGGCAGAAGGCTATGTACCAGATTAAGGAACAAGATAAAACCCCAGAAAAACAACTAAATGAAATGGAGATAGGCAATCTTCCAGAAAAAGAATTCAGAATAATGATAGTGAAGATGATCCAGGACCTCGGAAAAAGAATGGAGGCAAAGATCGAGAAGATGCAAGAAATGTTTAACAAAGACCTAGAAGAATTAAAGAACAAACAAACAGAGATGGACAATACAATAACTGAAATGAAAACTACACTAGAAGGAATCAATAGCAGAATAACTGAGGCAGAAGAACGGATAAGTGACCTGGAAGACAGAATGGTGCAATTCACTGCTGCGGAACAGAATAAAGAAAAAAGAATGAAAAGAAATGAAGACAGCCTAAGAGACCTCTGGGACAACACTAAACACAACAACTTTCGCATTATAGGGGTCCCAGAAGGAGAAGAGAGAGAGAAAGGACCAGAGAAAATATTTGAAGAGATTATAGTCGAAAACTTCCCTAACATGTGAAAGGAAATAGCCACCCAAGTCCACGAAGTGCAGAGAGTCCCACACAGGATAAACCAAAGGAGAAACACACCGAGACACATAGTAATCAAATTGGCAAAAATTAAAGACCAAGAAAAATTCTTGAAAGCAGCAAGGGAAAAACGACAAATAACATACACGGGAACTCCCATAAGGTTAACAGCTGATTTCTCAGCAGAAACTCTACAAACCAGAAGGGAGTGGCATGATATACTTAAAGTGATGAAAGGGAAGCACCTACAACCAGCATTACTCTACCCAGCAAGGATCTCATCCAGATTCGATGGAGAAATCAAAAGCTTTACAGACAAGCAAAAGCTAAGAGAATTCAGCACCACCAGACCAGCTCTACAACAAATGCTACAGGAACTTCTCTAAGTGGGAAACAAAAGAGAAGAAAAGGACCTACAAAAAAACCCTCAAAACAATTAAGAAAATGGTCATAGGAACATACATATCGATAATTACCTTAAACGTGAATGGATGAAATGCTCCAACCAAAAGACACAGGCTTGCTGAATGGGTACAAAAACAAGACCCATATATATGCTGTCTACAAGAGACCCACTTCAGACCTAGGGACACATTCAGACTGAAAGTGAGGGGATGGAAAAAGATATTCCATGCAAATGGAAATCAAAAGAAAGCTGGAGTAGCAACACTTATATCAGATAAAATAGACTTTAAAATAAACAATGTTACAAGAGACAAGGAAGGACATTATGTAATGATCAAGGGATCAATCCAAGAAGAAGATATAACAATTATAAATATATATGCACCCAACATAGGAGCACCTCAATACATAAGGCAACTGCTAACAACTATAAAAGAAGAAATCAACAGTAACACAAGAATAGTGGGGGACTTTAACACCTCACTTACACCAATGGACAGATCATCCAAACAGATAATTAATAAGGAAACACAAGCTTTAAATGACACAATAGATCAGATAGATTTAATTGATATTTATAGGACATTCCATCCAAAAACGGCAGATTACACTTTCTTCTCAAGTGCGCATGGAACATTCTCCAGGATAGATCACATCTTGGGTCACAAATCAAGCCTCAGTAAATTTAAGAAAATTTCATATCAAGCATCTTTTCTGACCACAACGCTATGAGTTTAGAAATCAATTACAGGGGAAAAAAAGTAAAAAACACAAACACATGGAGGCTAAACAATACATTACTAAATAACCACGAGATCACTGAAGAAATCAGAGGAAATCAAAAAAATACCTAGAGACAAATGACAATGAAAACACGACGATCCAAAACCTCTGGGATGAAGCAAAAGCAGTTCTAAGGGGGAAGTTTATAGCAATACAAGCCTGCCTCAAGAAACAAGAGAAATCTCAAACAAACAATCTAACCTTACACCTAAAGGAACTAGAGAAAGAAGAACAAACAAAACCCAAAGTTAGCAGAAGGAAAGAAATCACAAAGATCAGAGCAGAAATAAATGAAATAGAAACAAAGAAAACAATAGCAAAGATCAATAAAAATAAAAGCTGGTTCTTTGAGAAGATAAACAAAATTGATAAACCATTAGCCAGACTGATCAAGAAAAAGAGGGAGAGGACTCAAATCAATAAAATTAGAAATGAAATAGAAGTTACAACAGACACTGCAGAAATACAAAGCATCCTAAGAGACTATTACAAGCAACTTTATGCCAATAAAATGGACAACCTGGAAGATATGCACAAACTCTTAGAAAGGTATAACCTTCCAAGAGTGAACCAGGAAGAAACAGAAAATATGAACAGACCAATCACAAGTAATGAAATTGAAACTGTGATTTAAAATCTTCCAACAAACAAAAGTCCAGGACCAGATGGCTTCACAGGTGAATTCTATCAAACATTTAAAGAACAGCTAACACCCATCCTTCTCAGACTCTTCCAAAAAATTGCAGAGGAAGGAAAACTCCCAAACTCGTTCTATGAGGCCACCATCACCCTGATACCAAAACCAGACAAAGATACTACAAAAAAAGAAAATTACAGACCAATATCACTGATGAATATAGATGCAAAAATCCTCAACAAAATACTAGCAAACAGAATCCAACAACACATTAAAAGGATCATACACCACGATCAAGTGGATTTATCCAAGGGATGCAAGGATTCTTCAATATATGTGAATCAAACAATGTGATACACCATATTAACAAATTGAAGAATAAAAACCGTATGATCATCTCAATAGATGCAGAAAAAACTTTTGAGAAAATTCAACACCCATTTATGAGAAAAACTCTCCAGAAAGTGGGCATAGAGGGAACCTACTTCAACATAATAAAGGCCATATACAATAACCCACAGCAAACATCATTCTCAATGGTGAAAAACTGAGATCTAAGTTTCTCTAAGATCAGGAACAAGAAAAGGGTGTCCACTCTCACCACTATTATTCAACATAGTTTTGGAAGTCCTAGCGATGGCAATCAGAGAAGAAAAAGAAATAAAAGGAATACAAATTAGAAAAGAAGAAGTAAAAATGTCACTGTTTGCAGATGACATGATACTATACATAGAGAATCCTAAGGATGCCACCAGAAAACTACTAGAGCTAATCAATGAATTTGGTAAAATTGCAGTGTACAAAATGAATGCACAGAAATCTCTTGCATTCCTATACACTAATGATGAAAAATCTGAAAGAGAAATTAAGGAAACACTCCCATTTACCACTGCAACAAGAAGAATAAAATACCTAGGATCAAACCTACCTAGGGAAACAAAAGACCTGTATGCAGAAAACTATAAGACACTGATGAAAGAAATTAAAGATGATACAAACAAATGGAGAGATATACCATGTTCTTGGGTTGGAAGAATCAATATTGTGAAAATGACTATATTACCCAAAGCAATCTACAGATTCAATGCAATCCCTATCAAATTACCAATGGCAGTTTTTATGGAACTAGAACAAAAAATCTTAAAATTTGTATGGAGACACAAAAGATCCCGAATAGCCAAAGCAGTCTTGAGGGAAAAAAACGGAACTGGAGGAGTCAGACTCCCTGACTTCAGACTATACTACAAAGCTACAGTAATCAAGACAATATGGTACTGGCACAAAAACAGAAATATAGATCAATGGAACAAGATAGAAAGCCCAGAGATAAACCCATGCACCCATGGTCAACTAATTATGACAAAGGGGGCAAGGATATACAATGGAGAAAAGACAGTGTCTTCAATAAGGGGTGCTGGGAAAACTGGACAGCTACATGTAAAAGAATGAAATTAGAACACTCCCTAACACCATATACAAAAATAAACTCGAAATGGATTAGAGACCTAAATGTAAGACCAGGCACTATAAAACTCTTAGAGGAAAACATAGGAAGAACACTCTTTGACATAAATCACAGCAAGATCTTTTTTGATCCACCTGCTAGAATAATGGAAATAAAAACAAAAATAAACAAATGGGACCTAATGAAACTTAAAAGCTTTTGCACAGCAAAGGACACCATAAACAAGATGAAAAGACAACCCTCAGAATGGGAGAAAATATTTGCAAATGAAGCGACTGACAAAGGATTAATCTCCAAAACATACAAGCAACTCATGCAGCTCAATATCAAAAAAACAAACAACCCAATCCAAAAATGGGCAGAAGACCTAAACAGACATTTCTCCAAAGAAGACATACAGATGGCCAAGAAGCACATGAAAAGCTGCTCAACATCACTAAGTATTAGAGAAATGCAAATCAAAACTACAATGTGGTATCACCTCACACCAGTTAGAAAGGGCATCATCAGAAAATCTACAAACAACAAATGCTGGAGAGGGTGTGGCGAAAAGGAAATCCACTTGCACTGTTTGTGGGAATGTAAACTGATACAGCCACTATGGAGAACAGTATGGAGGTTCCTTAAAGAACTAAAAACAGAATTACCATATGATCCAGCAATCCCACTACTGGGCATATACCCAGAGAAAATCATAATTCAAAAAGACACATGCACCCCAATGTTCCTTACAGCACTATTTACAATAGCCAAGTCATGGAAGCAACCTAAATGCTCATCGACAGATGAATGGATAAAGAAGTTGTGGTACATATATACAATGGAATATTACTCAGCCATAAAAAGGAATGAAATTGGGTCATTTGTAGTGACGTGGATGCATCTAGGGACTGTCATACAGAGTGAAGTAAGTCAGTAAGAGAAAAACAAATATCGTATATTAACGCATATATGTGGAACGTAGAAAATGGTACAGATGAACCGGTTTGCAGAGCAGAAATTGAGACACAGAAGTAGAGAAAAAAACGTATGGACACCAAGGGGGGAAAGCGGCAGGGGGTGGTGGTGGTGGTGTGATGAATTGGGCGATTGGGATTGACATGTATACACTGATGCATATAAAATGGATGACTAATAAGAAAATAAATAAATAAATAAATAGTTTAAAAAAAAAAAAAAGAAGAAGAAAATTTCTAGGGAAAAGGTCAAATGTTCCCAGAGGAAAGGCACAAGGCCTGTCTAGATCCCATCCCTGCGAAGTGGGGGTTTAATCTCTCAGGCCACTGTTTGGCGAGGAAGCATCCGCCAGCCAAGGGCAATGTGGGGAGCACACCCGTGTAAGCCATTGGCTGCAGCGCCTCCAGTCATTGGGGATGGGTGTGCCAGGTGAAAGGGAATTAAGGGGGTCAGCAACAGAGTCCACCATACCTGCCTCCATTGAAAGCTGTTCAGACCGTGGGATATGAATCTCTGAGAGAATCATTGGAAACCAATTTCTTACATGTCACTAAAAAGTAAATCAAGCATTCAGGACCCCTGCCCTTGACCACTCTGGGGGTGGATATGTGTTTGGAGACTTTTCCTTGCAAATATCCAATTCTTTCTTCTTAGGTTTCCCATGACCAGAGTTGTTCCCCATCACCCCTAAACTGGGGCTATCATAAACTCCTTACTCTTATCACCCGAAGTATTACTTCTCACACAAGCATATTCAGAGGACTGTCCTCACGGAGGGCCTCTGGAGCCCCCAGGCTAAGCTGACTGTCCTCCCATGCTTATGAGTAACCTTCTCAGTCATGGTGATATACACTATCCCAGAGGTTTGCTATAAATCATAACTTGAGCTGAACTTCCTGGTGAGTCATATATCAGCTCCTCCACTCTCTTTCTTTTAGTTTAATTTTATTTGACTCCAAGTAATACACTTACACAGATTTAAAGGTCAGTGTCCTCAGGGAAGAGTCTTCCAGTCTCCTTCCCGAGATGCACATGTTTGACACCGGAGTTCCTGTATCAGACAGGGAACACGGTCTATGAAGCGTCATCACCCAGAATGCAAGCTTGACTCCTTTGTACAACATCTCTCCCCATCCTCAGCTGTGCAGATCTCCAGAAGGCTTATTAATCTCCCTTCTCCTGCCAGCATGTCCCTGGGTTGCCTGGGGTAGGGGGACTGATCTGAGAGTGGGTTCTATCAGCTCCACATTCGAACTATCAGCAAATCCTTTTCAGCTTTACCCTACAGACCCTCTCCTCCCCCCTTAGAGGTAACTGGTGTCTCTAACTCCTGCATCTTCCTTGGGTTCTGTGCTGGCAGTTCATCACTTATTTCTTGTTACCTTCACCACCTGCAGCCCCAGGTTTAAGATTTACCTGGTTGGCTAAGCCAGTTAACAGGTAACCATTTCACTTTCAGCCTTTCAAAATTCATAGAAATTTGTGTAATCTCTGGTTTTATTTGGCTGAACTCCTGTTCTCTTTGTTCTTCTGAACTGATGGCCTTTTTATTCTTTAACTCTCACTTTAATGGGGTTCATAAAGGAATAGATATACACACTTGGGTGCAGCCTGCTGTACTTCTGGTGCAGACTTTTCAGAATTTTGTCTATTAGTTGGCCTTCCTCTGTCAGATTCTTGCTCAAATCGATAATAAATGTCCAGAGGGCCTGAGGTGTATTACAGAAAAGATACAATTTTATTTTTTTACTTTCAAACAAAAACCCAGGGAGAAAGAAGGGGCAAAGTCTGGGGTGGGGAGAGGCCAACTAATTTCTACCACATTTCCAAGTCAGCATCTTTTTCTGGTGTTCTAGAAACATTGTTGGGGCTGACAGCGCCCCACCTCCCTGTCCCAGGAACTGAACTTTAAATAGGCTCTTTCAAAAGCCATTAGAGTGGGGTTTTCGGCCATCCTAGACCTTCTTATGTTCAAAGCTGAGCTGTTAAAGATTGCTTCTGTTAATTTGTGTTGTGAACACTGTCCTTGCTCTTTAAACTTACAGAGAGGTTATTCAGAAATAGAGATAATCTGTCACTTCTTTGTGGTCATCAAAAAACACACAAGTCCTGCCAAAGAGCACCCTTTGACTGAACTTGCCTAAGTCCAGCATCTAGACTACAATTTTTCTTGAAAATACTGTCGTATTTCCAACTTGGTTGCTTTCTAATTATGAAGTGTAAGCCCATGGATAACCATTAGGGGGTGCAAGAATTTTAATGTAAGGTCCTCCTAAAGGCCGCTAATCAGACCTTTTTCATTTAATGGGCAAAGTGGACTTTTTCTTACGATTTTTAGAAAAACTTTTCAAACCACCATACATGTAAATATTTTTTGTCAGATTACCAAATGCCAAGAAAGTAAGAAAGAAAAACTAATAAATAGACTACCAGTCCATGTTTTAATATGAAACCTATTTACTCATTCATTCAACAAATATTTATT
The DNA here is from genome assembly GCF_028564815.1 of Eubalaena glacialis. Classification (NCBI taxonomy): domain Eukaryota; kingdom Metazoa; phylum Chordata; class Mammalia; order Artiodactyla; family Balaenidae; genus Eubalaena; species Eubalaena glacialis. Next base: position 68,875,174 of record NC_083722.1, on the reverse strand, counting down.
AAGCACCTACTACACACCAGGCACTGCACCAGACATTGGGGATTCAGCAACGAACATGCATTCATGCATGCCTCATGAGTATTCAACTTGCTTTCTCTCTTTCATATTGCTTATCTGTAAGAATTCTTAATTCATTCACAGACTTTTTGCAGATGACATCAGAATATTTTAGGAGAAATTTTGGCTAAAGATCAGAAGAGAATCATTTTGCTTAGCTAGGTATCAAATGAACTAACAGGTACCTTTAAGGTCATGAGGAGAAGATTTAGAACTTTAGAGACATCACTCAGAAGATGTTTTAGACAAAATTCAATACTTTCCCTATTCGAGATACAATGGGTAGAAATTTGACGATGCCTTCCATTTTTTCTCTATTCTCCGCTGGTGACACATCCATCCTTTAATTGTTTCAAAGGGCAATTGTATCTAGGGATCACCCTACCCCCCGTCTTAGGAGGAGACAAAAAGTACATCTACCATGAAGCACCGCGGGCACAAATTAGTCAGTGCTTCTCCCCCAAGATAACCTGCATCCCTCTTTTATGTCCAGGATGACTGATGGTGATAACATCTTTTCCAGGTTCTACTTTTACATTTGATGCTTTGTCTGCTCTCTAAAGGGGTATTTCAAAGTAGCAAGTGAGCAAAAATTTTATGTGGTGGTGCAAGAACTTTGCATTCATTCATTCATTCTCTGCCTTTGTCCTAACGTAAAAATAATCTCAAGGAAATGGAGCGAACTAGGCATTGCTATATGCTGCTCTCCTGTTGACAATTTACCATCTCATATATTCACAGATCAGGACAGTCTTAGCCTATGGCAAATGGTCCAGAAGCCCTCTGGGCCTGACCAGGAAGGGCTGCGCTGGGATCCCAGACATATGCTCATTTTTGCATCTGCTTTGGTGGGAAATAGGGCAATGTCTCTTATTAATTCTACCACTGGAAAGAAACTGATTAACTTTCTCAGTTCCAGTGCAAAAATAACTATAAATAAATAAATAATCAGATGCTAATCCTAGAATCAGCAAATGTGACCAGGGGAGTGGAGCTATGGACAGATCTTGGATGGGAACCGCATGGCAGTGGTGGAGGAGCAGTTCCCAGAAACAGGGGCATGTTCTCAGAAGAAGGGGCAGGCTCTGAAGACCAGGCAATAAATAGCCATTGTGGCAAAGTTCACTGTCCCTTTTTACTGCAAAATTAATTCTGGCTTTTGGATACAGAGCTATTTTAGGCGTGATTGATATGGAAAAAACTTTGACCTTTTTTCTGATTCAACAGCAACAGGTAAAAAATTTCAAGAATGGGTACTGTTTAAATTATACTGTGAAATCTCTGGAATCATCTCATATAGTACACTATAACAAGGTAAAATGTCATCAAATATCACTGATTCCAGCAAACCTCAAAAATTAGTCTTTCATCTAGCGAAAACGAAACTTTGCACAATTCCTGGTAAAAGACACACTTTCCCTGACCCCATTAAATATCTCGTTTCCAAACCCCTTACATTCTCAGCTTTGATATCTGAGGACGAGTGGCAGCAGAACTGAAGCTTATTTTTAATTGCCCCATCTATAGAAAGAAGGGTGATCTCTAGAGAAACACAGTTTGAATGTATCTGAATTTAGCACCTTTAAATTATCAGTGGCAAACAGGCAGATCCTGCATCTGGCAGGGGAAAGATTTTCAGGTATGAAATTGAATTGAGTTCTTGCAGTCTGCAAGAGCCCTAAATATAAAACTTTGGGAGAGGCATAAAAGTATTTGTGGCTGCTTTGTTTGAAGGAATTGGTTTTTGCTTTGTTTTTATGAAAAGATTCATCCTTTAATTAACAAATGTGAAAAGGAATTTTTAAAAAATTTAATTTCACATTCAAAGTTAAACTAAAATGGTTTAATTCATATATCCAAAGATTAGAGCTAGACTTTATTCTCAAAGATTGTTGCATAATACCTACTTAGAAAAAATTTTTTATTGAGGCTGAACATACATCTCAAGCATGCAGTTGGATGAATTTTTGTATTGTTATGTCTATATCTGTGTGGCACTATCCAGATCAAGATATAGAACATCTCAAACATCACAGAAGACCTCTTCATGCTCCTATACGGTCCCACCCCTACCCATGATCCCTGAGGTAACTATTATTCCAATCTTTATGACCATTTGAATTTCATTAAAATGTAAAAATTCAGTATATACTCTTTTATGTCTGGCTTCTTTCACTCAGTATTATTCCTCTGAGATTCACCAGTGTTGTTTCATGTAGCAATGGTTCATTTGTTCTCATACTCAATATTATTTCTTTGTATGAATAGACCACAACTTCATTACCCATCTATCGTCTTTTGGTAGATGTATGCCCTCCTTTTTCTCACATATACCCTAGCAGTGGACTTGTTGAGTCACTGGGAAGGCAGCTGGTTAGCTTGACTAGATAATGCCAATTAGTTAGTTACCTAACATGATTGCACCAATCACACTGCAGCGAGAAAGGAGAGTTCCAGTTGTTGCACATTCATAATACCTCTTGGTTATAATCAGCCTCTTTAATTTTAGCCATTCTGGTGAGCACAGGGTGCTTGCTCACTCTGGACATTTGGAAACAACTCAAATGTCCTTAAATGGGCAAACAGTTAAACAAACCATGGTAGTGCCCTACAATGGAATACTACTCAGTAGTCAAAGGGAACAAACAGAGTGGTATCTTACTGTGGTTTTGCTTTGCATTTTCCTGATTCCTACCGATGTTATTCTTCTTTTCCTATGCTCCCATAGTTACACTAAAGTCTTAGATGGAGGGCTAAAAAGTCAACAAAATGCAAAATCTCAACAACATAATAGCCACAATATCCAGCACACAATAGAAATTTTTGAGACACACAAAAAGGCAGGAAAATGTAAGCAATAATCAGGAGGGGAAAAAGTCAATAGAAACACACACATAGAAAATATATATTCTGGAATTAGCTGACAAGGACTTTAAAAGTTTATATAAATAAATTCAGGGATATAAAGAAAAAGACACACAACATTGTAATCAACTATACTTCAATTAAAAAAAAAGAAAAAGACAGACTGAATGAGCGAACAGATGGGTAATCTCAGTGAAGAGATGGAAACTATTTTTAAAAAGAACTAAATAGAAATTCAAGAACTGAAAAATACAATATTTGAAATTAAAAATTCACTAGATGAGCTTAACATAGAGTGGACGCTGGAAGAGAAACAATCAGTGAACTTGAAAAAAGATCAATAGACACTATGCAAATTGAACAGAAAGAAAAAATATTTAAAAAAGAAATAATCTTCAGCAACTTGAGGGACAACATCTAATGGTCTGATATATAACTAATTAGAATCCTAGAAGGACAGGAAGGAGATTGGGCAGAAAAAAATGTTTGAAAATTTTCTAGTTTTGATTTAAAAAAATCATTTCAGAGATTCAAGAAGCTCAACAAACCCAAGCAGGTTACACACAAAGAAAATCACACCCAGACACATCATGTTCAAACTGATGAAAACCAAGATAAAGAGTAAGTCTTGAAAGAAGCAGAGGCAAAATACACATTATATATATGGAATAATGATAAGAATCTCTACTTATTTCTTATCAAACACAATGCTACCAGAAGCCAATGTAACAGCATCTTTAAAGTGCTGAAAGAATAAAATGGTCAACTTAAAACTATATATCTAGCATAAGGATCTTTTAAAAATAAAGTACAGACTTTACAGATCAACAAAAGCTGAGGGAATTTATTGCCAGCAGATCTGCACTAAAGGAAGTCCTTCAGCCAGAAGGGAAAAAATTAAATAATACCAGAGATAAACCTGGATTTACACAAAGGAACAAAGATTACTAGAAATGGTAAATAGAATTTTTTTCTCATTCATAATACTAAAAGGCAAATAATAATAAGAATGTATTGCAGGGTATACAACTTATGTAGAAATAAAATGGGTGACTAGAAGGGGGTGGTCAATGAAAACATTTTGTTGTAAAATTCTTAGATTAGATGTGAAGAATTATGATATTAAAGCAAGGTATACTCTGAGTAGTTACAGATATGCAAACACCAGCCATAAGAAAGGCAAAGTCTCCATATTAATATTAAAGTAGACTTCAAGACAAGAGGGATCTTTCAGTTCATAAACGGCATAACAATCCTAAATCATTATACATCTATTAAAAGCAATTCAATATACATGAAGCAAAAACCGACAGGACTAAAAAAAAAAGAAATAGACAAATCCATAACGATAGTTGTAGATTTTATGACTCCTATGTAGTTACTGTTAGAACAATTAAGTTAAAAAGTAATGTATAGAGGACTTGCAATACTATCAAATAATGTAGCCAACTTGATATTTAGAGAAAACTTCACCTAACAACTGAAGAATACACCATCATTTAAAGGGCACAGGGGACATTCACCAAGACACTAGGCCCAAGAAAAGTCTCAATAAATTTAAAGGGATTGAAATCATATAGAATACATTCTCTGACCACAATGGAATTAAATTAAAAATTAATAATAAAATTATATGTGAAAAATATCCAAGTATTTGGAAATTAAACAACATACTTCCATATGACCCACAGGTCAAAGAAATAATCTAAAAGGAAATTGAAGGGGCTTCCCTGGTAGCACAGTGGTTAAGAATCAGCCTGCCAATGCAGGGGACACGGGTTCGAGCCCTGGTCCGGGAAGATCCCACATGCCACGGAGCAACTAAGCCCATGTGCCACAACTACTGAAGGCCGCGCGCCTAGAGCCCGTGCTCCGCAACAAGAGAAGCCACCGCGAAATACCATAGAAGGAGACCTTCAAGATGGCGGAAGAGTAAGACGTAGAGATCACCTTCCTCCCCACAAATACATCAGAAATACATCTACATGTGGAACAACTCCTACAGAACACCTACTGAACGCTGGCCGAAGACCTCAGACCTCCCAAAAGGCAAGAAACTCCCCACATACCTGGGTAGGGCAAAAGAAAAAAGAAAAAACAGAGACAAAAGAATAGGGACGGGACCTGCACCAGTGGGAGGGAGCTGTGAAGGAGGAAAAGTTTCCACACACTAAGAAGCCCCTTCATTGGCAGAGATGGGAGGTTGCCAGGGGAAAGCTTTGGAGCCACGGAGGAGAGCACAGCAACAGGGGTGCAGAGGGCAAAGCGGAGAGATTCCCGCACAAAGGATCGGTGCTGACCAGCACTCACCAGCCCGAGAGGCCTGTCTGCTCACCCGCCGGGGCGGGAGGGGCTGGAGCTGAGGCTCCGGCTTCGGAGGTCAGATCCCAGGGAGAGGACTGGGGTTGGCTCCGTGAACACAGCCTGAAGGGGGCTAGTGCGCCACAGCTAGCCGGGAGGGAGTCCGGGAAAAAGTCTGGAACTGCCGAAGAGGCAAGAGACTTTTTCTTGCCTCTTTGTTTCCTGGTGCGCGAGGAGAGGGGATTCAGAGCACGGCCTAAACGAACTCCAGAGATGGGCGCGAGCTGCGGCTATCAGCGTGGAGCCCAGAGACGGGCATGAGATGCTAAGGCTGCTGCTGCAGCCACCAAAAAGCCTGTGTGCAAGCACAGGTCACTATCCCCACTGCCCCTCCCGGGAGCCTGTGCAGCCCGCCACTGCCAGGCTCCCGTGATCCAGGGACAACTTCCCTGGGAGAACGCAAGGCGCCTCAGGCTGGTGCAACGTCACGCTGGCCTCTGCTGCCACAGGCTTGCCCCGCATCCATACCCCTCCCTCCCCCCGGCCTGAGTGAGCCAGAGCTCCCAAAGCAGCTGCTCCTTTAACCCTGTCCTCTCTGAGCGAAGAACAGACGCCCTCAGGCAACCTACACCCAGAGGCGGGGCCAAATCCAAAGCTGAACCCCAGGAGCTGTGCGAACAAAGAAGAGAAAGGGAAATCTCTCCCAGCAGCCTCAGGAGCAGCGGATTAAATCTTCACAATCAACTTGATGTACCCTGCATCTGTGGAATACCCGAACAGACAACAAATCATCCCAAATTGAGGCGGTTGACTTTGGGAGCAACGATATATATATATTTTTCCTTTTTCTCTTTTTCTGTGTGTGATTTTGTCTGTATAGCTTTGCTTTTACCATTTGTCCTACGGTTCTGTCTGTCTGGATTTTTTTTTGGTTTGTTTTATTTTTTTAGTACAGTTTTTAGTGCTTGTTATCATTGGTGGATTTGTTTTTTGGTTTGATTGCTCTCTTCTTTTGTTCTTTCTTTCTTTTTTTATTACTTTTTATTTTTTTAAATTTTTAATAATTATTTTTTATTTTAATAACTTTATTTTATTTATTTATTCTTTCTTTCTTTCTTTCTTTTTTTCTCCCTATCATTCTGAGTCGTGTGGATGACAGGCTCTTGGTGCTCCGGCTGGGTGGCAGGCCTGTGCCTCTGAGGTGGGAGACCTGAGTTCAGGACATTGGTCCACCAGAGACTTCCCAGCTCCATGTAATATCAAACAGAGAAAACCTCCCAGAGATCTCCATCTCAATGCCAAGACCCAGCTCCACTCAATGCCCAGCAAGCTACAGTGCTGGTCACCCTATGCCAAACAACTAGCGAGACAGGAACACAGCCCCACCCATTAGCAGAGAGGCTGCCTAAAATCATAATAAGATTACAGACACCCCAAAACACACGACCAGATGCGGATCTGCCCACCAGAAAGACAAGATCCAGCCTCATCCACAAGAACACAGGACTAGTCCCCTCCACCAGGAAGCCTACACAAGCCACTGAACCAACCTTAGCCACTGGGGGCAGACACCAAAAAGAACGGGAACTATGAACCTGCAGCCTGTGAAAAGGAGACCCCAAACGCAGTAAGTTAAGCAAAATGAGAAGACAGAGAAACACACAGCAGATGAAGGAGCAAGGTAAAAACCCACCAAACCAAACAAATGAAGAGGAAATAGGCAGTCTACCTGAAAAAGAATTCAGAGTAATGATAGTAAAGATAATCCCAAATCTTGGAAATAGAATGAAGAAAATACAAGAAACTTTTAATGAGGACCTAGAAGAAGTAAAGAGCAAACAAACCATGATGAACAACACAATAAATGAAATTAAAAATTCTCTAGAAGGAATCAATAGCAGAATAACTGAGGGAGAAGAACAGATAAGTGACCTGGAAGATAAAATAGTGGAAATAACTACTGCAGAGCAGAATAAAGAAAAAAGAATGAAAAGAACTGAGGACAGCCTCAGAGACCTCTGGGACAACATTAAATGCAACAACATTCGAATTATAGGGGTCCCAGAAGAAGAAGAGAAAAAGAAAGGGACTGAGAAAATATTTGAAGAGATTATAGTTGAAAACTTCTCTAATATGGGAAAGGAAATAGTTAATCAAGTCCAGGAAGCGCAGAGAGTCCCATACAGGATAAATCCAAGGAGAAACACGCCAAGACACATATTAGTCAAACTATCAAAAATTAAATACAAAGAAAAAAAATTAAAAGCAGCAAGGGAAAAACAACAAATAACATACAAGGGAATCCCCATAAGGTTAACAGCTGATCTTTCAGCAGAAGCTCTGCAAGCCTGAAGGGAGTGGCAGGACATATTTAAAGTGATGAAAGGGAAAAACCTATAACCAAGATTACTCTATCCAGCAAGGATCTCATTCAGATTCGATGGAGAAATTAAAACCTTTACAGACAAGCAAAAGCTAAGAGAATTCAGCACCACCAAACCAGCTTTACGACAAATGCTAAAGGAACTTCTCTAGGCAGGAAACACAAGAGAAGGAAAAGACCTATAATAACAAACCCCAAACAATTAAGAAAATGGTAATAGGAACATACATATCGATAGTTAACTGAAATGTAAATGGATTAAATGCTCCAACCAAAAGACATAGACTGGCTGAATGGATACAAAAACAAGACCCATATATATGTTGTCTACAAGAGACCCACTTCAGACCTAGGGACATATACAGACTGAAAGTGAGGGGATGGAAAAAGATATTCCATGCAAATGGAAATCAAAAGAAAGCTGGAGTAGCAATTCTCGTATCAGACAACATTGCCTTTAAAATAAAGACTATTACAAGAGACAAACAAGGACACTGCATAACGATCAAGGGATCAATCCAAGAAGAAGATGTAACAATTGGAAATATTTATGCACCCAACATAGGAGCACCTCAATACACAAGGCAAATGCTAACAGCCATAAAAGGGGAAATCGAAAGTAACACAATCATAGTAGGGGACTTTAACACCCCACTTTCAACAATGGACAGATCATCCAAAATGAAAATAAATAAGGAAACACAAGCTTTAAATGATACATTAAACAAGATGGACTTAATTGATATTTATAGGACATTCCATCCAAAAACAACAGAATACACTTTCTTCTCAAGTGCTCATGGAACATTCTCCAGGATAGATCATATCTTGGGTCACAAATCAAGCCTTGGTAAATTTAAGAAAATTGAAATCATATCAAGTAACTTTTCCGACCACAACGCTATGAGACTAGATATCAATTACAGGAAAAAATCTGTAAAAAATACAAACAAATGGAGGCTAAACAATACACTATTTAATAACCAAGAGATCACTGAAGAAATCAAAGAGGAAATCAAAAAATACCTAGAAACAAATGATAATGAAAACAGGACGACCCAAACCTATGGGATGCAGCAAAAGCAGCTCTAAAAGGGAAGTTTATAGCAATACAATCGTACCTTAAGAAACAAGAAACATCTCAAATAAACAACCTAACCTTACACCTAAAGCAATTAGAGAAAGAAGAACGAAAAAACCCCAAAGTTAGCAGTAGGAAAGAAATCATAAAGATCAGATCAGAAACAAGTGAAAAAGAAATGAAGGAAACAATAGAAAAGATCAATAAAACTAAAAGCTGGTTCTTTGAGAAGATAAACAAAATTGATAAACCATTAGCCAGACTCATCAAGAAAAAAAGCAGAAGACTCAAATCAACAGAATTAGAAATGAAAAAGGAGAAGTAACAACTGACACTGCAGAAATACAAAGGATCATGAGAGATTACTACAAGCAACTATATGCCAATAAAATGGACAACTTGGAAGAAATGGACAAATTCGTAGAAAAGCACAACCTTCCAAGACTGAACCAGGAAGAAATAGAAAATATAAACAGACCAATCACAAGCACTGAAATTGAAACTGTGATAAAAAAAATCTTCTAACAAACAAAAGCCCAGAACCAGATGGCTTCACAGGCGAATTCTATCAAACATTTAGAGAAGACCTAACACCCATCCTTCTCAAACTCCTCCAAAATATAGCAGAGGGAGGAACACTCCCAAACTCATTCTATGAGGCCACCATCACCCTGGTACCAAAACCAGGCAAAGATGTCACAAAGAAAGAAAACTACAGGCCAATATCACTGATGAACATAGATGCAAAAATCCTCAACAAAATACTAGCAAACAGAATCCAACAGCATATTAAAAGGATCATACCCCATGATCAAGTGGGGTTTATCCCAGGAATGCAAGGATTCTTCAATATATGCAAATCAATGTGATAAACCATATTCACAAATTGAAGAACAAAAAACATATGATCATCTCAATAGATGCAGAAAAAGCTTTCGACAAAATTCAACATTTATGATAAAAACCCTCCAGAAAGTAAGCATAGAGGGAACTTACCTCAACATAATAAAGGCCATATATGACAAACCCACAGCCAACATCATCCTCAATGGTGAAAAACTGAAACCATTTCCTCTAAGATCAGGAACAAGACAAGGTTGCCCACTGTCATCACTATTATTCAACATTGTTTTGGAAGTTTTAGCCACAGCAATTAGAGAAGAAAAGGAAATAAAAGGAATCCAAATTGGAAAAGAAGAAGTAAAGCTGTCACTGTTTGCAGATGACATGATACTGTACTAGAGAATCCTAAATATGCTACCAGAAAACTACTAGAGCTAATCAATGAATTTGGTAAAGTAGCAGGATACCAAATTAATGCACAGAAATCTCTTGCATTCCTATACACTAATGATGAAATATCTGAAAGTGAAATTAAGAAAACACTCCCATTTACCATTGCAACAGAAAGAATAAAATACCTAGGAATAAACCTACCTAAGGAGACAAAAGACCTGTATGCAGAAGACTATAAGACACTGATGAAAGACATTAAAGACGATACAGACAGATGGAGAGATATACCATGTTCTTGGATTGGAAGAATCAACATTGTGAAAATGACTGTACTACCCAAAGCAATCTACAGATTCAATGCAATCCCTATCAAACTACCAATGGCATTTTTCACAGAACTAAAACAAAAAATTTCACAATTTGTATGAAAACACAAAAGACCCTGAATAGCCAAAGCAATCTTGAGAAAAAAAAAAATGGAACTGGAGGAATCAGGCTCCCTGACTTCAGACTATACTACAAAGCTACAGTAATCAAGACAGTATGGTACTGGCATGAAAACAGAAATATAGATCAATGGAACAGGATAGAAAGCCCAGAGATAAACCCATGCACATATGGTCACCTTATTTTTTATAAAGGAGGCAAGAATATACAATGGAGAAAAGACAGCCTCTTCAACAAGTGGTGCTGGGAAAACTGGACAGCTACATGTAAAAGAATGAAATTAGACCACTCCCTAACACCATACACAAAAATAAACTCAAAATGGATTAAAGACCTAAATGTAAGGCTAGATACTATAAAACTCTTAGAGGAAAACACAGGCAGAACACTCTATGACATAACTCACAGCAAGATCCTTTTTGACCCACCTCCTAGAGAAATGGAAATAAAAACAAAAATAAACCAATGGGACCTAATGAAACTCAAAAGCTTTTGCACAGCAAATGCAACCATAAACAAGACGAAAAGACAACCCTCAGAATGGGCGTAAATACTTGCAAATGCAGCAACTGACAAAGGATTAATCTCCAAAATTTACAAGCAGCTCATGCAGCTCAATATCAAAAAAACAAACAATCCAATCCAAAGATGGGCAGAAGACCTAAATAGATATTTTTCCAAAGAAGATATACAGATTGCTAACAAACACATGAAAGAATGCTCAACATCATTAATCATTAGAGAAATGCAAATCAAAACTACCATGAGGTATCACCACACACGGTAAGAATGGCCATCATCAAAAAATTTACAGGGCTTCCCTGGTGGCGCAGTGGTTGGGAGTCCGTCTGCCGATGCAGGGGACACGGGTTCGAGCCCTGGTCCGGGAGGATCCCACATGCCGCAGAGCAGCTGGGCCCGTGAGCCACAATTGCTGAGTCTGCGCGTCTGGAGCCTGTGCTCCGCGGCAAGAGAGGCCACGATAGTGAGAGGCCCGCGCACTGCGATGAGGAGTGGCCCCCGCTTGCCACACCTGGAGAGGGCCCTCGCACAGAAACGAAGACCCAACACAGCCATAAATAAATAAATAAATAAAATTTTTAAAAAAGAAAAAGGCTTTAAAAAAAAAATTACAAACAATAAATGCTGGAGAGGGTGTGGAGAAAAGGGAACACTCTTGCACTGTTGGTGGGAATGTAAATTGATACAGCCACTATGGAGAACAGTATGGAGGTTCCTTAAAAAACTAAAAATAGAACTACCATATGACCCAGCAATCCCACTACTGGGCATATACCCTGAGAATACCATAATTCAAAAAGAGTCATGTACCACAATGTTCATTGCAACATTATTTACAATCGCCAGGACTTGGAAGCAACCTAAGTGTCCCTCGACAGATGAATGGATAAAGAAGATGTGACACATATACACAATGGAATATTAGTCAGCCATAAAAAGAAACGAAATTGAGTTATTTGTAGTGAGGTAGATGGACCTAGAGTCTGTCATACAGAGTGAAGTAAGTCAGATTGAGAAAAACAAGTACCGTATGCTAACACATATATATGGAATCTAAAAAAAAAAAAAAAAGGTCATGAAGAACCTAGGGGCAGGAAGGGAATAAAGACACAGACCTACCAGAGAATGAACTTGAGGACATGGTGGGGGGAAGGGTAAGCTGGGACAAAGTGAGAGAGTGGCATGGACATATATACACTACAAATGTAAAATCGATAGCTAGTGGGAAGCAGCCGCATAGCACAGGGAGATCAGCTCAGTGCTTTGTGACCACCTAGAGGTGTGGGATAGGGAGGGTGGGAGGGAGGGAGATGCAAGAGGGAAGAGATATGGAGATATATGTATATGTATAGCTGATTCACTTTGTTATAAAGCAGAAACTAACATACCATTGTAAAGCAATTATACTCCAACAAAGGTGCTAAAAAAAAAAAAAAAGAGAAGCCACCACAATGAGAAGCCCACGCACCGCAACGAAGAGTAGCCCCCGCTTGCCGTAACTAGAGAAACCCCGCGCACAGCAATGAAAACCCAACGCAGCCAAAAATAAAATAAATAAAAAATAAATAAAATTTAAAAAAAAAGGAAATTGCAAGAGTTGAGAATTAAAATCCAATATATCAGATAAACAACAAGGATTTACTGTATAGCACGGGGAACTATAGTCAATATCTTGTAATAAACTATAATGGAAAAGAATATAAATATATACATATATGTATACCTATATGTGTGTGTATAACTGAATCACTTTGCTGTACACCTGAAACTGACACAATATTGTAAATCAACTATATTTCAAAAAAAAAATCAGCTGAACAAGTCCTTACATGGGAATTTATAGCTCGAAATGCTTATATTAGAGAAGAATGTTATAAAATCAAGGATGTAGTGTTTCATCTTTTCTAAAGAAAGGTAGAAAATAAGAGCAATTAGATTTTTTAAAAAGTGAAAGAAAATGAATAATAAAGAGCAGAAACCATTGAAATAGAAGACAGCCAAACAATAGAGAAGATCAGAGAAACCAAAAGTGGAAAGATCCATAAAATTGATAAAGCCTAATCTAAATGGACCTCTAGCTGAGAGGAAGAGCGAGAATGAGGGACGGAGGGAGGGGGAGAGAGAGAGAGCACACACAAATTACCAGTATCAGAAATAAAAGAGGAGATATTGTTATAGAACATACAGATAATAAAGCATTAATAAGGAAACTATGAATTTCTTTATGCCAATAAATTACTTAGATGAAAAGGATAATTCCTTGAAAGACAGAATTACCAATAATGACACCAAAAGAAATTATAAGTCTGAATAGCCCGGTATCTATATTAAAGATATCGAAATCAAAATTAAAAAGAAATTTCTCAGAAAGAAAACTCCAGACCAAGATGGCTTTCCTAGTGACTCCTATCAAACATTTGAGGAAGAAATAATACCAATATTGAACAGCTCTTTAAGAAAATAGAAAAGAAGAGGACACTTCCCATTTCATGCTTGAGGCCAGCATCACCCTTAGAACCACACCAGATAAAGATGTTTTTAAGAAAAGAAAAAAAAATTAAGAGGCTGGAGGTACTGGGCTAAGGTAGTGTGATGGCTTTTTGATGTGTCAACTTTTTGAGGCTCTAGTCCCCAGTTGTTCAAACAAACACTAATCTAGGTCTGGGATCTTGAAGATGCAATTAAAGTCCCTAATCAGTTGTCTTTAAGTAAGGAGGATTATCTGGATAGTCTGGTTCAGCCTGACTTAATCAGTTGGAAGTCCTTAAAAGCAGGACTGAGGTTTCTGAGAGAGAGCTAGAGAGGAAAAAAATTCTGCCCATGGGTAGTAGCTTCAGCCCACGCCAGTGGAGTTCCAGCCTCCTCCTGCTCAACCTCCCCTGGTTGAATCCTGCTGTTACAGGAAGGGCGGTATTAGACGTTAGAAAAGTTCACAGAGCCAATTATGCTAGGCCTTACAGGCCATGTTAACAAGAAGGGATTTTGTAAGTTAATTGGATATGAGTAGTTGTATAATCTAAGAGTTTTCCCAAAAGTTTGCTTAATTAATACCAACTTCTGCCCATTGAACTAGAGAAACAGATATCACAATGTTGGTGGGTTTAATAAAGAGAAACCATAATCACTTTATCTGTGGAATTATATCCCAGGGAAATAATTAAAATTAAAAAATATTTTCAAAAAAAAAAAAAATAAATAAAAAATAAAAAATAAAAAATATTTTCTACTGCTGCATAATAAGTTATCGCAAACTTAGCAGCTTCAAAAATGTCACCCATTCCTTAAGTCGCATTTCTGTAGGTCATGGTGTGGTAGAATTCAGTGCCTCGTAGTAGTGATGGGACTGAAGTCCTATTTCCTTACTGGCTGTGAGCCAGGGGCCACTCTCAGCTCCAGGGGCCACCCCACATTCCTTGTCATATGGCCCTCTCTGTCTTCAACAGGGAATCTCCCTCATATTGAACCCCCATCATGCTTTGATTCTTTCTGCCTTCTCAAACTCCGACCTCTAGACCCAGACCTGAAGGGCTCATGTGACTAGGTCAGGCCCACCTGGAAAATCTTCCCTTCTTAAAGACATGTAACATAACCTAGTTGTGGAGTGAAATCCATCCTATTCACAGTCCTGGGGATTATAAAGGGCGTGTACACTAAGGAGTGGGAAGCTTGGGCCCATCTTCAAATTCTATCTGTATCTGTACATAATCTAGATAGATGTATAGGTCGATAGGCACACAGAATGTTTATTTCTGCAGTATGTGTATGTTCAAATATGTGTCTACTAGAAATGACCAAATTCCCAACTCTAGGCCAGGCAGCCTTTGGTATGTTCAATAATGGAATATTGTCATTACTTTAAAACATGTTTCTTTATGTTCTGAGACATCCTCACCTACTTGCCACCTCTAATGGCACTGTCAGTAGGAAAATACAACATGGAATGATGCATGTGCAGTGACAACAGGAATTGCAAAATCATATAAATATTAGAATTACTAAAAAAAAAATTACTATGAAGATCAGATTGAAAATGGGGAAGACAGGGTTTTGTTATTGTGTCATTGTTGCAAGGTGAGGGAGGACAGAGAAAGAGCAAACGTCTTAAGACAAACAAATGGGCGGGGCTTCCCTGGTGGTGCAGTGGTTAAGGATCCGCCTGTCAATGCAGGGGATACAGGTTCGATCCCTGGTCCCAGAAGATCTCACATGTCGCAGAGCAACTAAGCCCATGCGCCACAACTACTGAGCCTGTGCTCTAGAGCCCAGGAGCCACAACTACTGAGCCCATGTGCCACAACCTCTGAGCCTGTGTGCCACAACTACTGAGCCTGTGCGCCTAGAGCCCATGCTCTGCAACAAGAGAAGCCACCGCAATGAGAAGCCCGCACACCGCAACGAAGAGTAGCCCCCGCTTGCCGCAACTAGACAAAGCCCGCATGCAGCAACAAAGACCCAACGCAGCCAAAAATAAATAAATTTATATTAAAAAAAGTATTTGCTAGATAAATATTAAAAAACAACAACAAATGGGCTTCTACTGTCTTTACCCTTTTGGGGTTTCTGCCCATGCGAGGCAAAATTTTCAAAATAATTGAGTGGAAGTGGATTGAACTTGGCAAACACATGCCATCAGTTGAGGCCAGACTCCCTGATCATTTCAAGGCTGTGTGAAGCTGCCTTACAGAGGCAGGGCTGCTGGGGAGCCGCGTTCCACAAGGAGGGTGGAGGGGTGGAGGGACTCACCTCTCCAGGGCTCCCTGAGCTGTGGCTCTGCCTCCCCCTGACTGTTCTCTTCATTTCTGAGTCACTGATTGTGAGTGACAGCTGGAGTAAATACAAAGTCCTTCCCTTCTCTCTTGGGTCTGCTGTCCAAACTCCTTTCCCCTCTGGCTTCCAGGTGCGGGTCCTAGTTGCTGACTGATCCTTCCAGGCTTTGGACAACCTTCCTTCACACTTCAGGCATCAGACTTCATTTCGCCTGCTTTCCCCAGCAGACCTCTCCCGTTGGAGGGTGAGCGGGGGAGCAGGGCCCAAGCTTGCCTTCACACTTCAAAGAGTTTGGTAAGTGAGTTTTTCTTCCCAACAGTAAAAGCACTGGGACAAAGGGACCGTGTTTGTTTGAAGCTTGTAATTCAGACATCCATCTTCTTGGTGAATTTGTGTTCTAAATTTTCTCAGAAACCACAGAATAAGCTAAACTTCTTAGGAAGCCTCCAGACTGCTTTCAAACAGCACAAGCTGGGAAACCAAGGTTCCATGATGTTTGCTCCCCGTAGCAACCTGCCAGCTCCTGCTCCCCATGGTTCCCCAATTCATTCTTTAACGCTCTTTTCCCCATTTCATAAGAATATTTTTAAGCTTAAAAAAAAACTCTCTCCCTTCTGTTCCTGCATGTCAGAGAGGGCTCTGAGGAACAAAGTAAATTTTCCTGATTCTGATACCTACAGTACTTGGAACAAATGTGGGTGGGGTGAGAAGGAGATCTTGATGAAACGGAAAGGCATAGGGTTTTTTGTTTTGTTTTATTTTTTTCCAACTCCAGGGTCCCGTCGCTGACTTTCAATCAACACTGTTCTGCACCTGTTCACAAAGGTAGGCCGGGCATTTAGGTCCACCATAATTGAGGTATTCTGTTTGAAAACTTCCTGAAATCTCCGTTAACCTTCACAGCGAGTCTCTGAGGTAAATGTAACATCTCTGAACCTAAGATTCTCCAGGTTGGTGACTTACCCCATTTTTCAAATAAGAAGCAGGCCAGTAGAAGGGCCAGAACATAATTACTGAAAACAAAAATTCCATGAAATGAGAAGACCTATGACAAATGAAGACAGACATTTCCTAGAGAATATAAGAGGAAAAAAATGCAAAGAAGGTTCAATTGTTAAATGTCAAATTGCAAAGCTTTCTTTCCATTTGTCCAAAACAAAAGGAAAAAAGAGAATATGTCTTTATTGCAACCAATTTGAAAAACAGGTTGGCAGTTTCTTCAAGTGTTAAACATATGTTTACCATACAACCCAGCCAATCCTGGATATTTACCCCAAATTAACAAAAGCATATGTCCACACAGGGACTTGAAGATGAATGTTCACAGCAGCTTTATTTGTCAGAGCCACAAACTGGAAACAGTCCAAATGTCCAGCAGCAAGTGAATGAATAAGCAAACTGTGGTTCATAATACAATGGAAAGCTACTCAACAATAAAAAAGATGAACAATTGATATACACAATGACATGGAGTAAAAAAATCCTTACGGTAAATGAAAGAAGTCAGAAAAAAAGAGAATACAGGAACTTCCCTGGTGGTCCACTGGTTAAGAATCAGCCTTCCAATGCAGGGGATGCAGGTTCAATCCCTGGTCAGGGAACTAAGAGCCTACATGCTGTGGGGCAACTAAGCCTGTGGGCCACAACTACAGAGCCCACGTGCTGCAACTACAGAGCCCACGCACTCACTCTGGAGCCTGCATGCTGCAACTACTGAGCCCGTGAGCCACAACTAGAGAGAAGCCCACGCCCCGCAGCAGAGGGTCCTGCATGCTGTAATGAAGATCCCGCAGCAGCCAAAAATAAATAAATAAATATTTTTTAAAAAGAGAATACACACTGTATGATAGCATTTTTATAAAATATAAACTAATCTATACTGATAGAAAGCAGATGACTTGCTGCTGGGGGAAGAGGTATGAATTACAAGGGGCATGAGGGAACTTTGGGGACATTTACCTTGATTGTGACAATTATTTTATGGATGTCATCAAACTGTACATTTTAAATACATGCCCTTTTTTGTATCAATTGTACCTCAATAAAGCTGTAAAAAACATGGCAATGATTCTTTCCTTCTA
This sequence comes from Eubalaena glacialis, assembly GCF_028564815.1. NCBI lineage: Eukaryota > Metazoa > Chordata > Mammalia > Artiodactyla > Balaenidae > Eubalaena > Eubalaena glacialis. The sequence continues at coordinate 68,857,434 of NC_083722.1, read as the reverse complement.
TTTGAAATGAAAAGAAAAAAAGAATATGCCTATGTGCTCAAGAACTTCGAGATAATTTTGAAGCTTGTAATGAACAGTGGCATAGACTCTTTTCATCTGAATGTTTGGCACTGGTTAGAAAAATAATTTCTACTGTTCAGGCTCTCAGATAGTACATAATTATCTGATTGGGTGGTATTGAGCTTGGAATGAATTTTATGGCTTCGCATCCTATGTTTTCCCATGGATGATGTACTTGTAGAATAGGAGATATCTTTCTATTCCTACTACAGATATTCCTGACTTGGTCCATGGAGTAGGATTTGTCAACATTCCTACTAATCAGGAAGAGCTGGGGGAAAGCTTTTGCCCTTACCCCCTCTCCATGGCAGGAGAAGTAACTTATCTTGTGGATGAGATGAAAAGTGTTCTTCTCTCTGGCTGACCAGCATGGAGGCAGGCTATTTTCTTCCCTCTCCCTATTCTCTAGGTGGTAAATACACCTAGGTTGGGCCTCTTGTCCATCTGATGTGATGGGGCTTGAGATACACCCAGATCCTTCATCCATGTGACTGGAGGAGTCACCTCTGTAGACAGAACTCTCCCACTGTGTGGTGGCAAGGTCTAGACTTGAGTTGAGGTGGAAAGAGGTCATTGAAAGCTGAGTTTGGCTTCAAGTCTGAGTCATAGTCTACAATCTGGCTGATAATAAAGTGGATACTATGATTCAATTCCAACCTCTAAATTGGTTCAGAATCCATAGAGGAGGGAGTTGTGACTAACCAGATGATGGGATCATATCAGGTGGTGCTGCTATTGCAACAGCATTCTGCATGGAAGGGAATGATAGGTGTGTTGTCATATTCCCAATGGGAGGAAGACTCTTTCTATAGATAACATAAAAAGCAAAGGACTCAATTATACTGCAGTAAAGATGTTTAAAAAATAATATAATATAAAATTATACTTTTAGTTATAAAAAAAAGTAAAGGACTTCCAGTCATAAAATAAATAAGTCATGGGAATGTAATGTACAGCATGGTGACTGTAGTAAATAATACTGTATGGTATATTTGAAAGCTGCTAAAATAATATATTTTAAAAATTCTCATCACAAGAAAAAAATTTATAATTATGTAATGTGCCGTGGAGGTGAGCACAAAAATTTGTAACTATGTATGGTGATGGATGTTAACTAGACTTATTGTGGTGATCAGTTTGCAATATATACAAATATCTAATTGTTATGTTGTACACATGAAACTAATATTATATGTCAATTATATCTCAATTTTAAAAAAGAATGAAAAAAACAGTTACTAAAAAAGTAAAGGAAGGGACTTCCCTGGTGGTCCACTGGTTAAGAAACCGTCTTGCAACGCAGGGGACGCCAGTTCAATCCCTGGTCAGGGAACTAAGATCCCACATCCTGCAGGGCAACTGAGCCTGCACACTGCAACTACTGAGCCCACGTGCCACAACTACAGAGCCCACGCACTGTGGAGCCTGCACACCACAACTAGAGAGAAGCCCACACACCGCAAGGAAGAGCCCACGCGCCGCAAGGAAAGATCCCGTGTGCCGCAACTAAGACTCGACACAGCCAAAAAAAAAAAAAAAAAAGTAAAGGAAGACACAGGTGAATTTTTTTGTCACATTACTAAGTTAAACAGCTTCTCTCATCTGGCATTTTGATATATCAATTATAAAAAGCATTACACTTTTAAATCAATATATTCAAGGAAGAGATTAATCACACTTCTAAGCTTAGAATGTCAACGCTACTTGAGAGTATGCTATACAATTTTAATATGTGAAGGTTTTTTTTTGTCATTCAGTTGCTAAATTATCAGAATAATTTGGAAGAAGGAGTTGAAGATTTTGAGGAAGCATTATTATATAATGTTTAAATGATTAAACCACTTATTAGATGATTTTTCCTGAATTCTTTGTGATTTCAGTTCTTTAAAATGGAAAAATCTAAGGCCCAAAAAAATTAAAAAGGGAAATACCTAAAGCCACCCAAAGATCCTTTTTACCTTGTCACACACCTCTCCATTAATTTCTGAATTTGTCATGGCTGAGGAGGGGTTGGAAAATTTTTGCACAGGTAGAGCCAGAGAATAGAGATGTCATGTGCACCGACACAGAGAAATGGTGCTGAAGAAATGACTTGCAGTAACAAATAAGAACTGACTGTTGAGATATGGACTCAGAGTAAAGAAAAGACAGGTGTGATAGACCCATGGAATGATATGCCCTCCATCACACCACTTTTTCATGTCATGGTTCACTCATGAGGGAGTTGAGGGACTAACAATCTCAATGAAGTATCTGCCCCAGATGGGGCAGCTTTGTGTACAGTTTCCACCATACATTTGCTGGAGTTCTCTTGTCTTCTCCTATCATCTGCCACTGAGCCCAGAACTGCCACAGGAGACCTCATCTCCCACCATCCTCATCGATTCTCCATCCCTTTAACCATCTTTATTTTTAAACCAGCTCATCCAATACTTATGTTTGTTTATTTGTTTGTTTTAAAGGGACATGGGAAGGTCTCTCCAGGTGCAGCGGGGAGGGATTCCAAATTCTTGGGTTGGACAGGTACCATCAAAATGGTTACAGTGCAATAGTCTATGCCTCATACTTTCTGTATACTTCTAGTAAAACTCTCTGCTGTCCTAGAGCAAAGAGCCTGGAGAGTTTATTGGACTTCCTCAAGAGCAACAGAGTTGGGATAACAGAACCTCCATGAGGAAAATGAGTTATGTAAGGTGCCTTTTCCGAAGAAGAGAAAGCTAAAGCCAGCCAAGATTTGAACCCAGCTGTGTCTGAGATCAGAACCATACTCTTTAACCACTGCTTTCAAACGATCTCCCTTCTGAGGAACAGTCTGTCATTACCAGCCCTAAGTAGGTCAATATATGTAACTGCATTTGTTTCTTATAGATCTTCACCTTTTCACTGTGAGCCTGGCCGTCCATGGCACTCTTTGATCCTTCTCTTTTAGGAGTGATTCCTAGGGCCAAAGCCCTTCTAGTCTTCTAGGTACTGTAATTATCTCAGGTGTATCTCATGACTCAAGAAAGATGCCAGGAGAAGAGATTGGTTCAAGATGGCGGAGTAGAAGGACGTGCTCTCACTCCCTCTTGTGAGAGCACCGGAATCACAACTAGCTGCTGAACAATCATCGACAGGAAGACACTGGAACTCACCAAAAAAGATACCCCACATCAAAAGACAAAGGAGAAGCCACAATGAGATGGTAGAGGGGTGCAATTACAATAAAATCAAATCCCATAACTGCTGGGTGGGTGACTCACAAACTGGAGAACAATTATACCACAGAAGTCCACCCACTGGAGTGAAGGTTCTGAGCCCCACATCAGGCTTCCCAACCTGGGGGTCCAGCAGCAGGAGGAGGAATTCCTAGAGAATCAGACTTTGAAGCCTAGCAGGATTTGACTGCAGAACTTCAACAAGTCTGGGGGAAACAGAGACTCCACTCTTGGAGGGCACACACAAAGTAGTGTGCACATCAAGACCCAGGGGGAAGGAGCAGTGACCCCATAGGAGACTGAACCAGACCTACCTGCTAGTGTTGGAGGGTCTCCTGCAGAGGTTGGGGGGTGGCTGTGTCTCACCGTGAGGACAAGGACACTGGCAGCAGAAGTTCTGGGAAGTACTCCTTGGCATGAGCCCTCCCAGAGTCTGCCATTAGTCCCACCAAAGAGCCTGCAGGCTCCAGTGCTGGGTCGCCTCAGGACAAACAACCAACAGGGAGGGAATTCAGACCCACCCGTCAGCAGACAAGCGAATTAAAGTTTTACTGAACTCTGCCCACCAGAACAACAGCCAGCTCTACCCACCACCAGTCCCTCCTATCAAGAAACTTGCACAAGCCTCTTAGATAGCCTCATCCACCAGAGGGCAGACAGCAGAAGCAAGAACTACAATCCTGCAGCCTGTGGAATAAAAACCACATTCACAGAAAGATAGACAAGACGAAAAGTCAGAGGGCTATGTACCAGATGAAGGAACAAGATAAAACCCTAGAAAAACAACTAAATGGAGTGGAGATAGGCAACCTTCCAGAAAAAGAATTCAGAATAATGATAGTGAAGATGATCCAGGACCTCGGAAAAAGAATGGAGGCAAAGATCGAGAAGATGCAAGAAATGTTTAACAAAGACCTAGAAGAATTAAAGAACAAACAGAGATGAACAATACAATAACTGAAATGAAAACTACACTAGAAGGAATCAATAGCAGAATAACTGAGGCAGAAGAACTGATAAGTGACCCAGAAGACAGAATGGTGCAATTCACTGCTGCGGAACAGAATAAAGAAAAAAGAATGAAAAGAAATGAAGACAGCCTAAGAGACCTCTGGGACAGCATTAAACGCAACAACATTCGCATTATAGGGGTACCAGAAGGAGAAGAGAGAGAGAAAGGACTCAAGAAAATATTTGAAGAGATTATAGTTGAAAACTTCCCTAACATGTGAAAGGAAATAGCCACCCAAGTCCACGAAGTGCAGAGAGTCCCATACAGGATAAACCCAAGGAGAAACAACCGAGACACATAGTAATCAAATTGGCAAAAATTAAAGACAAAGAAAATTCTTGAAAGCAGCAAGGGAAAAACGGCAAACAACATACAAGGGAACTCCCATAAGGTTAACAGCTGATTTCTCAGCAGAAACTCTACAAGCCAGAAGGGAGTGGCATGACATATTTAAAGTGATGAAAGGGAAGAACCTTTAACCAAGATTACTCTACCCAGCAAGCATCTCATTCAGATTCGATGGAGAAATCAAAAGCTTTACAGACAAGCAAAAGCTAAGAGAATTCAGCACCACCAGACCAGCTCTACAACAAATGCTAAAGGAACTTCTCTAAGTGGGAAACACAAGAGAAGAAAAGGACCTACAAAAACAAACCCAAAACAATTAAGAAAATGGTCATAGGAGCATACATATCGATAATTACCTTAAATGTGAATGGATTAAATGCTCCAACCAAAACACACAGGCTTGCTGAATGGATACAAAAACAAGACCCATACATATGCTGTCTACAAGAGACCCACTTCAGCCCTAGCGACACATACAGACTGAAAGTGAGGGGATGGAAAAAGATATTCCATGCAAATGAAAATCAAAAGAAAGCTGGAGTAGCAACACTCATATCAGATAAAATAGACTTTAAAATAAAGAATGTTACAAGAGACAAGGAAGGACACTACATAATGATCAAGGGATCAATCCAAGAAGAAGATATAACAATTATAAATATATATGCACCCAACATAGGAGCACCTCAATACATAAGGCAACTGCTAACACTTCTAAAAGAGGAAATCGACAGTAACACAAGAATAGTGGGGGACTTTAACACCTCACTTACACCAATGGACAGATCATCCAAACAGATAATTAATAAGGAAACACAAGCTTTAAATGACACAATAGACCAGATAGATTTAATTGATATTTATAGGACATTCCATCCAAAAACAGTAGATTACACTTTCTTCTCAAGTGCACACGGAACATTCTCCAGGATAGATCACATCTGGGGTCACAAATCAAGCCTCAGTAAATTTAAGAAAATTGAAATCATTATGAAGCATCTTTTCTGACCACAACACTATGAGATTAGAAATCAATTACAGGGGAAAAAAAGTAAAAAACACAAACACACGGAGGCTAAACAATACGTTACTAAATAACCAAGAGATCACTGAAGAAATCAAAGAGGAAATCAAAAACTACCTAGAGACAAATGACAATGAAAACACGACGACCCAAAACCTATGGGATGCAGCAAAAGCAGTTCTAAGAGGGAAGTTTATAGCTATACAAGCCTACCTCAAGAAACAAGAAAAATCTCAAGTAAACAATCTAACCTTACACCTAAAGAAACTAGAGAAAGAAGAACAAACAAAACCCAAAGTTAGCAGAAGGAAAGAAATCATAAAGGTCAGAGCGGAAATAAATGAAATAGAAAGAAAGAAAACAATAGCAAAGATCAGTAACACTAAAAGCTGGTTCTTTGAGAAGATAAACAAAATTGATAAGCCATTAGCCAGACTCATCAAGAAAAAGAGGGAGAGGACTCAAATCAATAAAATCAGAAATGAAAAAGGAGAAGTTACAACAGACACTGCAGAAATACAAAGCATCCAAAGAGACTACTACAAGCAACTTTATGCCAATAAAATGGACAACCTGGAAGAAATGGACAAATTCTTAGAAAGGTATTACCTTCCAAGACCGAACCAGGAAGAAACAGAAAATATGAACAGACCAATCACAAGTAATGAAATTGAAACTGTGATTAAAAATCTTCCAACAAACAAAAGTCCAGGACCAGATGGCTTCACAGGTGAATTCTATCAAACATTTAGAGAAGAGCTAACACCTATCCTTCTCAAACTCTTCCAAAAAATTGCAGAGGAAGGAACACTCCCAAACTCATTCTATGAGGCCACCATCACCCTGATACCAAAACCAGACAAACATACTACAAAAAAATAAAATTACAGACCAATATCACTGATGAATATAGATGCAAAAATCCTCAACAAAATACTAGCAAACAGAATCCAACAGCACATTAGAAGGATCATACACCACGATCAAGTGGGATGTATCCCAGGAATGCAAGGATTCTTCAATATATGCAAATCAATCAATGTCAACACCATACTAACAAATTGAAGGAGAAAAACCATATGATCATCTCAATAGATGCAGAAAAAACTTTTGAGAAAATTCAACACCCATTTATGAGAAAAACTCTCCGGAAAGTGGGCATAGTGGGAACCTACCTCAACATAATAAAGGCCATATATGACAAACCCACAGCAAACATCATTCTCAATGGTGAAAAACTGAAAGCATTTCCTCTAAGATCAGGAATGAGACAAGGATGTCCACTCTCATCACTATTATTCAACATAGTTCTGGAAGTCCTAGCCACGGCAATCAGAGAAGAAAAAGAAATAAAAGGAATACAAATTGGAAAAGAAGAAGTAAAACTGTCACTGTTTGCAGATGACATGATACTATACATAGAGAATCCTAAAACTGCCACCAGAAAACTGCTAGAGCTAATTAATGAATATGGTAAAGTTGCAGGATACAAAATTAATGCACAGAAATCTCTTGCATTTCTATACACTAATGATGAAAAATCTGAAAGAGAAATTATGGAAACACTCCCATTTACCATTGCAACAAAAAGAATAAAATACCTAGGAATAAACCTACCTAGGGAGACAAAAGACCTGTATGCAGAAAACTATAAGACACTGATGAAAGAAATTAAAGATGATACCAACAGGTGGAGAGATATACCATGTTCTTGGATTGGAAGAATCAACATTGTGAAAATGACTATACTACCCAAAGCAATCTACAGATTCAATGCAATCCCTATCAAATTACCAATGGCATTTTTTACGGAGCTAGAACAAGTCATCTTAAAATTTGTATGGAGACACAAAAGACCCCGAATAGCCAAAGCAGTCTTGAGGGAAAAAAACGGAGCTGGAGGAGTCAGACTCCCTGACTTCAGACTATACTACAAAGCTACAGTAATCAAGACGATATGGTACTGGCACAAAAACAGAAATATAGATCAATGGAACAAGATAGAAAGCCCAGAGATAAACCCACGCACCTATGGTCAACTAATCTATGACAGAGGAGGCAAAGATATACAATGGAGAAAAGACAGTCTCTTCAATAAGTGGTGCTGAGAAAACTGGACAGCTACATGTAAAAGAATGAAATTAGAATACTCCCTAACACCATACACAAAAATAAACTCAAAATGGATTAGAGACCTAAATGTAAGACTGGACACTATAAAACTCTTAGAGGAAAACATAGGAAGAACACTCTTTGACATCAATCACAGCAAGATCTTTTTTGATCCACCTCCTAGAGTAATGGAAATAAAAACAAAAATAAACAAATGGGACCTAATGAAACTTCAAAGCTTCTGCACAGCAAAGGACACCATAAACAAGACGAAAAGACAACCCTCAGAATGGGAGAAAATATTTGCAAATGAATCAACGGACAAAGGATTAATCTCCAAAATATATAAACAGCTTATTCAGCTCAATATTAAAGAAACAAACACCCCAATGCAAAAATGGGCAGAAGACCTAAATAGACATTTCTCCAAAGAAGACATACAGACGGCCACGAAGCACATGAAAAGATGCTCAACATCACTAAGTATTAGAGAAATGCAAATCAAAACTACAATGAGGTATCACCTCACACCAGTTAGAATGGGCATCATCAGAAAATCTACAAACAACAAATGCTGGAGAGGATGTGGAGAAAAGGGAACCCTCTTGCACTGTTGGTGGGAATGTAAATTGATACAGCCACTATGGAGAACAATATGGAGGTTCCTTAAAAAACTAAAAATAGAATTACCATATGACCCAGCAATCCCACTACTGCGCATATACCCAGAGAAAACCATAATTCAAAATGACACATGCAACCCAATATTCATTGCAGCACTATTTACAATAGTCAGGTCATGGAAGCAAACTAAATGCCCATTGAAAGACGAATGGATAAAGAAGTTGTGGTACATATATACAATGGAATATTACTCAGCCATAAAAGGGAACGAAATTGAGTCATTTGTTGAGACGTGGAGGGATCTAGAGACTGTCATACAGAGTGAAGTAAGTCAGAAAGAGAAAAACAAATATCGTATATTAACGCATGTATGTGGAACCTAGAAAAATGGTACAGATGAGCCGGCTTGCAGGGCAGAAGTTGAGACACAGATGTAGAGAACAGACATATGGACACCAAGGGGGGAAAACTGTGGTGGGGTGGGAATGGTGGTGTGCTGAATTGGGCGATTGGGATTGACATGTATACACTGATGTGTATAAAATTGATGACTAATAAGAACCTGCAGTATAAAAAAACAAACAAACAAAACAACTAATACTAAACTTTCATTGGGTTATTTGTATGGAAATATGTTAATATAAATGTTTCAGACATTACATGAAATTTCTAAAAATCTTATATGTTCTGGTATAATGTTATAAGTCGTAATCCTAGTTATTACTTTAAAATGTATATCTCAGAAATAACTAATTTTCTTGTCAACTGCATTATTATGAACTTTCATCAAATCTTTAACAATGGTCATTTTTAAGTCTTTTGTCATTTACAGACAGTTCTGGGTGTACTCTGATGCTTTTGCAAATATGTTCCTATAAAAGGGTTTCATCTTCAAGGAATTCATGGAAAAGACTCTGACAAGTACAGGTTTCTGGTAACTGACTGTACTGCTGAACTGAATGAATAAGCGTTTTCAGAACTCTAATGAAAAACTGATGAACTCATAAAAGTGCTAACAAAAGATCAAGATAAAAAAAAATTAATTACATGGGACTGAGTGAACTGATGAGGATGAGTAAAATTTTTGTGACTTTCTGTTTTAATTAAAAAAAAAAAATCCCACAAGGACTCAGAGGCAAAGAATATACAAATCAATATTCACTGCAAAGTAAAGGAGCTGTTACAGTGGAGGATTACTGGACTGAATGTCAATATTATGACATAGTATGAGTGTGTTTCATGTTTGGTAATTGCAATCATTGTTGCTTTTGTTGTGGTCATCCATGTACAATGCTTGGTGTCAGTCTATTTATCTCTTGTAAAAATAAAATACAGTGTGTGTGTGTGAAAAAAAAAAAAAAGATGAGGGTTTAAAATTTTTTTCCAGTCTGTTTGGAGAAAAGTGACTGTATTATTATTTTAATATGCATTTCCATATTTCTGTGAAATTTATTATTTTCAAAAAATAAAAAATAAAAAAATAAAAGCCGGTTCTTTGAGAAGATAAACAAAATTGATAAACCATTAGCCAGACTCATCAAGAAAAAGAGGACTCAAATCAATAAAATTACAAATGAAAAAGGAGAAGTTACAACAGACACCGCAGAAATACAAAGCATCCTGAGACTACTACAAGCAACTCTATGCCAATAAAATGGACAACCCGGAAGAAATGGACAAATTCTTAGAAAGGTATTACCTTCCAAGACTGAACCAGGAAGAAATAGAAAATATAAACAGACCAATCACAAGCACTGAAATTGAAACTGTGATTTAAAATCTTCCAACAAACAGAAGTCCAGGACCAGATGGCTTCACAGGTGAATTCTATCAAACATTTAGAGAAGAGCTAACACCCATCCTTCTCAAACTCTTCCAAGAAATTGCAGAGGAAGGAACACTCCCAAACTCATTCTATGAGGCCACCATCACCCTGATACCAAAACCAGACAAAGATACTACAAAAAAAGAAAATTACAGACCAATATCACTGATGAATATAGATGCAAAAATCCTCAACAAAATACTAGCAAACAGAATCCAACAGCACATTAGAAGGATCATACACCATGATCAAGTGGGATTTATCCCAGGGATGCAAGGATTCTTCAATATATGCAAATCAATCAATGTGATACACCATATTAACAAATTGAAGAATAAAAACCATATGATCATCTCAATAGATGTAGAAAAAGCTTTTGACAAAATTCAACACCCATTTATGATAAAAACTCTCCAGAAAGTGGGCACAGAGGGAACCTACCTCAACATAATAAAGGCCATATATGACAAACCCACAGCAAACATCATTCTCAGTGGTTGGTGAAAAACTAAAAGCATTTCCTCTAAGATCAGGAACAAGAAAAGGATGTCCACTCTCACCACTATTATTCAACATAGTTTTGGAAGTCCTAGCCATGGCAATCAGAGAAGAAAAAGAAATAAAAGGAATACAAATTGGAAAAGAAGAAGTAAAACTGTCACTGTTTGCAGATGACATCATACTATACATAGAGAATCCTAAAGATGCCACCAGAAAACTACTAGAGCTAATCAATGAATTTGGTAAAGTTGCAGAATACAAAATTAATGCACAGAAATCTCTTGCATTCCTATACACTAATGATGAAAAATCTGAAAGAGAAATTAAGGAAACACTCCCATTTACCACTGCAACAAGAAGAATAAAATACCTAGGAATAAACCTACCTAGGGAGACAAAAGACCTGTATGCAGAAAACTATAAGACACTGATGAAAGAAATTAAAGATGATACCAACAGGTGGAGAGATATACCATGTTCTTGGATTGGAAGAATCAATACTGTGAAAATGAGTGTACTACCCAAAGCATCTACACATTCAATTCAATCCCTATCAAATTACCAATGGCATTTTCTAAAGAACTAGAACAAAAAATCTTAAAATTTGTATGGAGACACAAAAGACCCCGAATAGCCAAAGCAGTCTTGAGGGAAAAAAACGGAGCTGGAGGAATCAGACTCCCTGACTTCAGACTATACTACAAAGCTACAGTAATCAAGACAATATGGTACTGGCACAGAAACAGAAATATAGATCAATGGAACAGGATAGAAAGCCCAGAGATAAACCCATGCACCTATGGTCAACTAATCTATGACAAAAGAGGCGATGATATACAATGGAGAAAAGACAGTCTCTTCAATAAGTGGTGCTGGGAAAACTGGACAGCTACATGTAAAAGAATGAAATTAGAACACTCCCTAACACCATACAGAAAAATAAACTCAAAATGGATTTGAAACCTAAATGTAAGACCGGACACTATAAAACTCTTAGAGGAAAACATAGGAAGAACACTCTTTGACATAAATCACAGGAAGATCTTTTTTGATCCACCTCCTAGAGTAATGGAAATAAAAACAAAAATAAACAAATGGGACCTAATGAAACTTCAAAGCTTTTGCACAGCAAAGGAAGCCATATACAAGACGGAAAGACAAGCCTCAGAATGGCAGAAAATATATGCAAATGAATCAACGGACAAAGGATTAATCTCAAAATATATAAACAGCTCATGCAGCTCAATATTAAAAAAACGAAAAACCCAATGCAAAAATGGGCAGAAGACCTAAATAGACATTTCTCCAAAGAAGACATACAGATGGCCAAGAAGCACATGAAAAGCTGCTCAACATCACTAAGTATTAGAGAAATGCAAATCAAAACTACAAAGAGGTATCATCTCACACCAGTTAGAATGGGCATCATCAGAAAATTTACAAACAACAAATGCTGGAGAGGGTGTGGAGAAAAGGGAACCCTCTTGCACTGTTGGTGGGAATATAAATTGATACAGCCACTATGGAGAACAGTATGGAGGTTCCTTAAAAAACTAAAACTAGAACTACCATACAACCCAGCAATCCCACTACTGGTCATATACTCTGAGAAAACCATTATTCAAAAAGAGTCATGTACCACAATGTTCATTGCAACATCATTTACAATCGCCAGGACATGGAAGCAACCTAAGTGTCCATCGACAGACGAATGGATAAAGAAGATGTAACACATATACACAATGGAACATTAATCAGCCATAAAAAGAAACGAAATTGAGTTATTTGTAGTGAGGTGGATGGACCTAGAGTCTGTCATATAGAGTGAAGTAAGTCAGAAAGAGAAAAACAAATATCATATATTAACGCATGTATGTGGAACCTAGAAAAGTGGTACTGATGAACCGGTTTGCAGGGCAGAAATTGAGACACAGATGTAGAGAACAAACATATGGACACCAAGGGGGGAAAGCGGCAGGGGTGGTGGTGGTGGTGTGATGAATTGGGCGATTGGGATTGACATATATACACTAATATGTGTAAAATGGATAAGTAATAAGAACCTGCTGTATAAAAAAGTAAATAAAATTCAAAAATTCAAAAAAAAAGAAAGATGTCAGGAGCCCTGCACTTTCAATTCTTAGTGTAACTTATGTGCTGTTGCTCCCACTTCCATTTGCCATGGGTACCCAGCCTCTGGTCTTACCCCAGGCCAATCCTGCAACAGTATTTCTTTGCTTGTATAATTCCCAATACCAAATCCCATCCACAAATGTAGATTTGACTCAAGATTTTGTAAGAGAGGCAGAAGAGGTAGTTTATGTTGCATTACAGATAGCATTTCATTCAAAAATTCTGGGATATCTTCTAATTCTCTCTTCTTGGACTTGCAGCCATCTACCTTCCAGGCTTCTGACCATCTCTTCTCAGTTCATTTGTGGAGCAATTTAGCTCTCTCCCTGCTTTCGTATCCAAGTTTACATACCTCCACAAAACCACTGAGAATATTGTCAAGTGGATCAAATGCTATTGTTTCTGAGTATGAGGATTTTTGTTTGAACTGAGCCAAGTAAATGATTCTTAATCAATGAATAGCCAACCATTTTAAAGACAGTGAGATACTGTAAATATTTAACGTAGAAGGAAGCAAGGTAATAGAACCAACTAAAACCCATCTTGTTCAGGAGAGATGAGAGGAGAGATGGTTAGGTTTTCTGAAGAGCCACTCCTGAAATCTTTACAATGAATATGCCTTTTGTCCTCATGGAACCATTTGTTCCTGGAGAGGCTTCCTCGCCTGAAAAGTGAGGAGGCTGGAGAAGATCTTCTTTGACAAATCATTCGTCTTCATGAGGCCAAGATAGGGACCACTGGGCTGAAATTCATGTGTCCAATCCCAGAGACCTAGTGGGAGAGTCAAGGCCTCCCCAGGAGAGGGCTCAAGCGCAGCCCAAACTTGGGTGTAAAAGCCAGTATTGTACTTGCTTCAAAACTAGTTTTTGGTTTTTGGGTTTTTTTAATAAATTTATTTATTTTATTTATTTTTGGCTGCGTTGGGTCTTGGTTGCTGTGTGCGGGCTTTTTCTAGTTGCGGTGAGCAGGGGCTACTCTTCGTTGCAGTGCACGGGCTTCTCATTGTGGTGGCTTCTCTTGTTGCGGAGCACGGGCTCTAGGTGCACGGGCTTCAGTAGTTGTGGCATGCAGGCTCAGTAGTTGTAGCTTGCTGGCTCTAGAGCACAGGCTCAGCAGTTGTGGTACACTGGCTTAGTTGCTCTGCAGCATGTGGGATCTTCCCAGGCCAGGGCTCAAATCCGTGTGCCCTGCATTGGCAGGTGGATTCCCAACCACTGTGCCACCAGGGAAGCCCTCCAAACTAGTTTTTAAGCAGCTAAGACATTTTGTCCAGCAAGGAAAAACAATGATAATGTGGACTAGAGTCAAAGAACTCCATCCATGTAGACACACATTCTGGTATCTTTTTGTCTTTATCAACACTACCTCCTGCCATGCTGATGTGGAGAAGAATAGGGTACCTTTTGTGAGGCTTTGCACAAAACTATAGAGAGTACAGTAAGCTTCCTAATACCCTGCTGTCTCCCTTCATGGTCTCTCCTAGACTCCCAGTACCTCATCCACTTTTCTCTCTAGCCTGAGAGAATTATAGAAGAGGCTCAGTCCTAGGATTTTGGTGATTCAAGATTTGGTGTTTGTAACGGAGAAGCAACTACACTGGAGGAATGTATTTGCTTCCAGCCATTCTATGTCCAAATGTTGACAATTTGCTTCTGCCAGCTACTGAAGATCCTTGGGTTGTGCTATATAAACAAGAATTAGCTGTCCTCCCTCTGACCCAGGATAAGAACCTGAGAATCTGCATTACTCACAGACTTCAGTAGCTAATTTTTATGTAATTTAAAATGTGATAACCACTCTGATACAGAGGAAGATTATGGATGGAAGCTATCATGGAATATATTGGGAAGGGTGAGGGGGTGGTGTTTGTTACCTGTGGACCAAGGGTGGCTCGGCAGCCTAGGATGCCTTTTAAGAGCTGAGAAATTCAACGATCAAATTTTGGTGGTTCCTCTAGCACTTTCCTATCCATTGTCCCCACTCCTCAACCTCCGTTTTGGGTTGACATACATTTGGCTGGCTGCAAAGCAAGGCCAGCAAAGGTCTGTTACGGTCCCTCTGTCTCCCTCTTTCCCTTAGACACAGAGCTGCTGAGATGAGCTGGTTCATAGCCCCTTGAAAGGACTAGTGATGACACATTTGCATTAACATCTGTCCATTTGTTTCCAGACACAGTCTGGGTGGCCTCCTTTAAGTAGAAACTGCACACTGGTAGCTTCCTAATTATCTCCTGCACCTATGTGTAGTCTTTGCAGCTGTTCTGGGGTCTCAGGGGGCTTCCACGAGGCCCTTACAGGTTCCCTGCCCACCTGTCAGCCTCTCCATCCCTACTTGACAGTAGGACTCAGCTGTAGCCAGAGCACAGAGGTCAGGGCTTGAGCTGGCCTCTACATGCTCTGTAATCATAGCCAGAAATGGAGAACACTGTCTTGAGTGAGTGTGCTTGGCTTTGCTGAGGCTCATTGAGGCTCCCCACCTAGGGAATCCTGAGACCTTTTCCCTGGGAAGAAGAGAGGAGACAGCAAAGATAGCTGATGAGCTCCTTAGAAGTAGAGCTGAGTCAGAACTTTGAGTGGCATGGCTCCTGGGGTCACACCCAATGAGAACTCAGACCAGACTTGGTAGCTGTGGGGAAGGGGGGGTTCACATCTGTTCCAAGGCTTTCTCCTGTCTTGTTAACTTTGTATGACCTCCTTTCAAGCTGAAGTGGGGAATGGTTTTCATCTTGCAATAGACTCTGAGAGGCAGCCCCTTGGAGCATATTCTGGCTGGTGTCCTGCTAGGTGGGGTCTGCCCTCAGGAAAGAGGAAAAGCATGTTCCCTTTAGGGAACAAGGTCAGGCTCTTTGAGCACAATCATTCCCAAGATCTTAGACTCAAACGTAAGCTTCTCTGATCCCTACAAATAGGATTCATGAAGGACTGATGGATGTAGGGAGAAGGGAAGGGCGATAATAACCCAGGGGGCTTAACCTCTTGGTCACCAGTGGAATGAGAAGTGTTGGAAAATTCTCCATATTAATAGAGTGGGGCATGTTATCAGATATGTGCTCATCTGTCTTGAGTTGGATTTCCTAGAATAGAGCCTGCGAGAGACTCAAGGTTATGGGATTTATTGAGGGAAAGTTCTTCAAGAAAAACCTATAAGTAAGGGAAGGAGCTAGGAAAGGGAAGGGGGAAGAGCTGAGGAAGGATGAAGTCTCAGCCTGATCAATGGCAAGGAATACCCGCTATCCCCCAGGTTTGATTCCACTCCCTGATGATGCTCCACTCCTGCTTCAACCCCTGCCTACAAGCTTCACTGGGTGCTGGAGATGGACAGTGCCCCTGTCTTGAAGGGCTCAAAGTGGTCATCAGTGCCTATAGGCAAACAAGTATCTACATTATTACACTTTTCACTATCACTTTTCAAGTATCTATGTTATTACACTTTTCTATGTTACTTCCATACCTTGTACCGGGAAGTGCATTATTTCTAGTTAATCAGTCTCTGCTCTTGGGCACACCAGTTAGCAAATACATTTCACACCTAGTTTTCTAATGGTTCTGAAATAACATTCCCCCCAAATTTTGTTCTGGGCTACAATGATGGGTCATTATTTCCATAAAAAGAGCTGCAAATTTTGTTTTCCACTTAAAAATCCACTTACATGTTTGGGCGAGTTTCTTTTAATTTGATGTTTTAAAAATGATTAACATATTGAGGTTTGTGCATTTGTAACTAAAGGTTAACTTCACTTCAATTAAGGTGATAAAATCAATGTGTTTATGCCATAATTCAGAACATGGTAGTAAAGTTAATTTTATTTTAAAATTAAAGTTGAAAGCTTTAAATTATGTCATCTAACTATTTGTTTAGTGTGTATATTTAAGTGTACATATAAAGGTATAGTATAATTAATGAACAAAGGAAGCTTATGAATAATGAAGAAGAGAGAACTAGGAGCTTAAAACTGATGTTTGGAGTATTCAGTTGGCTCTTACTAACAGGTGGTAAAGAGTTGTTCTCCACATTTTGTGTGACCTGCCCAGAGAACAGAGGTTCCTCATCTCCTCAGAAAAACCCTCACTTGAAAGCTGGATAACTTTGTGTCTTGGTGATGACACTTGTCATGCTTTGGAATTATTTTATAAGCAAACAACATAAGATCCTTGCTTCTAAAAGAGCTAGAGCTTCTAGGTTACCTTCTGCTATGTCTATTTGAAACTCTTTTGTTACCATTCTGGTTAATAAAGGAGCCAGGCTATAAGCATATTTTATCCTCAGGCCCCTATGCTCCTATCATAATCAAGTAGCCAATCTCCGGCGACGACTCTTCTTTTTAACGTTGTGCCTACTTAACGGGATGGATTGGAAGGCCCTGGAGATTTGTTAAGGCTCTCCATGGCCATAATATCTTCTTACCTTCAGGATAATTTGGTCTGATCTGTATAAAATAGTCATGTATACATATGTTTTATCCATGAAAGGATTCTATCATCCTCCACTTTAAAATCATGTTTGTCACTAACAAAGTAGAGTCATTTCGTTTTGTCGTCAACAACTGGATTCTCCGCTCTCCTTTCATTTTGCCTGAAGGTCTGTTATAAGCTACAGGCCAGAAACTAGGTCTTCCTAAAGTAACAACAACAAAGGACAGCATGGGAGCATCAGCAGGAAGGACTGCGCCAAATGTGATAATCAGACAATTATCGATACTGTCGCAGGTTTCCCAGAGAAGCTAACCTCACCACTGTGAGCAGACCTGTCAGACTGTGCCAGGGACATCAGTCAGAGCTTCCAGGACTCTTGAAATCCAGAAGTAGATGACATTATGAAAGCAGACAGCAGATCCAAGGTTGGATGGAACAAGAATTGATTATGTAGACAGAATGAAATAGATGAGAAAAGTATTATTGTATTTGTTGGCATTGTCTTTAGTGTTCTATTTTTGAGGGGCATACAAAGAAGCCCCTTTTCTGTATTCTTGGGACGTCTTTAACCCTTGAAATAGCTGGCTGGAGTTGTGCAAACTGGAATGAAACTGAATGATGCCTCATCCTAATTGACTCCTCAGAATTCATGAAAGACATTCTAAGGGAAATCTTAATATAGGTACAAGCTAAAGAATCACAGAAGAATGTAAGGATGATGATGCCCCTGGTAACTGGAATGCAGATGAATGTTTTTACAATGGGCTATGATTAGTTATAATAATAGCACCTATCTTACAGAGTTCTTGTGAGGATGAGACCAATAATCTGTGCAAAGAGTTTACGACAGTGCTTGGCCTGAAGTAATTCTCAATAAATATTATTTTTTAAGGTTATTATCACTGATATAATTGCGTTTGATTCTCATAGTAACTCTGTGAGATAGGACTGTAAAAATGAGGAGACGACTGGCAGAATGGAGTAAGAAGGGATGTTTCTTCCATAAGCATGCATAGATGCTGGTCATAGCTCAGTCACTGGCTGCTTCTAGACAACAGGGGACAGGTGTCCTCTGTGCTTATGCAAGGCACAACATGCACAACTGTACATGGTGGTCCTAGTTTAGAAGCTGACATTGGGTAAATATCTGAAGGTGATGAAGTAGCAAATCTTGCAGATATTTTAGAGGAGAGCATTCCAGGGAACAGCATGGGCAAAGACCTCAGACAGGAACATATCCGGTGAGACTGAGGAGTGGCCAGGAGGCTAGTATCGTAAAGGCGTTTGAATGAGAGGCAGAGTAGATGGTGATGAGATACGGAGTCGTACGGTGTCCTGACCATTTGGCTCCCTCAGTCCTGGTGGGGGGCCTTTGGCTTTTACCCCAAGTGAGATGAGAGCCATTGGAGGGTTTTGAGCAGAGGGGTGATGGGACACTAAAAGCTCACTCAGGCTCTTGTGGTAAGGGGTCAGTACAGAAGCAGGGAGATCAGTTAGGAGGCTAGTGCAAAGGCTATCTCGATGTTACAGGCACAGGATACAGCAACAAATAAAACCAGGCCAGCCTTCATGTTTGGAGATATGGGTAGTAAGACAAAGAAGCAGGTTGAAATGCAGTATGTCATGAAGACGAGTGGGTAGAGGGTGATGGAAGATGTCTGTGGCAGGTCAACAACGCTCCCGCCATTAACGGCTAAAACAGCCAGAAACAAACACTAAAAACATGTTTTTGAAGGCTTCTGAATGCAACCAAAACTGGGGGCAGAATCCTGAAGCTGGAATCACAGAGAGATGTATTTGTCAGCTGCTTTTACCCTTGGGCACTGGCCAAAGTGTCAGACAAGAGGTCCCATTAAAATATAAGCCAGATCATGTCATTCCTTTGGTCCACACCTTCCCATAAATACTCATCTAATTTAGAGTAAAGCCAACGTCTTTTCGATAACTACAGGTCCTGCAATTGGCCCCCCTTTATTAGCTCTCTAACCATTTCCTATTATGATTTCCCTTTGCGCCTTCTGCTTCAGCCACCCTGAGTGTTTTGCTGCTCCTCAAACCTCCCAAGCACATGTGTGTCTCAGGGCCTTTGCACACCATGCATATTAGCTGGGATGCACCTCTTCCAGAGATTAGCACTCCTATCTCCTTGTCCTCCTTTCTCACTGCTACCTTTTCAATGATTCCTTCCCTGACAAACTACTCAAGATTACAACACTCCCTTATATTTTTTCTCCATAGCATTAATCACCATAGTCTTTATTACATACTTACTTATTGGTTTTGATTACTCTTTCCTCTCCCCACAAGGCAAGCTAAGAGGGAATTTATTTTTATGTTTTGCTCACATTACCTAAAACAGGGACTGGCCCCTTGCAGGGCCTTGATAAATATATGTTGAATAAATCACTGAATGAATGAATGAATGAATGACCTACATACCACCAACACTGATAAGTTTCAACCATATAGAGTTAAATTAATTTGAAACTGAAGGAGATGACAGAAGCTGACACAAAACTCTCCTCCTTAGGAAGTTCAGTGTTATGGGAGGAGAGTCCAGCAAACCTCACTAATAATCCCTTAGATTTTAAAGTTAAAGCCTGAAGACATGGATGAACTGTAGGAAAGTCAGCAATAACCTTTGCCTGCTATAGATCTATTCAAAAGGGCTCAGAAGGAAAAGAGTGTGGTCAGGCTGTTTTTCTGACTTGGTTTCCAAATGGGAGCTTGATCTAGCTTCTAGATGTGAGAGAAAGCCTCCTACCCTGGAATGAAATAATCTGCAGAAAGAAGTCTCAGTAAACAACCTATCAGGAGCCATTTGCACACATGTAGACAAAACAAAAAAGTGATGGAAAATGTAAAATTTTCTTCAGTCTCATCAAACAGTCCACAAGCCTTTTGAATTTGTCATTCATCTTTTCTCCCATGTGACCTGTTCACCTAAAAGTAGGGCATCTATTGTCAGTCCTAAATCACACCTCCCTATTGGACATGGGATTTCATCAACATACACTAAACGTTCACCAAATTTTAGTTGAATGAGGCTAAAGGCACAGCACACAGAACAAATGCATGTACCCAATGGTGATATTCAAAATATTTAACCATGCACATGGCTCAGAAAGAACAACCCCCATAAACAACCAGTACAGCTATAGCAGAGAATACTGGTTGAAAATCAGCCACACATTTATCACCTCTCTCTCCCACCCTCAACATAGATTCAAACACCACTGTATGAGACACTGTATCTAATTGTGACAATGTCTTTGACCCTTTGGTCTGCAGCCTTTCTTATTTCCTAATGCATTCATTCACTTAGAGAAAGTAAACTGAGTCACTTATAAAGTCCTACCTTTCTAGGATGTAGGCTTCTTAATGTTTTGCTGACTTCTGAGTAAAAATTTTTCATCACTAGATATTAACTGTTTAAGTTCAGTACAAATATACCCAGGTTCTAGGCCAATAAACCAAAGGTGATTTGCATGCCTACCCAGTCTGATCTTTTCATTATCTCAGCAAAAGTAATTTCGCATACAAGTAACTTACTAATAATTTCTACTTTTATTATTCAAAGAGCTCTTATAAGTACATGTGTCTCTTCAACAATATAAAACTTCCTTTTCTTCAAGATTAAATATAAAACTTTAATTAAAATACTCAAGGCAATAAAGTCAAATTCTAACCCTTTAAGTAGTCAATGAAATGGAATTGAAAGAGAGAGGAATGGTGGATTGTTTTTCAATGATCCATTCAGTCTTTTAAAATTTTTCATTATCTTCCAAAAAATAAGTTATCTGAGATAATAAGTTTCTTCTTTACAGGAGGCAAAATTTTCCAATGAAACTGTTATTATTCACTCAATCAATATTAAAATAATCAGCTACAGGGAATGGTGTGTCTACAAAATAAATGCCCGCTTTGGACACGTCATCTTTTTGTAGACTGTTTCTGTGCAATTTTATTTTATGTATGTCTATCTCATCTCAGCATTCATTATGGAAGGAGAGACAATTTTCTAATTTTACTGATTTCAATACACCAGCAGCAGCAACCGTGCAGGTATATAACTTCAGCATTTGTTCTACAATATTTTAACACACACCATCCATACCTCCAATTTCCTTCCCTACGTCCATAAAAAGTTGTTTGATCCAGCTGTCATGAAAAGTGTTAAAGTTCATTTGAAACTACATATATAGGGGACTTCCCTGGTGGTCCAGTGGCTAAGACTCCATGCTCCCAGTGCAGGGGGCCCGGGTTCTATCCCTGGTCAGGGAACTACATCCCGCATGCTGCAACTAAAGACCCCACACAGGGTAACGAAGACCCAACGTGCCGCAACTAAGACCCGGCACAGCCAAATAAATAAATATAAAAAAAAAAAAAAGAAACTACGTATATATGTACAATGGTAGGTTTCTCTCCATCACCACAATTATGCTATTACATATCTTGTGTACTGTGAATAATAAATCAAACAATTCTAAGTGTCTCTTCTTGCACAAAGTTGCCAGCTCTTTCCTTTTTGAGATGAGAAGACTTTTAAAAATTAATATGTGGCTATTAAATATTATAGCCAACAGGAGAACCATCATCTTGAAGATTAGAAGACAGAATAGTCTCTGAAAAAATGACTTGCTATAGACAGTAAAACAAAACTTAAAAAACTGTCATGCTAAAAAAAACCCCAAAAAAACAAAACTCCACAACTGTCATGCTTTATGGAACAAAAGGAGAAAACATGAAATGGAGGTGACTGTACCTTATTCATGAACACATATTAGAGTATTTGCCACATAGTAGTCACTAAATAAATATTTGTCAATTTAATAGTTGAAGAAAATTTTTCTGAAATCACACCAGGAATGCGTATCAACACTAAACACATCTTGGGTAAAATTTTTTTTTTTTTTGTATTTAAAGAATGAAAGATAGGTAGATAGATAAATAAATGAGAAAGGGAGGAAGAAAGAGAGTTCTACAAGCATTGAGTAAAGGAAAAAAATTAGGAATGGAAATTAGCCTGGGCTCAGATTTCTCTGGAAATACTAAATTCTAAAGGACAATGAGGGCTTCCCTGGTGGCGCAGTGGTTGAGAATCTGCCTGCCAATGCAGGGGACACGGGTTCGAGCCCTGGTCTGGGAAGATCCCACATGCCGCGGAGCAACTAGGCCCGTGAGCCACAATTACTGAGCCTGCGCGTCTGGAGCCTGTGCTCCGCAACAAGAGAGGCCGCGATAGTGAGAGGCCCGCGCACCGCGATGAAGAGTGGCCCCCACTTGCCGCAACTGGAGAAAGCCCTCGCACAGAAATGAAGACCCAACACAGCCATAAATAAATAAATAAATAAATAAAATAAAAAAATAATAATAATAAAAAATAAAGGACAATGAGGAAACCTCTAAAGAATTTAAGAAAAAGTTGTAACCTCCCCCAAATTTATATCCTGCCAAACTTTTATGTCTAAAGGCAACAGAAAAATATTTCAAGCATTTTATTCTTATAATCATCTTGAAATATTACATAAATATTTCATACCAGCAGTCTTCAATATAACATACACTTACCTCAGGAATACACAAAATTTTTCAAGGAGATAAATGGGCACAGATGGTTTTATACGAATCAATTCCTAGATCCTGAACATATGTATTGTTTTTCAAAACTAGTTCACTTGGTTCTTCTTTCTAAACTCCCATTTAATAATCACTCCTTTCCTACTTGACAAAAGAAAGATCAACCTCTTACCCACCCGGAAAATTACTATTCTACAGGATTGCTTTTCATGTAAATATCTCTGGAACAATTCAGAATAATAGTATCAGGACTGAGAAAGTGCATGACTCTGAAGACTTAGTAAAAAACACTTTTGCAGATAAGGGAAGTAGCATCTGTTGTCTTTAATAAATTGAATGTTAAGCTGATGGATCATTTAAAAAATTGTTTCATACTAGTGAATGTGATTTTTGGCTTCTAACACAGCAGTCTAAAGAACTGAGTAACATTGTTATAGAAAATACTTTCTATTCCTATCTACTTAAACATTAGTTTGCATTTCCTCAACTTTTATATAAATGTACTCTTTTTAGTCCGACTTCTTTCAGTCAGCATAATACCTTTGAAATTCACGTGTGTTGTTGCTTATATCAACAGTCCTTTTTGTTAATGAATGGTCTTCAATTATATGGATATACTACAGTTTACTTATCCACTCAGCTATTGATGTACATTTAGGTTGTTCTGGCTATTACAAATAAAGCTGCTATGAACATCTGTGTACAAGTTTTTGCATGAACACATGTTTTAATAAGTTTGTAATATGTAATAATGATTTTCTTTTCTCTTGCATGAATCTCTAGGAGTGGAATGAGTAGATCATATGGTAGGTGTATATTTAATGTTTTAAGAAGCTGACAAACTATTTTCCAAAGAGGTTGTGCCATTTTATATTCCACTAGCATTGTATGAGAATTCCAGTTCTGCCATGTCGTCACCAGTACATTGTAAGTGGAAGCTTAAGCAGTGCTTAGAGAAAATTTTATAGCTTAAGTGCTTATACTAGAAAAAGAAAGTCCTAAAATCAATAATCTACCCTGCCAATGTAAGAAACTAGAAAACAAAGAGAAAATTATATCCAAAGCAAGCAGAAAGAAGGAGTTAATAAAGGTAAGAGCAGAAATCAGTGAAACTAAAACTAGAAATACAGTAGAGAAAAATCAATAAAACCAAAGGCTGGTACTTCATAAGCATTAATAAAATTGGTAAATCAGATGAACTAAAGAAAAAAAAAGTTACAAATTAACAATAGAAGGAAAAAAGAGGGGCCATCACTACAGATCTGACAGACACTAAATAGACGCTAAATTCATCTGTGATAAACATAATTAGATAATAAGGGAACTAAAAAGATAATAAGGGAATACTACAAAAAACAGCATCCACAAATTTAACAACTTAGATGAAATGGATCAATTCCTTGAAAGACATAAACTATCAAAATTCACTCAAGAAGAAGTGTAGATAACTTGAATATTGCTATATCTATTAAAGAAATTGAATTCATAGTTGTTGTTGTTTTAAAGTAATAAAGAATCTTCCAGGCCTAGAAGATTTCACTGGCAAATTCTATCAAATATTTAAGGAAGAAATAATACTGATTCTACACAATCACTTTAAGAAAACAGAATGAAAGAAAACACTTCTCAAAGACATAAGAAAGAAAACTACAGACCAATATCACTCATGAATATAGATACACTACCACCCCCAAATTAGCAAATTAAATTCAGCTATATATAAAAAGGATAATACATCACAACCAAGTGGAATTTATCATGGGAATGAAAGGTTGGTTCAACATTTTAAGAAGAATCAATATAATTTACCATATTAACAGACTAAAGAGAAAAGTAATATGATCATTTCAGCAGATGCAGAAACAGAATTTGATGCTTCCATCTCAATAATACCTAGCAGTGGGCTCAGGTCAATGTACTTCTCAGAGCAAAAAGACCCAGTCATCTAGTTGCTACTTACATGGCTAGAGGTGGGCTGTGCTTGCTTATGTGTTCTAAGGAATAAATACTGCATGGGTATAAGGACATCACCCAGATAATAATCTTTCCAAATAAAGCTCCTTGAGCCCTCTGTTAAAGATGGAGGCAAGGAGGGGGAAAGGTGGGAAGGCAGATGCCCATTTCAACAAAATATTTCTGACTTTGACATTAGCATTTTATAAAGATGCAAGTCTTAGAAGAAATAAATAAGAGAGGAGGAAATTGGAATACCTCAGGGGCCTTCAAACTTCTTTTGATGATGTTTTAATGAGATTTGTGAATCTCATTTTGTGACTTAAATAAAAGTCTTTCTGCTGAGAAGTTGAACAATGCTTTTTTAGACTTTCTCTTCTGTTACGAGACTGTTAAGAGAGGGCACTGATGACTTCTAAAGATTTTCCTTGATGAAATTCCTTCTCTTTTCTTTGGAATGTTTTCCCCTCTAGCCTCAGGACTACGTGCTCTTACTTTAGCCTTTGAGACAACAGCAGCAGAGTGTTTTCTAGTAACACCTGGAGCAGGGCTCACAGTGGATCCATTCTAATAATAATAAGGGCTTGAAACTAATTGTAGTTCTACTTTCCACTCATTTACCCATTGCTTCCAACGAAATCCAAAGTTGTTATGGTTCACAGGGACCTAAAACTCCAGCTCCTTCTCCTGTGACTCTGCCCCTTGCTCTCTAAGCTCCAGCCACAACTTCAGTTTCTCAAATTCATAAATCCTTTGTAAAACCTATGCCTTCAGACATGTTCCCTCTGTTTGAAATGCTCTTCCCCTCACTCCCCACCTGGTTAACCCCTCTTCACGCTGCAAGTCAGCTTAAATGTCTTGTCCTGAACACTTCCAGTCCATTTAAGAATTGTTCTCCATTACACTTCCTCTTAGCACCTCATACTATTTCTTTATTGTACGCAGCATGACTTGTGGTTCCATATCCATTTCCTTGGCATCCTTCTCCCACTAGGTTGTAAATTCCATGCAGGCAGGAGCAATATTCACTTTATATACCATTGTGTCTCCAATGCATAAGCAATTCCTACCACATAGTAAGTGCTCAGTAAATCTGTATTGAGTGGATGCTGAATATACTATCACTATCCTTCTGTACTCTAATACTTGATCAAAAGTGAATACCCCAGTTTTTAAGCCTCCTCAAAATATGTTACTATAAAAATATGTTGCTATAATTAATTTTAACAGCATAGCATGCCTATTAAAATTACATGCACTACTAGAATGCTAATAAAAATATTGTTGCCTGAAAGAACAAGGCACAGTTTTGAATGTTAAGATAGATTGGTGCGTTAGAAACTCAAGAAGCTTTACCACCTGTTTCATCCAGCATTATCACCGTGGGCTGCAACCACATGTGATCAGATAGCTTAGAATAAAAACAGTTTTGTAACAATTTCCAATAAATTCCTTTACTTTTCTGTACTTTCCCCAACCATTTCTTCATAAATGCTCATGAAATGGAAAAGTGTTAATAATTTGATTTTTTTTAGTGGACTCCTAATGTGTGCTTGACTCAGTGATGACGATCAGCAAAGAGAATCCAAGAAGTGTGTAATGTGGATTGTCTCCTCAACCACTAAATATAGGATCATATGTTTGTGTTCATTTGTTATCTCATTGTTTTCCATTTCAAATAGCATCCCACAGTTGGGGTTAACAAGATTGAAATAAGCAGTCTATCCTTCCACTGACGGCCCAGTCACACATCTTTACTTTCCATTTTTTAGTTGCTAGACAACTACTGTGTCTAGCAACAGGTGTGACAATGATAAAGAAATTAATAATGTTGACATTATTGCTCCTAGCCTAATGTTTTCTTTAATAAATTGGTTGCCAGACACAGCAAATACTATTTCGATGCCCTAAGACATCCATAATGGGGACAGCAATCTCTAAGAGACTCAGAATCCATGAGCTAAATGGGACTTTATTTGAGACCAGCCCAAACTGCAACAACAGCATTATAACTTCAATATAAAGACATAGAGTTTGATAAATAATTTGGGAGACATTAGTTCATAATTATAAATTAGAATGGTTCCAGGAACTCTGAGAATCAAGTTATCCTAGCTAAAATGTATCGAAGAGTCTTTTTCTCTTCTTTTAAGAAACCAGTGGCATAATGAGTATTTCCAGCATCCAAGGCATCTTCCTGACCAATAAAAAGTAAAGGGGCAGGGAAATGAATTAAGTTCCTCTCCAGCCTCATTGAGAAATCAGGAAGGGGACTGGCATGAGACCACAAGTAGAAGAAAAACCATCAAAAGCTTGCCTGATGCCAGGACCCACAGAATTGGAAAAATTAGCAACTATGGCTAAGAGTGAAAAGATAGTGACAAAAAGGCATCTGGTCACAGGGAGGATCAAACCGAGTGATACAGTAGAATTCTATGCCCATGGGCAGGTGAGCATCTGAATGGGGTCCCATATGTGTGAGGTGAGTGTGTTTTGCAAGCTTTCACACAGAAATTCCAATGGCTACATATACATATAGATATGCATATAGGTAAAAGATATTTTCACATATTGAGGTATGGGGAAGTCATACAGGCTTATACATGAGTTAACTTGAATTTTATGCTAAATAAAACAGCCAGTTCATGACCTATTGAGACAGGCTCGGACCTGGGACCCTTTGCTGGGACCTGGGTCCCTTTGCTGCAGTGCTGCAGTGCTTGCACCTGGACACATCTCTCCTCGAGCAACAGAATACAAAGAAACCGTATGGGACTAAAAATAACTGCACGCATGCACAGTTGGGGCAAATTCTGGACCCAAAAGATGCAAAGAGACCAAAAAACCCAACTGCCACTTTTGAAGATCTTGGAGCAAAAGCAGGGTACTGTGCATGCCCCCTGCACTCAAGACCACTTAAGGGGTGGGCAAACCACCTAAGGGGTGGGCAAACCACCTAAGCCACCCCTCTGGCCCGACCCCTAGACACAACCCTACCCTCACCCCATACCCCCTTGGGGAGCGAGCAAGCAAGCAAGGGAACCTGTTGTTTGTTCTCACTGCCCCTGCTGCAGCAGGGGCCCCAATAAAGCCTTGCCTGAATTCTTGTCTGGCCTCTAGTCAATTTCTATTGCTTGGGGAAGGCCAAGAACACTGGATGGTAACACTATCAAACATACATTGTACATCTTCTTTAATTATTAAGAAAAGGGTACACTGATGAGAAGTAAAGGATGTCCATGTTAAAAATAAAGATTAGGACTTCCCTGGTGGCGCAGTGGTTAAGAATCCACCTGCCAATGCAGAGAACACGGGTTTGACCCCTGGTCCGGGAAGATCTCACATGCCGCAGAGCAACTAAGCCCATGCGCCACAACTACTGAGCCTGCGCTCTAGAGCCCGCGAGCCACAACTACTGAGCCTTCGCTCTAGAGCCCGTATGCCACAATGAAGAGTAGCCCCCACTCACTGCAACTAGAGAAAGCCTGCGTGCAGCAACGAAGACCCAACGCAGACAAAAATAAATAAATTTATTTTTTTTTAAATTTAGAAAAAAAAATAAAGATTAAATGCCTCCTTTCCTGGGACACCAATGCTGGTACTCCTTCAAGGATAAGACTCCCTTCCCAGGTGCCAAAGCCATACTGACTCACTGTGTATGTGCTGCCTTCTGGGCTGTAGTCCTCAGTCTGCCTCAAATAAAACTCCTTTCTTTTCCTATTATAGATTGTTTATTGATTATTTCCATTGACAATATACATATATATACACAGACACATTCTCTGCTATATATCGATACATAGCATATGTGTATATATATATGATATCATATACCAATACGTATATCGAGACAGGGAGATAGAGAGAGAGAAGTATTTTCTGTTATTTAAATACTGCTTGCCCAATGTTTCAAATAATCTTCAAAGTGTTGGGAAAGGGGGTTGTGGTACCTGACAACGGTCTATGAAAATCATTGTTTTCTCTTTCATTCTCTCCTTTTCTAGAGTAACATCAAACTTATTCACTCATTAATACAGCACAATTCTGCCCACACCCCTAGCCCCTGAGTCTTCCCCTCTTTTCAGATCCAGTTCCCTAAGTGGAATTCCAGAAGTAACTATAGTTATAATTGTCGTAAATTATACAGTTGAGTTATATCACTTCCAACAAGTGACGTTTAAGAATATTCAGAGTTCTTTATGCTCATTCTTGGGAGAAAGAAAGCCATGCATCAGGCTGGTGTATTTGATTTTGGGGTTGCTTGTCCCAGATCCCCTTTATGGAGTGGACCCATCTCTCAGCTGCTGTGAATGTCGGCTGCTCATGGCTCTCAGCTGTGCCTCTCTCTGGAGAAGACGTCCTTTTGGCCAAAGGGACCTTGCTCTGGAAATGCCTGGAAGGCTGTGCCCTCTCTCCAGGGATAGGCACCCATCCCCTCATGACTGATTGATACGTGGTTAAACGACTAACTTGTTGAAACTAGAGGAGAAGGCTGAGCAGGAGGATACAGGAACTATCAAAAAGACTTTGTTTCTTTCCCAGGGGTGATCCTTCATGGCTTAACTGCCCAAAGAAGTAAAGTGTAACATCTGCACCAACGCCACCTCCACCATGGGGAGAGGGCATGCAACTGGCTGAGCAGGAGACACAGAATCTAAGAGCTAAAAAACCCTGAAAATGGCAAGAAAAGCCATTTCTGGGGGAAATAAATAGCCAGCAGCCAGAACTTTGGAGACAGCACTTAAGGATACAATCCTCCGTAGGAAGAGCAAGGATGGAGATTCAGTGCTTAAAAATGCATTTGGAACAACTGTAGAAGCAGAATTAAAATTAGCTGCAATTGGTAATAAGAACCTTTACACAAAAATAACAGTAATAAAAAGTAACAATAGCTATTGTTTTTTTTTAATTTAATTTAATTTTTTTTTATACAGCAGGTTCTTATTAGTTATCTATTTTATACATATTAGTGTATATATGTCAATCCCAAACAATAGCTATTGTTGATTGAGCACCTGCCAAGTACGGGGCTCGGAGCCAGCTTCTTTACATTTATTCATCATAATCCCTGCAACAAATCTGTAAGGCTGGAATAAGGCCAACACCCATCTCTGCACAATGCTTTGTTGCCTCTTATTTCATTACAAACTCTCAGTAGGAAAGAGTAGTGTGGAACAGGCAAAAAAAAAAAAGAGAAATGGAACCCATAGTGTAGTAGGGAAGAACAAATCTGACTCCATAGTGGATCTGTTTCTTTAACTTTTGTATTCTATTGCTTCTGCTACAAGTTAAGAATGCTGCCTATAGCCTGAAATATATAGGATAGCCCATTCTCAAGGCTCTGACCTCTAAAGGTATAACACTTTTCCATTTGTATAGAGATAAAAGGTTGCAGAACAGAGAATAACACTTGTCTTGTTGGAGGTTTATAGGAACATTGTGACCGGACTTATGTGGCCAGCTGCAAGAGCAAAGGATTCCTACACCAAGAAGTTTGCAGCAACCAACCTCACCCCCTCCCCTTTCAGTATAAAAGAAGCCTGAATTCTAACTCAGGGAAGATGGTTCTTTGGGACACTAATCCACCATCTTCTCGGTTGGCTGGCTTTCTGAATAAAGTCTCTATTCCTTGTCCCAGCAACTCATCTCTTGATTTATTGGTCTGTCCTGCAGGTAACAGGACTCGGTAACAATAGCATCATTTCATTCTCCTTAGCACACAGCACAGTGCCTGGCACATAGTAGTCACTCAATAAGTATTTGTGGAATGAATGGAAGAACAGGAATTTATATATTAATACCAAAATTCTAATAATGGTTAAATTTGGAGGGTGGGGCTGGGAGTTGCATTTTCCTGTGTGTTTCCCCAAGATTTCTGCATTAAATTTATACTTTTGTAAATTGGAAAATTATGAGCATATATAACTATATGCAATGTTTAAATATTTTGAAAATTGTGATCAATTTAATTCTTAAATGAAGAGGGTTTTTTTTGTTTTTGTACATAGAAAATCTTATTTAGTTTTCCCACAGATCACTTTAGTCTGTAATTTATTAGTACACATAAATCCAAGGTTGTATAAATGCCTCTTAGAAATCAACTTTTAGCACCAAAGACAGCATCTGCAGAATGCCACTGTGAAGGTGGCTCTGAATCCCACACAGAGAGAAGGCTGCTGCAGCTTTCCGCTGGGGAAGGGAGCCACTGTTCAGGGCGTCTCTTCTGTTCCCTGAAAAGGGAACTTCTACTCTCATCTATGGCCATACAGATCTTGAAAAAGAGAGAGTCCTAAACATGTTCCTTAAATCGCAGGTTGGGGAAGGAAAAAGTTTTCCTCTACCCTTTCTATGTTCTTCTGGCTGGTCTAAGAATTAAACTGATGCGAGATAAATTAACAGGAGAAAATAAAATTTGATTACACACTTACAGGGGTCCCATAAGAAAAATGAAAAAAGGAAAAGTCAGTCAACTGAGACTTATATGCCATCTGGGAGAAAAGGAGGGAGTAGGGGCTTGGACTTCAAAGGGGGGGAAGGCAATTCACATGGAGATGGAAAAATAAATGTTTGGTAAACAAATGTTTGCTATGCTATGCAGAGAGGACACAGAGAGGACTCTGGTCTCTACACCCTGCTAAGGTGCCCCTAACACACCTGGTCCATATTCTCTGGAGATATTTCTGGTTATAGTGCTTTCCTGGACCAGACCCTTTATCTAAATTCTTTCAGGCAGTTAAGGGGGAGGTAAAAAGAAAGACTTCCTGTGTTTTCCATTTACTAAAAATAATCAGCCTAGAATAATCCTCATGCCAAAGAGATACATTTTGGGGTTCCCCCACATCCGTAACAGCCAGCAGTGAACAAAGGAAACCCCAGCAAATACAATGGCAGACAGATACAAACATTAGGATGTCAAGAAATCTACTTAAAATATGCCTGAGTGTTATGGCTTAGTTTTCTGGAATTATGCCCTAAAATTCTATCCTTAGGTGGGATAATAAAAATGCTCTGGAATATCAGTTTCTTTCCCCCAGTGAACCACTTTCTGACAAGCAATTTGATCCTCTGCTAGCTGACCTTGACCCAGAAACTGTTTGAACTGCACTCCTATTTTACAGATGAAGAAACTGAGGCTCAGAGAACTTGAGCCATCTGCCAAGGAGCACAGCTAGTTGAAAGCAAGTCTGAAAGAAGACTGCAGGTTTCCTGATTGTCTAATATTTCCATGGTACCCACTGCAGAGGAGGGTTTGTCCTGGCTCTTCTGGACATTTCACAGTCCAGAAGTCACTCCACACTCCCCTCTCATCCAGGTCCTCTTCATCCACACCATCACCACCTGCTTCCTGGAAGAATTCAGCATCTGGCCCATCTTTCCTTGTAGCCCCTTCCCCATCCTCAGATGACATTTCTCCTGCCTTTAGCCTATAGGGGGCGGAGGTGCTCCTTGCCTAAGGGGCTCTGTTCCACAAGCTCCTTGGACAGGCCCAGCCCTCTGAATGCCACTTTTCTCTGACCCCTCTCGGCAAGTAGCTCCTTTGTGGATGCTGCTCCTTGCAGGATGGATGCTTTCTTTTAGCTGTAGTTTAATGAAGGTCAGACTAGGTTCTGGCCAAGCAGCCTCGGTCAGGAGCTTAGAAACAAAGCAGCTACTTACACTTGAGGCTTGCCCTGTTCTCAGCCCAGCTTTTCTGACAAGACAGCATTTTATATTTTTTGCCTCATTTGTAGTTGTGTGGCCCTGTCCCCTTACTGCATTCACGAGATCCTGTCTCTAGGATCTGCCAGCTTCCCCGTTTCCTATGCGTTTGGGGCTCTTCTTTGCTGGGCCTCCTGGATAAGGGTTCCTGCCTCTTAACTCCCCCTGCTGGTTGCTGATTACATATTAGGTTAAACCACATGATCGGTATTTGCTACCTACAAAAATGTCAATTTCATTTGGTTTAACTTAATATAGGAAAGCCCTACATGAACACCAAGACACCAGACACTGTTGAATTGTAACTGGGTGAAATTTGGAAGCAAGGTTATCTTTCTGGTGTTGTACTTTCATTTTTGCAGAGCCTGACCTTTCTAGTCACATACATACTGTATTGTCATACATGTGACTGCGCATGTGTGTGTGTGTGTGTATAAACACATGTGTCTTGATACCTGTTTATTTTATTTTCACTGACTACCCTTTAACATGGGAACATATTTGTTTGTAATTAAAAACAAAACTAAGGCCCTAGGTCCTGCCTCTCAGCAGACACGGAGGGCTGCTGTTCACAGCTGTGCCCTCGGTGGGTAGATTTCAGCAGGGACCACAATATTTGGATGTCCTGAAGTGGACACGGCAATGTCGTTCTGCCATAGTCTTGGTTCCCTGCCAAGGGAGCAGCTAAGCTCCAGAACAGAGGAGCCGGCACATCTGTCTGCTTGGGAGGAAGTTTTGGCTCAGTCACCACAGAAGGTCTCAAAGTGAGGCTGGAGTAATTTGCAATTAGATGTTCTCATTTGCATTTTTCTTACTAACAGCTATTTAGAGAAGAGCTTTAGAAATGCTGGCTGATGATTCTGGGAGCTGGGTCTGCTTCTATCCACAGACCTGCAGGCAGAAGGGATTTCAGCCGCGCTAACACTTAAATACTTAAGGGAAAACACTTAAAAAGCAGCTATTCCACCTCACTTTTTGTGTTAGTGATAGTGTATCTGTTCTCAGGACTGTTTACTATAGCAGACACTGGATTCCTCCACGTTATCTGGATGATCTTATACAAAGCATTCAACCTTTCTAAGTTTCAGTTTTCTTATCTGTAAAATGGGATAATAATGTGTTCCTTATAGGATTATTGTGAGGGCTACTTAGATAATGTTTATTTTCTAGTGGAGCAAGCAGACAGCAAACCATGATTCAACTGGTAAGTGTTTAGTCCTTGTGATGCTGATGAAAAGGAAATATTCAAGGTACCAGAGAATGACTAATAGGGATCTGGGTTGGTCAGGGGCACCAGGGGAGGCTTTACATCTTAGGGAAGCTGTACTGAAGAATGATGTCATTATTATATCTAGTTAGGAAAAGACAAAATAAGCATCTTGAGACGATTGCAAAAATTTAGATCTGGAATGCATGGTTTGGGGTAAAGGAAGCAGGTAAGACACAGTGACTATCAGTAGATGCTTTCTTTTTCTCTTAGTGTTTCTAAATGTGCTTGATTAAGCAAACTAAAGGAACTGAATAAATTGGAAGGAGGCTCTTATGTCTGGTGCAGGGTTCTCAACAACGGCACCGTTGACATCTTGGGTGGGATACATCTTTGCTGTGGGGGCCTGTCCTGTGCATTGTAGAATGTTTAGCAGCGCCCCTGGCATCTACCCACCACCCCCAGTCACGATATCCCCAAATGTATCCAGACATTGCCAAATGTCCCCTGGTGGGCAAAATCACCCCCAATGGAGAATCACTGTTCTAGTGAATTCATCTTAGAATTACATCACATTTGGAGTATATAAATTAGTAATAAATAGTCCCCCATCTTTGAGGACACGGGAGAAAATATAAAAACAAAAACACAGTCAGCCTGAGCCTTGGTCAGAGTCTGGGTGGGTCACTTGGGATGATGAATTCTGCCTGAGACCTGACTGTGCTGCCCTGTTGTCAGTGTCATAAGCTGGAACTAGCTTGCCCAGAAGCCCTATCCCTGAGTGGCTCCAGGTAAGCCTGGTCAAAAGAGGGACCTGTACAAAATCTGGGAGGCAGGTGAAGCACTGGCCATCACTCTCAGGACTTCGGGGTCCGTTACAGTGAAGGACAGGTGCACCGCTGACTCCAGCTTATCTTCATTCTCCTCCACTCCTTGTCCAGTTCTTCCCAACAGCTGGTCCTGCTGGCCACCAGCAACCCCAGCTCCCCACCAGAAATGTGACAATGGAAGTGCAGAGGTGGGAGCCTCACAGTGACAACTTTCTGGGACAATTCTGTTTGGGTAACTAACTGGATGTAGTTGGTTTCTCAGAGTTCCCTGCAAACTCTGACTTGTCCGTCAGAAGAGTGCTTCAGGAGGTCAGTTAGGGCTTACCCTCTAACCCCATGATCCCTCTTCCAGAACTGCACTTCCCCATCTCCTCCCACAACTGCGTAACGTCAAATTTCTATCAAAAATCCAACCCCTTATCCCATAACACTCATAGTAATTGAGTGGTTGAATGCTGATAATCTCTCCCTATCCTTAGCCTTCCTCAGAACCTGAATTTCAGAAGCAACTGCCCTTTAAGCCATTGTTAGTCACATTCATCCCCAGGGAGGAAGCTGAGGACATGAATCATCACCCAGAACAGAGGCGGAGAGAAGCAGGACAAGCAGTCAACTTCCTTCCTAATTCAATGGGTCCTAATAAATTTATCTCTACTATGCCTGTTCCAAGAGCTCAATTTGTTTTGTCTGCACTGGAAGATTGTAGACTAGAAAATTAACTCTTGGTAGGCTGAAAGAAGAAGGTTTTCCTGTGAGCATCCTCAGGTTTAGGATTTGAGCTGGGGTGATAAGTTCAGCCGAGCAGGGCCTCCACATCCCGACTGAAAGTGGTGACCACACTGCATCCTTGACACTGCCTGTGTCTTAGTTCAGGTTCCCCAGAAGCAGACCCAGAGACAAGGATTTGAGGCAAGCTGTTCACTTAAGAGATGTTGCCAGGAGACCCTGAGGGAGGCAAGGGGAAGTGAGGCAGGGCAGGGCAGGCAGCTAATAAAGGTTTGTTATCCAGCTAGTGACCACATGGGTAACTGGAGCTCAATTCCATTGGGGAGCTCTGGAAACCAGTATAGAACACACCGAATTATCTCAACTGGGGCTGATGACTCTTGGGAAGGAATTCTTGACATATACTTCTGACCTGCTCTGCACACAGGCAAAAGATCCTAGCTGCCAGAGATACAGATGCTGGGAGCTGGACATTGGCCAGTGTGCACTAAAATGGTGAGGCCCAAGAGAATATACAAAGAGGCAGTGACAGCATCTATTACTCCCTGCAACACCAGAATTTGAGCATACGACTCAATACTCAGACGGAAACCAGATCTTAGAAGAGACGAGTAGCAAAAAATTAAAAAGGGTGTGTCCTGGGTCTTGCCTCTAATCTCAGGAAGAGGTTGATAGCACTGTCTTTGAATCTTAAGCCCTGCAAACTGGAGTCTTCCCTACTCACATTCCTCTGGTCAATTTAGAACAATGCGGAACATACTCCATTTATTTGCTCAGCTTATTTATTTCCTATTCTTCCTGGCTTTACATCATCGTCAGACTTGATGGTCATTCCTGTTTCCTCTTCCTTTGGTTCCACTGAACTAAATAGAGGAAAGAGGTCCGAGGATACTGGAAGTGGCCTTTTGGTGTGGAATTTAGCTTCTTAGGAAAACTGATCACACAACATTCTGATCTCCAGGAGGGCCCGCCTCAACCTGTATCATGCACATAAGGGCACGCCATAGAGAAATGGTCCCCTAGTTCCCTTCTCCATACTGTGAGTTGGCTATTTGATAGAAAGGACAAAGAGATTACAGGAGTATCTTTGCACACTCCTCTCCTGCACGAAGTGCCTTTCGCCTTTGAGGGTCTTTCATGCTACATGGTTGAGATGGGCCAGGGCAGGGCTCTGGAGAGCCGATGGTTGTCTCTGGCACCTGAGGACTTGCTCGGGTGGAGCCTTTAATGGAGGAGGGCCAAGGGTCTTGGAGGTTCCTGTGTGGCCCAGGGTCACTCTAGAGCATAACAATGTATAAAGGGATCCACGGGAAGGACCAAAATAAGAATGAAATGTGCCTATGACTGGAGTGTCACTTGTCATGGAATTCAAAAGAGAGAGAGTGAGGGAGGTATGAGAGAAGGAAGAAGGAGAAAGAAAAGAGGGAGAAAGAAAGAATGAAGTGATGGATGATAGTGTTTTCTGCTGCCCAATCCATGAGATGGTATCATCTTAATTTTGAGATGACATCCCTGAAGCTCAGGGAGGTCAAGTGACTTTCCTAAGGTGACACAGCTAGTCAGTGGCAAAACTCAGATTCAAACCTGCTCTGACTTACTCCCAAACCAATGCGTGTTCCACTTTGCACACCAACACAAGCATTATACTTGGCTGGAAGCTGGATGGGGTGCAGCTCTAGCAGAGGTGAGGAGAACCCAATAAATGCAACTACCCAAGTGTTACTCACTACCTCTTCATTCACATTATTAACAATAACTGAGTAATACATAACATTTGAGAAATTACTGTGTGCTATAATACTCTGCATGCCACTTAATCTTCAGAACAGCCTGACAGCACATTAGAGAATTACTTGGGGAGCTTTTATTTTTTTGTTTTTTTATTTTTTAGGCCATGCCGTGCGGCATGTGGGATCTTAGTTCCCTGAACAGGGATCGAACCTGTGCCCCCTGCTTTGGGAGCTTGGAGTCTTAACCACTGGACCGCCAGGGAAGTCCCCTTGGGGAGCTTTTAAACATATGAACACCACAGGGCCCCACCTTAAATTATTGTATATTAGACTCACTTGGGGTTGGAACAGAGCATTAGTATATTTTAAAAGTCACCAGATACTTGTGATGAACAACCAGGGTGAAGAACCATTGCTTAGAACAGTGGTTCCCGGACTCTAACATTCATCAGAATGCCCTGGAGGGCCGATTAAACAGACTTCTGGGCTTCACTCTCAGAATTTATGATTCAGTGAGGTAGGGACTATAATTTCATATTTTGAACAAATTCCCAAGTGACACTGATGCTGCTGGTCTGGGGACCTCCCTTTAAGAACCACTGATTTAGAACAACTTTGAGGATGGTGTTAGAGTGATTTCCACTTTACACATTAATCAACTGAGGCTTGGTGATGACCAAGCCAGAACTTGCACTCAGGTCTGTGATCTATGCCCTTAAACACCTATGCTCTGTTTGCCTCATCTTGTACACAAGTTGATCGGGCCTGACTTTACCAAATGCTTCACTAGAGAACAGTTATGGATGAATCCCAGCATTGTGTAAAAGTCTGCTGCATTAAATCAGTTCCAAACCCTTGCCTGCTAGCAGTGAGGAAGAAGCATTAGAGATTATGAAGCTAATTTAGCTTCATTAATCAGGATAACATTAATTGCTCCAGTCTTCTTAATGAAGGACCGCTAATGCATGCAAAAACACTTCATCCAAGACAACTTCCAAGCGCCTCCTCCCGGGCCTGTGCTCAGAGACCAAACTCTTCCAGATAAATGTTCTCTCCTGAATGGACTCAGCTCTCTGTACTGCCTGCCTAGGCAGCTAGGATGTCCCTTAGAAAGTACAACTCCTGTTCCAGGTAATCCCTGGAGCAAGCCTCAGATGCCCCAGTGATGGAGGGCTTTGGCCTACGTGGCACTCAGGATGGTCTCCCAGGTCAATTTAAATCCTTTGTAAATATCAGAAGGTAAAGCTAAAGAGCACCATAAGCAAAATGATTACAAATTCAGTTTCCTCCAGCATTTTTTTATTGCCATAAAGGTGAATTTCAAGACCTCAGATACCTAAGTGATTGCACTTTCAACTTTAATCAATTTACAATTTAACTTCTAAGACAGACTGAGGGCCTCCAAGATTCTTGGAGGAGGCCAGCCTTCTGTTTATGTGCTCTCCCTCCCACATCCTCCCTCCATACAGGCTTTCTCCTTAGAATAGTGGTCTTTTCATTTAGAAAAGGGGTATGGAGCTGAGAAATGCCTTGATAAGATTATTCCCTGACTCTGCTCTTTCCTTCCATTTTGTCCTTGCTCCATGATTTTTTTTTTTTCTTGAGAGCCATACAACCAAGAAGCTGACAATAAACACAGGAAACGGTCTTGTGTAGATTCTCTAAAAGCAGAGCCTGAGACGAACTGCTGAGCAAATGATTGATGGGCTCCTTTCAATTTCCCTAAGAATAAGGAAATCAGGCAGGAGAGGGAAAGACAGTGGGAGTCAAAGTGTGAGTTCAGCTGAAGTCTAACCTCAGCCTGATCCCACAAACAGCTCTGGAGCATGAGTTATATCAGGGTATTCCTTCCTTGAAGCAAGGGGGACAGCCCTTTGTACTTTGTATCAGTCAGTGATGGGCTGTGGGACATTGATGGGAAGGGCATAATATCCCAGGCATTTCCAAAAAGTGATTCCCAACAGACCAAGGGCAAATCTCAGGATACAGAGGCAGCTGTCTAACACTCACGGAAGCTGGTGACAGGTGCAACTGCCAGATAAAGGGGATCTGGGCACCAACGGCATCTACCATAGGAACTTTGCAGAATCAAGGTGACTCTTCCTCATGCGTACGTGTAGCAAGTTGCAACTGGGAAGCACGTGATGTTTTCCTTCTGTCGCCTTTCTTCAGGACTTGCTGGGGCCCTTGGGTGGCTTTCCCTCTCTCTGTATTCATACCTCTGCTGTAGTCCTTAGGTATGTTAACATGTTTTATTGTCAATGTCTGTCTCCACGTTGAGAGCAGGAGCTCCTTGTGAGCTGGAACCCTGACCCACTCATTTTGTATCCTGAGAACGAGGGCAGCACCAGGCACAGGCAGGAGCCCCCTAGTTTGTTAATAGCATGACCCAAAGCTTTCCTGTCCCTCCTCTTCATTCACACCTCTCGGTTCAGTTCCATCAGGGCCACTTTCAGTGAAAGAGACAACAACCAAGACCTTAAGAATGCCCATCTCTGGAGCTTGGAAAGTGCTTAATGTAATTGCAACTGTGTAGAAATAAAATAAAGACAGATGGTCTCTGTAAACAGATGACAATGCACAGAAGGTTTAGTCATTCTTGAACTCACTTTGGTCCAAAGAAAGACTCACTTAATGGCTCTGTAAAGCAAGAGCAACAACCTGTACAGATATAAACAAGAAGGGACAGACCATTCTTCAAGGTATTAACTGGTATTTTGAGAGACAGCATTTGTTATAAGGAGTAAGAGTAGCAGAACAACTTAGGAATAGAAGCTCATTGTGCAAAGCTGGTAACCTGAAAGTAGGCACCACCCTGGCATTATTCTGATATGTAGAAATTGGTTTTTTCAAGTATATTACAAAACAACAGCCTCTAGTTAAACTAAAGATCTCCCCTTTCCATTTATAAGCATGAAGAATTATCACTGCGGTACAATATTCATAAGCAAAAAATAACTTGAGCAAAAGTGATGCAAATATTACTTCAAAAGAAGAAAAGACTGCATCACGAGGGCAGATTAAATACATGGTTTTGCTTAAAATCCCCCCAAAATTACCAAAGAAAAAAAAAAAAAAAGCAACAAAATCAAGTTCTTGATTTTGAGCAAGAAAAGCTCCATCTAGGCACAGTGTTTCTAATAAAAAGATTATGTGAATGCTGGAGGGGATTCTCTCACTACCTAGCCACTTAGCCATTGTGATGTTCTCTTCTAAGATACATGATTAGTGGAAGCTGGGTTTTGTGCCTGAACCTAGTACCATTTTTGTGGTCTAGGAGGTCTTCATCAGAAGGTGGTTTCCCTGGACCAAAGGCAGATCCTCTCGTCCTGCCCTGGCCAGTAGCACAGCAACTTCAGCAGCTAGAGCACTCTACTAGAAGGAAAACTCTCCCTAGCACTTGCGGATATCAGGGCTCTTTTGGTAGGTCTCCACTCCCGCCCACTTTTCCTGGACTCCATTCCCTTTTTGGTGGTTGGTGGTGAGTAGCAGGAGGAAGCTGCAGTTTGGGGGGATTTATAAAGAGAATTGCTAAGAGATATGATGGAGGTGGGGTTGAGGAACTCTGAACACCTCCAACAAGCCATGGAAGGATGATTCCTGTTTTTTTTGATTGTTAGGATTCCTGGGGTTCTAACCCAAGGACTGGCCCTGGGAGGAAAGCATGTATGTCTAACACGTCCCTCAACATGTGCTCTCATTGCGGTGGCTTCTCTTGTTGCGAAGCACAGGCTCCAGGCGCGCAGGCTTCAGTAGTTGTGGCTCGCGGGCTTAGGTGCTCCGTGGCATGTGGGATTCCCTGATCAGGGCTCGAACCCGTGTCCCCTGCATTGGCAGGTGGATTCTTAACCACTGCGCCACCTGGGAAGTCCCTGATTAGTTTTGACATATGTGTATATCAACCTGGGAAGTTCCCTCATGCCCCTCCCACACATTCCCTACATCCCCCTCTCCCAGAGGCAATCACTATTCTGATTTCTTTCACCGTAGACTACTTTGGTCTGTTCTTATCTTCATATAAATGGATGCTCTTTTGTGTCTGGTTTTTTGCATTCAACATAATTCACTGAGATTTATCTTTGTTTCTGCATGTATCAGTAGCACGTCCTTTTTATTGCTGGGTGGTATTCCATTGTATGAAAATCCCTGTCCTTTTGAGCATAAGCATTTCTACTTTTCTTGGGTAAATATTTAGGCATGGAATTGTTGGATAATAGAACAGGTGTATGGAAATCACTTCTTGTTCCAAAAGAAAGATTGGTGTCATTGACAGTGATTTAAAACTTACTTGACATCTGAACTTCCCTGGTGGTGCAGTGGTTAAGAATCCACCTGCCAATGCAGGGGACATGAGTTTGATCCCTGGTCTGGGAAGATCTCACATACAGTGGTGCAACTAAGCCCGTGTGCCACAACTACTGAGCCTGCATGCCTAAAGCCCATGCTCCGCAACACGAGAAGCCACTGCAATGAGAAGCCCGCACACCGCAACGAAGAGCAGCTCCCGCTGGCAGCAACTAGAGAAAGCTCCTGAGCAGCAATGAAGATCCAATGCAGCCAAAAATAAATAAATTTTAAAAAATAAATAAAAATTTTTTAAATCTTAAAAAAAAATAAAAATTACTGACATCAAAAGCCACGTGTTACAGAAACCTAGCCTCTTCTCATAATCAAATTTAACTATGGGCATGAGCTGGATTGAACTATAGCCAGCACCTCCCTGTTCAACAGGAATAGTAGCCATATAAGGAGAGCAATCAGAAATAGCTAACTACCACCTCCAGAGAGAGATTCCCTGGCTTTGGTATACCTTTAGAACATGAAGAATTAGAAAAGGGGATTGAGAGAGTAAGGTTTACTCTAGGGGATACTAAACATGGTACTCTGGCTGAAACAATTTCATGCGGCAATGTAGCTCTTTGCTGAAAGGGTTAGGGAGCTTCCTGTGGTCAGCATGCCTTGGCTATGGGCGGGGGCGGTACTGGATCATGAGGACCCTTATCTGTCAAGCCAAACAACTTGTATGTTATGTTAAGGCAACAGAAAACCATTGATGGTTTATAAGCTAGAAAGTAAGAGGATCAAATTTAGGTCATAGAAAGATCTTTCTTATCATGGTCTGGACAATAGATTTACAAAGGAGACAGGGAGCATAGCTGATAAGATGTCGGGGCTGGGGGCTGTCATCTACATGAGAGTCAGGAGCGTCTGAAACCAGGGTAGACGCAGTGAGGATGGGGAGGAGGAGACGGAAGCGTAGAGTGTGAAGGAGATCGAATCTCCCCTGAAAGCTGGGCTGCCGAGGCTGAGAAAAACAAGGCAGGAAGAATGACACACTTGATTTCCGACTTGGCTATTTAAGGGGATGCAATGCCATTTGCTGCTTCCAGAAACAAAGGAGAAAGAGGGCTTTTGCAGTGATGGAGGCATAGACATGAGTTGAGTTTTGGGCATGTTGAGTTGGAGATGTGCCCTGTGGGACAACCAAGTGCAAGTGCACAGGAGACAGTTGATATTTTGGTCTTTATCTCAGTAGCAGACCAGGCTTCATGGATGTGCAACCTATACAGTCACACAGGGCCCTGTGCTCTGAAGAACCCCTTGCTGGGCATAATGTTCTGTTGTCACCATCTTGAAATTCATGATAATTTTAGAGCAAGGGACCACACATTTATATTTTGCACTGGGCCCCACAAATTCTGTAGCTGGTCCTACCCAGGATAGTGATCCATTCTGGGGATGAGTTTGTGAGTAACCAGCATATACAGCCAATGGAGTAAAGAAGAGTATACATAATTTGAAGTGAGAAGAGAAGAATCTAGGGGTGTCCCCTGAAGAAAGATATATTTAAAGGATGGGTGAAAAGAACTGTACAAAGGAGATGGAAAGGAGCATCCAGAGATATCAGAGGAGAAAGAAGCCATGGATCCTACGGACACAGCATCTAAGAAGGTGGACAAGTACAGGCACATTACAGAATCCAGAAAAAATTACAGATTTTTACTTTTTCTCAATGCTATACACTGGTCTGTATGGAGACCTCTATCAAACATGTGAGTCCCTTTTCTCTGTTTTTCCTCCCTCTTCTCTCCTCTTCCCAGGACTCACCTGCCTCTTCTACACCTCTGCTCTTCCTCCGGGGAGCTTGATTGTGAAGTAGCCACATGAGGTTCTGCAACTGTGACAGCAGTTATTGATGATGGAAACCTGGGGTGGCAGGAGAGTAAGGGGCAGGGGTGAAAGGGAAATTGTAGCTCTAGGTCGTTTAGATTCTTGAGACTTGTATAATGATGCACTTGTCACTCATGCCAAAAACAAACAAAACTGCCTGGAATTGATATCTAATCATGTCCTGTCATAGCTAATATTGGTTGAATGCTTACTACATGCTGGCCACTCATCTAAGATCTTTACAAGGCGGTATTTCCCTCAGCTCTCACTCAAACAGGGGAGGTACTATTAGTCCCCAAGTAAACCGCTCTGAAGCATAGAAAAAGTGATGACTTCCAAACACTTTTTCTGAAGCCAACATAGCTCAGATAGAAAAACCTGACAAAGAGCCCATGCAAGAAGGAAGGAAGGAAGGAAGGGAGGGAGGGAGGGAGGGAGGGAGGGAGGAAGGAGTAGACCAATCTCACCTATAAGTAGTGGCAAAATATTACAGGCAGGAAAAATTTAAGAATCATCAGCACTGTTGTTATATAACAAAGACATGTAATATAACTAATATCTAATACAATCAGACAAGAGAAAGAACAAGAGGTATAAATATCAGGATATCAGAAAGGCACAGGCAAAAATATTACTATGTGTTAATGATATAATTTCACATTGGAAAGTTTAAGAGAATCCATTGTATTTTACAAATCAATGATTATATTTTTTCCTTGAAGGCATTTTTCTTTCTGATCTAGATTTCCCTTCAATTTCCTTCATTTAAGCTTTACAGTCACAGTGGCTTTACATTGCTACAATCGGGTCTTCTGAGCTAAGCAGTGAAGGCAGCAGTGAGCTTTCAGCTAAAGGGCTGCACAGCAGGAACACTGGTGACTGTGCTCAGAGGTGGGTACCTGGAGCCTGGGGTTAACTGAGCCACTCTCCCCTTTGCAAACTGTTTCTGTGATTGACGGATATTTTAGATGAATCTGCGTATTAGTAAAATACAGTGTTGCCACCTGTGTCCCTTTCTGTAACCAGAGCAAACAATGTATTTTCT
This sequence comes from Eubalaena glacialis, assembly GCF_028564815.1. Classification (NCBI taxonomy): domain Eukaryota; kingdom Metazoa; phylum Chordata; class Mammalia; order Artiodactyla; family Balaenidae; genus Eubalaena; species Eubalaena glacialis. The sequence goes on along the minus strand of NC_083722.1, from coordinate 68,813,243 downwards.
CTGTTATGAGGAAAAAAAAAATGGAGAAACCATATAATAGCTTCCTTTGCTGTGATTTGAGTCGTAATGTCAACTACCTAATATATTAACTGTAAAGATTTTGAAGGCAATAATGCGTCTCAGCTGGGAAGCCTAAAGTAGGAATAAACAGAAGGAGTGTGGGATGGAAAGGAAGCAAATAATCATGCAGGGTATTTTCAACTCTCAAAAAAATTTTTTTTGAAAGTAAGCGTTGCCACAACAGGAAATATTAGAGTTATTCCAAATGCCCATTAAACACATCATCAACCTGTATGAACAAAGCTGGGATTGCTTCCTGGGAAGCAGTAATATTTCCAGAAAATAAAAAGGAAAATATTCCTTTTGCCAGTCAATGCAAATATTGAGAAATATAAACTAATTACAAACAAAAGAGAAAAGATCATAAGAAAGATGGAAGGTATCAGGGTGCAAGTGTATTTTCCTAGCTCCTCCACTCGTTGGCTTCATGAGCCTAGAAGAGTTACTTAACCTCTCTGAACCCATGCTTTTACATTTTTAAAATGGAATTACTATGAATAATGTAGTGGTAGAATATTATTCAAGTGAATAAAGCAAATGAAACAAAAAGTGTACATATAGTATGCTTCTTTTGTGTGAGAGAAATAATGAAATAAGACACTAAATAAGCACCTGTTTATTTTTGCAAAAGGAAACACAAGAAGGATAAACCAAAAACAAATGAGATAGCTTACCTAAAGGAGGTGTGTGGAAAAGGGTGGAAGGGTTGGGGGACATGAATTGACACTCCTCTGAGTATTTGGTTTTTATATAGTTTTGACTTTCGGAACCATGGTCGTGTTTTTATATAAACAAAAATAAAAAACTCAACAAGCGTGAGGAGGGAAACCTTAAATTGAAATACAAACAAAACCAAATGTATTTAACTATACTTCAAACAAACAACATAACCAAACTGAAAGGGAAAATAAAAAGAACTGACCCATGTGACATTGAACACAGTATTTTGACTATACATCCTCAGACTAAACTAAAAAAGAACTTTAAACAAATACTGAGCTCTAGTTAGTAAGAACCCAGTCCCACAGTGTGGTGTGTTAGCAATTCTAAAACAACTTTTTATACATTCTAAGACTGAGAAAATAAGTAAATATATTAAGGATGGGGAAGCTAAAATCAAATTGGTGGTTCTGGATTGGAATTGAAAATATCAGCATAAACTCATGGTTTCCAACATAGTGATAGACAGGTGATAGATAGATGTGTGTATATTTACATGTACAAACATATATTTCCCAGCTCTGTCCACTGGGAGTCTACAAGCTATGACACAGCAATAGCAATGAGTACATCCAATGCCCAGATTTTAGTTTCTAAATAAACTAAACATCTAATAAAAGAAACCAGAACTCCTTGGAGAACTGGCTGATTCCACGACTGGGGCTAGGAAAGTACAAGGTGAGCTTTGAACATTATGTTGTGCCAGAAAGCAAGAAAGTGCTCAAAGACTGATAGTCATGCTAAAATGACGTGAGAGCTAACTCAAAGGCGCACACTTGGCCAAATACGGGACAATCTGAGTACCAAATAGAATAACGACAGTACGTAATGGATTGGAACACACTGAATTAGAAAAGAATCCGTGAGTCCACAGCGATAACCAAAAATAGAGACATGGTAGGGAACCTCTTCTTTACAAAAGAAGACTGGCTAATAGATGTAGAAGGAAAAATAGAATTGGGGGCTGGGGGCTGTGGAAATACCATTTTGCAGCCTCACTGTAATAACTGATTCAGCCAAGAATTATCAATGGATACGAACATCATTAAGGGAAAAGTTCTTGGGAAACAGAATATTCAAATGGTTTCAAATTGTCTCCCTGCAAACTACTCAGTTGCAAAGGGAAAAAATTATTTTTACAATGGGGGATACACAGAAACTACTTTTGCTTAAGAAAGTACCTTGATCAAATATTATATGTAAAGGAGAAGGAACAAGAGAGAGAGGCCTGCTCTCTCATTTAACACACAAGATTATAATATAGACCTTTGTCACTGCAATAATATGAGACATAGGGATAAGAGATATAAATGTTTTTCTGAAAAGATTAAACTCTATATGTAGATGATATGACTATGTGCTTAATTCAAGAGAATCAAATGACAAACTATTTTAACCAATAAGAGAATTCAATAAGGTAGCCAGAAACATAATTAACAATCTAAAAATGCAATCATTTTCTATACATCAGAAAATGTAATAGAGAAAGAGACTGATTCACACACACACAAAAAAAAAACTATAACAAAAACAAATGACACTCAGAATATGTGCAAGACTCATATGAAGGAAACTATTCAACTAGTTTATCCAAAAGACACAGACTATCATGACCCTGATGGGACAACTCAATAATGTAAAGTTAACTGTTCTTTCCAAATTAATCCATGATTTAATCCAATGCAAAGCAAAATCAATGTTCATCAAAATCCTCAAAGTATTTAAGTTTTTTTAAAGTTTATCAGATGACAAAATTAGCAAAAATTACCTACATATTTTTGAACAGCTTTATTGCTATGAAATTTACAAACATAAGTTTACCTGTTAAAGTGTACATTTCAGTGGTTTTTAGTAAATTTATAGAGCTATGAGACCATGGGAATGTAAATTGGTGCATTTTTAGACAGCAATTTGGCAACATCTATCAAGATTTTAACTTGGGATATTCTTTATTGAACAATTCAACAATTGGGAAAACATTCTAGAGAAATGCTCTCACTCATGCACAAGGGTATATGTACAAGGATGCTAATTATAAGTTTGGTTCAGAAAATGGTAAACAATCTAAATATCCGCAAAAAGGGAAATATTATTCAGAAAATTGAAATCTGTCTAAAAAGGGAAAATTTTAAATAAATAAGTGAATGAATATATGAAATAACACACAAGTCTTAAAAGTAGGGAAGAGATAGGTAGATGAAAGATAGATAGATAGGTAGATAGGTAGATAGGGAGGGATATGCTTACTGTCTTCTCTTCCTTTAACATGATTATTGTCCCTGTAACTTCAGAAATATAAGCAACCACCAAGGGAGACGAGTAATGCAAATAATGTACTTTTTTCCTGTTGACTTATTTGGCCAAGGTTTCTATATTTTGAGATCCTTGGTTCATAAAGCTAATTCTTTGTAAATATCTGAACTTTGTTAACTCCAAGAAGACCAGTACCTTCTTGTCTTTAACAATCTTGAAATAGAAAGAATATATCATTATTACTTTCACCTTAAATGAAATCAAGGTGCTCTGCATTCTGAGTGAGTAATGCTGGAAGAAAGCCAATGCTTTTGTGTGGTTCTTCGGTGTTTTTCATGGGTGTGTCTTTGTGTGTGTATCTGGTGTTTTGTGTGTGTGTCTATGAGTGTCTGTGCATCTGTGTGTGTTTTAAAGAGGTGCTGGTTCTCACCAGTCCAGGAATTGTACAAATCCCCTGCTATCCTTCTCTTCCTGGTCCCCTCTCTCCACCCATGGCAGCTGCATTGGCATATGAATGTATTTGTTCTGTCCAAATGTCAACACTGATTGTTTTGAGCAGACATGTGTCAAACTCTATCAGGCGCAAAGGAAAAAGGCTGTTCTCAGGTGACACCTACGACCACTATCCAGGCTAGTCTCTGGTCAAAATATTTCATTCTCCCTATAAATCCGAAAAACAAGCTTTGTCAGATAACGTATCTCACTTAGAGGTTCAAAAAATATGGCTGTTAAAACCATATGAGGGGATACTGTTCAGCATAAAATGAACCTAACTTCTGATACGGGCTGCCACATGAATAAACCTAAAAAAAAATCCTATCACTGAAAGAAGCCAAATAGAAAAGACCACATATTCTGATCCCATTTACATGAAATGTCCAGAAATGACTCCATGGAGAAAGAAAGCAGATTAGTGTTGCGTGGGCTAGGGGGTGAGAATAGGGATTGTTTGCAAATGGGCAGGAGAGATTTTTGGGGGTGATAGGGATATTCTAACAGGGATTGTTTGCAAATGGGCAGGAGAGATTTTTGGGGGTGATAGGGATATTCTAACAGGGATTGTTGGCAAATGGGCAGGAGAGATTTTTGGGGGTGATAGGGATATTCTAACAGGGATTGTTGGCAAATGGGCAGGAGAGATTTTTGGGGGTGATAGGGATATTCTAACAGGGATTGTTTGCAAATGGGCAGGAGAGATCTTTGGGGGTGATAGGGATATTCTACGACTGGATTGTGGTGATGTTTGCACAACTCTGTAAATTTACTAAAAATCACTGTACACATAAAATGGATGAATGCTATGGTATGTAAATTACACCTCAATAAAGGTGTTAAAAATATTGATACAATCTTGAAAAGACAGAACAAACAGACTGTCCTATATTCACATTGTTGGGTTCTGTATAGTACAGAACACCTCACTGAGGCCTAAGACTAGATTACATCTGTATTCACACAATGAGAATTTCTCATTTGATGGCTTACTCATTCACTGGAAAGTCTCAAAGGCAACAGTGGCAGCTGGCCTTCACGCATGGGCACATGGAAGCACTCGCCACATGGAAATCCTTCCCTTTACACACTCCCTCTTCCAATCCCTTATACTCACCAACTGATATACAACCAATCAACTGAAAAGAGAGTCCCAACCGTCAATATCAATATACAAAGAGGTTTGGACAAGGTAGGCAAAAACATGATTAAGAAGAATCCATTCACATTATTATTGGGCAAAAGCAAGCCCAGTTAGAACTGTCCACTCGACTTCTAAATTGAGTGACAAGCAGGAATATCTACAACAAAACTAAGGACAAAATAGTTTGCAAAAGAACGATGGAGAAAGTATATGGGTTATTGTAACAGACCCCACACCCCTGATCACAGAGGCAGAGCCGTGGCCCAGGTGGGCCAATCTGTTCTTTATCATTTGGTGACACTCATTGGTGTATGGGTATGAATGTAACCAGGCTGTTTCCTCAACAAGTTTTTGACTCTAGCTAGAGGGAAATTGTTTTTTCTTCCGTGATAATGGGGTGTTTGGCTGAGAGCCTGTAGGGACCAGGTATACACTGGGAGAGAAGGAAACTAATACAATGAGATAAGTACAGGCAAGAGCCAGAGAGGGTGCTGATGGATTGTGTCCTCAACTCCAGATGCCCCTAAACCCAGCTCCAGCCCTGCTTCTCTTAGAGTGGTTATGTGACCCAACACATTTCTCATTTGTCCTTAAACTGCTTTGAGTTGGGTTTCCATCAGTCGTAACCAGAACCTTTTCTAATATAAACTCACATTGAAAAACGAAGTCAAAGAGAACTGGGACTCAATAAAATAGAAGTTAAAGAAGAGACACTACACTTCAAAGAATGAATAAAGCAACAGAATGGGATGTAAAAGTAATTAGCAGAATAAAATAAAGGGAGGGCAGAGAAACCTAAAACTGTCTCAAAACTAAAAATTCAAACTAGAAGCAGCAAGAAGTAGAATTGACAGCGCAGGAAACTGTATCAGGGACGTGCAGTACAGGCTTGATGACAAAAATCACAGAGCATTCAGAAGGAAAGGATGAATAAAGCAAATTTTCTGAGATAAAAAGATGACCTGCACCTGGAGAGTGAAGGGATCCATAGATTCCAGGAGAACAAGGGATAGTAACCTTGGAGCCATCACCAACCTTTACATGCTGGCATGGGTACATTTACAGAGGAAAATGATCTAGAGCAGCCTCAGAGAGAACAGAACGCGCACAGAATTCAGAAGAGACAAGAGTGTGCACCAGGAATTCTACACCAAGTGTCAGCTACACAACAAGAAGGTATAATGGAATTTAAAATGACATGGGGAGTGTTGAGCATGCGCTCTTTGCTTATTTTTTTTGTCTTTTATTTATGATTTGTTAAATTATGATATATTTGTGGATACACACCTAGGAGTTGTAGCCTAGCACTAGTCAGCCTTGTGTAAATACTGGCATGTCCTCTGGCATGTGAATGGATTCAGAGATCTATGCTGAAAAGGAACAAGTGAGAGTCAGGCAAATGTATATGAATGTGGGTCAAAAATAATCTAAAACTCTGACTTAGACAAATTTGAAGAGCAAAGAAATTCCAAAGGCATTAGGTCACAGGATTTCCCTACTGATCTTCCATCTCTACTCATGGGCTATTCAAGGACCTAACCTAAGTGACCGTCTTTGACACCTGGAGGGGAAGGACTAAAGACTTAAAGCCCCTATTCCAACTCAAATGTGTTACGCCTTTGCAGTCCGTTGTGGTCTGATAGTTCCAGGACACACAACCGAAGATCCAAATCAGCCCTCAACACCTCCCCAGTTGAATAATTATGGGATTCAGCAATGGCTGGGTGTCAAGAACAGATATGAAAAGACACAATTCCCCAAGATTGTGGAACTCCATCCAAATGAGTACCCTGTTGAAAAACAGGAAAAGTGGAAAAGAAATAGTAGGTGAGGTTCTATTATGATACCAGTAAATTGTATGCCAATAAATGTATTGGTTCCCCAATAGCCTGGCTGCTCAGAGAGCTCCATTTTATACATTTAAGGCTGATTGGGAAGAAAACTGGAAATCTGTGACTCCACCCTGACCAAGGTCATCCACTACAGAAGACCCGAGGAAGATGTGATCAAATATGCCAGGAAACCTAAAACTAATGCTCCCTAACTAAAGAATTTACTTCAGGATATAACCCAGCCCTCTCAGAGGAAGAGGGAGAAAGGTAAGAAGGGAGCAAAAGGACGAGAACTCACAAATCGAGAAGCTGTGGCATTAAAGGGCACAGGAAGCCTTGGCTCCATTTAAATATATTATTATAGGGACTTCCCTGGTGGTCCAGTGGTTAAGAATCAGTCTTGCAATTCAGGGGACGCCGGTTCGATCCCTGGTCAGGGAACTAAGGTCCCACATGCTGTGGGGCAACTAAGGCTGCATGCCACAACTATTGAGCCCATGCGTCACAACTAGAGAGCCCATGTCCCACAACTATGGAGCCCACGCGCCACAACTACTGATCCCAGGTGCCCTGGAGCCCACGTGTCACAACCAGAGAGCCTGCGTGCCACAACTAATGAGCCTGTGTGCTCTGGAGCCCACGCGCCACAACTAGAGAGAAGCCCATGTGCTGCAACGAAGAGCCCACACGCTGCAATGATAGATCCCACATGCCACAACTAAGACCTGACGCAGCCAAAAAATAAATAAATGAATAAATATTTTTTTAAAATAAATAAATATATTATTATAGTGCCGCACTAAGACCTGGCACAGCCAAAATAAATAAATAAATAAATAAAATATTTTTTAAAATATAAATTATTATATATAAATATATATCTATGTATGATATATAATTAATATATTATATAAATATATAATAATATATTAATACACTTAATGTACAATCAAATATACACATCATATTCTAAATAATTATAGTCACATTGATTATAAACATAATGTATTTGTATAGTTCTTAAATGAAAAGATGAATAATGTAAAAAATAATTTACCTTTAAGGCAGAAACATAGCTCAGAGGATACTTGCAAATGAGAAATGGGGACAGAGGTGGGAAGAAGTGTAAGCTGCGAATTTTCCCATCTTAATTGGGAGACAACGGAAACCTCTTGGTTTCTGAAGTTGTTCCATTGGTGTTGGTATTGAGGTTATTGATTTTAATAACCGAACTCTGGTCTAGCAATATCATAGGCTCTCATGAACCGCCAGTTGGAGTGTAACTGGTTGCCACTTTTCTGGAGAGTAAAGCGGCATAATGTAGCAAAGGCCTGAAATTCCTTCATAACCTTTGACTCAGAAGTTTTACCTTTTGGAAATTATCCTACAGTAATCAGATGTACACCCGACAATTTGTGTACACTCCAAATCCTGTATAACCAGGAGGATGGCAATGTAAGTCACAGTTCAAACAGGGGAATTTCTGAGAGGGAAAGTCAGCGCTATTAATAATACACCAGGACAACAGGTGTCAACAGGGTTGGTGCCAAACAAACCAGGATGTACTACAAGACCATAAAAATGTATTATTTTTATAATCAGGAAAAGAGAGTTACTTTTTTTTTTTGTCTTAAGGCCGCGCCATGTGGCATGTGGGATCTTAGTTCCCTGACCAGGGATTGAACGCACATCCCCTGCATTGGAAGCGCAGAGTCTTAACCACTGGCCCGCCAGGGAAGTCCCAAGAGTTACATTAAAATCTACTAAATTGTAAGAGAAAACAAAAGGGCAACGAACAAAAACAGTGCAGGAGTTACGGGGCCTTCCAGCTTGCACAGGCTGCGATACTGCCAGTCTGGCATTGAAAGGAACAGAGCGACTTGGAAGAGTACTCCTGGCTCCCTCTCAGGACTCGTCTGCCCACAGTCTGCTGTTGGCCAACATGACCCTTTCATGACTCTCTGCTGTACACCTAGGAGCTTTTCATCCAGAGTTCTCTTAACCTTTAAATCATCAGAACAATCTAACAGAATCTTAACTACATAATGAATCGAACATCCAATAAAAGAAAAGTTACTCAATAATAGGAAGCCATTCACACACATCTGTTAATGCACCAAGAATGACCACACACAGACAGACAGAAGCTCTTATACAGTTTTGTCCCAAGTGTCATGGAGGCTCAGAGGGTTGTCTCATTTGGTCAACCTTCCCTGAAAAAAATAAGATGAGGGAGGCTCTCAGAGAGGAAGACAGATTGAGGTAGAGTCTTGAAGGAAGTCTTCATTTTCAGGGACTGAAAGGAACCTTAGTGTAGCTGGTGCATGAGATATGAGTCAAGAACCCAAAGAGAAGATTCCAGGAAGAACAGATTGAGAAGGGTACATGGGTCCTTCTACTCCTCCATCTCCCACAATAACTCTCAGGTCTCAAGCTCGGTACCTAAAAAAATCATCTCCGATTGTGTCAGGGGTGTAAGTGCTTTGCTGAGCCAAGAACTACCTATGTTTCATTAGATGTCCATGTTGACAGCTTCCTTGGGCATAGATAACAATACAAAACACACAACTGCTCCAAGTCACCTTTGTCCTAACTCTAATGTGCACAGGATATGAAAATACCTGTTGGTGTTGTAGCTGCTAGGAGACCAGGATGGGGGGCGGGGATTGGGGGCAGTGGATGCTCTTTGCACTGCCATTGTCTATCCAGAGAGAAGTGGAATTAGCAAGTCTCTTCTACAAATGGGAGCTCTCTGAACTCTGCTCAGTATGAGCAGACACAGTGGGGCTGATCTACAGGAGCGGTGTTAACAGCGATGGGGTGTCCAAGATCTCTGAGAGGATCAGCACTTAGAAAATAATCTCATTATGGGTGGTGGTGTCAGACAAAGGAACTCAAGGGCAACATGATTAAAGGTTATATTGTAGCTGATATGAAGATCCAAGGCTGACTTGCCTCCTCTCCCTTGAACCCATTTATCATGAAAACACTGAAGGAGCAGAACTCATGGGCATAACCATAAACCAGTTTTACTTTGTTTCCCACTGTCTCTTTAAAGTTTGCTCACTGGGAGAAATTCTCCACCCCGAGATTAAAAACTCAGAAAATTATTGTCCAACCACTCACAGATAATAAAAGATCTCATGAACATTTAAAAATAAAACACAGGATCTCAACTTAGAAATTAAAATCCTAGTCCCATATGATAATCCAGATTCCAAACTTGATTTAAAGTTAAATCTTGTGGACTTTTCTAGTGAGGGCCTTCTGCGATCTTTCCCTCCTATCTCTCCTTCTGCCTAGTAACCTGATTTCTGACCTATTCCATTTCCTTTGCCCTGACAAATTGCATTCCCAGCTTGATTACTAAGCAGCCTCTTCAACTTGTCAGTCAGCAGCTAGCCGGCCTGTGTCTCACCCTTTGCTTTTTTGGGTCAGACCTCAGTCCACTTTGTCTCTCCAACCAGAGATGACACTCACAGTGCTGACGGAGAGTTCCACTGAAATCCTTTCTCTTGATTTGAGGTTAAGAGGGATGTACCCTCTGCTCTACACCCTTGCTCACAGCTCAGTAACAGCTCCCTGCAAATAAGTTCTATCTAAAATAAGCTTCCTCTGATGCCCAGAAACTCAATACTTTTATACTCTCAGTGTTGGTGAGGAGATGAAGAGCCATGTAACTGGTTTCTACTTATTTCCTTTGAAAATGTTCCTTTTGGCATAACACGTCACTTTAGTACCTCTCTATTCACATGTGGTCCAAGGACGTGGCAGCATCAGCATCACCTGGGAGCTTGTTAGGAACACAGAAGCTCAAGCCCCACTCCAGACCTACAAAATCAAAATCTGCATTTTAGTAAGATTGCCAGGTGATTTGTATGCACATTAAATTTTGAAAAGCGTTGCTTTTTCAACGTTCTTGGCGACTCAGTCAAAATTTTCTACTTAATTTCCTGTTACCACATTTACAGTTCAATATTCTAATGTAGTTGTGTGGGTTCTAATTTCAGAAAGGAGGAGCGCCCATGTCTGTCCTTTGCAAGTCCAGATCTCAAACCGCCTAGAGAACTAACTTAAATGTCTTTCTATCAAATTCAGATGTTCCGCTGTTATCGGGCTGGCCAAAAATTTCATTCGGGTTTTTGTAAGCGCTTACAAAAACCCGAACGAACTTTTTGGCCAACCCCCAATACTGCAAATTCAACATACTCTAAACCAAAGTCATCATTTCCCCCCAAACTTGACCCCTTTTCCTGACACCTCTTACCTATAAACCTACCTTTTTTTCAAGACCTGATAAAGGTCAATCTCTGCCAAGACTTTTTTTCTTGACCGTTATAGCCCACACTGGTCACTCCCCAGTCTCAATTCACACACCATGTCATCCTTGAGCACTTGTTATGTCCTGCTATTTTTCATTTACGTTACACTGCCCTGAATTGAATTTTTCTTTCATTCATTAATATTTATTGAGCACTTTTTATGTGCTTACCAATGTTCTAGGAGTTGGGGACACAGTAAAGAACAAAACATTAATTTTCTGCCCTCATGAAACTCATATTCTTGGGGGAGAAAGAGACAAAAAATAGATAAACAGAAAAATATATAATCTCATATCATAACAACGACTATCAAATTGAAATCACCAGTCCCAACCTCTCCCTTTATCTGCAGCTCTTATAGTCAACTCTCTGCTCAATATCTTCACTTGGATGTCTATATGCATCTCAGATTTAACTTATCCCAACTGAACTCTGGATTTTCACTGGAACACCCTCTTTTTCCAGTGTCCTACATCTCAACAAATGGCATCCCCATCCCCATAATCTTCTCTTTTTCTCACACCCGACCTTCACTTCATCAGCAAATCCTGGTAACTCTACTTCTAAAATATTACCACTTCTCTCCACCTCCTCTGCGACAGCTCTGACCGGGTCACCAACAGCTCACTTGGACCTCTGCTTCCAACTCAATCCCTCTACTATAGTATGGTGAGTACTCTACATGGCAGCCTGAGCAATCCGTCCTTTTAGAGAGTAAATCTGAGCATTCCCTAGCTCAAAACCCTCCAGTGGTTTCCACTGCACTAAGAATTAAACCCAGAGACCCTACAGACTCTGGAATCCTTGCTATCACTCTGACTTCAAATCCCATCACTCTCCCATCCCTTTCCCACCCGAGCCACTCTGGTCCATGTGATGTTCTTTGAACCACACAGCAGGCTCCCTTCCCAAGGCCTTTGCAATTGCTTGGACCATTTTTCCCCCAGACACCAGAGGCTTGCCTTCTCACTTCCTTCTGATCTCTCTCCACTCCAGTATCACTTCCTCAGAGAGGTCTTTCCTGACTGATCTATTGCACAAGGCACTCTCTCATCTTCTCCTTTTCTTTTCTTTATAACATTTACCTGTAACCGCCCCCCACACCCTCATACACATTTGTTGATTCTATTTGTTTACTGTCTGTCTCCTCCCTAAAATGTAATTACCCTAAAATGTAATTTCCATGGGGAGCAAGAAAATTTTTTTTCATGCCCAGCATCTAGATCAGTGCCTAGAGAGAGTAGACATTCAATACATATTTGTTGAATAAATGAACAGCAGCTAAAGTACCTAAGTTTGCAAATTATTTAGTTTGTTTAATAACAGCCCAAATTGTCCCTGTAATTATGTCACTGCCACTAACTTGCATTTTTAAATACATCTTTAAATAGAATTACAGCTGGGAATTGGCCCTCGCCTGTCACAGCAGGACAGTGTCATGCCCGTAAATACTGTTCATCACATGTGTGGCAATAGAAGAAAAATTTGAGAACTGTTGCTCTACAACACAATTTCCAGGCTCACTGTGCAGACTTTTTTTTTCTGGAGGCATTTGGTGACAAGATGGGGGGCACAACCTCAGGAAGCTGTCCACTGACCTTCTTTGAGAAGGTGGGAAGATGTTGCCGCCCTCATTCCATGAGGAATGCACACACTAGCACCTTACCTGCAGCGGAGCAAAGATGCAGACATCTTTTTGATGGTAAGGTCCTTTCTATATGGCACTAGTTGTTAACCGTGACTGCATTTGAGACCCACACAGGAGCTTTTAAGAAATAGCAGTGTACCACCACACCCCCAGAGATTCTGATTTATTTGCTTTGGGTGCACCTAGGGGTTGGTATTTGTTAAAAGCTTTACTGGTGATTTTTATGTGCAGCCAGGCGGCTAACCACTGGTTATAACCCGCTGGTGCCAGGGTAACACTGAATGAATGCACATTCTGGGCAGAGCCAATTACAAGGCACTCAGGGATGGGACCCAGGAACTGGAGCTGATCTCCATCCCCCTTGAGGAACTCACAGCCCTGAAGAGGGTGTCACAGTTGCATGATCACATCCCAGTTAGAACACGGTGAACACTCTGGTGTTTGATGATGGCCCTAGAGGCGTGGAAAACTAGGAAGATTCAAGAAAAGAATGAATGAAAAGATTTGAGGAGTTTGGAATATAAAACATGTGAGGCAAAAGTCAAAAGTTAGATTGATTTAGCCTGGAGAAGTAGAGTTGGTAGAAGAAGGTTAGTAGAAGTAAAATTTCTGACTATCTTTAAGTGTATACATCTATCCCCCATGAAGAAAAGTCTAGTATGCAAAAAATTCAAATGTGCAAAATAGACACAGGAGGGCGTAATCATTTATACCTGTACTACGTACACAAATACATGCAGATTAATTACAGGCAGATATTTACATAGAGTTCTCCACGGGCTGGATGCTGTTCTAAGTTCTGTGTAGAGCTGTACATATATATTCACTCATTTAGCCCTACGACAACCCTATGAAATCGATATAAATATTATTCTCGTTTTAGGATAAAGAATTTGAGGCACTGACATGTTAAGTAACTTGCCTTTGTTACCATATGGATCTGGAGTTTAAATCTAAGTAGACTGGTTGCAGAGTCCATACTCTTAACCATTATTTTGTACTGCATGCATGTGAATACATATGTATATATGTGTGTATGTATGTATGTATATGTATATACATATGTTACATACACTGTGCATGAGTATATGTGTGTCTAACATACTAGATAGGTAGCTATGTACTACTGTGTGTGAGTACACACACACACAGATATACATATTATATATATGTATAGATTATGTTTTAATGAACATATATACACACTTTGCTTTACAAAAATATGCACAGTTTCCTTTAAATAATAAGTATACTTATTTATACGATAATTTATAATATTGGAGTTTACAAATAAGTAAGCAAGAAATTTAAAGAGAAAAACACTTCTGTTATCATGTGATAACCCATTACAAATCCCTTGCAGTGAAAGTTTTTTGAGACAGATTAATGGGAAGGCACAAGTAGTTCAATGGAAGGTCTTGTATATTTGTTCTGGATCATTTTAGCATGTGATGAATAAATTCGGTGAAAAATGTATTCTTTCGGGATTTTCCTGCTGGACAAGAAACAAAAAAAAAGTCTGACTTTTGAATATTAAGGCTGCAGTTCAGTGACTGAATGAATCATTGTTCTTCTAATTGGCTAACTGGCCTTAGGGGAATGGGGGGTGGTGTAGGGGAGGCTGGCAGTTCCTGCCTGCACACAACAGGACCATTAAAAAGCTTGCGTGAGTTTGGTTTGCTTTCTTTTGCTTTGCCTGTTGCTTTTTTAATGAATTAGGCAAGGTGCTTAAAGGATTGTCCAGTAGAGCAGCTGAAATATCATTTTCACAAATGCCGTATAAAATTTTCTTGGAAATAAGGCCTGGGTTTATTGCAACAATCTATTCAATAATGAGTATGCACATGGTAATAAAAATGAACATAATTCCTCTATTTCCCATTGATTTACTTAAGAGAAAATTTAGAAACCCTCCAATGTTGGATTGAAATTCTTTAATTTTTTTGTATTTATAAGTTGATAATTATAATGAGACCTTAATTGAAAGGTTAATCCTAAATAAACTCACAACATAATCATTTGGTCAATTTAATTAAATGGTACTGGGTTTACAGAGTGTGTAGTAACAATGAAGAAACATAAACTGAGGAAGAGAAGTGAAAGTCTCAGAAGCTTGAGAAGAATTGTGAAATAAAATCCATGTTTATGGCAAGACAAGAATATAAAAATTCTTCTCTGCCCTTTGGCCTCCCCCTCTCCCCTCACTGTGCACTGTGTATCTGCATTATGCATCTACCAAACCTACCCCATCAGTAGGAATACCTGCTCAACCATAAACAGCAACATTCTCCTAGCACCAACAAAACAACTCCTTAAAAGATAACATTCCTTCTTGATCTTGGTGCTTAAATCTGGATTATGTAAACTGTCAATAATACGTCATTTATTGTATAGCCCTCTGTCTCAGAAAACTTATATAAACTGTCTTGACTTTTAATGGGTGGAACAGTTCTCAGAGCTTTCCGAGATGCTCTTCCTGGGTTATAATCCTCAAAATTGGCTCGAATAAAATTTTCCAGTTCTTTCTTAGATCGACTGATTAATTTTTCGCCGACAGGATGAATAAGTAGGAAGGAAGACACCAGTTCCACTGGCCTTTGTTTTCATTGTACTGAAGTTGTAGATAGTTAGGGAAATGTTTGAGTAGTGAAGATGAGACAAAGATGCTTTATAGAATACTGATGATGAAACACTTCTTGTAAAAGGGCAGTCGCTCATCTTGGTTAAAACCTATTAAAGGGCTTCCCTGGTGGTGCAGTGGTTGAGAATCCGCCTGCCAATGCAGGGGACACGGGTTCGAGCCCTGGTCTGGGAAGATCCCACATGCCGCGGAGCAACTGGGCCCGTGAGCCACAACTACTGAGCCTGCGCTTCTGGAGCCTGTGCTCCGCAACAAGAGAGGCCACGATAGTGAGAGGCCCGCGCACCGCGATGAAGAGTGGCCCCCGCTTGCCGCAACTAGAGAAAGCCCTCGCACAGAAACGAAGATCCAACACAGCCAAAAATATATAAATAAATAAATGAATTTAAAATTACCTTTCTCTAAAAAAAAAAAAACCTATTAAAGACCAAATTAGCCTATTTTTAAAAAGAGAAGCCCTGCAGAGTCATTCTTTCTCTAGGCTCACATTTCCTTTGTCTAGAAGGATGCGTGTTATGAATGTAAATGAATTTTTTAGATTTATGAAGTGATTTGTGGAGCATCACTAGCATTTCAATCCTCTCTGTTAGCTGGATTTCCTGGGGGTTGTGTCTACCACCGTTCCCCCCATGCCCCATGCAGTCTCCCCTGCGATTAGGGTCTCTGGAAGACTGGGCACATTTTGCCTCTGTAGCCTGCACCTTGCCTATTCTTAGCTAAGGTTTCTGTTCAAAACCCCTCCCTGTTTCCTTACCCCGGTGATGGGGCTACAACCCCAGGGCCCCTGCTTTTTTTCCTTTTTTTAAGCTATTGAACTGTACACTTTATTTATTTTTTTAATATTTATTTATTTATTTGGCTGCATGCGGACCTTTGTTGCCCCCCCCTTTTTTTTTTAGTTGCGGTACGCAGGCTTCTTAGCTGCGGCATGCGAACTCTTAGTTGCAGTATGCATGCGGGATCTAGTTCCCTGACCAGGGATCGAATCTGGTCACCCAGCATTGGGAGCATGGAGTCTTAGCCACTAGACCACCAGGGAAGTCCCCCAGGGCCCCTGCTTTTATCCTTCTTGACAAAGACCTAAAGGAGATACAGCTCCTGGCACTAGCCAGATCTTCTCATCAGAGGCAACCTTCCAAGCGGGAGGTACCATTAGATCATATCAGGCCTGGGAGAGAAAGATTGGCCATCAGTAGGAGGAAAGGACTGACAAACTTCTCAAAGGCATAGAACTTGTCTTATTCACTTCACGTTTCCAGAGCCACCAATAGTGCCTTACAGTCACAGGTGTTCAGTAAATACTGGTTGCACTGAACTTGGACTCTTCTTCTCTTCCCCCTCCCAACTTCATCTTCAGGATCAGTGGCCCACTCTGGGTTTCTTTAAGAAGCTACCATAAAAAATACTTTACTTAAGGCTTCCCTGGTGGCACAGTGGTTAAGAACCTGCCTGCCAGTGCAGGGGACACGGGTTCGAGCCCTGGTCCGGGAAGATGCCACATGCCGCAGAGCAACTAAGCCCGTGCGCTACAACTACTGAGCCTGTGCTCTAGAGCCCACGAGCCACAACTACTGAAGCCCACCTGCCTAGAGCCCGTGCTCCGCAACAAGAGAAGCCACCATAATGAGAAGCCTGCGCACTGCAACAAAGACCCAACTCAGCCAAAAATAATAATAAATAAATAAAAAATAAATAAATTTATAAAAAAATACTTTACTTAAATGCCTAGCATGTGATTTGATCCAGGTTAACAAAATTTCCAAAATTTAGATACCTTAACTTCAAAAAAATTTTTAGAAGGTATGGTATGTAATTGGGGATATAAAGTATGATAAGAAATAAATGAGTTTAAAAATTATATATATATATGTGTGTGTGTATATATATATATATATATGTTAAAAACTAGCAGTTACCAAAATGCCCTTCAATAGTTGAATGGATAAATAAATTGTGGTATATTCTTGTAACGGAGCCCTACACAGCAACAAGAATGAACAGTCTACAGCTACACACAAAAATATGAGTGACTGTCACAAATATAATTTTCAGAGAATGAAGCCAGATACAAGTGGAGTATTTATATAAAGTAAAAAACAGGCTAAATTAATCTATGCTATTAGAGGTCATAATAGTGGTTACCCTAGAGGCAGTGATTCTCAGCCAGGTATAATTTGATCCCCAAGGGATATTTGGCAATGTCTGGAGAGACACTTTTGGTCGTCATACTGAGGAAGAGGGTTGCTACCAGCAGCTAGTGGATAGAGACCAGGGGTGTTGCTAAACATCCTACAATGCGCAGGACAGCTCCCCGCAGCAAAGAATTGTCCAGCCTAAAACATTGACAATGCTGAGGTTGAGAAGCCCTATCTACCAGAGGGGTAGTGGTAACATTCTGTTTCTTGATCTGCATACTGTTTACACAAATGTGTGCAATTGGAAAATTCATCAAGTTATACACGTATGGTAGGTGTACCTTTCTATAGGTATATTGTCCCTTAACAAAAAGTTTAAAAAATGTTAAAAAGCTACCTAAGGTTTAGAAAACCTTTAGTTAACAAAAATACATCCTAGGACTCAATTAAATCTAGACTTAGTAGAAAATAGAAAAAAAAGTAGCATTTTATAGAAAACCCTAAATTTTAATGATAAAACACAGTGTAAATAGTTCACTCATCATATCTTGTACTAAACATCAGGATTTAGGGTGTACTCTAAAATGACAATAACAACTTCAAAAAAAGCATCATGCACTAATAAAAAATGCATGAATGTTTTATTTACCAGAAAATCCTGGTTGATCTGTAGATAGGAATCTGGCCAAGTCACTTAGAACCAGGATTTGTGTTGTCAGCATCTGCAGAGACCAAAGAAGAAAACAGCTACTTAAAAAATGCTTCACTGCCTCTTGCTGGGACCTTCCTCTGCAGCCTGCAATCTGCAGCATCTCCTGTTCTGTGACTGTTGGTTTGCAAACTGGGTCCCGCACACAGAGGGCAAGGAGGGACTGAAAAAAGAGAGGAGGATTCCAGATTAGTAGGTGGCAGGTTTAATGAGCAAGGGAGTTTACACAGGAGGCTTGTCTTGGGTAGCTGCAAGACGAGTAGATCTCATCTGCTTGCCAGAATGTTAAAAGTTTATATAGAGGCCTTAACTAGGTTCAATCACGTATACCGTCCAGGTGGTCTCAACAACACCTTATGCTCTTAAGGCTGGATTCTTGAGACAGCTCCTAGTGTGGGAACAGTGGGCAGAACAAACATTCCAAGGACACATCCAGCTTGAGGGTCAACTGTTATGTTTCTCAATGACTTTCTCCAACAGTGATGGGGTCCTTTGGTCTGTGAAATTTACAAAGTTTTTCACAGCATGAATTGTCCTTGACAGAGTATTTTGAACGGGAAAGTCTATTTTGGTCATCTTGTCCATGTTTCACATTTGTATGTCGGGTGTGTCTTTTTAATTCACAGGCCTCCAATCAAGGGAGGCCTCATGTGGCAGAACGTAGGTCCCAAAATCATGGACTCCAATCCAGATGGAAGGAGGTCTTGGCAGGAGGTAAGTGTATTTTGCACGTGAAAAGGACATGAATAATTGTGGCCAGAAGATGGACACATGGATGGAGATTATTTATAAAAAGGCCATAATGATTTCCTTCCCCTTATCTAGGCCTCCATGCGATGTGACTTGATAGCTCTTTCTATGTGGAGATGAAGTCGATTTCTCCACTGCTTTAAATCCAGCCTGGACTTGAGACTTGTTTTGACAACTAGAATGCGGGGCAAGTGAGGTCACCCCAGTTGAGATCCTGGTCCTCAAGAGGCCTAGCATGCTCCTGCCCACTTTCTTGGAACCATGACTCTGCCATATGAATAAGCCTGAGCTGGTCTGCTGGATAATGAGAGCCCACATGAGACCACTAGAGACAAGCCATCCCCAGTGAGGCCTTCCTAGCCCAGCCAGGCCTGCCCACTCATGTATGAAGTGAGTCCAGCCAAGACCAGAAAGACCACTCAGCTGAGCCCAGCCCACACTGGCAGCCCACAAAATGATGAACTAAATAATTTAGAATGATTTCTTATGCAGCACACACCTTTGTTCTCAGAAAGATGGCTGTAAGCAGCTCTGGCACTTATTCTATTCATGTCAGGTCCAGTTTTATTAATAGTCCCTCTTTCTCAATAGTGGAGTGAAAGTCCCTCAACTGAATATTAGTGATCTCACTTGAGTAACCCAGCTCAGTCACTGTGGCCAGGGGGTTAGACACATGGTGGCCGTACCTGGGTCCTTCCTAGAAGCTGGAACAATGAGATGGACTGTGAAGAAGTGACAATTGCCAAAAGGTAAAAAAATAATAGATGTCTAATGCATAGGACACTCTGTATCTCATTGCCTCTAATGTGAAAATTCGGCTGCTGTGATGCTTCCAACTGGTTGATCACTCACTGCTTTGTAGATTCTGCCATCACCACTGGCACCAAAGCAAATTCACTCATTACTAATTCTACTTGCATAATTTGAAACATAGAAGATCACTAGGAAAAGAAGTCCATTAAGAGCAAATTTTGTATTTAAGGTGCTTCAGTATTTGGATTTCTGGATAACTTATTTTCTACCATATTTTATTCCTGAAGCATACCAGAGCTCTTCATTTTCTCCTGAAAATGAAGGAAGGATGTGTTGGCCCATTTTATGCCCTGACGTGTTATGGAATGAGATGCATTGTAGGGGATACTCCTGTTTTTATAGAAAGTAGAAGGACGCTAAGCAAAATGTGAAGCAAGAGATGTTGTTAATGCTTGAATAATAAGTATAGAAAGAATTGACAGATCATGGACAAAAGAATACCATTTCCTTTAATCTTATTTAATAAGCCCTGTCTTTGAGTCTTTTGATTTTCTCTGGCTGACTTGTGGATGTGCTTGACTTGAATTCATTTACCCTCAAAAATAATGAAGACTAGGAGATAGACATAGTATGAGTGGGAAATCTGACGGAAAGAATTGACAGGGCTTAATAATCTTTCTGCAGATGAACACTGTGTGGGTTCCTCCTGTTAAAACACTGGTTTTGTGATGGGTAATTCATCAAATCATCCCAGTGAATGAACCACTCAGGAATGAACCATAATATATTCATAGGATGGGTTAGTCTGCAGCTGTTAAAATAGTGTTTCTAAGGAATATTAATTGACATGGAAAAGTGTACATAATTTTTTGTCAAGAGAAAAATATTTCTAGAAGTGTATTATGTCATATATATATATATATATGTATATAACAAAATATTACCATTGGGGTTTCTAAAGACAGATAATTTGAGTGCATTTCTCCCTTTAATGCCTCTTTATGTTTTATAGGCTCCCAGTGTTATAACGTGTTACTTTTGTAATTATAAAATATAATAATGAAAATGCAAAATGTATCAATTAACTATTGTAGTACCACACAGAAAGTCATGCTGTCAAAATATTTGCAACCAGGATAAAACAATTCCCTAGCTCCTCAAGATGTGTCCCTTTTGTATGCATGTGAAATTAGCATTGCAGTCTGATGGGTATATTCTTCTGAGGGCTGCCAGATCTAAGCGAAACAAATAATTACTGACACTTCAGAATACACCTTATATTCCAGACCCTGTTCTAAGTATTTCACATGCTTTAACCCATGTAATACTCACACCATCCTATGAAGTAGTTACTATTATTACCATTTTATACATGAGAAAATTGAAGCATGGAGATTTTAAGTTAAGATGGGGTAGAGTCAGACTCCAGAGTTCTTGCTCTTGACAACTGTTCTACAGTTCTCTCCTGTCTTGTGAGAGAGGATTCCAGGTACTACTCATCTTGAAAAGGAAAGACGTCTCAGAGAGAAAGAAGAATTGTAAGTGCAGAGTTCAAGTAGTCATGAGAAAGCCTTGACCTCCTTCTCTTTGTCTATTCATGAAGGAGTTCATCTTGAACTTTGAGGACAGCACGTACTATGTAGAAGCTGAAGAGGGATGTGGGAAAGAAGAGACTCCAGCACAATCTCTGCCTTATGGGGTCCATTTGTAATGGTTGAGGTACAGTACAGGTGACTAAACTGGTATCATAGGGCAGGCTGTCCACAAAATATTGGTTGTGTGCTAAACTAAAGGATTCCATGCTTTCATAAACTTGAAAATCACTGGATTAGGAAAAGCTAGAAGTCTGTTGCAGGACTTCTCAGAGCCTTTATTATGCTCATGTTATGTTTTAGTATATATGGAGCAGGTACAGTGTATACCATTTCCCAACTTTGTTCAACCACAAAACATCTTTCTCATGGAACATCTTCTAATAGTTCCCCAAGTTAATGTTCTGTGGAACAAAATTTGGGAAACACTGGTCTCAAATAATGGTACTCTCTATATTATTTCCATTTCCCCCTGATCGTCAATGATTTTTTTAAAAATCTTATCTCAAGTGTCCTCTGGAGACACAAGGAAAGGATTTGTATCCCTGTTTGGATATGTTTATTGGAGGAAGGGTAGCAATCTACTGAGGTCAACAAGACAGATGCAGCCATGAGCACCTATGGGAAATAAATTTTGGTGATGGAATAGGAATGATGCCTAAAACGTCACCCAGTCCTCCAGGAATTGTCTCTCCTTGTACAGTAAACCCTGGGAGGCTCTTTGTTAGTGAAACAGGGTTTCCTTCTAGTAATATTAATTGAGCTTGGTTCACTGAATTGCAGGACTTCCTGTATGATATACACAGTTCCCAGATAAGCATATGGAAGAGCTCATCATCAGTGATTTAAGTCAAAAGATGTGATGGCCATCACATGGGAATAATTCTACATTCTCATTTTTCATATGGCAAAGAAATAAGAGAGCTTCAAATAACTGAAACGTCAGTGTGGACAGCCCCTGTCTCCTGCACATGCTCATCTTAAAAAATACTGTAGAGTCTGTAGTGTGTTTGAGTTTTAAGGTCATACATGGAAAGAAGTTGAAAATTCGTGTTAGAAGGAGACTGCCAGGTAAATTATTACTAGGAGCATCGCTGTGCTTGCTGATTAACTGATAAATATTCAAAAATGTTTTTGTAAATGCCTTGAAATTGCAACTATGGCTTATTTTCAGAATGGTGGAGAGAGAACAAAAGTAGTGAAGGAAAAGCACAGAAAATCACTAAAAGGAATTGTTAGATGACCTCAGTGAGTGAGCCCATCCTAGATCATTCAGCCATCAGTCAACTTACTTCCTGAATGGGCCTAGCAATAAAAGTTGAGCCAGCCCAATTCAAGGAACCACCCAGCCAACCCATAGAATGATAAGCTAAATAAATGCTTACTGTTTTAAGTTGCTAAGTTTTGAGTTGGTTTGTTACACAGCAACTAATATAGTGTTCTTGGCATGGTGAGGATTTGGGGTCTTTCCATTGATGACCTGACCCCCCCTTTGGCTCTTAATGTCGTCACAGAGCCTCTGAATTTCAGACAAATCCTGCATCAGTTCCCATGGCAAACCACCTCACATCCCCTGCAGCAGTATTGCCCAGTCCCCCGCAACAGTGGCCCCAACAAGCTTGCTGGCTCTCAACTCCTAGTACCTTCCATGTTCTTTCACAGGGAGTATATAGAGATTTACGAATTCCTTCCTTGCTGGATAGGAGCCAAGGGAGTATCACGGTGCCGACTCCTGTTCTTTCTCACTTTAAATCTGCCACAATTCCATTCCTATTTGGCAGCAGCTGCTCTGTGTTGCCAGATGGGATCCAAGTGAGTCTGTCTCCTTCTAGAATTCCAGATGGGCTGTGGAAATAAATGGAGACCATGCAAATGAGAAGCCACCATCACTAATGTTTGCTAGAGTCAAGGCAGGCAGGAGTGTAGAAAAGCTTTATACTAAAAGAAAAAAGGAAGGCTTTAGGTATGTGCTGACTGAAGGTTTTG
Organism: Eubalaena glacialis; assembly: GCF_028564815.1. NCBI lineage: Eukaryota > Metazoa > Chordata > Mammalia > Artiodactyla > Balaenidae > Eubalaena > Eubalaena glacialis. The sequence continues at coordinate 68,790,206 of NC_083722.1, read as the reverse complement.
TTGGCATAGGAAATCTGGCTGCAGGCTAACTAGAAGTGGGGCATCTTACGAGGTTGGTTTGGAAAGCATGTTTGGCTTTCTTTGGTTGGTGCTCAGTTGGAAGCTGGGGCGAAAAGTTGGCAATTATTAACAAAGTGCTAATTGTTCTAGGCCAATTGCTGTAGAGGTTGTGTTTTCACTCCCTGAACTGGCTGCTGCAGAGGTTCTGAGTCAATATTCTACTGCCCTATATATTGTGCTGGCCATTGTCCATTTGTATAGTCAGTCTCTCAGTCCCCCTTTCGGTCATCCTTTCACTTGCATGATGTTCAGACCAATTCAGGAAAGGCTACAGATCCAGATCGTCACTGTTTGGCAATTGTTCGGTTGTCTTCATGGTCAACTGTATTGCAAGATCATCTTGAGCTTTTTGTTGTTGTAGCATCATGGTGATTAGCTGGCGAGAGAGCAGTTGTGCAGGGGGATTTATGATTCTGGACAAAATGCAAGGGGTCAGTATCATGATCTCTGACAAAGACAAGAATAATTAACAGTCCCTATAAGATAAGATGCTTTAGAACCAGGAACCCAATTGCTCAACTTAGGCCAAGTGAACAAATTCCATGGGCTATGAGGAACAACTTTAAAAAGCCAAGTAGTTTTCTCCAGAAGGCAATGTGTTGCCTGTTTCATTAATCTAAGTAGAGCAAGAAGTGTTAGCAATGGCACAGACACCTCCCTGACTAGCCAACGAGAAATCTAGAGCAATGCAATTGTTCATCACTACTTGTGCCGATGAGTTAAGATTGGCCTGTATTTCATCTAGGATGGAGATGGTAGTGCTAATAACTTCTGCCAAAGTTAATAAGCTTCTTAGAGTACTTTCTACTTGAATGATTCACACCATTGGGAACACTGCTCTGATTGTTCACATAAACAATCAGTAATTTCCCCAGTTGGAGTGCTTGAATCATCAAGGGTAGGCTCATTTGGGAACTTGCATCTGCGTTGGAATTTTCTAAGTTGGTGATATATAGAATTAGGGTCTTCCTATACAGACAAGTCTTGGAATACTATTACTAAAGTGCTTGAGGTATTCGCCTGAGGAAAACAAGACCAGGCATCCTGGTTGCAAGGGAAGTAGTATCCAGTAGGGGGCACATGGAAATCCAGGAGAAAAAGAGTTGTTGACAGCGGGAGGTCAGAAGAAAGGCCTTCAGTAGCCAAGTTACATATTTGGATCTCTTATTAATCTCTTCCAGGTGGCAAGTAATTGGCTCATCATCCCATAAAGGTTGTTGAATGCAAATGTAGAACCAGTTGTAATAATTGGTTCTTTTTCTGGGAGAGAGGACACTACCAAATTTGCATGTTGATTTATTTAAGTTCATTTGTTTGTGTAGATGCAAATGCCATTGGCCGTAATTCCCTATGATCTTGCTTGATAAGATTGGAATTGTCCAGAGTTTTTTATCGTGATGATCATGGTGATGGATGAAGTATTCCTGGATCAGTAAGGTTTAGATTAGTGGCTACTGTGTGGGTGTTAGAAAGTGTGCTTTAATCTAACAATTGTAATAAAAAGGAAAGAGAAGAGAAAAGGGGCCAGGATGGATGTACAATAACCAGAGGTTTATAGAAAATGAGAAGAAGAATGGTTATAAGCAAGTAGATGAATAACAAAACGGGAATTAGTCAGAGGTTTTAGTCCCATGTCTTGGGCAGAAGCTGTCTACTATCCTAAGTCATCTGCATATTCCAAAGGTCCCAGGACAACTGTTTACTTCCAAAGGTTGGCTATGAGTAGAGGAATTCTGAGAATCCTAAATTTGAGGTCCCTTACTGGAACTGCCTACCAGCTGTGTGGAATTCTGAATTGTTTCTTCAGTCGTGAAACATGGACCCAAGGACTGACTCCCTGGAGTTTCACTGCTGTATTTGTTGTTACAGTACCTGATGAAGTCCCTTCCAATGAAGTTCAAGAGTAGTTTTTCTCCAATGTCCCTTCCAATACATGAAATCTCCTGGTTTCAGATCATGAGGAGGCTGAGGCTGTGTAGGAAGATGTTGCGGGAAGGCAGCTTTAACCTGTTGATGATAAGATTGAGTACATGAGTCCCTTGCAATTTTTTGCCATCTCTGCATGCAGCAGGGTAGAATATCAGAGGTGAAACTCCTAAAAGCATGGGTCTTCCAGTTACCAGATCATAGAGGGATAACTCATGTATCCCTGAGGGAGTGGATTGTATGGCTGTAATCACCTACAGTTTCCTCTTTTCTCTGCGTGCATGATTGAATTATCTAATCAAATTTTACTGAGAATCTTTTGGGTATGGCTTTTTGCCCTAATTGGGAGGCCTCTTTTGACCCTTGGGTTTATTGTAAAAAGAGGGACTCTGTAGATCCCTTTATGTGTTAGTTCAATCAGTTTTTGCCATCCAGGATTGAGCATCTGAGATTTTAACCAACGTGTGTACAAGTTAACATAATTCAAGTAACCCTGAGACATACATATCCAAAGGAAGTCTAAATTCTCCAAATAGTAGCTGGCCTTGTCTGGGTTAGAGAAATTCTGAATTATAACTGTTAATTCAGCTTAGGCCCAAGGCATACCTGACTCATGGGAGGGATGGATTTTTAGAAACAATCGGTATACGGGGTTTTAGGAGAGTTAGTAGGAAAAGGTAGGAGATCTGGACAAGGGAACGAAGAGGGAGGAGTTGACAGAAGTGTAGAAGGAGAGAGCTCAGAAGGATAAGGGGGAAGTGGGGGACTTCCCTGGTGGCGCAGTGGTTAAGAATCCACCTGCCAATGCAGGGTACATGGGTTCGATCCCTGGTCTGGGAAGATTCCACATGCTGCGGAGCAACTAAGCCTGTGCGCCACAACCACTGAGCCTGCACTCTAGAGCCCATGAGACACAACTACTGAAGCCTGCGTGCCTAGAGCCTGTACTCCGCAACAAGAGAAGACACTGCAATCCGCAATGAAAAGCACGCGCACCGCAAGGAAGAGTAGCCCCTGAAAGCCCGTGCGCAGCAACGAAGACCCAACGCAGCCAAAAATAAATAAATAAATTTATTTAAAAAAAAGGGGGGGAAGTGGGAGAGCTGGATATAGGGAGGCAACTGAAGGACAAAGAAGGAGAATTTATTCAGGAAACGAGTCTAGTTTGTTGTTGCTTAAGTTTGTCAGGGTGCTATTTAACTTTGGTCAAAGAATCTTTCAGTGAGGCAATTTTTCGATCAGAATTTCATTTGGAGGCCTCTGCATGAAAAAATGCTGCCCATTAAAACTGAGAAATCTTAGTCCCTTTATTTTCTAAGATGCTTCTCAAATGAACAATTTTGTTCAAGCCAAATGTTCCCAGAGTGGCTACTGAAGATCCAAATCATCACTGATGAAGTTACGCTATTTAGAGCAATAGGTACAAGAATTAGGATTGTAACAAGAGTTCAGGTAGAAAGGAGGAGCTTCTCTTGGAGGAGGGGGAGAGGACTGAGACTTAGATGATCCCTTGAGAGCAGGCAACAGTGAATCCAAAGTGATGCATATGCACTTTGTATCTCGGACTCCCAGCCTGACGGTTGGCTGCCTCTGATCGCAGGTCTGACAACTGGCACCTCCAGGCAGGTGGAAAACCAAGGAGAACATCCTCTTGGGATAAAAGCCAAGCTCTCAGAACAAACAAATGTATAGAAAGAGAACCGCACCTAATTTTATTGGTAACTTGGCAAAATTTGTTTAATTGGACTCTGGTTTAGTGAGAACCACAAATTTAAGCTTATAGGTCCTTATGTCTGTGTTCTCCCCTGTGATTCTCCTTCATATGACAAACACTTTTAGATGACACAACGCAAAACAGAGAGCAAAATGGATTGGAAAAGAATGACCTGATTCCGCCAAGGATGCCAAACAAATGGGGACCAATAACAAAACCGAGAACAAATAGCTGAGGAATTCAACACAGAGAGGGTGGAGTCCAGACCCAGGGCTGACTTGCAGTGTTGGTGAGAACTTGACAAGCCACATGTGGCTCCTGCGGGTATCGAGCCTGGTTGAAGGCCGGGGTCTGCAGTCGTGAGCAATGCGGAATGTCTTGGTGGGACCTTTAGGAAAACTACGGAAATAAATGAAGATCACCAAATGAAAACAAACAGAAGCTTTTTATTTAGAGTTTGTGTTTGGCAGAAACTCAAAGGCAAGCAGGGGACTAGGAAAGCTTTATAATGAAAAAAAGGGAAGCCTTCACTCGTGCTCTGATTGGAGGCCGTCGGCAGGGGGAAGCTGGAGGTGGGTTAACTAGGAGCAGAGCAGCCTATGTGATTGGTTTGGGAGCATATTTGGCATTCTCTACTTAGTCTTAATTGGAAACAGGGACAAAAAAAATAAGGAAGCTAGTAGCCACTGGCCAAGTCCACTGAGGGCTGATTGCTGCAGAAGTTGTGGTCTGTCTTCCTGGGCTGGTTGCTGGAGAGGTCTTGGGTCAGAGTCCTGCTGTCATATATGGTCTGGCTGTTGTCCATTTGTGTATTCAGTCTCTCAGTGGCTCAACTCTACTAGCCCCTTCTGCATTCAGGGTCCACTTCAAATGCTCTTTCGTTTCCATTTTCTCACCACCCTTCCACATTTCTGAAAGGACCAAGAAAAGATTTAGTCCTGGATCCTTGGGAGAACCAAGTAGTGTCTTTCCAGGGTACTCACATTCCTTTCAAATTATTCTCTTCCTCTCCTGGAAGAGAGAGTGCTCCTTCTTCTTTTTTTCTTCTCTTCCTACAGAGTAGAAACTTCCCCTACATTATAACCTCCTTTCCCTCACCCTTAGATTTTTATGTTCCGTGTAAAATCCACTTTTCTGTCTCCTGGAGCCAGAAGCCTCTTGGCTCTTTCTTAAAGGTGGTGGTGCTGGTAGAGGGGTGGATTGCTGAGCGGAGAAATATCCTCAATGAACTGGTAATATCATTGCAAATAGCACAGAGATTCTTCACTTCTTGAAGGAACTTTAAAATACATGAAAATTCAGGTCACCTGATTAAAAACTATCAGTATGAATATTCAGCACACATGAAAGCCTCTGAACATCTTTGAATTGTAAATGGTGGTGTAAATTTTCTCTGGCATCTTCATTCATTCAATACATATTCATCCAGCACTTCCTTTGTGCTAGGCTCTGTCCAAGGCACTTGGAGATATCTGTGAACAAAACAAAGAACTCTGCCCTCCCATAGCTTATGTTCCAGTGGGGGAAGACAAACAATAAATAGGAAACAGAATAAGAAAGTTAACAGTGTGTTAAAGGGTGACAAATGCTATGGAATAACGAAAATGCAGAGCAGGGTAGGGAGGATCAGGCAGAGGGAAAAAGGGCAGCCTCATCTATTTCCTTTTCTTTGGTGATGCCTGACTTTGCCATGTAAATAGCAATGTTATTGCTCAGCCTCAGTGAATAAGATCAAGACAATTAAACCAACCCCCAGGGTTTGAGGATTGTTATGAAGGAGATGCACACTCACACACAGGGCCCTAAGTTTCTGGGTATTACTGCTAATTTTATTAATCCTTAGCACAGCTGCAGTCTGAGTTGGCTGCCAAGGATTTGAACTGGTTTGGGATTCAGAGAAGCAGTGTATCTGATTTGGCTACAGAGGTTATTACCAAGTCTGGGCTTTATTGCAGGGACCTGATTTATAGTAAGAAAAATCCTAACAGGTGAGAGTCACAAATCAAGACTCTGTAAGTCAGTAGTCACCTATATGCCTATAAAATAATACCGTTATTATCATCATCTCTCAGCAGCATCAGGATCCCTTATTAGATGCCCTAGTCAGTGGAATGACAAATTTTCTATTATTACATCTACATTGTCCTTCCAAGATAGAACCCACTTTATTGCAGAAAGCAGCAAAGCTTTTTAAAAGCCATTATGTTGTAGGAAACAAATAGCTGTGTAATAAAATATTGTTCAAAAAAAATGGAAATAGTTCTAAAAAATAGAAAAATACTGTACGTACTAGAAACAATAAATTCTTTTCTCTGCATTTCTATTTCTATTTAGTCCAGTATGATCTGTTTCATAACTTGAGATACACATTTGGTCACATGTCTTTTATTTTTCTAATTCATCACTGCTGAAGAGCAGAAAATCCAGGATTTCCATTTTGAAGTTTTCCCCCACCTTGAGTTGTCCAAAGACATGAATGTTTACTTAATCCAGTGAGGTCCATCTTGTTTCCTCATTCAACAAGCAAACTAGATGTGCGTCGTGGTCCTCTCCCCTTTTGCTGTCTCATGGTGGGGCTGTGTGTGGCTTGGTTTGTACAAGTTTTTGTGTGAATTTAAGTTTTCATTTCTCTAGGATAAATGCCCAAAGTGGAATTGCTGGGTTGTATGGTAGGTATGATTTTAGTTTAAAAAAAAACCAGCCAAACTATTTTCCAGAGTGGTTGCACCATCTTACATTCCCACCAGCAATGCATAAGTGATACTGTTTCTCTGTCTTTTCCCCAGCATTTGGTGTTTTTTATCTTACCCGTTCTGATAGGTATGTAGTGATATCTCATTATAGTTCTAATTTACATTTTCCTAATGGCTAATAAGGTTGAGCATCTTTTCCTGTGCTTATTTGCCAGCTGTATATACTCTTTGGTGAAATATCTCTTGACATCTTTTGCCCATTTTCTAATTGGATTGTTTGGGGGTTTATACTGTTGAATGTTGAGAGTTCTTTATATATTCTAGATACAAGTCCTTTGTTGGATGTTATTTGAAAATATATTCCCCAATATATCATTTGTCTTTCCATCCTCTTTTTTTTTTTTAAGAATATAGTAATTTTTTAAAAAAATTTATTTATTTATTTATTTATTTATTTTTGGGTGTGTTGGGTCTTTGTTTCTGTGCGAGGGCTTTCTCTAGTTGCGGCGAGTGGGGGCCACTCTTCATCGCGGTGCGCGGGCCTCTCACTGTCGCGGCCTCTCTTGTTGAGGAGCACAGGCTCCAGACGCACAGGCTCACTAGTTGTGGCTCACGGGCCTAGTTGCTCCGCGGCATGTGGGATCCCCTCAGACCAGGGCTCGAACCCGTGTCCCCTGCATTGACAGGCAGATTTTCAACCACTGTCCCACCAGGGAAGCCCCTTTCCATCCTCTTAATAGGGTCTTTCACAGAACAAATGTTTTTTAAAATTTTGATGAGGTCCAATTTTTCAATTTTTCCTTTTACCCATTTACTTTTCATTTAACACATAATTATTGGATGTCTACAGTTTATCAAGATAATGTTCCAGGTGCCCATAGGAAACAAAGATGTGATGTGGTCCCAATTTCAACACATTTCCAGTCTAGCTGGGAAGACTGGAGATGTACCCAAATATTACATAAGAAGTGCTAAGTGGCACGGAAGAGGGAGAGATACATTTTTTTGAAAATCAGATATCATGTTTCAGCTGATAGGGAAGTAGTGGGTGAAGGTCTCACCACTTCTATGCCAGGGAATGCCACAAAATGGCATAGAAATTTCCCTTATAAGTCCATTTTTTCCAGGTTAAAAATTGTAATTTTTAGATAACTAACATATATTAAATCTCATTATGTGCAAAGCAATTTCACATGCATTGTATCAATTAATAACAATCTTGTATCAATTAATAACAATTAAGGGCAATGGAGAGGATTACACCATACTTTACATGTAGGGAATCTGGGATTCAACAAAGTTAAGTAACTTGCCCAAGGTCACACAGACAGGAAATGGTAAGGTCAGACTGGCACCCCAGTCTTGTGATTAACGCTCTTTTAATTCTACCCAGAATCCTCCTGAGACATGTCCTTTTCCTGCCAGTATAAATTCATCAATCTTATGGCTAAGAAACAAACTGTCTGAGTCACATTTTAAAAGAAAACACAAGGGACTTCCCTGGTGGTCCAGTTGGTAAGATTCTGTGCTCCCAATGCATGGGGCCCGGGTCTGACCCCTGGTCAGGGAACTAGATCCTGCATGCATGTCACAACTAACAATTCGAATGCCTCAACTAAAGATCCCGCATGCCGCAACTAAGACCCAGCACAGCCTAAATAAATAAATAAATAATTTAAATAAAATAAAAGAAGACACAATACATTTCCTTGGTGCACAAAAGTCAATGAGCTCTTCTTGATAAAGGAAGGATCCATTAAAACTCTTACAGTGGTCAAGATCACGCAGAAAATGGAAAAGGAAGCACAGCCTGTGAGTCATGAGGGGCCAAAGAAGGGGTAGATATTGCTGGAACTCAGTAAAATTTTGCTGGATGACAGCTCAGGATGGAGTAATCATGGAGAGAGCATTTTAGGTCATCTTGTTGTCAGCTCATTGTTACCCAAATCATCTTCAAATGCCAAACCTTTCATGGGGAATGTTAAAAAAAATGAATAATAGCTCCGGTGAAGAACTAAAGCCTGTTTCTGGGCTAAAGGATGACAAATAGGGAGCTGGGGCTCTTTCTCACTCATAATGTCTCTGGATTTCCATCTATACTTTCTTCCTGTTTTATTTGTGACCTTGCCCAAATCATTGAACTATTCTGTATTTATTTGTCTGTCTTTTAAAATGTTTATAACTTAGGGAAGATGTTAGGAACTTAATTCTGAGTCTGTAAAGAGGTAAATTTATATATTAGGTCAGTTTTGCAAACACCTGTATGATGTCAAATAACCTTTGAACTCCGTCCCCATTTTTGTCATGATGCAGCCACTGGCAGGCCACATGTGGAGAGTAATCCTTTCACATTCTACATGCCAAACTTCACCCTGATGGCCTGGGATCCAGCTGCAAAAGCAAAGGTCTTCACAGTGTCTGGACATGAATGAACACGAGCATTTACATGTGGCTTAGCAATGACCAGTCATGAACTACCTGCAAACATTTGGGCAAACTTACTTCCACCACTGTGTCCATCTCACTGACCTTGCAAACAATCAGAATACCCAAGTCTCAGACTGCTCACGAGGTAAAGGATGACTGAAAGAGGGCAAATGAGTCTTCTTGGGCAATTTAATGTGCATTCTGGGAAAGAAAGGACTGCCTCATTCTTGGATCCTAACCACTGAGAAGACAAGCGTGAAGCTGGAGGGGCCACCATGGAGTAAGTCAGCTTAACAATGAAGCCCACAGAGGAAAGCAGAGAGGAGAGGGGAAGAGAGAAAGGAGGGAAGGGGGAGGGAGGAAGAAAGACAAGGTGGGGGCTGAGATTCCAGTTCTATTGATACTTCTGACGTCACTTGAGAGCCCCTGAATCCATCTGTGCCTGAAGTTAGACCTACCATTTTGTATAACAAAAGGTAAAAATAAGAACATTAGAGAAATACATTTGGTTGTAGATTCTCTCTAGGAGGGTACGCACGAAGGTGAAAAGCAATGGTTGCCTCCAGAAGAGAAACTGAGAGGCTGGGAGACAAGGGTGGCAGGGAGACTTGCTAACCGTGTATTCATCTGCGCTTTTAAATTTTCGTACCACTGCCAATGGTAATCAAGCACAGACAAAGTTAAACTTGAATGTAAATAAAATAGAAACAAAACACAAACTTTCTTCCACTTTAGCCAATTTGTGGATAATAAAATCGCCTTGAGAGGAAACCAGATCTTTAGAGAAATCAACTCCTTTACCTTCCAAGTTACCTTCTTAAATGTTTTTTTGTTTTTGCTTTTTTGGCTGCTGCCAACAGATCAGCAAATGAGCCGTCCATTTCTACTGCGCAAATTTACACGGAGAGAACAGCCTCAACCCATGGTCCTGAGAGAGGGTTCCCAGGGTTTTAGGAATCACCCACGTAGCTGTATTCCGATGGCGCGACTTCCGTCCTGCAGCGAAAATTGATAATGTGCTTCCACAGCCGAGTTGTTAGGGCTGAGGCAGTCCGTTTTAGAAAGATTCTGGGCCCTGTGCCCTGACGGATGCAAACGCGCAATGAAGCCCTGGCCTGAAGGGGAACCTTTCAACTCCCAGTCCTTCTTCCGGGACCCGGAACTCCAGGCAAGAGCCCGAATGCGGTCCTCACTGGCAGCAATCTTTGGGCGTCCCTGTGACAGCGCGGGCTCACTAGTCCTGCGGTGCGGCAGCGACGGGGGCTTTGGGACATTTGGAAGAGCAGTAGCCTGGGAGATCCAGCCCTCTGAGCCAAGAGCGAAACCAGTCAATGTGTGTTGAACGAAGGAGTGTCGCTAGCGCAGTAAATTCAGGAGAGAACGAAAGGAACCCAAACCAGGGGATGGGTCACCACGGTGACTTTAAATACCCAGGCACTATGAAGTGAGGAAGAGCTGTCTTTGGAGACACGCCGGCTTCGGTGAGGCTGGGGAGGGAGGGCGCCCACACTCCGGAAGCCAGGCCGGCCCCGGATTCGGGTTACCAGGCATTCGGCTGTCAGGGAGGGTCCGGGCGCCCGGGGCGCAGGTGCAGGGAAGAAAAACCCTTACTTCAAAGCTGGTAATGACTTGAGGGCTCATCTGGCTACCCCGGGGCCGGGGCCTCGACACCGCACTGCGCCTCAAGGTAGAGCCGAGCGCCGGGCGCGGGTCTCGGTCCCTGGCGCGCTCAGCCCCAGCCCCGCCCCCTGCCGCGCCGCGCCCCGCCCCTCCCGCGCCGGCCGCCTGCGCGCGGCGGGGAGGGCCTGAAAAGCCCGCCGGGCAGGCGCCCCCGGCCCCAGCGCGGGCGCGAGCGCGCGTCCCCCTCCCACCGGGTGCCCTGCACTCGCCCCCGCTCCGGGCGCCTCTGATTGGTCGTCGCCCGGGCCGGCAGGTGTCGGCAGGGGCTGCGTCCACGCTGGCCCTGGCTGCCTGCGGCGCGGGCGCCTCCCTCGCAACCGCTGCCGCTGTCGCGCTCCCGCCTCCCGCGCCCGCTCTGGGCTCCCGCTGCGGCTGCGGTTCTGGCGGCCGAGGCCCCGCAGCGCTGCAGCTCAGATCTGGCGCGCCGACCGCCCCGTGCCCCTGCCTTGCTGCTCGCAGCTTCCTAATCCACGCGGCGCTTTGCGGCAGGTGCCCCAGGCTTCCCGAGGCGCGGTGGCCTGAGAGCGGCCGCCATCGATGACCCCTGCCGCCATCGATGACCCCGGTCACGGACCTGCTTCAGCCCGGCCACCCCGTGTGAGTACCGTCCCCTCCCCTCCGGCAGCTTTGCGCCACTCTCCCCCTTACGTTGCCGCAACTTCGGGGGTGGGTGTATGGAGGTGTCTCTCGCGTCCCCGTACACCCCGTGCGCGTCCTGAGCCAGGGCCCCGGGGCACTGCCAGTCCGCCTCTGCGGAGGGGCTTGGGGGGGCATCGAACTTGCTAGGGGGTCGTCGCAGAATCGGAACCGCCCCTTTCTCCCGCTGCCGGGGTCCGAGCTCAGCTCTGCGTTTCCTTCGCGGTTTGCGATTCCACTGGCCGCGTAGATCTTGGGCTGCGGTTCACCACGCACCCACTACGCTCCTGGCGCGCCGGCGGGGCGCCTTAAACCATCAGGTAAGCGCCCGGAGCAGCCCAGCGCGACGGACTTGATTCTTTCCCACTCTTAATTTCTGTAAAATGGGACTAATCAGGGACTCGTTCAAGGTCACGGCCGGTGCGCGGACTAAGAACCGGAGTCGATAGCTTCTGGCCGGGTTCTAGGACTGCCTGGGGAGGAGCGGCTGTTGCGGGGTGTGAGGTGCTCACTTCAGCTTCATCCCGGTCTCCTCCTTCCTACTCCCTCCCCTCCAACTCCGCTGCTTTTTGGTGAGGTCGGGAGCCGATTCTAAGATACCCTTCAGAGGTTGGGATGTAGCCGCGGGGTATCTTCGGGGAGCGCGGAGCGGAGCGGTTCCTCACTGGGAACCCGGAGACCTGCAACATTTGCAGCATCCCTTCCATTCCCCGTCACTTAATTTACTTATGTCTCCGCACGGTAGGGGAGTTTGCTAGGTGCCTGCTCTTAGACCAGTCCTGTTCCGTTTCCTTCTCCCACATAAGCCCTGTCCCCGAGGATAAGTAAGTATCCGAGAGACTAGGACTGCACACACTAGTTTGGGCCCAGGGACTTCCTAAGAGAAGCAGTAAGCTCTGGGCGTGGCTCCTGTCTGATTTTAGAAAATGCCTTAAGTCTGGCTTTATTTCTGCCCGCTCCACTCCCGACCCCTTGACCTGGAGGTTTCCCACTTTCCCAGGGGAAGGTGGAATCCAGTCCCAGAATGTGTGTGAATGTCGCCAGACTCATTTACTCCAGATCCGTTGAGGCAGCTCCTGTGGGGCTGTGGGCGGTTCTCAGAGTTTTGGGCTGGGGAGAGGGTCACCCCTCCTCTTTTGGCGTTATCACCCTGCCCCTCCAACTCAGCCTCCCTCGCCCCAACTCAGGGATGAGATGACCACTTAGTTTTGTGATGTCTGACAAACATCTTTGAGCCTCAACTTTTTAAATCTATAAAATGGAATAATCCCTGCTTTTAGTCTTCGGAAGGCAGTAGCGGTTCAGGGTACATGATAGATGTGAAAGTAGAGGACGATGGTCCAAGAGGATGGGACCTGAGCTGTGGGTGGAAATGGGGGTGATTTAAATATATTTTCACAGCAACTTTGGGACTGTATTCTCAGGTCTAAAAATCCCTTTTCCAAACAAACTTAGTTTGGTAAGACTTTGAAAATATTATTTTCCATCTTCCTGTTGATGTTCCTTGCCTGCCCATGGGCAGCCCCATCTCTCCTAATTACCCCCACCCCAGCCACCACATCTGTGGTTTGTCTTTGTGGGCTGAAATCTAGCTGTCTTTATGGGGCTGGGGGCTGTCTCTGTGGAGTTGGGGGTTGTGTCTGGTGGTGGGGCAGTGTGTCTGTGTGGGGGGGGCTTGTCTCTGTGGAGATGGTGTGTATCTCTTTGTGGCAGGTTCTCTCTGTGGTCTAGGTTTTGTGTGTGGAGGAGAAGGGGGAACTGTCTGCTCCAGGATCTGAGAAAGTAAACTGTTAACCACCTTCAGCAATTAAGCTAACAGTGGTATCGATTGTGTCCTGTCTCCTTCCTCCCTGTCTAGAGAGACAGAAGGAGAGCTCATCTGTGGCCATGGCCCTTAGAGCAATTGATACACAGACTGAAATACCTTGTAGAGAAGAACTAGGCATGCCCCTCTTTTTGCCTTCCTGGTTATTATTGCGTTTGTCTCAAAGGCAAGTTAAGGAGGGTTGACTGACTTGTCAGACCTTTGAGTTATAACATCATCCCAGAAAATTGCACAGATCTGAAGTGTGCCCTCAATGGATTTTCACAAACTGAACACACCTGTGTAACAAGTGCCCAGATTAAGACCTAGAATATTCCCAGCCTCCCAATTACCCCCTACAGGCACTATCACCCCCCCTCCCCTGAGGGTAACCAACATCCTGTTTAGTTTTGTCAGGTGAGTTTTATTTTTTGTTACTATTATTATTTATCATTTTAGTTTCAAAGCTAAAATGAAACTGCTTGATATTTTTCACTTTTTTATATATGCAAACCAAAGGTAGTTATACCTAAGCCAGTCCAGAAAGCTAGAAGGAAGAATTTGGTCTTAAGATCTGGGTGGAGTCTGATCTGGTTGTCCCCCGACAATCTGATCATCAGTTCTTGCGTGATGTAACAAGCCCAACCTCAGGTATAACAGTGCTGACATTGGAGGCTGGTCTATTCATAGAGTGTATTTGAATAATGCAAATCTGAAATAGTGTGATAATAAAATATGAATGAAGAAAAGACATGAGTGAATTCTTCATTTGACATATACAAATAGAAGTATTTTGAATTCCTCAAAGTTAAAAATTGGTAGAGAATCACAGAATTTTAAGGCTGAGCGAATTATGAGCTGTTTGTGCTGTTGCCACATGGTGGCGCCACATTGGCTGGGTAACTGAAATGCCCAAGTCCTCGGGAAGGAGTCCCAGGAATGAAATTCAACAGCTCAGTATCTCCAAAGGGGATTTCCAAACACTGTGGTTTTTCCAGTGTCTGGGAGGCAGGCCTCCCCTCTGGTGCCTGCTACTAAGTCCATGGATAGAACGCTATCCCAGCTTTTGAGGAGGGTGGCTTGCGGGTTTAGAGGCAGGTATATGTTGGAGGTGAATGGAGCTGAGACACTATTGCCTTCTCTTTAATAATATGGAGCTGTGGTATGTCCTTGGGATTCTAAAGGGGTTAACCGAAAAGTTAGCTTAGGTGTGTTATGATCCTTTTGGTCTCATTTTACCCCAGAATCCTTCCAAAGGTGTGAGAGAAGGAATTCTCTTTCCTGAGGCAGGTAGCTCTCTTCACAGAGCACTGTTCATGGTGAACTTGGAAGAATAAATAGGCCTGGGTGTAGCCAAACTGCTGCTAGAAGAAATGCCCTGTGTTCCACAGGGAGGGGGCCAAGTCACAGGGGAAACCACCAGGGGTGGGAGTGTTGTATCCAGCTGTGGAGAGGGCTAAGCGGACCCATCCAGTGCCCTTCTCCCGTCCATCACCTTTTAACTGTCAGTGTGTCTGAGACGCTGTTTAGAAGTCTGTATTCGTGTGATGGCTGCCATGCCTTTGATTGCTGAGAGTGTTGAGTGCTTGCATATGCTGGACACTATATATATATATATATTCATTTAATGTTCTAAACAGGAGGAGGGTGACTTTCCCATCTTATAGATGAAGGAACTGGGCCTTGACAATTAAGCACTCTAAGTTTGCACACTATGTGAGCCAGAGTGAGGATTGACAGCCAGTCTCTCAGATGGCTTCCCTAGCTGAGTTGTACCCTCTGCAGGGTGCGAGGAGTCTTGTGTAATTCTTTTGTCCTCCCTGACACCTAGTATAGCACAGTACATGTAGTAGCTACTTGAGTCGAAATCTGTGATTGCCATAAATAGAAAATTCTCTGCTGAGCAAGAGGGAAATCCAGACAGTGAAGGATGAGAATCTGGGGTTGAGTCCATGCAGCCTATAACTTTGGGGCTGAGTGTGTGCCCATCAGAATGTGTAGTCTCATTTTGTGTTTAAAATTTTATGTAAATGGAAATAGAGTCACAGACATAGAAAACAAGCTTATGGTTACCAAAGGGGAAAGTGGGTGCAGGGGGAGATAAATTAGGAATTTGGGATCAACAGATACACACTACTATATATAAAATAGATAAACAGCAAGGATCTACTACTGTATAACACAGGGAACTATATTCAGTATCTTGTAATAACCTATAATGGAAAAGAATCTGAAAAAGAATATATATATGTATGTATAACAGAATCACTCTGTTGTACATCTGAAATGAATACAACATTGTAAATCAACTATACTTCAATAAAAAAAAAAAAGATGCTCTCAGAAGAACTTTATGTTTACCTGGAATATTGAAGGGTGGAAGGGGGAAATGCATAGAGGGCTAATGGTATACACCTTTTAATAAGATGACATGTAAAAAATTAAAACAATAAACAGATACATTATAAAAATTGTTATGTAAATGGAGGCTGGCCATTGATTTTTGTGATTTGCTTTTTTCACGCAACATTGGTTTTTGACATATGTTGATAATGGTAGATCTAGTTGATTCATTTTACTGTAGTCTTTGTTTGTTTAATATTCCAGAGTTAATTCCCCACTGAAGGTCAAAATGACGTTTTTACCTTTTGCTATTACAAAAATATTGCAAGGAATATCCTTGATAGGATCTTGTAGAAATGTATAAGAGTGTGTCTAAGGTATATATCCCCAGAAGTTGAGTAACTGGGTAGTAGGACTTGCATCAACATCTCATGTTTGTAAATTTTGGAAGTTAATCCTTTGTCAGTTGCTTCATTTGCAAATATTTTCTCCCATTCTGAGGGTTATCTTTTCGTCTTGTTTATGGTTTCCTTTGCTGTGCAAAAGCTTTTAAGTTTCATTAGGTCCCATTTGTTTATTTTTGTTTTTATTTCCATTCTCTAGGAGGTGGGTCAAAAAGGATTTTGCTGTGATTTATGTCATAGACTGTTCCGCCTATGTTTTCCTCTAAGAGTTTTACAGTGTCTGGCCTTACATTTAGGTCTTTAATCCATTTTGTGTTTATTTTTGTGTATGGTGTTAGGGAGTGTTCTAATTTCATTCTTTTACATGTAGCTGTCCAGTTTTCCCAGCACCACTTATTGAAGAGGCTGTCTTTTCTCCATTGTATATTCTTGCCTCCTTTATCAAAGATAAGGTGACCATATGTGCATGGGTTTATCTCTGGGCTTTCTATCCTGTTCCATTGATCTATATTTCTGTTTTTGTGCCAGTACCGTACTGTCTTGATTTGTAGTATAGTCTGTAGTATAGTAGCTTTGTAGTATAGTCTGAAGTCAGGGAGCCTGATTCCTCCAGCTCCATTTTTCTATCTCAAGATTGCTTTGGCTATCTGATATCCAAAAAACAAACAACCCAATCCAAAAATGGGCAGAAGACCTAAATAGACATTTCTCCAAAGAAGATATACAGACTGCCAACAAACACATGAAAGAATGCTCAACATCACTAATCGTTAGAGAAATGCAAATCAAAACTACAATGAGGTATCACCTCACACCAGTCAGAATGGCCATCATCAAAAAATCTACAAACAATAAATGCTGGAGAGGGTGTGGAGAAAAGGGAACCCTCTTGCACTGTTGGTGGGAATGTAAATTGATACAGCCATTATGGAGAACAGTATGGAGCTTCCTTAAAAAACTAAAAATAGAACTACCATATGGCCCAGCAATCCCACTACTGGGCATATACTCTGAGAAAATCATAATTCAAAAAAGTCATGTACCACAATGTTCATTGCAGCACTATTTACAGTAGCCAGGACATGGAAGCAACCTAAGTGTCCATCGACAGATGAATGGAAAAAGAAGATGTGGCACATATATACAATGGAATATTACTCAGCCATAAAAAGAAACGAAATTGAGTTATTTGTAGTGAGGTGGATGGACCTAGAGTCTGTCATACAGAGTGAAGTAAGTCAGAAAGAGAAAAAAAATACCGTATTCTAACACATATATATGGAATCTAAAAAAAAAACGGTTCTGAAGAACCTAGGGGCAGGACAGGAATAAAGATGCAGATGTAGAGAATGGACTTGAGAACACGGGGAGGGGGAAGGGTAAGCTGGGACAAAGTGAGAGAGTGGCATGGACATATATACATTTCCAAATGTAAAATAGATAGCTAGTGGGAAGCAGCCACATAGTACAGGGAGATCAGCTCAGTGCTTTGTGACTACCTAGAGGGGTGGGATGGGGGGTTGGCAGGGAGACACAAGAGGGAGGAGATATGGGGATATATATATATATGTATAGCTGATTCACTTTGTTATAAAGCAGAAACTAACACAGCATTGTAAAGCAATTATACTCAAATAAAGATGTTAAAAAAAAACAAAAAAAGCATCTCTATGTTACTTCGACTCTGCTAGGTTTTGCAAATGGCCCTCTGAAGCTGTTGTACCACTTAACACTCCCACTAGCACTGTCCTGGAGTTCTTTGTATCCCAATATCTTTGGCTGTGTCTGACATTAATCAGTTGTTTTAATTTTGATTAATCTGATAAGCGTGGAATGTATTTCACTGCTTTTACTTTGCATTTCCCTTAGAGATCTTTTAAAATATATTTTGATTTTCAAGTTTTCCTTTCTATGCATTGCCATTTTTTATGAGACAAAACTTTTAGATCTTGAAACTCATCTGAAATTTATATTTCTGTACTGTGTGAGGCAGGGATCTAATGTTTTCCATATTGAAAACCATTACCCCATTATCACTGATGAATATTTATTTTCTCATTTATTTTGTTGCCATCTCTGTCATATACCAATTTTAGTTATATTTTTGGATCTGTTTCTTAACTCTTTTCTGTTCTATTAATCTTTTTGTGATTCCTGAGCTAATATCACTTTCATTTAGTTATTAAAGCTTTGTAATAAATCCTCCCTTCCTAGCCTTGTTCTTCAAAATCGTCTTGGCTATTCTTGACCCTTTAGGCTTCAAAATGAATTTTAGGATCTATCCTAAATATCACTTCCCATGAAAAATACTGTTATCAAAATTTGGTAAAATAGAAAATAAAATGTATTTTCTTGTTTCTTTTTCTTCAAATATAGTCCTAATCAAATGCTTTCATTTCCCATTATTTAGTGTGAATTTTTGGTCCCCATTTTAAGTGGATTTACTTTAAGCGACTCTTCTCTGGTACCAGATATCCTTGAATAATAAGGACCAGATGAATATAATTCTTTTAAACACAAATAAGATCTTTTTTTTCTCACTCAACAACATATAAGCAGCATTATTGTCAATGATTATTATTCTGTGTCATTATTTTTATCCTCCTAATAATCCATTTCATTTGTATACCATAATCTATTCAACAAAATCATTCTTTTAAAACATTAAGCACTTTATACTTTTTATTGTAACTTCATCTTTGTACACATTTTTATTTTCTTAGGATGAATTACTTTGTCAAAATTTACTTACTTTTATTTAAATTTTGGATACATATTGCCAAATAACCCTCCAGGAAAGTCTATAAATTTATATTGCTATTGGTAGTGTATGAGTGTGCTAGATCCCCATGCCTTGCTAGTGATAAACATAATTATTCATCAACATTGTCAATTTCATAGGCAAAGGGAAAAAAAAGAATCTGACTTTTTACTTTGCTTTTCTTTTCTAGTGGGACAGAATATACCTTCATGTTTATTCATAGCCCACGTCACTAAAGAATTTTCCATAAGGGTTGTTTCTCTTTTACTTTCTGTGAAAGAAACTTGCATTATCACTCAGTGCTTTTGAGAGAACTATCAGATTGTTTATATAGATTATGTTCATATTTTTAACTGTTAAATATTACTCTATCATATGAAAATACCATATTTTATTAATCTGTTACCTCCATGATGGACTGTAGATTTTTTCTGTATTTCTTCTGTGGCTATTACATAGATGTATGCAGTAAACATCTTTGAAATGTATTTATGCACATGCAAAAGAAATTCTTGAGGATGTATGCCCAGAAGTAGAATTTTGAAGGGTCATATTTTACATAAACTTACAACTTGACCATCTGGTGCCAAATTTCTCCCAAAGTGGTTATACTCAAACATCCCTAGCAGTGTATATCATAGTATCTGTCACTTTAAGGAAACAATAATACTAGGGAAGGAGGAACAAAGGTGTTAAAGTGAAAAGTATATATGTGTGTTTTTGTATATATAAATATCCTTAAGTTCGTTTAGAAAGCTCAGGGGTTTTTTACCTTTTCATTTCGAATCTTGCATCATATCAATGATTAAGTGTATAAATCATAAACATCACATAAATATTTACTTGGCTTAGGAGAACTGTTAAGAGTTTAAGTAAAAGGTGAGTGATTTTATAGTGCCTTTATTCAGGGCAGCCTACAAGACGGGGTTAGCACATGACAACCAGAAAAGCACCTCTACCCAGCTCTGCGCCTCCCCACCCAGGGCAGGGTTCTACCCTTAGATAATTGTTCCTTTTTATCATCTCCTCTTTTACAATTTAGAAGACCTTGGTTGGTATAAGTCCAAGGTAATAATGTACCATTAACACCATCTTGCGAATGACCTTTTGTCATCAATTGCTAGTGATGGTAAGACCAGAACAGCGTGAAACCACCAGAAGGTTATTGGGGAAAAGGCTCAAAGACGGACTTGTTTGGGGATGGGCTGGATTCGTTACTGAGAGAAACCTCATTCAGTTCAGACTTACTCTGAGAATCAATTCTGCATTTGTGTAAAGAGAGTAAGAAGAGCTTTATGAAACTGCCTAAATGCTGTTTGAAAACTGCTTTCAGCGTTGTATTCAACCATGTGTTATTTGCCCCCATTACCTTTCCTAGGTAATTGTAAGTTAAATTTTTTGGTGTACATTTATATATCATCAGCTGGGGAAAGAAAACCATTCTGTGGAAAGTCCTTTTGTGGCTATGATTTACAGTGTAATGCCACTGATGTGACAGATATGTGATCTGCAGCTGGGATGCACAAATCCATTCTGTGGGCTGACAGTTTAATCTCTCTGAGCAGACACTTCGGAAAAGAACACAAGACGTGAGAGAGAGGAAGGGGGGTGCCTACAGGACAGAGGTGCCCATGGCCCCAGGATCTAGTGTGGCTATTTGCCAAAGTCCCCAAATAATCCCATACTGACTCATGGCTCAGAAAACTGTCATCTTATATGGTTCTCCCTTTTTGGTATGAAATGTAACTACCTCAGAGTATACAGGGTCACTTTCTAGGCTTCAAAGCCTGCATATCACTGGAGAAAAGGAAAATGACCCAAGCCCCTTTATGTTATCTTTTTTCTGAAGATAGTCCAGTCTGCATATGCAGTGCTTCCAGCCCCAAACCTCTTCCTAACCTCCTCTTGAAAACCTTTGTCTCAATCATCATTTCACTTTATTTGTGCAGCTCCAGCCTCTGAAAATCTGGCAGGTTCTGTTTTTGTGTTTGTGTTATATAAATGTGGTTTTGTTGTTTTGCTTTCTTTGAAAAACAATTTATTGATCATTAGGGACTTTGATTTACTAGAATGACATGTAACCAGAGTTTTCGAGATTAGTCTCTTTCTTTTATGGCTAATTAGAAGAAAATTTTTTAAATGCTGTTTTAATGGAATCCTTGATTAAAATCTATTAGAAATCTGCCAGTGGGTCTTTCAGCTCCATGGTCCACTGAATGTCATGTGCCTCCCCCAGGACTGCAGATCTTGCAGCCCGGGTGCTTGAATGCCCACCATCCCCCAACCATCCTCTGTGCTCCCAGATCTGAATCCTTCCTCCCACGGCTTCCAGGTACCTTATGCTTGCTCTTCCCACTGCCACCACCCCTGCTTTCTGCCTCAGTTCCCCTTCCCTCAGCCTGGTGCTGATGGTGGATGCCGAAGTAATGCTGATATTTCCCCTTTTCTTCCATAAATGATCCAAAAGCAACAAAGAGAATGAGAAACAAAAGAAACCACACACCATTTCTGGCAAATTTGGGAGATGGTTGGAATTGTTTCCCTCAAAAGATGGAAGAGCTGCCAGAAGAAGAGAGATCAAGTGGCGGTGCACGGGGAGAGGCATGGAGATGTGCTCCGCGTGTTGTCAAGAACACTTCTTGGGAAGGCAGGGGCTCTCCTGGGGTACAAAACCCAAGTCTCTTCTATGCCCCAGTGGGATGAGGAAACCTGTAGAGGCAGCCACCGCTTCCCTCCTTAGCTCTTGGTCCATCTCACCAGAGTTGTTACAGGTTCTTTTTAGACTTTCCAAAGAACCAACTTTTCACTTTCTCTTCTTGGTTGTGTCATTCTTTTTCATTTTACTTAATCTCTGTTTTCATCCTTATTATTTCATTCCTTCTACTTTCTTTGGCTTTATTCTTTTTCTCACCTCTTAAATTTACATGATTACTCATTTAATTTCAGCCTTTCTTCTTTCATGTATATGCATTTAGTGCAATAAATTTCCCTCCAAGTGTTGCTTTAGCCATATTTGTATTCCACATGTTTTGATATGTAGTGTTTTGTTATTGTTCACATGTGAGTTTTTAACATTTTCATGATGATTTCTTCTTTGACTTATGACTTTTTTTTTTTTTTAATTTTATTTATTTATTTATTTATTTATGGCTGTGTTAGGTCTTCGTTTCTGTGCGAGGGCTTTCCCCAGTTGCGGCAAGTGTGGGCCACTCTTCATCACGGTGCGCGGGCCTCTCACTATCGCGGTCTCTCTTGTTGCGGAGCACAGGCTCCAGATGCGCAGGCTCAGTAATTGTGGCTCACGGGCCCAGTTGCTCCGTGGCATGTGGGATCCTCCCAGACCAGGGCTCAAACCCATGTCCCCTGCCTTGATTGGCAGGCAGATTCTCAACCACTGCGCCACCAGGGAAGCCCCTTATGACTTATTTTTAAGCTTTTATTTTATTCTTTAATTTCCAGAACCTTTTAGCAATTATTTTTCTATTTTAGTTCTATCTTTATTCTAGTTTAATATTTTTAATAATATCTACTTTAATTTTCTATTTACTATTTTAAAATATTTTAAATGTTTTTTCTATTTAAAATTTTTTTCCATTTTAAATATTTTAATAGTGATTAGAGAATAGTGATCTACATGATTCCATTTCTGTGAAATTTGTTGAGACTTGTTTTATGGCCTGGTACATAATTTTCACAAATGTTCTATATTTCCTTGAAGTTACTGGTTTGCAGTGATCCATATATGTTCATTAGCTTAAACTAGTTAACTGTGTTATTCAAATTCTCCATCTTCCTTCCTCATTTTTTGGAAGTTTGATTAATCAGTTATTGAGGGAGAAATATATAGAGGTGAATTTTTCAATTTAATCTTGTGCTTCTTTCAGTTTTTGCTTTGTATATTTTGAAGCTGTATGTTATTAGATGCATTCTAGTTTAATTTTTTCCTGGTTAGTCAAGCATATGTCATTATGAAACGACCCTCTTAATCTGTAGCAATGCCCTTGTTTCTAGGTCTGAGAAAGACAAATATCACACGATATCACTTATATGTGGAATCTAAAAAAATGAAACAAATGAACTTATTTACAAAACAGAAATAGACTCATAGACATAGAAAGCAAACTTACGGTTACCAATGGGGAGAGTTGTAGGGGGGATAAATTAGGAATTTGGGATTAATGGATACACACTACCATATATAAAATAGATAGAGGGGGGCTTCCCTGGTGGCGCAGTGGTTGAGAGTCTGCCTGCCAGTGCAGAGGACACGGGTTTGAGCCCTGGTCTGGGAAGATCCCACATGCCGCGGAGCAACTAGGCCCGTGAGCCACAACTACTGAGCCTGCGCGTCTGGAGCCTGTGCTCCGCAACAAGAGAGGCCGCGATGGTGAGAGGCCCGCGCACCGCGATGAAGAGTGGCCCCCGCTTGCCGCAACTAGAGAAAGCCCTCGCACAGAAACGAAGACCCAACACAGCCGTAAATAAATAAATAAAAATTTAAAAAAAAATAGACAGATAAACAACAAGGATCTACTGTACAGCCCAGGGAGCTATATTCAATATTGTATAATAAACCAGAACCTGAAAAAGAATATATGTGTGTGTGTGTGTGTGTGTGTGTGTGTGTATAACTGAATCACTTTGCTGTTCACCTGAAACACTGTAAATCAACTATACTTCAATAAAAAATAAAAATAAAAATAAAAAAGTAAAAAAATAGATCTGTTTCAGATAGAGCTATACCAATTTTTTTTGCTTAGTACTTGCCTATGTTATCATTTTCTTATCTTTTCACCATCAACAATTCTGTATATTTTTATTCCACTTGTGAAACTGTTGTAAAGCGCATAAATTTGCTTTATTTTTTCCAACCTGTAAGTTTTAATGTGAAAGTTATGTTCATTTATAGTGCTACTATTAATATATTTGGATTTATTTTATCATTTTACTTTCTTCTCTTTCACTGTCCCACTTTTAATATACTTACTCTATCTAATTGCTTTTTGTATTAATTTAGATTCTCTCTCCTACCCCACATTACATGTCCCTCCTCCACTTATTCAAAAGCCTTACGCTCCATTTCTATTTTCTTGTGTTTATTATATGGTTATTTTAATACACATTTTTACCTTAACAAAATCCAAACTGAATCAATCATTCCTGTCCTCCTGAGCAATTCAAGGACTTTATACTTAACACTGATCACTCCTGTACCCAATTTATATGTTAACATTGTCTGGTGTTTTAGTCAGACTTTTTAAAACCCCATCTATTTATTTTTTTCCACATGGTAAGCAATTTGTTGACAGTATGATTCCACTGTCTTCCAATTTCCATTGTTTCATTTAAAGAATTTATCTAACAATCTGATTATTGTTCTTTTGTAGTAATCTGTCTTTTCATTCCGGCTGATTTGAGTTTCTTTTCTGTGTATTTGTTATTCTGAGTTTCACTACAATGTATGTAGAAATGGGCTTCTTTTTAATCATCCCCCTCAGGATTCACTGGACTTTGTAAATGTGAGAATTGATGTCTAATCAGTGTTCTGGAAAATTCTCAGCCATTATTTCTTTGAATATTGCTTTTCCTTATTCTCTACTCCTGAAACTCTGAGCAGATATGTGGGACCTTCCTTCTATATCATTTGTGTTTTTAACCTCTCTTCCATGTTTTACTTCCTTTCTCAGTACTGCATTTGGCTTCTTATTTCAGCCCTGTCTACCAATTCACTAATTCTTTTCTCTGCTGTGTCTATTCTGTCTTTTAAACTCTCCACTGAGTTTCCATTAACTTTTTCAAATATGTGTGGTAATTTTTATAGTTTCTTGTTCATTAGTTGTACTTTGATAAACTCTTATTTCCTTAACCATAACAAGCATACTTATTTGAGGTTTTATATAAAATAATCTTATTATTAATAGGAATTTAGCAATTGGAGAAGACTGGTCAGGCAGTCTACTTCTGGGTTCCTTATTAATGTGGAATAAAGTGAAAGAACAAACAAGGGGCCAGGTAGGGGGTCAAGCCCTTGAACTAAGACCCTCCCCACCCAGAATTTTTACCCACCCCCATCATAAGGTGCAGGAGATGTTTGTGGGCTTGAGTGATACTGAGCTTCCTTGGACATCCTCAGCCTCCTCAGTGAGGACCATTGGGTGTCCTGATCCCTCGGAGTACTCAGTGAACATCAGTAGGAGCCCCTCACACTGGGTGATCATACTGACTCTGGCCTTCTGCTCCCCATTGACCAGGTCAAGTAGACACTTGAATCACTTATCCCTCCTGCCCCTTCTCACTCACGACCCCACCCGACTCTGCCTTGGGTGGACCAGCACTCATCCCATCATGCTCTTTATCCTGTTTGTCAGTGCCCTGGGCTCCAGGACCACTTACCCTCAGCTCTTGATGACTTTAGCTCCAGGTAGAGGATCTTGTTAACATCCTGGAGTTCCTTGACCTTCTTTGCTGCAATTCTCTGACTTCCACCCAACCCTACCACTTACTTCCATAGTCATAGATAGATGTTTTCTTTCCCAGTTATGGCTGGCCCTTCATAATGTGTTTCGTGCATCATGCTTTCTGATAACCAACCTCCATCTTCCAATCCTTTCCCTCTCTTACTCCAGTTCCAACGGTCCCTCAGTGTTCCTGACCTCCTGTCTGTGACCCCTGACACTTGAGGTCCTCTCCTTCTGCCTTTTCCAGCCAATGGCAATCCATTGAGCACCCTCAGTTCACTTGCTCCTCTCAGGCAGCACTCGGTAGAACCACACACTGGCTAAACCCTAATCTCTGCTTCCTCCTGCCTGCATTTGAGCTGCTGAATGTGGCCGGAGAAGAGCTCACAAACAATTGATGGGTCTTACGTGGCCAGGGATGTCAGATGGATCCTTAAAGTGCCTGATATTTCTCTGGTCCCTGCACTCTCCCATTCTCTTCACTGATTGTTTCACATTCGCTCCCATCTCCGCAGACGCCCACACCTCCTCTTCATTCTCACTCTTACACGATGTCCCTGCTTCCACTCTCACTGAGAAAACTGAGCCATCAGAGGGGAGCTTCCACAGATTCGCTCCACCATCTGCCTACCTGCCCTGCATCTGTTGCCATATACTCTCCCTTTTGTTTGTGACTAAACATGAAATCTCTATGCTCTATCCAAAGCCATTCCCTCTACTTCCTGGCACTGGAGCCCATCTTCCTTGAATACTCAAGGATATCACTCTAGTAATTCCCCCTTCTGTCTTCTGTATCACCAGTTTCCCTCTCTCTACCAGGTAATTCCCTCTCTCTACCAGGTAATTCTACCATGTAATTCCCTCTCTCTACCAGGTAATATCACCAGTTTCCCTTTCTCTACCAGGTAATTCCCTCTCTCTACCAGGTAATTGGCTTATAAACATGCTATTTCTTCTTTCTTGGAAAACACTCCCTCCTCATATCACTTGCACTGCTAGCAGTGGCTCCATTTCTCTACTTTCCTGTATATAAAAACTAGTAAAAAGAGTTGTCCAGACTTGCTGTCTGCAAATCCGCTCCTCACATTCTCTGTTAAACCCACCCTTGCAGGTTGCCAGCCAAGTTTCATCAACTTCACAAGAAACTGTCGAGATTGACCATCACCTACTAAATACAAGGGTCTGTTCTCAGTCCTCATCCTCCATGGACTTTTAGCATCATTTGACTCAGCCAATCAGTCCCTCCTCATTGGTACACTTTCTTCACCATGCCTGGAGGATACACTCTTGATTTTCCTTTTAACTCCTTGGAAGTACTCTCTCCTCTCTCTAGCTGGTTCTTCATTTTTTGCTTGTCCTTTTAATGTTGGAGTGCCCCGCAGCTCAGTCTTTTCTCTTCTTTGCCTTTTTGTTTATATCCCCTTCCTGCAGACCTCGTCTTGTTTCATGGTTTTAAATACCATTTATGCCAGTGATCCCCAAACATATATCTCTAGGCTGGACCTCTCTCCCCAACTCTTTGAATAACCTCCTTGACATTTCCTGGATGTGCAATAGTCATTTTCAAATCACTTTTTGAAAGTGGAACCCCTGATCTTCCCCCCAAACCTGTTCCACCTGCATTTTTCTCATCTTAGGTGTCTTGGTTACAATCAATATAAAACTTACTAATGCCTTGTTTTACCTTCTTTTTTTCATACTAATCTTTGAAATCTAATATGTATTTTTCAAACATGGCACATCTCTTTCTGGATGCTAAATTTTCACCAGAATTACTTGATTTATATTTAGACTTAATGAAATAAACAGTTAAAAAATACATCCACATACCCATGTTGTTATATAAATGTATTTAAATGTTTTCCAATTACTCAAATGAATATCATTTAACAGGAAAAGTTAGAGTTGCTTTGCATAGCATCTGGAACTCTGTTGGTCAGAAGTCAAGAATTTTGTCTGGAAGATTCTCATTTCTGCAAAATTGGAAGTGGGAGAAATGCTGGAATGTAGAAAAGATAAGCAGATCTCCAAGAGCGGTCTCTTACTGTTCCTTCTACACCCCACACCCTCTCACGTTGTGTTCATTCTTTGTATCGTTACTGCATGGCTTTTGTTTATTTGTCTTCAGAAATAGTTTCAGTGCCTCCTTTCTGAATAGGGAGGACTCCTGAGGTACAACCCAGAACATAGTTGACTACCTGGCATTAATTTTCTTCAAATGATTCTCCCCCAGATTCATGGAAAAACTCCTCAAATAATTATCTTTCCAGTGGGAATGGATGTCTTACAGTGTTTCTGTTTTCCTGTTAGAAACATGTGAGAAATTCACTTAATTGCAAGACAAAAAGGCTGAATGTTGTGTTTTTCCCCTTTTAGAATCATTATTCTGAAGTGGTCTCAGAAATAAGGTTTTGGGACTTGGGAGGACGGTATTCAGTACTTAATACTTACATCAGATAAACCTGATAAAAGTGAAGAATTTTAAGAAAATGCCATCAATCTTAAGCATGGGGAGTTTGAAGTACATAGCACTCGTTTCTCAGGTAGGGACTTAACGGAAAATCGTCTAGTTAGCATATAAACAGGTTTTGTTTTTAAAAGAGTATAAAATTGTTTAGAGGGGACCTTCAAGATGGTGGAGGAGTAAGACGTGGAGATCACCTTCCTCCCCACAAATACATCAAAAATATATCTACATGTGGGACAACTCCTACAGAACACCTACTGAATGCTGGCAGAAGACCTCAGACTTCCCAAAAGGCAAGAAAATCCCCCACGTACCTGGGTAGGGCAAAAAAAAAAACAGAGACAAAAGAATAGGGACGGGATCTGCACCTCTGGGAGGGAGCTGGGAAGGAGGAAAAGTTTCCACACACTAGGAAGATACTTCACTGGCAGAAATGGGGGGTGGGAGGGGGTAAGCTTTGGAGCCATGGAGGAGAGCACAGTAGCAGGGGTGCAGAGGGCAAAGCAGAGAGATTCCCACACAGAGGATCAGTGCCAACCAGCACTCACCAGCCTGAGACGCTTGTCTGCTCACCCACCAGGGTGGGTGGGGGCTGGGAGCTGAGGCTTGGGCTTTGGAGGTCAAATCCCAGGGAGAGGACTGGGGTTGGCTGTGTGAACACAGCCTGAAGGGGGCTAGTGCGCCACAGTTAGCTGGGAGGGAGTCCGGGAAAAAGTCTGGACCTGCCTAAGAGGCAAGAGACCATTGTTTCGGGGTGTGCGAGGAGAGGGGATTCCTTCCCTGTCTCCCCACAGAAGGCAGAGCACCGCCTAAATGAGCTCCAGAGATGGGCGCGAGCCATGGCTATCAGCTCGGACCCCAGAGATGGGCATGAAACACTAACACTGCTGCTGCCACCACCAAGAATCCTGTGTGCAAGCAAAGGTCACTATCCACACACCCCCCTGGGAGCCTGTGCAGCCCGCCACTGCCAGGGTCCCGTGATCCAGGGACAAGTTCCCTGGGAGAACACATGGTGTGCCTCAGGCTGTTGCAACGACACGGCAGCCTCTGCACTGCAGGCTCGCCCCGCATTCCAATTATAACTACCGTACCCCTCCCTCCCCCAAGCCTGAGTGAGCAAGAGCCCCCTAATCAGCTGCTGCTTTAACCCCATCCTGTCTGGGTGGGAACAGATGCCTGAGGGCGACCTACATGCAGAGGGGCCAAAACCAAAGCTGAACCCCAGGAGCTGTATGAACAAAGAATAGAAAGGGAAATTTCTCCGTGCAGCCTCAGGAGCAGCGGATTAAATCCCCACAGTCAACGTGATGTACCCTGCATCTGTGGAATACCGTAATAGACAACGAATCATCCCAAAATTGAGGCCGTGGACTTTGGGAGCAACTGTAGACTTGGGATTTGCTATCTGCGACTGATTTGTTTCTGATTTTTATGTTTACCTTAATTTAGGTTTTAGCGCTTGTAATCACTGGTGGATTTGGTTACTGGTTTGGTTGCTCTCTTTTATATTTTTTAATTATTTTTTTATTTTAATTTTTTTTTCTTTCTTTTTTTCTCCCTTTTCTTCTGAGCCATGTGGCTGACAGGGTCTTGGTGCTGGGGCCTGGTTTCAGGCCTGAGCCTCTGAAGTGGGAAAGCCGAGTTCAGGACACTGGCCCACCAGAGACCTCCCAGCCCCACATAATATCAGTTGGCGAGAGCTCTCCCAGAGATCTCCGTCTCAATGCTAAGACCCAGCTACACCCAACGGCCAGCAAGCTCCAGTGCTGGACGCCCCATGTCAAACAACCAGCAAGACAGGAACACAACCCCACCCATTAGCAGAGAGGCTGCCTAAAATCATACTAAGTTCACAGACACCCCAAAACACACCACTGGACGCGGCGCTGCCCACCAGAAGACAAGATCCAGCCCCACCCACCAGAACACAGGCACCAGTCCCCTCCACCAGGAAGCCTACACAAGCCACTGAACCAACCTCACCCACTGAGGGCAGACACCAAAACAAACGGGAACTACGAACCTGCAGCCTGTGAAAAGGAGACCCCAAACGCAGTAAGTTAAGCAAAATGAGAAGACAGAGAAACACGCAGCAGATGAAGGAGCAAGGTAAAAACCCACCAAACCAAACAAATGAAGAGGAAATAGGCAGTCTACCTGAAAAAGAATTCAGACTAATGATAGTAAAGATGATCCCAAATCTTGGAAATAGAATGGAGAAAATAGAAGAAACGTTTAACAAGGACCTAGAAGAACTAAAGAGCAAACAATGATGAACAACACAATAAATGAAATTAAAAATTCTCTAGAAGGAATCAATAGCAGAATAACTGAGGGAGAAGAACAGATAAGTGACCTGGAAGATAAAATAGTGGAAATAACTACTGCAGAGCAGAATAAAGAAAAAAGAATGAAAAGAACTGAGGACAGCCTCAGAGACTTCGGGGACAACATTAAACGCACCAACATTCGAATTATAGGGGTCCCAGAAGAAGAAGAGAAAAAGAAAGGGCTGAAAAAATATTTGAAGAGATTATAGTTGAAAACTTCCCTAACATGGGAAAGGAAATAGTCAATCAAGTCTAGGAAGCACAGAGAGTTCCATACAGGATAAATCCAAGGAGAAACACTCCAAGACATATTAATCAAACTCAAAAATTAAATACAAAGAAAAAATATTAAAAGCATCAAGGGAAAAGCAACAAATAACATACAAGGGAATCCCCATAAGGTTAACAGCTGATCTTTCAGCAGAAACTCTGCAAGCCAGAAGGGAGTGGCAGGACATATTTAAAGTGATGAAAGGGAAAAACCTATAACCAAGATTACTCTACCCAGCAAGGATCTCATTCAGATTCGATGGAGAAATTAAAACCTTTACAGACAAGCAAAATTTAAGAGAATTCAGCACCACCAAACCAGCTTTACAACAAATGCTAAAGGAACTTCTCTAGGCAGGAAACACAAGAGAAGGAAAAGACCTACAATAACAAACCCAAAACATTTAAGAAAATGGTAATAGGAACATACATATTGATAGCTGCCTTAAATGTAAATGGATTAAATGCTCCAACCAAAAGACATAGACTGGCTGAATGGATACAAAGACAAGACCCATATATATGCTGTCTACAAGAGACCCACTTCAGAGCTAGGGACACATACAGACTGAAAGTGAGGGGATGGAAAAAGATATTCCATGCAAATGGAAATCAAAAGAAAGCTGGAGTAGCAATTCTCATATCGGACAAAATAGACTTTAAAATAAAGACTATTGCAAGAGACAAAGAAGGACACTACATAATGATCAAGGGATCAATCCAAGAAGAAGATATAACAATTGTAAATATTTATGCACCCAACGTAGGAGCACCTCAATACATAAGGCAAATGCTAACAGCCATAAAAGGGGAAATCGATAGTAACACAATAAGAGTAGGGGACTTTAACACCCCACTTTCACCAATGGACAGATCATCCAAAATGAAAATAAATAAGGAAACACAAGCTTTAAATGATACATTAAACAAGATGGACTTAATTGATATTTATAGGACATTCCATTCAAAAGCAACAGAACACTTTCTTCTCAAGTGCTCATGGAACATTCTCCAGGATAGATCATATCCTGGGTCACAAATCAAGCCTTGGTAAATTTAAGAAAATTGAAATCATATCAAGTATGTTTTCTGACCACAACACTATGAGACTAGATATCAACTACAGGGAAAAAAAACTGTAAAAAATACAAACACATGGAGGTTAAACAATACGCTACTAAATAACCAACATATCACTGAAGAAATCAAAGAGGAAATCAAAAAATACCTAGAAACAAATGACAATGAAAACATGATGACCCATTGCCTGCGGGATGCAGCAAAAGCAGTTCTAAGAGGGAAGTTTATAGCAATACAATCCTACCTCAAGAAACAAGAAAAATCTCAAACAATCTAACCTTACACCTAAAGAAATTAGAGAAAGAACAAAAAAATCCCCAAAGTTAGCAGAGGAAAAAAATCATAAAGATCAGATCAGAAATAAATGAAAAAGAAATGAAGGAAACAATAGCAAAGATCAATAAAACTAAAAGCAGGTTCTTTGAGAAGATAAAAAAAATTGATAAACCATTAGCCAGACTCATCAAGAAAAAATGCAGAAGACTCAAATCAACAGAATTAGAAATGAAAAAGGAGAATTAACAACTGACACTGCAGAAATACAAACAATCATGAGAGATTACTACAAGGAACTATATGCCAATAAAATGGACAACCTGGAAGAAATGGACAAGTTCTTAGAAAAGCACAACCTTCCAAGACTAAACAAGGAAGAAATAGAAAATATAAACAGACCAATCACAAGCACTGAAATTGAAACTGTGAGTAAAACTCTTCCAACAAACAAAAGCCCAGGATCAGATGGCTTCACAGGCAAATTCTATCAAACATTTAGAGAAGAGCTAACACCTATCCTTCTCAAACTCTTCCAAAATGTAGCAGAGGGAGGAACACTCCCAAACTCATTCTACGAGGCCACCATCACCCTGATACCAAAACCAGACAAAGATACTACAAAAAAAGAAAAATATAGGCCAATATCACTGATGAACATAGATGCAAAAATCCTCAGCAAAATACTAGCAAACAGAATCCAACAGCACATTAAAAGGATCATACACCATGATCAAGTGGGGTTTATCCCAGGAATGCAGGATTCATCAATATACGCACATCAATCAATGTGATACACCATATTAACAAAGTGAAGGATAAAAACCATATGATAATCTCAATACATGCAGAAAAGGCTTTTGACAAAATTCAACACCCATTTATGATAAAAACTCTCCAGAAAATAGGCATAGAGGGAACCTACCCCAACATAATAAAAGCCATATATGACAAACCCACAACCAACATCATTCTCAATGGTGAAAAACTGCAACCATTTCCTCTAAGATCAGGAACAAGAAAAGGTTGCCCTCTCTCACCACTATTGTTCAACACAGTTTTGGAAGTTTTAGCCACAGCAATCAGAGAAGAAAAAGAAATAAAAGGAATCCAAATTGGAAAAGAAGAAATAAAACTGTCACTGTTTGCAGATGACATGATACTATACATAGAGAATCCTAAAGATGCTACCAGAAAACTACTAGAGCTAATCAATGAATTTGGTAAAGTAGCAGGATAACAAATTAATGCACAGAAATCTCTGGCATTCCTATACACTAATGATGAAAAATCTGAAAGTGAAATTAAGGAAACACTCCCATTTACCATTGCAACAAAAGAATAAAATACCTAGGAATAAACCTACCTAAGAAGAAAAATGACCTGTATGCAGAAGACTATAAGACACTGATGAAAGACATTAAAGACGATACAGACAGATGGAGAGATATACCATGTTCTTGGATTGGAAAAATCAACATTGTGCAAATGACCATACTACCCAAAGCAATCTACAGATTCAATACAATCCCTATCAAACTACCAATGGCATTTTTCACAGAACTAGAACAAAACATTTCACAATTTGTATGGAAACACAAAAGACCTTGAATAGCCAAAGCAATCTCGAGAAAGAAAAACGGAGCTGGAGGAATCAGGCTCCCTGACTTCAGACTATACTACAAAGCTATAGTAATCAAGACAGTATGGTACTGGCACAAAAACAGAAATACAGATCAATGGAACAGGATAGAAAGCCCAGAGGTTGACCCACGTTCAAATGGTCACCTTATCTGTGACAAAGGAGGCAAGAATGTAAAATGGAGAAAAGACAGCCTCTTCAATAAGTGGTGCTGGGTAAACAGGATAGCTACATGTAAAAGAATGAAATTAGAACACTCCCTAACACCATATACAAAAATAAACTCAAAATGGTTAAAGACCTAAATGTAAGGCCAGACACTATAAAACTCTTAGAGGAAAACACAGGCAGAACACTCTATGACATAAATCACAGCAAGATCCTTTTTGACCCACCTCCTAGAGAAATGGAAATAAAAACAAAAATAAAACAAATGAGACCTAATGAAACTTAAAAGCTTTTGCACAGCAAAGGAAACCATAAACAAGACAAAAAGACAACCCTCAGAATGGGAGAAAATATTTGCAAATGAAGAACTGACAAAGGATTACTCTCCAAAATATACAAGCAGCTCATGGAGCTCAGTATTAAAAAAAAAAAAAAAATCCAATCCAAAAATGGGCAGAAGACCTAAATAGCCATTTCTCCAAAGAAGATATACAGACTGCCAACAAACACATGAAAGGATGCTCAACATCACTAAGCATTAGAGAAGTGCAAATCAAAACTATAGTGAGGTATCACCTCACACTGGTCAGAATGGCAATCATCAAAAAATCTACAAACGATAAATGCTGGAGAGTGTGTGGAGGAAAGGGAACCCTCTTGCACTGTTGGTGGGAATGTAAATTGATACAGCCATTATGGAGAACAGTATGGAGCTTCCTTAAAAAACTAAAAATAGAACTACCATATGGCCCAGCAATCCCACTACTGGGCATATACTCTGAGAAAATCATAATTCAAAAAAGTCATGTACCACAATGTTCATTGCAGCACTATTTACAGTAGCCAGGACATGGAAGCAACCTAAGTGTCCACTGACAGATGAATGGATAAAGAAGATGTGGCACATATATACAATGGAGTTGCTCAGCTATAAGAAGAAATGAAATTGAGTTATTTGTAGTGAGGTGGATGGACCTAGAGTCTGTCATACAGAGTGAAGTAAGTCAGAAAGAGAAAAACAAATACCGTATGCTAACACATATATATGGAATCTAAAAAAAAAAAAAAAAGGTTTTGACGAACCTAGGGGCAGGACAGGAATAAAGACGCAGATGTAGAGAATGGACTTGAGGACACAGGGAGGGGGAAGGGTAAGCTGGGACGAAGTGAGAGAGTAGCATTGACATATATACATTACCAAATGTAAAATAGATAGCTAGTGGGAAGTAGCTGCATCACACAGGGAGATCAGCTCGTGCTTTGTGACCACCTACAGGGGTAAGACAGGGAGAGTGGGAGGGAGATGCAAGAGGGAGGGGATATGGGGATATATGTATACATATAGCTGATTGTTATACAGCAGAAATTAACACAGCATTGTAAAGCAATTATACTCCACTAAAGATGTTAAGAAAATAATTATTCAGATAACAAAAAAAAAATTGTTTGGGGTTCAGTGTAGAGGCAAAGACCTAATTTTAGGGTAAAGTGGTGCCCCCAGTGAGCCTGCACAAATAAGATGACTCAGCAGTAGGCCTGATGGCATCTGTGCCATTCAGGTGGCTTCACTATTTAGATGTTGTTCTTCAACTAGATGCCTGAAAATGTGTCTTAGGGGGGCTTAATATTCTTAACCTTAAATGTAGTCATTTTCCTACTAGAGAATGGACTTGAGGATATGGGGAGGGGGAGGGGTGAGATGTGACAGGGTGAGAGAGTGTCATGGACATATATACACTACCAAATGTAAAATAGATAACTAGTGGGAAGCAGCCGCATAGCACAGGGAGATCAGCTCGGTGCTTTGTGACCACCTAGAGGGGTGGGATAGGGAGGGTGGGAGGGAGGGAGATGCAAGAGGGAAGAGATATGGCAACATATGTATATGTGTAACTGATTCACTTTGTTGTAAAGCAGAAGCTAGCACACCATTGTAAAGCAATTATACTTCAATAAAGATGTTTAAAAAAAAAAAAAAAAAAAAATGTAGTCATTTTATTTCTGGGAATCTAGCCTAAGGGGAAAAAATCCTTAATGTGGAAAACCCTTATGCACAAACATGTTTATCATAGTTTTCTATGAAATACTCCAAAATTAGAATCAACCCAGAGGTGCAACACTAGGAGCAGGTCAGTGAGTATTATATATCCACTTGATACAATATAATGTAGCCATTAGGAGTGATGCTTGAACGTGATTGCACTAACATGAAAAAATGCTGGAGATAAAGAGTTTAGCGAAAAAAGATGCATACTTCTGTGTATAATAGGACAAAAATAACAACGGTCCCTACAAAAAGTGGGGGAAATGAGACTTAAATGAACCAGTGGGTTGGCACTCGTATTTTTTTGATGCTGTTAGGTGATTAATCTTCTTTTATGATATTATCATATCTTTCAAATTTTCATAAATGGGAACTTGGGGGTATTGAAAACTACACAAAAACTGTAAAGGAAAAACTCAGAAGAATGAGGTGGGCAGAGACCTGTTAGAGGTTCCTTCTGATGAGCTCCTGGCCTGGATTGTTCCCCTTCAATAACTGTTTTGCAGAATTGAGAGTCCAGAAGCAAGCGATAGCAAAGAGATGGCTCAGGAAAGGGGTCCCGGCCAGACCAGGTTGGGGTGCACATTGTTAGCAGATCATCTCCCACCCATGTCTGTGGAAATTCAGAGCAGGGCCATGTGCTTTATTTCTGAGTTCTCCTCTGTCTGGCACATCACTGGGTCCAAGTGGGCACCAAGCAGTGTTTGCTGACTTTAGAATCAGTGAGCAGAAACTATAGCAAATTCCATCGACCACATTACGGAATATTTACGTTATGCTTTTCGTGTGTTACCTTTGGATTTTGAGGAAAACAATGAAGACAATTTGGCTGGAGAGGGTGTGGAGAAAAGGGAACCTTCTTACACTGTTGGTGGGAATGTAAATTGGTGAAGCCACTGTGGAGAACAGCATGGAGGTTCCTCAAAAAACTAAAAATAGAATTATCATATGACCCAGCAATCCCACTCCTGGGCATATATCCAGACAAAACTATAACTTGGAAAGATACATGCACCGCTATGTTCGTAGCAGCACTATTTACAATAGCCAAGACATGGAAACAACCTAAATGTTCATCGACAGGTGAATGGATAAAGACGATGTGATATATATATATACACACAATGAAATATTACTCAGCCATAAAAAGAATGAAATAATGCCATTTGCAGCAACATGGATGGACCTAGAGATTATCATACTAAGTGAAGTAAGTCAGAAAGAGAAAGACAATTACCATATGATATCACTTATATGTGTAATCTAAAATATAACACAAATACAATGTTCATTGCAGCTCTATTTACCAGGACATGGGAGCAACCTAAGTGTCCATTGACAGATGAATGGATAAAGAAGATGTGGCACATATATACAATGGAATATTACTCAGCCATAAAAAGAAACGAAATTGAGTTATTTGTAGTGAGGTGGATGGACCTAGAGACTGTTATACAGAGTGAAGTAAGTCAGAAAGAGAAAAACAAATACTGTATGCTAACACATATGTATGGAATCTAAAAAAAAAAAAAGGTTCTGAAGAACCCAGGGGCAGGACAGGAATAAACACGCAGACGTAGAGAATGGACTTGAGGACACGGGGAGGGGGAAGGGTAAGCTGGGACAAAGTGAGAGAGTAGCACGGACATATATACACTACCAAATGTAAAATAGATAGCTAGTGGCAAGCAGCCGCATAGCACAGGGAGATCAGCTCGGTGCTTTGTGACCACCTAGAGGGGTGGGATAGGGAGGGTGGGAGGGAGACACAAGAGGGAGGAGATATGGGGATATATGTACACATATAGCTGATTCACTTTGTTATACAGCAGAAACTAACACACCATTGTAAAGCAATTATACTCAAATAAAGATGTTAAAAAAAAAGTTATGTTTAAAAAATAATAATAATAAAATATAACACAAATGAACTTATCTATGAAACAGAAACAAACTCACAGATATAGAGAACAGACTTGTGGTTGCCAAGGGGGAGAAGGGGTTGGGGGACGGATGGATTGGGAGTTTGGGATTAGCAGATGCAAACTGTGATATATAGGATGGATAAACAACAGTGTCCTACTATATAGGACAGGGAACTATATTCAGTATCTTCTGATAAACCATAATGGAAAAGAATATGAAAAAGAATATGTATATATATGTGTATAACTGAGTCACTTTGCTGTACAGCAGAAATTAATACAACATTGTAAATCAAGTATACTTTGATAAAATTTTAAAAAATGAAGACAATTTGTTTTCCATTTCTATCCAATTTGAGTTAAATATCCATTGTCATTACTACTCAGTGCTAAACTACCTTCCCTGCCTTCTGTAGTCCTTCTCAAATGCTGAACCACTTTATTTAAAATAAAGCTTCAGGGACTTCCTGAAGTGGCGCAGTGGTTAAGACTCTACCTGCCAATGCAGGGGACACGGGTTCAATCCCTGGTCCGGGAAGATCCCACATGCCACGGAGCAATTAAGCTCATGCGCCACAACTACTGAGCCTGCACTCTAGAGCCTGTGCGCCACAACTACTGAAGCCCGCACGCTCTAGGGCCTGCGTGCTGCAACTACCGAGCCCACGTGCTGCAGCTACTGAAGCCTGCACGCCTAGAGCCCGTGCTCCGCGACAAGAGAAGCCACTGCAATGAGAAGCCCATGCCCATCAACGAAGAGTAGCCCCCGCTCGCCACAGCTAGAGAAAGCGCGTGCAGCAACAAAGACCCAACACAGCCAAAAAAAAAAAAAAAAAGAACAAGCTAATAAAAAAGTAAAATAAAATAAAGCTGCAGATTTTTGGTTAGCTTCTGCTTCAGAGTTCTATAATCTTGTATAGAGATTTCTATAACACACCTTTAATTATCTTTGAAGTAGCTAACTTTAATTAAAGTATGTGTCTCTGAACCTCCTGCCAATGCGAAGACGTATTACTGAAGTATAGCTGGGTTGGTGAAACCCGCCAAGGAGCAGGCTAATGTTAAAGATCATTAAACAATTTCCCTCCTGCCATGGTATTGAACTGTAGATTTCTGTTTCTTTTTTTATTGCCTAGAGCAACTTTGCTCTCCTCTTTTTTCTCTATCCAATAGGACATTATCTAGGATCAAATCTCTTTTTAATGTTATTGCTTACATATGTTTGAGTATAACCACAGTCTGAAAGGCCTAGCTGAGCACAATATTTTACTGTAAGCCTTTCCATTTGAAACTATTTTCCTTTTGAAAAATGTACACTGCAGTCCAGTTCAAACATTTATTTCGACTTTTACTATATTGAAGCTTCAAAAAAAGAAAGAAAGAAACCTATTTATTGCACTCAGGCCTTGGGTCATTGCAGACACCACGGCATTCAAAAAGATCAGGTCACAGAGGTGTTTTGAAGATCATCTGGTCCAGAGGTAGAAAACTGCTGGATCAGAAGTCATCAGTAGGTCATCCCACCAGGTGATGTGCTACATCGGTGAGACGAGTGAATTCCATGGACGTGAGTCCATGGCCAAACTTTGTTTGCTGTAAATGAGTTTCTTGGTCAGCCACAACATGCTGGGGGGAACCATGACAGTGAATCAAGTATTCTGTAAGTGATGGATAAAGGTGCAGGCATAGATGGAAAATTTATACATATGTATTCCAGGAAGGACTCACTAACCCCTCTATGACAGAAGATCTAGTGCAATCACTCTGCCAGCAGGTGACTGACTGGCTTCCCCCCCATCCACAGCTCAGCACTGGTCTCTGGTGTTGGGAAGATGGGTCCTCAGCAGTGGTGACAGGCAGATTAGGCCTGCAAAGAGGAAGTCTGTGAGATTGGACCCATGTGTAGCCACGTTGTTGGACCCTCCTGCCATGTCCATTTTGTACAAGGGCTCACTGAATAAGCACTGGGGAAGAGGCTGCCTCACCGCCTCGGGTGTCCTCTTGTCCACCGGATTGTTGAGAACTTCCGCATAGATATTCAAATATCATCACACTCCGCCTCTCTGAGAGATCTGCACACACCTCTTTCTCAGACTTCCTTGTCATTGATCTCCCAAACCTGTTCTTTTCCCATCTGCCATTCTGTTGGCTACTGTCCACGAATTGATGTCTGTTCCATTCTTCCAGACATCTCTCGGTCCAGACAATGCGGAAGATCAGTATACAGTTTGAAATCCTGCCCACCAGCAGGGTGACCCCTCACTGCTATCCTTCAGGGTCACCCCTGACTGGGGCTGTAATGCTACAGCTGTCCACTTCTGGCGGGTGTCAGTGATTTCTTACAGAATCATCCACAAATCCAGACTGAGGTTTCTCCTCTTATGTTGGTTGATCACCAGGAACTTTCTATGAGAACGTAGCTGTGGATTGAGGGAGAGGAGACATAGCAGCAGACACAGGAGACATGGGAGTCTTGAGTCACCTGCCCATGCAACTTACACCTTCTGGAACGGATTGGGTCTAATTTCTTATATAGCATTTCCACTTGACGGTGGGTCCCTACTGTGCACGCCAAGCCTAACAAGCAGCTCAGAGCTAGCTTCTGCTGGTCACATGGTCACCTGATGTCCCCTAGTTAGGCATTCAGTACCAGGGCCTGGTAGCAAGCATGAGCTATTTCTCAAAAGGAAAATAGTTACCTGTAGAGGAGGGTGTAGTTCTGCTTTAACACACCCTTGAAAGCCTTTGCGGTGCTTCTCCTAGAGCTTCCCAGAGGTCCTGTATGGCATCTCTCTTTGCTGTGGACATTTTGATATCATTGCATCTGTTGGGTCCTGCATAAACCAAGGGACAGAGCCTCTGGTAGTGCCGCCTGGACTGTTTACATATAAATTGATACTTCTAAGTAAGTACCTGATAATAATTTGCTCTCTTTGGAAGGTAAATATTCTCTAGCTCTGGGCCCCACTCAAAACTGGATGCTTACAGTTTACATAGTAAATGGCTGAGAGCAGCGTACTTGTATGTTTCTATGTGTCATCTCCAAAATGCAAAAAATCCCGCAAGCTTCAAGCCTTTGTTTTTACTGAAAGGCTAAATGATGATTAAAATAATAACAATAACAATAAAACAACAGCTGTAGACAGTCTAGAACAACCCATCAGAGAAACAACAGGCTAAACTATGTGGTTGGGACTGAGGCTGCTGCTGGAGAGTCAGTGTGCTGATTCTGTCTCACTCTAGGGCCTGGAGGAGGCGCTGCTTAGGGCACAGATGTCTGCTCTTGGCACACCGGGCTTGAATTACAGTGGGAGCTGGTTTAGAAACTGACTTTTTATCACACGTTTGAAAAGTACCCCTCATTTGGGAGTTTACTATTTCCATACATTTCATTTCCTCTTCTTGAAGATGTCATCTCTATTTCTTTGTCTTCCTTTAGCTTATTGAGGCCATTTTGCTTTCTACTCATGTATAGACTATATCTCTGAGTTTCAAAGTCATTTATTGAGTTTTAGACATTTGGTAGGCATTTTGGATGACCTTATTAGGCACAGAATAGTTGACACTTAGCACTGTGGCAGGACTTGGTGAAATTTGGCAAGAGTTCTTTTTGATAGGCTGCTCTCAGATCAATCAATCAACAAACAAATGTCACCAACCCACAAGTAACCCACAAGTAACAGCTGAGCATGCCACTCATGACAAAGGACAAACAAGACCGGTTCCCCCTTTAGATAGTTATAGCCCAGACACCAGACCAGCCCCCATGGCAGAGCCCAGCCTAGAAGGACTCTGTGTGTACTGGTC
The DNA here is from genome assembly GCF_028564815.1 of Eubalaena glacialis. Taxonomy (NCBI): domain Eukaryota; kingdom Metazoa; phylum Chordata; class Mammalia; order Artiodactyla; family Balaenidae; genus Eubalaena; species Eubalaena glacialis. The sequence continues at coordinate 68,749,291 of NC_083722.1, read as the reverse complement.
TTTATTGCCAAGAGCAGTAAAGCCTGCCCCTCCTGCCAGATGCCATCTTGGGAAGGAGGAGGGAGAGGGAAGGAGCTGCCCATTGGGAGTTGAACTTTGACCTGCCTGAACATTTTCCAAGAGGCAAGAGTTTAATCAAGGAGTAAATAGGCAGCTTTGAGTCATTTTCTCTGCTTTCTTCTCAACTTCGAGCTCCCACCTAGACAACTGCAGTGGCTACAAGGTGCCTGCCTCTGTCCCTGTTCACCTCCATCCCAGTTTCCCACCACTACCCGTGTGACCCCAGGAAAGCACAAACGCTGTATCTCGGGTTGCTCGCCTGGTTAGGACCCTAAAGTGGCTCCCAGGGCCCTCGGGTGAAGTCCAAGCTCTTTAACAGAGCTTCACAGACTCCCTCTGCGACCCTGCAGCAGACATATTGAGTGATAGGCCATCGCTAAGGGAAGCTTCTGCCTGTGCTCCTCCCTCAGCCTGGATACCTGCCAACCCTTGCCCCACCTAAGGGCCCTGGCCGAGGCAGGACCGACACCCGGAAGTCTCTCCATCTCTGGCTCCTGCCCTCCCTCTTTCCCCTGATCCAGGGGCAATGACTCCCGGCCCATTCCTCAGGTAGCCCTTACCACTTTGGGCCTGATTATCCTTTATCGCCAGCTGTCCCAGCCTCTATTCAGTGAAGGTATGAACAAACAGTACTCACCCTGGGTCCTGAGATTAAGTCCCAATGTGCATGACTAGGGGAACCCTCTGAGGTTTGCATACTAAAAACCCAGGCTCTGCAGCTGTTATTTGCTTACACTGTAATTGTGCTGTTTACATATAAACTGATACTTCTAAGTAAGTACCTGATAATAATTTGCTCTCTTTGGAAGGTAAATATTCTCCTTTTCTCATCTACTATTCATTGTCTTAATCCCTGTGTTTTGAGAACAAATGGAACGGTAAATTTTAGCCTACCATGTTTGATCACAAATTTGGAATTGATGAAGTCTGAATTAGTGAAGTTTTAATGCGTATGTTTTCACAGTCTTATGTGGTCAAGTTCCAAATGCAGCCAGCTGTCAACTCTTATCTTGACACACTTTTATTACAGTCAGAAGAAATGTACCAGACTTTTATATAATAGAGGGAGCAAAGAGCATCATTATCCAGTTGAAACTGAAGAGGAAATTCTCAGTGGGCTGAAGAGCTGTGTATTTTTATCGAGTGTTCATTAGCTGTCCTCTGTGCAAGGGATCAACATGAAAACACCCAAAGGATGGGAAGCAGACAGAGAAAAAGCCCAAAAGGCAGGAGAGGCATTGCAGGGCTTCCACTGTGACCAAAGGCTCAGAAAACAAGAGCAGGGGATTGTAGGCATTGCTCTAATTCAAGATGGCAGAGAAATGCACTGGGCTCTACTACAGACCTATTAGTTTGGTCATTGTAGATAAGGCCAGAAAAATGCAATCAAGGTTTATAAACCAGGTCATTTATATGCCAGTAATGTGTAATGTGTATATGTGTCTGTATTAGCCAGAGTTTCCAGAAAAACAGAACCAATAGGATATGTGTGTCGTATATATATGTGTGTGTGTGTATATATGTATAAAATAAAAAGATTTATTTTAAGGAATTGGATCACATGATCATGTAGGCTCACAAATCCCAAGATATGCAGCTGGAGACCCAGGAGAGCCAGTGATGTAGTTACAGTCTGAGTCGGAAGCCTGAGAACCAGGAGAACCAATGGTGTAATTTCAGTGTGAAGGCCTGTACTGTAGCAGTAGTGAAGGCCCCTTTGTGAACTCTGCTGGGCATACCTGGGGCTACTGGGAAGCACATAGTAAGAGGCTGACAGCTATGTAGCTTTCAGTTTAGACCAGGTTTTCTCAACCTTGGCATTATTGACATTTTGGACCAGATAATTCTTTGTTGTGGGGAGCTGTCCTGTGCATCATAGGATGTTTAGTAGCAACCCCTGGCCTCTACCCACTAGATGCCAGTAGCACACCCTATTAGAAACAACTAAAAATTTCTCCAGACATTGCTGATTACCTCCTGGGAGGCAATATGGTGCTCAGTTGAGAACCACTGGTTTAGTCTCCCATTTTATTTCCCTTCCACCCCCTCCTCCTGCTAACTCCTTCCACTCTGTGCTCAGGGTGTGTGTGTGCCCATCTAATACCGTTTGAAACATCTCCCAATACCTGTTGCCAGCAGAGGCTGTGGCAGCAGCTCCCCCACTTTTACCATCCTTACTTCTGAAGAAGTTTCCACCAGGATCTAATAGGTAGAAAATGCCATCAACTCTCAAATGGATGGGGATAATGAGATCTCCCCACCAATTTTCAACTTCTAGAGCTGCTCTCATTTGCCAGAAATAAAATCAAAGTATCACTTCTGTTTAATGGGGAAGGAAGTTTTGCCTCAAATAGCATAAGCTTGGAGCCTCCATGAGGTATCAGGAGGGTCAATGGTTCAGATGGAGGTCACAGGGGCTATAAGAGCTGATGCCTGGCTGTCTCAGGGTGATGGCATCCAGACTATAGGAAGCCATAGGTTCCCTGTGCAGCTAGGCTTGGAGCTGATCTGGCTTTTCTGCAGATCTCACCCTTTTTCTGCAAGGGTCCCTTGTAGAATTTTAGTCTGCAGAGTATGCCTGGGGACAGCCATTCATAGGCCAGAGTGTCCCTGGGGCCAGAGGGAATTACTTTTTAAATTTTTTCTTTCATTTAGCAATCAAGATTGTATTGGATTCTCTTGGCCCTTACATTTCCATATGAATTTTTGGATCAGCTTGTCAGTTCTTGCAAAAAAAGAAGCTGAGATTTTGATAAGAATTGCGTTGAATCTGTAAATCAATTTTGAAAGGTCTGCTATCTTAACATTGTCTTCCAATCCATGGGATGTGTTTCCTGTGTTTAGTGTACAAGTCTTAAACCTCTTGTGATAAAATTACTCATAAGTATTTTATTTTTTGATGCTATTGTAAATAAAATTGTTTTCTTAATTTCATTTTTTGAAGTGTTCATTTATAGTGTATAGAAATATGATTGATTTGTGTATACTGATCTTGTATCTTGCAACCTTGCTGATCTCAGTTTTTTGGTTTTAATTGGTTTTGTGTATGTGTATTCCTTAGAATTTTCTATATATGAGATGAATATTTTCTCTGAATATTGATAATCCCAATTTTTCCTTCCCAATTTAGATGCTTTTTAGTTCTTTTTCCTGCCTATTGCCCTGGCTAGAACCTCCAGTACAATACTGAATAGAAATGGTAAAAGTGACAATCTTGTTGTGTCCATGACATTTGGGGGGAAAGCATCTATCCATTCACATTGAGTATGGTGTTGGCTGTGAGTTTTTTGTAGACAGCCTTAATCAATTCAAGAAAGCTCCCTTCTATTCCTAGTTTGTTGAGTATTTATATCAGAAAGAGTATTGGATTTTATCAAATGCTTTTCTGTATTAATTAAGATTATGTGATCTTTGTCCTTTATTCTATTAATATGCTATATTATATTCATTGATTTTCACATGTTCAACCAACCTTGAATTCCTGGCATAAATCCCACTTTGTTATGGTGTACATAATCCTTTTTTGTATGTTGCTGGATTTTGTTTGCTAATATTTTGTTGAGGATTTTTTCATCTATATTCGTAAGGGATATTGGTTTATAGTTTTATTTTATTGTGATATCCTTGTCTGTTTTTGGTATCAGGATAATTCTGGCTTCTTAAAATGGGTTAAGAAGTGTTTCCTCCTATTCTATTTTTTGGGGAAGAGTTTGTGAAGGATTGGTATTAATTTTTCTTTAAATGTTTGATAAAATTCACCAGTGAAGCCACCTAGCCCTCTGCTTTTCTTTGTGGAAGTTTTTGATTACTAATTCAATATCTTTACTAGTTATAGATCTATTCAGGATTTCTATTTTGTCTTGAGTCAGTTTTTGTAGGTGTCTTTCTAGGATTTTTTTCATTTCATCTAGGTTATCTAATTTTCTGGCATACAACAGTTCACAGTATTCCTTTGTAATCCTTTTTATTTCTGTAAAGTCAATAGTGATGGCCCTCTTTCATTCCTGATTTTAGTAATTTGAATCTTTTGTATTTTTTCTTGGTCAGCCTTGCCAAAGATTTGTGAATTTTGTTGATCTTTCCAAAGAACTAACTTTGGGTTTTGTTGATTTCTCTCTATTGTTTTTCTATTCCATTGATTTGTCTTTATTATTTCCTTCCTTCTGCTTACTTGGGTTCAGTTTGCTTTTTTTTTTTTTGTCTCTTAAGGTAGAAGGTGAGGTTATTGATTTGTGATGCTTCCTTTTTAATATAGGTGTTTATAGCTATAAATTTACCCATAAGCACTGGTTTAGCTGCATCCCATAAGTTTTGGTACATGTGTTTTCATTTTTATTTATCTCAAAGTATTTTCTTATTTCTCTTGACCCTTTGGTTATTTAGAGTACATTGTTTAATTTCCATATACATGTGAATGTCCCAAATTTCTTTCTGTTATTAATTTCTAATTTTCTTCCATTGTAGTTAGAGAACAGATTTTATATTATTCAACTCCTTTAAATGTATTGAGATTTATTTTACAGCCTAATATATGGTCTATCTGGAGAATATTCCACGTACACTTGAGAAGAATATATGTTGTACCATCATGTAGAGTGTTCTGTAGATGTCTGTTAGATCTAGGTAGCTTACAATATAGCTTAAATCTTCTATATCCTTGCTGATGTTTTGCTAGTTGTTCAATCCATTATTGAAGGTTAATATTGAAATCGCTAATGATTATTGCTGAATTGTCCATTTCTTCCTTTAATTCTGTCAGTCTTTGCTACAAAGACTTCCTTTAGTATTTCTTGTAAGGCAGGTCTGCTAGTGATAAAGTCTCTCTGTTTTTGCTTATCTGGAAGCCTTAATTGTCTTAATTTATCCTTCATTTTTGAAGGATACTTTTCTGGATATAGAATTTTTGGATAATAGTCCTTTCCTTTCAGTTCTTTGAATATATCATCTCAATATCTTCTGGCCTCCAAGATTCCTGATAAGAAGTCAGCAGTTGACCTTATTGAGGATCCCTCATGTGTGATGAGTCATTTTCTGTTTTACTTTCAAGATTCTGTATTTTCTTTGGCTTTTAACCATTTGACTATAATGTGTCTAGATGTGCATTCTTTGAATTTATCCTACCTAGAGTTTGTTGAGCTTCTTGGATGAGCAGATTAACACTTTTCATCAAATTTGGGAAGTTATCCACCATAATTTATTCAGTATTCTTCAATTCCTTTTTTTCACTCCTGTTAATTATCATTCCCAGGAGATAGAATCTGACATCCAGTATGGGTCAGGTGACACCCCTGGTCCAATCAGCTGTGCCCTGGTGGTGTGACCATGTCTCCTCTGGGCCATTCCTGTGTTCAGGTAAAGGATGAGTCTCAGAGAGGGGGCTGTTCATGGCAGGGATAACACCCTTGAAGGTGAAGGAATGAAGATCAGTGAGTCTTACAGCCCAAGCACCACTTGCTCAAAAGAAGTCACAGTGAAAGTACATATCGGACCATTTGTGTTTTTCTTTCCTTCCCAGGCAAGTTCTTTTCCTTTTTTACCCCCTGATAACAAGTGCCTTAAATGGGATAGCCCTAACATTTTGATTCCTTTGTAGGAATAAGAAATTTCTTTTCAGTTCTAGTCAAGATCTAGCCATGGTCAAAGAGGGAAGCCCTAGCAGTATTCACCCTTTATTACTTTTAGGACTTTGGATAGTCCAAGTTAATCTCTGTACTTCTCTCTATGTATTAGGTGCATCATCATCATCATCATCACCACCACCACCACACACACACACACACACACACACACACACTGTGGATTTGTAAAGATCCCATGCATGCATTTGTCCTTGACCCATCTGTTCTAGGTTCCTTTCTAGAATGTCGCTTGTGTAGACATTGACCTTTCATGATGAACCTCCCATTATGTATGTATTTCCTATTCTTGGAATGTCTGGTTTTTTTCATGTGCAAGGTTGTGCTTACTAGTTTCCTATAGAAGTATCTGTATCCTTCCTCTAGTTGTTCTAGCCAAGAATAGTAAAGACAATTCTACCTTTATTTTGGTTTCCTATCTTTAAATTTGTTTCCATTTGCTTTCCTTTTTAAGTCATCAGCTTCTTATAAAGCTCATATAACTCTGTAGCTTCTTATGATAATTGCATAAAAACCCCAGCTAAATCAATTCAGTAATTATATTAGAGTAGCTACTGGAATTTGTCATCATGGGATGGACTTATGGCAATAATTCCCAAATAGTCATTTCTTTGGATGTTAAGAGGTAGCTGTTATTAAAGAAAGAGGTATTTGCAGACAAATGCATTTGAGAACTACAGGGATAAACAAAATCAGACTGGTTCTTTGGTGACAGACTTCTTAGAGGTTCTGATAAGCTTATATGCACTGTGTATCCCTGAGAGGGCAATACAGTTTGAGGCATTTCTCACCTTTATTTCATCACAGAGCTCTCCTTTCTCAGATCGCTTGTGGGAACAGTGACCTGAGAAACACACATTAGGGAAATGGTGATATAATTAAATCTTTAAGTTTATTAATTTTCTCATTACTAAATTTTAAAATGTATTCTCTCTGCTACCATCCTAGCTGAGTATAAACCAGAGAAATCCAGGGGCAGGAGCACGGGTCTGGAAGTCAGAGCATCTGAACTGGTTTTGTGTCTGGGAAATCACTTCCCTTTGGGCAATGAAAGAGTCATACTTTCGTGACCTCTGACTCATGGACATTGAAGCTTTTCCAGCCCTAACGATGCTCTTTCTCTTGTGCAGGGAATCTAATTGTGTTTCCTGTAGAAAAGGGAAGAGCTTTTACCATTTCCCAAAAAGGGTTTCTCATTATTCTCTGTCTTATCCATTTACAGCTACTTTATTTATTTCTTTACAGAAACCATTTATCCCTCTTGAGTCCTGATCATTCTTTTTAGATTTGATATGATCAGAGTTATCACTTCTGTCTTGTACTAACTGGGCATCTTAGAATCTCATTTGGAATTCTCAGGAACCAAAAGCCAGTGAAGTGAAATGAAGGGGACAGACACGTCACCTTCTGGGAAACTCCAAAGTGCCATTATCACCTTTAATGGGGTGTTTTAAAGGAAGAAGTCGGTCTGCATTTTCCCTGTGCCCTCTAATCTGTTTCTCCCTGCTCATCGGGAGACTAGAAGATGGCAGCTATGAAGCTTCCCCTTTCCTGAGCAGCCTAGGGGTGGGACCTTATTTCTAATTCACTCCCTCAGACCAGCAGGTGCTCTAGGCACTCTCCCCACCCATAATGTGATTATCCCTAGCCAAATCTTTTGTGTCCTCCACAGAGGTCCCATTTTGTTCTGTATAGTTTTATCACATTTATTGCTAAAAATATATGTATACTTGACTTTCTGTGTTTTTGAACTTTATATAAAAGTAGTCATACAGTTTGTATGCTGTACATGCATATATATGTGGCTTCTCTATCTCAACAGCATGTTTTTAAGATTCATCTATGTGGAATATACCTTCAGAATGTTCTTTTTCATTGCAGTGGAGTATTCCATTGGTATGAAACAAGTATACAATATTTGTTTATCCTTCTTCCTGCTTATGGATGTTTGGGGTGGTTTACAGGTTTTACTTATTTGTTTTATTTTTTTTGTTATTTTGAATGTGACTGTCACTAATGTTCTTCTGTTAGGTTGAACTGTGTGAAATAGGCGTTTTTATAGGCTCCTATTTATTTCATATGATTCAACCCGATTCCTATCTGTTGGTGCATATTTGCAAGATTATATCTGAGGAATATACCTAGGTGTGGCAGAAATGCTAATTCATAGGTACATGTATCTTCAACTTTGAAAATGATGCCTAATTGTGTTATAAAGAGATTGTACCAATTTTTACTCACTATATCAAAATTGTCCCACCTCCTGTCAACACTTGATAAAGATGATTTTGGTGGGTGTGAAATATGGTTTTAATTGCAATTCTCTAGCTACCAATGACATTAAGCATCTTTTTATATGTGTATTTGCCATCTCTGTTTCTTCTTCTGTATAAAAATGTGGAAATGACTTTGGAACTGGCTAAGCGTAGAGGGTGGAAGAGTTTTGAGGTGTATGTTAGAAAAAGCCTAGGTTGCCTTGAGGAGACTATTGGGAGAAATATGGATGTTAAAGGTGATTATAGTGAGGTCTCAGGAAGAAAAACGGAGGGACTTCCCTGGTGGTCCAGTGGTTAAGACTCTGCACGTCCACTGCAGGGGGCGCAGGTTCGATCCCTGGTGGGGGAACTAAGATCCCACATGCCGTGTGGTGTGGCCAAAAAGTAAAATAAAATAAGAAAGAAAAGAGGAGAGCTGCAGAGAAAGCTTCTCTCATGTTAGAGAACACATATATCATCATGAACAGAATGTTGGTAGAAATGAATGTTAGAGGTACTGGTCTCAGACGGAAATGAGGAAGATTTTACTGGAAATTGAAGGAAAGCCGTTCCTTGTTATAAAGTGGCAGAGAATTTGGTTGAATTGTGTTCTAGTGTCTTGTGGAAAGCAGAACTTGTAAGTGATGATGAACTTGGATATTTAGCTGAGAAGAATTCTAAAATAAGTATTAAAGACTGGTTTGGTCTTGCTGCTATAATAAGATGTGAGAGGAGAGAGGTAAATTGAAGAAGGAATTGTTACACTAAAGGAACCAGAACTTGCAGATTTGGAAAATTCTGTCTATCCATATTGCAAAAATGAGAAAGTCTGTCTGTAGAGAGCAACAGAGGTGTGGCTGGACAGCCATTTGCTAAAGAGATTAGAGTGTGGCTCACGGATCCAGTCAACCATTGCAGCAGAAGCCGGGAATAGAGACGCCGTTATTCAGGACAGATCTGTAGAGGACCTCTTGTCTGATGGCTTGGCCCCTGTGAACTGCATGGGAAGCTGACAAAGTTTTTGAGAATTTATATCAACAGAAACACTGCCAGCTTAGGCTAAACAGAGACAGGACAAATGAGGGAAGGCTGTTGGATTTCTGAGAGTCTACAGGATGGGCCAGTAGAGCTATTTGGCTACAAACATGCATTATCCTTCAGGACAAGGGAAGAATGATCCTGAAGACAAATCAGAGGTCTGCAAGGGTGCCACTGTCACCATGACCTGGGGGATGGGGCTGTCCCTCCTCAATTACCAAGGGTGGGCCAAGCTGCTGTGGCTACACCCAGGGCCAAGGGGGTGGGACAGCCACCCTGGCAGGCTCGGAGGACAGAGCATGGAGCCCAAGAGGATTATCCTTGAGCCTTAAACAAACAAAACAAAACAGAAACAGACTCATAAATACAGAGAACAAACTGGTGGTTGCTGGAGAAGAGGGGGTCGGGGGAACAGATGAAATAGGTGAAGGGAATAAGAGGTACAAATATCCAATTATAAAATAAATTAGTCACCGGGATGTAAAGTACACACACAGGGATAAAAATTATTAAAAAATAAACATCAGAGATTATGCATGGAAAAAAGTACACATAGAGAACATGGTTAATAATATTGTAACAACTTTGTATGGTGACGATGGTAACTGGACTTACTGTGGTGATTATTTCACAATGTGTAAAAATATCGAATCACTATGTGGTACACCTGAAACTAATACAGTATTGTATGTCAAGTATAACTTAATAAAAAAAATCTAATGGAATTTGCCCTGCTTTCAGACTTGCTTGAGACCTAAGACTTCTTTCTCCTTTCCAGTTTCTCCCAGCTAGAATGGAATGCCTATCCCATGCCTGCCTCACTGTTCTATTTTGGTAACAGGTAACTTGTCTGGTTTCACAGGTTCACAATGGGAAACGAATTTTGCCTCAGGATGAATCATACCTCAAGTCTCACCTATACCTAATTTAGATAATAATGAGATGAGAATTTGGACTTCGAGTTGATGCTGCAATAGGTTGGGACTGTGGTGGCTGTTGGGATGGGGGTGAATGTAATTTACATGTAAGAAGGACAAGATATCTGGGGGAGCAAAGGGTGAAGTGTTACAGGTTGAGTTGTGTCCCCTGCCAAATTCATACATTGTAGTCCTAACCCCAGTAACTCAGATTGTGACTGTGTTTGGAAGATAGGACATTTAAAGAGCCAATTAAGTTGAAATGATGGTGTTAAGGTGGGCCCTAATCCAATATAATTGGTGTCCTTATAAGAAGGAAAAATTCAGACATAGGTGTGCACAGAGGGAAGACCATGTGAAGACACAGGGAGAAGATGGCCATCTATAAGCCACGGAGAGAGGCTTCAGGAGAAGTCAACTCTGCCGACATCTTGACCTCAGACTTCTAGCCTTCAAGACTCTGAGAAAATACATTTATGTTATTTAAGCCACCTAGTCTGTGGTGCTCTGTTACAGCAGCCCTAGCCGATTAATACACCTACCTATATGCCAATACCACTCTGCCTCGATTATTGTAGCTTTATAATAAAGACATTCAGTATTGAGTAGAGGTTGTAAGGGTGGTCATTCTTGCCTTTCTCCTGATCTTAGGGGGAAACAGTCTTTCATCATTGAATATGATGTTAATTGTAGGTTTTTGTTGTTGTTTTTTTTTAATGCCTTTTATATGATTGAGGAAGTATCTTCTAGTCTTAGTTTTCAGAGGGTTTCTATTATGAATGGGCATGGAAGTTTGTCAAATGCTTTTTCTGCATCTATTGAAATGATCGGATGATTTTTCCCTTTTATTTTGTTAATGTGGCAGATTACTCTGATTGATTTTTGAATGCTGAAACAACGTTGCATTGCTTAGATAAAACTCACTTGGTCATGTTATATAATAATGCTTTTGAAATCTTGCTGCATTGGTTCCACTAATATTTTGTTGAGAATGTTTACATTTACGTTTGTGCTGCCCTTCAGTTCTGGGCAGTTTTTTGGAATTATGTATTTGATTCATCCCTGGGTACAGCCATTCATTAAAAATGATTTTTAAAAATATAGTTTCCCATAATTTTTAGGTATGCACTGCTGGGAGGTATGACTTTGAAATATCATCTTTTCTAGTTCTGAGAAAATGTCTAAAAAGATTATTTTACTATATATATATATTTTTTTTGGCAGAGGAGAGTTTATTGATTTCTAGTTTATATTTCATAGTCATGTGATAAAAACTTCAAGGGATATAGTATATATAGGATTTTTTTTTACACTTTTATTTATTTATTTGGCCTGACCATGCGGTTTGCGGGATCTTAGTTCCCAGACCAGGGATTGAACCCGGGCCCCCAGGAGTGAAAGCCCAGAATCTTAACCACTGGACTGCCAGGGAATTCCTCTATGATTTTTTTTTAAGTATGATTTATTTTATCTTACAATTATGTGTGATATTTAAAATTTGAAACTTCAAACCATAGAACTTTAGAAGTTTTAGATATTGTGTTTTGGTGTTTTGTGGAAATCCACACCAGGTCTCATGTATGCTTCATTCTGTCGAAAAGAATAATTTATCTATTTTTTTCTAATTTAAGAGTTGGGATAAATGACACCGTTGAGAAGTTACCTTCTCTTTTTCTCCACAGTCTTGCTGAAGTTGTCTGTAAATGTTTGTTGAGTATGAGAGCAGAGCAGGATACTATCTTATGTAAACACTGTGTCTAATTTTGTTTAATAACAACATTGGTTGATTTTATCCATGGAGGACTTTTATCTTGCCCTCAATTTGTGGTCTCTCCTTTGATTTCTCAGGTCTCGTTCCATTGTCTGTGTTTGGTGTTAAATCATGGGGAGGAAGCTGGACCTGTCTGGTCTGACCGATGATGAAACAGAGCATGTTCTCCAGGTGGTTCAGCGAGACTTCAATCTCCGAAAAAAAGAGGAAGAGCGGCTCAGGTGAGATGCTTCTATTTCCCACCTGGGTACAGTGAACCATATGTGGACAAGTGAAACAGGCTTCCTGAGTGTTCCTTGCTGCCAGCCCTACGCTCAAAGTCTTTATGTCATGTAAACACACAGAAGAAGAATGTCCTTCCCTTTGTAGTCAGGCTGGCCAGCTTCAACACTGGGCATCACAATGTCAGCTCAGAAATGTGACTGTTCACACTCGCAGTCAAGTTTGTGTTCGGCTTCTCACCCTGTAAATTATTAGCTCTAGAATGGATGGAGTTCATGCTGACGGTGGCTGTTTAGAGCTTGCTCCTGGCTTTAATTTTCTTGTCGGCAGGTACTACTGAAGAATAACCAAAGTGTTATATAAATGGGAGAATTAGATTCATAGCTGTACAACCTTCTGTTAGAGCTCTCAGCTACCATGGTGCAGGAAGAGAGCTCTGAAGACCTGGTACAAGGAAAGTGACCACCAGGCTGGGATGGGGTTACCTGGCTCAGCATCATCCTCCTCATTTTATACAGGGAAAAACTGAGACACAGAGATGGGGGCCTTGTGACTCCTCTGCAGTTGGTATTTCCTCGTGGGATGTTCTTGGAAGTACTGTTGCTGTCTAAATTTGGAAGAAGTCAGAGTGATGGAAATGCGGTCATGTGTTGGGGTTTGTGTGTTAGAACCTGATGGCAAGTCATCATGAGCTCCCCTCCTCCATAAACCTGTTTTCCCTCGGGATTCCACAGGTTTGTCATGGCACTGTCTCCTTCCTTAGCCACTGAGCTCAAAACCTCAGTCTTTATCATTCTTCCCCTGACTTGGTCCCCACACAGGGCAGGGCCAGGCCCTGTTATTTCTGCCTCCTCAGCATCTCTCCCAGCCCTATCCCAGTCCAGCTTTCGTGGCTTTTCATCCCAGTTGTTGCAGTCACCTTCTCTATGATCCTCCTGCCTCCAGTCCTCCAGGGTGGTGCCCCATTTCAGCTCTAACCATGCCCTTTCCCACTCTGCTTAAAATTGACATGGGTTGTTTTCCTTTGCCCTTGGAGTTTCTCAGACTTTCTGTTTCTGTAGAATATTTACCTCCCTTACTTGTAAGTACTCTAGTGTAATTTACTTTACTTCCACCATGATTTTTTCCCATATCGTATATATTTAATATGTGCTTATTAGATGGAAGACAAGAAATCTGTTAATTAAGTAGTTATTTGATTTAAAAACCATGTGCCACAAAAAAAGACATATGGATCAATGGAACAGAATAGAGAGCCCAGAAATAAACCCACACAATTACGGTCAATTAATCTTCAACAAAGGAGGCAAGAATATACAATGGGAAAAAGACAGTCTCTTTAGCAAGTGGTGCTGGGAAAGTTGGACAGCCTCATGTAAATCAATGAAGTAAGAATACACCCTCTCACCATGCACAAAAATAAACTCAACATGGCTTAAAGACTTAAACATAAGACATGATACCATAAAACTCCTAGAAGAGATCATAGGCAAAACATTCTCTGACATAAATCATACCAATGTTTTCTTAGGTCAGTCTCCCAAGGCAATAGAAATAAAAACAAAAATAAATAAATGGGACCTACTCAAACTTACAAGCTTTTGCACAGCAAAGGAAACCTTAAACAAAATGAAACAACAGCCTACGGAATGGGAGAAAATATTTGCAAATGATGCGACTGACAAGGGCTTAATTTCCAAAATATACAAACAGCTCATACAACTCAACAACAAAAAACAAACAACCCACTTGTAAAATGGGCAGAAGACCTAAATAGACAGTTCTTCAAAGAAGAAATACAAATGGCCAATAGGCACATGAAAAGATGCTCAATATTGCTAATTATTAGAGAAATGCAGATCAGAACCTCACACCGGCAGAATGGCCATCATTGAAAAGTCTACAAATAACGAATGCTGGAGAGGGTATGGAGAAATGTGAACCCTCCTACACTGTTGGTGGGAATATAAGTTGGTACAGACACTATGGAAAACAGTATGGAGGTTCCTCAGAAAACTAAAAATACAATTACCATATGATCCAGCAATCCCACTCCTGGGCATATATCCAGACAAAACTCTAATCCAAAAAGATACATGCACGCTTATGTTCATAGCAGCACTATTCACAATAGCCAAGACACGGAAACAACCTAAAGGTCCATTGACAGATGAATGGATAAAGAAGATGTGGTACATATATACAATGGAATACTACTCAGCCATAAAAAAGAATGAAATAATGCCATTTGCAGCAACATGGATGCAACTAGAGATTATCATACTAAGTGAAGTCAGAAAGAGAAAGACAAATACCATATGATATCACTTACATGTGGAATCTAAAATATGACACAAATGAACCTATCTACGAAACAGAAACAGACTCACAGACATAGAGAACAGATTTGTGGTTGCCAAGGGGGAGGGGGTTGGGGGAGGGATGGAGTGGGAGGTTGGGGTTAGCAGATGTAAGCTTTTATATATAGAATGGATAAACAACAGGGTCATACTGTATAGCACAGACAACTATATTCAAAATCCTATGATAAACCATAATGGAGGGGCTTCCCTGGTGGCACAGTGGTTAAGAATCCAGCTGCCAATGCAGGGGACACAGGTTCAAGCCCTGGTCCGGAAAAATCCCACATGCCGCAGAGCAACTAAGCCCGTGCGCCACAACTACTGAGCCTGAACTCTAGAGCCCGTGAGCCACAACTACTGAGCCTACATGCCACAACTACTGAAGCCCACGCGCCTAGAGCCCGTGCTCCGCAACAAGAGAAGCCACCGCAGTGAGAAGCCCACGCACCTCAACGAAGAGTAGCCCCTGCTCACTGCAACTAGAGAAAGCCCGCGTGAAGCAACAAAGACCTAATGCAGCCAAAAATAAATAAATAAAAAGTAAATAACATTTTAAAAAAACATATGGAAAAGAATATTTTAAAAAAGAATATATATATGTATAACTGAATCACTTTGCTGTACAGCAGAAATTAACATGACACTGTAAATCAACTGTACTTTAATTTTAAAAAAATCAATGTGCCAGGCACTGTTCTAGCTGTTGGATACATAACAGTGAGCAAAATAAGTCTTTGCCCCATGGAGTTTATATTCTAGAGCTGTGCTACCCATACTGTAGCCACCGACTACGTGTGGCTTCTGTGCACTTGTAATGGGGTGAGTCTGAATTGAGATGCACTTTAAGTGTAACATACACACCAGATCTCAAAAATTTAGTACCAAAACATGTAAGATATCTCATTAATAATTTTTATATTGACTACATTTTGAAGTGCCAATGTTTTAGATATACAAGCTTAAAGAAAAGACATTAAAATTAATTTTTCCTGTTTCTTTTTACTTTTTTTTCATATGGCTACTAGAAAATTTAAAATTAGACATGTCTCACAATATATTTCTATTGGCTAGTGCTGCCCTAGAGGGAGGAGAGAGAGAGGAAGTAAATAAATACAAACATATTTATATGTATTAGGTAGTGGTGAGAGCCATGAAGAAGAATAAAGCAGGGGAGGGGGACAGAGACTGGCCAGGGATGGGCAGGGTGCTCTCTTTTGCACGGGCTGGTTGGGGAAGACTTCTGTGGTGAGACTTGAGCAGAGACTTGCTGGAGGTGAGGGAGGGAGCTGGGCTGCTCTTTGGGGTAATATCAAGCAAGGTGGAGGGAACAGCAAATGTCAAGTTCCGATTCAGGGATGCGCCTTTATGTTTCCAGAGGAGCTGGAAGGGAGGGAGCCAGGGGGAGTGTAGTAGTAGAACAAAGTCCAAGCAATATCCTAAGCCCAAACCACGTGTAGTAAATCCAAACTCAAAACCACTGCAATTGTCAAACCTTTCCCTGACTCTCTGCATTGCTTGGATTTAGGAGACAAGAAAGAGTCTTCGAAGCTATGTTACAGAAAGTATTTTTGAATTCTTTAATATTTGCTTCAATGAGCATAAGACGCAGAATGGAAGATTTTTCTTTTAAGGTTTCAAACTGAATTGTGTTTATTTTCTCCCGGCCAGCTGTTCCTTATTTACCTAGTTTCTCTGGTTAGGTTTTGTGAGGGTAGGTCTTGGGTGTAGAGGTTACACAGTGTTTCTAATGATCTGTTCTTCAGTGTTGACATAAAATGTAGTAAATAGTAGTGAAAACGTGAATTAACTGTCCTCAGAACATATGATGGTAAGGGAAACAGAGAGAGTAGGGCTGAAGCATTCAGCACAATTAGGAAATAAATTCATGGAAAGATAACTAGAAGATATAACAGCTGTGAACTGGCACTGCCCTGGGTGCTCTGCACAGTTCATACTATTGATTCGTCATAGGAGTCCCCGTAAGGAGGATCCCCATTTACATGAAGGCACCCAAACACAGAGAGGTTACAAAGCTTTCTCAGAATCACACAGTTAATTGGGGTAGAGCCAGGATTCTGTTTCCCACAGCCTCTGAATTATACAGACTGGATTAAGCCTTTTCAAAACTGTTCTTCTGTGCAGGTAGAAGAGCCCTGTCCCCCACTCCCCACCTCACCCCCTAATGAGCACAGTCACACCACAACTGGGTATATCAGCTCCTGTGTATATGCACAGTCATAGGTCTTCCTGTATAAAGAGACTCTGTGGACCCCATTTCACTAAGATTATGTGCATTCCCAGCACTGGGGATGTGGGGTATTGAACATTTAATCCCATTAAAGGCTATACGCATAGTAGGACTATTTGGGGGGAAGACAGAGGACTGGGTGGGCCTGAGAATAGTGGACATGCAGCGGCAGACAGAGGAGGGGGTACTTATGTACAAACAAGTGCAATAGAGTGAGTGTTGATTGCATTTTCCAGGACACACCGTAGTATTAAAACTATAGATGGAGCACGTCGGAGAACAAAAGACATGTTGACCCCTGCTCCTACCTCCAGGGGCTTGGGGTCTAGACAAATCAGGTGAATGTGTAGAAAATACACACTATACTTGATTAATTTTATTCTTTGTTTTTCTTTCTTATCAGATGCTTTCATGCAAACATTGAAAAACAAAATGGTAAAGACCTTACAATGAAAAGCACCAGTCCTCCGCTCCATGTTTAATCGATTTTGTCCTTAGTTCTGTAGTCCTCCTAGCATTACCTCCATAAATCTAAAAAAATATGCTTATGTTGCTATTTCTCGATGTATCAATTTTAGATAGTCTTTCCTTTCTCTGTTCTGAATGGTGGGGATTTTGCTCACTTACATAGACTACTTTTACTTTTTGTTTCTTGATGGTTATATTATTTGTGGTTTGGTTTTCTATTGGTCATCTTTCAAACAAACAGTATACAGAAACCTCTGGGTCTCGTTCCATCCACATTCACCACCCTTTCTTGGTTCTGGCAGCACACGTATTCGTATGGCTAGTATGCATATGGCATCCCTACCTTCCATCAACCACCCTTTCCACTTTCCTTATCTCACATCTGTCCCTGCTGTACCTGTACTCTTACATATTCAAGGGCTGTTCTGCAAACATAAATTTGAGTCTTTCTTGTTTTGTTCAGAGGTTGACACTAATGTTGAAAATCAATAGGCAGCCCTTAAGTTATTATGATTGAAAATAGTGTTTGCTGCTCTCTTTTCCAGAACTTCATTGAAATCTGCAGGTGGCTCATTGGTCCCCTCCTTTTCTTTTCACTTTTATGAATTAATTACACCTTTATTTCTTCGCTGTCATTTTAAAGGAGTCTTGGGAAGGAGGGGAGGACACTAAGTGTTTGTTTAGTCTGCCATCTGGAACCTATTGGCCACAGTAACTTACTTGCTGGTCAGGGCCACGGAGGAGACTGGGGGAGGTACAGACATGAAGGGTACTCCCTGTGTGCAGAGTATACCCAGAGCATGCTCTGGGGTCACACAGAAGTGGATATAGGTCCTTGTACCACTGCTTAACACACATTAGATGGAGGGAGCCTGACCCCTAAGACACCGGATAGAGGGGAGTTTCTGATGACCAGCAGGGGACTTCGTGTCCGAATGAAATAAACTTTTGTTGGGATAAATCACTGAGGCCTCAGGGTTTATTTGTTATAGCAGCATAGCCTAGTATTACATTGACTGATATAGTTTCTGGGGCCATCTGGCCCCTCATGTAGTAGAAGATACCTGTGGAAATATCTCCAGACTTACAGTAGAATCATAATTTATACCCTGTGATTTTATATTATCAGGCGCGTTTGCAAACTGGTTTTTAAAATGAGTGTTAATTGCATGGTACTCTGGTGTTCAGACTGAGATGTTTATGAGATAGCCACAGCCTTAAAGTTTCTCATTTAAAATGTGCTGGCCAGAAGCTAGTTAGCATCTGGGTAACTTCCAAAGATTTGCTGGTGCTCTAATGGACTTGGTCTGTGGGGGAGCAGTGGTTAGATTTGATGAAATGGTTTCCCGTAACTGCGACGGGCCATTAATTTTCCAGGTCTGCTGAACTGAGAGTGTGCTTCTGCCTGCCAAGGACTGCGGGGCCCAGGAGAGGCCAGGCCAGGGGAAGGAAGGGAGGGGAGGATGGAGAGCATGAGTGGCAGGGCACTTCCCGTCTAGTCTTTCTCTGAGAGGCTCAGTGGCTGTAGCTCAGCAGCTGCAGTGTGTAAATTCCTCCTCCTTGGGCCTGCATTAAGAGGGGGATTAATGCACTTGGAGACCTGTTTCTGTTACTCACTTGCTGACATGGCCTGTGCTCTCTCTGCCACCTCAGTGACAGGATGTGAGGGCAATCGTCCATCCCCCAAGAGTCAGGTCTAAGTGAGAAAATAACTAAGAGCTGCCAGGGCGTGTGGAAGGACCACTGCAGGAAAGCAGAGAATCTCCCCCAAACTAGAAGTGCTTTGTGTTTCTAGTCTGTTATACAGAAACTCCTTTGAGGTTTAACCACGATTTTACAAAATAAAGAGAACACAGTGCTTTTAATGAAATGAGTTAGTGATCTTCATTCAAAATTCATTTTAAACAAATTGAAATTTTAGTATGAGAACTTAATTTTTCAAGAAGTTTCTTTTTCAAAAAGTAAAACGGCTTTGTTCTCAAGGTCCCTAGTTTGGACAATTAAATTGATCGAATTAATTAACAAACACTCCTGGTCATATACTTCTTTGAAGCTGGAAGTCAGATTGCCTCGTCTTTACTCAGTTGGAATAAATATGCCCTGTGGTTTATGAAATAACTATGCCTTCACAGAATGCATCTGCCCTGCATCTCCTCACTGGCCCCTTGTAGCTCCTGAGAGGCCACAATAACAGTGTAGCACTAACCTGTCCAAGTGATGCATCTGCTGTCTCAGAGAGAGCATGCTGCAAGGCAGGAGTTCCTTCCTCTGCACCACTAGATCAGGTTGGCTGGCCAGTCACCCGGCAGGGCTCTGAAATAACAGAGCCCAAAGAAGGCGCACTGTGTGGTGGAGTGGGAAGTCGGACACAGCTCTGTCTGAGAGTCACTTTGTGATGGGGGAAGGCCCAGCAACTCGGAGACACCAGGAATGGTCCTGGAGACTTGTGTAGGGCAGGTGTGAGGACCTCAGAAGCAGGACGTGCGTAGCATAGAGCGTATCAGTCTCAAAGCTAGAGCGGACCTCACAGATTTTTTAAAATCGCCTTTTTACTTATTACTGGTATTTTTAATAACGAAAAGGTCACATATATTACATCAAAGCTATTGGATATCCATTCATTTGCTTCACAATCATATATTGAATGTCAGGAGCCTCCTGGGGAAACGTGAGGGGGATGAAAGAGTGGGGGAGGGCGAGAGGGGTTCACAAAGTTAATAAGTGCCTAACCCTTGAGAAAAAGTCCAGAAGGTGAGCTAAGTCTGATATGAATAATTAGGATGCTATAGAGAGTGAGAAATAAAAGCATTATGGCAGACCCATGGGAATACTTTCATCTTGGAGATGGGAGGTAGGAAAAAGGAAAGACTTCCTGAAGGAGAGGTGCATTTATTTGATCCCTGAAGGTAGACAGGATTCTTTAAGTGGGTTGAAACAAAGGTCTGTGCACCAGGGAGCATCCTGAGCGAAGTGATATGGATAGAAAAGAGGGCATGTTTTCTCAACCCCAATCAGGAGCTGTGATGGGGCAGTGGAGGAAGTGACTGCTTTGACAACAGTCCCTTTTGTGCTATGGCTCATCGTGTGGAAGAGTGGTGTTCCAGGAATAGCAACCCCTCCCATGCCCAGCCACCGTGAGAAAAGAGCTATTCTTTCCAAAGTGGGGAAAGTGAGGCTCTAAAAAGAAGTTAAAAAGTGGCCCCAGGTTGGGCTTCCCTGGTGGCGCAGTGGTTGAGAATCTGCCTGCCAGTGCAGGGGACATGGGTTCGAGCCCTGGTCTGGGAGGATCCCACATGCCGTGGAGCGGCTGGGCCCGTGAGCCACAATTACTGAGCCTGCGCGTCTGGAGCCTGTGCTCCGCAACAAGAGAGGCCGCGATAGTGAGAGGTCCGCGCACCGCAATGAAGAGTGGCCCCCGCTTGCCACAACTAGAGAAAGCCCTCGCACAGAAACGAAGACCCAACACAGCCATAAATAAATAAATTAAAAAAAAAAAAAAGAATTAATGTCTCTTTTAAAAAAAAAAAAAAAAACTGGCCCAGGTTGTACATAGTGAAAGGTAGAATCAAACCTAGGCAGTGTCACACCAGAGCTAGGACATCACACTGCCTTGGTACTGAAAACAAGGGGACCCAGGTGTCATGGGACAGAATGGGTGAAATTAGGGCCATCTTAGAAAATCTGGTACCTGTGCTTGCTAAAACTTGGGGTAACATTCCAAGGGATGGGAAAGTAGTAGGGTTTAAGTCAGGATATGGGGAAGGGTAACTGGGACATTACAGTAGTCATTAGCCACACGTGGCACTGAGCCCTTCAAATATGGCTTATCCAAACGGAGATGTAGTCGAAATTACTCTGGATTTCAGAGCTCTAGTATGAAAAAGAATGTAAAGTATCTCATTAATAATTTTATATTGAAAACACATTGAAATGTATCTAAAATTACATTTTAAGTAATATGTATAATTAAAATTAATTTCACCTGTTTCTTTTTTACTTTTTAAAACTGTGGCTACTAGAAGACTTTATATATATTGCTTACATTATATTTTTATTGGCCAGCACTGGTTTGGAATGCTAGGTTAAGTAATTTGGAATTTATGGGATCAGAAAGTAAGCTTTCTTCCCCAATTTTGTTTAAGGCTAGTCCTTTTCTTTGAGGTTTGTAGGTATCTGAAAGATCCAGCGAATGTCTTAGCTACCTAACTGTGCATTGGCCTTTGCTATCAACAACTGTTATATCTGCCATGTGAAGGTGATCTCAGAATAATAGCCTGGTATTGGCTTCCCTGTACAGTTTAAAAGGAAAGCACACTGTGATCGTGCCATATTCACCATGGAGAGCTTGCCATCTCAGAATGGAATAAACCTTTTGATGTTTCTTTGAAATTAATGGTTGACCAAGTATATGTCATGATTTTTGAAATAAGAAAGTGGCCTTAGGATGTCCTCATATTCATAATTTGTATAATGTCTCTGGTACCATAAAACTGTAAGTTATCACATATTCGCCTGTGGGGACCTGCTTTTAAGAATGGCCAAGGGAGTTTGATGCTGCAAATGGACTTATAATGTAGAAAAAGAATCATACTGATGCTCTTATTTACTTTTTAATTTGTAACCCTTCAAAGATGTATGGTTACTAATTTGTAAATTCTGGATACCTTCTCCCCATAATCCCATATTCTTTAATAACGATATTCTAGATTGCTTTTGTGGCTCTAAGTTCCTGATCTTATTTGCTTTTCCACTCCCAGTGTCAGAGGCTCAATTCTGCTGGGCTCTGATAAAGCTTTTGTGGTACTAATTCTTGGCCAGACTTTCATTCCTCAGACCTCTGGCTCCAGAAAGCATTTCTTTGGCATTTGGTGCACATAGAATTCAGGACTTGAAAGAGAATAAGGAAGAAAGTTTCTGCAGCTATTGTGAAAGCAGCTTTTTTCAACCGCAGTAATTCAGACACGTCCACAAGCATTTAGCCAGAAACGGTCTGAAACTCAGAGTTTGTGAACACAGGTGGACGTTGTGGAAATCAGAGTTTTACCTTCACCCTGTGCTGTGCTAGTGGAATGACAATTTCCTTGTCCCCATGACCTTCTTCAGTACCTGGAAACAGGCCCCTGCCTTCACCTCCTTACTCAGCTCCTGAAGAAAACAGGCCCATCTCGAACCTTCCTGTACTGTTGGTAGGAATGTAAGTTGGTGCAGCTACTATGTAAAACAGTATGGAGGTTCCTCAGAAAACTAAAAATACAATTACCATATGACCCAGCAATCCCACTCCTGGGCATGTATCCAGACAAAACTATAATTTGGAAAGATACATGCACTCCTATGTTCATAGCAGTACTATTTACAATAGCCAAGACATGGGAACAACCTAAATGTTCATCGACAGATGAATGGATAAAGGAGATGTGATACATATATACAATGGAATACTACTCAGCCATAAAAAAGAACGAAATAATGCCATTTGCAGCAACATGGATGGACCTAGAGATTATCATACTAAGTGAAGTCAGAGAAAGACAAATACCATATGATATCACTTACATGTGTAATCTAAAATATGACACAAATGAACCTATCTACAGAACAGAAGCAGACTCTCAGACACAGAGAATAGACTTGTGGTTGCCAAGGGGGAGGGGGTTGGGGGAGGGATGGAGTGGGAGGTTGGGGTTAGCAGATGTAAGCTATTATATATAGAATGGATAAACAACAGGGTCCTACTGTATAGCACAGAAAGCCATGTTCAATGTCCTATTAAAACAGGAGGGAAGGGGGCAGGGCACAACCTTTGAAAGAATGACATAGCCCAAGGACATGACATAAACTGATTAGAACCAAATGGGTCCAAGATGGCAGACAAGTCGACTTCCACTAGACCTTGAGCCTCAGTATATGCTTACTGTAACACATCAGCAAGCTAAATGACACACCTACAGGCACCATGACGGTTCCAAGGCCACCATAAGGATCAAAAAGTGGGCAGTGGCCCAATTCCTGGGAATCCCCACCCCTTCCCGAAATAGCTGAATACTCCTCCCACTCATTAGTCTATGAAATTACCCACCACTATAAAAACTGACAACCCCATACCCTGATTCCTTTCTCACCTTCTGAGATGGCCCACTCTCTCTGTCTGTGGAGTGTGTTTCTCTCTAAATAAATC
The DNA here is from genome assembly GCF_028564815.1 of Eubalaena glacialis. NCBI lineage: Eukaryota > Metazoa > Chordata > Mammalia > Artiodactyla > Balaenidae > Eubalaena > Eubalaena glacialis. The sequence continues at coordinate 68,726,135 of NC_083722.1, read as the reverse complement.
CACTTCTTACCTATCACTTTGTCTCTCACTGAATTCTTTCTGTAATGAGACATCAAGAACCTGAGCTTCATTAAGTCCTGAAACCAGGTGTGTGATCTCAGTTGGAAGACTGTGGGTTTTGGCCCGGTTCGAGTCCCAGCCATGTGGGTTCAAGTCCCAGTCTGAGTTTAGGCCGGGTTCAAGTTCTGGCCGCATGTGTTCAAGTCCCAATCTGAGGTGCACAGTTTCACTATGATAAACCATAATGGAAAAGAATATTAAAAAAGAATGTGTGTGTATGCATAATTGAATCACTTTGCTGTACAACATTGTATATCAACTATACTTCAATTAAAAAAATGTTAGTGAGGATAGAAAAAAAGAGAGAGAGAAAGAAAGAAAATAGGCCCATCTCCTGGATCAGTTTCTAAGTTGATACCATAATGAAGTAAATTCATGAACCTCTCTGACTCTTGGAATAACTTTTAATGAGTTCCTTCTTTCAGATGAGAGATTTCTGCTCCAGCCTCAAGATTCCCTTGTGAATGTCTGATTGATGCCTTAAATTCCCAGAAGAGCTGGGCCCCAGGTGCCCAGTGAGTCCCAGCCCTCTGCAGTTCACCGCCCCTGCTGGCCTGACTCACGGGCTCCCATCCTGCATCAGCTATTCATGTGTGTGGGCCTAGGACCCAAGCCTCCTTCTCTGGCTGATTCTTATCCCCAGGCCTCAGGCTAGAGCTAGAGTACCTGACTCCTGTGTGTCTAGCCGGATCCTGGGTTTCCAGATGAGGTGACCTTTACAGGAGGTTGGCAGGGTCTGTGGTTCCAGCCATCTCTGGAGTTAGCACTAGAGTGATGTGTCCTTGGCCTCTGCCACGTTCCCCCAAATGTTCATGTGTGGTCAGCCCCTGTAGCTGTGACGATTACCCATAGTCAGCACCCACCTTGCAGTGCTCAGCTTGCCTTTTACATCTTCCAGGCTGAGCATCTCACAGCTACCAGGGCCCACTCCCTACACAGCATAAGATGGCCTGGGCTGTGACTTTGCCCCTTTCCATGCCAGGAATGTGCCTGGAGCCCGGGCTTCCTCTTCCCAAGGCTGCCTGGTTGGAGGGACATGGTTTTGTGTTGCTCCCCAAATCCCATCTGCAGGTTCCCCTGCCCCACTGCCCTACTCACTGGAGCTGGAGCCTACCTGAGTGCTTCTGCCAGATCCCCACCCTGCCCTGAACCAGGGCTTGGGTTAAGGTCTCAGGTCAGACCACCCATGGCTATGGCTTGTCTCCCTCCCTGCACTACATCTGTGAGACCCCAGAGGACCTGCATCTCTGTAGGCCCTGGACTTTCGCCATGTGGCCCTGCCCTTCTGACACTCCCTCTTCCCTTCCTACCTTCCCCTTCTTCCTCTCTTGGGTCCCCTCCCCTGCCATCATCTTTATCTAGCTGAGTGGATCCTGAACCAGATCCTAAAAGCTTCTATTTCTCTGAGAGCATAAACAGCTTTGTGTGGTCCTGAAGTAGACCAGTAATATCCTACACTGCCTGCCGTGCTTAGGGGTATGTGTGGTGAGAGAGAGGGAGGGAGGGGGGAGGAGACAGAGTCAATTCATTGTCGACTGTATTTTAAATCTTCCTTCCTTCATACAGTATTTATTCATTTTACATGAATCTCAGAGCAGAGGCACGGGAGTGGTATTTAATGCTAGATGCTCAATGGCACTGCTTGTCTTGCTGAAAACATAAGAACTACAGGTTCATTGATGCTGGTTTGTTTTTCAACCAGAGGATCCTCACCTGACGTGTGACCTTGGGCATGTTCCTTCGTTTTTTGGAGCCTCCAGTTTTTCCACTGTACAATGAGGATGATGAGGGTACCTGACTAGAGTGTGGGAGGTTAAATGAATTAGTACGTGGGAAGCCCTGTGGACAGCCTCTGGAACATGGTAAGGACTCATAAGAACTCAGGGTGAGGTCTGTACATGCCTTGCTCTAGGCTGGTGTATCCGGTCCATGAATTAAATAATTAGAGTTCTCTTTAAATTTTCATATATATTTAGTAAGTTCAAATGGTTTTTACGGTTTAGCTTTTCCTAAAGCAAGACACTTTCCCCTTTTTTACTATTAGATGATTCTCTACAAGCAGAATAGAAATGCTAGTGTTTGTTTTATAGCCGATGCTTAGTTATTTAGACCTTCAATGTCTCTCTTCATTTCGTATATTCACTTGTGTGCTGACCTGCTGTGGCCAGAGGAGAGAGTTGGCTGCCACGATGTTTTTTTCCTTCGAATCAGAAACTCTGATGCCTTTTATTTAGGGTGGTAATTCTATTCATTTCTGTTTCCCTTCATACCTTCTATAGGAACTGTTCAGTGGCTTCTGTTTCTTTCTGATTGTAGAAACAAAATATTTCTATACGAACTAGAAAACAGGTCAGTGGGCAAATGAGGAGCAAGTTTCTGAGAAAATCACACTTTCTGCTTTGACAGCTTAAATACAAAAGGGAAGCTTTTAACTAGGAAGTAGAAGTTCTGAATACACACAGCTACCCCAGCAGGACTAACTGGCCTTAGATGCAGCCACTGAGAGTGTTTGTTTTCTCCTGTAGACACGTTTCTGCCTTGAAAGTGGTTTCCAAAGTCTTGCATGTTGCAGACCCATAGTTAGGGAGGGCCTCCCTACTGGGCTGCTTCTTCATGAATCACATGGGCCAGAACGTATCCCCGAGTCCCTTTGCTCTGCTCTAGTCTGCCATTAAAGGCCTTAGTGTTGCTGATGTGCTCAAAATATCACCTAACACAGAGGAGATTCTGGTGAACTGTTGCCATTATTGAGAATGGCAAAGGATGCCTCTGGTCAGAAAGACTTTATCTGTTCTTCATGTCACCCCTTTAGCTATGGGAAGCCTGTCCTAGAACTGACATTATCAAACTTTGAAGTAGAGAAAGAATATTCCAGAATAAATGATGGAATTTTAGAGCTAAAGTGAAGCTTAAAAATCAGTCCTGAATTCAAGTACAACCTGCTCATTTTATAAACAAAGCATTAAGTCCCCAGGAGTTAAGGATGTTATATAAAGCAACACAGCAAATGAACACTGGCAGTCTCATCCTCTTTCCTCAATTGTGACAGTGTGTCTCTTGTTTAGTTTTTGTTTTCCAGTGTAGCTAGGTATTTAGTTAAATGTCAAGAGATCTACACCCCCCCTCCCCTCCACAACTAGTTTCACAGGAATATTTAAACTCACTGTATTGTTTAAATGCAAATCATCATCATTTAAAATAAATTTTTTCCAGATGACATGATACTATACATAGAAAATTTGAAAGATGCTACCAGAAAACTACTGAAGTTCATCAATGAATTTGGTAAAGTTGCAGGATACAAAATTAATACACCAAGATCTCTTGCATTTCTATACACTAACAACAAAAGATCAGAAAGAGAAATTAAGGAAACAATCCCATTTACCATCACATCAAAAAGAATAAAATACCTAGGAATAAACCTACCTAAGGAGACAAAAGACTTGTACTCTGAAAACTATAAGACCCAGATGAAATAAACTGAAGATGACACAAACAGATGGAAAGATATACCATGTTCTTGGATTGGAAGAATCAATATTGTCAAAATGACTATACTACCCAAGGCAATCTACAGATTCAATGCAATCCGTATTAAATTACCAATGGCATTTTTCACAGAACTAGAACAAAAATTTCACAATTTGTATGGAAACACAAAAGACCCTGAATAGCCAAAGCAATCCTGAGAAAGAAAAATGGAGCTGGAAGAATCAGGCTCTATGGCTTCAGACTATACTACAAAGCTATAGTAATCAAAACAGTATGGTACTGGCACCAAAAACAGAAATACAGGTCTGGAACAGGACAATGGAACAGGATAGAAAGCCCAGAAATAAATCCACGCACCTATGGTCAATTATTCTATGACAAAGGAGGCAAGAATATACAATGGAGAAAAGACTGTCTCTTCAATAAGTGGTGCTGGGAAAACTGGAGAGCTACATGTAAAAGAATGAAACTAGAACATTCTCTAACACCCTACACAAAAATAAACTCAAAATGGATTAAAGACCTAAATGTAAGACCGGATACTATAAAACTCTTAAAGGAAAACATAGGCAGAACACTCTTTGACATAAATTGCAGCAATATCTTTTTGGATCCACCTCCTAGAGTAATGAAAATAAACACAAAAATAAACAAATGGGACCTAATTAAACTTAAAAGTTTTTGCACAGCAAAGAAAACCACAAACAAAATAAAAAGACAACCCACAGAATGAGAGAAACTGTTTGTAAATGAAGTGACCGACAAGGGATGAATCTCCAAAATATACAAACAGCTCATGCAGCTCAATATCAAAAAAACAAACAACCCAATCAAAAATGGGCAGATCTAAATAGACATTTCTCCAAAGAAGACACTCAGATGGCCAAAAAAAAAGGACATGAAAATATGCTCAATATTGTTAATTATCAGAGAAATGCAAATCAAAACTACAGTGAAATGCAATCAAAACTACACCTCATATTGGTCAGAATGGCCATCATCAAAAAGTCTACAAACAATAAATGCTGGAGAGGGTGTGGATAAAAGTGAACCCTCCTACACTGTGGGTGGGAATGTAAATTGGTACAGCCATTATGGAGAACAGTATGGAGGTTCCTTAAAAAATTAAAACTAGAACTACCATATGATCCAGCTATCCCACTCCCAGGCATATATCCAGAGAAAACCATAATTCGAAAAGATTAAGGTGTTAGCATTTTGCCTGTGCCTTGCACAAGGCCAAATAGTAAAATGTAAAGGAGAAACTAGTCTTGCAGTTCCTTCTGTCACACCGTGCTGCTCTTTCCTTGGCTTTCACCATTAAGAAGGGACAGTGTAGCTTAAGGGATCAACAGATAATTTGAAAAGGTCATTGCAGAACAGACTGTCCTTTATTCCCGCCCTTTCCTTTGTCGGTCACTGCTTGGCGTGACTGACCATGGTTAGGTTCTGGTCCACTCATGCTGAGGATTCCTTTTTCAGCCACAGCTTAAATCAGGTGCACGAACCTGTCTGCTTCCCTAATAACAACAGTCTGACTAGTGTGTTAATCTTCCAAGGACAGAGCTGCCTTCAGCTTTCTTGGGGCAAGATGCTTATTTGCCAGGACAACAGCAAGGGTGTTCCTTATGACTGGTATATTATTCCTATTGAAAAATAATCTTTTCTTACAAGTCAACTTTACACCAGGGTTTCTAGGCAGAGATCCAGCGCATTTTGCTCACGTCTTTGTCTCCAAACTTTAGAGAAGGAAGAGGGTGTGAACATCCCAGAGTGCCTTCTCTGTGCCAGGGATCCCCTGAACAGCATTTCAGGCCAGGGTGAAGCCTCTGGATTGGGATTCAGACACACTCCTGCTCTTTATCCTCAGGTCATGCCTGTCTCTGTGATGTGGGCCACCTGGTGCCTGCCACCAATCAGAGGAATAGGAGGTATACAAGAAGTAGGGGAGGGAGGGGTGGAAAGCAAAACAGGAAAGTACTCTGGCACTTCAGTGTTAGAAGTGCTGTTATGAGGGAAATGTAGTCTTATAAAAGTGTGTACATGTGTATATACAGTAGACAGATTTTTAAAAAGCAAACTGGCATTCTATGTATATAGTTTCCTACCACTTAATATTATATTAAGCAATGTCCTGTGTCATTAGATAAGGCTGTTTTATATCATATTATATAGTAATATCATGTCATCTCATATATCACATCACATAGCATCATATGAATGTGTCTTAATCTGGTTAACCATGGCTTGATTAGTGGATATTTGGGTTATGATTTTTATAATATAAAGAATGCCACAGGGAACATCCTTGTATTTTGTGAAATTTTGTCATCTCCAATCTTTTTTCCTTAAAACCCATTCCTAAAAATAGAATAACCGGCTTAAATATGTGAAATAAAACTTTTCCAGGCCTCTGAGCCACACCACCGAGCTGGTTTCCAGAGCATAGCTCCAGTTTTGTTTGCTCAGTGGTGAGACATTTCATGTTTGCTCCTGAAGTTTGTGGACAGCATCCAAGTGAACATGCTCCGTGCTGAGTTCTTTATGGCAAGTACTGTTTGGCAAGGGATCTCTGTTTATAGTCGATTAAGCAAATAGACAGCTGAGTTCCACGTAAGACATAACAATGTTAGCAGCCCTATAGACTCAGTACCTCTCCGTGCTTTCAGAATAGGAAATGTGTGTAAAGTGCAGGTCAGAATAACAGAAGAGAGCTGTGTCACTCGAGTTTCCTTTGATCTCACTGTGTGTCAGGACCGAAAGGCAGAAAGGACCACCACTAACCTTCCAAGAAACAATAAGCTCTTGAGACTTGGTGGCAAAATTTTAAAAATGTGCTCTCTGACCCCTGCTGAAAGCCTTGTGTTTTACACGTCTCCTAGAAATTAGCTTTGTTCATTTAGGCCTGACGTGCCAGATGTTTGGATTTTATAGAAATAGGAATTAGATCATTTCTCTTGTGTTTTAGGTATATCAATTCAATCAACAAAGACAAATCATTTTTTAAAAAGTAAATGAGGTACTTGTTTTCTCTGGAGCAGCTTTCCTGCTGTGGACATGATGATGGAGCAGGTATGAGCACACTTTTAGTTCTGATGAACTTGACTCTTGTGTTCTATAGACTTATCTAGGGCACCCATGATTGAGACTGTGTACAAAGGTAAGAAGCAATCTTAATGCTCTAGAAATTTCTTCATTCAGATTTGGATGAGACATAGCTCATTAAACTTTGGGGCATAATTGCTTTGATGGCTGACCATAATTTACGACAACATTCTCCTTTGGTCTACATTTTTATAAACCCCACCCTTCTGTTTAATATTATTAAAGTTTTATGGTGGCCCCATCCAATGAGGAAAAACAAATGGAAACACCTCATCATGGTTTCGTGTCCCTTTTGCCAGGTGGCGGTCCTGTTCTTGGAGCAGGTCCTTAGGGTTGGAGTGGAAGTGAGCATCCCTTCTGTGTTGGGAGGAAGCTGTCAGTTGAAGATGGCTGCCCCGGGGGCGGGCTTGGGGCTACATGACTCTGTGTGCTATGGTGCTTCTGCCTAGTGCTTGAAGTTTGGTAGCTGGTCTCCTGTCTCCTTTCCTTAAGTTACCCAGTAGAAGACCACTGCCCTCAGAGATCCGTACATTCCCCTGGAATTACCTCTCAATTAACTTTTCTGGTGCTTAATCATCATAAACCCTATTTAATATCTAGGCAGTGTAGGAAAGTACCAGATGAAATTTCTTTTATTAGCAATAAGATAAGGTCCCCTGAAGCCTGTTAAATCAATTCTCATTAGACACTGATTCATAGGGCCAAGAGTTCACCAACTCTCTCCTGCTGTTACAATGCAGTTTAGGATTTAGATGGGCTTTGTAGAGACACTCAAACTTAATGCACTCTGAACCCTGGTCATTTCAGTATGTCTTAAATCTGTGAAGCTTTATAGCAATGGTGTGTGTTTTGTGGTATTCATGTGCTTTAGGGAAAAGAGAAAGGAACCGGTATAATTTGGGACAAAAACCAGGACTCATCTGACTCACACGCCCACTCCAAATAGCCCCACAAAACCAAACCAAAAGAAACTGGGGACAGGAATTTGAAAGTACCACGTAACATGCTTTGGAACTATTGAGTTGGCCAAAAAGTTTGTCTGGTTAGTGAATACGTTCAATAAAGTTCTTCATAAAAATGAAAAATGTGTTTTATTTTTGCTTAAAACCGAACAAACTTTTTGGCCAATCCAATATGAAAAATCATGCTCTAGTAGGCTCATATATTACTGGATGGGAGCATAAATTGTTATTTCCTTTATGGAGAGCAACATGGCTATAACTCTCATAATTACAAATGCATATAGCCTCTAACCTAGTGATTTCATTTCTAAGAATTATCCTAGAAATATACTTCACACGTTTGAAATGACATATGTTTGGGGTTATAATTGTAACATTGCTTAAAATGTACACCAATAAGTTATTGGGGGAAAAAACCATGCTATATCCAGACAATGGAATGCTAGGTTGTTATAAAAAAGAATGAGGAAGCACTTTATACTGATGAACAAAGATCACCAAGAAACGTTAAGTGAAAAATAAGCCTCAGGAAAATGGAATAATACAATTTTATTTAAAAGGGACAAAAATTTTTTAAAAAACAACAAAGAAACAGAGACAGAGAGAGAGAAATGGGATAAGAGGGGAAAGGGAGGGCGAGGGAGGGAGAGATATTCTGTATACGTATGAAATATCTCTGGAAGGATACACAACTTCATTTAACTGAGAGGATGTAAACTGGGTAGCTAAAAAACAGAATTAAGAGTAAACCTTTCTATACTTTCTAAATTTGAACCATGTCACTGTAAAACCTAGTTGAGACATTTTAAAATGGAACCTGAAAAACATTCTTAAGTGTCATAATTGCTTGTGTGATGTTGTGAATGAATACTAAGGATTCATCAAAAGTATATTTCCTTTTCCCTAGACTTGAAAATAATGTGGTTGTACATATACTTGGATCAAGTATTGTTTATGAATTTCTATTGTTTCTTCTAAGCAAGGCACTGAGAGAAATATTTATTTTTGTATTTACTGTCCATCACTGTGTAACCCTGAAACTTTAAACATATAGTAGACTTCATTGATATTTTGCTGGAAATTAATTCTTCTGCTTTTATGGTGTTGATTAAATATTGGTATTTCTATTAGCTTCATAAAGTCTTGACTAAAACATCGGGAAGAGTGTCTGAGGTGGTTTGGATGAGCCTCCTTCCTATCCATAAGGAAGGAGAGCTCAGAGAAATTAAAGGATGTGTGTAAGGTCTGCAGCTAGCCAGGGACCACTGGTGGTTTTCATGTTTTCTTTGGCTGACTTAAGAATATGTATTTGGCCCCCCTAAATTACAATTATACCCATACATTTAACCTCATTCCAAATGCCTGTCAAAATAATAGGAGTTCCATCAACAAGCCAGAAACAGTCAGGGGAGTGCCTTCCAGTCTCAACCCAAAGGACTTCTCAGACATTCAAGAACTTAAAATTACTTAAAATTGTTCAGACAATCAAGGAATTCATCAAACCTCAGATTAAGGGAAAATGAAATATAAAATAAATGGTGAGTAATTAAACCTTTAAAATTTGAGTTAATGTTAAATAATTGCTCTTATTGTACAACTTAATGTGACATCAAAAATAATTCATAAGTGAGAAAAAAGTATATAAGCATATGGAATCTAAAAAAAAAAAAAAAAAAGGTTCTGAAGAACCTAGGGGCAGGTCGGGAATAAAGACGCAGACGTAGAGAATGGACTTGAGGACACGGGGAGGGGGAAGGGTAAGCTGGGACGAAGTGAGAGAGTGGCATGGACATATATATGCTACCAAATGTAAAATAGATAGCTAGTGGGAAGCAGCCGCATAGCACAGGGAGATCAGCTCGGTGCTTTGTGACCACCTAGAGGGGTGGGATAGGGAGGGTGGGAGGGAGACGCAAGAGGGAGGGGATATGGGGATATATGTATACATATAGCTGATTCACTTTGTTATAAAGCAGAAACTAACACACCATTGTAAAGCAATTATACTCCAATAAAGATGTTAAAAAAAAAAAAGAATTAAAGGCTACAATTCTTTTACTTGGTGGGGGACAAAAAGAAGAGAGAAAGTCACACGGACATATCTTTAGATACTGTTTTATTCTTCATGGTGACAGGGAAAGGAGTATTAAGTGGTTTAAAATATGCAGGTAATTGCTTACAAGTTTTAAGAGACTACATATTACTTCTGGATGATCAAAGAAGGAGAAAAAAAAATCAAAGGAAGCTTTGGTCCCTAGAGAAAAAGATGTTGGCGTGGAGGGGTAGGAGGGGCAGTGGAGCAGCAAGGAAGCACAAGATAAAATGACACAAGAATATCAAATTTATTATCCCAGTCGATGTGAATTTGTTAAACTCGTTTATTAAGACATAAAGACCCTCAAATTTAATAAAAAATCAAAGTTAAGTGCAATTACTTTGAGGATACAGCTGACCAGCACCTTGATTTCAGCCGTATGAGACCATGAGCAGAGGCCCCAGCTAAAACACCCAGACTCCCGACCCACAGAAACTGAGATAATAAATTTAGTAACAAAGCAGTGTTGTTACTGAGTTTAAAGAATGGGTTAGAGGCAATATTTGAAGAGATGAAAAGCTCCAATCAAGATTTTCATGAAGCCCAGCATTCCCAAGCAGGATAACAAAAATAAATCTGCATCTAGATTCATCTTAGTGAAGCTGTAGAACAACAAAGACATACAGAAGATCTCAAAAGTAGCCAGAGGTAAAAGATATACTTCAAAAGAGTAACAACCAGACTGACTCTTGATTGTCATCAGCAGTGGAATGATACCTTACATGTTCTGAGAGCTATTTCAGAATAAAATTGGCAGGCTTTGGTGGTGGATTGAACATGAGGTCATGGAGGAAGCTTTTCAAGAGTATCTTATCAAGTTCCTAGAATGCACACAATACCTTCACTGAGAAGAGGAATAAAGAAAGCCAGGTTTGAGGGAGATGTTCATGAATTTGCTTTTGGACAAGATAAGTTTGAGATGCTTTGAGACATCCAAAAGAAGATGCGGTTCCTTTCCATCCATCATCTAGCTCACAATTTCTATCTTGTCTAAGAACATATGACAAAGAACTTTGTCAAATGTCTTGCTGAAATCAACTTACACTATATCTATGGTGATCCCTTGTTCTATCAGCAATGAGGTGAGTTTGGAATGAATTGAATTTGAGTTGTAGCTCAGCCACTTACTATATGACCTTGGACATAACATACTCAATGTTTAGGAAACTCAGTTTCTGCATCTGGATCATGGCAACTGAGTTGGACTAAAAGGACTCTTTTAATGTAAGGACTAAAAGAGATACTATATCTGGGGGAAAAAAGCCTTACCTATATAAAATACCACACATTTTAGTTAGTGATTCCTAACTCCTCAGAATCAGCCTTTTTTCCAAATGCTCATTAGCCACCTGTTTTCATTAGCTATTTTTCTAGAATTTTATCAGGCATTGATTTCAAGCTTTATAAACAGAATCCACCTTTTTCTCTTATTTGAAAAGTGGAGTCACATTAATCTGATTCAGAGCTTTTGGTGCCTATCCTCAGAGACTATTGACAGTGGTTGGTAATCATATTTGCAAGTTTTTTCTGGGCCCTGGGATGTGATTTGGCTCAGGTGGGCAACTTGAAGTCAGTGTAAGTAAGGCACCTGTGTGTGTGTGTGTGTGTGTGTGTGTTTTTCTCATTTTAACTAATTTTATCTCTTGTCTTGGGTTCCAGTTTCTTATTTTAACTGTAAAACAGTATCTTCAGTGGAGAAGATGGAAGAAGAAAAGATGTTGAAGAGTTCTGAATTTCCCACTAGCATCTGTTAAATAGCATTATACCATCTGCCCCAAGCAATATCACATTTTGTTTCTTATTTCTATTGCCCTGGAACATAATTTTAGACACCATTTCTTTTGAATGTCTTAGCTCATTCAAGAGCTTTTCTGTAAATATTCTTATAAATCTCAGCCATTAAAAAAAATTTTTTAGTATATATTTTTCAAAAATATGGGTTCTTCCATCTTTAGCTTGTGCTTTTAAAAATATGACCTCATTAGAGCACAACACTTTGCACATGGCTGATATTCCATGTTTGTTTGTGTGAATGAGTGGATGAATGAATGAACCAGAGAATTTTTCATATAGCCGCATTGGTTATTAAGGTTTCTTCCCCTTTCTTCTTTTTTTTTTTTTAAAGATTTATTTTATTGATTGATTGATTGCTATGTTGGGTCTTCGTTTCTGTGCTAGGGCTTTCTCTAGTTGCGGCAAGCGGGGGCCACTCTTCATCGCGGTACGCGGGCCTCTCAGTATCGCGGTCTCTCTTGTTGCGGAGCACAGGCTCCAGATGCGCAGGCTCAGTAGTTGTGGCTCACGGGCCCAGTCGCTCCGCGGCATGTGGGATCTTCCCAGACCAGGGCTCGAACCCGTGTCCCCTGCATTAGCAGGCAGATTCTCAACCACTGCGCCACCAGGGAAGCCCCCCTTTCTTCTTTATCAAGGTTATTCACAATTATCAGTTTTCATTTCTATATTCTGTTCCTTTTTGAGTTGTATTCCATCATGGGCCTCACCTTTTGATAATACACATTTTTTCATATGTTTTAGAAAAATGCACTTTCCTGAGGTCCTTTTATGCATTTGATTATGTCCAGATTTTCATTTCTTCACTGTTAAGAATTCCAAGATGACATGATCATTTTCTTTCAAGGTTTCTGTCACTTCAGTATCACAATGACTTTAAAATTTTTGGTATCTGGTTTCAGCTGGGTCGGCTGGGATGCCTGGGTCTCTCTTTCCTTTTGGTCTTTCATCCTGAGCTTCTTTGCAGTGTGGTACTCTCAGGATTTTAAGAAAAGCATGAGTAGAAGCTGCAAGAGCTCTTGAGGTAAAGGATCAGGGTTAGACTAATAGACCACAACTCTTTTTAAAATTTAATTTAAGTTTTTAACATTTAAAAAAAATTTTATTTTTGACTGCGTTGGCTCTTCATTGCTGTGCATGGGCTTTCTCTAGTTGTGGTGAGCAGGGGCTACTCCTCCTTGCGGTGCGTGGGTTTCTCATTGCGGTGGCTTCCCTTGTTGCGGAGCACAGGCTCTAGGCTCGTGGGCTTCAGTAGTTGCAGCATGCGGGCTCAGTAGTTGTGGCTCACGGGCTTAGTTGCTCCGTGGCACGTGGGATCTTCCTGGACCAGGGCTTGAACCCATGTCCCCTGCATCGGCAGGCGGATTCTTAACCACTGTGCCACCAGGGAAGTCCCTAATTTAATTTTTTAATTGAAATATAGTTGATTTACAATGTTGTGTTAGTTTCTAGTACAGCAAATTGATTCAGTTATATACATATGTGTGTGTATATACATTCTTTTCCATTATGGTTTATTACAGGATACTGAATATAGTTCCCTGTGCTCTACAGTAGGACCTTGTTGTTTATGTTTGTATCTGTTAATCCCAAACTGCTAATTTATCCCTCCCCCACCCCCTTTCCCCTTTGGTAACCATAAATTTGTTTTCAAAATCTGTGAGTCTGTTTCTGTTTTGTAAATAAGTTCATTTGTATCTTTTTTTAGACTTCACATATAAGTGATATCATATGATATTTGTCTTTCTCTGTCTGATTCACTTCAGTTAGTATCATAATCTCTAGGTCCATCCATGTTGCTGCAAAAGGTGTTATTTCATTCTTTTTTATGGCTGAGTAGTATTCCATTATATATATATACCACATTTTCTTTATCCATTCATCTGTCAATGGACACTTCCATGTCTTGGCCGTTGTGAATAGTGCTGCTTTGAACAGTTGGGTGTGTGTACCTTTTCTCCAGATACATGCCCAGGAGTGGGATTGCTAGATCACATGGTAACTCTAATAGACCCAACTCTTGATGAAAGTAGATGCAGAAAAGTAGTGGCCATATTTAATTTACCGCATATGCTATTTGTCACCCATTTTCACTTATTTTCTCAATAGTTGTTGTTTGTATTGGGCTACATGATACATAAATCTAAAATGAGTAAAAGCAGGGGAATCATCAAAATCTTGCCATTCTATTACCATTTCCAATTATAGTTTTTTGTTTTCAGGTTTAGTGCTCTTAGCAGAAACCCTCCTTCTGTAAATGCTTTGGCTTAGAGAGACTGGTTATTAGTGATCAACTTAATGTATTTTGGAAATACTGACTGAGGAACAGTGTTCATATGGGTCTCTTCAGGTGACAGAAGAACAAGGTAGTTTTGTCACAGGTAGCCCCATTTAATCTGCCAGTGGTTTAGATTTAGATTAAAGCTGTTTTGTTTACTAATTTAAAAAATTTGATATGATTTCAGTGTATTCATATAAAACTTCAGCCCCCTGATCTTAGCTCCATGGATGATCTAGAACAGTGATCCTGAGTCCTGGTGAAACATTAGAATCACCTAGAGAGCTTTTCAAAAACCACACTGTCCCAAGATGGTCATGTAATTTGTTGGGTGAAGGGGAGGGAGGTTGGTGGACGGTCAGTCTGTTTACAGTGTTCTTCTCCTGCCCCCATTCTTTCCTGCACCCCCATCTTCCTCCCAAAAGGCCATCGCATCAAAAGTGGGAATCAGTTCTCATTGAGCACTTATTCCTGAGACCCTCTCGTAAAAAGCATGAGCTCAGTTAATAAAGCAATTATTTAATTTTACTTAGGGAGGCAAAGTTTAGTAATAGCATGCAGTAAACTGTTTTGGCTTACAATTATAAGACTGCTCTTTTTCCTCTATTTCTCTAATCATAGCATCTGTAGATCATTAACAGGTTGACTTGCTTCCCTTTCCTCATCCACCAAACAGAATTTTAAGAAATCCTTACAGCTTTGCAGAGGAACAATATTATATAAAGACAGCATTGTACCTACAGTTAAACTAGTATGACAAGCTTATGTCTCAGTGTATGTATTGGCACCACATACACTTGTGTATTTCTTCTGGAAAAATTACAACTTTAAAAAATTAGGTATCTGGGGCGCCATGTGGTGGTTTAGCCAGAACAGGTTGCTAACGAGGGAATCAAGACAGAGGCGGACGTTGCCTTAAATATGAGCTTACATAAGCCGTATTAGTCAGTGCTGATTTCAAACAATTGCATTTCTTAGGAAGCAAGTGGTGCATTGGATCTTCCTTCTGAAAAGTGATGCCTTTCCACTTGTTAGGGGTAGGCTGTGCAGTCAGGAACCTCCTGGTGAGGAGAAGTGTCACTTTGATTGTTGCTGTGCTTTTAATGTCGTGCTAAGTAGAACGGCACTTTGCAATCTCTCATCCACAGCAGTTTCCTCTTCTCATTCAAATCCAAGCATACAAGTGTTTCCCTAACTACTGTTTGAGTCCAAAATGTTTATTTGGCAGCCCTGTGCAAATTGAATTCTGGAAGGAAACCTAGCTTTAAAAAACATCTTAGAACATTGTGTTCAGGGTTGAAATCAAGGACCATATTTCCCACACGTGTTGTTTTCCAGGCAGTTTTCCTTGAGTATTTTGGGGTTTTTTTTTGTTTGTTTGTTTGTTTTTTGCTGAAGAGCCTAGAATGGTTCTTGTAGGTGGAGGGGATATGGTAGCAGGAGACCCAGAGAGCAGAGGGGCCCACACACATTTCCCTGACAATAATTACTTTGTTCATTTACACCTCAGTCTCACTTCAGAAAGGATTTGAAGTGGCTTACTGATGTCCCCACAATTCCTCCAGAAGAGATGGCAAAGAGAAATAACTGTGGAGAGACAAGAGGAGATCAGTTGACATTACTCTAGAGTGAGTCACTGGAGATTCTTACCTCTCCAGCCCATTTTTCTCTGGGCTTTCGGGAGTCCAGGAAGGAAAGGAAAGTGTTGAGTCTGGATGGTTGAGTTCAAGGGTTAGGCACTGGCACTGGAGGACAAGACCAGCCACAATGCCCTCATTTCCTGGCCTCACTCTCTGGAAGATTTCAGAGTCGGGTTTTGAATGCATCCTTCCATTTCAAGCAGAGGTGTGTAATGTCAGAGGGCCACAAAGCTGCATCTTTAAGTCCTATTCCATCATGCCTAGTTTTGGAATTAGCTCCCTCAGCAAGGCACATTTTCCTATTCTGCTGAGAGGTATCTAATTCTCCTTATAGCAGTCAGCCATGTGTCTTGCAGTAGGAACATTAGGTCAGCAAGTGGGGCATTAAAAGGAATTAAAGGTGAACATTTCAGGTAGGCCCAAGGCATAAGGGTATCTGGATGGAGCATCAGGGTTTAAATCATCACTATGTGATTCTGTTTCATGAACAGAGAATAAATAGACTTTCTTGGAAGATTTCACGCAGCTAGTTATGAGCAGGGTAATATAGCATGCACATGGTGTCTAAGCTCCTTATTCAACGGGGTTCAAACTTCAGATCCACCATTTTTTAGCTATATGGCCTTAAACAAGTAACTTCATTTCTCAGAGCCTCAGTTTACCTAGCTGTAAGGTGGCTATAATAATGCCAATCTCAGGGTTGTGACGAGGGTCAAGTAGGATTATGCACATAAAAACATTAGGCATCACTGACATGTGGTAATCCGTGGTAAATGCCAGTGGTTATTGTGTCTAAACTACTGAACCTGTGGTTGTCGTCACATTGTAACTGCATTTTCATTGTTTAAGGAACTAACTATTAAAAGGAATAAAATTGCCTGTCAATCTGCTGGAAAACAATTTGGAGACGGGAAGAACCCAGAAACACTAATGGCTATGTGTTCTCTGAGTGAGAGCTTTTTCACTTGTTCAGTGAAGGGATGGGAATGAAGCACCTGTAAAGTCCATTCTAATGTGAAAATTCTCTGTGGGTGAAGGGGTGCTATTTGCTTGTCCAGAGATACACATCTTCTCTAAGAAGGGCCTCAACTGCACTCCAAAAGGAGGGGGGTCAAGGGCTCTGGTGCAGGAGACATTGTCCCACAGCACTTCCCAACCCAGGACGTCTCAGTCCTGGAAGGAAGGGCCAAAAGCATCTCTAAGTCTCGGATCAGGCCTCACGTTTTAAAGCACTTATGTTGTTGACTGCGGCCGTGACTTAGACTCACTGTGTAGGAAGATGGAAGAGTGTCTGCCAGCCCATTTCTGGCCAAGATGCTCGGTATAGAAGCCAAAATCACTTGCCTTGGAAACAACTTCTGTGTTAGAGTGGGAGAATTATGGAGGATTGATTTTTTCAATTTAGTTTCATATTTAAAGTTTTCATACTTCAGTCTTCTGAGAGGACATATGCATAAGATGAAGCAAAGGTAAATTAATACAGTTATGTGCAAATACTTGGACAAACCCCTACAGAAAGATGCCTCATAACATCTCGATGCCATACAAATGTAAACAGAAAAAGCACATACTTTGTGTCAGAAAAGGCCTGGATTTGAATTCAGCTTCAGCACGTTCTGAGTGCCCAGTGCCTGGGCATGTCACTTCTCAGAACTTCAGTCTCCTTATCTGTCAAAGGGGCGGTATTTGCCTGATTCACCAGTTGTGCAGACTAAATGAGACGATGTGTGTGAACTGCCTGGCAAAGTCAGTTTTCATCCCTTCTCTCCAGCCCGGGGTAGTGGGGCGTTTGATGATGTGAGGAGTGAGCTTTGGACAGTTCATCAAGACTACTGTTAGAAGTATGAGAGTGTGGAAACTGTGGGGAGAATTTTCACTTCGTTTTCAGTTAAGTGTGTCTGGTCTCTTTCTAACCACCCATCCATCACCTTACTTATTCATATATGTGTGCATTCATTCATTCACTTATTCATCCAGCCCTTTTTTAAATCAAGTATCTTGCAGTGTGCAAGATGCTGTTGATGCAGAGATGGTTTTGTTTGGAATTTGTAAATCTATTACATGAATACAGAGATGGCACCTTGTTTCCCTTAAGCACTATCTTGTGTGTTGGTGTTTAGATATAAAAACATGACAACATTAAAAACATAAAGCTTAGTTGTGAACTTAGAAGAAGTTTGGTGTTCTACAGATGTCCGGAACTGAATATTTATATATGTGTGTGTGAACATGTGTATATATTTCTGTTAATCACTCATCTATATTAAAAGTAAAAGCAGTATTTTCCCATGTGATCTCATTTGTGCATTGTTGACTGCTGATTTTACCAATAAATCTTCATATTTTATACTGGAAACCTACATCTTCATATTCATATTATGTACTAGAAATCTACATCTTCAAAGATCAGTTATTTTAGGTTTATGTTTAAGATTGAGACTAAGTCCAGAAGGATTATATATGTAGGCAATTACATGCTATTCTTAATTTTACAACGCAGTATTAAAATAGTTTATGGGCAGTATGTGGTGCTGAGAGACTGTTGTTGTTTTAGATTTCTTCTTTAGCTGTGCGTTTAAATTCCTTTCTCATGCCAGTGCCTGACATTTCACCTGAGTGTGCCACCTGGCGTGTTCAAAATGGCAAAATATTTATTTTCATCCTCCTATAGCTTGCTTCTCCCTGATGAATTTTCAGCTCTTAACTACCATTACAGACAACTTGGGTTCTACTCTGTTTGTTTCACTTTAGAAAAAAACTTTTAAAAAACTATTTCCAGGGACTTCCCTGGTGGCACAGTGGTTAAGAATCCGCCTGCCAATGCAGGGGACACGGGTTCGAGCCCTGGTCCGGGAAGATCCCACATGCCACGGAGCAACTAAGCCCGTGTGCTACAACTACTGAGCCTGCGCTCTAAAGCCCATGAGCCACAACTGCTGAAGCCCACGCACCACAACTACTGAAGCCTGCCCGCCTAGAGCCCGTGCTCCGCAACAGGAGAAGCCACCGCAATGAGAAGCCCGTGCACCGCAACGAAGAGTAGCCCCCGCTCGCCACAACTAGAGAAAGCCCGCACGCAGCAACGAAGACCCAACACAGCCAAAAATAAATAAATAAAATAAATAAATTTATTAAAAAAAAAAAAAACTATTTCCAGTGTATTTTAAGCAGTATGAAGAGTTTTTCAGTGGTATACATGATAATATAGCAGCTAAAAAAATGCATGAATTCCAAATGAAAAGACAATGATATTATGCAGTGAACAATTTAATGAAGACATCGCAGCATGGGGGTCCTCACAACTTTGTTATTCTGGCCTGAAAGTGAGAAGAAACAACCTCTCTGTTCTCTGAGTCTTTTCTGTTGTTGTTAACAACTATTAAGTTGTTGTGGATAATACTTAATATCTGTTCAAGGTCTTTGGTGTCCCTCTTTAAAACTGGATGCAGGTTGATTTTTGCTCATGGCGAAGTCTTGTTTAGATGTTAAACTAGTGACAAGATCACTCTGAGGTGCTGCTTATGAAACCCTTGCTTCAGGGTAAGGCTTCAGGTAAAACATCATCCAGAAGAGCTTTTGCCCTTTCAAGAAATTGTCATGAAACTGGTCCAAGAAGAACTTGGAATTATGCACTGCTTTGGAACACACTTTAGACTGCTGTAGAATTTCATCATAGTTTTTATGGGAGATGACAATGTTTGAAGAAGCGTAAAACTATTCTTATAGTTTTCATTTACTCTGTATCCATCTGATCATTATAACTGCTTGGAGAATCATGTCAAGAATGAATATTTTTGAGTCATTTTGATACAGACATTTTTTAGTTTTGAGAAAAAAAGAAGACAGGTATACTTGCTAGATGTGGTAATAAAAAGTCAGTTTGAAAACTCACAATATTTTAATACCATATCCTTGAAGACACTCTAGGCTTTAGATAATTTATAATAATTTATAATAATTTATAATAAAATTCGTACTTGCAACTACTTTGAGATGCAGGTAACAATTTGATAAAGTATTTTATGTACAAGTACGAATTTAGCAGAAATTATTCTTTATAATTTTTCCTTTATGTCTTCCCATAAGTCCCCCAAGTGGACATGTTACATATTAAATTTTGTTTTATTGAATTGATTAGTATTATGACCCAATTGGATTTAACCTTATTTGTATACATATTTTGGATCCCAGAAGCCTCTAAGTGAACTTATTTTGGATGAATTCTTATACATTCCTTAAGACCTTTTTATGGATGCCACATAACTCTGAATCGCATTAAAGAAACAAAAGCATTTTATAGAACTAAATGTGATTTCTCTTAATTTAAACTTTGCATTTTTCCCATTTGGAGCTACTTAATGATTTGCTATTTTGTCCCCTCATCCACCTTCCCCAAATCAGTACAGCTTTATGTTTACTTAATTATAGCAATTAAGAATAGTTTTAGGGGGACTTCCCTGGCAGTCCAGTGGTTGAGACTTCGCCTTCAAATGCAGGGGGTGCGGGTCCAATCCCTGGTTGAGGAGCTAAGATCCCATATGCCTCGCGGCCAAAAAACCAAAACATAAAACAGAATATTGTAACAAATTCAATAAAGACTTTAAAAATGGTCCATATCAAAAAAAAAAATCTTAAAAAAAAAAAGAACAGTTTTAGGATCGCAACTCTTTGCTCTTCCTAGTAGATATTTGTATCAGTCAGGGTCAATTGGAGAAACAGAACCAATAGGGGATATATACTGAGATTTATTACAAAGACCTAGAACGTGATTATGAGAGCTGGATAGGCAAGTCCAAACTCCATATGGCAGATCATCATGAAGGGCAGGCTAGAGCTCTCATGCATAAGCTGAAGCTGCTGTCCACAGGCAGAATTTCTCCTTTCTCAGGGAAGCCTCAATTCTGCTGGTAAGGCCTTTCAATGGATTCAATCAAGCCCACCCGGATCATCTAAAATAATCTCCCTTACTTAAAGTCAACTGATTACTGGACTTAGTCACATCTACAAAATACCTCCACAGTGACACCTGTGAAGTTTGAATAACTGGAGACTATAGCCTCGCCAAAGTGACACATAACATGGACCATCACAATATTTAAATACAAAACATTTCAAATTCAAGAAAACTAATATAGATTTATGTGCTGTTGTATTTGTTTGATATCAGTTGAATCCAGTTGTTCCTTTAGTGTTGCAATGAAATGCACATCGTGAAAGTAAATATTCAAGTCCCTCCTGTGCTGGCTGAAGGAAGGGCATTAGAGGGGTGATGTAGGTGGTTGTCACGGAGATTCTCTGCCCTGCAGCCAAGGCAGGCAGGCAGTTGGGTAATTACAGGATTTCAAGGTAAGTTCACTCCAGTATGTTCTATCTTCTCTCTAGCTCCTCAAAACTAGCCTTTCTTGAAGGGCTCTGTCTAATAAGAGAGCTTTCCTTTGCTGTTCAGTGTGTCTGCTGCTGAATGATTATCTAAAACAGCCTGGCTTAAACCCAGAAGCTTTGGAAACCAGGGGAGGGCACCCTGAGTTTTAGCAAGAATACCTATGAAGTTGCCAGAAAAGGGGGGTTACAGATACTGGGCTTTTGAAAACATTGAATGACTACTGCATTTGTTTGCTTCTGCTCTACCTCTAAGAAAAAAAGCTTCTTGAAGGCACTGACTGTACCTCCTCAGAGCGTGTGTATAGCATAGGTATCAATCTGGGTCCCAGCAGGAAGCAGTGTGCTCAAATTAGGATAATTTGAGGAAGGGTTAACAAAAGGGCCTATTTATAAAGGAGTGGGCTCTAGGGAAACCCCAAATGACATTGTATAGTACACGATCACCATTGTGGTCCCCAGTCTGGGATTAGGGGAGGAGAGGTACTGGAAGTCTGAAGACAAAGCCTGGGATGGAGGGGTGCCCTCTGGTTAAGCAATGAAACCAGTCCTCTGGAGAAGGAGCTGGGGTACAGGAATACCCTGACCCTGAAAATATACCTCACTCTCCCTCTTGTCACCTGCCCGGGTTCCCCATTGACTGAACCCACCAAAAGTCAGAGAGCCACGGTGTCTGCTAATGTGATCCCTCCAAGTTAGTCACCTGGTGGGCACGGTGGAGGGTGGATCTGGAGGGGCAATCCCTCTATTAATGTTGTAAACAGCTCCAAGTACGTGAACTTGAGCAAGTGGTGTAATTTCTCTCTTAGTTTTCTCATTTTAAAATAGGTTAATCATAGTTATCTGGCTAAGTTAGTTTAGGGGCAGATAGTACATATAAACTTCCTTTAACATTAGGTGGCATTTAATGTAACAGCTGCTATTGTTTATTATTATAATCGACACCATTATTATAATTGTTACCTCAATTAACTCATAACATAGACACAAGGTTCACATGCCAGTAGGGAAAGAGGTAAGATATTCAAGAAGCATTTTAAACTGTTTTAGAATAACTATAATATCTTACATAGAATATGTATTTATATATACTATATACTTTAACCTAAACTCTGAAAATAAGACAAAACTCCCATCTCCTCTAGGTGCTTCTTATGACCATACATTTTCACTTTTCCCTACCTATCTGCCGGGAATAAAAAAGAACATTAGTAAACTACCCTAATTTGAGTTCCATTCCCCTCCTACCTAACTCATGGTGGAGAATTTAAATGGCCCAAAAATTTGGAATCAGCGGGGAAAAATTGAGACTAATGCACATTGTCTGACTTCGCTGTTGCTACCTTTTGATGTGATTTCATAAAAAAAGTGAGTATTAGGCAGGTAATAATAGCATTGGGATATAATAAATGTGCCCCACATACGTAATTTCTCTTCTCTATGGTATTTAGGATTATAAAAAAGGATTTATAGATATAATAGTACAGATAATAGTGCATGTATAGATAGTATAGGTTACTATGCTTTGTATATAAGTATGATTTAGATCATAAGTCAAATAGAAATCCACATGGAAACATCTTAAAAATTCATCTCATCCATTGTCTTTACAATAAAGAAATATGCACCATCAAGGTTCCGGGGATACCAGCAATAGCATGCTGATTTTTAAAGAAATTCATACTCATTCCTTATGGCAAGCATTCTGTGCTCTCTGCACGGATGAGGTTCCTGGCTGTGAATAAAACTAGGTTGGAGGTTCAGCGACAGTTTTTCATATTACACCTATGAATAATTCATGAGTCATCTGTTGACCATAAAGCCAGTTAAGGAATTCTAATAAATGCATGATTTCTTCTTCCTGGGGTAAAGCAGCATTGGCATTTACAACCTTCCTGAACAATAAAATGCCAGTAAAAATATAACTGACGGTTACGGGTCTTTGCTATTCCTAAGCATTAATCACCTCAAAGCACAATATCAGCAATCTGCATTTCTGGGACTGTTACCTACAAAATGCTAGCAACATGTTATACTTCAGTTACTTCTTATAATATCTTATATTCACATGAGCAAGACTTAATGACTCACAAGACAATTTGGAATAAATATGGATATTCACACTGGAATTTTCTCTTTCAGTGGCAATAATTATTAACAACACTAATTTCTGAGGTAGTAATTTTTGGCAGTTCTTATTCAGAATGTACTGAAGATGTGATTATTATTAGTACCGCTGTCTTTCCCAGCATGTAATTATTCCCATATTAACTTCTTTTTTTGGGGGTGAAAATAGCACCATATCAGCAGAGGGATATGATTTTCAAGTATCACCAATATAAAATGATTTTAACATGGAGTTAAACTTTAACTGTGATGATTCTGAGTTACTTTAAAAAATCATGAATATTGCCTTTTATGACATCCTGATCGTGCTGGAAAAAATAAGGAAATAAATATATTTTTTAAAGTATCAAACCTGAGACAGATTTTTGTTATTTTGATATTTTAGTTTTGAACATTCTCTCTCATTTTTGGACATAGGCATGTGCTCTGATTATCTTTTCACAGATGAAAATGAAGCTCACGTGAATGGACTGGGAAATAGAGATGTGTGTTGTGCAAACCTCAGGGCTTGCTACTAACCTTCCAGTCACTTCTCTATCCTCCCCTCAGTTTTTTCTTCTCAAATGGCAGAATGGACCCTTCCTTTCATAGCAGCAGTAAAGCTTGATTCCATTGGTGAGACATCTCCTTTGGACCAGAAAAAAAAATTCACACCCTGCAAATCTTGATTTTATCTCTCCTTTCAACTAACTTGAGTAATGTGACTCTGTTTATTGGACTGTCTTGATATTTTGAAAGTGAAGATAATCAAATACATATGTAGCAAGACTTTGATTTTATAAATAAATAGAGAATGTGTATATATACACATATATATATATGTGAGTTTGTATCGATTTTAAAAGTTCTGGAGGGAATATTGCTAAATATTGAAAATGATTATCTCTAGGTTCGATTTTGCCTGGATAAGGGTACTGATATAAAAGGCACTGAACAGGTAGCATCTCAGTTTGAGACATTAAGGTTAAAAGTGGGTGATGTGCACTGTGGCTTTGGGGGCATCTGCACCGTGGGGTTTGGCTGAAGTCTCGCACAGCAGGCTGTCTTATCTGCCTGTCATCAGGTGGTCTTGGGGCTTGGCAAGTGAGCTACAACCCCTCCCTGATTAAATGCATCTTGTCTCTCTTATGTTGTGAAAATAACCATGGACTCTGTGTTCTGCCTAGGATTTATGAATCCTCAATGCCATATGTTTGTGTTGACGTAAACAGTCTTCCCAGAAATTTGGCACAAGCCTGGCCATGTGCTGACTGGGAACAGGGCTTCTTAGACATCACCAAGAAATCAATTCCAGCTCCAGCCTGATCACATCATCCTATTTGAGTTTAGTGCTGTAATCTTCAAGTGGGTAGCTCTGTAATCTTGTCAAAGGCATTTATTTGGAAGAAAAATGCTTTATAACTTATCTTTGTGTTTTATTGAACTCTGTATTGATTTTTTTAAATGTTACCAGAATCCTCACATAAGTCACCTAGATCACCAGCCTCTTTTATGTAGCATTTTCCCACTTTCAACATGATGTTTGATGTAGGAGTTGCTTATTACCCCATTTTTGAAAAAAGGTGTAAAATAGGAGGACATTACACAGGGGGAGGAGGAGGCCCTTTATAGGAATGGCCCATGGGTTCACTGGAGACATTAGTGTTGACTGCTGAATGTAAACAAACTCAATAGCTATATAATACTTAAGCCCTAAATTTTTTCATATACCATTTGTGGAGAACTCAACCCGGATTTTTTAATGAGTTTGTCCCTCTTGGGATTTGCAGTGTTTAGTAATTAATACTAAGCAACTAGCTTGCCCAAAATGGTCAGATGAACAACCTTTTTTCACACATTCTGCTGGAGGATGCGGGCAACATTTGATTTCGTGGCATTTAATAGGTAATTTTTAAACGGCAAGTAAATTGGCAATTGATTATATTTTCCAATGAACACAGCCACCACTAAAATACTTCGTCACCTCTAGTTAGCATCAACGTGATATTTTCATAATGAAAATTAACGTCAGTGGTGAAAAGATTTTTACAAGATCTGTGTAAAGACTTTGGTGAATGCAGATCACTGTGGTTGGTGCTGAGGAAACAAAAGTGAACACAGTCCAGTGAAAGCAGAAATTAGGCAAAGAATCACAGAAAGAAGTGCAAAATTACAACTGTGGCACAGGTTATGGAGGAGAAGGGTCATCATGATGCTTAAGACCAGTTCTCTAGAAGCAGAGCCTGAGGCAGAGATTTAGACGTCCATGATTTGTTGGGGAGAGTGCTCTTGGGAGAAGTGGGTGTCCAAATCAGGCTGAGGCAGGGAAGGGTGAGGTCTCAGCTGGACTGAGTGTCAGCCTGATCCCACAGGGGCTCTGGAGCATGAGTTGCACCAGAGTTTCCCCACCTTAAGGCAAGAGGCTGGTGTCTTGCAGTCTCCTTGATCCCACGCTAGTCAGACATTAACCAGGGTCTGACCTGGGTTGGATGGGTACGGCCCCTGGGCAAGGGGATTCTGTAAGGCCAAGAGCAAATGTTCCAGAGAAGAAGGGCGGCAACTAAGAGAATGAGTACATTGAGTAATGGGGGGCTGCTACAGATGCTGAGAGAACATATGATACAATGTTCTTCTTTGTTCAGAACCCTTTGGTGGCCTCCCATCTCACTAGGAAAATCTCTCACAAGGACTGTCTAGGCCCATGGGACCTGGTGCCCACTCTGACCTCATCTCCTGGATGTCTTTGGGTCAATACCCATTGTTCAATGTGATACTCATTGTTACTCTAGTTAACCTGGCTCTGGCTGGATTTTTAGTTATCTTTTCTATTGAAAATGCAATGTATATTTTGGGCATTACTTTGCATTTCCTCACTGTGTGTCGAGGCCCTCAGTTTGGTGGTCATACATTTTTATTCCAAAGACCTGTAAGTGCCCTAGAATTTTGCTTTAAGTTAAAACTTGACATAATGGTACGGCTTTCCTGGCTCCAGAGAAATCTTTTCTCCTTCACCAAACATGATCAGAATTACTGTCTCCATTTGAAATTGGCCCAGGGTTGAAGATAGAAAAATAGAAAAATCTTTGAGGTCAAATTGTTTTGTGTGTGTGTGGGATCTTAGTTCCCCAACCAGTGATTGAACCCAGGCCCTCAACAGTGAAAGCGCCGAGTCCTAACCACTGGACCGCCAGGGAATTCCCTCAAAATTTGTTTTTAATTTCACACAAAAAGATGGCGGGATACTATGGGCTTCCTTACCTGGGCTGTATCCTTATCTGACATTTGCCTTTCTTTCCACGGTTAGGTTTGTCTCTTAGATATCTGCTGTCTGGGCTCTTTTCACAACTTTTTTCAGTATTCATACTTTATTATTTGGTATCTATTAATTTTTTCCTCCTTGCCTTCTTCACCTTTCTGAGTTCTATTTTCAGTTTCCATAATCAAGGGAGGTTATGGGAGTCTGGTTCTTTGTCAAAATAAGATGCTG
This sequence comes from Eubalaena glacialis, assembly GCF_028564815.1. Taxonomy (NCBI): domain Eukaryota; kingdom Metazoa; phylum Chordata; class Mammalia; order Artiodactyla; family Balaenidae; genus Eubalaena; species Eubalaena glacialis. Next base: position 68,699,737 of record NC_083722.1, on the reverse strand, counting down.
CCTCCTCACTGTTTCTGTTGTTGGGGTCTGGGAGCAGAGATGCCCTCTCTTGACGACACTGTAATCTTTCCTTTGAGATGTTTTGAATTGTTTTCAGTAACAGCCTGGAGGCTAGGTCTGAAACACTGCCAAGCTCCTGAAGAGGCAATTTTATCTGAAAAAATTTCTCCAATCACAGGAATGCATGTTGCTTATAAGACATACATCTAAGGACTAATTTAACGCTGGATGTTAGAACACATCAGCAGATGGATGTATTCCACTGTGGGACCCAGTATGAGGGTCTGCTGTGTGCCAGCCAGGGGCCTGGGTGGGGAGACTTTGGCACATAGGCGGAGCTTGGGAAATATATGTAGGATGAATAAAGGTGAACTGGCTACGTTGGAGAAGACAAGGATAAACAAACACATGATTATAATTACTGTAGTATGCCTCAGTTAACTCATCTGTAAACTAGGAACCAGACCTATCTTCTGAGAGTATTAAATGAAAGGATGCATATCAAGTGCTTAACAGAATGACGAACTTAATGGTGTTAGAGCACTATTTAGTAAAGGTATATACAGCATAGGGAGAAAGTGATTCTGTAGAGAGTAGTGGGTGGACAAGGGTATCCAAGAAAACTTAATAGGTTGGTCCTGAGAGTTGAACAAGGTTTTGTGGGTCTGTCCCCTCCATTCACGATCTGTGTTGGCAGCAACACCCAAGTCTGTTGGTGGCACCATATACGTTTGTGTAGGTTGAGAAACTGGATCACTATAGATAGGTTTGATCCCCTAATATTGCTTGACATTTTTTGGAATGGAATAGTCAGTTTTATTACCAAAGGAAATTACCAAAGGAACCACTTACAGCTGCAGTTAAACATTATTTACAAATACTCAATGGTGTTTATTGTGTTAAACAACAATATTTGCTAATCATTGTATTTCAGAAGCCCAGGGACTGCCAAGTCTCTTAGGAATGGCACAAAATATTTTCATTAAAAATTTAGTAATTTCAACATCATAAAATATCTACCAGGGGACTTCCCTGGTGGCGCAGTGGTTAAGAATCCGCCTGCCAATGCAGGGGACACGGGTTCGAGCCCTGGTCCGGGAAGATCCCACATGCCGCTGAGTGCCACAACTACTGAGCCTGCGTTCTAGAGCCCACAAGCCACAACTACTGAGCCCACGTGCCACAACTACTGAAGCCTGTGCACCTAGAGCCTGTGCTCTGCAACAAGAGGAGTCACCGCAATGAGAAGCCTGTGCACCGCAACAAAGAGTAGCCCCCGCTCGCTGCAACTAGAGAAAGCCTGTGCGCAGCAACAAAGACCCAACGCAGCCATAAATAAATAAATAAATTTATTTTAAAAAAATATCTACCAGGGACATCTAACCAGTAAATATTATTAATCTTAAAAAAATACTTTAAAGAAGGGGAGGTATCTTTTTAGTATCTGCTCTAGATACTAAATTTTTTCAATTTTTCAATAACTTCAATTCCACTTGTTTGTTGCCTGAATCATGATCCTAATTACTAGGTCTTGTTTCCTCTGAAAATGGAATCTTAAAAATACTTTCTAGTTTCTGAAGCAAAAATATATCATGGTGTACTGGCAAAAACTCCTCAGGATTATTTACCCAGTAATGTCAAACTCATAGATAAGAGAATATGTCAGCTCCATTTTCCATAAGTTTGAGTTGTCTAGAATAATATGGAAAAGCATTTATTGTGACGATGAATGGGTAGCAAGTGTTTAACCAAAGATTAGAAATATTTAAAACCTAAAGCAATCACAGAAACTTATTTTTTCAGCAATCTTTTTGAAATTTTACTTTCGATGAGGCTTAATCCATAAACAAATACCATTGCTACGTTTAAACCTGAAATACAGGTATCTGATATTTGAAAAGGTGGGCCTGGATTACATTTCAGTCTTTATGTGATCCAGTTACTTTACCCCTGCCAGTGCCTGTGCAGTATATGGGGCACTAAATTAAACACTGTCAGGAAAATGTGAAATAGTCCTGCAAAAGAAGAAAGAAAATCTAAAACAAAACCAAAGGTAATATTGGTTTCCTTGGTCAAAACTGTGTCCTTTGGTATATGCATATATATTTATACCTCTTTGCTGTATAACATGATTTTTAATCCTAAAGTTTGAATAATATGAGTTACTGATTAGAAATATTCTCCATCACAAATTATTCAGTTTATTATGTTAAACTATTTTGACTCTACATATTTTAGTTCCCAAGGTCTCTCCTGCTATGATCACCATGATGCTTGACCTATTCTAATTATTTATTTATTCAATAAATAGCCGACAGCCTGCTACTGGACCCTGTGGGAGGGCTGAGCCTCTTGTGGTGAGCCACCCAGACTAGGCCCTGCCCTCATGGTGGTGACATCCTAGTGGAGGAGACAATTAAGTAAATACAGGAATAGATATGTAGATTCATTTGTTACAGATTGTGATAAGGGCTGGGGAAGAAATAATAGAGCTCCAAGATGAACATTAATGAGGACACATTCTCTAGAAAATATTTGAAGACATGAGCCTTTATGTCACTTGATTGCCCCATATAAACACCCCATGAGAAATTTAATTTAGAATTAGGTGCCAGGAAATGCTACCTTCTGGTATTGCTATGATGTAAGGCCACATTCTGTGACTAAAGAAATGTTGAAAATCTGAAACCTTACTGAAAGCTTTCAGAGTGTCTTGTTATTCATTCTGATTGTTCTAGTCATCATGGCCCAATAGATGACAGCCAGAGTGCTAGGTGGTAGACCTCTTCCCATTTCTAAGTAAAGGGCTGCCCTCTAGTGGACTCTGAATAAATGTTAATTGAGGATAATAGGTTACAAAATATAACACTTGCAGCCAAATGGCAAACTGTATGAAGCTTGGTCTGGCTAAGCTTCAGTCTCAGCAAGCTTCTGGTGACTTCCAGAGACAAACTCCTACAACCAGTTGTCCTCAGAATATATGTCCCCATTCCCTTGAGGCTTAGGCTTTAGAACCAGATGGAAACTTAGAGAGATCTCTGCTCCAACTCCTCATTTTTAGAGAAGATACTCAGAATTCAGAGAGCAGAATTCAGAGAGGTGAAGTGACTTGTTCACTGTCCCATGGTGAATGAAGAGAACTAAATTGTAAACATGGATTCTCTCTCTATAAATATCTCTCATTTATTTGATCACATTTATTACTAACTATTTTTACTACTTTCCTACATTTCTCCCCTTTGCTCACTTTTCCCTAGCCTCTTTGTTCTCTTACTGTTTCTCCAGAACATCATGCAGGCTTCCCACTCTAGGATCTTTGCACTGGCTGTTCCCTCTGCCTACCATGCTCTTCCCTGCACTACCTTCAAGTCTTTGCTCAAATGCCACCTTCTCACTCTGACCACCTTATTTAATACGCAGATCTCCCTTTACCCTGATCTAGTTTTTCTTTTTTCCATAGTAATTATCACCTTCTATCATACAATATAATTTACGTATTCATTATGTAATATAATGAATATAAGTGCCTGAGCACAGAGATCTTTGTCTCTTTTGCTCACTGACATACTCCATGTGCCTAGGATAGTACATAGTACATAGTACAACAGGGACTCAATAAATGTGGGTTGGATTAATTAACCTTCCAAAATGAATGTGTTACCTAATGGAAGGGCCACTTGCTCCAGCAGGGAAGTTCAACTCTCTGTGAAGGCTGAGGGAAGTTGAACAAATTTCCTATGCTTCATGAAAGACCAGGCCATTGCTGCCTTAACTCTGCCCACCACCCAGTGTTGCCATCACGATTAGCCCAAGAGACCGGTTTCAAGAAGGAGGCTGAAATTAGAACTCCTTATCCACTCTCCTCTAAGAGGCCTCCAGGACTCATCAAGCCTTTTATCACCCTATACCCTCCTCATTCCCACGAAGCCAAGCCTCCTCTGTGGACTTTCTCCCCATGCAGTGCAGTTCAGCCTCTTCTCTGCCTCCACCTCTACCACCCCAGCTCCCCAAACCCTTCTGCTCTCTGCCCCCTGGGGCTCACCACCATCATTGGCAGAGCCCCCCCCGTCCTCAGCCTCTTCTCTGAAAGTTGCCATTGTACTCTTGCTCTGAAGTATGCCTCTCCCCCAAAGACACCAATACCACAAAGCTTTTTCAAATCGTGGCTGTTTCTTCCCTTCCCTGTTGTAATTCTGGGCCTGCTCCAGACCAGAACCTTGGGTCCTTTGAAGCACTTGCCATCTGAATATAATACCCACCACCCATCCTTGTTCCGGCCATCTGTCAGCCTTGTAGCCAGTCCCCCTCATTCACAGAACATTTTATTACCTGGACATCCATCTTAGTCTCACTCACTATCCCTGCAGTGACCCATCCAGCATCCTAGCCTCTCAATCCTCTGCCTTCCATTAATCTTCCTATCCATGGCCCTTCTCTAGTCCTTGTCATCCTCAACATTGCCCAGCCTACGAATTCTTGACCTCAAGCATCCTAGTCTCCAACCACTGCTTTCTGTCTTCTCGTGGCTCCTCTCCAATAATTCTTCATCACTGGGATCTAGTGACTTCCACTTTTTTATTGTCAAGGCCCCCTCCTGTCCTGACCTCACCCTTACTTAGCTTGGGCTCCATGAGGTAATCCATTTCTTTGCATTCATCTTCAGTCCTTCTGCCTCTGCTTCTTCAGCCATACTCAACTGGTTAACCTCCAGTCTCCCTCTGAACCTCCCCTTGCACCTGAGCAGCTGAGTGTGGACGGAGGGACATGTACCACTGTGCTGACTGTCATTCCTCCATCATTTCCCTAGTCAGTCTCCACTCTCCAAGATGTCAATCATTCATACTTTGTCCTCACTCCACAGCCCTCCTCACTCCTGTCACCTCCTCATTCTCAGCTAATTAAACCTTTTCTTTTCTTTTTTTGGTCTGATGACAAACAATATTTATTTATTTCAAACTAAGAATAAAGTTACACGTTTTATTAATAGAGAAGTCCCATCCTCCCAGGCATGGTTGCCTGTTAATAATAATGAGCCAGTAATTGAAATTTCAACTGGAAGTAAACTGGCCCTAAGAGAAAAGTCAGCCAGCCACCACTCATTTATCCCCTCCTCTACTCAGTGTTTTAACAGAGAAATTAAGGCTTAAGTCACATTAGTCTAATCTTTGCCCCTCTTTGAAGATGAGCAGCTTCCATTTTAAACAGAGTAGGAGCTACTCTCTAGCCAAAGATAAACACTGTTAACATTTTGATCTTTATTATTCCAAGGGTTTTTTTAAATTAAATCTTTTCTTAATTCAGTAAGAAAACAGAAACAATTGAAAGCAAACGACTTCATCTTTCCACCACCAAATATGCTCTATCTTCCCTCTAAGAGCAGATGACTAGACATTAAGTGTGGGGAACAGTAAACTATCTGTGGGCAGATGCAGTAATCCCAGCATTTCAGGGCATGAGAGGGGTGGGCACAGCAGGCCTGATCCTTTGGGTTATAAGACTTATTCCACTTAGTGCTAACTCCACTTAGCCTTCAAAGATTGTCAACCTTCCAGTTACTTTCTTTACCATGATTTCAGACATCATTTTGGGTGCTGGGAAAACTGGACAGCTACACGTAAAGGAATGAAATTAGAACTTTCTTTAACACCATACACAAAAATAAACTCAAAATGGATTAAAGACCTAAATGTAAGATCTGATACTATAAAACTCTTAGAAGAAAATATAGGCAGAACACTCTTTGACATAAATTGCAGCAATATCTTTTTTGATCCATCTCCTAGAGTAATGGAAATAAAAACAAAAATAAACAAATGGGACCTAATTAAACTCAAAACTTTTGCACAGCAAAGGAAACTATAAACAAAACGAAGAGACAACACATAGAACAGGAGAAAATATCTGCAAACGATGAGACCGACAAGGAATTAATATCCAAAATTTACAAACAGCTCATGCAACTCAATATCAAAAAAAACAAACAACCCAATCAAAAAATGAGCAGAAGACCTAAACAGACATTTCTCAAAAGAAGACATACAGATGGCCAAGAGGCACATGAAAAGATGCTCAACATCGCTGATTATTAGAGAAATGCAAATCAAAATTACAATGGGGTGTCACCTCACACCAGTCAGAATGGCCATCATCAAAAAGTATAATAAATGCTGGAAAGGGTGTGGAAAAAAGGGAACTCTCTTACACTTTTGGTGGGAATGTAAACTGGTACAGCCACTATGGAGAACAGTATGGAGGTTCCTTAAAAAACTAAAAATAGAGCTACCATATGATCTAGTAACCCACTTCTGGCCATATATCCAGAGAAAAACATGGTTCAAATGGATACATGCACCCCAATGTTCATTGTAGCACTATTTACAATAGCCAAGACATGGAAGCAACCTAAATGTCCATCGACAGATGAATGGATAAAGAAAATGTGGTACATATATACAATGGAATATTACTCAGCCGTTAAAAACAATGAAATAATGCCATTTGCAGCAACATGGATGAACCTAGAGATTATCATACTAAGTGAAGTAAATCAGACAGTGACAAATATCATATGATATCACTTATATGCGAATCTAAAAAAAAATTTATACAAATGAACTTATTTACAAAACAGAAACAGACTCACAGACTTAGAAAACCAACTTATAGTTACCAAAGGGGAAAGGTGGTGGGGGGGATAAATTAGGAGATTGGGATTAACATATACACACTACTATATTTAAAATAGGTAACCAACAAGGACCTACTGTATAGCACGGGGAACTCTGCTCAATATACTGTAACAACCTAAATGGGAAAAGAATTCAAAAAAGAATAGATACATGTATATGTATAACTGAATCACTTTGCTGTACACGTGAAACTAACACAACATTGTTAATCAACTATGCACCAATATAATATAAAAAATTTTAAAATAATAGTAATAATGACATCATTTTGAATCATGTGTCTGCCTGCTTTTAATTTGCCTGCTAAGTGGACCTAACAAACTTAATAATTGAAAATATGACTTTGAGTATAACTTAAAGCATAAACACTTCTTTTATAACAGTGTTTGTAACTTAAGGTATAAATTTAACTAACTTGACTTCAAGTATAAACACGTCAAACAAAGTGGAATTTCAAAGACACAGAACTTAAAAATGCAAAAAGAACTTAGAAGTGTAAACTTATAACTTATAAATAAATGTATACCACTTGCTTACTGCAATCTGAAATATTATCATCCATAAAGACAATTCTGAGTGTTTCCAAGTAAACTGCTGTCAACATTTCACTGTAGAGGTTGTGCCACAAACAGCATCTGCTCTTCCCAGAAAAGGCTCCTTCCTTTCCATGGCACAGCTGACTTGTGTTTTAAGTTCAAAAGTCAGAGAGTCAAGTAAAAAACCTATACAGACAGCCCCTGGAGTCCCTTCAATCATGCATGAAGCTAGTCTCCAGGCCATGTCACGGGGAGAGTTTCAGTGTATACTTACACACAGCCTCACCCTGGAGGTACTTGTGGGACTTGAACTTGAAGGTCTGTAAGTTGCTTTCTTTTCCTTCCTTAATTTTTTGTGAGTCTTAATTTTGTGAGGTAAAGACCAGACTATAAGCCAAGAAACCTGATGAGACTGTCATAAAGTCTCCCTCGTGTGGCTGGTCACCCCCATAGATAGCCCTGGGCAGTCCACAGCTGTGATGATGGGTCTCCTGCAAGGTTTTCCAGATGGACATTATACACGCTTGTTCATTTTTCCTAATGATGCTCTGAGAATAGAAACATGGCAGGTTACCTCCTACTTTCTCCTACCCTGGATCTGAATACCTGGGAAACACTAGAAGCTTCTGCAATTCAGTCATATTTTTCATAAATTTCTTGTAGATGCATTTCCCAAAGTGTAGCATGTGGACCATGGCTGGTAGACCAGATGAATGTAGGTGGTGCAGGACTAAACATTTTTTATATTAATAGTTATGTTTTTTTTTAATGTGTATTAGAAGAAAATTTAACAAACATATCTAGTCCAATATTTCATGGATGTAAATGCTTAGAATTAGTCAAAATGATGATATTTAAGATTTTGTAGGTGAGATGATTAAAAGAAAAATTTTAAGTAAATAGTAATAACGTTGATATACACTTTTGGCAAAAATTGTGAAAGTGGTTGCCTATAGGCTCACAATGAGAAAGTGATGGGCAGAGGCCTTCAGACACGGTTTCTTAAATGGTAAAGGATGTGGAAACTTTTGGAGACAGTTCCATAAATAAATAAATAACTTGGTATAAGCCCATATGGAGAGATATTCTTCTCACTCAAGTTTCTCCCACTAGAAAGTGCAGCTACCAGTGATATTATCCATGCAGATCGGGGGTTATTTTGCTGTTCTCACTGGGTTTTGTCTCATAAAGAAATGGTAGGAACCACTGAGTTCTTACACTTTCAGAGTCAGAGAATAACCACATAATAACTACAACCGAATTCCTTCAGTCAGTCATTCAACAAACACTGCTGAGCACCTTTGTGTGTCAGGCTCTGGGCCAGGTGCTGGGATTAGAGGAGTGAGAAGGCCAGACGTCACAAGGTTTTACGCCTGGGGGTGACTTATCATATGGGCATTTCTGAAAGATCATCCTGGCTCTCCCTGTGACTGGGCAGGCAGCAGAACTGGGATAGACCAGAAGAGAGGTGACTGCAATAAGACATGGTGGCTTGGACTAGCCTGGTAGCAGTGGCAATGGAGAGAAATGAGCAGATTCAAGAGGCATTTCAGGGTAGATCCAATAGGCCATGGTGACTGATTGGACATCATGGATGAGAGGAAGAGAAGAGTCAGGGAGAATGCTAGGTTTTTGCCTTCGGAAGCCCCATGCAGGGTGATGCCAGGTCTTCAGAACTCACACACAACACACTGCTGGGGGCTCAGTACTACATCCTCTAGGAGGTACTGCAGTTTGTGGCTAGTGTGTCAGTCCCTCCTCAAGGGTACAAGTGGTACCTTATTCTTATGCATGAGGCAAAGCACATTAAAGGCATTTGATCAATGTTGACAAAAGGACTAGTTGAGAACTTGAGGCATGAGAGTGCAAGGGTGGTTGACTTATGGTGTACAGCAGTCCCCTCTGCCCCATTTTAAACTTCATTTTAAGGAAATGATTTTGAAACTGGACTCCATTATTATCCTACCACTATAAAGACCCACAAGCAAATACAACAGAAGCCCCACCCTTCTGCCTCAGGGACATAAGAGGATGCTTGGCAACAGGCAGAGCTGAGACCAGGTGAGCAGGATAGAGGGAGATTAAAGCCACTCCAGGCCATATATTAAAGTCAATCAATAGCCATAAACTATTAAAAGAAATATCTATATCTACATGTGTATATATGTTGATAGGTAATTTCTTTCAATAGCACCATGAAACTAAACTCTAGCATTTACTAGCGGATAAAATGTCACCTCAGTTTTCCAATTTATCCATGTAAGTCATCCAAGTGGCTTACTGACATGAATCTTAACTGATACATAGTCACTTCAGTCAGGTAAATGGCATTTGGAAGCTAAAGAATGTGCAGGAAGAGTAGAATCAGGAAGAGGATGACAAACTGGAACAAGGCAGAGAAGGTGAGAAAGAAACAATGTTGAAGGTAACAGTTGAGAACAACCCATTAGGGTGAAATAAGGCAGTAACCTGTACCAGCATGTTCGTCTTGCTCTGTGTGGGAATTGGTGACCTCTCTCTGAGTGGCAGCCTGTGAGGCATCTTCAAGAACTTTACAGAGAGAGGACATCTCCAGGTGACGGTGGGAGCAGAGAAAGAAAATAGGCTTATGAGTGAGACCCTTTTGGGGGATCCCCAGAGATGATGGGCACACTGAAGACCTGCTTGTACGTGGGTTGAATCTCTTGGCTCAGGAGTTCGCTGATTCAGAACAACTTTAGAGGTGGAGACCAGAGTTAAGAAATTGGTCTGCTTGAGGCATTGGAAATTTAATGCACTGACTTACAATGATTGCTGTGGATAAAGCATGGTAGGGTGAAGAGAAGGCAATGGTCTGGCTTCCCTTAGTGCACTTTTCTGCATTCCAACAATTTTTGGAGATTCTATACTTTTGTGGCTAGCTCTATATACTCTTTCTCCTCACATCTTTTGGCACACCCTGATGTGAATGAAGATGCCTCCCCAACCAGGTGAGGACCGCACTCATTTAGTATTGGGATTATCGTATTCCTATTTCTGTTTCTGAAAAGCTCACACCTCTGGCCACATGGTATAATTCATATTGTTTTTCTGACCTGAAAACTAAGCTTGGAGGGGTGTGTACATGAATAATTTGCCCAGGGCCAGGTAAGTGCTGCACAGCTGATGCAGCCCAAGTCTGACTGTGATGTTTATGAAATTCCTACTATTCCCATCTGCCATCTTTCCTTTTGGACAATTTTTTTTACTATGCAAAAACTTCAGACAGTTTCCGAGAGTATATAGCTCTTCTAGAGCCCTACTTCTTGAAACCCCTTAGGTGTCCATGAACATGTTTCAATTCAGTGGATGTCAGTGCAGGCATGTCTGGCTTTGAGTTCCTAAACTTTCTGCTGTACCACCCTGATGTCTTCTCTTCCAAACTCTTAAAGTATTATACTTTTTTACCTTTACCTGAGGGTCTTACTCTAGTCAAAGGAACCAGCAAAATGTTAGAGACTATATATTTGATAGAACTTCGAGCCACAAAGCAGAAGCCTTGTCAGAAAGAAATCTGCAATGTCCAGGACAGGTTTCCACCCTCCGCCATGATGCTGGGACAGGATGAAAGTGGTCTGTGCTATAGGGTCAGAGTTCCACTGCAGGCCATGGAATCTGGCCCACCCTGTGTTGGGCTCATGCCGGGTCATCCACATCCTGCTTCTTCCTAATCCCCCTTGTTTTGGGAGTTCCGTGTTCATCTGCTCCCGTACGTTGCAGGCTCCTGTCTTATTAATCCACCTCTGTGACCCATAGTACCTGACACTGTGCTATGAGAAAGCCAGTATCAAGTCAATATTTGTTCAATGCATGAAATAACACTTGTTTATGTCTCAGAACTCATTTTACCATCAGGTGTTATTTCTATAATTAATTATGTTCATTCTCTGGCTTCGTTGGCCAATACACCCTCTCTTTGTTCATGGCTCCAATGTCAAAGCAGATGCACGAAATTAATAAGCTAGAACAATCATGGTTTTCAAAGTGATACAGATGAGAGTATTAAAACATAGAAAGTAGGCTTCATAGGGAGGTGATTTGAAACAATGTGATTTGACTTCATGGGCATCAAAATGAAATATTTCATGATGGGATCATAGCAGTGTGGCTCCTCACAGCTAATGGCCCAGGTTTGAGTATGGCAGTGGTGCTGGACACATGTCGTGCTCATCTGCTGAGTATCTTGAGTATATTTTGCAACACAGTATGTGTAATATCGTGTAATACTTTGCAAATCTCCTTTGTAATTGAGTCTATAGTGGCGAAACAGACATTAAACAAAATATACTAAAATATAAATATAATGCACATACACACATTTATAATTAGAAATTGTGAAATGTTTGTCAAGGAGAAAACTTAAGTGCTATGAGAGAGAATCACAGCGAGACTTAGTTTACTCTGAAGGATGAGGGAAGGCCTTTCATGGGGAAGTGGCGGAGAGTGAATGGACTTGGGCTGAGTGAATATTGGCAAGAGGAGCTTTCAAGAAGAGAGATAATATGGAAAAGCCTCAGAAGAGGCAAGAACATGGCATTTTCAAAGAATAGCAAGAAACTGAAGAGGCGGTGTGGTTAGAGCATCAAGGGAGGGGGTGTGTTTGGAGGCTCACAGGCCATGTGGGCTCCTATTATATCTTGAGAAAAACTGAAATCTGTGAACGCCTGTTAAGCAGGTGGGTGACCCAATCAGATTTTCATTTTTTAAAGGTCCTCCTTTGCTGTAGTTTACAGATGGAGATTCGAAGACGAGGAAGTGTCTTCAGTTTAGAAAGATGCCATTGCCCTGGTCCCAGGGGAGATGAGACTGGGTTGGACTGGGGGTCGGGGGGAGGTAACGGCAAAGATGGAAACAAGTAGATGGATGCCAGATATTTTCTATTTAGGATCTAGAAAGTGTAGAACCTGGGTTGACTATGCTACATAAGGAAAGGCGAGACCAAGAAGATGTCCTGTGGCTTTAGCAGTTGAGCGGATGGAGGGGACATTCACTGAGCCCGGCAAGCCTGGGGCAGGAGCAGCTTTGCAGGGACAGATCAACAATCTAAAATGTGTTAAATCTGAGGTGTCCATGAGATGACATCCATGGACTCACCTGAGGAATCTGATTGAGCACCCACCCTTCCTAGAAGTTTTCATGTTAAACATTAATCATGCTATCCCATCATTATGAAGACTAACAGTGTAGCTCCAGAACATTGTATATTTGCTGCATGCACTGTCTAGCATCTGCACTCACTGTGGGTACTATTCAAGTCATGAAGATAGCTGCAGGGTTAAGTGGAAAATCACCATGGTGGTTTCCCTTACGTAGCCAAAGGGAGTGGGGGCATGTTGATGTGAGGGCCAGTTTCTCCTCTGCATGTATGTGATGGCCTCAGCACATGCTTCAGGAAAATCTCTTTGCTTCAGAGAAGTAACTCATATTGGTTTAGTCTTCAGGGTCACTTGGAGACAGAGGCAACCTCTATTTTTGGCAGAACTCTGTTTCAAGCTAATGCATCCAGCCATGGAGAAAGCAGTTTCAAAATAGACCTGATCAGTTGTCAAGGGACAATTCATCTTGAGATAATAGCCCTGAGGCCTCGGCCAGCCAGTGTTCTTCTATGAGCTGCTGAGCAGGCTGCCCTCTGATTTTGCATTTGTTTAAATATGTTTAAAAAAAACATGCACAGAGGTCATTTTTAAAATAGGGGATCCAATGAGGAAGTCGTGGGAGGAAAGGGATAGAGAAGCAAAGGCACAGGGATGCTCCCAGCCTAGCCCAGATGTCCTCTCCCCCTCAGTGCTCACGACCTGGGTTAAAACCCTCTCTCAATCCCTCACTGGCTCTGAGATGAGAGAAGGTCATTCAACCTATGTGAACCTCAGTTCCTCCTTCTGCCCATGCTGGTAAGGTATGTAGGTAACCTAATGTGACTCCTTGCCCATGACAGGATGGAGTAGTCAGGGTTCTCCAGAGGAACAGGACCAGTAGGGGTGTGTGTGTGTGTGTGTGGAGAAAGAGAGAGATTTTAAGGAAGAGACTCACATAATTGTAGGGGCTTGGTAAATCGAAAATCTGCAGGGTGGGCTGGCAGGCTGGAGACCCAGAGTTGCAGCTCAAGTCCAAAGGCAGTTTGCTGGCAGAATTCCCTCTCCTCTGGGGGAGGCCAGTCTTTTTGTTAAAAATCCAGCTGATTAACATATACATACTACTATATATAAAATAGATAATCAACAAGGACCTACTGTATAGCACAGGGAACTTTACTCAATACTACTATGTAATAACCTATATGGGAAAAGAATCTGAAAAATCATAGATAAATGTATATGTATAACTGAATCACTTTGCTGTACACCTGAAACTAACGCAACATTGTAAATCAACTATACTCCAATATAAAATAAAAATTTTTTAAAATCTAACTGGATGAAGCCCACCCACATTACCAAAGGTAATCTGCGTTACCCAAAGGCTAGTGATTCAGATGTTCTAAAAAATACTTTGACAGCAACATCAAGACATGTTTGACCAAATATCTGGGTACCCTGTGACCCAGCCAAGTTGACCTCTAACATTAACCATCACACAGGTTTTCAAAAATGCCATTTTAGACTTCTCCAGCTCTCCCTGCTCAGTTTAGCCCTCTGGAGGGCCTTCAAGTACAGTTCTCATGCTCCCTGTTATTTGCCCTCCATGATTCTGTCCCTTTTTATGTCTGAACCACCTTGCATTTACACCATTATACAGCACCAGGTAGCATATCCATATATGTTTATTTAATAAAGGACCACATAAATTATGTAGGATTCATTTATAAAAGCAAAAGATAGAAATTTCAACAAGGGAAGAATTTATTCGGTAAAAATTTTAAAGCAATGGATAAATTTAGATGTAGGCTTCAGGACACACATTTTAACGTATTATTAAAATAAAAATGTATAACTGAAGCCTCTGAAGGCCATTAACCTACTACTGTCTCTCTTTCCCAAATGGTCTTTTGTGTATTCAACTTCAGACCCTGTTCTCTGGCTTAGCCAGGCTTTAAGTCCCCACTTTGGCCCCAGTTTTCTCTCCAGGTAAACAGGATAGTGTGGTAGGAAGGGGGTGGGGGGGTGGGGGCAGCGGACTGTCACTGTGACTCCAGAATGAAGAGGCGTCTCAGACACTGAGGAGTGTGTGCTGGAAGGCAGAGCTGGGGAGAGAGCTCTTCAGCGATGTTGGTACTTACAGCAGGACCCTGCGGGACACCTGACATCACAGCTCTCCATGTGGATATTCAACCTCAGGAAGCCTGACAGTTCCAAAGCCAGAAAACACACTTATTCCAAGTGTGTTATTATTAAAGGAATGAGAAGTGTACAGAATTTCGGGTTCTCTGTGGTCAGTTTTGCCTCTCGTCTTCTCATTTCCTTGTGTCCAGACAGTACCAGGCAACCTTAGGGATGCACACGTGGGAGGATGTTTCCGGCAGAGACTCCGCTGAGTCAGTCCGCTTCCTGAGCGTTTTCTTTCTCCTTGCTTGAAGCTCCTCCTGCCTGCCCTTGCCCCAGGGCTGTGGGTGGGATGGCAGGACTCCTTGTTGGGAAAGCCAAGGCAAATGGAAGGGCAGGGAGGGGGAAGAAGTAGCAGCACAGGGGTTCCTTGCTGGAGTGAAGTTTCCAGCAGTGTCGAGAGCTATGTCAGACGGACAGGGAGCTCAGAGCTGCATAGCCCCAATGTGGAGCTGGCCAGACCCTGCTGCTGCTGAGGGTCTGTCCTAGGCAGGGTCACCATGGAGGAGCGATGGCTTGGGACTTCCTGAGCAGCCCCACTGAGAAGCAATTTGAGATGGGCTTCAAGGGGACATAGGTCTTCTGGATGGACAGGGCTGTCTCCTGGGGTCAGAAATCCCTTAAATCGCTGGAGATGCCATATCCTAGAAAAACTGCATTTCTCAATGGTCCCATTAAATGGTCATACTGATGCTAAGAATATCATTACAATGTTTAAAAAAAAAAAACAAAAAAAACCCAACAGTGATTTATCACATGCCCATGATGTACAGGTGCTATGAGTGTGTATTTCTAGTCCTTCCAACAATTCTGTGAGGTGAACATTATTGGCCCCATATTACAGATGAGTAAAACTGAAGTCAGAGAACTGAAATACCAGGTCAGGATTCTCTCCCAGGCTTCCCAATGCCAGACCTGTGCTCTTCATGCAGCACTTTCTCAATAAAGATGATTTTTCCTTTTTCCATCCAAGGGAGGTTGAATGTAGGAAAAGGAATGCTGTCCTGGGAACTAGGAAGTAAGGACAACAAAAGAGAGAGTCCTAGGAAGATGGCTAGCCATTCAAGGGCAAGCCAATCAGGGGAGCTATATATCCAGGCAGGGAAAGGCCAGTGGGAATGGGGCAGTACTGGCTGTTTTGAAGCACAGAGCCGGGAGATTTCTGGTGATTCTGCTGGACAGCAAGGCCAAGGAGAAAGAGCAGTGCCAAGACGTGAGGCATTTGGCCACCAGGAACTCATGGAAAGCTGGCCTTGGGAAGTGGCCACCAAGGTGACAGCAGAGCTTCCTCTGGCATCCAGTGCCTGGAGGGGAGGAGAAAGGGCAGAGGAACTCTGGGCCTCCCCAGAAATTCTAGAAGGAGGGAGTCATAGAGGGGACAAGTAGCAGTGACCAGTTACAGACCTCACAGTCCTGTGAAATGAGGGCTCCTGATAGACAGGCCTCTGTGCTTCCCATGGTTCCAAGAGAAGGACAGAGCAGCCCCTAGTGAGCCAGTGAGCTAGGATGCATCAGAAGCCCTTGCAAAGAAAGTTGCCCTACAACTGGGTCAGTTTTAGACCATCCTCACACCCAGCCCCACTCTGTGGTGGGTTTAGCGTGTTTCTATATACAATGCTGTGCTTTGCATTGGTTCACCAGCTCAGTGTGGCAGCTTCAAGTTGACATCCCTCCCCTGGCCCTGCTACCACTTTTGGGATAAATGATCTTCGTTATGGACTGCTTGTGTCATCCTGCTTTCCTTTCCATTCCATCTTGCTCAGAACCCTGCCACTCTCTGCCTCATCACTCAGCCTCCCCTTCCCATCCTTACTTTGCTCTCACTCTACTTGACACTTGCCCTGCTCTCCTTTCTCAGAATCAGGTCTATCGGTGTACAAGAGAAAAACCCAAAATGACAATAGATAAACAGTGCTGAAACAGGATAGAATTTATTTCTCTTTCACATAGAAGAAATTCAGGGGTGGGTTCAGGACTAGTGTGGCAGCTCCGCCATATCACTGAGGACCCAAGAGCCTTTGTTTTTGATCCACACCATTTCCCAAGGTCAAATCATAGATCGGGTTAGCAGCTAGAGCTCATGCCATCATGAACACAGAATGAGATGGGGGAGGAAAAGCAGAAAGACAAAAGGGAGCCCCTTCTGGCGGAGTGAGCTCCCTCTAAGCACCCTATGTAACACACCTCCCTTCCACTTTTATCTCATGGGCCAGAACTTAGTCACATGGCCGCATGTAGCTGCAAGGGGTGCTGGGAAGCCTGGTCTTGATTCTGGGAGGCAATGGCTCAGCTCAAACTCAGTGTCTGTCAATGAGGAAGGAGAGGAGAATGGGTATCTTCCCTCCCCTCCCTCTGTCTTTCCTCCTCTGCAATGACCAGGCATCAATCATGGATTGGGTTTTCCTTCTGGGTTCAGTGTCTTAGGCTGCCTAAGTATGGAAGAAAATTAACACACGTCTGACCTTAACATAGCACCAAGATCATAGCCAGGCTTTGAGCTTATCCCTCTTCTCACAGGGACAGTGTCACTTCCCACCGTGTTTGCCCAAGCCTCCTGTGTGGACCCAGACACCTGCCCTGTGATTACACCCAGTCGAGGCAAAGCACTGCAGCAGCTGAAGGTGGATGCAGTTTCTGTCCTGAGTTCTTTCCCTTTTTTTGTTTAATGAACCAACCTTTACTGACAGAATTAGAAGCAGGAAAGTAGACATCCTGGGGCATATGGAAGATAAATAATCCCCACTCCAACCTTAGAAGCTCTTTTAGGCAAAAAAAAAAAAACAAAAACAAATACATAAAATGAGAAAGCTCAAAAGCTACAGCCTCAAGGCATCCTCGTTCAGTGACTTTCAATCTAAGTGAAGGAACCATCTGAAAAATAAAACCTTAGGCCAGTTCCTAGTATGTAAAGACATAAAAGCACTTTTTTATTTCCATAAATTTACTTCACATTCAAATGTATAAATATTTACTTATAAATCCCATGAGTTAAATAATGAAATGAAGCCATATTAATGAGCAAAATTATTTGAAATCAGGACTTACAGATGTGGTCTTGTAACAATGTTAATATCCAGTTTACTTTGTATATATTTTTTCATACGTATTTCATAATATGATGGGGATCTAGAGACACATGGATTGGTAGTTATACATGGTCACCCTATTTCCAGTTTGTCTCACAACTTTAGTTATGCTCCTCTGTCCACTGTAAACAGCAGGAGCAGCTTTCTTGTGAATCTGCCCAGCACACAGTGGTCAGTGACCCTGGTCAGCTCAGGTTAACCTACTGCTGGCTTCAAAATATTAAAATATATACATACTGTTACTGAAAGTGGGGTTTGGCTGCTTACCGCTCAAAAGCCAATAAAGAGGCACAGCTGGTGGAAAGAAAAGTTTGCTCTATTTCAGAGGCTGGCAAAGGGGTGGGGGGTGCAGACTCATGTGGCAGCTTATGTCATGGCTACAGTCTGGTCATCGTGTAGTTAACATCTTCCACCTGGTGGAGTTTTCAGTATCTATAAAACAGCTCAAAGGATATGGCTTTGAATATTATCTATAGCCCTTGAGGAGGAACTAAATGTCCTTGACTTTGCTTAATGACTAAACTGTTATTATTGTGTCTTGCTTGACTGCTTTCCTTTGCTTCTGCATTTTATCACTTCTCTGATTAAACTTATTCTTTGGCTAAAGTTTTTCCATAGACAAAAGGCAGGTGGAAAACATGTGGGGGAAGGACCATAGGGTCCTGTTCCATTTCAAACCCACCTTTTCTTTGATATTCCTCAATCTTGAGGAGGGACAGGTACAGAACCAGAAAGGGAATTTTGGATAGAGAGGTTAATCATAAACTTGGCAGGGGACCTTGGTTTTAGTTTCATTTCTGTTCCAATTTTCCCCAAATCTTTGAGGGAATGGGGCAACAACCGCTGTGGCTACTTCCTGCTGAAGTGGGGCATAGTCCTGCCTAATTTGGGGAACGGACATAGAGTTGTAAATAATCTCGAGTTCCAAGCTTAGCATCAATATTTTGTAATGTGAAAACATTACCTCTCTCTTTGATTACTTTGTCATAGTACTTGGACAAACATTTGAAAATTAGCAGACATATTACAATGAGGATAATAATCAAAATGCATCCTTGTATTATTCTCTGAATGTGTTTTTTTTCCTTAATGGTTAAAGCAGATGTACAATATATGTTTAATAGGCCACAACATTTAGGCTGTTTTGGTTAGCCTAAAGTTTAATTTAATCATGTATAAGCCAGGATGACTTCCCCATACCTCAATATGGGAAAATTTCTTCCACCATTTTCCCTTTTTAATAGCAAATCTTTCCATGAGAGCACTGATAATCAATGTATTTTTCCAACATTGCCAGAGTGGCTCAGTTGCCGGCTCTGGGTCTATTCATGTCCCTTGGTGCTAGGCCTACTTTTTGTTTATATATTGGCCTAGTTATTCACGCTGGGAGAAAACTAATCAGACATAACAAACCAGTACAGAGGTATGCTGATGGGGAAACATTTTATAGCCTATACATTTTATCAGTTATACCCAATTGTCACACAAACATTGTACATGTGCTTCAAGCAGTAGACTTAAAGCCAGCAAGTCTTAAAGCCAGCAAGTACACATAATAAGGAGTTAAGTTATACTCTGTGACAACTTCACTAGACAATTTATAACTAGAAGTATGACTGAAACATAATGCCAGAACATACTCAAATTTTAGAAACTTCATATAACTTCTAGAACACTTATATTAATGATATGTATATAACCTAAGAATGTTTATCATTATTATTTGACAATGTTTATTATTTGACAAAGTATTTTCTGTATAATTAAACATACCAAATAATCCTAATTTGTTTAGAAAAACTTTGTTCTCTTAACGGAGAGAAAACCAAACTCAGTCTTGCATCAGTTTACTATTAATAACAAAATTCATTTATCTAATTAAATTCGATCTAATCTTTGTCTTAACAACGTACAAAATTCTTTTCTCGAAGTTCCTTTTTTTTTAACAAACTTTTATCACTTTCTTTCTCCTTTTTTTTCCCATCCAGAAACAACCAGCTTTAGGACAAAATTAATCCTTCTTTTATCCCTCAGCAAAAATATTTTCATTTTTTTATACCTTCTCTCACCGACAACACATATCCTACTTGCTTTACACACTGAAATGCTTCCCTTATCATTTTTACATATTACAATTTTTAACCTTTAAAAGACCTTAACAACACCAAGAAACAAGTCATTGAACTATTTTTTATATCAGCATTTTCTGATCGGCAAACTGAAGAACATATTCTATAACCTCTAAAAACATACATTTTTCTCATAGCACAGTTTCTCTTTAATGTGGGACAAGATGCGTGTTTAATGAACCCAAACATCTTTTTTTTAATTAATTTTTATTGTAGTTGCTTTACAATGTTGTGTTAGTTTCTATTGTACAGCAAAGTGAATCAGCTATACGTATACATATATCCCCTCTTTTTTGGATTTCCTTCCCGTTGAGGTCACCACAGAGCATTGAATAGAGTTCCCTATGCTATACAGTAGGTTCTCATTAGTTATCTATTTTATACATAGTAGTGTACATATGTCAATCCCAGTCTCCCAATTCATCCCACCCTCCCTTACCCCCTTGGTATCCATACGTTTGTTCTTTATGTCTGTGTCTCTATTTATGCTTTGCAAATAAGTGATGAACCCAAACATCTTTTGAAGTTCTACTAATTAACCCAAGGCTGAAGTGTCAGGCAGAATGGGCTGTGTTTGCATTTCAAGGACATGATAAGAGTTAACTTCAAGCTTTCTCCTAGGCATATTTTTGTTCTCTCAGGGTCAGAATTCTGAAAACAGTATTTTTATCAAGCTAGCTTTCTCTAACTGCATATGCAAAAACAACCAGTTTTGGAGTTTCAAAAGAGTTTCATCTTAACCAATTTTCTCTGAAGAATACTGTTAGCTACACCGTGTTAAAAAAAAAATCATCTTTGTTTTTCTTAGTCATTGGTTCATAGCTAAAATTTTTCTTACTGAATTGAACCTGAATTTCCCATTTTACAAAAGGCAATGAGAATACCAATCACACAAATGGAATACACACTCACACACCAAAAGACAACTGTCACAAATCCTCCAAGACGATAACCGATATGGAGTCCCAAACATTTCCCCAACACAAAGGGTCCTCAACGTCAGACACACGTCAGAACCAATTGGCAAAATGCCCAAATAGCACCTTGTGCTCACAAATGATCCTCAACTCTCAAATGCCCAAATAGCACTTCATGCTCAAAAGAGAAGTTTGCCCAGGTGCACACTGGGAGACTTAGTCTTGGAGCTCATCAGCTCTTTCCGATGCATGTTTCTGTTCCACCAAGGAAAAAGCCTATGCTGGCAGTCAGTGCCCAGCATGGAAGAAATAGGGAGAATCCCCGAAACAAATGGTTTCAGCACCTACTAGGAACATCCCCACAAGTCCCCTCTCAGGACCAGCTAGCCACAAGCAGTGGGCTCATCACAACCATCCCAGCATGTCGTCATGGCTGGCAGCTCTACTCAGGAAAACCCCGGGGAGCTAGATACCACGAGAGTGCGGCCTCACATTGGGAGCCAGAATCTGTTACGGAAAGTGGGACTAGGTTCTCGCCACTCAAAAGTCAATAAAGGGCTTCCCTGGTGGCGCAGTGGTTAAGAATCCGCCTGCCAATGCAGGGGACACGGGTTCAAGCCCTGGTCCGGGAAGATCCCACACGCCGCGGAGCAACTAAGCTTGTGCGCCAGAACTACTGAGCCTGCGCTCTAGAGCCCGCGAGCCACAACTACTGAAGCCCCTGCGCCTAGAGCCCGTGCTCCGCAATAAGAGAAGACACCGCGATGAGAAGCCTGCACACCACAATGAAGAGTAGCCCCCGCTCGCCGCAACTAGAGAAAGCCCGCGCGCAGCAACACAGACCCAATGCAGCCAAAAATAAAATAAAATAAATAAATTTTTTTAAAAGCCAATAAAGAGGCAAGGTTGGTGGAAAGGAAAGCTTGCTTTATTTTGTATTATTTATTTTGTATCTAGAACATTCTCTGTCAGCCTCTTTTATTCTCAGCCCCCACACCTCCATTCCTCTTGGGCTAGTGCTTAAGTGAAGTCATTCATAGCTGTTAAATGGAGGGTCTGTTCTGTTTCATGCACTACGGCTAATTTGAGGAGGTGGGAAATATGATTGCCCTCCCTACTTTCCTGAGTTGTGAAGGTAGTGATTGAATAACTGCTTTGTGAAAACCCAGGAGGGAAAGCAGACCTAGCTGTTTGCAGGTGAGAGGGACGATGCTGGAAGGTAAGTGAGCTGGGAAGGTAATCAGCTTCAGCTGGGGATGTCCCTCCCAGACATTTCCCATCTGATTTGATGAGCCTACCACCGTGGAGGTGTGACCCCTCTTGCAGGCTAGATGCCCTTTGGGTCTTCTTTTTCACATGCTCCTGGCCAGCCTGGGCTTGTAATGAAACTCTGATACACTGTGATATTGATGTGAGTCCACAGGGTGAAGGTCCCAGCTTCTCTGGTGACCTGGCCATTCTTCTTTTCAAGGAAAGAATTATAATGCCCCTGGGGTGCCCTCATTTGTATTTCGATACCTCTGTCTGCTCAAGGTAGGATGGATGTGTGTCTGATTTCACCATCTTCCCTCCAGATCCCAAATATCACTAAACTTCTTCCATAGTCTATTTTAGAAGTGGTGGGTTGTGGGAATTCCTTCGTTTTATGAAACATGGAGCTTACTGTCTGTTTCCATTCTTTTTACTTAAACTTCAGTGGATTCCATAGAGGTTATTTACGTAAATGTGCATTCATTTTACCACCTTTTTTTCTGAATTGTGATGGTAAATTCCTTCGTAGATTAGAGGTTGAACATGTTAAATATAAACTATGGCTCTCTTTAGTGACCCCAAATTTTTCAATATCATTATTCTTCTTACATAGTGATGGTAACCAGCAAAAATGTTTCAAGATACAGAAAGGTTTTAACCATCCCAGCCCTCACCCCCTTGAGCCATCAGGAGCAGAGCCAGCACCCCTCACCCTCTCCCCAGCATCCATTGTTTATTAAGCTGTCTGAAGAAATTCAGGTTGATGGAGCTCCCGTAACTCCTTACAGACAATGCTCATATGAAACATGATGCTCTGGTTTATGGGGCTAAAGGGACCGTCCAAAGTTCTGGTTTAAAATGGTCTGCTTCCTTTCAGAGCTGGTAATCACAGTGTATTTGGTGTGTGTCTATTAACTCCACCATCCAGAGGGAATCTTTAAGTGTTTATTTTCTGTACTGTGATACAGTGAACTCTATTAACCTTAAATGAATTTTGATAACACCATCAGGGGGCAGCAAAATGATTCTGCCTGAAATTACACAGTGAGAGAGTGATATTACCCATGACAGATTAAAAGCAAAACATACTTTTAAATTATTATGACTATTATTATTCCTATCAATTGGGTTCACCCTCTGGAGCCTTGCTCTTAGCATTTATAACATTATTGGCAGAGTCATTCTGTGATTGATCCACTACCTCACCTCCTGTTCACCCTGCAGTCCACAGCAGTAGCTCCTGCCTCACTCCCCCTACCCCCCTCACAGTGAAATTGCTTTTGTCAGGGCCACCTGTGACCTCCCTGTTGCCAAATCCAGTGGACACTGCTCTGCCTTCACGGCAGACACAGCCATTCTCTCCCTGAAACATCTTCTTCCTTTGGTGTCTTTCTCAGTCTCTTTGTCTGGCTTCGCCTCTTCAAGTTTCAGCCTGAGTTTAAACATTTGGGGTTTCCCTGACTTGTTTCTATGCTCTCTTATTTTCCCCTTGCTGCCCTCTCTTCCCTAGGGTGACTCATCCATTCCTATATTTATGGAGATGTGTCTGAAGATAATTCCCAAACTTACACAGTTGGCCCAGATCCCTCCTCTGAGATGCACAAACACCTATCAATTGTCCACCTGGCAAATCCCTTTAGATGCCTCACAGTTTTCAGTAAAACATGCTTCTACTATCGTAGTCTTCCCTTGCTCCATAAACAGCTTCACTCCCCACAAAAGCTGTAAACCTGAGAATGGTTCTTGGTTCATTCTTTCCCTCTGCCCCCGTGTCAGATCCTTCAGCAGGTGTGCCATGCATCTGTCCACTCCTCTCCATCTCCTCTGCTCCTACCCTGGTCCAAACCTCAGCCAGCTACCTAGATGAATGCATTGCTCTCCAGGCTTCCACACATGGCCCCCTAGAAGTCGGCCTTAATGTAACAGCAGGCGCTATTACAATGGAAATTGGATCCTGCTCTGTTCCTGCTCACCGGCCTCAATAACTTCCCACTGCACGTAGGATAAGATCCAAACTCCTTTCCAGGGCCTGTGTCTTGTCTTCCCTCCCCTTTCCCCAACATTAAGCTCTTTTCCTCTGCTGTTCTCTCTGCCTGTTATGCTATTTTTTTTTCCTATCGGGCTAGCCCCTTCTCAACCTGTAGTCTCAACTTAAATGTCACCTCCCCAAAGAAGACTTCTGTCACCACAACCAGTCTAAAGTAGGTTGCCATGTCATTCTCAGTCTAAGTGCCCTGATTATTCTGTAATAGAATGTCTTACAACTTATAATTGTTTTATATTTTATTTAGTTTGCAATCATTTGAATCCCCACTTTAATACATGTTTCATGAAGAGGAGGGACCATGTCCTGTTTTCTTTTTATCCCTAGCGCCTGGAATAGTAGGTACTCAGTGAGTGTGAACTGAGTGAATAATTGGCAATCTAGACAACAGTGCCTGTGACCATGGAGTGGTGGCTCATAGCTATGGGCTAGAATTACTGTCTCTTTGATAGCAAACAAGTGACATATATGCCATCACTCTCCCTGCTACACCTATGGCAGACACAGCTAACTTATGACACTCTAGCCCCACTGAGCCTGCATGCATTCTCAACACGTGGTGAGAATCAGAACTGGCATCACAGTGGACCCAGAAACCATGAAATGTTGATAAGCTTTTCATATGTCCGTTGCAGAGTGATGTATCGGGCAGAGGCTAAACCAGATGTTAGATGACATTGCTAAAGACCAGACTAACCGTGTTCAACATCATTAGTCATTTGGGAAATGCAAGTCAAAACCACAATGAGATGCCACTTCACACCCACTATCACTCAGTGCTCAAGCAACAAATACATATTGAGCCTTTTTGCCCAGATACTATCACAAAACTTTCTTGACATAGAAACAAGTGTGATCAAATGTTATGGGTACTGAGACCACTGGATTTCTTGCTAATCAAAATGAAAAGTACTATTTGCTTATTGTAGTTTTGCTCACTTAAAATCTCTGGCAACTCTGTGAAGTAGGAATTACTGTTGCCTCTCAGAAGGCAGAGGCTCAGAAAGGTTGGAGGGATCTTTGGGAAGTGACTGAGCTCAGCTCTACACCCCAGCCACTGACTCTAAACCCATCACTCTTTCCCACATGGCTGACCATTTGGGGGCCTGGTCCTTCCCAGGACATTTCAGTGCAGGTACCTGGTCTTGCATAATTCTTGGTTGATTCTGCAGTTAGCCACTATAGGTTATCCTATACAATTCTTCAGTGACCTCTCCCATGAGGTACTATAGGGCAGTAGAATCTGAGAAGCGAGAGATGGTTCACAAGAAGGGCATTCTATTCGTCCACTGAGACTGTGATTCAAAACACTCCATTTGCTTGGAACAAACTTTGGAGGAATTGGTACAGTTTTATCATTAGACTCTCAGTGAGTTTTTAAATGCCATTGGCATTTGCAGTCCTGTGTATCAGGAAACAAAACTCATAAAGCTCAAATGATCTTGTGCATTGAGTTCACAGAGCTTTTTTTGATCCCTAAAGACTTTCCTTCCTGGGTGTTTTATCCTATTTAATTCAGTGTCTTTGAAATATCAATAGAAGAAGGTCAATTGCTGAGGCTGTTCTTATATTGTTTACAGAGGTCAGAGCCGTTGGTAACTTAGCTCACCTTCTATTCTAAATCTGAGGGACTGGATAACAACCTCTTCATGTCTTAAGAAAAAAAACCTCTGTCCTGTTTCCCTGTAAATATTTTGTTCAGCCAAGTATACATATACAATATTTTACCCTGTAGAATTATCAGCTGGCCTGATGTAGTCTCCCCTTCTGATGCTCAAGCAACAAA
This sequence comes from Eubalaena glacialis, assembly GCF_028564815.1. NCBI lineage: Eukaryota > Metazoa > Chordata > Mammalia > Artiodactyla > Balaenidae > Eubalaena > Eubalaena glacialis. Next base: position 68,674,022 of record NC_083722.1, on the reverse strand, counting down.
TGAGTATCGGGCACCTCAGTGCAGAGCAGTAAGCCCTGTGCGTATATTGGCAGCCGTGTAAGCCAGCTCAGGGGACCTGAAAGCTAAAGCTGCAAACACTCTTTGAATTTTCATGGAAAGATGTTTATGATGTGTTGTTGTTAAGTGAAAAATTAGATTATAAAACCATATGTAGATTTCCCATTCTAGTAGCAGGCTGGGATGAGCTAGTGCAGCCCTTCTTTGTACTAAAAACACCTAAAAATACTAATAAAATATAAGGTTTAATATAAGAAAGAGAAAATATTTGCCAATCATATATCTGATAAGGGACTTGTATCCAGAATATTATAAAGAACTCTTATAACACAATGATGAAAAAGATAAATATTCTAATTTTAAAATGGGTAAAAGATTTGAATAGACTTTTCTCCAAAGACTACGTACAAATGGCTAGTAGGGAAATGCAAATCAAAAGCACAATTAGATACCACCTCAAACCCCCTAGGATGGCTATAATAAAAAAGGCAGACAATAACAAGTGTTGGTGAGTATGCAGAAAAATCAGAACCCTCATATGTTGCTGGTGGGATGTAACATGGAGCAGCGATTTGGAAAACACTCTGGTAGTTTCTTAAAAGTTTAAACATTTAGCATTACCATATGTCCCAGTAATTCCACTCCTGGGATTGAAAAGATACGCCCACACAAAAACTTATACATGAATGTCGATAGCAGCATTATTCAAAATAGCCAAAAAAGTAGAAAGAACCCAGATGTCTATCAGTCGATGAATGGATAAATAAAATATGGTACATCTGTAAATGGACTATTACTTGGCTGTAAAAAGGAATGAAATTCTGATACATGCTGTCACATGGATGAACCTTAAACACATATGGTATGATTCCATTTATATTAAATGTCAAGAATAGGCAAATTCAAAGAAATAGAAAGTAGATTAGTGGTTGGTAGAGGGTGGGAGGAGTAATAAGCAAGCTGTAACACTCAGAAGCCATAGAAGAAAAGACTGACTGATATAACTACAGAAAAATTAAACACTTCTAAATGATGAAAGACGCCATATAAGCAAAGTTGAAAAGACAAGTTCAAAATGAAAGAAAATATTTGCCACATACATCATAGATTCATCTGGGGTGAATTGCACAATCACAAAATGGATACAGAAAAAAATAATTATTTTATGTTATTCTTTGTGGGTGTGCATCTTTGAACAGGAAAAAACAACTCAAATTTGCCAAGGCAGAATAACTTGGTTACTTCCAGTCAGTTTTATCCTGGGTAACTCAGTGTGTTTGGGGTAGATCCTTGCCTCTTAGGGTTTCTCCTTTCCTCCTCAGAGTGTAGAGAAAAGTGCATGCAATGTTGTGTTTTACATTACCATGACCAGTTGTGTGCCCAGAACATCCACGAGCTCTTTGGAAGAAGGGGGTTAACTTTTATCCAACTCTGAGTCACCAGTGTTTAGGATTAGCCCATCACCCAGAGAATCTTTATTGACTTACATTGATTTGAAAGCTTTTAAAATCCCTGGTGCTTCAGTTTCCAGGGATATTAAGGGCCAGGATTGCATTTATCATATTCCCAGCAGGGCTGTTTTAAGGATTAATATTTTAACATAAATGATCTCCTGCTCCTTTAAAAAGACATTAATTAAGCTAAAGGATTTCTTTTTAATGTGCTTAGTTTTATAATAATTTGTATTTAAAACTAGTGTCTGAAATATAAGTAATAAGGTTTTGTGCTTTCTTATAGAAAATACGACATATAGAAGAACACAAAATTAATCCACCATTAGGGTTCCTCTCTGGATACTATGTCAAGCCATTGATCTTTCTGTGTTTTACAGGAAGATCCTACATGGTAGCTTGCCATATGGGAGGGCCAGGGTGGCGTGCTTTAGGGAGGGAGCCCCCTGACCTGATGTGCTGTTTCTCTTCTCCTCACCCTTTCCCCAACCTGGCTCCCCAGCGAGATGAAGCAGAAGCTGGATGAGGAAGGCAGCAAGTGCAGCATCCTCTCCAAGCACCAGAAGTTCGTGGAGCACTGCTGTATGCGCTGCTGCTCACCCTTCACCTTCCTTGTCAACACCAAGCGCCGGTGTGGGGACTGTAAGTTCAACGTCTGCAAGAGCTGCTGCTCCTACCAGAAGCACGAGAAGGTGTGGATCTGCTGCGTCTGCCAGCAGGCGAGGTGAGTGGCCAAGTGCACCCTTAGGGTCTCAGCTAACTGGAGGCACCATCTTCCTTCAACCAGGTGGGGCTGACAGTGATTGATTGATCGGCATTATTTTTTAAGAAAGGGGAGGTTTACTAAGCAGTCGTCTACATTCAGTGCGTCTAATGCAGATAGAACACACCCAAACTTGTTTAATTAAAGTTAGCAGAAAGAGGATGCTGAGGAGAAGCTGGGAATTTCACTGGTTCAATCTTGTATGATGTCCTGTGGGGACATCGCCAGGAGTCTTGGGATTATTATTGTCTGAAATCAAAGAAGATGCAAAAGCTGAGCTCATTTCCTGTTTTTCCATATTATTCAAGTCCATCATAAGAACCTGTCCAGGAAAGAAGTCCATGATTCATGGGGCAGGTTTTGCTTCTTGAAATTTCCCTAAGTGTCAGTTTGATAGAGAAGTACGTCTAGGTCAAAGTGCCTCAGATGTATGGCCTGTGGGCTGACAGTTTTTTACATTTTGAAGGATGCCTCAGAAGAGTTTATTTCTGTAGTAACAAGCTGTGTAACCGCTCAGCATTGTACAAGACACACTGCCAAATTCATCATGGGAAACATTTAAGGAATATTTTGACTCGAATCAAGTATGGAAAATTTCAGATAAATAACAGCTTTTAAAACCTGCCCAGTTTCTTGAAACCAACAAAAAAATTAGTTTCCAATAGATTGTTTAGACTAAATACCTGGCAAAAGCTGGTGTCTTGCTGGGGGATGGTGTTTGGGGTCACTTTGTGCTGCCATCCACTTTGACCATCAGCTTCTCTGCTCCTTGTGCAGTCTGAAATTCACCTTGGTTTAGAAGTGATTTACTTTAGGATATTACTCTCTGGGATATTCTTTCAGCATATTCATATTCGAGCAATTGGATTTTAAAACACTGTATACATCAAACTACATGAAGAATACCTGTGTGTGTATTGTGTGAAATCCCAATAAAATAGTGGCTAGCAGCTCTGTGAATTTGCAGAGATGACTGCTTTTTAGACTCATGTTTCACTCCCCACTGCCTATGACATACTTTTCCTTTCCTATGTAAATTAATCCCATTTTTGGTGCATTGGTTTAATTTCTAGCTGTTTATCCAGTAGCTACCATATGCATATGTTTTTTGAGATACTATGGAGCCATGAATAATTATAATAATAAAAATTCTTGCTCACAGAAAATTAAGGCACTAGGAATACAGGGTAGACATCCATGTGATAATATTAACCAATTGTGTCAGAAGTAGATGACTATATCAAGCACCCGGGCCTGTCTGTGGTGTGGTTCTACAGGAGGGACTCAGATTAGAATGTAGGCTTCCTTGGGGAGGACACAGGTAATGTCAAATCACTGTAAAAATGGTGGTAGTCCAAAACTTCAGCTTTCCTCTTTCTCATCACAGTGAAAAAGAGTCTACCTGTCCTAGGGTTCTGTTTGGTTATTTATTATAGTAAAAGCATTTTAAGAATTTTAAATGAAAATTCCCTTGTAATGGTCACTGCTCTAATTATGAACAGATGGTTTGTGCTTCGTCAGTTTGTTTTCTCCATATGTTTTGCATTAAAACATATTTCTGTTGTCAGTGTTAGTTTAAAATTTTTAGCTTTGGGAGATTTATAAACATCAGTGAATTTATTATAGAATGATGATGGATTACTTATTTTAGAAGTTATATAGCTAATGGGATACTACAGAATCATTCCCTTTGTCATCTTTTTATTATATAAAAATTTATCTTCTTGACCATTTATTGCATAGATTCAGTCAAACATTATAAATAAGGACATATACTGGTTGTTTAAGATCTTCTGCAGGAAACCGAACTTTCTCAGTGAGCCTAGATGCACACGTCAGTCATCATTTGGTGTCGAACTGATTCAGGAATGGCGTTTCTACTTTCCTTGGAAACAAATTGGCTTCTTAGTTCTTTGCTTCATTATAAAAATTGTTCTCTCTGATTTTTGTTGTTTTGTGCTATTACCTTTAACACAGACCAGTTTGGGAGATTGTTTTCAGGGAATGAGAGAGAAAAATTATCCTTGGGACTGAAATCAAAACATGTCTCCTGATTATGCCTGGGGCATTGGCTTTGGTTTTTCTGAGACAACTTAAGCCTTCATTTCTTTTCACTTGGAGTCGAATATCCTTTACTTCTACCTGATCACTTATTGCTTGGTGTTCTACACAGTCCACATGATTCATAAATTAGGATGCTGCCCTTTTAGTATAAACTCCACAGTATGTTTTAGAGATATCCTAATGGGTTTGCAATATCCCTAAAGAAGATATATTAAAAAATTATCACTATGGGATGAGGACATCCACAGGTTAACAAGTATATGGGGAAATGTTGAACCTCAATAGAAAGCAAGGGAATAGAGATTTATGCTTCAAGTAGCTTTTTTTCTCATGAAATTAATGTGTTTTTTTCAGCATTCTCTTCAGTGTTGGCAAGGGTAGATTGAAAAAGGCATTCTCATCCATTGCTGGCAAAGTTGAAATGGGCATAACCTTTTACCAACGTGTATCAAGAGCCATTAGCATGTTCAAGTCCTTTTACCCAGTAATTTCATTTTTGAAAACCTATACCTAAAGAGACAATGGAATATTTTTAATACAAAAATAATTCTCAATACAAAAATGAGATATACTGGATTATTTGTAATATAAAACCCAGAAATAATCTAAACGTCCAACAATAGAACAGAGGAAGTAAGTTAGGATACATTCAACTTGACAGAATATGATGAGACATTTAAAATAATGTGTATATTGTATTAGCATGGGTAAATTCTTATATTAAAAATTATGTATGTGATGGTTTCTTTGAAGTGTTTTCACTTTTTTGAACAGAGAGCATTCTTCCTAGGTGTACATTTTGTGGAATATTTATGTGGCAAAGGAGCCTGAATGGCAATGGAATTATTTGTGTTGGCAGCACTGTGTGCCAATTTCATGTAGTTTATTTTGGTTAATGAGCTCTTGAGATTTCTTTACACACCATGATGCAACAAGTCAAAGAAAGTTACTGTGTGCTTGGAAAAATCCCATCTTATCCATGGCTGTTCAGTGAAAAAGCTGTACAACTGACAAATCTCTTGACTAGATTGAAGAATTTAAGGGAAAAAAATTGAGGAATGTTGGTGGGAAGTTTCATTCGTGTACTGTGACAGTCTACCCTTCCAAATTTTAGAATAAATCTCATCTTGGGAAACATCAAAGACACACCGAGCAATATTATTCAAAATAACTGGCTTGAAGTCTTCAAAATATTGATGTCGTGAAAGAAAGAGACTGAGGCAATGTTTAGATTAAAGAAGACTAACAAGAAACGATACCCAAGTGACATGCCTAATTCTTAATCAACTCTTGAGGTGAGGGGAAATAGCTATAAAGGACATTGGGACAATTGACACCATTTGAATATGGATAATGGTAGAATAGTATTGTATTAATTTTAAATTTCCTGAAATTGATCACTTTATATAGCTATATAAGAGAGTGTCCTTGTTCCTGGAAATACACACTGACACACATCATGGTAAATTAAATATTTTTCACTTATTTCCTCCATAAATGCTTACTGAGTTCAGCCTACACAGGAGGCCTGTGCTAAAGCAATCAACTCTTTACTGCTCATCACTGATTTTCTGGAGAACTGTTTGTTCACATGTTCACTTGCGATGTTTATCGTATAATTTTTTGGTACGAGTTCTTGGTGTGCCTTTTGTTTGTAATGTTCCTTTTCTCCTTTCTTCCTGAAGCCTCCTTGCATAAGTTTCAGGACAGTTCCTATGGGGAAGGGGCCAGCCTGAAATTTTGATGGTTTTTTTTTTCATTCTTTTTAAAATTTTTTAAATTCTTTTAAAATTTTTTTATTCTTTTTTTTTTTTAATTCTTCTTTATTTTTTTGGCCGCACCTAGCAGTTTGCAGGATCTCAGTGCCCCAACCAGTAATTGAACTCCAGCCATGGCAGTGAAAGTGCTAAATCCTAACCAGAAATTTTGATCTTTTTGAAATTTCTCTGATAACCAGAGGCACTGGTTCTCTCCTTTAGCAAGTGCCCAGGCCTACGTTAATGGCCAAGGTTAAAGAGTCAAACAGATTTCAGTACTCCTCACGGCAGCTTCCACGGTAACTGGAGATAAGTCTGTGCGTGAGCAGCTGTGAGTGAAGAGTGCTCTGCTAGAGACTGTGAAGTCCCCGTGGCGGGCCCGTGGTTAGAGCAACAGCAGGACAGGTGTCCCAGAGGAAGGGATGCCTGAGTTGGGCTTTCATGAAGTAGGAGTTCAGCAGGGGAGGACAGGAAGCAAAGGCAGGCTGGACAAAGGAAGGGGGAGCAATGGGCAGACTGGAAAGCTCGGGCAAGGTAGGGCTGAATCTAGGCTGCAGGCGGCAGAGAGTAGATTTCCAGAAAAGAATGCTAATTAGATGCCAACACTCTCCACTTTATGGTCCTGCAAGGTGGATAGCCCCCCCTGTTATAGTTGTAGACGCTGAGCTCACTGAGGCATGTTACTGTTCCAAGTAAGGGTGGGAGCAGGATCCAAACACAAATGTTTGACTCCAGACTCCAGGGTGTGCATTCTCAACAGGATTATATGCCCCCCCAACCAGGCCAAACTTGGTCTTTGGAGGGAAGAGGGAATCTTGCTCTTTTTATGCATAAAGCACAGATATACATACAGTACATACACAAGCCTAGGATAAGCCTTGTGGCTTAAAAATTTGAAATTCCCTCAAATAGGTCCACAGAACATCAATTTAAGAAATGAAAAGAAGGATTTGATATCCCAGTATAAGAGGGGGATAGCCAGCAAAGAACATCCATTTCACTTTATAAAAACCTTACAAGATGTAAATCCTTAGAAAGGTCCTAGAGAAATAAACCTTAATTTGGAAAGGCAGTATTCAGCATGAAGACAAATAAGTTTAGCAGAAACTATTATAGAAGATGATCCTGTATCCATTTCTTTCTCTTTTTTTTTCTGTATTCATTTCTTAAGACTACAAACAGCTCTTAAAATCAAGACCAAAATCTACTGCTGCTAAATTTCTTGAGTTCTCATTTGAGAGCAGGAACAAATGGCCTAAAGAAGGCAAACTGATTCAGCATCACCTGATGGGAGGGCCAACGCATTTACCATATAAATGGGCTACTTCAGCCTGGGCTGTGTAAGCTGTACTGTCATAAGTATTCCTAGGAATCCTACCTGAGGTGTGAATTGCTCTCAGAATCACCATAAAAGCATCAGAGAATATTATGGCCTCTGCAATTCAAAGGCAGCCCTGTCAGGGGAGTATTTATGAATTTGTTGGTAAGGAAAGAACTGAAAAGGCTTATAGTCTACACCAGTAGAAATGAAGATATGAGATAATTAAGAAAAGAGTATTTCATTTTTTTCTAAAGAATTGACCCAGGGACCCCCAACTCCCCAGTCAAGTAGCTTCCAGAGCCTCATTCAAATTAAACCACACGAAGACACCTGCATTTTCTGGGACTGTGTGTCCTTCAGATGATTTGTTTAACCTCTAAAATGAGATTCTTCAAGAGACATCTAGGAATGGCCTTGTAAACTCAGGAAGTGTAATGAATTCCAAATAAGCTGAATAACTTTGTCAGCTGTGCCTTTCAGGTACAATCATAAAGCACTAAATTTTTTTCATTGCTTCTAATCAATTTAGCTTATATCTCTAACTTTTGGGAAAATAATACACCATTCAGTAGGTAGGCTATGTCACGGTCACTGTGTGTTATCAAATAGAATGAAAAAGAAGAAACTACCAATACACGCAACGCTATGGATAAACACCATGGATGTTGAGCCAAAGAAGACAGATACAGATGGCACATACTGTATGATTCCATTGATGTAGAGTTCTGAAATGGTCAAACTGATCTATGATGAGAGAAACCAGAATAGTGATGGCCCTTGGGAGCAAAAGGGTTACCGAATGGGAGGGGACCCAGCAAGCCTCCTGGAGTGATTAGAATGTTCTGTACATTGACTTAAGTGGTGGTCTTACGTGTGTGCACATATGTAAACAATCACTGTGACACTTAAGATTAGTGCACTTTACTATAGGTAAGCAATACTGCCATAAAATAATTTTTAAAAATTTATTGGCACATTTACACTGTCTCTGCCACTTAACAGCTATGTGGCTACTGGCCAGTTGCTGAGCATCTTTGAGCATCATTTTCCTCATCTGAAAAATGGGAATTCATGACACTGGGCTTAGAAGGTTGCTAAAGGATTAGAGAAAGGATGATTTGTGCCCACCATGGTGTCTGTCCCATGGTTAGAAGGCTCTGGTGATAAGAACTTTAATTTCTTTTACTATAATGACGTGCGGTCCACAGCCCCTGGCTCTGATGGCTCCAGCTCCGATGGCACAGCTGGGAAGCCATGCCGAGTCCCTGCGGGTATGCCAGAGGATGGCACCTCCTGTGACAAGGACATCATTTCTAATCACACTCATAAAAGTATTCCAGCTACACTTTTTATTGCAGTAGAGGATTTTTTTAAGCATGAGTGGAGAAAATTAGAAGCTGCTGGATAAGGCTTGTGGGTTGTACTCCAGGGAAATAAAAACCAAATAAATTCACTGGCTGATTTTGAGGAGAAAAGGTCATTCTCTGAGAATAATGCCAGAATATGTCCTTGAAATCCTGAAAAATAAACACACAACTTGGAAAACCAAAGACATTCAGATCCATAGCAAGATACATAATAATTAAACTTTTAAAAACTAAAGAAAAAATTAAAAATCTTGAAAGCAGCCAGAAATAAACAATATATTTCTTATAAGGGAAGATCAATTCAGGTGACGACAGATTTCTCAACTGAAACCATGGAGGTCAGAAAACTTAAAACTAAAAATAAAAAGGGTGCAATCAAAGCAGGATGTCCACAACGACCCAGGAGGAATGGATTATGGTTCCCTAGTGAGCTGAACTGGTCTTAGCTTAGCTGCCACTTTAAAGCAGAGTTAAACAGCTTGCTTTTCACTGCTTGGAGGCTGCCTTTCGAGGGATGAGACCTTTGTGGCCGTGGGGATTTCATGCCTTGCGCAGGCCCTCCCCAGCACAGGAGCGGGCTATAGCTCAACCCATAGCAGGGTCCTGCTTGCCAGGGGCTGGGACGGGAGAATGAGTTGCAGGGCCCCTCCAGAGTGTCACCAGGGCAGGTCCTGCTGCTTTGTGGGCCAGGGGCCAGGAGATGGCAGTGGGAATTGGCTCCCCTGGCCATCCAGAGGCCTGTGCCCTGCCTTACACTCAGGACCTCTGGTGTTGTGGAAAGAATGCCAGCCCCTGCTATCATACACACCTGGCTGAAACCCTGGCCTGGCCCCACACTAGCTCTCTGTTCCCAAGTCTACTATCCATCAAATAGAGCTTTTGCTGGTTTAGGGTAGTGCTGGGAGTAATTACCGAGGCAGCCCTGTGTCTACTGCAGTGGACCTCCAGTGACTGTTCTCAAGGCCGGGTTCAGAGAAGTGATGTGGACAGTTGTGGCCCCTGGGAGCCTCAATCCAGAAGGAAGAGTGTAGCAGCAAGGGAATCTCAGGGTGGGCACTGAGGCCAGTTGGCATTCAGAGTCTAGGGTGGGACAAGGGGGGCCAGCCCACGCCCTGAGTCCAGGATGAAAACTGGGGGCTGTTAAGGAATTCATAAGATGCCACAAAGCATAATCAACGAACTCCCCTCATACCACTGCTACATGGATGAAAATAGAAACACAGCGACTAGTGCTGGACATGCACAGACATGACCGTGGGGAGAAGGTCCACAGGAGGGTAGCAGGGCAAGTGACCCAGTGTGGCTGTGACAGAGGGGTGACGTGGCTGAGTTGGTTTGGGTTCTGATGCTGGCCCTCCCTGCCCGTGGGCAAGGATCCAAAGCCTCACTTTCCTCCTGGGCCAGATGAGTGTAACACAGTGCCAGCCTCACAGCGCTGTGGACAAGACTCGGTGAAAGGCGTCTGCCAGGGCTCAGCCCAGCAGCCGGCCCGTAGTAAGTACCAATAGATGTTAGCTATTATTATGGTTGTTATTGTTGCCATCACTGGGGAGTAAGCCAGACAAGTAGATCACAGAACTGAGAGTACAAACTGAAGCATCTGCTTCAAGAAGGGAGGGTGTCGTGACACGCTAGATTTTGGTTCTGTTGCAGAGAACATTTGTCCAGCGTGAATGTGTCAGGTTAAAAGGATGAGGTGAGAAAGCTGGCCTGGAGTCAGTGGTGTCCTGGTGAATTTTTGACAACCGGCTCTCCAGGGATAAAGAAGGCTTGATTTGTAGTATTTGCCAATTTCCATAGTATAAATATTCCCACCATATATGTTTTCGAGCTATCGACATATTATCACTGAGTTGGCGAGAGGCGCTCACAGCTCCCCGCAGCTGGAGCAAGCCTGCCCAGCATAGCAGTGGCCTGAGTGGAGAAGGGTGTCTCCAAGAACAACAGGAACAGGTCCCTGCCCTGCAAGAGCTCAGAGTCTAATATGGAAGACAGGAAAGTCCCAACCATAACCATACGGAGCTGGTATAAGTGCTGGGAGAGCACCCAGAGGCAGTGCAAAGGCCCTGAGGGGTGAGCCAGCAGACCTGAAAGCATCCTGTGTCTGAGAGCATCTTAATGCCTGAAACTCAGGTCTAGGATAGGAGAGCGGAAAGAAGGATTCTGCTGGCAAAGGTGACTTGTGCCGTGTGGATGAAAGGCTCTTGGTGCTCCAGCCAGGCATCAGGGCTGTGCCTCTGAGGTGGGAGAGCCAACTTCAGGACACTGGTCCACAAGAGATCTCCCAGCTCCACGTAATACCAAACGGCGAAATCTCCCAGAGATCTCCATCTCAACACCAAGACCCAGTTTCACTCAACGACCAGCAAGCTACAGTGCTGGACACCCTATGCCAAACAACTAGCAAGACAGGAACACAACCCCATCCATTAGCAGAGAGGCTGCCTAAAATCATAATAAGGCCACAGACACCCCAAAACACACCAGCAGACGTGGACCTGCCCACCAGAAAGACAAGATCCAGCCTCATCCACCAGAACACAGGCACTAGTCCCCTCCACCAGGAAGCCTACACAACCCACTGAACCAACCTTAGCCACTGGGGACAGATACCAAAAACAACAGGAACTACGAACCTGCAGCCTGCGAAAAGGAGACCCCAAACACAGTAAGATAAGCAAAATGAGAAGACTGAAACTCAGGTCTAGGTCATTAAGAAGGATGCAGCCAGACCTTATTAAATTGAAGAAGCATTTTTTGGTTGCATTATGTTGTTTTAACCTCTCAGCCACCCGTGAGATACGTGGAGCCAATATTCCAATTCTGTAGCTGAAAAAAATTGATGTTTGCAGAAGTTGTTACAACGTTGTCCTTTTTCATTGGGAGCCCTCAAAAGCCATCTTTGAGCTTATTAGTAGCTTTCCATGCAGGTTCTTAAGACTCGGAGATGCTCCTGGGCCTGAGACTGAGGTGTATTCATGTAGCAGGAAAATTTTGGTCCTAGATATATTTGGAGTATGCCACAATGCTAGAAGTGGCCATTAGATTTGTCTGCGGCTCAAAAAAATCAACCCTAACAAGGGCCCAAAACAAATAAACAAAGCTAAAAGGGGACATGAGAGTTAGAATTTTTATGAGAGTCTCAGGAATGTCATCATCATCATAAAGCTTTTATGCATTAGTTCCAAAGGACATGCTCCTCTTTGTTGGATGTTTCTGGGCTTATTGTGTTACAAGGGCCTTGGCAATGTTCATGCAGAATTGTATTTGCTTCGCTAAAAACCACTTTCTGTCAAGTTCTGTTTTCTTCTCTAAAATTATATACGGGATCTTCAGGCCAAGGTGTATGAGGATGTGTGAGAGCCTGTGAGTCTGTTTCAATGGGACAAGGTCAAGGAAAGTCACTTCTGAGACCATGTGCACCTCTAATAATAATGTAAAAGTGCTTCTCTCCATCGTTTTATTTTTGACCTTGGGACAATCTCTGTCTCAAGGGTTTACTAATAAGTGCCTCATGTGGTGTTACTGGATGCTGAAAAACACACCATGAATACTTGTTGCGTTCAAAATTTCATCAAGAAAAATCAATATACTCAGCTTTATTTCTAATCAGACTGTTTTCTTGCTTGGTAGTAAGCTTTGAGAACTTGTGCCAAATCCCTGACCTTTCTGGGCCCCTCCTGAGAGACTGACAGTGATTAGGGACCCCTGTGACACATTTCTCAGAGAGCCTAGGGGCTAGCCAGTGAGGAGCTGGCCCAGTGCTCAGTGCTGGAATTTGCTGATGTCGTGAAGGGCGGTGATTGTGTTCAGACAGCATCATGATCTTGGACTTAGAGGGCAGTTTAACTCCCCAAGATGGTTGGGAAAAAGAGGAATCTGCCTTTGCATATGACCTGTCCCCACCTGGTGTGGGGCATGAGGCTGAAGGCGGTGGAGAGAGCCCTCTCTCCTTGTAGACCAGCCAGACTTGTCCTGTCACCATTTCTGCTGAAGGCTGGTTTCCAGTCTCCGAGAGCAAGTCACCTATAAGTATTACAGGATAAGGTTTCAAGTTTAGGAAATGAAAACCTAACTTAGGTGACCAGCTTCACTCATTTTTAACTCATCATCTGTCAAACCTGCTGGCTTATGCACTTCCCTGCTTAGAGCCATTTCAGAAATGTCCTTCAGAAATAAAAGGCCACAAGGTGACATCTTATGTGGCACAGGTACCTATGACTTTCATTCCTCAGTGGCAGTGTTCCACCTCCATTGGTGTAGGCTTCCTGTCTGATGTCTGTGGAGGACGTGCCGTGTTGAGTTGCATTCTAGCGTGGTGGGTCTGTGGAGGCTTAAGTAGGTGCCACATAAATGCTCAGACACTCGGGTGGAGCAGAGGTGAGCCTTCAGGAAGCAGTGAAGAGGATTCATCTTCTTCCTTTCAGTTGTGGTTTCCCAGGCGTGAACTTCAGGTAAGCTAGTGTGCTCCCAAGTAAGCTGGTACACATTGCACCTCCCCCAGGGAACGGGTCGTTCTTAGTAGGAGCTGATCCAGCCAAAGTTTCCCTCTGTGTTCACCTCTCCTTTGTGGCTCTGGAGCCTTCATCCAGGTCTTGGAGAGGCCCTCTGGCCTGGTCTCCCCGGGATCTCCCCAACTGGGCCACTGAAGGGGGCTGCCACCAACGGAGAGACCAGGTGAGAGGAGGGTCTGGCTGTTAGGGTGAGACCCCAGAGTTTAGGCTTCCTGATCCAGATGCTCCATCCTTGTGAAACCTTTCCTTCTGGTGCCAGCAACTTTTTAAAATGAAAGAATATAGTGTTTCTCTGCATCCGTGGTTTTAATGGCCATGTGACAAATCAAGGACAACCCAGACCTCCCCACATTTGATTTATATCACTAGGAGCATATTTTAGCAGACAATCACTAAGTATATTCTTAGTGAGCTTGTATTTCCTCTGAAATAATAGACAAGGATGGTTTAATGAGTATTAGCATCATGGCATGGGGCATTTTGCTTGTCACTTCTAATTCTCACATCTAATAACATGCTTGATCTACAAATTAGACTGCAGGATTCTCAGCGGCATCAAGGACTGAGTAGAGGAAGGGGAGTTTAAACAAGATAAAGGCTCTGTGTTGATTGTTTCTCCTCTTCCCAGAACCTCCCAAAAGAAAGATTACATGCTAACACTGGCCAGGGAAGTCTGCACATTCCACTCTCACCCTGGTAATGGTGCCAAGGATTGAACTTGCCTGGAAAGAGATGGCATTGCAAAGAGACACATTAAAATGCATTTCAGAAGCTATAAATGGCTCATCTGAGGCTCTGTAAGCCTTGCAGTAGACTCTGTTCTTGCTGTGTCTTTTGTGCCCTGTGTGTTTAGATTCCCATTCTCCGACCTGCTTGTCTGTGCTGTTCTGAGGACGTGGCCATTACCACTGTGTGACTGCAAAGGGGGGTTGTGAAACTGCCACTAACTCTTTTGTTGTTGTTGTTGTTTATTTATTTATTTATTTATTTTTATTGAACTATAATTGATTTACAATATTGTGTTAGTTTCAGGTGTACAGCAAAGTGATTCAGTTATATATTTTTTTCCAGCTTCTTTCCCATTATAGGTTATTACAAGATACTGAATATAGTTACCTGTGCTATACATTAAGTCCTTGTTGTTTGTCTATTTTGTATATAGTGTGTATATCTACTAATCCCAAACTCCTATTTTATCCTTCCCCCCTCTTTCCCCTTTGGTAACCATAAGTTTGTTTTCTACGTCTGTGAGTCTGTTTCTATATTATAAACAAGTTCATTTGTATCAGATTTTAGATTCCACATATAAGTGATATATGATATTTGTCTTTGTCTGACTTACTTCACTTAGTATGATAATCCCTAGGTCCATCCCATCCATGTTGCTGCAAATGGAAACTGCCACTAACTCTTTTTTTTTGGCTACACCACGCGGCTTGCAGGATCTTAGTTCCCTGACCAGGGATTGAAGCCCGACTCTCAGTAGTGAAAGCACCAAGTCCTAACCACTGGACCGCCAGGGAAGTCGCTGCCACTAACTCTTGATTCAGAGACCCTGCCTGGGGTCTTTGCTACCTGTCCATGGTCAGTACCCCAAAGCCCCCAAAGATGTCCTCCCCTCCTAGATGCTCTGTACCCCTCCTGGGCTCGCTCTCTTTTTCCCTTTGATCACAGCCAGCTGCCAGGAAAGGCTGTGAAAGGCATTCACCATGTGCCATATGGGGTAGGCATGTCTTCCCAAACCCCTCTCCCAGTGGAATTTTATTTACACAGGCAAGTCCTTACGGCGCTCAGGGTATTCTACTCTGGGATGCTTTCAGCAGTGCCTGGGGCTGTCTTGGGTCTGTCTTGTCACATGTGGCTCACACTAGTCATCCAGAACCCCAAGAAGGACTGGAAAAGAGAAGTGAAAGTCACGGTCCGCTTCCTGAGAGGGAGGCATGTTGTCTGTGTTAACTCCCCAAATCCCCAGAAAGCCTGCAAGGCAGGAATTAGCCTCGATTTACAGGGTAGGAGATGGGCTCAGAGACCTGCTCAAAGTCATGTGGCTGACAAGGCACTGAGCCTGGATTGGGAACCCAGCTTATTTGATTTTGAAATCCAGCATCTTTCCACTGTCCCATTCCGCTTACTTGGGAGCAGAGGCCACCACCGCCAGCTCCCAGAGGCAACTCTGTCTCAAATGCTCCCCACCCCCCGGAAGTTTAGTCTGCTAATGGGCTTCATGTCCCAGGAGGTCCAGGCCCCTTGGTGCATCACAGCTTTGTAGTTAGTGACCACGCCCACCCCTGGAATGGAGGCCTGGGCCTGGTCCCTCTGGCCCTCTGAGAGGACAGTGGCAGCAAGTCTGTGGTTCCCCACCAGCAGCTCCTGCCCAGCATGGGGATAACCCTGCACCTTCACCGCTGCTGCCACCCTTGTTCACAGCATTGCTCCAACAGAGGTGAGATGCCCTGAGCTTATCACAGTTTGCTTCTCTCCTAATTTCTATTCTCAACTTGGCCATAACAGCATTGCAGTTGAACGCAAAACCAGTGACAACAATTTGCTTCAAACTCCTAATTATCCAGAGGCAACCCATCCATGTTTTCTTTGGCTCTTAAAATAAAGACAAAACTCAACATCCCACAAAGGCCCACAGGGTCGGTCCCACCTGCTCTCCCACCTCCCGCCTTCCTTCCCCCCCCCCCGCCTTCATAATGGGGGTCTCTCTCCACCTGGAATCCTGCCCCCTCCCTCCCTCTTCACACGTTCAAATCTTATTCTGCTTCCAGACCTCCCCTCCATGGTCACAGATTGTCATCAAGCAAGTTTGTGTTTGTTCATACTCCTCTCCCACCCCTGTCCCTCCCTGTCCCACTCACTCATGATCTAGGCTCTTGTTTTGATGCTTACCCCACTGGAGTATAAGCTCCCTCTCTGTTTTGCATACCATATTGTCCACAGTTTCTGGCACATAATAGGTGCTCAGCAAATATGTCTCGAGTGGCTGATTAAATGTTTAATTCTTACAACAAAACTATGAGATAAGACTCCCCCTTTTGCAGGTGAATAAATGAAGACTTGGCGAGGTTGTATTGGCATCTAAGACTTGGTCCTTCTGTCTCTAAAACTGGTGTTTGTTAACCAATGACAACACTATGTCCTCACTCCTCCGTCCCCCACTGGCCTTCCCATCTGGGCTCTGGATTAAGACTGTCAGCTCCTCTCCTTTGTAGCACATGGACATCTGTCGCTGGGGTGTTGGCTCCTCATTCAGACATCTGCCTTCCCTGGTGACTGGGAGCCCCCCAGGGACAGAAGCCTTGTGTTTAATCACCTCCTCCCCCAGCACCTGTCACTGTACCTGCCCAGTACATTGTTGGTTCTCAGCAGGGGTTTGGGAATCCCATTCACCACTGTTTCAGCCAGGCTTTCATGGATCACCAGGGATATAAAACCCAACCCAACCTGACTTAAAGAAAAGGGAACCTATTAGCTATGTAATCAAAAATGTTCAAGAGTAGTGTGGCTTCAGGTACTGCTGGATCCAGAGTTTAAACTGTACCTTCAGGACTCAGTTTCTTTCCTTTCCATTGCTTTCTGCTGGTGGGCTGCAGTTTCAAACTTCTCACAATAGCAGGATGCCGGCCAGAACTCTAACCTCTCCCTTCTCTCAACCACACATCCTTAGAAACCACCCCACTTGCAAGGGTTGAACAGAGTCCTAGGCATGGCTCACATTGGCGTGATTTGGGTTCATCTGTCTGTCCCCGATCTAATCCCTGTGGCTGGGAGGAGGGGAAGACACCTGATTAGAGCCAGACCCACTCTTGGAGCCTGGGAGTGGGGAGAGGTGGTTCCCCAAATATTTGGGGTACTGTTTTGTCAGGAAGAGGATGAATGGGTGCCAGACTCTGAAAGGAAGATTTCCACTACAAGCTCCTTTTACAATTTCCCAAACTGACCTCACACCTCCTCCAAACTGGAGTGGTCCAGCGCTGTCACCGTCCCTCACAAGGATAGAGCCTGACTCCTCCTTCCTCACACCCCTTCTGGGATGACTTCCTCAGGCCTGGAGCTGTAAACAGACCCTGGCATCCTCCCTCCCTGAGCAGGGAGGGTGAGTCAGCTTCCAGCTGCTGCCCACATAAGCTGTGCTGCTCTGAGGAACTCCAGCTCCCAAGTGGGGATCATTTCCTCCAGCACAGAGCCAGGCTTTCAGGTACCCAGAGCCAGAAATCAGGTCCTGACCAGAGGGGCAGGACCTTGAGGGGCCTCCTGACCCTCCATCTTCAGACTGAGAGAATCCAGCCTCGCTTTAGAGCCAGTGAGAGAGAATTCCCCAAAGCCCCTGGCAGAGCTTCTCCAGGAAACCTGGGGAGGTTTTTGAGAACTGTGTAGGCAGGGGCTATGTGTACAGTCCAGCCACTGGTCACAGCTGCCACGCACACACACACACACCACACGTACCCTCTCTGCCTCCCTCTCTTCCTTGCTCTCTCCCTCTCCCTGTTCCCTTTTTCTCTCACACACTCACAATATGCTCTCGAATTCTCCACAGTCCCTCCTCCCCTTTCCCCCGCCCTCTTCTCTCCCCACCTTCCTTCTCTCACACATAGAAGCATAGAAGCGATATCCACAGTGTCTCTCTCTGGTTCTCTCACATGTACACTCTCGCCCTTTTCTCTCACACACATAGAGGCTGTACAACACAACACTTCACCACTCTCCCTCTTCCCCAGTCCTCCAACACACACACACACACACACACACACACACACACACACACACTCCAACCCTGGACAACATCTGTGTGACCACTGACCCTTCAAAGGCTGGCCTCCGCAGGTTATCTCGGGTCATTCCACCTCTGGATACACCCCAGATGGCAGTCAAGCCCTGAACGTATGTTCCAACTTCGAAGGTTGGGTTCATGGAGTGCATCAGGTAAGAAAACTAATGTCACAGAAGGGAAGTGATCTGAGCCTAGTGACACAGCCACTGTGTGACAGAGGTGGGCAGGGAACCCAGCTCTCTGGAGCTCTAGGCTAGTATCTTTCCATGTCTCTCCTCTGACATAAAGTGCATCTCCCAGGACTGAATCCTCACTGTGGAATAAGGGAGACCCTGTGAGGATGAAGTCACATCGAGCACATGACAAAGGCAGCACGATAAACTAATGGGGGGATCTCTGCAAATGACTTTGAGTACATAAGTTCCACTCCCCTCCAACAAAACCCTCATCTAAGTGACTGAAGAAATCAAAGATTGTTTTTAATGGGTCTGTGTCAGCTCTGGCAACAGGGGTGGCCATCCGAGTACAAAATTTCTGCATGATTTCATGCCAAGGACTGAATAGAGGGGTGTCTGGACAAGCCTCAGGTGAGCTGCTAGGAGGCCATCCTGGGAAATGGGGTTCGGCTCAGCAGAGTCTACCACAGCCCCCATCTCAGAGCAGTAGGGCTGAGAGCATAGGGCAAAAGACATCAACATCTTCGAAAGGATAAAAGCTTTCTTTGCCAGGCAAAATAACAACTGTAAGAAAAATGTGGGCACTCTGAGAGGCAGCATCTGTGCTGCTTGGCGAGGCCCCCAGTGTACTGTTTGGGTGAAGCAAAGCACTCCAGCCATCGTCCTATAACTCCTTGCTTTCCCCATCACCGTGGCTTGGTATCAGTGGCCCTGCCAGCACCCAGAAAAAAGGCTCATCTGTTGCCATGGAGCTTTCAACTTCTTCAGAGGCTCCGCCTTGAATCACTGCCTTTTTGCAAATAGATCCCACTCCCAACAACCACCACAAAAAGCTTATAGAAATGCGAATTTCTCTGTACAATAGCTAACATTACTGAGAGCTTATTCTGTACTGAATTACTGTTCTAAGCACTGATACCCTCATAACTCCATAAAGCAAGTATATTGCACCCATTTTACACACGTAGCAACTAAGAAAAGAGAGGTTAAGGAAGTTGCTAGAAAGTGGAGGCGTTGGGATTTATACTAGGCAGGCTGGCTCCGTAGTTTACCCTCTGCACTGTGATGCTTTCAAGAACTCAAAAATCTGCAGACTTTCTAAAGGCTGGGTTTTGGGGTGCTTAGTTGAATACTGGTCAGCGGTTTCAATTTTGGTGAGAATTTTGTTACAAGCCCCTCTAAAAGCAATTTATGCAATGTATTCAAGGCTTCTCTTGAGAGATATTTTGGGCTCTATACAGATGGAGGAGATCTGAAGTCCACCATAGTGGATAATGCTAAAATAAAATCCCCACCACCACCACCTACACACACAAGATCTTTGGCCAGGATCCCACTCTGGAGGTGGGGATTGGTAGCGAATGCGCACGATTTCCATCCCTGAAGGACACGTCCTGCAGCGTGGTGCCCAGAGCCTCCTGAGTTTCTCTGTAGGGGGAAATCTGCAGAGGCCTGGGGACACCGCAGAACCCATTTGGAAGTCCCTTCTGCTCAAACTGGGACACTGGAAAGGGGATTCGTGATCCGCTATCGACAGCATGGACAACGGGGGTGGTACAGACCTTGCCCAAGATGAGTTCGATGACTTAATGAGAACAGAAATGTGGCTAGAGGAGCTCAACCAGAACTGTTAGAGAATTCCGCTGTTCCTCATCCACTCTCACTCTCCAAGCAGCCCTGCAGACTCTGATCTGAGCTCATTACTCTGCTCCCTTGAAGTCAGAGTTCCTAGCACTTTCACCCCCAAAATGACCAGTCTTAATAGCTTGGTAGGTCAGGTGGCTTGCATTAGGCCCTGTCAGAGACCACTCCAGGATTTCAACTTACTTTTCAAGTCAAAGGACAACATCAGCCTTTTTTTTTTCTTTTGCGATTTACATTTGAACAGAAGTACATTAACTTGTCTTTGATTTGCAGAGTATAAATGTGTTCCCATTTTTGTAAGAAGTGGCCACTGATTTTTCCATGAAAAAAGAAAAGGCATGTGCCTTTTCAAAGTTTGCATTTATGCCCCACATATGTGAAGAGAACCCATTTCTGATGCAATCCATTCCAGGAAAGTGTAAGCAGAATTTTGCACAAAGGCATTTGTCTGGAAGAAAGGGACCCATCCACAGAGGCTGCAGTTACTTGGCAGTCGGCAAAAAAGAACCAATTTCTTGGGCTTCCCTGGTGGCGCAGTGGTTAGGAGTTGCCTGCAATTCAGGAGACTCGGGTTCGAGCCCTGGTCCAGGAAGACCCCACATGCCGCGGAACAACTAAGCCCGCGCGCCACAACTACTGAGCCTGCGCTCTAGAGCCCACGTGCCACAACTACTGAGCCCGTGTGCCACAACTACTGAAGCCCACGTGCCTAGAGCCTGTGCTCCATAACAGGAGAAGCCACCGCAATGAGAAGCCCACGCACCGCAACGAAGAGTAGCCCCCGCTCGCCACAACTAGAGAAAGCCCGCGCACAGCAACAAAGACCCAACATAGCCAAAAATAAATAAATTAATTAATTAATTTAAAAAAAAAAGAAAGAACCAATTTCTTCCTTTCCTCCTTAGCACCCTCGGTTTATCTGTAGGTCCTTTTCTAAGTAAGTGCTTTATAAACAGTAGTGCGCTGTAAGCAGAGTGCCCTGCGTCCTCATGAATATTCTGAAGCATGCACTCATACCCACACACAGACGGGAGCTAGTGTGATGATTTGCAGAAAATTCTGCCTACCACTTCACAGTAAAGGGATAGCACATCCTTCAAGATCCTGCCTAGATCCTTTAGAGAGAAGATTCCCCAATTCTTTCCTAACAAACGTTCTGCTCCCTTCGTGTGTGTGTGTGTAGGTGTGTGTGTGTAAAGGCCATTCCCTGCCACGCTGATGTAAAAGCAAATTAGGAAAAAATTTAAATGACAACCAATAGGGCACAAGTCAAATAAATTATAGTATGCCCCTAAACAGGAATAAGGAGGCTCTATATTTATGATACAGGATGATCTCTAGGATGTGTTCTTGTGGAACAGAGAGTGCAGAGATGTCCTACCATTTGTACAGAAGAAAAGCAAAGGGGAACACTTTGGAGAGTATTGTCATGTGTGTGCATAGGTGCACAAGAAACTGACAGCATTGTTTGCCTCTGGGGAAGGGAACTGGACGGATGGTAAACATGGGTGAGCAGGAGGCTTACATTTTAAACTCTATGACGCATCTATTAAATTTTTTTTACTTAAAGAAAATTAACAGTCATGGGGCTTCCCTGGTGGCGCAGTGGTTGAGAATCTGCCTGCTAATGCAGGGGACACGGGTTCGAGCCCTGGTCTGGGAAGATCCCACATGCCGCAGAGCAACTGGGCCCGTGAGCCACAACTACTGAGCCTGCGTGTCTGGAGCCTGTGCTCCGCAACAAGAGAGGCCACGATAGTGAGAGGCCCGCGCACCGCGATGAAGAGTGGCCCCCGCTCGCCACAACTAGAGAAAGCCCTCGCACAGAAATGAAGACCCAGCACAGCCAAAAATAAATTAAAAAAAAAAAAAAGAAAATTAACAGTCAAAAAAAGAAAGAGGATATTGGCTTCACCATTGACGAGCTATGTAGTTTTTGTTTTCGTAAAAGAAGAGTTCTCTCGTAATTTAGTTTTGAGGACTAAAAAGACCTGGCTCCATGGCAGGCACATAAGAGGTGTTCGTGAACGGCAGGTATTATTAATTACGTGGCAGCCCCAGCAGCTCCAGTCTACTATGAACAAACAGTGACGTTTTCACAGTATCTTTAACCACTCACTTAATATAGCAAAGTCCTTGCCTTTTAATGTTCACAGTAGTACACTGTGTGTTTATTATAGCCAAGTCCAGAATTGGTTAATATAAACAGTAATCAGATCATCTTCTTGTTCCAACAACCAGCTTGGAACTTAAAGGGAAGACACCTCATTATATAATATAATGTTACCATTAATCAAACAGATGAATAAGCCAAAAAGGAAATTACACACTATTTAAAAATACAAATGTGAAGATGTTATCAGAGCAAAGCTGGCACACCTCAACGTGTCAGGACATGGGAGGTGAGGCAATATCCAATGCAACTGTGTGTCCCTGGAAGTTTGGTTGTAGGAAATTATGATCATTTGTATTCTGAGGGTGCGGGAAGTGAGATGCAGAAAGATAAACGTGTTCAAGACCGTACATAGAGTGATGTGACTGGGAGAAGAATCCGTATGTGCTGACTGCCTTTTCTTTGCTGTCTCAGTCCCTAGATCACACAAAGTAGCATAGGGAGGATGCAAGATTTCCCTTCTGGGCAAGCTTGGTTCAGAGTTCAAATTGCTGCAGCTATAGCAGGACAGCAGCTCTTCAAATAAATGCAGTTAAATTCTCTTACTTCAAGTTGATTCTGACAAGTGAAAGTAAGTCTCAATCAGCTTTACAAATAAGAAAGCAAAAGAAAAGCCATATTCAAATGACATTTATCCCTGCCTCCAAACGGTCAACACTAAAAGAAACCATTTCGTTCCCCCTTCCCCCAGGCTTGACAATTGCCTGGTTGAGTATCAGTCAGACTCGCTGAACCGGACAGAGAGGAATGAATCAAGCATAAGTGTGGAGCCGAGGGCCACAGAGACAGCCTCAGAGATGGGAGAGTTCAGGGCCAGGTCAGGACTAGTGGCATCAAGTCTGGGGAGGGCTTCTTAAGGGACAGGTAGGGACAGCTGGGCAAATCCTGCCCAGGCCAGAGTGACTACAAAGAGGAGGCTGCTGTGCCCAAGTCCTGTGAATGACAGCTGGAAAGTCCTGGAAGGGACAGAGCATGCCCTGACACATCCACCTCCAGACCATCTCAGAAATGTCTTCTTATTTAGACCTTCCTTGGGTGATGGTGCTTCATTGGTTTTTATCCCTAACTACCAATGCAGGACCTCAGCCTCCTTCAAAGCTCCCCTCCACACCCCACCCCATGGATTCCTGGGAGTCTCTAAGGGCACAAGTTTCAACAACTAACCCATTACATCCATGGATTTTTTTTTTTCCACTTTTTTTCCACTGTTCGTCATCCTCAGTGTATTCTGGGCGCTGCATTCATCACCATACTCCCCTGGGTACCACCACTGTACTCTCCGGGCGCCACCCTCTCCTGCTGGGATCATCTGCTTCACTGGGCACTTTTCCCCCTTCCACGGGCACAGCTGTGTCCCCCCCGGCACTCCTCTGCCACCACGGAACCCTAGTGTCAAAGTGCCGACACACGGGGCTGCCCTATCAGGGCCGAGTTAGGGTCAGGTAAGCAAGGCACTCACCTCCGGTGTAAAATTTAAGGGAGTGACCAAAATCGAATAATCAAGATAAATATTTTAATGTAGTATGTTTAAAAATCAAAATTAATGCAAAAATTCATAAAGAACAAAATATAAAATTTTTCATTAAAGTATAGTTGATATATAATATTATATGTTACAGGTGTACCATATAGTGATTCACAATTTTTAAAGGTTATATTCCATTTATAGTTATTATAAAGTATTTGCTATCAAAATTTACAAATTTTAACTAAAGACAGGATCTAGTAAAAGCCTCTGATTGGAGACTGAGACAAAAGGAAATATTTATCCCCCTACATAATATTCTTATGTATTTTTAATAATTTTTCTAGCATATTAAAATATCTGAAAAAATTTTAAATCAAAAGCACAACTTCTTATAATTTTACTTTCCTGGCCTTAGTGGAAGCACACTCATCAATAATATTTTCAAGGTACCACCTCACACTGGTCAGAATGGCCATTATTAAAAAGTCTACAAATAACACTGGGCTTCCCTGGTGGCTCAGTGGTTGAGAATCCGCCTGCCAATGCGGGGGACATGGGTTGGAGCCCTGGTCCGGAAAGATCCCACATGCTGCGGAGCAACTAGGCCCGGGCACCACAGCTGCTGAGCCTGCGCTCTAGAGCCAGCGAGCCACAACTGCTGAGCCCATGCACCACAACTACTGAAGCCCGCACACCTAGAGCCCGTGCTTCACAACAGGAGGGGCCGCCACAGTGAGAGGCCTGCGCACCTCGGCGAGGAGTGGCCCCCGCTCGCCGCAACTAGAGAGGGCCCGCACACAGCAACAAAGACCCAACTCAGCCAAAAATAAATAAATTAATGAATTAATTTTTTTTTTTTAAAGTCTACAAATTACAAATGCTGGAGAGGGTATGGAGAAAAGGGAGCCCTCTTACACAGTTGGTGGGAATGTAAGTTGGTGCAGCCACTGAAGAAAACAGTATGGAAGTTCCTCAGAAAACTAAAAATAGCATTACCATATGATCCAGCAATCCCACTCCTGGGCATATATCCAGACAAAACTATAATTCAAAAAGATACATGCACCCGTTGTGTTCATAGCAGCACTATTCACAATAGCCAAGACATGGAAACAAGCTAAATGTCCATCGATGGATGAATGGATAAAGAAGATGTGGTACATATATACAATGGAATATTACTCAGCCACATAAAAGAACGAAATAATGCCATTTGCAGCAACATGGATGCAACTAGGGATTATCAGACTAAGTAAGTCAGAAAGAGAAAGACAAATACCATATGATATCCCTTATATGTGGAATCTAAAATATGACACAAATGAACCTATATACAAAACAGGACATAGAGAACAGACTGGTGGTTGCCAAGGGGAAGGGGGTTGGGGGAAGGATGGAGTGGGAGGTTGGGGTTAGCAGATGTAAGCTATTATATACAGGATGGATAAACAACAAGGTCCTACTGTACAGCACAAAGAAGTACATTCAATATCCTATGATAAACCATAATGGAAAAGAATATTTTAAAAAAGAATATATATGTATAACTGAATCACTTTGCTGTACAGCAGAAATTAACACAACATTGTAAATCAACTATACTCCAATAAAAAAATATTAAAACTGAAAAAAAATATTTTCAAATATTATTATCTACTCCCTTGTTCTCTCCTTCAGCCTGTTTCCTCATCCATCTCCCTTTAGCCACTGTGCAAATTGTAGAAGTTGTGCAAAGGGCCCAGGAGCAGCTGCGAGGGTATCTCACACAGACACACTTCCTCACTTCTCTCCCAGGCTTTCCTTGCTGCTACTTGTCAACTCCAGCTTCCCACCCTTAGCAGGACACTTCACATTAATGGCAATTGTCACGTATCAACTGAACATGACACTTCCAGCCTCCTGGCCATGTCTGTCTACAGACTCCCAGTGACACACTCAGGGGTCCCAGTGTGAGGGCTGTTCTTTTCCATCTAGTCTCTCAATCTCTTTTGACTTTTCGAGACTGATTGCTCTGACTCCATGCTCAAGGGCCTTCATGCTGTCAGGGCTGAATGAGTCCTATTTTCCAAACACCTGCCTGTCATTCTGTTGTTTTCCCCACAGCTCTGAATCAGTAATATCTTCCTGTGTTCTTGGCTACAGAACACAGGAAGATATTACATTCTACAGCATGTCAAATCTATCTTCAAACTCAGTGATTCTCAGTGTATCCTTTGACCAGCGGCATCACATCACCTGCACATCTGTCAGAAATGCCCATACTCGGGCCCCGCCCAGACCAAACAAATCAGAAGCTCTGAGGCTGGCCCAACAAGCTGGGTTTTAAGTTTAAAAACTAAATACTAAAGATTAAGAACCACCTTAACCCTAAAGTTTAACCTTTTGGTTAAGATGAAATGTAAGAATTGAATGCGTTTCCTGACAAGTCTATTTTTACTCTTTATCTGTTGATTACACCCACATCCTGCCGAAAAAGAATGCAGAGGGCTTAGGATAAAATAATAACGTTGATGATAATAAGGAATAGCATATTCTGAAGATTTACACTGGGCAGGACACTGTGCTGAGTGCCTCGCATGTGTTATAGCATTTAATCTTTTAGAAAAATCTGATGAAATATTTATTATCTCCTTTTGCATCTGGGAGGAAAAAAAAAAAAAAACCACCTCTGATAGGTTAAATAAATTGCCTAGGATCAGATTTGGGGGAGAAAGAAAGTTTGTTTGTTTGATGGGTTTTTTTGTTTTTTTAGTAAAGTTGAGTTTATTTTAGGGACACTGTATCCAAGGAGTTACTTAGAAATCATAATTCTAAGAGTTGAGTCTCACTCAGCAGAGTAGGACTGAGTGATTCTGGTGGCAAGGCTGTCCCCGGGCCTTTCCTCAATGCGAGCACTCACTTGGGAGAGCTGCCATCAGCAGAGCGAGAGACTCAGCTAGAAAGTTCTGGGCTCCGCAGGCCTCTGCAGTCAGGGAAGCCTGTCCTTGGACAACTGCTCTCTCAGAAGACATGTAACAAGCAGCTGAGGCCCACACTGATGTCAGTTATTGGTCCTAATGGATAAACCAAGTTCTTCCTACTGATCCTGTATTGCGGTCTGTATAGGGGGAGGGGGGCTCTTTGATTTTTACTTCTTTAGAGAAAAAGATGTCCTTATAATAGGACTTAAATTTAATGAATATTTAGTTTCTTCTGAGATTAAATAACTACCATTCTCTTCGTGCTTACTGTGTTCAAGTTCTATGGTAGATGCATAAGCATATTAGGTCAATGATGCTTTGTAAGACTCTGCCAGATCAATATTAGTATCTCTATTTTGCAAATAAGGAAAACAGCACCCAGAGAGGTTAGTAAACGTGCCCTTGTTCACATAGGTGGTAAGTGCTAAAATTCAGTCTGATACCCAGCCCATCATCTGCCCCATGCCAGCAGTTCCTAAAGCATGTTCTGGAGGCATGGAGATGCCTCATAGGCTGCAAACCAATTCCCAAACACAGTTCCTTTCTTCTATTCTTGTAGGCAAATGGGGCACAATTCTGCAGGTTTAGGTTTCTGCTTAAAACTAAGGCTACTTCTTAGTAATCTATTAAGTAAGTTATTAAGGGTTGCCAGAATCTGGTTTTTATAAGCCAACGTTAGAACAGTCATTTGCTATGTGCTGCCAGATGTCACATCCTGGCCTTTCCTTTCTCTACTCTGTTCCTGGGGGTGCTGAGCCCCAAAGGCTGCATTGCCCAGGCTCCCTTCTGAGCTTGGCCAATGGGAGGCCCTGGAGGGAACTGGGAGGGCAGGAGGAAAAGAGAAAACAGGGTATCAGTCTCTCTGCCTCAAGCAGTGTCTCTGCAGCAGCTGCATCTCCTCTGTGGTCCCAGCTCCTGGCTCCAGGATGCTCCTACTGGTAATGCCACCTCCTCCCTTGTCCCTCTGGCCCTGGGGTGGTGGCAGCTCCCTCATTGCTAGCCTCTGGGATGCCTCAATCATCCTCTCTTTGGAGTCTCAGTGGTTTCATCATCTATACAACCAATTGCCTATATTAAAGTCCCTCTGTTTGAAAGACCTGGAGCTTTTTCTCTTTTATTACCATTCAGTGTGTTGTTGGTGCTGAATCTTCTCATTCTGTATTCTGTGAAGCAGAGCTCACAGATCATGGATGTGCTTATAGTTTTCAGGAGGGATGCTTCATTATCCGTACATCATCAACGTCATCTTGAGTTGGTCATGGATTTTAATTGTTGTGCTTCTTAATTTTTACCAACAAAGTAAGGTTAGTTCATCATTATCAATTTAGTTTGTTGTAGATTGTTTGGGGAACCTTACTGTATATAATGATTTGAACTTGGCTCAACAGTATTTTTGGCATTTTATTTTTTTGTAATGAAGGCACCTGATTTTGGGAGTACCATTTTAATTATTCTATTCCTCTTCCAAACTTTTTATTACCCAGTTCAGTTCTTTTTCCTTGAAAAGCAGGAAGGAGGGAGGCAAGTCCGCTGTTCTCTCTCTTGTCCTACCTAAGTGGATTGTGGTCAAAATTAAAAACAAAACAAAAACCACGTGTGGGCTCAGAAAACACCCAGCTAATTTTGCTAGGCCAGTGCTTATCAAGCTTTGATATACATAGTAACCACTTGGGAACCTTGCTAAAGTGCAGTTTGATTCAGCCGCTCTCAGGGTGAGAATAGAGGTCTGGGATTGCCATTTCCATCAAGGTTCCGGAAGGTGCCCCCAGTGCTGCTCCGAGGACCATACAGGAAGTAGCGGGATCCACAGACTCTCCTAGACTCTCCCCCATAGTGAGCTCAGTTTGCACAGCGCCTGCCGTGCCAGGGCTGCGGGCCAAGGTGGCCTTGCTTCATCACCAGCAGCCAGGATATGAGCAGTTCTTATGTAGGCAGTTCCTTCATTCTCACAATCGTGTTGTTTTGTCTAATGAGCCAAAAATCAGTCTGGCATTCCTGGGCAAAGCTTTCACGGGGTTATAATTTCAGTGCTGCTCTTGTGATGAGTTATGTGATTCCAGTCTGTCTTCTGATGAGAATGTACCATATTTACAAGTTTATTCATGTCATAAAAATAATTAGCAAACTTCTCATACAAACAAGTGCCTTGAAGTGATTAGTATTCACAATGTGATAAGTAGGTTGTTTTAGGGAAATGATACAATGATTTTACATTGTCTGCTGATTCCTTGATCCATGGTGCTTTCTATTTGCTTAAACTTTGAAATAAAAGCCGTAATTTGCAATAAGAACACTAACTAGGGGTTCTGGAAGGAAAGTAACCCGATCAGACGTCAAGGCACTGACCCAAGGATGAGGTCTACAGTCTGTTCCCTGACTTGCTCTAAGTTCAGTGACACCAGCAAATTACTTGTTTCTATTTTCCTTGTAAAATACAGATAATAATGATTTATACCTCCATTACACCAATTATTGGCTTCAATACTACCTGTGGACCAAAGACTACCGAATCCATATTTCTAGTCCAGATTTCTATCCAAGTCTCAGACTAGTATATCCAGTGCCCACCAGGTATTGCCAACTGGGGATGTGGTGGGCACCCCAAATTTAAGTGTCCTAACTCAACTTCCACCTTCCCCCCAAACCCGATCCTCTTCCTATATTCCCTATCCTTGTCAGTTGTGTGACCATCATTTTACAGATGAACCAACAGTAGTTCCAACGACTAAAAGTAATCAATTCTAACTATGTTGTGATTGGTGAATTTTGAAGGGTTGCTGTTGATTTTTTTAAAGCCCTAGTGTTGAAAGAAATGATCATGCTTAAGACTGTGAAACTGAACTGCACAGAACTAAGAACCTTTGTGTGAGCATTTTTAGGGATAACTTGGGATCATTTACAAAAATAAGTGAGGGAAATCAAGCAGGGTCCCTCTGGACAGTTCCAAGTTAGAAAGCTTTTCGCCACAAGTCTCATCACCAGGACTTCGGCTCCCCGTCCTTCCTAAGGCACCCCTCCTATGTGTTTTCTGAGGCTGAGAAGCAGCAGTTTGGGCATCATTAAAGAAGATGCCTGATATATCTGGAAAAGACGAAAACTCTAATTCAAAAAGATACAGGTACCCCAGTGTTCATAGCAGCACAATAGCCAAGACATGGAAGCAACCTAAATGTCCATCAACAGAGGAATGGATAAAGAAAAAGATGTGGTCCATATATACAATGGAATATTTGCCATAAAAAAGAACAGGATAATGCCATTTGCAGCAATATGGATGGACCTAGAAATGATCATACTAAGTGAAGTAAGTCAGACAAAGACAAATATCATATATCACTTATAGGTGGAATCTAAAATATGATACAAATGAACTTATTTACAAAGAGAAACAGACTCAGAGACGTAGAAAACAAACTTATGGTTACCAAAAGGGAAAGGAGTGGGAGGGATATATTAGGAATTTGGGATTAACAGAAACACACTACTATATATAAAACAGATAAAAAACAAGGACCTACTGTGTCGCACAGGGGACTATTTTCAATATCTTGTAATAAACCATAATGGAAAAGAATCTGAAAAAGAATATATATGTGTGTGTGTATATATATATATATCTGAATCTCTTTGCTGTACACCTGAAACTAACACCATGTTGTAAATCAACTATACTTCAATTTTTTAAAAAGCCTAGAAAAAAAATGCCTGAGCCATAAATCAGGGTGGGCTCTGTTTTTCACACATCTGTGGGAATGATCCAGAACCCAATGCCTGTGGGACACAGACTGTCCAGCCATTCTGGAGATGCCTTTGGCTTGACTTTTGGTTCCATCTCATGACGCATCTGGCACTCGTTGAGAAGATTAGTCCGACAGCACTGTTGGGTACGAGCTTCATCTGTTTTGTCACTCCCCATATCCCTAGCACCGTGCCTGCCACGTAGGGCACTCAATAAATAATGAGGAATGAAAGAATGAATGAATGAACAGATGAAGGAATTCATGCACAGACGCATATTCCACTCTGCCTTCTGTTCCAGCAAGATGCTGACACAGGGCTCCTTCCTTCTCATCTACCCTTGCCTGCAGTTGCGTCTGTTCAGGGGGAAGCTGGAGATGTGAGGGTGGGCCGGGGACCCTGCAGCGCTTAGCCAGTCCATCCTGGGTGCTGGCGTTCTCACGGCCCTCTCCCCATACCTCTGCCCCAAGAACTGCATGTTTCCTGTGAGTTTCCTCTGAGCCATGAATTTTAAAATAAGTGAAATAAAAGCAGTAATATCAAATGAAGGTAATCATGACTGAGCCTTCCCTGGGGCTTCCAGAAAAGCTCTCCACATTAACTCTAAGTCAAAACATAATCCAAAATAAATCACATCTTACAGGAAAGCTTTCTAGTCTCCAAATCAGGCTGTAGTTTTGCAGGTCATTCTCCAAGGATTCAGTGCTGTCCTCCCACCTTCCAGCAGCCCAGGCAGTGCCCTGATTCCTCTCTCTGACTTGAGCAAGCCAAGGCATTCTATTTTTGAGGTCATCAAAGTATTTCTAAATGTCATAGAGTTTTGATATAACCAGGGACGTAACGGAGAGCTCATCCTATGATGTACTTGAAGCATTGGGATTCTTGATTGCAAATAATAGAAACCCAACTCAAGAAGCCTTAAACAAAAGAGAGAATTTTAATTGGCTCATGTAATGGAAGAGTCCAAGGATTGACCTCAGGCTTGGGTAGATCCAGCTGTTCAAAGTACATCAACAGGATCCTTTTCCTTCCCGCTGTCAGATCTGCTTTTGTTCAGAAGACCACAAATAACCCCCCAAGTAATGGCAAAGGTGGCCTCAGCAGCCCAGGCTTTCATTCTGCCACCAAGCCAGCCCAGCAGAAAGGGAGTATCTCTTTCCAACAGCAGTAAAAGTCCCACCTCAGACCTTGATTGGCAGGTCTGAGTCATGTGACTACCCCCAAGGCTGCCAGGAGGCCAGCCTTTCCAGAAAAACATAGACTCAGTTGGGAAGGAGGGGGAGTGTCCCAAAAGGCAAAGAAGAATGAGGGGCACAGTAACCACTATCGTCCACCCCTACCCTTGTGGACCTGTCCACCTGCAAAGCAAGCCCTGCAGCAGCACCTTCATGGAGGTCAGCTGCTCAGAGAGCAGGGTGGTGTGCAGGAGAGGCAGCCTGCAGAATATTTCTCTTCTAGAGTCACAGTCGTTTTGTGCTTTTAGAGCTCTCAAATAAATCATAAGCCTGGAGGTTATGATTTCCAAGGATAGTCTTCTTCTATGTGTCTGCTTCTTTTTCATTTTATTCACTAGTTTGTTGTATTTTTTAGATTCCACTTATAAGTAATATCATACAGTATTTGTCTTTCTCTCTCTGACTTATTTCACTTAGCATAATGAATATAGTTCATCCATATTGCTGCAAATGGCAACATTTCATTCTTTTTTATGGCTGAGTACTCATCAATCAACTTTATTTATTTTTGTATTTTCTTGTTTTCTTTTTTATTTTTGGCTGTGTTGGCTCTTCGTTGCGGCGTGCAGGCTTCTTTCTAGTTGTGGTGTGCGGGCTCCAGGACCCATGGGCTCTGTAGTTTGCAGCACACAGGCTCTCTCGTTGAGGCGCGTGAGCTCAGTAGTTGTGGCGTGCACGCGGATTTAGTTGCCCCAGGGCATGTGGGATGTTAGTTCCCCGACCAGGGATGGAACCGGCGTCCCCTGCACTGGAAAGCAGATTCTTTACCACTGGACCACCGGCGAAGTCCCCATCAATCAACTTTAAATTGGACCTCTCAGTCTGTGAGTCCCAGCCCTTCTGCCTGCTTTGTAGGACAACGTTCTGTTACCTTTATGCTGTCACTTATTTAGAATTTTCCAGATATCTAGAAAATCTCTGATTCTCATCTCAGCTCTATAGATTTCTTTCCCTTTGGATATCTTCTCACATTTCACTGGCATCTGGGGAGGAAGAGCAGCTAAATGTGTGCTTGTTCCTCCATTGACTTAGAAGAATTTATATTCATTTTGCTTCTCTGAACTTTTAAAATGAGTATGCATCATTACATTCATAATAAGAAAAATAACAACCAAAGCTATTCTTAAAATGGGAGGGGTTTAGAAACATGTTCTGGTCAGGCAGAAAAGAGAAGCATCGTATCAGTGATTTGTACCGAGCATTATAGCACTGACCAGGAAACCACCTTCCCACAGTGCTTCAGGCTGAATGAGTAAGAGGCTGCAGAGTTCTGCCATAGAGCCCAGGGTCTCACCTGTGCTTTTTGTCCTCCCAAGCTGAATTAGAAATGGTGTTAATGCAGTAAGAGTGTCAAATATAAAGCCTGCTATTAAACAGATGTGTCAGCTAGTGGCTTCAAATGGCGAGCATTTATCAGCTTGCTCTTTGGAGGGACTCAGGTGCATGGTTCTTCTGCTGGTCTTACCTAGGGTTACTCATGTGTCTTCAGTCAACCGGCAGTCGGTGGCCTCACTCACCTCTCTAGGGGTTGGCTGGCTATTGGCTGGGGCAAGAGGGGGGATTGGGCCAAGTGTCTCTTGTCATCCCAAAGGCTATCTTGGGCTTGTGCACATGGCGATGGGTTGCGGGGCTTCCACGAACAGCAAGAGAGGAAGCTGCCAGGCTCTGGACTCACACAGCATCACTTCCACCAGTCTCTGTGATCACAGCAAGTCATAGGCCAGCCCAGATCCAAGGAGTAGAGACCACATCTTGATGGAAGGAGCTGCAAAGTATTGTGGCAACTTTTGCAATCCACCATTTCATAATTCTGTCCTTTAATGCTAATTTTCTGTTTTCTAATTCTGTGTTGTCCTCAGGGTTCTGAGGATCCAGTCTCTGGAATGGTTCTACAATAATGTGAAGAGCCGCTTCAAACGCTTTGGCAGCGCCAAGGTCTTGAAGAACCTGTACAGGAAACACCGGCTGGAGAGTGGAGGGTGCTTCGACATCCTAGGTACGCTGGCTGCCTGCCATCTGGGAGTCTTTGGGGGGTTGGCAGGATAGAAGAATGCCTGGCTTGGAGGCCCTGTACACTACGGCACACTCACCTGGGACAGAGAAAGTGGCTTAAATAATCTGGTTCTAGTAAGGAGCAGAAATAGAAGAACATATACCAAAGATTCTAAGTTTTAAGTCCTTTGAGTCCAGCATCTCCACTGGGCTGGATATGTTAGCAGCTGGGAGGACCAAAGTGTTTCTGCATATTGTAGACATTTTAATTCCAAATCCCTAGAAATTAAAGATTCTTGACCATCTTTCCCTAATGATTAAAACATTGGAAATTCACCTTTGTTTGGTTGTGTAGACTAGGTCTGCACTCAGAGGATATGCCCCCCCACTCCTCTTCCTTCCTACTCCAAAATTCTATACATACCAGGCCCAGAGTTTAATGTAATGGGAGAGTTAGAAAAGTCTCAGCTTCCTCCCAGGAAGTTTAAAGGATGAATTCTACCTATGCTGTTAAGACAACCAATGTAATTAGAATGAGAAATTATATTCTTTATTCCTATTGGACCAGCCAGTGGAAAGAAATGGTTGTCAGAATATGAACAGCATGTCCTCCCAGAAAAGGCTATTTTTTCCTGTGTAGGGGAAGATTTTTTCATCACTTTGCTGACACAGGTAAATGCTTTTTATCCATGAGAAAGAGGGAAGAAAAAAAATCTCATTTGGAGCTTTTTCACCGTCATTATTTTACATTGTTGTATTCTCAATAAAGTCTTTGGTTGTGTCTTATCTAAAAATATGCCAGCCACTGAGACAAGGGGGAGATAGGATGGAAGCATTAATAAACACGGAGACTCATTAGGGCCTTTTGTGTTAGTCGTTAGAATCTCTGTCTTTCGAACCACTCAGGAAGCCTGTAGCTAAGAGAGCAGGGCTGAAGGTCTCCACATATTATTTTTATCTTCTCTTTGCTGATTTTTCTAAAAATGTTTCTCTAGGAACAAAGACAAAAAAGAAATAAAGCTTAAAAGTAATCATGTTAACAGTAGGTTTTCAACCCAAAGAGATACCTCAAGAAAGTTCCAGAATAGAATTGTCTCATCATTTGCATCCCATACTTTCTTTCTTGTTCATCCTTGCGTCTGCTTCAGGTACCGCTTTACATGTCACCACATTCACATCTCATAGGTGTTCTCTCCTGCTTCATGCAAAGTGAGGGGGAGAAGCAAACTCATTTGGAGAATCCTATAAACAGCACAACTCTGGTCTCTTTCTGTTTCTCCCTCGGGTCCCACAGGTGGAGCAAGGGAACATGAATTACAAGTGGGCGGGCAAAAGGCTTTGAAATGTTCAAGTGTCATTTTCTTGGGAATAACGAATCATTTGCTGGGAATAACGCTGCCACTACTGAAGCAGATTTAGGTCCCAGGCCCTCTGTGATTCACCATGTCTCTCATCTGGGCCTCAATCACAGCACTTATCACAATGCATCCAGGTGATGGTTTACAAAGCTCCTCTCCTGCTGGACCAGGCAGAAGCAATAGCTTCTTCATCTCTGTGTTCCCAAAGTGTGGCCCAGTGGCTGGCACCTCTTAGGTCCTCAATATTACACAATTCAGTCTTAAAAGCACTTTGTGGGTACCAAGACACTTCATAGAAGTACTAGAATCAGTTGCTTTAACATGATTTGTATCTCATTTTAAACTAAGATTTCCTTTTGAGCAACATGAAGACAAGCAGGCAGGAGACAATTTATGAGATGGTACTCAAATCTGTAAAGTCGTGATCATAAAACAGTGAGAGCGATTCTACATACCACCTAAAAAATTGAGTTACACCTCAAGTATGGAGAAATCTCCCGTGCGTAAGTAGTGTCCGGGTTATGTTAGATGACCGTGGAGACATCAGCATTAGCTTCTACCTACCACCCAGCACTTTGGTATGGTTGTCATCCGCCATCCTCAAGCCCGACTACACGTTAGAATCACCTCATGAGCTTTGAAAAAGTGCCAGAATCATCTTCCACCCCCAGTCAATTACTTCCGAATTTCTGGAGGTGGCCCCGGAACAGATATTTTTTAAAGCTCTCTGGGTTATTTTACGACACAGCCAAGACTGAGAACCTCAGCTAGAGCTTCACTACAATTCGTATGGCAGAGTTCTGCACAAGATGGTTCCATCGTCAACTCCATCTGAGGGAACTTAGTTTCAGAATTTTGATTGTCAGAACATAATCTACAGGGTGCAAGACCTGTGCTCTGCTCCAGGACTCTCAGTATAAAACTCCTTTTATCTACGAAACATCTCCACTGCATGGACCAGTGTAGTCTGCCATAAAAAAACACTCAGTCCATTGAAAGTTCACAGAATCTTATGGGTTACCCATCACATGTACCCGTTGCACGGCCATCAGTCCCAAGCTCGCTTACTCCTCCTGCAGCCCATATCAGGTGACCAGATTAGGCATAACTGGAGACCCATTCGTTTTGTCAGATAAATCTAAGACTTATTCATTCCTTCAGTAAACATTTATTGAATGCCTGGTTTAAGACCTGGGAGTGACAAGATGGGCAAGACCCTGCCATCTCAGAGCCAACATTGCAGTGAAGTCAGAGAAATAAGTAAATAGATTTATAAAAAAACATAATGTCCAATGCTCATGTGGTTTATCTGATAGATTCAGTGTGACATTTTTAACAGTTATTCTAAAAAGAAGCACTACATGAAAAGATGAAAGTAGCCCTTATTAATATACTTAACCCCTAGACAATTTGGTAAATAATACATACATTTATTTAGTATTGGATAACAAAAATGGGGAAAATAAATCTTGCTTTTATTTATTAACGTGATATATCTATTTTTGACACAATTCTTGGAAAGGTCTATGACATCTTTCATGTGGGATTTGACTAACAACATGGTCTTTTAAAAACACTGAGTCGCCTGAAATTGGAGGTTCCTCCAGCTCATGGAAGCTCTGACTTGATGTCTGGCTGCTGTGTCAGTGCTTTCCAAAACAGTTCAGTTGCTTTCTGCCCTTGGAAAAATCCCATCATCCTAAATGACACAGAAGCTCCCACCTATGAATTTAAAGGGACACAGGGAGAGTTGTTGTACTAGAAGATTTATAATCATGGAAAACCAGAGCCTGTCCTGGTCAGCGCAGTTCTCCCAAAGATGTTTTCAGATCTTCTCCTCCCCCATCACGCTCCCCACCACCCTCCCCGTTGTCTCAGGAGATGGCCTGACCGCCTCCTTCGCAGGGCAGACTGTGTACACCTCCGCAGCTGATCCCTGTCACCTTCCACGAAGGTCTCAAGTTCACGCAGCCCTTCTGTCTTGCCTTTCAGCCTCTCTCTTAACTGGTTCCTTCCTACTGATTTGTAAACATGCCCAGTCTCTCCCATTTCCTAAGCCCTTCCTGGAGTGCAGATTTTCCACCACTTCTGCCCTGCCATGCTCTTTCCCATCACAGGGACACTCCAGAGGGTGGGCCACACTCTCAGCTTCCTCTCTAGACATCCACCCTCTCCCTCTTCCAAGCTGTCCTCCACACAGCAGCCGGCGTGCACCTTTAGGTGTGTTTAGAAACACACACCTAACCAGATCACCCCTGTGGAGGCTTTACTGGCTTCAAGTGGCTTCATGGTGGGACAAAGATCAGAACACTGATGTGGCCACCGTGACCTGTGCGGTCTGCCGCCAGCCCATCTCACCCCAGTCTCCCTCTCCTCTCGCAGCCCAGCCACACGGCCTCTGTTTTAGCTCTTCAGATGCACCCTGCTGTCCCCACTACCTGTCCCTGTGCAAGCTGTTTGCTCTGCCCTGGACTCCCTCCCACCCCCACACCCTTTTGGCTGGTTACTTACAGTCTAGGTCAGTCTTCCCTGCTGAACACTTGCCCTATTCTATGAACCACCCAGTCACAGCACTCAACATATCTATAGTTTTATATTTATTTATATAAATTTTTGGTTAATGAATTCTCACCCACTAGACTATCAAGGTTGTCAGGGCAGCGAGGATTTCTGGCTTTGCTCACCAGTACACCCTAATGCTCAGCCCAGGGCCAGGCATCTACTAGGTGCCCATGAAATATTTGCTGGATGAATGAATGGCTGCCAGATGCAGCCAAGCCAAAGTGAAATATTTGCACTTAGATGTATAGCCTGGGAACTGCGGCGATGACTTATCTTAAAGCCTTATTTTATAAGTGAGGAAATGGAGACCCAAGAAGGTAAAGTCACTTCATTATGGTCACAGAGCTGGAATAAGTGACTATGGGTCTTTTGAAAGGCTGGTCAAAAAACACAAACACAGACAATGGTATATGGTCAGACTGAGTCCCCGTGGCAGGCTGCACACTAATGACCTATTTCATAAAGGTAGCAGCCTGCTGACCCAGCTGTAGATGCCTACGGCAGTTACCTTAAGAGTTCCCACACCGGAGCCCCATGCAGCGCATCCAAGGAAGCACGGGCTGTATTATGTGTATCGAAGGTCTACTGCTTAGTTTGACTTGACATCAATAGCATTTGACCCTTTTGAGCTAAGAGCTGTAGACCCACATTTATTCTCTTGGTTCTATCAGTGTTTTCCACCAGCATCCAATTCAAGAATTCTTTTGAGCCCCCTGCTGTCTCAGTGCTCCCTTGGGTACTGGGGATACAATACAGTAATTTAAAAAGGAAAGAGCCATCATCCACACCTCCACACCTTCAAAGATCTCTTTTGATGAATTAGTATGTGAACACAAATGGTAAATCCTCAACTTAAAAAAGGTTTAGCCAACTGCTCTTCCCAGCCTGGAACTAAGATAGGGTGTGTGTTCAACTGAGAGAAGGCCAGAGAAGAGGCAATGGGCCTTGAAAGGTCAAATGCCATGGCTTACCTTGTCTTGCTCTGGGTTTGTTTCCACTAACTGCTAATGACAGTTTACTCACTGGCTAAAGGCCACTGTTTAGATTGATGCCATGGACAGCAGCTAAAGACCAGGCATGCAGTGTCTCATCACCCATCATGAGCACAGTTCTATCATTATCACAGTTTTTCTAGTAAGGAAGCCAAGTGTCCGAGAGGTTAAGTAACTTGATCAAGGTCACACAACTAGTCATTTGCAGGTCCAGGAAATGAGCTCATATCTCTGACTTCAATCTATTATTCCACGTTTGATTCCATATTGCCTCCAAGGAAGGCTCTGGAAGAAAGTTGGGGGTGGAAGCGTTGCTACACAAGGAATTAGTATGAGAAAGAAAAATGTGACTGGTCAAAATTTGTAGCATTACTGTAGAACCCAGTGATTCCCTAAGCCTATTTGCAAGGCTAACAATCAAAGTGGGTAATGGTGGTCTGCCAACTCAGTGACACGGTGCACCGGGCTCACTGAAGACCTTGGATAATCTTATATCTCCTCTGTCTTCTCCTCTCTCTCTCTCTCTCTCTTTCTCTCTCTCTCTCTCTCCCTCTCTCTCAGGAGGAAGCTTTTTTGAGGCAAACCTGGAGAATGAAGGAAGTATTTCAGGCAGTGACTCAACATTTTATAGGCAGTCAGAAGGTAAGTTTGCTTAAGGGTTTACACCTAATGGGAGGTTAGAGCACTACAAACACCTTCAGACCGTCAGGGTCCCCCATGGCATTGGAACCACTGATGCAACTCTGTTATTGTGTGTGAGAGTCTCCCTGGGTCTTCTTTTATTGCCATTTGTGTGAATCCATCATCAAAATAGGTGAATATATCTAAGGTGTAGCCTAGAGAAGTACATTCCCTACCAACCACTAGATACTTACAATCAACTAGTGTGTGTTTTTCTGGAGTTGGAATATGACAATCAACATACTCACTTGTGCAATTAATATTAAAATATTCTTATAAAGAATGTACCATTTACTGATCAACTTTTACTTTTTTATACCAGTACAGTCATCCCCTTAGAGCAAAGGTTAAAAGCAAAACAAACTTCTTCCAATTCCAAATAAAACCTCCTCCAACACTCCGGCTCCTTCTCCAAAGTACTGGGTGTTGGGAACAGGTGCCTCCTAGTCCCCCTGGCCCTGTGGCCCCCCACAGTGCTTCTGCACTCTCTCTGTTCTCTCCTTGGGCACCTTCTCATGAAGGTCTCATCCTCTCTCATCCTTGCTGCCTGAGACTTCTCCCTGTGAGAAGTCACATGGCTTTGGTGCACCTCTGTCTGAATGCCTAGCCCTTACTTCAGCCCAGAGTTCTAGACTCGGTGTTCTGATGCTTGGTCACCAAGACCTGCAGCCCCTCCAGGGATCTTAACTTCAGCATATCCCAGTCAAGCTCCTCAGCCACTGAAGTCCACCAGTAAGACTTACCTTTTCCTCAATCCCCCTCCCCACTTCCACCCAGTCACCCAAGTTCCTATGGGTTCTATTTGCAATCCCATCCTTTTCTTTCTGTTCCAAGGTCTATGGCCTGAGTGCCTCCCTGCCCTCAACTCTCCTGTATTAATATTAATTTCAGTAACCATCTATATCAGCCAGGGTTCTCCAGAGTAACAGAACCAATAGGGTATGTACACATAACACACACACACACAAAAAGAGGTTCGTTTCAAGGACTCGGCTCACACAACTGCAGGGC
The DNA here is from genome assembly GCF_028564815.1 of Eubalaena glacialis. Taxonomy (NCBI): domain Eukaryota; kingdom Metazoa; phylum Chordata; class Mammalia; order Artiodactyla; family Balaenidae; genus Eubalaena; species Eubalaena glacialis. Next base: position 68,634,000 of record NC_083722.1, on the reverse strand, counting down.
CTGGCAAGCCCATAGAATAGGTCAGCTGACTAGAAACTCTAGTAGGAGTTGATGCTTAAGTCTTGAGGCAGAATTTCTTCTCTGGGAAACCTCTGTTTTTGCTCTTAAGGCCTTTCAACTGATTGGATGAGACCTACTCACATTTTCAAGGGTAATCTCCTTTACTTAAAGTCAACTATGGTAACCAGAATGTGGACCACACCTACAAAACACCTTCATAGCAACACCTGGGTTAGTGTTTGATTAAACAGCTGGGTGCTATAGCTTCACCAAGTTGACACGTAAAACTAACAGTCCCCCCCACCTGACTGGTCCTCTGAACTTCGGTCACTCTGCCTCTGCCTTCTTATCCTCCCTCCACACCCCACCAGTTTTTTATCTCTGAAACACCCTCTCAAGCCTTCACTTTCAACCCAAACATCTTAGTGCTCCACTCCACCTCATGCCAAAATCACAGACGTGGCCTCCAGCCTTTTTGATGGCTCTAGGCTCTTCCTCTCCAGGGCTCTGTGGAAGCTGGTGACTATCCCCATCATAGGATCTCCAGCATACCTCTTAGCAGTTACCTACGCACCTGATCACCCAATAGCTCGGAAAGCACACGAGAGCATGGGCTCAGCTCGCGTCTGTCGAGGCATCCCTGGGACCCTCAGAGAGCCTAGTGCTGGGGAGGTCTTGGTGCACTTTGAATCAACAAGAATTTGTGGGGCGCCACTTCTATGAAGAATATATTGATTGGTATCTTGAAGAAGAGAGATGGGAGATACAGTGTCTGTCTCCAGGGAGCACTGAGTGTGGTGACAACTTAAATTTTATAGACTCTTCTGATAGAAACACTGGGGAAATTATGTGTTCACTCAGCCACCTGAGGGGTGCCGAGCCCTGAGCTGGGTTGCCCCTGTGTGTCTCTGTCAGGACTGTCACAGCCAGCCTGTGATGTCCTCTTCAGCTGCCTGGCTAGATGGCTTTGACTTTAATTGGGTTGGTTTGGGAGATTTTGTTATGTTTGCCAAATGCCACTTTCTGTCCACATGTATGTCTTTAGGAGCCTAAGAAGCTTGAATTAAGTATTTTAATTGAGGGATTGATTAATTAATGAATTGATATATTTACACCTTGTCTCATTCTACAAAGAATCTGAGGCGGCTTTCAGGAGATATGCATGTGTTAAATAATGCATGACTAGAAGATTATAAATGGAAACAGGAGGTTGAAGTCGGGGAAAAGGAGACATAGGCAAGCAGCCCCTGCAGACCTCTGTTCTTGAGCCTGATGTGAGTCGGGCTTCTGGGGTGAACTGAGAGGAATGACAGAAATTCTCACTTTCAAGTAAGAAGCAAAAAATCTAGTACCTCCAGGAAGCAAAACTCTTCCAAGTATTTGACTTCAAAAAGAATTTTGTCACCTGCAGAAGTCCTTTGACTTGGGAAAACTTCCGTTTGTCACCATATGCAAAAAATATGTTCACTAAATATATGATAGCATTATTTTTAAAAATCATGTTGGCTTGTGTTTATCTCACTTTCGTGGTTAAAATCATGGGATTTGGAGACAGAGAGCCCTGAATTCAAATCTCAGCTCTCTGTCTCACTGCGCAACGTTGGGTGAGTTATTTGACCTCTCTGTGCTTCAGTTCTCTCACCCATAAAACGGTGCCTACTCAATGAGTTGTTGGAAGGATCCACTGTGATCATGTATGAGACACTCGGTCTGCGGCCCAGCACGTGGTTGAGCTCGGCAAGATCGGCCATTGTTATCGATAGTATGGGTTTAGAGTCTAAAAAATTCTTCCATGGATTTTGTGTTTGCATTAAACCATGAGCACAGCCCTTAGAAGATTTCACAATTTTCCTCCCTATCATTATAATGATACATTACATGCACAAAATAAAACATAATCTTTATCTGAGAAAGTAGATGAAGAACCGTTATTTCCTTATATTAAGTCCTTTTGTCCAGTCGTCTTTAAGCCACTTTGTATGTTTTGGAGCTTGTCCTTGCCTTTCAGAAAGCGGTCTATGTTCTGTTTCCTGTCTAGGACATAGCATGATGGACACATTGGCTGTCGCCCTACGGGTGGCTGAAGAGGCCATCGAAGAAGCGATCTCCAAAGCAGAAGCCTATGGGGACAGCCTGGTATACCCCCCACCCCGTCACAACGTCTGTCTGGGAGGGGGTGTGGGTGGGGTCCTGGCTGCCAAGAGAAAGTGCAGGTTGTGGGGAAACCATCGTCATGATAGCCATCCTTGACTAGAGCCTATCCTCCCCCTGCATTTGTGGTCAGGACTCCTGAGAAAGCGATTGCCAAGTCTCCCAAACACACCCACAGCTCACGACATTCTCTTCCTCCCTCTGCAGGACAAGCAGAATGAGGCCAGTTACCTGCGGGACCACAGGGAGGAGCTGACTGAGGAACTGGCCACGACCATCCTGCAGAAGGTAGGTGGGCCCTAGCGTCCAGATGGCTGCAATTTACCACCCTGGCCTGGACCAGGGCCTTTGGTGAGCAGAAGAGCCGCCATAGGCGCCTTTGTTGTCTTGGGCACCATTTCTTCTGTTCCTCTCACTTTCTCCATTGTACTCTGGGGCTAATGCAGAGGGGTTGAATTGCACTGCAAAAACTAAGCGGTGTGAACGTGGTTGCCTTTAGGGATTGAGCTGGTGGGTGAGGAGCCAGGAACCCAGCCCAGAGACCTTCGTACAAATGGACTCATTAAATCCAAGTGGCCATGCCCAAACTAGCAAGCGGTGCAAACAAGTTGAAGCCTTCCCTCGTGATGCTTGGTATCTGCCCCCTCCTTAGGGCTTTCAGACACTTCCTAAAGTCAGGATGTACAGCCAGAGACTCTGGGTTTGCGATCCACTTCCACTATTTATGAGCTGTGTGTCCTTAACCGATAACCCCTGAGCCTCATTCATCATCTGTAAAATGGGGAGAGTTATAGTACGTAGCTCTTAGAATTATTTTGAGAATTAAATGAGGTAAAGCATATATGGTGCCAAGCACAGAGACTGGCACACAGTAGGCACTTAATAAATAGAAGTTGTCAGCATTGTAAAAGGACTACTTGTAAACTGTAAAGTGATGTAGAATGTTCAAGGCTTTAGTTGTGCTGTTTTATCATAAGACAGACCTGAAATCAGATGGTATTCTGTTGAAACTAAACTCTTTTTTTTTTTTTTTAAGATTTTTTTTGATGTGGACCATTTTTTTAAAAGTCTTTTTTGAATTTGTTACAATATTGCTTCTGTTTTATGTTTTGGTTTTTTGGCCACGAGGCATGTGGGATCTTAGCTCCCCAACCAGGGATTGAACCTGCACCCCCTGCACTGGAAGGCAAAGTCTTAACCACTGGACCGCCAGGGAAGACCCTGAAACTAAGCTCTTACATGGCTAAACATTTCCCAGAGATGGTCCCAGTTACCCCACATAGCACTGGAGCCCTCTCCAATAATGTGTCCCCTTTGTCACCCGCCTCCTCCCCAGATCATAAGAAAACAGAAGAGCAAAAGTGAGCAGCACGTGGAAGAGGAGCCGGAGTGGCCACAGCCCCAGAGCTGCCGTGCGAAGGCAGCTGACGAGGGGACCACAGCCTCCCCGGGAGGCCACCGAGCTTCCACCACCTCCTGGGTGAGTCCCCACGCCATGCCGGCCCACCCCCTACAGGTGCCCTGCATGTGTGCAGGTCAGAGCCGTTCTCCCCACAGAAATGGGGACACCACGCTTAACATCTATAGTTAGCACATGTGCCCGCCAGACAGCCTGAGGTTCCTGAAGGGCAGGGAGAGATGCAGAGAGCGCTGAGTGGGGGCCAGGAAGCCTGTGCTCTTACACACATGGAGGTGGGTTTTTACACAGAGACCAATCTGGGAAAAATAACGATGTCAGCAGGCTTTTGAAAATTAATCCTGAAAAGAGTTGTACTGAGTCCCATGGGAAAAAATGGCTTTCTGAAGGCCAGGTGTGCTCTTACAACTTGAGCACTTGCTTTACTGAAACTGAGAAATGATAACGAGAGAATTGCCACTGCCTTCTGAGGTCACATCTGGACGTGGGGGGAAGTCGGGGTGTGAGTAGACCTTTGTGTTCATCATCCCCAACCACAAAGCACAGTGTCCTTCCTGTGCCCCGAGGGTCTGGGCCTGCCACGTCTGCGGTAGAGTCACCAAGCCCGTAAAATCCTTTGGTATGTGTTTAAGCAGCCCCGGCAAGGACGTGTGGAAAATGGGATAGAGGCTGGGCCCTGGGTGTGGAAATTCAGCAAGAAAGAGCAGGACTGGCCAGCAGGGCTGGTGTTCTATCAGCTGCAGGTGCCCACAGTCATAGCACAGGGCAAGGGACAGGGCAACACACAGGTGCAATTTAAAACTGGAAAGGCAGAATAAAAAAGAATGAAATGATGCCATCTGCAGCAATGCGGATGGACCTAGAGATTATCATACTAAGTGAAGCACAGGGAACTATATTCAATATCTTATAATAACCTATAATGGAAACAATCTGAAAAAATACATATATGTAGGTGACTCACTTTGCTGTACAACTGAAAATAATACAATATTGTAAATCAACTATACTTCAATTAAAAAAAAAAACTGGAAAGGAAGACATGGGAAAAGCACCCCATCACACGTTATTTCTTTTACTCTCCACCAAAAGGTGGGGACAGGTATTATTGGGCCAATTTTATAGGTAAAGAAACTATAGTTTTAGCATAACTTGCCTAAGCTCCCACAGCTAGTGATCAGGGGGGTCGGGAGTTGAATACCTTTTTCCTGTTCCAAAGCTTTTGATCTAGCTTCCTCCTCTAAAACGTGAAACCAATGGACTCGATCCCTAAGGTCCCTTTCATCCCAGAGGTTCTAGGTCTGCACTGTCCAATATGGTGATCACAAGACACAAGTGACAATTTAATTAAAGTTAAATTTAAAATCCAGTTCTTCAATCACACTGGCCACATTTCAAGTCCTCAACAGCCCCTGGGACTGGTGGCTACTTTATTGGGCAGTGCAGATACAGAACATTTCCAGCCTCCCTGAAAAGTTTTCTTACACAGCTCTGGTCTAGGAAGCTAGATAAAGACGGCGCGAGAAGCAGAGGGCATAAAAGCAGAAATACTTCTGGAGGCTGGCCAGAGCCTGGACGTGAACCAGCAGGCCAAGCCTCGGTTCTTGGGGACCTCGAGGAAGGTGGCTCTCCCACCTTTCCACGAGCCGTTCTCGCCCCAGATGCTCATCTTCCTCATCTGCCTGAGCCCCACTCCAGGGGCGCTGACTCATGGGGTCTGGGGCGGAGCTGGGCATCAGTACATTGACCCAAAGCTGGCGGGGGATGCCGGGAAGGCTGCAGGCTTAAGGATGGCCTCTTCATGATATCTTCGGGAGGGCACCCTGACCTACAGACCCTGGATGGCCCTAAACCAGTGGTCTCCTGGCAGTGCTTCCTCCTTTATCCTCAGTCCTCTGAGGACACGAATACCCTGGCTCCAGGGGTAACTATGCAGAATCCCATAACACTGCAGGCCTCCCTCCTTGGGCTTAACTGCAAAACCCAAACTTAATCCATCCCCACGCTGACAGGATTTCTCATCTATTCTCTTGAAAGAAAGTTCAGTGTGATTGTTCTCTTTTTAATTTCCTCCTTTATTGTGTGGTTCTCTGCCAGTAGGGGGGTCAGTGCAATCTAGCTTTCAAAGCCTTAAGATGCAATATCCTGAAAGGCACCAGTGCAGGGGTTATAATTCATTTAGTGCCTATCTCTTTGGGCGCGTGTATATAAAAAGTCGTCTCTGTATTAATACGGTGATCCTATTGATAATAATGATGACAGCAGAGGCTGGGCATACGCTATGCCCGGGGACTAAGGTGCATCTCTGTCTGACTCTGTCTCTTCTCTATCCTTCCCTATTTTCCTCAGCCTTTTCCCTTTGTGCTTTTGTCATTTTCCTCCCTCACGTTTGCTCACTCCTTTAAATGACTATAGGGCAGACCTAAAGTATTTTTCATTATTGTTATAATTATTGGATTGAATTTAATGACTATGCCCGACCCTAAAAATACAAAGCAAAGCTATGTCTCAGTTGTTATTCATATGAACACTGTTATCGATCCCTTTGCCCATAAACCCTTGATACTAAAAACATTCTCTCCCTGTTTTATGATGTGGGCTCCTTGAGAGCAAAGACTTATTTTGAAGCCATGACTGGTGCCCCAGGGAGCCTGCCCTGGTGGCGATGATGATAATCATTGCAGTCATAGCAACAATATACCATTCCAAGAAATACAGGTAGAACAGGACGCTGCTGCCCACACGGGGGACCAGCGGCTGCAGAGGAAGCTTTAACAAAGGTAACTGATGATCACACTGCAAGTTTTGCCTAGAGCTTCAGAACCAGCTGGTTTGGATGGCAGGTCCTCCTGGGTTGGAGCATGTTAGCCAGGAGTGCCTTGTCCCCAGGCTTTCAGCAAAGGGTGTCAGGCACAGCAGCAAGAGGGCATGGAAGAGCATCACCTCGGAGCCAGACAGACCCAAGGTCAAGCCCTGCCTCCGCCCTGCACCAACCTTGTGCTTGGGCAAGTTATTCCAGGCTGCCGCAACTCACTCATGTGCACCCAATTGGACTGAGTGAGGGGATGGAGGTCTTGCCCTGGCTCAGTGGCAGAGCTTAATAAATGCTATTATTTTGACTGATATTTACTGAGTGCATTCTGTGTGCTAGACATGGCACTGGTTCCTTTCTGTGAGGAAACTGAAGCTTAGAACAGATCCTCCCAAGATCCCACATAGCAAGAGGAGGAGCTGGCATGGACCCTACCCAACACACTACCCATTCATGCCCAAAGAGTTATGAGGCAGGGCCTGTTTGAACTTCTCAGTCCACCTTTGCAAGGCTTTGCTGGCATGCTAACATTCCTGAACCCATGGACTGCACCCTCCATGCCCAGCCCCCCAGCATACACATGCAGACACTGTAACTCAGGCCCACCTGACCTGACATCACCAGCCCTGTTTCTTCCATGGACCCTAGGGTGGGTAAGAGGAAGAAAAACAAAAGCTGTGGGTGGGAACGTAAGGGTGGGCACAGAGGGCCCAGCCAGGGAAACAAGGCAAATAAATTAATCAAGTAATCCCATCACTTCCCGAGAGCCACAGAGTTTGAACCAGCTGGCAAGTAAAAGTGTCGTGGTTGCGCCATCTTCTGGGCAATATGTTTACTGCAATGAGTTTGTGGCAAAACTGGGTCTAGGGTCTGGGGCTTTTCCACCCTGGCTGGAGACAGCAGGCCAGCAGTGTCCTGAGATGTGCTGGAGTCAGCTCTTTGGGGAGTCTTGTGATTGTCAGGGTATAGCTGTTTTTCCTAGTGTGAAACAATGGCTTGCCTGAAATAGATTACAAAAGCCTGGCATCCTCAACTCATGAAAAACATAGATCCCATCTTCCCTGCTGGGACCACAGAAGGACTTTTCATTTCTTGATCTTGGCTTTTGTAGGTGAGGGAGCATTTTTGTCCTATAGAAATGGAGCCCAGCCACCTCCTACAGCCACACACATACAGAAATAAAATATTGTTTGAGCCACTGCAAAATGAAATACTATCATTTCCTCTCTTTCAAACATGTATTCAGTGATTTACAGTGAGAAGTTTGAAGATAGGAAAATAAAGACCAGGGTATAGAAAACAGCTCAGGTGAGGCTGCAGTAATACTGCACCTGGCAATAGGCCATCAGCTCCTTAGGGCCACACCTGTGTCTTACATCCTACAAATTCAGTCACAAACATGGAACCGAGGGTCACACCCAAAAGACCATCCCTGTCTTCAAGGAGCTCACAGTCTGTGGAGGAGTCGATATGTTGGAATGGGACTGTAGGAGAGACAGGAAGAGCCGTGTGATCACACAGAAGGGGGGTCTTCTTGCCAGTCCAAGGTGGGAGGCGTGTCAAGGGTATGTTCCCCTGAATACATGGGGGTTTGCCATGGAAGGATTTTTTTTCTTCAGTTTTAACAACTTCACTTGCCAACAGACTGTCACCCTTAATCTCTGCCTCTGTGATAGCTGCTCATCATCTGTCAGGGATTTCACAAAATTATAGATGGCTCCCTGAATACCCAACCCCAAGAAAACCTTGGTTGTTGTGAAGTATCAGAGCTGTTCAGGGCGCTAGAGACAGGGTCAGTGCTTGCTGTGCCCTCGGAATGATGGAACTGGTACCCAACTGAGAGCCACTTGACGTGTGTGTTAGCTTTTCTCTCCTCCAAGTAAGACCTTGCCCTCCATGACATAAATGAGGATGACAGTGGGCTTCTTCTTTGTTTCTCTTGATCCCCAGTGTCATCCAAGAAGTTAGTAAGATCATCATCATCATCATCACCATCAGGCACTTCTGAAAACCTATCCTGTAGCCCACCCCAAATCACATTCACTCCACAGTAAACATTCATTGATTTCCAGTTCCGTACCAGTTACTGTGCCAGGGGCTGGGGATGTCACCTTTAGCAGTCCATTAACCTCCCTCAGTTGCTTGCACCAGGCAAAAAAACAGATGTTGCAATAGAGTGTCGTATAACACAGCAAGAATAGAAGCCGCCAGGACCCTCAGCCCAGCTTGAGGAAGGGGGTTTCCCATAGACCGTGGCCTGTTTGAACTGAATGCACACTGAATCTCATCTAATCGATAAGGGGGAGAGCTCCTCCACTCCTGGGCTGCATTAACCTGTGACCGTGCATCGAACGGCAGGTCTGGAGACCCCTCATACTCTCTTCTGTAATCAAAGGGGTGGGAGGCAGTTTGTGACCCTTGGTACACAGCTTAAAGCGTTCCGTAGTTGTTATGCAAACCCATCTTCCTCCTGGATCGGCCTCAAGGTCTTGTGAGGGGAAACAGAAGAGGTTTCCTATGACTCTTTCTGGACCAGAACTGGCTGTACCACCCTCTCCAACAAAGTGTGCCAGACGCCCTATGTCTGAGGGCTGCTGGGCCCTGGCCTAGCCTGCGATGATGGTGATGCTGGGCCTCGATCCTCAGTCCTCTCTGAGTCTTTTCTCAGACTGGTTAACCATCCTTCGGGGCAAGGCTACAGAGTGCATTGTCCTCTCCCAAAACCCTGGTCATCATGCTCAATTTTCTCACCTATATATCCTGGATCCGGTGTTTGCTATTCTCCTTTGTTATTCTCAAACACCTTTTTAAAGCTCATACTTATTATGCAATTACTGTGTGCAGAGCAAGATTAGGTTTCTGCTTCTCAACAAATTGAGTCACTCAGCCAAGGTGTTGTAGCAGAGGTGGTCTTGGAGCCCAGATACAGCTGAGTCCTGAGTCCAGCCTCAGCTGCCCGAGGGCCCTGCCCACAGCTCTCCAAACATGCTCCCCTCTTGTCTCCTACTCTCAGGACCTGGGGCGGGAGAGGAAGAAAGTTACCAAGATGAGCCAGTTCCTCCCGGGAGAGAAGGCAGCAGGGCTGTTGTTGTTGAGGTTGGCCAGCTGGTGGCGCCAAACTGCCTGGGGCCTGAGTCGGAGATGGGTACTTCGCTTCCTATCTCAGAGCCGCTTTCGTTCCTGTTTCACCCATATAGAAAGATCAAAGTAAATCACCAATAGAAGGGAATTCTTTCATTAAATGACAATGGAAAAAATTGGTCTCTTTCTGTTTGATGAAATTCCCTACACAGAACATTTGAGCTTCAGATTCTCAGTATAACATTTGTAACATATAGAAATGATACAACTCAAACATGTTTCTTGTCAGTCATTTGAAATCCCTTTTCTACCACTTGCCCTTAGGTTAGAGTTTATTTTCCTTTTTTTAACTAAATGGGAATGTGTTGCAAAGGCTCTGTCTGGGCTTGTGGACTGATCATCCTTGGTTCACTTGTCTATTACAGCACTTAGATTGTGCTATAACTTTCTACTTACACTGCTGAAATGCTCAGGTTTGGAGGTCTTTGAAGGGATGCTCTCATTTTCATCACACACAGTTGGCCCTAAGAAATCTTGGCCAAGAGAATGGCTGGGTAAACAGGAGCCATGTGAGAACCTGCTCTGTCGGATTCCACCACATCTCTGATGCTTTCTGGCAGGCCTGCGTGCTTGCAATGGAATAAACAGGAACCATGTGTGCCATTATATGGCATGATGCACTGATCTGCAACTTCTAAACCTCAACACGAGAAAAGCCATTACCATCAGCTGTGTCTTCTCCATGCGGTGGGACGCCTGCGGATCTGAAGGCACTCCTCCTGGGGACTGTGCCTTACAAGATCACCCCTTCCCCTCTTTTCTTTCCACAGCGGTCACAGTCTGTGTTCTCACTCAGCAGAGAAGATGCCCTGAGGACCTCTTCGCTGGAGGTTGCATCGAGGCAGCCAAGGGAGGAGGAGGCGTGGCCCAGCTGGAAGAGCGTGGACAGGCTGGATGAGACAAGTAACTGTTCTAAGCAGCATGTGCTTGGTCTGTGGGTTTCAAAAATGCTGTTGGGAGGCTTCTCGGCTGTCGTGTGGTTGCTCAGCCCTTCCTACCATCAGTCTGAGTGGGGATGTGTCCATTTGGGACAGCTGGGCCACCAAGTCATGAGGTCTCTCGCACAGCACACAATATATAATGTGGTAATGTTTCCCACATGGGCAGTTTTCCTTCTGAGACCCGTGAGACAGTGGGCAAGTGTGTTCAGATCACTTGGCTACACAGCCCCCCTTCAGCTACGTGTTCTATGTGGACTAGGAGAAGGTGTCTTATTATATGTAGGCCAGGAACACCAATCCAACCTAGCAGGCATTCACTTCAGTATCCAAGATACCACAGCTAATGTGGTCCTCAAACATTTGCAGGGCTTTTCAACTACTCATGGTAATAAGTGTCTCCACACCATAAAAGTAAACAAATAACAACAAAGAAAGAGCATTTCAAAGTTCAGACTTAGAAACTAACAAATTTAGGGGGTATTATAAGCACTTCTAAAAGACACTCCATTTCACAAAACCATTCCTGCTGAATTATGAGCATTCCAAAAAAATTTGCAAAGGATCATGGTTTTCAAAACATGATTTTGTGCATAAATTTCTCTAAACGAAGGCACCCATGTGTAATTTATCAGTTCCATAGAAACAAAAAACTTAGTTCAACAACACACACAGAAAAATGATTTCTTACTCGGCTCAAAAATCCATGCATCTCTCAGGATGAAGATTTAAAATAAAAAATATAAAGCACTTGTATGGAAAACTGCTGGTTTTTCCGAGGACTGCTCGGTCCTTGACATGCTAAAATGTCCAGGCCAACCCCAGAAGTCTTGAAAGATGTCTGATCTGTTTAGCAGGAAGCAGGTTATTCCCTGGGGACACTTCTCAGTCTCAGCAGAGCACAAATGGAGAACAGAGGAGGGCCAGAGGCAGAGGTCATCTTAGAAGGGTAACGTCAACTGGACTATTTTCAGCAGTTCTGTTTATGCCTCAGGGGAAGGGTTGGCTCTGGAGCCTGTTGGTCCATGGTTGAGGTCAGCTGTAGGGGACACTGTGGGCTGAGTAAACCCACCTTCAGTCTTCAGTCTTGACAGTGCTTACAGCAAGTAATGCATGTCCCCCCTCCAAACACATTTTCACTTCGTAGACCTTGACTGAGCATCTGCCATATACACAGCATGTGCTCATTGCTGGGAAATAAAGATCAGGGGACAGTTCCTGGTCTTGAGTTTCTGTGAGTTGTCTACACAATCATGAAAGAGTGAGAATTTGGAGAAAGGAGAGGATGGAGGAGAGCAGGGTCCCAGAGGGTGTCCCAGTGCATGAAGGGAATATGGTACTGGAGCCCAGGCAGAGCTCTGAGAATTTCCCACAATGCAGCTTGACAACCAAGGTTTTCATGGGGTTGGGCATTTATGGAGCCATCCCTGCTTTTGCTGAGATAAAAATTGGCCAACTTCTAGCTTTCCCAGAGCAACATGCAATCTGGAATTATAAAAGGCAGAAGAAGAGAGGAGCTGGTGATGGGCAGACCCCAGCCCACCATGTAGTGGGTGTTGGAGGTGGGCCCAGGACCACATCTACAACACAGCCAACCCTGGAGGCAGGCACAGAGTGGCATCACTAGGGCCTTCTCTCTTTGGCTTCCTCCCATGGCCCCAGGAGAGGCTGCAGACAGCTGGACTCATGTAGAGCCACACATCAAGTGTCCCATCTTCCCCTGCAGCCTGTGGGTGCCTGTGTTCACAAGCAAGTGGTCTTTACCAGCCCAGGATGGGTTGCAGAACTGGCCAGGGGCTGGGGGTCCAGCAGTGAAGAAGAGGCGGCCCTGCCCTCAAGGAGCTCATGGTCAGGGGTGGGGGATGGGGGGCGGGATAGACAACCACAAAAATAAGATATAGTTTAAGTGTTAAAAAAAAAAAAGAAAGCTTTTTGGCAAAGCTCAGAGAACAGAGTAGCCAGCTCCTCAAGGAGAGAAGGCCAAGGGTGTGCCACTGAGAAGAAGCATCAGATTCAGAGCCCCAAAGATGGTCCCGAGGGCAGACTTAGTGACTAACTGTAAGGCCCCAAGGATACACCTTTCCCCTGATAGTGAATGCTCCACTGACGGGGCAAGTCTGCACGTTTGCATCATGTGGGTGTCTGTTTGGCTTACCCCAGAAGTGGACCCTAATACAAAGATCCGAGAGACAGCAGAAGCAAGAAGAACTACAATCCTGCAGCCTGTGGAACAAAAACCACATTCACAGAAAGATAGACAAGATGAAAACGCAGAGGGCTATGTACCAGATGAAAGAACAAGATAAAACCCCAGAAAAACAACTAAATGAAGTGGAGATAGGCAACCTTCCAGAAAAAGAATTCAGAATAATGATAGTGAAGATGATCCAGGACCTCGGAAAAAGAATGGAGGCAAAGATCAACAAGATGCAAGAAATGTTTAACAAAGACCTAGAAGAATTAAAGAACAAACAAACAGAAATGAACAATACAATAACTGAAATGAAAACTACACTAGAAGGAATCAACAGCAGAATAACTGAGGCAGAAGAACGGATAAGTGACCTGGAAGACAGAATGGTGGAATTCACTGCTGCAGAACAGAAAAAAAGAAAAAAGAATGAATATAAATGAAGGCAGCCTAAGAGACCTCTGGGACAACATTAAACGCAACAACATTCACATTATAGGGGTCCCAGAAGGAAAAGAGAGAGGGAAAGGACCTGAGAAAATACTTGAAGAGATTATAGTCGAAAACTTCCCTAACATGGGAAAGGAAATAGCCACCCAAGTCCAGGAAGCTCAGAGAGTCCCATACAGGATAAACCCAAGGAGAAACATGCCAAGACACGTAGTAGTCAAATTGACAAAAATTAAAGACAAAGAAAAATTATTGAAAGCGACAAGGGAAAAATGACAAATAACATACAAGGGAACTCCCATAAGGTTAACAGCTGATTTCTCAGCAGAAACTCTACAAGCCAGAAGGGAGTGGCATGATATATTTAAAGTGATGAAAGGGAAGAACCTACAACCAAGATTACTCTACCCGACAAGGATCTCTCTCATTCAGATTTGACGGAGAAATCAAAAGCTTTACAGACAAGCAAAAGCTAAAAGAATTCAGCACCACCAAACCAGCTCTACAACAAATGCTAAAGGAACTTCTCTAAGTGGGAAACACAAGAGAAGAAAAAGACCTACAAAAACAAACCCAAAACAATTAAGAAAATGGTCATAGGAACATACATGTCGATAATTACCTTAAATGTGAATGGATTAAATGCTCCAACCAAAAGACACAGGCTTGCTGAATGGATACAAAAACAAGACCCATATATATGCTGTCTACAAGAGACCCACTTCAGACCTAGGGACACATTCAGACTGAAAGTGAGGGGATGGAAAAAGATATTCCATGCAAATGGAAATCAAAAGAAAGCTGGAGTAGCAATATGCATATCAGATAAAATAGACTTCAAAATAAAGAATGTTGCATGAGACAAGGAAGGACACTACATAATGATCAAGGGGTCAATCCAAGAAGAAGATATAACAATCATAAATATATATGCACCCAACATAGGGGCACCTCAATACATAAGGCAACGGCTAACAGCTATAAAAGAGGAAATTGACAGTAACACAATAATGGTGGGGGACTTTAACACCTCACTTACACCAATGGACAGATCATCCAGACAGAAAATTAATAAGGAAACACAAGCTTCAAATGACACAATAGACCAGATGGATTTAATTGATATTTATAGGACATTCCATCCAAAAACAGCAGATTACACTTTCTTCTTAAGTGCACATGGAACATTCTCTAGGATAGATCACATCTTGGGTCACAAATCAAGCCTCAGTAAATTTAAGAAAAACTGAAATCATATCAAGCATCTTTTCTGACCACAATGCTGTGAGATTAGAAATCAATTACAGGGAAAAAAACGTAAAAAACACAAACACATGGAGGCTAAACAATATGTTATTAAATAACCAAGAGATCACTGAAGAAATCAAAGAGGAAATCAAAAAATACCTAGAGACAAATTACAATGAAAACATGATGATCCAAAACCTATGGGATGCAGCAAAGGCAGTTCTAAGAGGGAAGTTTATAGCAATACAAGCCTACTCAAGAAACAAGGAAAATCTCAAATAAACAATCTAACCTTACACCTAAAGGAACTAGAGAAAGAAGAACAAACAAAACCCAAAGTTAGTAGAAGGAAAGAAATCATAAAGATCAGAGCAGAAATAAATATAATAGAAACAAAGAAAACAATAGCAAAGATCAATAAAACTAAAAGCTGGTTCTTTGAAAAGATAAACAAAATTGATAAACCATTAGCCAGACTCATCAAGAAAAAGAGGGAGAGGACTCAAATCAATAAAATTAGACATGAAAAAGGAGAAGTTACAACAGAAATACAAAGCATCCTAAGAGACTACTACAAGCAACTCTATGCCAATAAAATGGACAACGTGGAAGAAATGGACAAATTCTTACAAAGGTATAACCTTCCAAGACTGAACCAGGAAGGAATAGAAAATATGAACAGACCAATCACAAGAAATGAAATTGAAACTGATTAAAAATCTTCCGACAAACAAAAGTCCAGGACCAGATGGCTTCACAGGTAAATACTATCAAACATTTAGAGAAGAGATAACACCCATCCTTCTCAAACTCTTCCAAGAAATTGCAGAGGAAGGAACACTCCCAAACTCATTCTATGAGGCCACCATCACCCTGGTACCAAAACCAGACAAAGATACTACAAAAAAAGAAAATTACAGACCAATATCACTGATGAATATAGAAGCAAAAATCCTCACCAAAACACTAGCAATCAGAATCCAACAACACATTAAAAGCATCATACACCATGATCAATTGGGATTTATCCCAGGGATACAAGGATTCTTCAATATACGCAAATTAATCAACGTGATACACCATATTAACAGAAGAATAAAAACCATATGATCATCTCAATAGATGCAGAAAAAGCTTTTGGCAAAATTCAACACCCATTTATGCTAAAAAAAACTCTCCAGAAAGTGGGCATAGAGGGAACCTACCTCAACATAATAAAGGCCATAAAAAAAAAAAAAAAAAAGATCTGAGGGCCTATAGTTTATTTGGAGGTGAACCTGGAACCACAGGGAGGAGAGTAGGGATATGATACAGGGAAGGGAAAATAGGCAACAAATGACTTGTTATGAAGCAGGGTACGACCATGGGTGACGAGCTTCCCCCACTGGGGAACTCCAAGAGTTCCAATGGGCAAGGGAGCTGGGGTACTTATCCCCTAGCTCCCCAGTCATTGGTGAGGGCTGCTCCCAGGAGGTGGTGATTCCATCCTGCCTCAGGGCAGCCAGCACAGGCTCTGGTAACCAGAGAAAGCCTTAGGAAAAGCAAGATTGCTGCTCACTGGCCATTACTGGCTTCAACTGAGAGAGAGCCTGAGCATTTCTGGAGAAACCCTGATGGGCCCTTTAGTCACTGCCTTCTGCAGTACCTGAATGTCGATCTTGGGACATGGCACTGGGGAAGACGCCAACAAAATAGAGCCCTTTTTCCCAGAAGACCTACTATTATCACAGGTAGAGCCCATAACATGTCAAAGGTAATAATACCCTGGTTAGCCTCTCTTTTGAATGTTCACACAGTCAGTGGAAACAGTGTTGTTGTAGTACTGAAGAGGAACTATAGCGTACAGACGTAGGGTATAAACATATCTGTCCTCTCTACACATGTACGAGGAGTACACAGGTGCTGATCCAGTCAGGTGTTAAATAATAATGGTATAATTCAATTCAACAGATGGAAGATAAAAATAGTTGGGGGCCCTCATTGTAGTAGGCACTGTGATGGATGCTTCACATATGTTGTCTCATAAAAATCCTCTGACAGCCCGGGAGGGTCACACTGTCCCCACTGACAGGTCAGGAAACAGGCTCAGAGATGCTCTCTGACCAAGGTCACCTGCTAGTAATGGCCAGGACTGGGGCTCAGCCCTGGCTCTGCCTGAATTCAAGGTTCTTGTTCTTTGCCCTGCCCTACAGTGGCCTCATTTATAGGCAAGGAGGAAAGAGCTGTTAAGAATTCATCTTTTGCTCTGAGCAGGTATGTGTAACACACTTTATGAGCCTCACCTCATTTCATCCTCTCAGCAGCCCAGAGAAGTATTAGCTGTGCTCTTTTCACCAACCAGAGACCCAAGCTCGGAGACTCACACAGCAGCTAAGTGGCTGAGCCTGCTCTCTGCCCTGGCCCTCTGACTTTCCAGCCTCTGCTCTTTCCTCTGCACGAGCTGGCTTTAGGACAGTGCAGGCCAAAGAGATGACTGAGACCCAGACCCTGCCGCAGGGCCCTTGTCACTGGGGAGGAGGGCCCAGCCCTGTGCGTGATCAGCCTGAACCCAAGTTGGATCATGGAATGAACCACACATTCTGTCACAGCAACTCAGGGAAGGAGGAGGCCACGTCTGGGCGGGGAGACCAGAAAGTGCTCTAGGAAGAGGGGCACAGTGGAGATCTTGGCGGGCCCCTTGTTCTAAGGCGGTAACAGCCCCTCTCTGATTTCCCTCTCCCTCCTGCCTGCAGATGTGGCCCCAGTTTTGCAGAGCCCCGACGGGAACTGGATGGCCCTGAAGGATGGGGCTCTGCCCCCAACCCGCCTGCTGGCCAAACCTAAGAGTGGGACGTTTCAGGCCCTGGAGGCGGCCTCCAGCGTGGCATCCGCCTACGATGAGATGGGCTCCGACAGCGAGGAGGACTTTGACTGGAAGAAGGCCTTGAGCACGCTGTGCCCACAGCCCCAGAGCCTGCCCAGGAACCCCCAGCCTCAGCCCATGCAAGCCCAGGACTCAGACCAAGGCCCCTCCGCCTACTCTGGGCTCTCCCCCAACCCCGAGGCCATGTGCTCTGACTCCGAAACCTCCTCAGCAGGCTCTTCCCGGGAAGCTGGGCGCCGGGCCAGGCTGTCCTGGTTGCAGAGGAAGGCCCCCAGGAATCCCTCAGCCGAGAAGATGCGCCTACAGGGAGAGCTAGACGTGAACTTCAACCCCCAGGCAGCCAGCAGGGAGACCTCAGACAGCAGCGAGCCTGAGGAGGCCCCCCACCCCACAGATCGGAGGGCCAGGAGGTGGAGAAGGGCCCGGGTGGGCTCGGAGGAGCCAAGCAAGGAATTATCTTCCCCCAGCGGCCATCCCCCGGAGCTGGACACACATCAGGTAATAAAGCTGGGTGCGTGCAAGCACACACACATTTTTCAGTAGGCTGTGCCCTCCTCCAAGCAGGAGTGGTGTGGAGAGTCCCGGGTTCAGAATCCATAGAACCGGATTCTCATCTTGGTTTTGCTGCTCAGTCACAACTCTTGGAGGCTCCATGCCCTCCCCTCTGGAGATGAAAGCTTAGAGTTCAAAGTGGGTTTGCAAAGTGTGGCCCCCAGACCAGCAGCCACAGCAGCACCTGGGAACTTGTTAGAAATGCAGATCCTCAGGCCCTGCCCCAGAGCTGCTAAATCAGAAATTCTGGGGATGGTGCCCAGGCATCTCTGTTATAACAAGCTCTCTTGGTGATTCTTCTGTGCATTAAAGTCTAATGGCCACTGGTGTGGGGTTAAGGCTATGGGGTTTAGAGTCAGCCTGCTCGAGTTCAAATCCAGCTGTGTGACCTTGGACAAGGCATCTTCTTAGGTCTCAGTTTCCTCATCTGTCAAATGGGGATAATATTAGAACCCACTTCAAAGAATGGTTGTGATGAGTGAATAAGATAACTTTATAAAGAGCTGACCTCTGTCCTAGAACACAGCACAAGGGCACAGACAGTATTGTTTCAATGTGATAATTCAGGGCACAGTTTACTAACATTCTGTGACTTTTAGTCCCCATCACAAGCCTCCTCGGAATCCTCAGTGCCGCCTCCCTCACGGTTTACCTCATGAACCGCCTTACAGAATCTGATTAAAGCTATAGAATCTCTCCCTAGAAAAATGGACCTGTACATACACAAACACACACACACACACACACACACACATACTTTGCTTACAATTTCAGGTAGTTCATGGACCCCCAACCAGATTAATTTTATATTCTGTGAATAAACCCTGCTCATCCCCAGCTCTATGCCTGTGATCATGCTGTGTCCTCGCCCTCACCTCTTCCTGGTTGTGATCACCATGAACTGAATATTGAACTTTGTGATGCTGACTCTGGCCTTCCCATAGCAGTATTTTCTAAACTCAAAAAGGACACATGTAGCCTGGAAAGTTTAAATGCCTAAAAGCAATGGATTACACTATTTGAAACTGTGAGCCTTATGGAAGATCTAGTTATGTTGCCTCTGCTTTCTGTAGGCACATCATCACAGCTACTTGCATTACTATCAACTTGACTTTTTAGGCTCCTGGAGAAACCACACCCACTTTCTGAATGTCATTGCATCTCCCATAGTACCCAGCTACCATGCCTTGCATTCTTAGTTTGGGTTCCACCAAAAACAGGTCTGGAATTAAGGATTTGGACGTAGGTTTATGAGAGAGGCGATCCCAGGAAACCCAAGAGTGAAACGGGGAAATGAGAAAAGCCAATGAAGATACAATATAGGCAACTGGGGCTCCATCCCACCAGGGACCCGCTGAGAAGTCACGTGGATCACAGCTCAGAATTCTCCTACTAGAAGACGGGGAAGAGTTACCTAGTCTCCCATCTCCCACTGGTAGAGAGAGGTCCCACCCAGGGTGGGCATAAACTCCATACACAGCCAGGTTTGCATGGATGGTGCCTGAGAAATCCCTCAGATGGAGAAGAAGAGAGAGAGCCGGGTCTGAGGTGGGAAACTATCACTGAGCCACAGATCATCCCCTGTGGCTGCAGGCAACTCATGTAGGTCTGGGGGATACAGCCTGGGACATCACCAGCCTCTGCTACAGTGACCTTCTATGAATGTGTCAGCCAGATCCCTGATCCTGGGGCTCCCATTAAGACGGTCATGAAAAAAAAAAAATTAAAACAAAAAGACAGTCGTGCACTCAGAGGTCCTCAGGTCACAGAATTTAGCATCAGTGCTGCCTGACCTGCTAATATATTGCCTAGAAATTTGGTCCAAGCTCTCATTTTCTCCTCTGTAAAATAAGATCATTACAAATCTGCCATGTGAGATTGTTGTGATCATAAATGAGAAATATAAAATTCTGTTCAACTGTGAATCATTATCATCTAGCTCAAGTGGAGACTGTTTTCCAGGGACTCTGGGTGACTTGCCTCAAGGGATATTCTTGAGAGTTGTCTGCATGATTCACTGGCAGGGATAAAATGCCACCTATCCACCATAACTAGGTGCCTGAAGCTTCCTATTTATTCTGAGGTGGTTTGTAAGTTGTCTTCTGCTGTTAATCCTTGCAAGGCGTCAACAGGGAGAAGGCAAGGGCCAGCAGAAAGGATCCAGGACGTCTGCTGTGTCTGCCTCCTCGGCAGTGTCCTTTCCCCACCACTAGGTGGCGACGGCGTTGCACTTCTGGGGACTTAAAACCCTGGCCCTCCTCGTCCTCCCTTCTATTTAGTTTACTAGGGCAGTTCTCATCACCCCCCCCAAAAAGTATATATATATATATATAAACTATTTGCATACTTATAAGTTATATAAATAAGTGAATATAAAAATTATTAAAACATACAAATATAGTCTCCTTTGACCACAACCCTAAATCCCTGCCATCTCTCCCCAAATGACTACATTTGTATTTGTGCATCATATATGTATAGCACATTTAGAAATATAGTTCTGTAAATGTGTGTGTGTTTTAGCAAAATTGGCATCCTACTCCCCATATTCTTCCACCTCTTTCTCCTAACAGTATGTGATGGAAAAGTCAGAGCACACAGATCTCTGCACAGTACCTGCAAAAGATTGCATCGCAGTGGTCTTCAGTGGGGAGTGTGGGAGTGGGAGCAATCCGTCCAGGGCGCAAGCAGTAAGGGTGCATTGCCTGATGAGAATTTTAAAACAATAATAAATCCAATCAAAGTCAGTCTTTTTAATTATCACCTTGCATCATGCACAAACAATTCTAAGCAATGCTAATGATACGAGAACTTTATCAGTGTTGCTCCAAATATCGCTCCCAACCTCCTCGGTTCTTCACTGTTCCAAGGTGGGGAGGAATCCACAATCAATAGTTTCCATAATGATGGATATTCAAGACTTTTTCAATGTTTGATGTTATAAACAATACTGCAGAAAATATTATTGTGCAAAGCTCTTTATACAAGTACAGGAGTAGAATTTCTGACTTGAGGCATAGATGGATCTTTAATTTTAATGAGTACTTGCCAAATTAAACTCCCAAAACTTCAGAGCAGTCTACATAGCCATGCACCGTAGAGCACATTTTCTCATATTGTCAAAAATACTTGGTGTTGTCAGTCTGTTAAACTGTTGCCAACTTTATGTGAGGAAAAAAATATATTTCTTTTTAGTTAACATAGTTACTACTAAGATTGAGCATTTTTTCCTATATTTACAGCTATTTGCATTTTTCCTTCTGTGAAAGACACATTTTTATGTTTCTTCTATTATTTCATCAGACCAACTGTCTTTTTCTTCTTGATTTTTAGGAATTAGTTTTATTTTCTAATTATACTGTAGATGTTAGTTCTTTGATGGTTACACACTGAAGATACTCTCCCACTGTCTATCACTTTCACCTTAACTTTATTTAAGTATACTTTACATGCAAAAATTTTTGTTACTAATAATTTATCAATTATTTTCTTCATTTCCTTTAACTTTTGTACCTTGTTTGAGAAGGTTTTAAATCTCCAAGGTTATTAGAATATTTTCCTATTTTTTTCCTAATACTTTGTAGTTTTGTATTTTACATTTAGCTCTTTAGTCTATCTGTACTTTACTTTGGGGGAAGATATGAAGTAAGATCTAACCTTATTTGTCTTCAAATTAAATATCTGTCATCAAATCATTATTAAATAATTCATTGATATCTGCTGTGAGCAGTTTCCTGAGTCACGGAAGCCATATTAGAATCATAAACCCATTCCTTAAAAGATGCTGCTCCTTGAGAAGCAAGAAGAACTACAATCCTGCAGCCTGTGGAACAAAAACCACATTCACAGAAAGATAGACAAGATGAAAAGGCAGAGAGCTATGTACCAGATGATGGAACAAGATAAAACCCCAGAAAAACAACTAAATGAAGTGGAGATAGGCAACCTTCCAGAAAAAGAATTCAGAATAATGATAGTGAAGATGATCCAGGACCTCAGAAAAAGAATGGAGGCAAAGATCGACAAGATGCAAGAAATGTTTAACAAAGACCTAGAAGAATTAAAGAAAAAACAGAGATGAACAATACAATAACTGAAATGAAAACTACACTAGAAGGAATCAATAGCAGAATAACTAAGGCAGAAGAACGGATAAGTGACCTGGAAGACAGAATGTGGGAATTCACTGCTGCGGAACAGAATAAAGAAAAAAGAATGAAAAGAAATGAAGGCAGCCTAAGAGACCTCTGGGACAACATTAAATGCAACAACATTTGCATTATAGGGGTTCCAGAAGGAGAAGAGAGAGAGAAAGGACCAGAGAAAATATTTGAAGAGATTATAGTCGAAAATTTCCCTAACATGGGAAAGGAAATAGCCACCCAAGTCCAGGAAGCGCAGAGTGTCCCATACAGGATAAACCCAAGGAGAAACACGCCGTGACACATAGTAATCAAATTGACAAAAATTAAAGACAAAGAAAAATTATTGAAAGCGACAAGGGAAAAACAACAAATGACATACAAGGGAACTCCCATAAGGTTAACAGCTAATTTCTCAGAAGAAACTCTACAAGCCAGAAGGGAGTGGCATGATGTATTTAAAGTGATGAAAGGGAAGAACCTACAACCAAGATTACTCTACCCGGCAAGAATCTCATTCAGATTCGATGGAGAAATCAAAAGCTTTACAGACAAGCAAAAGCTAAGAGAATTCAGCACCACCAAACCAGCTCTACAACAAATGCTAAAGGAACTTCTCTAAGTGGGAAACACAAGAGAAGAAAAGGACCTACAAAAACAAACCCAAAACAATTAAGAAAATGGTCATAGGAACATACATGTCGATAATTACCTTAAATGTGAACGGATTAAATGCTCCAACCAAAAGACACAGGCTTGCTGAATGGATACAAAAACAAGACCCATATATATGCTGTCTACAAGAGACCCACTTCAGACCTAGGGACACATTCAGACTGAAAGTGAGGGGATGGAAAAAGATATTCCATGCAAATGGAAATCAAAAGAAAGCTGGAGTAGCAATACTCATATCAGATAAAATAGACTTTAAAATAAAGAATGTTACAAGAGGGCTTCCCTAGTGGTGCAGTGGTTGAGAGTCTGCCTGCTAGTGTGGGGGACACGGGTTCGAGCCCTGGTCTGGGAGGATCCCACGTGCCGCAGAGCGGCTGGGCCCATGAGCCACAATTACTGAACCTGTGCGTCTGGAGCCTGTGCTCCGCAGCAGGAGGGGCCACGGCAGTGAGAGGCCCACGCACCGTGATGAAGAGTGGCCCCCGCTTGCCGCAACTGGAGAAAGCCCTCGCACAGAAACGGGGACCCAACACAGCCAAAAATAAATAAATAAATAAATAAAATTTTTTTAAAAAAAGAATGTTACAAGAGACAAGGAAGGACACTACATAATGATCAAGGGGTCAATCCAAGAAGAAGATATAACAATTATAAATATATATGCACCCAACATAGGAGCACCTCAATACATAAGGCAACTGCTAACAGCTATAAAAGAGGAAATTGACAGTAACACAATAATAGTGGGGGACTTTAACACCTCACTTACACCAATGGACAGATCATCCAAAATGAAAATAAATAAGGAAACAGAAGCTTCAAATGACACAATAGACCAGATGGATTTAATTGATATTTATAGGACATTCCATCCAAAAACAGCAGATTACACTTTCTTCTCAAGTGCGCACAGAACATTCTCCAGGGTAGATCCCATCTTGGGTCACAAATCAATCCTCAATAAATTTAAGGAAATTAAAATCATATCAAGCATGTTTTCTGACCACAATGCTACGAGATTAGAAATCAATTACAGGGAAAGAAACATAAAAAACACAAACACAAGGAAGCTAAACAATACGTTACTAAATAACCAAGAGATCACTGAAGAAATCAAAGAGGAAATCAAAAAATACCTAGAGACAAATGACAATGAAAACACGATGATCCAAAACCTATGGGATGCAGCAAAAGCAGTTCTAAGAGGGAAGTTTATAGCTATACAAGCCTACCTCAAGAAACAAGAAAAATCTCAAATAAACAATCTAACCTTACACCTAAAGGAACTAGAGAAAGAAGAACAAACAAAACCCAAAGTTAGCAGAAGGAAAGAAATCATAAAGATCAGAGCAGAAATAAATGAAATAGAAACAAAGAAAACAATAGCAAAGATCAATAAAACTAAAAGCTGGTTCTTTGAGAAGATAAACAAAATTGATAAACCATTAGCCAAACTCATCAAGAAAAAGAGGAAGAGGACTCAAATCAATAAAATTAGACATGAAAAAGGAGAAGTTACAATGGACACTGCAGACATACAAAGCATCATAAGAGACTACCACAAGCAACTCTATGCCAATAAAATGGACAACCTGGAAGAAATGGACAAATTCTTACAAAGGTATAAACTTCCAAGACTGAACCAGGAAGAAATAGAAAATATGAACAGACCAATCACAAGTAATGAAATTGAAACTGTGATTAAAAATCTTCCAACAAACAAAAGTCCAGGACCAGATGGCTTCACAGATGAATTCTATCAAACATTTAGAGAAGAGCTAACACCCATCCTTCTCAAACTCTTCCAAAAAATTGCAGAGGAAGGAACACTCCCAAACTCATTCTATGAGGCCACTATCACCCTGATACCAAAACCAGACAAAGACACTACAAAAAAAGAAAATTACAGACCAATATCACTGATGAATATAGATGCAAAAATCCTCAACAAAATACTAGCAAACAGAATCCAACAACACATTAAAAGGATCATACACCACGATCAAGTGGGATTTATCCCAGGGATGCAAGGATTCTTCAATATACGCAAATCAATCACTGTGATACACCATATTAACAAATTGAAGAATAAAAACCATATGATCATCTCAATAGATGCAGAAAAAGCTTTTGGCAAAATTCAACACCCATTTATGATAAAAACTCTCCAGAAAGTGGGCATAGAGGGAACCTACCTCAACATAATAAAGGCCATATACGACAAACCCACAGCAAACATCATTCTCAATGGTGAAAAACTGAAAGCATTGCCTCTAAGATCAGGAACAAGAAAAGGATGTCCACTCTCACCACTATTATTTTTTTTTAATAAATTTATTTATTTATTTATTTATTTTTGGCTGTGTTGGGTCTTCGTTTCTGTGCGAGGGCTTTCTCTAGTTGCGGCGAGCGGGGGCCACTCTTCATCGCGGTGCACGGGCCTCTCACTATCGCGGCCTCTCTTGTTGCGGAGCACAGGCTCAGTAGGTGTGGCTCACGGGCCCAGTTGCTCCACGGCATGTGGGATCTTCCCAGACCAGGGCTCGAACCCGTGTCCTCTGCATTGGCAGGCGGACCCTCAACCACTGCACCACCAGGGAAGCCCCCACTCTCACCACTATTATTCAACATAGTTTTGGAAGTCCTAGCCATGGCAATCAGAGAAGAAAAAGAAATAAAAGGAATACAAGTTGGAAAAGAAGGAGTAAAAGTGTCACTGTTTGCAGATGACATGATACTATACATAAAGAATCCTGAAGATGCCACCAGAAAACTACTAGAGCTAATCAATGAATTTGGTAAAGTTGCAGTATACAAAATGAATGCACAGAAATCTCTGGCATTCCTGTATACTAATGACCAAAAATCTGAAAGAGAAATTAAGGAAACACTCTCATTTACCATTGCAACAAAAAGAATAAAATACCTAGGAATAAACCTACCTAGGGAGACAAAAGACCTGTATGCAGAAAACTGTAAGATACTGATGAAAGAAATTAAAGATAATACGAACAGATGGAGAGATATACCATGTTCTTGGATTGGAAGAATCAATATTTTGAAAATGACTATACTACCCAAAGCAACCCACAGATCAGTGCAATCCCTGTCAAATTACCAATGGCATTTTTTATGGAACTAGAACAAAAAATCTTAAAATTTGTATGGAGACACAAAAGACCCCGAATAGCCAAAACAAGCTTGAGGGGAAAAAAAGGAGCTGGAGGAATCAGACTCCCTGACTTCAGACTATACTATAAAGCTATAGTAATCAAGACAATATGGTACTGGCACAAAAACAGAAATACAGATCAATGGAACACGATAGAAAGCCCAGAGAAAAACCCACGCACCTTTGGTCAACTAATCTATGACAAAGGAGGCGAGGATATACAATGGAGAAAAGACAGTCTCTTCAATAAGTGGTGCTGGGAAAACTGGACAGCTACATGTAAAAGAATGAAATTAGAACACTCCCTAACACCATACACAAAAATAAACTCAAAATGGATTAAAGACCTAAATGTAAGACCGGACACTATAAAACCCTTAGAGGAAAACATAGGAAGAACACTCTTTGACATAAATCACAGCAAGATCTTTTTTGACCCACCTCCTAGAGTAATGGAAATAAAAACAAAAATAAACAAATGGGACCTAATGAAACTTCAAAGCTTTTGCACAGCAAAGGAAACCATAAACAAGACGACAAGACAACCCTCAGAATGGGAGAAAATATTTGCAAATGAATCAACGGACAAAGGATTAATCTCCAAAATATATAAACAGCTCATGCAGCTCAATATTAAAAAAACAAACAACCCAATCCAAAAATGGGCAGAAGACCTAAATAGACATTTCTCCAAAGAAGACATACAGATGGCCAGAAAGCACATGAAAAGCTGCTCAACATCACTAATAATTAGAGAAATGCAAATCAAAACTACAATGAGGTATCACCCACACCAGTTAGAATGGGCATCATCAGAAAATCTACAAACAAAAAATGCTGGAGAGGGTGTGGAGAAAAGGGAACCCTCTTGCACTGTTGGTGGGAATGTAAATTGATACAGCCACTATGGAGAACAGTATGGAGGTTCCTTAAAAAACTAAAAATAGAATTACCATATGATCCAGCAATCCCACTACTGGGCACATACCCAGAGAAAACCATCATTCAAAAAGACACATGCACCCCAATGTTCACTGCAGCACTATTTACAATAGCCAGGTCATGGAAGCCACCTAAATGCCAATCGACAGACAAATGGATAAAGAAGATGTGGTACATATATACAATGGGATATTACTCAGCCATAAAAAGGAACAAAATTGGGTCATTTGTAGAGATGTGGATGGATCTGGAGACTGTCATACAGAGTGAAGTAAGTTGGAAAGAGAAAAATAAATATCATATATTAATGCATATATGTGGAACCTAGAAAAATGGTACAGATGAACCGGTTTGCAGCGCAGAATTTGAGACACAGATGTAGAGAACAAACGTATGGACACCAAGGGGGGAAAGCCATGGGGAGGTGGGGGTGGTGGTGTGCTGAATTGGGCGATTGGGATTGACATGTATACAGTGATGTGTATAAAACTGATGACTAATAAGAACCTGCTGTATAAAAAAATAAATAAAATAAAATTTTAAAATTAAAAAATAATAATAATTAATAAAATAAAATAAAAAAGATGCTGCTCCTTGACCTGAGGTCCAAGAGAAATTTATCTCATGGGTCCTTGTGGAGAGAATGCAGAATACGGCACCCTGCACAATAAACTGCTTCAAACGAACACACACTTTGGAGGCTGCTTCTCACAGTGTCACTCAGTGTGGACCAATGCATCGCTCTGAGGACAACTCAGTCGGGTCAGGTCTACGAGGGGCCAAAATACTCTGACCTCTGCTGGTCCGGGTTGCTCCAGGATTAAGTTCTAAGATCTGTAGAGGAGTGGATGGCTGCCTCCCCAGGCCCTGGCTCATGAGTGCTGTGCAGCTCTGAATTCAAAGGGATGCACCTGACAAGTGCCTGCAAGACCATGCATGTTGGGGGTAGTATGGCAACACCCCCACGCCCATGAACACTGAGGCACCTGACGGGTCCACCCACCTCGGAGGTGTGTCAAGAGAACGCTCCCAAGCAAGCCCTTAAATCTTCACAAATTGTGTTTGAGTTTCCTCCAGTACACAGACCAAAGGGTGACAGTCCCCACCTCCCCATCCCCAATTCTTCACCATTGATTTTCATATCTTTTTAGGTGTGGAAACTTACTTTAAATGAAAACATAAAGAGCCTCTCTGAGACAAGGCTGCCGTCCCCCCATGCCTCTCACTCCCACCTCCACAGCAGCCTAAGCAAGTACAGATCATAACCTGCAAACAGTTTACAGCAAGTATGACCAAATACCCCCTCGACAGCAGAAAAATCTTGAGTCAAGTATCTGTCAAGTGATTCCCCTTATTGGTGAGAATTGCTGGGTGCGCCCTCAGACAAGCCAGTTGCAGAGAACAGGTCTAGAAAACAATGAGACATTTGCTGTATAACAGTGTTTCTTAAACATTCTTGTGTCATAGGCCCTTTTGAGAACCTGATGAATTATTAAGTCTTCTCCCCAGTGGGGGGAGAAATGTGCATAAACACGCGCTCAGAGCTTTACATTTTTAAACAGGACTCTGTTGGATATTAAGGGTCATCCACCAAAAATACTGACTTTTGTTTTGCTATAGTTAACTTATAGCCCTACTTTGGGCAGATATCAAATAGAGGGGCTACCTGTCAGTTAAAGCCTTTACTTACTTGTGGCAGTAAAACCGTGTTCATTCCATGAGGCAAATGTTGAGCTCTCTATATGGCAGGGACTCGAACCCAGCCCACTCACAACAGATAGCAAGTCGTTTGCAATGAAAAGAAGGGAATGTGGAACACCCCTCAGCCCCTACCCTGAAGGTCATCATGTGATTGTTCAGGAGACTCTTCCTGCCCCTTCTGAGATTCTGACTCTCATGCCTGCATTATGGTCCAGGTTCTGAATCATCATCAAAATCCAAGGATCATATAACTTAGTCTACACCCAATGCCAATCCAGAGTCAAAGAAAAAAACAAAGATGAAATCCACTGTTAATGCTGCTTCCTTCCTAAAGGATTTTTCCACAAAGTAATAGGCCAACTGTGGTCAGTATGAAAATAATTGTGTCTTAAATGCCTGTTCCTCATGTAAATATTGACCTGAGAAGTCCAGGCTAATGATTTTCCAGATATTTTATACGGATTGCCATAATTCTAGGGAATAAATGGCTGCTGTTTCAACGAATGGCATAGTTAATTCTGCCAGATAGGAGATTATAAAGGGAAAACAGACTAGGGGCAGAGCCCATCCGTCAGAGGGATTTGGGTTCTGGGAGAGGGAGATGTGACCCAGATTTGATTAAGGTTTTGTTTATTTTGAAATCAATTTTATAATATGAAGGACTCAGAGAACAGCTTGGGATTCACACCAGGACAACTGACCTGTAATTATAAAAGCTAAAATTAAGGCTTCCAGATGACACCCAGGTGCTAAGTTCCCATAACCTCCTTCACCAAATTCATCCCCAAGATCCGGGCCCCATATCTGCCTTCTGTGCAGCTCCACTGACCCAACTCAGACCCTTCCAGGTAGAGGAGTTCTTCTTGAGGCAGGAAGATTATAATATTATAATATTAAATTTGATAAAATTCCAGGTTCCATCTTCCCATTTCCACCCTGTTAAGTTGACCAAGGATTTGATGTATATTTTGGTACGTATGACTGTTCTTTTTTTTTTTTTAATTAATTAATTAATTAATTTTATTATTTTTGGCTGTGTTGGGTCTTCGTTTCTGTGCGAGGGCTTTCTCTAGTTGTGGCAAGCGGGGGCCACTCTTCATCGCGGTGCGCGGGCCTCTCACTATTGCGGCCTCTCTTGTTGGCGGAGCACAGGCTCCAGACGCGCAGGCTCAGTAGCTGTGGCTCACGGGCCTAGTTGCTCCGCGGCATGTGGGCTCTTCCCAGACCAGGGCTCGAACCTGTGTCCCCTGCATTGGCAGGCAGATTCTCAACCACTGCGCCACCAGGGAAGCCCCCGTATGACTGTTCTTATCACACCAGTTATTTTTTTTAAATGCCTTATTCACCAGAGTACAGCATGTGAATAAATCTAGTTTTAGGTTAACAGCAATACACTGGGAGAGGACAAACCTCTATCTTAAGGCACCAGAGACAGAACTTTTTCGAGTCCTCGGAAGAAACAGGTCAACAGTGGAGTCAGCCAGCCCCAAGGCTCATTCTGCTCTTCTTGGATTCGGGATAAATATGCCAAGGTATTTGCAAGTAAAACTATGTACATTTGTCACGTACAGTGCCTCTAGGGTTAGTTAACCTGTTGGGGCTTTTCTCTGAAGTTGACTAAAATGATATCTAAAAGCAAGCTGCAGAAATTCTGACTTTTTAGGTCAGGTTCAGTATCTTTCATCACAGGGGCTGGGGAGAGCCACCAGGACACCAGGATATATTCAATGAAGGCTGGCATGTAACATCTGAGAGTAATTCTTTAGCAGGGCTCTTTTTAAAAAGATGGAGAAAACCCAGAGCCTCCCACCTCCCCCTCAAATGACCTGGCAGTTGAAAGCCAGGCTCTAGGAAAAAGTGTTGCTAGGACTGCCGTTGTTTAGCCTGGAAGACATTGACATTGCTCCCTTCAAATGTGTGGAGAATTTTGATGAGGATGATGATAAGGCTGAGTAGGAGAAAAATTGCTTTGAATTAAAGCAGGCAGGATTTCAAGGTCTATAAAGACAGACCACTAGGGCGACTGAAGCTAAGGACAGTCCTCTGAGACTGTGGCTCTGCTAACTGTTCTCCTTCCAAGGAGCATGGTTTAATTTGGAGCTTCTAGCCTCATCGTAGAATAATGCAAAGAGCTTGGCCTTCAGGGTCAGGCCGTCTTCAGCTCAGCCATGCACTAGCCACCTGACCTTGGACAGCCTACTCAACCTCAGTGTCTTTGTGGATACAGAGGGAACGACTGAGACCCTTGAAGGAGATTCCGTGTGTGCCTCGCCGAGGGCTGTGCTCACCCACATGGCTGTGCTCACCTGCGAGAACTGTCCAGTTCTCACATACCCATTGCCTCCATTTATTTCCATCTCTATGTTTCTCAATCTTGAGAATTCACAGATTACTCAAGAATTTTTCAGAGGATATCTAGTTTGAGAACAGCTGCATTCAAATTTAAATACTGTCAAGGTAAGAAATCTTTAGCACCACCAGAAGCATAAATGCAAACAAAAGAATGGCGATCCATGGCAGCACTCAGCTGTAAGGTGGTTGCCCTGGTAATCCAGAATGTGCGGTTGTTTTTTTTTTTTTTTTTTAGGTTATCAGTGAAATGAAAACCAAAATTTAAAAATTAGTATAGAGAACTTGCAGACCACCAAGAATAGATTAGAAGTCTCTTGCTTAAGAAAATGTACTAGCTTATCTTAATGAGTATTCCGTCATCAGGTGTTTAAAATTTTACATCTTTATTTAGCCAGAATCTCCATGTTCCACACACTAAATGGAAGTGTGCAAAGAAAAGGCAACGTTTTGATCTTCCATAACCGCCTTAAATTTCCTCATCAGCCTCCGCATTCTGAAGAGCCGGGAATGTAAGCCAGGCAATCCAAGGAACACTTAGCCTCTTGCGATTTAATCAACTTTCTGTTTAAAACTGTATTTTTTTAAGTAAATAACCAGTCGTCCAACCCCTCCACTTTCTCTGCCTTTGCTGTCTTGGGGGTGGGGAGGGGGGCTTCTGGTGTCCTCTTAGAGCTGAGCGGTGTCCTCTGGGTCCCTGCAGGTCTCTCAGTGATGGGGGCCCTGTTCATTAAGTCATTCCCCTCCTGCTCCCCGCCCAGCATCCCCCACCAGTGTCTAAGGCTCCCTCTCCTGTGTGCTCAGTCAGAACCCAGGATCTCTCCCTCAGGCCCCAGCTCGGCTCTCACTTTCATCTCTCACTGTCCAGCCCCAGGGCAACTACCTCATTTCCACTGTAGGGAGCCCCTCGGTGCTCACCTTCGAGCCACACCAAAGATCTTCCATGAGCCAGCTTCTGGATGCCCTTGGGGCCACCCAGGAGCCTGGGAGACATTTGACAGATAAAGCTCAGTTCCTTAGGTGGGTGCTTAACCCTCTGCAGTCTGACCCAAGCCTGTTTTCTCCATATCTCCAAGTTCCCCACTCTCTCCACTTCCGAGCCTTATTCCTCTAACTATACTGAGCAGTTTCTTACACCCTGGGTCTTAGTGATCCTGCTGCTTCCTCATCAAGAATGCTTGTCCCCATGTCTACATATTAAAATGCTCCTCATCTCTCAAGAACCTGCTCAGAGACCATTCTTCCCATGCAGCTGCCCCAAGTCCTCAGACCAAGGGACTCCTCCTTCTCAGGCATAATGGAGGCATTACTTACCTCTCACAAGGCCCTCATCATGATTCTTACCCGGGCCAGAAAAAAAAAATTATCATTTCCAAGGGACCCTTTTTCTTTTATCAATCCAGTGATTTTTTTTCATTTCTGTCATCTGTCTCCTTCTAATCACTTTTATATAGACAGCTCCCTTTAGCATTTGTCCAATTACAAACTGTATCAAGCAAATTTGGTGCACAAACATCATAAAGAATCTGCCACACATCTTTTTATCAGAACAGGATGGTCTAGATTCTTGTTGCAAAATATGTGTGATGAAGCCCTTCTTGTTGAATGACTAACTGAATGAAAATACCATCTTTTCTCTTATCCTGATAAATACGTTGTTTACTCATCGATTCTTGGGTTGAGAAAATTCACCTAGGACACTGTCATCTGAAGATTCTTAGTCTGAGATTTTACTTATACAATCAATTCCATCATCATTGTTAGAGTCTGGGGAGCTGCTCTTCTCTTTAACTTCATCTTCTGAGTCATTTAATTGTGAAATGTTCTCTGTCTGTTTTATTCCTTTGCCATTATGAAAAATTTTGAATTCTCAACCATGAGAATTCAACCATGAGCTAAAAGCAGACTCAAAATGGTGATGATTTATTTTGATGTTGAATCATCCTTCTAGGTAATTCCATTCTTCTGTTTTATTATTCTAGTCTCTTTTTAGCATAATTGGAAATATTTGGTGAGTAATGATGAAAGATAATTCCCAGGATGATGAAACAGCAAAATATTTCAAAAGATAAGGAAAATGAGATCATAGAAATCCCTTCATGTGTCTCAGATTTATAAAAGGGTCCAAAGAACCCAGGTAGTAATTGCAAAATAGAATGAGTTTTATTTACAAAATTAGTACATTTTCTCTTTCTTTGTTGGGAGTCCTTCAAGAAAGAATAAAAGCCATGAAATACCAAGCCTTATAAATCGATAGAACAACTTAAAGAGGAAACTCAAAAACTAATACTGGGAAGATTGGTTCAGGATGGTGGAGTAGAAGGACGTGCACTCGCTCCCTCTTGCGAGAGCACCAGAATCACAACTAACTGCTGAACAATTATCGACAGGAAGACACTGGAACTCACCAAAAAACATACCCCACATCCAAAGACAAAGGAGAAGATGCAAAGAGATGGTAGGAGGGGCACAATCACAATACAATCAAATCTCATAACTGCTGCGTGGGTGACTCACAAACTGGAGAACAATTATACCACAGAAGTCCTCCCACTGGAGTGAAGGTTCTGAGCCCCACGTCAGGCTTCCCAACCTGG
Source organism: Eubalaena glacialis (assembly GCF_028564815.1). Lineage (NCBI taxonomy): Eukaryota > Metazoa > Chordata > Mammalia > Artiodactyla > Balaenidae > Eubalaena > Eubalaena glacialis. The sequence goes on along the minus strand of NC_083722.1, from coordinate 68,600,659 downwards.
GGGTCTGACAACAGGAGGAGGAATTCCCAGAGAATCAGACTTTGAACACTAGCAGGATTTGATTGCAGGACTTCGACAGGACTGGGGGAAACAGAGACTCCACTCTTGAAGGGCACACACAAAGTTGTGTGTGCATCAGGACCCAGGGGGAAGGAGCAGTGACCCCACAGGAGAATGAACCAGACCTACCTGCTAGTGTTGGAGGGTCTCCTGCAGAGCTGGGGGGAGGCTGTGGCTCACTGCGGGGACAGGGACACTGGCAGTGGAAGTTCTGGGAAGTACTCCTTGGTGTGAGCCCTCCTGGAGTCTGCCATTAACCCCACCAAAGAGCCTGCAGGCTCCAGTACTGGGTCGCCTCAGTCCAAACAACCAATGGGAGGGAAGTCAGCCGCACCCATCAGCAGACAAGCAGATTAAAGTTTTACTGAGCTCTGCCCACCAGAGCAACACCCAGCTCTACCCACCACCAGTCCCTCCCATCAGGAAGCTTGCACAAGCCTCTTAGATAGCCTCATCCACCAGAGGGGAGACAACAGAAGCAAGAAGAACTACAATCCTGCAGCCTGTGGAACAAAAACCACATCACAGAAAGACAGACAAAATGAAAAGGCAGAGGACTATGCACCAGATGAAGGAACAAGATAAAACCTCAGAAAAACAACTAAATGAAGTGGAGATAGGCAACCTTCCAGAAAAAGAATTCAGAATAATGATAGTGAAGATGATCCAGGACCTCCAAAGAAGAATGGAGGCAAAGATCAAGAAGATGCAAGAAATGTTTAACGGGGCTTCCCTGGTGGCGCAGTGGTTAAGAATCTGCCTGCCAATGCAGGGGACATGGGTTCGAGCCCTGGTCTGGGAAGATCCCACATGCCGTGGAGCAACTAAGCCCAGGAGCCACAACTACTGAGCCTGCACGTCTGGAGCCTGTGCTCCGCAACGGGAGAGGCCGTGACAGTGAGAGGCCCGCACACCGCGATGAAGAGTGGCCCCCGCTCACCGCAACTAGAGAAAGCCCGCACACAGAAACGAAGACCCAACACAGCCAAAAATAAATAAATTAATTAATTTAAAAAAAAGAAATGTTTAACAAAGACCTAGAAGAATTAAAGAACAAACAAACAGAGATGAACAATACAATAACTGAAATGAAAACTACAGTAGAAGGAATCAATAGCAGAATAACTGAGGCAGAAGAACGGATAAGTGACCTGGAAGACAGAATGGTGGAATTCACTGCCGTGGAACAGAATAAAGAAAGAAGAATGAAAAGAAATGAATTCAGGCTAAGAGACCTCTGGGACAACATTAAATGCACCAACATTTGCATTATAGGGGTCCCAGAAGGAGAAGAGAGAGAGAATGGACGCAAGAAAATATTTGAAGAGATATAGTTGAAAACTTCCCTAACATGGGAAAGGAAATAGCCACCCAAGTCCAGGAAGCGAAGAGAGTCCCAAGCAGGATAAACCCAAAGAGAAACACGCCAAGACACATAGTAATCGAATTGACAAAATTTAAAGACAAAGAAAAATTATTGAAAGCAACAAGGGAAAAACGAAAAATAACATACAAGGGAACTCCCATAAGGTTAACAGCTAATTTCTCAGCAGACACTCTACAAGCCAGAAGGGAGTGGCATGATGTATTTAAAGTGATGAAAGGGAAGAACCTACAACCAAGATTACTCTACCCGGCAAGAATCTCATTCAGATTTGATGGAGAAATCAAAACCTTTACAGACAAGCAAAAGCTAAGAGAATTCAGCACCACCAAACCAGCTCTACAACAAATGCTAAAGGAACTTCTCTAAGTGGGAAAAACAAGAGAAGAAAAGCACCTACAAAAACAAACCCAAAACAATTAAGAAAATGGTCATAGGAACATACATATCGATAATTACCTTAAATGTGAATGAATTAAATGCTCCAACCAAAAGACACAGGCTCACTGAATGGATATGAAAACAAGACCCATATATACGCTGTCTACAAGAGACCCACTTCAGACCTAGGGACACATACAGACTGAAAGTGAGGGGATGGAAAAAGATATTCCATGCAAATGGAAATCAAAAGAAAGCTGGAGTAGCAATACTCATATCAGATAAAGTAGACTTTAAAATAAAGAATGTTACATGAGACAAGGAAGGACACTACATAATGATCAAGGGATCAATCCAAGAAGAAGATATAACAATTATAAATATATATGCGCCCAACATAGGAGCACCTCAATACATAAGGCAAATGCTAACAGCTATAAAAGGGAAATTGACAGTAACACAATAATAGTGGGGGACTTTAACACCTCACTTACACCAATGGACAGATCATCCAGACAGAAAATTAATAAGGAAACACAAGCTTTAAATTACACAATAGACCAGATAGATTTAATTGATATTCATAGGACATTCCATCCAAAAACAGCAGGTTACACTTTCTTCTCAAGTGGGCATGGAACATTCTCCAGGATAGATCACATCTTGGGTCACAAATCAAGCCTCGGTAAATTTAAGAAAATTGAAATCATATCAAGCATCTTTTCCGACCACAACGCTATGAGATTAGAAATCAATTACAGGGGAAAAAATGTAAAAAACACAAACACATGGAGGCTAAACAATACATTACTAAATAACCAAGAGATCACTGAAGAAATCAAAGAGGAAATCAAAAAATACCTAGAGACAAATGACAACGAAACACGACGATCCAAAACCTATGGGATGCAGCAAAAGCAGTTCTAAGAGGGAAGTTTATAGCAATACAATCCTACCTCAAGAAACAAGTAAAGTCTCAAATAAACAATCTAACCTTACACCTAAAGGAACTAGAGAAAGAAGAACAAACAAAACCCAAAGTTAGCAGAAGGAAAGAAATCATAAAGATCAGAGCAGAAATAAATGAAATAGAAACAAAGAAAACAATAGCAAAGATCAATAAAACTAAAAGCTGGTTCTTTGAGAAGATAAACAAAATTGATAAACCTTTAGCCAGACTCATCAAGTAAAAGAGGGAGAGGACTCAAATCAATAAAATTAGAAATGAAAAAGGAGAAGTTACAAAGGACACCTCAGAAATACAAAGCATCCTAAGAGACTACTACAAGCAACTCTATGCCAATAAAATGGACAACCTGGAAGAAATGGACAAATTCTTACAAAGGTATAACCTTCCGAGACTGAACCAGCAAGAAATAGAAAATATGAATGGACCAATCACAAGAAATGAAATTGAAACTGATTAAAAATCTTCCAACAAACAAAAGTCCAGGACCAGATTGCTTCACAGGTGAATTCTATCAAACATTTAGAGAAGAGCTGACACCCATCCTTCTCAAACTCTTCCATAAAATTGCAGAGGAAGGAACACTCCCAAACTCATTCTACGAGGCCACCATCACCCTGGTACCAAAACCGGACAAAGATACTACAAAAAAAAGAAAATTACAGACTAATATCACTGATGAATATAGATGCAAAACTCCTCAACAAAATGCTAGGAAAAAGAATCCACACATTAAAAGAATCATACACCATGATCAAGTGGGATTTATCCCAGGGATGCAAGGATTCTTCCATATATGCAAATCAATTAACAAAGTAAAGAATAAAAACCATATGATCATCTCAATAGATGCAGAAAAAGCTTTTGACAAAATTCAACACCCATTTATGAGAAAAACTCTCCAGAAAGTGGGCACAGAGGGAACCTACCTCAACATAATAAAGGCCATATATGACAAACCCACAGCAAACATCATTCTCAATGGTGAAAAACTGAAAGCATTTCAGGAACAAGACAAGGATGTCCACTCTCTCCACTATTATTCAACATAGTTTTGGACGTCCCAGCCATGGCAATCAAAAAAGAAAAAGAAATAAAAGGAATACAAATTGGAAAAGAGGAAGTAAAATTGTCACTGTTTGCAGATGACATGATACTATACATAGAAAATCCTAAAGATGCCACCAGAAAACTAGTAGAACTAATCAATGCATTTGGTAAGGTTGCAGGATACAAAATTAATGCACAGAAATCTCTTGCATCCCTATACACTAACAACGAAAGATCAGAAAGAGAAATTAAGGAAACAATCCCATTTACCATTACATCAAAAAGAATAAAATACCTAGGAATAAACCTACCTAAGGAGACAAAAGACCTGTACTCAGAAAACTATAAGACACTGATGAAAGAAATCAAAGATGAAACAAACAGATGGAGAGATATACCATGTTCTTGGGTTGGAAGAATCAGTATTGTGAAAATGACTATATTACCCAAAGCAATCTACAGATTCAATGCAATCCCTATCAAATTACCAATGGCATTTTTTACAGAATAGAACAAAAAAATTTTTAATTTGTATGGAGACACGAAAGACCCCAAATAGCCAAAACAATCTTGAGGGAAAAAAACGGAGCTGGAGGAATCAGACTCCCTGACTTCAGACTATACTATAAAGCTATAGTAATCAAGACAATATGGTACTGGCACAAAAACAGACATACAGATCAATGGAACAGGATAGAAAGCCCAGAGATAAACCCACGCACCTATGGTCAACTAATCTATGACAAAGGAGGCGAGGATATACAATGGAGAAAAGACAGTCTCTTCAATAAGTGGTGCTGGGAAAACTGGACAGGTACATGTAAAAGAATGAAATTAGAACACTCCCTAACACCATATACAAAAATAAACTCAAAATGGATTAAAGACCTAAATATAAGACCGGACACTATAAAACTCTTAGAGGAAGACATAGGAAGAACACTCTTTGACATAAATCACAGCAAGATCTTTTTTGACCCACCTCCTAGAGTAATGGAAATAAAAACAAAAATAAACAAATGGGACCTAATGAAACTTCAAAGCTTTTGCACAGCAAAGGAAACTATAAACAAGACAAAAAGACAACCCTCAGAATGGGAGAAAATATTTGCAAACGAATCAACGGACAAAAGATTAATCTCCAAAATATATAAACAGCTCATGCAGCTCAATATTAAAATAACAAGCAGCCCAATCAAAAAATGGGCAGAAGACCTAAATAGACATTTCTCCAAAGAAGACATACAGATGGCCAAAAAGCACATGAAAAGCTGCTCAACATCACTAATAATTAGAGAAATGCAAATCAAAACTACAATGAGGTATCACCTCATACCGGTTAGAATGGGCATCATCAGAAAATCTACAAACAAAAAATGCTGGAGAGGGTGTGGAGAAAAGGGAACCCTCTTGCACTGTTTGTGGTGATGTAAATTGATACAGCCACTATGGAGAACAGTATGGAGGATCCTTAAAAAACTAAAACTAGAATTACCTTATGACCCAGCAATCCCACTACTGCGCATATACCCTGAGAAAACCATAATTCAAAAAGACACATGCACCCCAATGTTCATGGCAGCTCTATTTCCAATAGCCAGGACACGGAAGCAACCTAAATGCCCATTGACAGGCGAATGGATAAAGAAGATGTGGTACATATATACAATGGAATATTACTCAGCTGTAAAAAGGAACGAAATTGGGTCATTTGTAAAGATGTGGATGGACCCAGATACAGAGTGAAGTAAGTCAGAAAGAGAAAAACAAATATCGTATATTAACGCATATATGTGGAATCTAGAAAACTGGTACAGGTCAACCGGTTTGCAGGGCAGAAAGAGAGACACAGATGTAGAGAAAAAATGTATGGACACCAAGGGGGGAAAGCGGGGGGTGGGGGGTGGGATGAATTGGGAGATTGGGATTGACATATATACACTAATATGTATAACATAGATAACTAATAAGAACATGCTTTAAGCACAGGGAGATCAGCTCGGTGCTTTGTGACCACCTAGAGGGGTGGGATAGGGAGAGTGGGAGGGAGATGCAAGAGGGAAGAGATATGGGGTATATGTATATGTATAGCTGATTCACTTTGTTATGAAGCAGAAACTAACACACCACTGTTAACCAATTATCCTCCAGTAAAGATGTAAAAAAAAAAAAGGAACCTACTGTATAAAAAATTAAATAAAATAAAATTCAAAAAATACCACAAATTAGGTCCAGTGGACCCTAATGGTACTTTGAGGGTTATCTTGCTAAGATTCCATATATATCTGTCTAATATAAGGTGAAAAATAGAGTGAGAGTTAGAATGTCATGTCTTCCTGGACTTCCCCAGGCCTGGCCAGGGCTCTACTCATAGAGGGAGCTTCGGAGATAGTAGGAGCCAGAGATGTAATTGTGTAATTATCAAGGGAAGGGCACATAGTATTCCTTATGTATGCACAAGGACCTTGCACCATCTCAAAATCTGCGATTTGCCTAGAAAACCATTCTTTCCTCTCTCCCTTTTAGCTAGGTAACTGCTACACTTTGAATCTCCACTCAAACACCACCTCCATAAGCAAGCTTTCCCTGAGTCCCAGCCCTGCCATCCGGTGCCCCTTAGAGGGCTGTCAGAGCCTCCCTCCCCACCCACTGCTTCTGTGCACTTGTCAGGGTTTTAGTGTCTCCTCCACCAGGGGGCGGGCGGGGGTTTGCTCAGCTTTGCATCCTCAGCACCAGCACAGTGCTGACCCTAGTGGGCACTCGGTAAGTATTTTGCAAATGAAAAACACTGAAGTCACTTTTCTGAGTACAGGTGCTCACCTGCCAAATTTTTAACAAAGTGTTAAGATGCATGTGTTTGAAGAAGTAAAAATAAAAAGTCCATCCATAGGGAAAGCAGATCAGGTAAGAGCTTCATTTTCCTGGATTGTCCTTTACTCAGGGATTATTGGGAACAACAAGCAACATGACTGTAGCAGAAGAGTCTTCAGCTCATGATTCTGGCTTTCATTTAGGTGTTGGGTGATTTATCAAAGACTGACATCTGCAATGAGGCTCGGCACCCACAGGCCGGCACAGACGCTGCAGAAGAGAAACGGACAAACAGGCTGTATGAGTTGGCAATGAAAATGAGTGAGAAGGAAACTTCCTCTGGGGAGGATCAGGAGTCCGAGCCCAAGACAGAGTCTGAGAACCAGAAGGAAAGTCTGTCCTCTGAAGACAACAGCCAGAGTGTCCAGGAAGAGCTGAAGAAGGTAAGCTCTGTGAATCCACCTGCAGATGGCTTGGTTTCTGCAGCTGGGGTGTGGGGGAAGGTTCTGCATTTGTGCAGAGATGTGCTGGGACCCCAAAGAGCACTCTCTAAAATGCCCATCCCTATGCACTTGGGAGAGCCCAAGAAAACTCTCCTTGATTAACGCTGAGTTATTCAATCAGGAAAATAGCACCGCGTGTCCTTGGACGTCTCCCAAGACCTCTCATCTCCTATTCTTCATCAAGACAGCCCTTAAATTTCGAGTCTATAATGTAGTACCCATGGTCTCTCTCATTGGTAAAGAACTGTGTTATTTCCCGCCCCACCCTCTCCCGAAGGAATGTTTCCTGTGGACTGAGAACATCTAGCCAATCCTCTTTTAGCCAATGATGACGCTTCATTTCATAGTATAAAGTCTTTGTGTTGAAAGTGGCCTTCTGGATCATTTATCTCTGCAGTTTTCAGATTTTGGCTTGTTTGACTTAGCCAGAAGGCTTTCTCAAACAAACCTTATATGGAATCCCAGTGCTTTAAACAGATAAAAGCACTGCTGCTCTGAGGGTCCCCAAAGCTCCAACCACTTGATCTTCAGTCCCACCGTCCTCCCTTCCTTCCCCCAAGCTGGCCACCGAGTTCCAAGGGACATTGTGTGAAAAGCACAGAAAATAGACCCTGCCTCTGGCAGAAAGGGATCCCAGCCTTTCTGTCCACCGTCCTCCAGCACGTGCCTGGGTTCCCACTACAGCTCCACCAAGTACGTTCACACTAGACTTGGCCCCCTGGTCAGGATATCCCTGCTGCCTCCAGTGGAAGGGGAAGAAGCTAGCATTTGTTCAGTGTCTCCTACATGCCTGGTGCTTTGCACATGCTAGTTAGTTCATTTAATATAAAACCTTTGAGGCAGACACAGACCCATGTTGCAGATGAGGAAACTGAGGCTAGTCATAAAGGTACTTACCCAAGGCCCACAGCTAGTAAGTTTCAGAGCTGAGGCTGCATCACACACCTGCTTGGCATCAAATCACAGGCTCCTTCCTTTACAACAAGCTGCCTCTTTTGGAACTCAGGTAAGATCTTATCTGGTAACATCTAGACTTCTTTGTACTTAGGATCAATTTTTTCACTATTCTGAGAGTAGGCTATCTAAGCTAACAGGCTGCTGGTAACCCATGTGCATGGTGAATGAGCCCCCTTCATCTGCTCAACAGCCAAGCTGGGGTACTGTGCAGGAGGCTGGCCAACCCAGGAATGACCACAGGTGGTCCAGAGCAGACCCCAAGGGAAGTGGGGACCGTCCTCCATGGCTGAGGCCCTGAACCTTCCGACACCTCAGACTCTGCCTTGCATTCATTCCCATCCCGGCCTCCATAACCATTGAATCCTCACTCATAAACCTGCCGGGTCCTTTGCCTGGGGATGGCGCACATCTCTTTCCCCCCGCATGTCTGTGGGTGGAGAGCAGATCTTGGCCTTCACAGGCAGCCCTTCCCCGGGATATGGGCTCTGACCCATTGCCTCTTCAATGGTTATGGGCTCTGATCCTCTCTGTTACTTGAACCGATGGCCCATTACAGTCACATTTGTCTGCTAGAGCTGAGAGCCAGACGGTAACTGAAGAATATCACATTATTTCTTACAGTGGCTCCACATCCTACTGGCTTTGCTGCCTGGTGGTCCCAAGGCACCAAAAGCTCATGCTGTACCAGCGGCACGCCAGGCTGGGATGAGCCACGCACACCCGTCCCTCATCAGCCTGCAGGCCTCACCTTCTGGAGGCACAGCCATCCATCTGTACTGTGCTCTTCTGGGCAGAAAGTGAACAGGGAAAGGCGGAAAATCCTGGGTGCTTGGCCAAGCCCTCCATCCTGCCCCCATCCTGCCCTGTGCCCACACTGAGCAGGAAATTAGGGGAGTTGCTTTTATTCAAACTCCCAAATGTGTCAGTTTCTCAAAGTTTAAGTCCTTCCCACCGCCGACCATGAATCAATGGATTAAATAGTCAACCAGATATCACTTGTGTATGTAAAAACCCAGATAGCAAACAAAAAGAGGTAATCAATGTATCTTTCTCCATCAGGCATCGGCTACTCTGATTAAAGGAAAACAGAAATATACGTTCATCTGTGGAAGATTATTTAGAAGCAGAAGGGTATAGAGATAGGCTTCAGGATTAGACTGACTGTGAAACACATCCATGCAGTTTGCAAACTTTGGACTTTGGTTCTAAGCCAAGGCCATTTCTTGCCTGCTTCCTACACCCCGTCCCCTAGCTGCCCTCCTTGGCCCCTCCAATCCTTTCTCTACTCAGCAGCTGGAGCTGCCCTGCAGCCCTTGAACTTGCTCCCAGCATGTCGACAAGCCCAAGTCTGGCTTGTTTTTATATCGATCCCTAAAAACCAGTCTAGGTCTTCATTGTTGATTGGACAAACACATGTTGGCCTTGTTTGTAAAATGGGGATAATCATACGCCCTTATAGAGTTGGGAGGACTGAATTATGCAGCATAGAGGTAGCACACAGCCAGAGCCCAGCAAATATTAACCTCACAGCCCCTTTAACAACCTCAAGGAAAAGAAACTTCACTGTCGTGAAATAATGCCCCTGTGTTAGCACTGAGGGAACAGCTTAGTGCCTATGTCCCATCCACACGTGCAGTGTCAAGCCAGAGGTCTGTAGCCACGTTTGGTGCTTCACCATGCTCTGAAGAATGTAATGGGGAAAATACCCACGTCAGAACCTCCCAGGTTCCCATCTTCGGGATCAGAGTAACTATGACTTCCCTTGTAATCCGACCACAACTAGTTTGTCCAGCACTCACACATGTACACACACACGCCATGGTTGGGAAGCGGATCTGGGCTAAAGAAACTGTTCCAGAAGCTGTTCGTGCTTGCCTTATCTCTTTACCGTGCTACTGCACACTGGCCCAAGGTCCATCTGCCTGGGGGCTCCCGACACAGCAGGAGCTCCTCTTCCTGTGCAGAAGGCAGGCTGGGAGTGAGAGAATAACACTCCCCTCCCCAGGAGCAGCCCTAACCAGTGACTGATGTGAAGAGTGTAAATACTCCACTCCTTTGCCTCCATTGGGGTGGTGACCCACGGAGTGTGTGCCACCCACTGATGCCCCGAGTTCCCCAGCAGATTTGGCTCTGGGCACCCGCAGTGAGGACCAGCTGGATCAGGCTGCCTTCTCTTCCCTGCCTTGCCCCACCCCCTCCTCCACTGGTTCCTGGGATCACTTCCCAAATAAACTCCATGCACTCGCATCCCTGTCTCAGGGTCTGCTTCTGGGGAAACCAGACTAAGACAGTAAGCAAACAGGAAAACACGCAGAGTCCCCAGTTCACAAACACTCACTGCAGTATTTGTGACTAAGCAGTGGAGAAATCCAAATGCCTAACTGGTTGCTAATGGCCTCTGCCTGACCACGAGGATCCCTTACACGGAGAGAGTTTTATCCAGACTTCACCATCCCTCCTGCCTCTATCGCAGGTTCTTCTCTCTGGCAGCAGAAGAATGTGCATATTCCCGTAGACACAGGGACATCAGTGGCAGTTCAGTGTCCTTGGTATGACAACCCATGTAGGAATTAGGGCTTCACAATCTTGTCCAGCAGCAGAAGAACCATTTTAGAAACATGCTGTTTCTTGATGGGAGTCAGCCCTTTGCTGTAGGCAGACTTGTCCCTGCAGTTGACTCACTTTGGCTGGGTGTTGGGGGCCCAATGATGATTGAAGGATGGTCACTGCCATCTGAATTTTAACTACCTGAAGAACCAGCTTGTAAAACTTGGGGCCAGCCCAGAAACCTGGATTCCTAGAGGGCCATGTTTTTAATTGAAGTCATCTTGGTTCCATTGAATCTCATGGTCAACCTTCCAAACCTTGGGATCCTTCAAGCCTGGGAATAAGCACTTGCTTCCCCCTCTGCCACTGGGCCGGTGGCTGTGCCAATGGTTATGGAAGAAAGGCCTGGCTGAAGTGGTTCCTAGAACCATCTGCCCCTGGATATGCAGGTGCTGCATTCCTGAGAGAAGGACGCAAAGAAAGGTCAAGCACTCCTGGCCTGACTTTGGAGACTACATGCAGGGGCTGAATCTCCCACAAAACCCTATCTCCCCAAGCTTAGAGCAGTGATCCCCAAGGTCCCTGCTCGCTCCAAAATCCCATGGTTCTAGACATGTAAGGCATTAAATAGGTTTTTGTTTCCTGATATTAGTATCATTTTTGACACTATTTATATGACAAAAGATGTCCTATGTGTCAAGCTTTTGGAACATGAGTGTTTGTTGAAGGCCCATATTAGTGAATTCTTGCATTATAGTCAAATTTGTACACGCAATGTCCTGAAAGCAAAGTGTCTTTGTTTATTAATTATCACAAAGCTGAATCATTGTGTCTTAGTTTCACAAGGGTGTCACAGACCAGCAGATATCTCCCATATTCATAGTTTCATGGAATAATTCTCCTCAAAGTACTGAGACTTCCCTAAAGTAATAAATGTCTTTCTCCTCAAATAAGAGACAGATTTGTGCATCTTCTCACAGCTGCTCCCCATTTACTAGCATCAAGTCATATAGAAACACAGTACTGGTCAATGGATAAGCAGACAGATTGATTGTTGTCTGAGAAAACCCAGAGCTGTGGGTTTCTGCAGTTTAATGTGCTTGTGAAAAACTTTTTGTCGATATCACAGTGTTAACATAAAACCAAGTATTGTCCACGTGTGTCTCACCCTTGTAAAATGACTCAGCATCCACATGAGGATTCAGTGTCTTTCACCCCAGGTAGTATCTTATTTGAGAAGCATGTCTCCATCTTCAGTTGGCGCTAAAGGTTCAATACCCATTTATATCTTACAAGCTACACTGATCTCAGTAGGCCTTATGCCTGTTGCCTCTTCTAACTTTCTATTTAACTGCTGGGCTAGGAAAAAAGAGAAGCTTTAGCTGTCCACTTCGAGGTACAGCTCTTATCCACAGCGCTTGAACAGGTGAGGTTTCATTTCACTCCTGTTGTCACTGGCGTCACTCATTCCCACACTTGTGTCCTGTGTGTTTGGGGGAGGGGCCTGCACAGCTGGGAAGAGAGTTCTGGGTTCTCTCCTGGATCACGAGGGCTTCAACAGAACATCTTCTTCTCTACGCAAAAGATGAACTGAGCCCTCGAGAATTAATATACTCATAATGCTAATAGATAAAAAGGCAGTCTACATAAGCAGACAATTCACCAAAAACAAAAACAGAAGAAGAAGAATGTAAATGACCAATAAGCATATGAAAAAATATTCAACTTTAATTGTATCTCAGCTGTATTCAATACAACACCTAGCCCAGAACCTGGCATATGGTTTGCACAGTCATTTTTTCCATTCAACAAAAGCACATTGAGGCACTGGGAAGACAGCCATGAACAGGGCAAAGTTTATCATTTGTTCATACAAGCAATAAAAATGCAAATTGAAATAATGAAATGCCACTTTGCCTAACAAATTGGATGGTTAAAAAGAACGATAATCAATGTTGGTAAGAGTTCAGGGAAATAGGCAGTCTAATACCCACAAAGTAGCACATATTAGCACACTGGTGACTTGGTAGCTCTAAGCAATCAAAGTGTGCATACCCTTTGATCCAGCAAATAAGCTTTCAATCATTTATCCTAAGGAATAACTGGACAAGCAGCCAAGGGTATATCACAATGCAGTTCATCAAGTGTTATATTTTTATACTAGGAAAACTTTGAAACAACCTAAGTGTCCAACAATAAGGAACTCTTGGGGAAATGGAGGGGATGAGGTCCAGAAAACAGATGGGGCATTGGCATAGGAATGGCAAAGACAGAATAGTCCAGATACAAGTAAGTGGGTAAATTTGATGTTTAGGAAGATGAAGAGAGTTTGTTTTATGTTCTATGCTTCACCCCCCTCCGCCCCTCTGTTACCCAACCAAACTTGGGTCTGCTCGCCTGGGCACAGTAAAGCCAATCTACTGACACTGGGTTGTGGTGAAAGAAAATGTAGTGTTTATTGCAGGGCACCAAGCAAGATTGGGGATGGCTAATGCTCAAGAGGCCGGAACGCCTGATGGCTTTCACGGAAAGGTTTTTAAAGATAGGGTGAGTGAGAGGGTTGCAGGGCACATGATCAGCTTGTGTACATTATTCTGATTGGTTGGTAGTGAGGTAATGGGGAGTCAACATCATCAACCTTCTGGTTCCAACCTGTCTGGGGCCTGCCTACATGCTGGTGGTCAGCATGCAGTTAATGTTTTCCACCTGCGGGGGTTTCAGTATTTGCAAAACAGCTCAAAGGATATGGCTCAGAATGTTATCTTATAGCCCTTGAGAGGAACTAAAGGTATTTGACTTTGTTTAATGGCTAAACTATTATTATTTTGTCTTGCTTGACTGTTTTCCTTTGTTTCTGCATTTTCTCACTTCTAAATTTATTAAATTTATTCTTTGGAACTCGGGGATGGCCTAGGAGGCTAAAGTCTTTCTACAAACAAGAGGCAGGCAGAGGACATGGGGGCAGGGGGTGGTCTGTCCTGGAAAGGCCCCATAAGGTCCTGCTTGGTTACATCTCTAGCTTTCTGAACTAGAAGGCAAGTTTGCCTTCTGAAAGTGAGGGGATAGTGAAATTTGAGTGTCAGGATTGTGGAGAGGGTTTGAAATAGCTATTGCATAGAATGGGAGAAAAACGTGTGGAGAAATATAAAGGATCCCCAGGGTAAGGTCAGAGATCACAAACATTTACCTGAGATAAAAAGAGCCTGTAAAAGAATACAGCAACTATGCACACTACTATATATAAAATAGATAAAAGACCTATGGTATAGCACAGGGAACTATATTCAATATCTTATAATAACCTATAAGGGAAAAGAATCTGAAAAGAATATATAGATAGATACATATAACTGAATCGCTTTGCTGTACACCTGAAACTAGCATAACATCGTAAATCAACTTCAATTAAAAAAAAAAAAGAAAAGAATACAGCAACTTTGAATGCAAATAAATGCAAAATAAAAATTCATTCTATTCAAAGAAAAGGTCTAGTAGTAGCAGGTCTATTCATGAATCCATAGCATTCGGCACAATTACGCAATACAGCTCAATAGGTTCTGGGATTTACATTAGAACTCCCCATTTCATAACTAAAATGTATAGATGAATCTCAAGCCAGACTGGAGGAGTGGGGAGATAAAATGGAAATTAATTCCAACCATAATAGGAACAAAAAAATGTGAAATTAAAGCTTAACAAGAAAACTGCAGATCTCTAAGAAACCTACCAGTTTTGCTGGTAGGAAAAACAGTGTAAAGAATTCTTCCAAAATGAGGGTAGACATTTACTGTAATTTAAATCAAAATCTGAACCAGAAGTTTTTTTAACTTTTCAAAAGGATTCAAAAAATCACCTGATAAAGTCAAGAATAACTTAGAAATGCTTAGAAAAAATACAAGAAATGAAGAGGACCTATCTATTAAGATAGTACATCATGTTTTAAAGGCAGAGTAATTAAATTTGTGAGATATTGATAAAGGATGCAATGAAATAGTCCAGAAGTATGCCCTAGAATATACTTAATTTAACTCACAATTGATCTCATAATTACCACCCACCTCTCACCCTTGGTTGGGAAGAGATCATTTTTTAATAAATGTGTTGAGACGTATGTGCACTTGTTCTTTTGGGGGAAGGGATGTGGCAAGAGAGGAAGGTCCTTAATGTTCTCTCCAACAAAGGAATGAATGGCTCCCCCAGGTTTGCAGGGCCAGCAATATGTACAGGAGACAATAAGGAAAAGATGCCAACTTCCCATGAGAGGTAGTGGCACAAGTTCTGGAGTTTGAATCCTTGTTCAATCCTTGTTACAAATAATTGTTGAACTATTCTAAGAGCTGTAATACAGTAGGAACCAGAGAGAAAAGGTCCCTGCTCTTGTGGAATTTACCCAGTGTTGGGGGCAACAGCTGATAAGTATGTAAACACATACAGGGGAAGAGGTTCTTAGTGATCAGTGCTAAGGAGATTCAGCAGGATACTCATGGATGGAGTTGGAAGGAGTATGAGTCATGGATAGTCCAGACTTTTCTGACCAACTCTGTTTTCCACTGAAACCCGAAAGACACAAAGAGAAAAGTCAGGCAAAGATCTAAAGGAAGGGCTTTCCAGGCAGAGAAAAACATGCAAGGCCTTAAGGTGGAAATGACCTTGACAAGTTCAAGGAACGGCTTAAAGAGCTAGGGTAGCTGGGGCAATGTGGCCAAGGGGAGAGGGCTTGGAGAAGTGAGAGAGGGAGGGAGGGAGGGGCCAGAGCAAGCCAGCGGTGAGGGCCATGCAGAGAACTTTGGCTTCTATTCTGTGTGAGATAGGAAGCACCTGGAAAGGTTTCAGCAGAGACATAACAAGGAGGACCTTACATTTATCAAGATCACCCTGGTTGCCATGTGCCACCTCCTTTCCAAGTGAACATGGAAGGTGGTTTCCTATGTCATTGGGCTACTACAGAGCTGAGCACGTGCCCTGGCAGAGCCCTGGTTACCGCCAACAGTGGGGAAGTGTGTCCAGTGAGTATCAGGAAATAATTTTCTGAGGAACAGCCAGTATGCGAAAGCAAAAGAGATTGACAACCGTGATCACCTCCTCTGCCAGGACAGGAAGTCCTGTCTGCCCTACACCTGCCCGGGCAGGTATGGTCAAAGGCAGTGGCCCCAGCATTCCCCTCCTCTCTCACCGTCACCAGGTCCTGGAGTGGCCTTGCTCAGGTGCCTACATCAAACAACAGGGACTCCACCAAGGAAGGGAAAGAAAATGACCATGGGGAAACATACAGACCAGTGGGTTTAATTCTGGAACTAAACTAAATGTGCAAATAGCACATTTAAAAAAATTCATTTCCGGCTTCCCTGGTGGCGCAGTGGTTAAGAATCCGCCTGCCAATGCAGGGGACACGGGTTCATTCCCTGGTCCGGGAAGATCCCAAATGCTGCGGAGCAACTGAGCCCAGGCACCACAGCTACTGAGCCCACACACCGCAACTACTGAAGCCCGTGTCCCCTAGAGCCCATGCTCCGCAACAAGAGAAGCCACCGCAGTGAGAAGCCTGCGCACCTCAACAAAGAGTAGGCCCCGCTTGCCGCAACTAGAGAAAGCCTGCATGCAGCAAGGAAGACCCAACTCAGCCAAAAATAAAATAAATGAAATAAATAAATTTTTTTAAAAATTCATTTCAATTATCACAATTTTTAAAAATCTTATTTCTTTCATAGGTGGCTTTGACCATCAAAATCTAAATGATTTAAGAACCCAAACATTCCTAGAGGTCCATTCTCTGATCTCCATTACATTTCATGTTTCAATTTATTACATATGCTAATTTATTAGGTTCATGCTCCAATTTCTTTCCACAATTCTGTGCCACCTTCTTTCAAGTCAGTCGTTGGGGATGTGAGTCTGTTCGTGGAGAATGTATTTTGACGGGTTGTAGAGGCTTCGCCGGAGCGCCTTATGTTTCATGAGAACTGAAACATATTTGCATTGAATTTTTCTAGCAGATTTCTGTCAACTATTTAGGAGGACATATGGAGTTTCTTTTCTTACCTTTGAGAAGGAAAAAATACATGAAATCAGGGCATTTGGACAAATTTCCTTGCTTGCTCTGGCGGTTTGATAGAAGCATTTCACAAAGCCAAGGTAGCATCTGTAATGTGGGACAGAAAAGTAATGAGCGGGCTGTGAAGTCTGGATCACACTTAGAGCAGATTTCCTCAGAGACCACATTCTTGTTCACTCTGATTGTTTTTGGCGGCTCCATCTCAGGTAGGCTCAGTAAGGCTCAGAACAGGAGCTGGTCGCTTGGGAGATCTCAAGCTCTGTTGTGTGGCTTGGTCATTGGTGTACAAATCAACGAGCTTGTTCTGATTGATGTCACTTGGTGGAGGCTACAGGCCCTTCTCTCGCTGATCTGTTGTTCATGGATCTGATTATTCAGTTAGATTCTGTTCTTCCATCACTTTCTGCAGTCCATTGGGTCCCAGGAATTATGCAGGTGGAGGAGGTGATGTGGCAGGTGGGAAGGAGTGTGGACCTTGAAGACCAAAGTCTCTGGATTCAAATCTCAGCTGTGCATCTTCTTCCTTGAGCCACAGTTTCTTCGTCTCTCAAGATGGGATGAAAACAGCCACCACGTCAGGTTGTGATGAGGGTTACACGAAATCACGAGAAGCCTGGGGTCAGACTCGGCATAGGAAGGATGCACATTAACACTGAGCTGGCTTCCTTCCTTCCTCTCTTCCTCCCTAAAGGGCTCTCTCAGGAGCAACGTGTCCCAGGAGAGAAGGTGAGGCCCCGTACACATTTTACGCAAGTTGAACACTGAAAGACTTTTCTCCTCTGCCTGTAATTCCTGCATGGGAGCCAACATGTCTTTAGAAGACTCTGTTAAAGTTCTTTCTGTTTCCTGTGCTTCCAGACTGACCCCAAAGTCACACATTAACGGAACCTGCTTGCCCCTCTGCAGGTCCACAGCCTGTGGCTCCCAGTGCAGGGTAGGACCTGTTTTCTGCTACCTGGGTCTTCCTGCCCTTCTCCTGTCTCTGCTCTCTGAGGACAGAGACCCAGGCTTACTCACTTTGCATCCCCTGCAGGGCCCAGTGCAGTGCCGGGCATAGAGCAGATGCTTCCTGAAGGCTTGAATTAAATTAGTGATGATGGGAAATAGTAGATGATGTTTGAGGGCCTGGCTTGTTCGGTTGCCCAGCTAGGCAATGGCATACCTTATATTTATTGCCTATCAGTATGTATGGTTCAGTATGCTCCCTACTGGGAAACGGAGGGTCCTGCGTGCTTGCGTGCATGCGTGCCTGTCTGAGTGTCAGTGTCAGGTTGTTTACTGTCATTTCTCAGGACAAACCATTCTGTATTCTGATATTGTGTCTTCCATTTTTGGTGTTAAGGTATCCCTTCTTTATGACATTATGGTGAAGCCAGACAGTAGTAAACCATGGTGGCTTTTTTTTTTTAATATTCTTACTTAGCAAGAGAAAAAAACTGGGAAACAGCAGCAAAGTTTAACTTTTTTTTTTTTGGTTAAAAAATAGTAAAAAGCATTCTTCAAAACACCAAGTAGTCAAGGAAAGTTGTTTCAAGAACACAGTACAGGACTTCCCTGGTGGTGCAGTGGTTAAGAATCCGCCTGCCAACGCAGGGGACACAGGTTCGATCCCTGGTCCAGAAAGATCCCACATGCCGCGGAGCAACTGAGCTCATGCTAGCCATAGCTACTGAGCCCGCACGCTGCAACTACTGAAGCCCGTGCCCCCTAGAGCCCGTGCTCCGCAACAAGAGAAGCCACCGCAATGAGAAGCCTGCGCACCGCAACGAAGAGTAGCCCCCGCTCGCCGCAACTAGAGAAAGCCCGCATGCAGCAACGAAGACCCAACACGGCCAAAAAGAAAAAAAAAAAAAAAATAGAACACAGTACATAATAAAAGGTGTCTAAGCTGCTGGCCATCACCAGTAATGTGCCCATCTTGAGCCAGCAGGGCAGGTGGGAGAGTTTTGAGGACAGGTGGACAGCTCTGGACCCAAACACTGTGGACACTTGGCATATGCTGACTAATTTCATCTTCTCAACAACCCCTTGAGCTAGATGGTGTTATCTCCATTTCATAGCTGAGGCTCAGAGAGATTAAGTTATTTCCCCAAAATCTACACAGAGTAACCTGAATTTCCCAAGCCTCATGATCTGGTGTGTACAATGAGGAGGACACCTTAGCATCCGTCCCCACTAGGAAACCACAAGACCAGAGCATCCACCCACCCCCACCGTCTCCCTCCATTATCTGGGGGAATCTAGGGGAAAGATCTCCCACATGTTCACAACCAGCCCTCTTATAGGGGCCTGCTCAGGGCCTTCACCAGGCGGCTGCTGCCCAGATCCACCCTAGGAACCAGCCCTGCCCAGGTGCCTTCTCCATAGAGGCTCCAGATCAGCAAGACCAGGGCCAATTTATGACTTTTGTGTGCCCAAGCACTTTTGCCTTTGTGGACCCTTTCCTCCACAAAAAACCATTTAAAATCGTATTTTACAATTGTGTTGGTATAAAGATTAATATTATGTATTAAAACATGTGCCTGGACCTAATAGTTCATTTTTCCTTATGATTTTAAAAGAAATTAAGACATTTTCACGGACCCCCTAAAAGAATGGTGGGCCCTAGGCTCCACGCCTGCTGAGCCCGATGGGTAAGGAGGCCCTTTGCAAGACCCTGCTGATGTGGCAGTCCCCTCACCACTGCCCTCCCTGCTTCATAGATTGACCCATGGACCTCAAAGCATACCGCCTGCTTCTAAATCTCACAAAAACCCTAATGTCAACGTCCCTTCAGCTTCTATCTGTTTAGGTCCTATTATAGGTGTCAGAACAATCCCCGAGGTGGAACTGGGAAATTCCCTCTTCTGCCCCAGAAACCTGTACACATCATTTAATCCTCAAAGCTTTATCCCACATTGTATCAGGTTCTGTCATATCAAGACTTATATCAAGTCACATAAATAGATACCCCAGGCCTCTGTCACAGCCCCAGTTCATCACACACAGCCAGATACTGAATCTGTTTTGGCGCCGCTGAGACTGGCAGACACATGTGCACGCACATGCCCAAGGGTAGAGAGGGGTCTGGGATCAGGCCTCTGTTATTCCACTGTGTTCTCTTCCTATTAAGCCAGGCAGCTAATGAGCCCCTGCTGCTCACATGTTCACAAGCTTGAGCCATTCTGGTAAGCAGCAGTCCCGCTTATTCCAGCTTGAAATGAGTCTGCATTTCTTTGTCCAACACAAAGCTTCGAAATGAATGATGACACTGGAAAATTATCGGGAGAATTTGCGAGGATTGCAAATAAGCAGGTATATCTAGTGTTTAGGATGGAAATATTTTCTTCTTTCGAATTCTAGAGACTCAGAATCTCCCCCTGGCAACACTTTGCATGCTGCATGTCTTTGCAAAACAGTTTATAAGGAAGAGTAAATGGAGGAAGAATTTGTTTCTAGCAACATGTGTTTATAGGAAGAGAAAGGGCATGGCTACAGGATGGAGAGATTGCTCGGGCTCAAGTTTGTGGGTAGTGAGACAAAAAGTAAAGGAGTCTGCTCTGCCCTGCAGTCCCTAGAAAGAAGGGAAAAGATACAGGTGGGATTTTGACGTGGGTCCTGAGCTGGTCTTCTTTCTCAGGTCCATTGACGTGGCCACTGTGGCAGGCCCCCACCTTGGAGTGGTACATCACCTCCTTAAAGGTCTGCATTGGTCCTGTTGTTCGTTACAGTCTGGCAGGAAGCTGAGTCTTTGTCGAGGTTGACGCTTGCTTCTCTGCCTCACTGCTGAGCGATGGAGGAAACACTGGAGGTTTCTCATCACCTTCTGTACCCTGAGCGTGGACTCTTGGTTCCAGCCCGGTGATTGTAAAGTTGACATAATGGATTTGATGTTCCACAAGGGGATGTGACACAGACCGGACCCTAGAGGTGGACACTCAGGCTCTCAGTGGTGACCATGCGTGGTCGGGAGGTCGAGGAGCGTCAGTGTGTCAGAGCAAATACATCCCTGGGGCGTATCAACAGCTGAAAGCTCCTCCTCCACCCTGGAGAAGCCATACTGGCTACGCTGGGCATTTTGAAAGGGAGTCATGCAAGTACCCGGCACTTAATAAATTTCTTATTTAATTTGTGTTTCTTTGATCACTGGAAGGTTGAATTTGGTTACTGCATGAGTCCACTGGCAATTTTCATTCCATCATCCATGGGGCCCTTGGCCACGAGTGTCTTTGAGGCCAACCTTCCTGTTCTGCAACAGCCCCTATTCTGTCAGCTGATTTTCTTCACACTTTCAGGTCTCCCTTATTTGATACCACGGACCTGTCACATTTGATCCATCTTATAATTAACATCTGGAGTAACGTCGGCTGCCGTCATAGAGAGCTTTTTCTGGCTCTGGAATCGTGCTTTGTTTGTGCCATTCAGCTCAGGTCTCTGGAGCTATAAGCAATAAAGCAGGAAGGCTCCTGTAGATTTTCATTTCTCCCACACACAGGGCTCCCTGCCAGCACCTCTGAATCCTCACCAGCTTTTTATCTGAACAAAACCCTGTCCGGTGCTAAATATAGCTTTATTTCACACAATTGTAGAAGGTACTTTCTACTTTTAAATCTAGACTGGGCAGGGAACAGGACATTTACATAACAAGTTGGTGTTAACCCTGTGACAAACCTTCTAATCGCTTACTGGCCTAGTGAGTAAGCTAAGGAACAAGGAGGTTGGATGCCCTGCTCCTGTCACACAGCTAATCAAATCCCAGTTATCTTCACTTCCAGCAGGTGCCCTGTCCACTCCCGCGCTCATATCCAAGCAAGCCCGCAACGCTCCTGTAGAACACGCAAGAACCACCCGATTCCCTAGAGGTGGGATTCATTCCCTGCAAGTGTTTGTGGGTTCCAGTTTGTGTTTCACAATGGAGGGCAGCACTGGGACACCAACCAACCAGAGAGATCTTGACCAGTTTCCATATAATTTTTTTCAGTCACTTCCCCAGCTGGAAGCTGGTTCCCTTCTGAAGGGGACCACAGACCTTCCAAGTGAAGCTGTGGTGCTCTCCACAGACCAACTGCTGGGGACTGCTCACTCTCACTTAATGACAAGTGCAAATACCTTCAGGGGTCAGGAAAGTATGTCACCATGTCAAGTGGCTGGGGTAGAGCTAAAGGCACACTGTGAGGGCAGGGACTTCATCCACTGTTCACTGCTTATCCCAGCACCTGGAGCAGAGCCTGCGAACCACAGGCCCCCAATAAGATATGTATTCAATAGAATGAATGGTGGGGACTGCAGAGAACTGGGAAGTGCTTATCTCACAGAAGGCATTCTTGTCAAAAAAGCATGCATCTAGGCAATATTTGGCTTCCAGCTGGCAACTCCTATGATTGAATAAACAAGGCTATTTCTGGACGGAAAGGAACAATGACTGCCAAGCAACATTGATGTCCAGTTTATCGCTTTGATATTATATGTTCAGTTGGAGTCAAGATGCAGATAACTCTTTCTGTTTAAGCACCTCTGAAGTCCTTCCCATTAATAACATTGGCCCCTTAATGACCCTGGACCAATTGGAGATGTGTGTAAATGTTAACATTTGCCCTTCCATCGTGCTGTGGTCTAACCGTTTTTCCTGAATCCCTTAGTCATACGTCTTCCTTTTCAAAAGATGTACAAAGGCACCTCTTCTATCAAACAAAGGGCAGACTTTCTAAATACAAGCTTTGTTTACTAAGAGAAGGGTACCAAACCTGCTTTCATACATACAACGTTGCCTTTTCTAAAATGGACTTAAGCAAACAGTGGCAGCTATTTCTTGCCAAAAACATTTTGAGTCCAATTCATCTCCAAAACCTGCCACATCAAGTTACAGGATTCTAGATAATGGCGGACAGCCTCTGCAAGTTTTTCCTAAGGTAAAGAGTTGGCTTGGCTCTCCCTTGGACACTTCCCTTATTCTGGTGGGTCTGCGTCACCTTCCTCCATCTTATTTTCCTGATAATCCAGACCCATTTTTTTGGTATGTAGCAAACTCCCTTGAACCAAAAGAAGCATAACTCTTGGGTGAGTCAAGCAGCTATTGTGAAACAGACAGGCTGCATAGGAGCCCTCTGAGCACATGTGCCCTAACCCTAGGATGATTGACCGGTGCCAGGATGAGACCCTAGGATGAGACCATGTACCAGAGCCCAGAGCCAGCTTCTAGACTGTGGACTCAGCCACAGACTTGTCACTTAAACACTCTGATTCCATAGTGAAGTTGCAGGGCCACTGAAAACTTCCTCTAGTGAGATAAAACCTGCAGTAGAATTTACTTGGGGAAACAAACTTTGCAAACCAAGTCAGAGCTATCACTAATATATTTTGGCCAGAATATATGAATCAGATAGATACCTTGGGAGGTACCAAAGGCATTAAAATTCCAGGCTTTCTTGAAACACTTCACTGGTTAAAAATATGCCCATGGGCAATATTTGACTTCCAGTTTACAAACCCAGTGATGGGCTAAGTAAAATTGATTGTAGATGGACACCATTAGTGCCAAGCAACATTGATCTCCTGCTTACTTCTTGGTGCTCTATGTTCAGATGAACTCAAAGATGCAGATAATTCTTTGTGGCTGGAGTACCTCTGCTCCATTAAAGACCTTGGCCCAGATTTGGACTGACTGTAATTTTGAGCCATGAATATAAAAACTAGAAGTGACTTGTATCAGTTAGAAATATATTCAACCACAAATAACAGAAAATCCAGCCAATAGGGGCTCCAACAGGTAGGGACTTATTTTGCACACATGTATCAAGGTGTTCAGAGGCAGTTCAGCTGATCCAGTGCTATGTGGGCTCAGGCTCTTTCAGTCTTTCTGATCCACCTGACCCAGCACTTTGGTATCATCCTCACTCTTGTTGGCTTTCTAACCGCAGACCTATGATCAAGGCAGAGAGAAGTGGGGGCAGGAGAGCATCAGCTGCATCTGTTCACCTGATTAGGAAAACAAAAGCTTTGCTAGAAACCCCTCAATAGACTTTCCCTTCAGGCTCACTGATCAGAACGATGTCACATGACTGCCCCTGGCTGCAAGAGAGGCTGGGAAATGCAGTGTATTTTCTGTTCAGCCTTAATGGTGGGGGAAGATAAGGAAGAATGGGCTTGAGAATAGATGTGGGTGAGCCAACAACACAGTAGCTACCAGAGACTGCAGAGAAACTCTTTCCAATCCTCTCAATGTACAGATGACAAAACTGAGTTCCAGAAATGGGAAGTAGCCTGGCCAAGGTCCCATATCTAGATGAAGTTACAGCCAGATCTAGAGCCCAGGTCTCCTAACTCTTCATCCATAAAGCTACCCACTGGACCACATCGTGAATGTAGTTTGACAGAGTCTGTGACTGAAGCTCTGTTGAGGAAAGAGAATATCATCCAGAAAACGAGGTAATGAATATGAATCTATCAGCAGTGGGCAGAGGACCTAGTAGCTTCCACTTGAGCTCTCCTTCCTCTCTCCCTAAGAATCTGAAATAATTCATTGTGAGTCAAAGAAGCTAAGCCAAGTTACATCAGGCCTCCTCTCAGTCCCCTCAGACTGGGTAGATTTTTTTAGTGTCTCATTCCTTTGGCACATTGATGTTTGTGTGTGTTATGAAACAGAATCGATCTCATTATGAGCACCATGATAATGTAGAATTTCCATGTCATTGTTAATGTTGTTCTTGTCTTCTATCCCCTTCTGTTATTGGACCAAACAGAAGTATTCTGCTGTTTCTCTCTGCAACATCTCCACAGAAGTCCTGAAAGTCATCAACGCCACGGAGGAGTTGATAGCAGAGTCTACAGGGCCCTGGGAGTTCCCACCTGTCCCTCCTGACAGAGAGAAAGGGACGTTTCCTCTTGGAACAGACCAAGTGAGACTGGATGAGCAGCTGACTTCCCTGGAAGAAAATGTAAGACAGTGTGGATATGCTCTGTCTAGGGCACACATGTCCAAAGGAGAAGCTGATGATGTTGTAACTCTTCACAAAAAGGGCAAGGACACAAATATACTACCACCATAGCAAATATATTCTCAGAAGGGTCTTAGACTGGGTTCCCCAGAAGCAGACCCCAAGATGAAGATTTCTGTGCAAGTGATTTATAAGGGAAATGCTCCCAGGGGAAGACTGGTAAGGGAGTGGGGAGAGGGAAGAAGCCAAGCAAAGCTATGATCTTAGACAAAAAGTAGCTTCAGCCCGATCCTGCAGGCAACTCCGGGGTGTAAGTTGCATCTCAGAGTTGTCCTGACCTAAGGCAAAGGAACTGGCCCTTCCTACAGCCAGTGGGCACCTCAGTCTCTCTGCATGCAGGCAAAGTGTCTACAGTAGCTCAAAAGCCGTTTTTGCATAGATCTGAGCTGTTGGAAACAAAAGCACACTGCAGCTTGGGAGCGGGGAGGGGAGTATGCAGAAACTATATAAGGGATCTGTGGGGATCCAGGTGGAGCACTGCCAGTGCCACTACAGAGAATAAGAGTGGTTGCCAACAGAACTTAGGTTACTACAGAACTGGTCTGCCCTGCTTCACAGATATGTCTGCTCATAATGGATTTTTCTGTCCTTCCAACTGGTGAGGAAAGAAAGAATGTAATAGATTCTTACATATAAACACCTACCATCATTTTTAAGACTTCAGTAAAGGTCTGATGAGAATTTTCCAACAATGCAAACCAGGGGTGACACAGAGAAATCTGGACATTAGCCACTCAGGCCATCGTTACCATCACCAGTTGGCATAGTCCCGATGTCAAATCCAGTCAGGTGATTCCATCTTTCCAGACCCAGCAGAATCAACCCTAATTTGGAGATGCTCTAATGAATGGTGTTCTCAGAAACCAGGAAATGTTATCAGAGAGATTTTTTGCCAGAAGTTGAAACAACAACAAATCAAAATGACTCAAGGTAAACAAAAAAAAACAAACAAAAAAAACATGCCAATAGTAGTTTCACTTTGAAAGTAGAAGACTCTCTCCCTTTGGATTCCCATAAAACCTAAGCATATGTCTGCCTCACTTTGTTGCCCTTTCTGTTCACTTATATATCCCCTATTAGATCAGCACCATTGACATTTTGGATTAGATAATTCTTTGTTGCGGGGCCTGTCCTGTACGTTGTAGGATGTTTAGCAGCATCCCTGGTCTCTACCCACTAGATGCTAGAAGCTGCACCCTCCTAGATCTGACAATCAAAAATGTCTCCAGACATTGCGAAATATTAGCGGGAGCATGGGGGAAGAGTAGGGCACGGTCATGCCCAAGTTGGAAACCGGATATATAAATTCCTATAGAACAGGACCTGCTGCCTTTCCTGTCTATAGCCCTAGCCCTTGGCCCTGAGCCTGACACAGAGGAGGTGTGCAAGGAATGTTTATCTGATATATGATTACATCAGATGAATAAAATCCTTTTTTAAAAGAAATGTTTTACTTCTAATGTGCAGGTCTCTGTTCTTTAAAAATGCCTATAATACAATTCTTTCAGGTGCTGATAGTCCTAAAATGGCCCTAATCCTGCACACACAGAATTGAAAAGATTAAAATAAAGATATGGTTCACCAGGAAAGGGAGGCATTTTTTTCTTTTTACAAAGTATGGTATCAAAAAAACTTACAATGCGTGTAATAATCTAGATTTAAATGACAAAGGTCAGCACACTGAAAGCAAAGACAGCATGCCTTTTTTTCCCCCTCTAAGGAGTTTACTGAAAAATACAATGGCCTTGGCAGAGTTTTCATTTTGTAAGATCCTTTTATTGTACATCATGTTTCTTTTTGTGGGTTCATTAACACTTTGAGTTCGAAACACATCTACTTAGCCACTGATTCAAGACGTCAGAAACACCAGCAGTGGGAAGCTGGGGATTACAACTTCCTGCTCCGTGTCCAGCCCCTCTAAGATGCCTCTCCTGTTCTCACAGAGTTAACTGCCTACTTCCACCTCCTTCCCTACCCCAACCAGCTTTTCAAATTTCACCTCCGAAGAGATTCCATCTTTGTTCCTTTGAATTCTGTGGGTCTTTGAGTCACAGAAGGGATGACTTTTTTTTTAATCTCTTTAGTTCACCAGATCACAGAGCCATGGGCAGGTTGCTTGCTCTGCTGTTTTCCAGGATGGAATTCAGTTGAGCAGCAGGAGAGGGGCAGGGCTGATTCTTAAACTGGCCTCTGGGTGCAGCTGATTTAATTAAACCAGGGCTTTTGTCTATGTTCTAAAGAGCGCTCCTGCTCCTCATTCCTTCGCTGCCTTTCTCCTTTGTGCTGAGGAGCCCCGGGACTGGCAGAAATAGAAATGGCAACACTTAGTCTGCCCTCTGAACACTGGCTTCTGCAGACCAAGCCGCTGAGATAAAAGAGAACATCCTCATTTGCAAGAGAATATTCATCTTTAAGAAGTCTTATGAAGATTTCAGAGCTACGTAAGATAAAACAAAAAATATCACATTCATATGTCTAATCTCCTGTTTTCATAAACTGCCTTGTTAATCCACTTAATTAGGGTAGGGCATGGGGATTTTAGAATTTCCTTAGTCTCTTAGCTTTGACACTTCTCACCTGCTGCCTGGCTGTGAAATCAGCTCTGTCTCCCCTAAAGGTGGGAGAAACCTCTGACCAATGCCAGCCTCCCCTGCACACACAGTGGGGACTCAGTTTCTCGGACTGAATGCCTGGGGAGCTCTGAAGCACAGGGTTCTACTGTACCTGTAGGGGTCTGCCTGGGAGAGGAAAGTTTCAGGAAGAGAGTATTGACTCAGGTGTGGGCAAGGATAAGGGGTGCTGTAGTGCCCAGAGAGTAGCAGTAGGAGGAAGTGGTCACCACCCCCAGGCAGTATAGCCCAGGGAGAACTGGAGCCTGGAAGAGCGCCCCCTAGTGGGAGCTGTCGCCGTGGAATCCAGGAAGGGAAAAAGCAGGGGAAAAAAGGCTCTTACTTCTTTCTCCTCCTGCCTTTGATCTCCTGCTGGTGCTTCCCATTGGCCAAACCCATCCCAACCAGCAAGGGAGCCTTGGTGGTAAAGTTTGTATATGTTAGCGTCACAGAAAACAGAGAGCAGAGCATAATGGAAAATGGATCTAGGGATCAACAGAGAACAACAAGTATGACCATTTTCAGACCTGTGGTGTGAATGGTAGGGGCCCACCAGGGCCACCTTGTGGATTTATGCAGGGTTGTGAGTGGGAGGGGTGAGTCGGCTCCCTCACCCTCCCACCCCCATCTAAGGACCTTCCTCATTCTTATCTTTCCTAAATGACAGAGACCACCTGGGGTACCCCATAATTCCCAGCCACAGAGCCAATGGAGCAATAGTCTTAACTTCCCTTTTACTTCTGCCTTATAACTCCGGCAACCCCAAATACGTTGTAGTATACAACCAGTGGCAGCAGGCACAGTGGGACGGCCAAGAGGGGACCCAGCTCTGGCCCAGAATCCAAGATCAGGCAGAGGAGGCTGATCTTCCTTCTCAAAGCCCTTGTACAACCCCCATAGCACAGGAGAGGTAGAACTTCTAGAAGTGGTCATGGCTCTCTGCTCTCAGAGAACAAGAAAAGAAATACTATCTGTTACTGTCTAACCTTAGTCCCCTAAAGTATATGTCATGGACGCCAAGTCCAACAAGATGCTCTAAGATCAAATAAGCTTGAGAAACCCATATACTCTTTCTAGGAAAATTGAGATACATCTTAGCACATTAAAGACCCTGAGAAGTCCTGCAATAAAGAAATCTGTTTAATGTTCTTTATTCTAGGCGCTTTGACCATAAAGTCCTTCCTTTGAAACACCTATTCTCATCCCTTGAACCACTTTGAGAAAGGCTTGTTGAACCAGGAGCCAGTCAATGGGGTCACAGGCATCAGTGACTAGAGTTTGGAGAGGACTTGGATTACTCAGACATAGTAACCATACTTCTCACCAAAAGTGGACCTTAATTAAGCAAGCAACTCCAGGTTAATGTTTTTCAAATGGGTTATTTTTAAGACTAGAATAACAATTTCATTATATTGCATGTTAATTTTTGTTATTTCAGCCCAGCCACAGAGCCAATATTATGGCCATCTATAACCACAGTAACTCTAGTACCTTTATGCCAACGTTTGAAATATAAATCGTCGAAACATTCCAATCGAGATTAAGTATCACAGCATCGTAGGGCAGGGTGGATAAAGGCATGAAATCTGGCACCAGCCCTCTGGCTCAGTAAATACCTGTCATGATCATCATCACCATTGTCATCATCCTCTAATCCTTTAGGTGCCATGACCTTGCATGTAAGTTCCTGTTGAGGAGGTGTCAGTGCCAAACCACTGAACCTCCCTATCCCCCTAGTGCCAGGAAAGCAGGCTTTTAGGGAACACAAAGTAAAAGATGAACATTCTGGCCTTGCTGAGAACTTGGAGCGATTTCATATTGCTTTGTCTTGGCAGAGAAAGTAAGGAACGTTAGTGGATGACCATGCCGGTGACAAAACAACAAGGTGCTATTAAGTTGATACAACCATAGGGTATGACGACGTTGAGTTTTGCATGTTTCTGGAAATATCAAGGTCCTGAGACCAAAGATGTGTCAAGTCATGTTTAACCATTGCCACACTTAAGTTATTCATTTCATTTAAATTCCAAATTTAGTTTCATTGTGCAAAGCTATAAGTTTATGTTTTAGTTATCTTATCATAATGAATTCCCCTTTTTTTGGTGTGGGTACCAAAAGTGTAATATCCAAACTCAAACTGTGGTGGCCATCTCTCTGATCTCTTCCTCCTCTCTCCTCTCCTCTCCTCTTCCTCCTCCTCCCCCTCCTCCCTTTCCTTTCCCACCTCCTCCTCCTCCTCTTCTCCTCTTATTCTATTTTCAACTCTCTCTTCAAGTTTTCTTCCCCTCTGAAGATAAGTTTTTCAACCTCACAACTTTTGAGAGACAAATTTTTAATGATTTCTCCACTCAAATAGCTTTGAAATATTCATTTCCTTCATGTGACAAACAATAAAGTGTTTCTTGTTTTGAAGATGAGGAATAAATGGCTATATTAAACTGTGAAGATCTTTTAGAAACAGAAGTTCTCTAATACTTGCATATGACAAAGAAATATAAAACTAAGGGCAAAGTGAAATAAGGCAGTTGCCAGCAGACATTTGACTCATGACCCCTGTATGACCGATGAATCACCCAACTTGATGTCCGCTATGTCAGTCACTGCTGGAAGCTCCCACAGCTAATTGTGCCTGGTGACGCACAGTCAAATTTGCTCTCATCAAACCTGCACCTGCCTTTGCTCCACTCTGAAATGTTTTGTAAAATTGCCAGTTTTCACGCAGATGCATGAATCATGCCAAGGAATTGACCGAGTTGGAGCATCTCAGGATTCTTTGCCCTCCTCACCAACACTCAGCATTGCTCAGTGCAAATGACCATGCATGATCTGTGTGCACTGCTCTTGGCTTGCCTAACTCTGTTATACTTTTAACTCAAGTTAAAGGAACTGTTAAAGGAGTGACCGTGCATATCATTCAACTCAACTCTAAATGGCTGTGATTACATGTTTAGAGCTTTATATACATTGATTAAACCTCATGAACCTGTTTAAGTAATTGCCTTCTCTAGATACATTTGGTTCCTTGTGTTGTCCACTGTTTCATCATGTTATTAATTAGGCTGAAGGAGCATTTGTTTCACTCACCCTGTCCTCAGCCTAAATTATTCCAACGATTTTACTTTCTGTTTGCCCACTTTTACGAGAATCACCTTATAAACTCATAAACCAAAGTAATTTTTCCTTTAATTTTCCCTCAAATTACTTCCTTTATCTTACTTTCTCTTTAGTCTTCAGGAGCTCTCAAAAAACTGTCTTAATTGATCATAGATTTTATATGCTTCTCAACATCACACTATTTTCTAAAAAATAAGGTATTTTCCTACTACATACTTCAGGTTCATTTTCATTCCCTTAACCTGATTCAAGCAACTTCACGGTACTTAATCAGAGATAATTCACGCAAAATTTGTAATTGTTTTAAATTAATTTCCCCACTTTCATGTCTTCTGAATTTTTCCAAATTACTAACGCCAACCAAAATTTTTATTGGAAAAACTACATCATGAGTTTTTCTCTTTGTTTCCTCTATCTTGATATTGTGGTTGTTATAGTCCCTGGACAAATTCACAATTTATGTAGCTGATGTCATGTATTCTTGTACTATTTTATTGTATTTTTAAAATTTACAAACTACTTTTTTTTGCAGGAAAGTTTGGGGGAAGAGGAGGTGTGGTTGACAGTGAGGGGGTGGCAAGACCTTATGCTACCACTTAAGTGTGAAGAATGTTTATAAATGGGGGACTCCCTGTCTCTTTCTCCCAATGTTGAGTCTAGTTCTCTCTCACTCCCCTGAATTATGGCATCCCCTGAAGGGGCCCCACCAGTCCTGGGTCCACAGACCTGAGCTCAAAGGCCATGCCTCCTCTATAGGTGTACCTGGCGGCAGGTACCGTGTATGGACTTGAAGGCCAGCTGAGTGAGCTAGAGGATGCTGCCCGCTGCATCCACAGTGGCACTGATGAGACTGAACTGGCAGATCTGGAGGACCAAGTAGCCACGGCAGCAGCCCGGGTCCACCATGCTGAGATCCAGGTAAGAACTCTCCTCTCTGCCCAGATGGAGGACTACCGGGCAAAAGGAGAGGGCACCCCATCTTCCACAAGAATCATTTCAAAGCCTTTGTATCTATCAGTTCCTGCCATCTCCAGCAGACTTTTCGTGGACATGGTCCTTCCAGGTGGATTCCACCAAAGCCTCCTTTTTTAAAGTGCAGCCTTCCTCTCCCCAGATTATGACCTTGATAATATATCTCTTTAAAACCTATGCCATTTTCCTCTTTGACAAATTCTCTGACCCTTGCTATAGAGGCTCCCATTCCATCCCAAGACCACCCTTCCCTAACCTTTGTCACACTGGTTTTTTTAAAAATATTTATTTATTTATTTATTTATTTGGTTGTGCCAGGTCTTACTTGCTGCAGGTGGGCTCCTTAGTTATGGCATGCGAACTCTCAGTTGCGGCATGCATGTGGGATCTAGTTCCCCGACCAGGGATCGAACCCCGGCCCCCTGCATTGGGAGCGCGGAGTCTTATCCACTGCGCCACCAGGGAAGTCCCATCACACTGTTGATTACCTATTTAATGCCAGGTTTCCCCACAACAGACTAAAAGCTCCTTGAGGACAGGACTCTAGCTATCTAGCTTAACACAATAACTCCAGTTATTGTGCCTAGCATAACACCTCACAGAGGTTTGGGCCTCAATAAAAATGAGATGAATAAATAAATGAAAAACGAAGTGTAGATTTCTTAGACCAATATTTTGCATGATTTAGATATGGCTGTTTTAGAACTAATTACTAAATTATCTATAACTTTCTGAAGATGCTTGTTTGCAGTTTTCATGGATATTCTCTTGGCTTCTGACTCTGGATCAAAATGGACTGTGGACTAAGTAACTGATTCTCAAACTGGGGTCCATGGACATATACATACTCAGGGACCCACAAGAAATGCTGGTCTCTGCAGCATAAGCTCAGCGTAGACCCCTGGTTCACTGATATTTCTGTAGACCCTGCATCTTAAAACTGCATCCTCTGGAGAATGGGGATCAATTGAAACCATCTCTGGATAGAGAAGATGACAGTTTTGGGTGATAATTTTTTTTTATAAATTTATTTATTTATTTTTGGCTGTGTTGGGCCTTCGTTGCTGTGCATGGGCTTCTCATTGAGGTGGCTTCTCTTGTCACAGAGCACAGGCTCTAGGCGCGTGGGCTTCCGTAGTTGTGGTGCGCAGGCTCAGTAGTTGTGGCTCGCGGGCTCTAGAGCACCAGCTCAGTAGTTGTGGCACACGGGCTTAGTTGCTCCGCGGCATGTGGGATCTTCCCGGACCAGGGCTTGAACCTGGGTCCCCTGCATTGGCAGGCAGATTCTTAACCACTGCACCACCAGGGAAGTCCGATAATTATTTTTTAAATAAATATTTTTATCTTAAAGAATCAAAAATCACAACAGCTGCTCATATCATTCAGCACTCTTGAGAATGGGAGGGAACCAGTTCTGTGCTAGGAATGGCCCAGGAATGGTCTCATCACAGATGGCCCTGTTGACTGTTTATTACCAGCAAGAATGGCTGAAGAGCAACTCTCCTCAAAAATCATTTCCCACAAATGCTGCTCAACATTTAATCAATTTATAGTTAATGTTATATAAAGTAGAATCAAATCATTTGTTTTCTGGGGGTATATTTTGCAGCAAATACTTCTTGAATGGTTTAGCAGGAAGTAATATTGTTTATGGGTGTTTGGGAGGGTTTTATTGGATAATTAGTTATTCATGCTTCCAAATTTCTCTAGGCTTAAATTATTGGAGCCATGTTTTATGGCAGAAAATCCTGGAGTACAAAATGTCCATTTTCCATGTGTTTGAATGTGCCTATTAATTTATCATTCATTGTTAAATATTATAATAATGTCATTAATAATACCTAATGTTCAGTGAGTCTTACTGGGGGCCAGGAGTTGGGCTTAACCCTTGAACTCATTATTGTATTTAATCCTTTCAGCATCCCCATGAGGTGGCTATTGTTATTTTTCCCTTTTTATATCTGGAGAAAAGGAAGCTCAGAATGGTTAAACTGAAGTCAAATAGCTAAAAAGTGATGAAGCCAGGATTTTAACCTAAGTCTTTCTGGCCTCAGAGCCCACTTTCTTCACCAGTCTGTGCTGTGTGGTTTCCTGAAAAATGTGCTTGTCCTGCCCTCAGGTATATATCCACTTGCATAAGAGTCCTTACTTTGCATGGGAGGTTGTCAACCTTGCCATCATCTTTATGGCTCTTTTCAATGTGGGAACCTTTATTAGTGTGGAGACTCTCCTTGTCCTATAGTTGCTGCCAGAGAAGGAAGATTCATTCCCTGTTATCTGTTCTTGTCCAAAGCAGAGTCTCACAGAAGATGTCACAGAGGGTACCCTGCAGGATGGTAGGAGGGTCCCACTGGAGGGTAGATGTGCTGAATTGTGTTCTTAGATTAGGTCAGATTCTAGGGTTGTTTTCACCTTGGAGTTAACCTTTGGGACTCCAAGGTGAAAGCAACCCTAGAATCTGGCCTAATCTGACAGGATTGCCCGGTGCTGAAGCCAACTGCAGGATGATGCACAGGCAGCGTGCTAAGGATGCTGTCCACTGCGTCCTGCAGGGTCATCTCTGTGGGCATTCCTGGGGAAGGTCTCTCTTAACTCTTAATATCAAGAAAAGCTATTCTTCTGAGTACTTGGTCTTTATCTTGTGGACATAGAGTCGTAAAATGATCTTTTTGCTTTGGATCCCAGGAAACCCAGAGCAGAATTGGTCATCCCCTTCTAGCAAGTGTAAGGGTCACTGGATATGCATTCTTAGGAATTAATGGAACACAGTTAGATACAATGTGATAGATGGATGGATGGACAGATAGAGAGATAGAGAGATAGATAAACAAAATGTAGGCAAAATCAGCCCTCGGCAGTCTCCCTTCCTCTTTCTGCAACCTTTGCCCTGTGGACTAAAACTGGAAAAATTAACCCTTCTTATTCTACAGCCTGGCAGTCAGCAAATCAGGAGGTCAGCAACTTGCTCTCCCACTGACCTGTCTCCTAGGGCCCTCTGAGCAAAGCCCTCCATCAAAACTGCTTCCAGGAAAGAATGTGGGCATCTAACCCACATCAGTTGCAAATGACTGATAAAAGTTTATGCAATTTATTGGTCTACAAACCAAAGGAACGCCATTCTCAGTGTGAAATTTGAGGAATGAGAATAGGAAGGCATCTGGGGGCTAGGAAGGGACAGGGGCTGCACAGTGGCCCCTTCTGGGGGCTGGCTGCTGGGCAGCTTGGATTCTTTCACCAGCTGCCACAGTCTTGGCCTTTACCTGCCTCCTCCTCCTTATCTGAGTAAGATTGCCGCTCCTCTGGGTTAGGGGAAGCATCTCCCATATTTGCTGACCTTTCAGACCTTCTCTCTGCACTTCCTATAGCAGCTATCCCAATGGGCTTTGTCCAAAGAAGCCCTCAGTAAATGGCAGCAGAATTAGAATTAGTCTTGTGCAGCACAAAATAGCTTAGGGACAGGGGAGGCAATGGAGACGTCGGGGCAGCAGGGCCCACTTTCAGGTTTCCTGTCTGATGTCCCAGCACCACTCAGGCTGTGCCGTCTCAGCAGGATGGCTGTGATCCCAGCCTCCTCCCTCGACTCTGCCAGCCTCCTCCTGCCTCCTCCAGTGTCCCCCATGCCAGGCCTTGGCAAGGCCTCTGAGAAGGGGGCAATGTGGCAAGATCATGAGCAGTGGCATTAATGCTGAGCTCTGCTGTGAGATGTTGGGTGTGTCACTCATCCCTCTAAGCCACAGTTTCCTCATCTGTAAAACCAAGAGAATGGTACCCATGTCACAGGATTATAAACGAAGCATGAAGAGTTCATGTATTTACAGCACTCAGCATGGCAACGGCACATAGTAATGCCCTTTCCTAAGAGGAGGGACCGTGTTTTCTTCACCCCTGCGGACATGGATGGACCGGGGTTCTTTCCTGGTGCTGAGTGGGCTCTTGTTCTCTATATCTACCTTAAGACATTGTTGGAAAAAAATCTGAGCTCCTTCTGACCTACTGATATTATAGTAAAGGAAACTGATGCCCAGAGAGAGAAGGGAGTTTCTCAAGGCCACTTGGCCTCTTAATAGAGGAAATGGACTTGAACCAGGGGCTGCAGGGCTTCCCTCCTAAGACCTGGTGCTGTGGTTTTGGATTCAGGGAGTCACAGAAGAAGGAAGCAGGACCTATAAATCATACTTGCTTTTCAAAGCTCACATCGTGTTGTCTCCCTGGGAAGCCTTCCCTCACCCCCACCCCTACCCCTATGCTGAGCCAGATGGCCCCGGGCCATCGTGCCCATCGTGCCCTGGGCTTCCGTTTTTCCCTAGGGGTCCTCTGACAGGGGTGACATGCTCTAGAGCTAACAAATGGAAAATTAAATTTACAAAGAAAGGCCTGTGGTTTATTTTCTCACTACAGTACTAAATAGAGAAGTGCTTGGTGGAAGTTGAATGAGTGAATGAATGAATGAGCATATATCAAAGCAGATTTGTTCTTTATAGAGTCATAATACTTTTAACAAAGATTCTCCCCCTCCTGGGCTTTCTCCCTACTGATTCTGCCTTTCTGTTGCATTAAGATTTCTGATATTGAGAGCCGGATTTCAGCCCTGACCATTGCAGGATTAAACATAGCACCCTGTGGGCGCCTCACAAGAAAACGAGATCAGAAGCAAAGGAACCAGGTGCGTTTGTCCCTCACTCCCTCTGCTGGAATATTGCACGATCTGGAAAATGTAGAAGATAAAACATCTCTGGCTTTGCAAAGGTGTACTGATTCCTGTGTTCTGTTTGTAGGTACAAACCATAGACACATCAAGGCAGCAGAGGAGGAAACTCCCTGCTCCACCAGTGAAAGGTATGCTTAAATCAAACCACAGAGCCACCAAAGCATTAAGCCTGACTCACTCACTTAGAGTAACTCAGAGATCTGAGTTTGAGGACCAGATCTAATGGGGTGTTCTCACCCAGAATTGCCCTTGTGGAGAGTCTATCTTGACTTGAATCCCTCCAAGAGGCAGACCCTGGGACAAAGATGTGATTTGGGAGGTAATTCCAAGAAACACTGATAAGGGAAGAGAGAAAAGATTCAGGGAAGGAAATTAAGCCAATATAATGTACTTTAATTAGTAGTTTGATGCTTTGGGCAAATGAGGCTAACCCCTGCTGGGGACTTCCGGGAGACAGTTATCAACCGCACCTCAGAGTTTCCTGCTCAAAGAATAGGAAGATGAGATATTTCAACTCTCATCTTTGCTTGAAGGTTATTTCTGGTAGGGGCATTAACTCCCTGGTACTTCTGACCCACCCCATCATTCCTGGGCCAAGAGAGAGTGGTGATGCCTGTAGTAGGATGCTGTCAGAGTGGGCTGGAATGGTGACTGTCAGGCAGATGCGGGAAGGACACCAAAAGCATCTAACAAAGAGCCCAACCTAGAGAGATTCCAGCAATGCCAGTCTATCACCCTTATCTACTGGACATTTTCAACAATTTCCCTAGATTCAGAAGCCACAGAATGATGATGCCAAACTAGAAATTTAGACCTGCAAATTAGAAGAGTAGAAAGTCAGAAGATATATGTTTGAGTCCTGGTTCCACCATTCATTGTTCAAAAAATGTTTACTCAATGCCTACTTTATATTCCCCAGAGCCCTAAACAGTTAAAATATATTACAGATCCATGATCCCTTACTTGAAACCCTTTAGAAACGTAATATGGTACATGTACTGTGTATTTCATGACAGCCCCCTCCCGTGGCGTCTGGAGTAGCGTCTGATAAACACATTAATATCCTTGCAGCAAAGCGTGACAATGTTCATGCTCCATGAGAGGGACAAGGACTTGAAATGGCCACTTAACAGTTTAAGTCAGGTTTTGCCATCAGGCAATTTTGACTCCAAAGTTGTAAAGATTTGCTGTTTTTAGAGCCTTTTATATTTCAGAATTGCAAATAAGAGTTTGTAGACTGTATTGGATTATCTCCAAGCTACATTTTCCTAGAAAGCCACCAACGATGCCTTGATTTATTTGGTCCACCAATAAATAAATAAGTAAATAAACAGAACAAAAAGTTTCCACAGTCAGACCTATGGACCAGAATGAGATGCCAGTCTAGAACAAAAATCTGGGTAATCTGGACACCTGGTCTTTCTTCCCTAACCATCAGTCCAGCTTCTGGATAATACTTATTCCTATGTGTTTCTTTTTAGCTGAAAAAATTGAGGCATCTTCAGCAACCACCATTAAAACATTTAACCGCAACTTCATTCTCCAAGACTCCTCGACAAACAAGACTAAAGAAAGGAAAAGCACTACCAAGGATTTGATAGTAAGTCATCTCTATCTTAATGCCAATTACTGTCACTGTTGATGGCACCTCCATTCTGTAGCCCTTCTTTCTGTAGGTCCCCAGTCAGAGCCCCAAGAAGCATCCTTCCTGCATGGTCTCATGGTCTGTTGGTTGGGTGGTGGGGGTCCTTATATTGCTAACCTCTTGGGTATGTGGATACATCCTGTCAATTATATCTCCAGCTCCTTGTATGAACCAGATTTAATATAAGAGAAATAAAAATATGTAGACAGAAATATAAGGTCTGATTGAGGTATAAGAGATTTTATTCTGTTTTTGATTCTTATTCACTCTTCCTTAAATTTCTTCTAAGCCATTAATTACTTGTGTTCCAGAAAAAAAGTCAGCAGCTGCCCATAAATGCGGCAAAGGAAGCGACAGTGGATAATTTGCATAAACCTGGAGATCATATAAGAAGGCTAAGGGATTATTACCCTAACACCAACACATGCTTCAGAATTTTGCAAATGCTTGATGCTGCTTATATGGGAGGTGAAGACCCAGCTAAACTGCCTCAGTGATACCAGTTATGCTGAGGGGGCAGACAATGGCTGGGTGACAAGATTGAAGCAACGAAAGGCAAAACCTATTCTGTTGCCTTTTATGCATCACCTGTCACTCCCTTCCCATTCCTCCCCCTCACTGTCCCTGTGTCATGAGCACAGAAGCACCAGATAATGGCATAATGGTGGGCATGCCCTTTTGAATTACAAGTTACTGCATCTTTTAGGTACCATATGGCAACAGTGCTGGCCACTGCCTTTGCTTCATTGGCCAGCCGTTACCCCTGACCTTTCAAAGTCCAGTTACCTGGCTCCTGGCTGTTACTTCAAAGAGCTAAAAAGAAGCATTATCACACTAAAAGGGCAGACCACTAGGGCCAGGGAAGGAGTCTGTTATAAATAAGATAGTTAAAAATAAATTACCTTAAGGGAAAGTGGAGGGTGGAGAAGAGGGATAAATTAGGAGTTTGGGATTAACATATATATAAAATAGATAACCAACAAAGACCTATTGTATAGCTCAGGGAGCTATACTCAATATTTTGTTAACAACCTATAAGGGAAAAGAATCTGAAAAAGAATATATATATATATGTGTGTGTGTGTGTATCTGAATCGCTTTGCTGTACACCTGAAACTAACACAACATTGTAAATCAACTATACGTCAACAAAAATTTTAAAAATAAAAAAATTTTAAAGGATAAAGCTCCAGATCCCCCTCTCTTAAAAAATAAAATAAAATAATAAATAAATTACCTTCCATAGATGTAGAACATAGATCAATGGTTGCCAGGGGCTCTGGGGAGGGAGAATAGGAAGAAATGCTTAATGGGTAAGAGGTTTTACTTTAGAGTGATGGTATGTTTTGAAACTTGATAGAGGCAGTGGTTGCGCAACATTGTGAACGTACTAAATGCCACTGAATTGTTCATTTTTAAATGGTTAATTTTATGTTTTGTAAATTTCACCTCAATAAATTATTTCTTAAATATATTAACTTTAAATAACACTGAGAGGTTAAAAATGAAAGAATAGACAACATTCTATGCTAAATAAATGCAAACAAAAAAGAAAAGGCAGGAATACTACTTTCAAACAAAGAATTCAAGGCAAGAAGCACACAGTAGAAACAGGGAGGGAGGGTGTTTTAGATACTGATAAAGTAAGTAAATCATGAGACTTTCTTGAATTGGCAAAACAATAGAGCAACGCAATCTAATGTGCCATGGTTGATGACTTTAAAATTCCCTTATCAGCCCTTGGAAGCCCAGTACACCAGAAATAAATACAAATTAGATAATTTGAATAGTGTAATTATTAAGCTTTAATTAAGAGGGACTTCCCTGGTGGTCCACTGGTAAAGAATCCACCTTATGAAATAATGGAAATGTTCTATATCTGCAGTGCCCAATATGGTAGCCACCAGCCAGAAGTGGCTACTGAGCTCTTGAAATGTAGCTACTGCCTTGGAGGAACTGATTTTTAAATTTTATTTAATTTTAATTAATCTAGGGCTTCCCTGGTAGCGCAGTGGTTAAGAATCTGCCTGCCAATGCAGGGGACACGGGTTCGAGCCCTGGTCTGGGAAGATCCCACATGCCGCGGAGCAACTAAGCCCGCGAGCCACAACTACTGAGCCGCGTACCACAACTACTGAAGCCCACGCGCCTAGAGCCCGCACTCCGCAATAAGAGAAGCCACTGCAATAAGAAGCCTGTGCATCGCAACAAAGAGTAGCCCCTGCTCGCCACAACTAGAGAAAGCCTGCGCGCAGCAATGAAGACCCAATGCAGCCAAAAATAAAATATAAATAAATTTTAAAAAAATTAATCTAAATGTAAACAGCCACTTGTGGCTAGTGTCTACCATATTGGATAGAGCAAATCTAAAAAATTAGAACAAAAGTTAAAATAGTCAGAAACCCTACCCAGAAGTTTTAAAGCATGTGCACCCACATACACAAGTATACACATACACACACACAACGTGCACATCTCACACATATTTCCAAGTAACTATTGGATTAAAGAAAAAAGCTAATCCACAGAGCATTTACAAAATGAAGACATTACATATATCAAAACAAATGGGATACATACAGAACCACACTGAGTCAAATTCACAGTATTAAATCTTTTCTTCCTTATTAAAGAAGGAAGAAGCAAAACAAGTGAACTAGACTTTGAATTTCAGACATCAAAGATAAATGCATAAACCAATTAAAACCAAAAAGCTATAGAAATGATCATAAATCCAAGAGCTTATTCTTTGGAAAAATAGAGAAATTTTTGTTAGCCAATTCAAGGAAAAAAACCCAAGAAATAAAAAAATAAGAGATTCTAATAGAGATGTAGATTTTTTATTTAAATATACAATGTGATGTAAATCTATGCTAATAAATTTTAAAGTCTTAGTTCTAGTAAAATCAGGATCAAATCAGAATATCAGTAAAAACTGACTTAAATAAAATTTTAAAATTTATTAAAACTTCAAAAAAGATTCTCTGGCCCAAAGGTTTTGCTGATAAATTTTTATTAGCTAATTCTCACGCAATATGAAATATTCCAGAGGATTAAAAATCTCAAAACTAAAAGATTCAAGTTGTAAAGCTGTTAAAACCCCAACAACTAAAGGGCTGACAGGGCTGGTAAGTATGTACACATCTTACACACACAGGCACAAACAGATGCATACAAACCACACACCAATAGTACTTCTTCTGAGAGATGAGGCATGCTAAATAAAAATTCTCAAGCTAAATGCAGCAGTACATTAAATAATAAATTACCAGGTAAATTTTACAGGAATCTACCAATACCTTTAATATTGAGATATTGATTAATAAATCCGACCAACAGTTCATTTCTTTCCAAATTAACTTATAGTTTAATGCAATTCTCATAAAATTCTCAGTGGGATTTTCTTGGAACTAAAGTTCATGTAAGAATAAATCAGAAAGAATAGACAAGAGCATTTTGCAAAATTAAAGTGATTTTCCTGCCAGATTTTAAAACCAGTTAAAAGCTTTAAAGAAACTGATGATTAATGAAATAGAATAGAAAGCTCAGAAATAGATACAGGCACATATGAAAATGTGTTATATGATTTTTTTAAGCATTAGGAACCAGTAGAGGAGGTATAGATTATTTTTTTTAAAAAACTCTGCTTGGGAAATTAGCCAACGGGATGCAGTGGGAAGGGAATCAATTTGCCTTATTCCATACACCAAAATGAATTTCAGATGGATTAAGAAGTACATGTAAGAAATGCATCACTTTTTGAATATTGTGAAATATTTCACTGGTCAATGGGCATGAATACCTTTTACAACATAAAAAAAGCAGTAGATCAAACTCTTAGAGGAAAACATAGGCAGAACACTCTATGACATAAATCACAGCAAGATCCTTTTTGACCCAGGTCCTAGAGAAATGGAAATAAAAACACAAATAAACAAATGGGACCTAATGAAACTTAAAAGCTTTTGCACAGCAAAGGAAACCATAAACAAGACCAAAAGACAACCCTCAGAATGGGAGAAAATATTTGCAAATGAAGCAACTGACAAAGGATTAATCTCCAAGATTTACAAGCAGCTCATGCAGCTCAATAACAAAAAAACAAACAACCCAATCCAAAAATGGGCAGAAGACCTAAATAGACATTTCTCCAAAGAAGATATACAGATTGCCAACAGACACATGAAAGAATGCTCAACATCATTAAGCATTAGAGAAATGCAAATCAAAACTACAATGAGGTATCATCTCACACCGGTCAGAATGGCCATCATCAAAAAATCTAGAAACAATAAATGCTGGAGAGGGTGTGGAGAAAAGGGAACACTCTTGCACTGTTGGTGGGAATGTAAATTGATACAGCCACTATGGAGAACAGTATGGAGGTTCCTTAAAAAACTAAAAATAGAACTACCATACGACCCAGCAATCCCACTACTGGGCATATACCCTGAGAAAACCATAATTCAGAAAGAGTCACGTACCAAAATATTCACTGCAGCTCTGTTTACAATAGCCAGGACATGGAAGCAACCTAGGTGTCCATCATCGGATGAATGGATAAAGAAGATGTGGCACATATATACAATGGAATATTACTCAGCCATAAAAAGAAACGAAATTGAGTTATTTGTAGTGAAGTGGATGAACCTAGAGTCTGTCATACAGAGTGAAGTAAGTCAGAAAGAGAAAAAGAAATACAGTATGCTAACACATATATATGGAATCTAAGGAAAAAAAAAAAAAGGTCATGAAGAACCTAGTGGCAAGATGGGAATAAAGACACAGACCTACTAGAGAATGGACTTGAGGATATGGGGAGGGGGAGGGGTGAGATGTGACAGGGTGAGAGAGTGTCGTGGACATGTATACACTACCAAATGTAAGGTAGCTGGCTGGTGGGAAGCAGCCGCGTAGCACAGGGAGATCAGCTCGGTGCTTTGTGACCACCTGGAGGGGTGGGATAGGGAGGGTGGGAGGGAGGGAGATGCAAGAGGGAGGAGATATGGGAACATATGTATATGTATAACTGATTCACTTTGTTATAAAGCAGAAGCTAACACACCATTGTAAAGCAATTATACTTCAATAAAGATGTTTAAAAAAAAAATGGTTCTGAAGAACGTAGGGGCAGGACATGAATAAAGATGCAGACGTAGAGAATGGACTTGAGGACAGGGGGAGGGGGAAGGGTAAGCTGAGATGAAGTGAGAGAGTGGCATGGACATATATACACTACCAAATGTAAAATAGATAGCTAGTGGGAAGCAGCCACATAGCACAGGGAGATCAGCTCCGTGCTTTGTGACCACCTAGAGGGGTGGGATAGGGAGGGCGGGAGGGAAACGCAAGAAGGAAGATATATGGAGATATATGTTTATGTATAGCTGATTCACTTTGTTATAAAGCAGAAATTAACACACCATTGTAAAGCAATTATACTCCAATAAAGATGTTAAAAAAAAAAAAAAGCAGTAGACATTGTTGTTAATGGCCTCTCCTCACTTTCACCAAGTGGCTGATTACATCTGCTCATTTTCTCCCCTCAGGAGCCCACCCTGGAGTCTGCTGTGAGGTATTAGCACCATGGAACTCCACTGCCAGTGACCCACTGCCTCCGGCCGTACACGACAGTGCCTTGACCCAACAGCCATCGAATACTGTACGGATTTCCACCTGAGGAGAGGGCGTGGGGAGGCCACAGTGCACCCCTGCACAGGGCTGTCCTGATACCTCAGCCAGAAAGCAGACCCAGACTTCAGCATCAAGGTCTTGCCTACTCTCTGCCTTAGGCTCCCAGGAGAATCCAAGACAGAAAACCAAGACGCTGGCTTCCAACAGTAGAGCTCCAGTTCAAAAGATGCATCTTTTCCCTGTTTGCTTTGCTACTGTGTGTTGTCTTTAAGACCTTTTTTTTTTTTCCTTTTTTAATCCCTTTGATTCAACTAGTATTACATGTCAATAATTTTTCCCAAAATATATTGTTGGGATCGGGGGATAGTGGAGGGAAGGGTATTAACATTTAACTCATCAGTTCTTATTAATCTCTCACAAGCATCTTTGTCCTACAAATGCTAAGGAGAAAAGTGAAAACCCCTGTAGTGAGCACTAGGGGCTGTCTAACTTGGGGAGCCCTCAACTCTCAAGGTGTCCCTCCAGCCACCTCCTTGCTGCTGGCTCCTAGCCCACCACACCACCAGTTCCTCCCATTGCTTTGCAGTCACAAGCCACAGGACGGAAAGCTCTGACTCACCCATGCCAGCCCAGGTCTATCTGAAACAGTGTCTCATCGAGAATTCAGGGTTCTTCCTTGGACTCGCTGAGAGTTTCCTCGCTCTGAGTTTCCTCGCTCTGAAGGGGAGAGGGGCTTGCAAAAGCCCACCATTGGCTTAACTTTAGCACACTGTCTAGAATCAATAAGATGTGGTTTAGCACTGACTGCATCTAAATGAGGTTTACGTAACTGGATTATTGCAGGATACAACCACACAAGGAAACGCTGTCCTCCAAAATTTATTTCCCAATAAATATTCAGCAGAAGTAGTAAAATGACCTTAAAGATAAAAATGGTTAAGACCTGAGAAAACTTGCATGTCTGAATAAAGCAAGGACAAATTGAATTCAACAGACGCAAGAGCTGACACTACATCCACGTGTGTGGTCGCACATGCATGACTATTTAGAGTGTACTTATAAAAGCAAATGGAACTGGAATTTCACTCAATTGAGCATTAGCAACTTTTTTTTAATTTGCTCCTGATAAATTCTGAATCTGAGGAAGAAGGCAAAACATGGGAGGCAAGGGAATAGCATGACTGACGTATATTAAGTGACTGCTCTGAAGGAGGCAATATTATTCTCATTTTAATCCTAATAGCAACCCTATTCAGTAGGTATCCCCACTTTTCAGATTTGGAGACTGAGGGCCAGAGTGATTAATTTTCCAAAGTCAGACCTTTAAGCTAATTATAACTTGAATGCCTGACAAAGCCTCATTC
Organism: Eubalaena glacialis; assembly: GCF_028564815.1. Classification (NCBI taxonomy): domain Eukaryota; kingdom Metazoa; phylum Chordata; class Mammalia; order Artiodactyla; family Balaenidae; genus Eubalaena; species Eubalaena glacialis. The sequence goes on along the minus strand of NC_083722.1, from coordinate 68,555,928 downwards.
TGTGTTGTTTTCCACTTCTACAATCTTTTGCTGCTGTGCACATTTCCAGACCTGACTTGCTGCTGAAATGTGTGTTATGATCCATTCCTGATGGGGGTCTACCTATCTTCTGGTAATACTCCTTGCTGATGCTGTGTATGTGTTATCCAACAGAAATGACTCCTTTGAAATAAAGTAAATCTTCGGCTTTTTGTTCTGTTGGTGTGATTAAAAGCAAACAAATACAAAATTTAAAAACACAACAAAAAAGATTTGAGTTCCAAATAGAGCGTTTTCTTTAAGAGGCATGAAAAGCAACTATTGTTGTGTTACAGTGTTAAAATACTCAGTTTTCTTTGACAAAAATGTGTACTGTGTAAGCCTTGCAAAAAAACAAAATGAAGAAGAAGCCTGCTCTATGGCATTTGAATTTTTATAAAGGTTTCCTTGTGCCAAATAAGTGCAAAGATTTAATTTACTATTAAAATCCATAAGCATATGTTATAGTTCCAGATGAATTATTTTGTCATCAAGTGACTTTGATCTTCAGTGTCAATATTTATATTTAGATTAATTTTTATAAATGAAAATATTTTAATGGTTTAAGAAAATGAGGCCAATAGGACCATATCTTTGATGACTTCTGAAAGTATGCTTGCCTTCATGTTATATGCACATTGCCAAGAATTACTGTCAAGAGAAATGATAAAGAAGTAAAAGTCATTTACGGAAATAATGTCTGTGTGTGTGTGTGTGTGTGTGTGTGTTTTGGTTAGAGAAGAGTGGGAGTGAAGAAGGGGTAGTCATTGGAGGGGCCAAGATTCAAAGCCACGGTGACCCCACACCCCATGTTCCTTCCAGTTACACCACTCACCTCTCCATTGCTTGTTCTCCTGAGAACAGAATTTCCCAGGGCCACCTCCACTGAGTGGTCACTCAGGTAACTAGCAGTTCTCAAAGCAGGGAGGAGGGGCAGTGTGATTTTGTGCCTCAGGGGACATTGTCGCAACTTGGTGGGGGCAGGGCATGTGCATAGTGGATAGCGGCCAGGGATGCTGCTAAACACCCTACAGTGAGCAGGACAGCCCCCCACAGCAAAGAGTTATCCAAGTCAAAATGTCAGTGGTGCCAAGTTTGAGAACCCTGGGTGAGACCCTGGAGGGAAGCCTGGACATCAGTGGAAAAGCCCCTGCCCACCTCTGCAGGGACTGCGTAGCTGAGTGAGAAGCAAGGCAGTGACTCTCCCAGAGTCTTGCACAGGCTCAGAGGCAGTTGTTGGTCCTCTGAGGCTGGCCTGCCCAGACACTGGCCCTGCCATCCCCAGACGGGACTAGGAACCCACCACTAAGCTGAAATGAATGAGGGAATAAAATATGAATAGAAGCCAAGAGCAGCAACATGAATGGACCTAGAGATTATCATACTAAGTGAAGTCAGACAGAAAGACAAATATAATATGATATTACTTATATATGGAATCTGAAACAATGATACAAATTAACTTACTTACAAAACAGAAACAGACTCACAGACATAGAAAACAAACTTATGGTTCCCGAAGGGGAAAGGAGGGAGGGATAAATTAGGAGTTTGGGATTAACAGATACATACCACTATATACAAAATCGATAAAGAACAAGGACTTACTGTATAACACAGGGAACTATATTCAATATCTTGTAATAACCTATAATGGAAAAGAATCTGAAGCTGTACACCTGAAAGTAACACAATATTGCAAATCAACTATAGTTTAAAAAAAGAAGAAGAGGAAGAAGGGGGAGAAGAAGAAGGGAAAGAAGGGGAAGAAGGGGAGGAGGGGGAGGAAGAGGAGGAGGAGGAAGAAGAAGAAGAAGAAGGAGAAGGAGGAGAAGGAGAGGAAGAGGAAGTAGGAGGAGGAGGAGGAGGAGAAGAAGAAGAGGAAGAGGAAGACAAAGGAGAAGGAGGGGGAGGGGGAAGAGGAGGGGGAGGGGGAGAGGAGGGGGAGGGGGAGAGGAGGGGGAGGGGGAGGAGGAGGAGAAGAAGGAGAAGAAGGAGAAGAAGAAGAAGAAGGAGAAGAAGGAGAAGGAGAAGGGGAAGGAGAAGGAGAAGAAGCCAAGAGCCTCCTCTGCCTGATAGGCTAATGCAGTAATACTCAAGCTTGAGTGGGCATCAGAATCCCCTGCAAAAACACAGATCATGGGATAAATCCAGTCATCCCCGTCCTCAGTTTACCTTTGTCTACACTACCATTAATGTGCCTGGCACAATAACGTTTGCTAAACATTCATAACAAACAAGCTAACACTTAGGTTGGTGGGGCATTTCAGATGGGGCTGGCTGGGAGAACAACACTAGGAGACCCTCTGAGATCCTCTTCAGGCAACATTTCTGGACCAAGAATTCCTGACTTCTCTACCCACCCAACCCCCAGACCGTATTCCCACAGGACAGCAAGACATGGAAGACAGCCAAGAGGGTCCAGCCACACTCCAGTTACCCGAGCATTCAGCCTCCCTAACCCAGAAGCCCAAAAAGCTTGTATTGAGCAGCCAATCTGCATCAACACTCCGAGTATTCAAGAGAACTGGTTTGGGTCAACAATTTGAGTGTCAAGAGTGATGGGCAGCTACACTCATAGAAAGTTTACAGCTCTTCTTGCTTCTGGCGTAAATAGGAACAGAGTAAAGACAGTATTTTCCCCTAAGAAATAGGTGCTCGATTTGCCATGACAAAAAAAAAAAAAAATGTGAACCAATATTCACAGCATTTGAAGGCTGCCAGGAAACACTAGGCTCTACTCTTTGATATTCCACACACCAGCTCTGTGGCTTATCACCTCATCTGTAAAATGGGGTTAAAATATATTCCTCATGGTGTTGTTAAAAGGGTCATTGAGGTAACACATGAGAAAACTCTCAGCAGAATGTTTGATAACTATGGGTCCTCAATACTGGTTTCCTCCTTTTTCTCTTGGAATAAGAAAATCATTCGAATATCAGCACCATGATTTATTTTGCAAAATGCTGTGCCTCAATTTTTGTACTCATAGTAGAAGAGATTATTGTGCTGCAAATATTCACTCCCTTAACCCCCAAACTCTGGGAGGAGTGCACTACCTCACCCCACTGACGTTGGGCTTGGCCATGTGACTTGCCTTATGGTTGGTGGAGCACACTTCTCTGTCTTCTGGCTGCTATTACAAAATACCAAAGACTGGGAAGTTTATAAACCACAAAAATTAATTTCTCACTGTTCTGGAGGCTGGGAGTCCAAGATCAGAGTGCCAGCACGGTCAGGTTGTGGTGGAAGCCTGTTGCAGACTTCTCACTGTGTCGCCACATGGCGAGGGATCTCTCTGGAGCCTCTTTTAAAAGTGCACTAATCCCAGTCATGAGGGTGGAGCCCTCCTGACCTAATCACCTCCCAAAGGCCTTACCTCCTAATATCATCATTTTAGGGGTTAGGTTTCAAAGCATGAATTTTGAGGGGACACAAACATTCAGACCATAGCATTATCCAACCCTTGGTTTGGATTTGACCATGTAACTTGCTTTGGCTAATGAGATGTTAGAAAAAGAGCTACATAAGGGGCTTGAAATATATTTATGGAGTTGGGTTTGTCCACTTATATTTGCCATTCACTATGAGCACAAGCCACAGGCAGCCCACTGGTCCAAGGAACAGACTCAGATCGAACCTACAGCCAAGCTGAGCTGAGCCCAGCAGAGATCATCAAAGCCACCCCAGCCAACCTGTAGACATGACAGCAAGAATAAATCATTGTTCTTTTAAAACATTGAGTTTGGGAGTGGTTTATTATGCAGTAATAGCTAACTGATACACTACGTGAAAAATTAGTTTTATAACCTTAGATTAATCCTTGTGTTAGTGATGAAATGAAGATGAGTGAATATCAAAAGTAAAATCACTTGCCAATATAAAGGATGTATAAGCAACTATTGAGCTACTTGTTTTTGACCTTCCATGATATATTAAACTTCTGTTACATTTTTTGGAAGCATCTCTCTCTTTGTGTGTGTGTGTGTGTGTGTGTGTGTGTGTGTGTTGATCTTTCACAAAGGGTCCTGTATTCATTGAAATTTTTGACAAAACTTTAAAGTACAGGAGGCATTTGGTACATTCCTTTAAAAATAACTTTCCAAATGACAGCCACTCTATTTTCTCCCAGGGGAAGTATTTCCCATACAAAATTTGCATTTTACAGAACAGTTGGTTGTGTGAGCCTTCTGTCTCTGCAATTGAGTTATAATTATGATAAAGTGCAGGTAAATGGAGTTGCATTTTAAAGAGCTTTCAAGGGACTGGAAAACTTTAATATCCACTTCAAATGTTGGAAACCTCAAAGAAGTTATTCAGAAGGATCCAGTTGGGTAGAATCAAGTCCTCGAATATAGAAATATATGTTTTATAAAGTTATCATGTTTGATAAAGATGAAAGATTAAAGGCAGTGCTTCTCAAACTTTAACGTGCAAATTCTGATTCAGCAGGCCTGGTGGGGCCCATGATGCGGCATTTCTAACAAGCTTCCGGATGATGCTGATGTGCTGGTCATACTTTGAGTAGCACAGTTTGATAGAGTCCCTCAGAGGGTCCCCTGCAGGATTGAGGTCCAGGTACCCACAGCAGTAACCTGTTCATTAGTGCTTCTTTTGTGACTTTTCTCCCTTCATTCTCTCACATTCCCCGTCCCTCAGCATGTACCCTGGGGGTCACCTCCCAAATGAACTACTCAACACAGAATCTCCTTTGGGGAAACCCCAAACTAAGACATCCCCTGCACTGCATGTACATGTTTGATTATCTTTCTCCTGCATTGACCTGAAAGCTTCTTGAGGAAGTGGGCTCCATTCATCCCATGCAGAGCCTGGCACAGAGCAGGTGCTTGAAACAAATTTGGTTCACCTAGGCTGGCCACGGTGGTCCTAGCTTTAGACTATGGTTACCATGCCCAAGCAACTCAACTGAAGATGGTGCCCAACAGGCACCCTCATGCCCATCCTGGGGCTGGGGGTGAGCATCCTCCCAACACCGAAGTGTATAGGAGGGATCTCAACACCAAGATGGAGAAGCAAAAGGCTCTCCCAAACCTCTACTTCACCCTCCCCCCTTTTCTAAAGACAGTTGAGCAACCCCAGGTAGCAGTGAACGGTCCAGGCACCTGCTGCCCAGAATCCAAAAGCACAAGCCCCTGTATCCACAGATGCTCAAGACCTGCAGGCCCCAGTGAGACACCAGTAACTTTGGCTTAGTTTAGCGGGTCTCTTAAAACACTGTCTCTAAGCCGTCCAAGAGCTAACACAGAGTTCTTGGGTGCCATCACTCCTTCCTGCCATCACTGATAAGGCAGGGAAGACGTTGAGATGCTCACGTTTTTCACTGACTTCTTTGAACAAAACCCACGTGCTCAGCCAAGAACCATTTTTTCTCTGTGTGAATCTCTCTCCTTCATCCTTTGCCCATGAAAAGCCAGAACTTGGGGAACTCAAAGGTTAGAAGAGCAGTTTCCAAAGTGGGGTACAGACTACACAAGGGGTACAGAAGATGGTCCACTGAGGTCATGGGAAAGAACAATTAGTCCTTTTACTTATACTCATTTTTTATCTGGAAGTAAGATTTACCAATATTAAATATATGGATAGATGAAAGTACATGTAAGTAATTTATAAATGAATATGCATATTTTGGGGGTGCATTGTCAAACAGTTTTTACTGGTGGGATGTGTGGCCCAAAAAGTTTAAAGACCACCTACTAGTTAGAAAACCTCGTAAACTTCTGATGACTCAAATTCCCCCTCCAGCTAGTCCCCATCGTCACCCCTGTCAGGGACAATGCTAACTCTCAAGATCAAACCCAGTGGTTAAAGGGCAGCTGCAAGAAGGGCAGAGGTGAGGAGGTTATCCAGAGAGCCCCGATCTATTGGTTGAGCCCTGAAATGAGTGTTGTTCCATCCCTTTAGGGAAAAGCTTTCTGTCAGTGTTGCCTGTTTCCCTTGCTCTCCTCCCCAGCCCAGGGAGGAAATGTCTACTTACTACCCAACTACCCTAACTGAACTCCCGAGAGACATCAAGTTATCGTTGCCTGGAAACAACCCAGTGGGCAGCCTTGAGGAGTGGGGATTTCCAATAAAGTTTCCTTGTGGCTCTTTGAAGTGGACAAAGTTAAATCTCTGCTTGTAGAGCCAGGTGAGCCAGGCTGTGAGCCAGGTGGACCAGGTAACAGCCCCCTCCTCTATCCAGCCTTGCCTTCCTTTGTATCATAGTGCCCAGAACGAGCCAGCCAGGTAGGCGCAGTTTACAGACCCAGCAACCTGAGAGCCTCTGGGAAGTCTACTTGCGCAGGAAAAGTGCACCAAACAGCCCCCGCACTCCTGTCAACTCGTAAGATCTTCCATGAGTCCAGGAGAGTCTGTCCTCTGCTGTCATCATAGCAAATCTGGGGAGTATGCCTTTGGCACCTCCCAGACAGTGCCACCAAGTTCACGGAGTTCTCAGCTTTGTACTTGCTCAGGGAGAGACAGGACTGGGGGCCTGGGGGCCTCAGACTGTAAGAGCTGCCTTCTCTTCCATGTACTGTGTATAGCAAATGACAAGGGGCAGTGCTGGCCCAGGGCCAGGATATGCCCCAACCATGAGGTGCTAGGTGTCAAGGCGACAGGATGAAAAGTCATGTAATTGCTGTCCTCATTCACTGCAATGTGGTAATTACTTAATTGAAGATTAATTGAAAGGGCTATTTGCCGGCAGTGGTGGTGGTGTTTCCCATTTCACTTCTATGTTCAACATGCCCTTTCTTGCTTCCCAGTAATGACATAATTTGCACTTTCAAGACTGTCCTTTCTGATTTATTCTTCCCTATTATTTCATTCATTTCATGACAAACCAATGGGAAGTCAGAAAAAGATTTTCATCTTTAAAAGGAAAAGGCTGGACAAGTATTCTTTGCCCTAATAAATGCAGACCATGTGTCATGAATGCTCTACCACCGAAAACAGACTCTATGAATCAGCGCTTCCACCCTGTTTGTAATTTGGGTCTTTGTAGAACCATCCTGGTGATGAATGAGTTGCTGTCCTCAGTCTGGCAGAACAGAGGTTCTTCTTTGTCTTTAAATGACACTGTTATTGTCTTTTCTGTGACCAGTAGCAATTCTTCCTAGTGACCCTGGTCTGTTGAAATTTTGACTGTCTGTGGTACAACAGCTCTGCTGATGCCACTTGGCCAGTTGTCAGCTTGGTGCCCATTGATCATTGAACTGTCTAATGACAAAGAAGTAAGTCACCCAGCCTTGACTTGAAGCAGTTAGGATTCTGTTCCCCTGGCCCCCACTCTGTCTTTGATTGCAGGGGAAAATGGGTGTCCTGGCTAATGCTAAAAAGACAGATCTAAATGTGGTTGGAAAGTCTGTTCCAGGCATCGTCAGAGCTGGGCTGTAATGCTGGATAATTCTGGACCATAGCTCCTGGTAGGGCCCTATCTACCCTCTGTGGGTCACAAACCATTAAAACTAGGAACTTTCTCAACTCTGCATCTTCCCACATTATATTCAGTCCTCTGGAATGCCTCCCTCTGACTTTGAAAACTCCTACCCATCCTTTAAGAAGGCTCAGTTCAAAAGTCACGTCCTCTCTGGTGGTTCCTGACCTCTCCCCAGCCCAGGAGAATCCTAGTGTAGCCCAGATGGTTGGAGGTAAGAGTAGGCTCCATGCCACGAAAAATCTAGGTTCAAATCTACACTGCTTCAAACCCCTAATTCTATGTCCCTTAAAGCCCAAAGACTTTCCCAAAAGCCTGTGAATTTGTGCTTATGGAGATCAACGGTTTTGCATCCTTATTGCAGCCTCTGTTTTGTATTGCATCAATCCAGAAGGGAAGTTTAACCCTTTCACCATTTGCACTTAAAACAACAGCAACAACTAAGAGATCAACCAGCCCTGTAGTAGACCTCACTGAAGGGCTGATGGGCAGCAGGAGTTGGCAGAGGCTGGGAGTGGGGGAGAAGTCGGGGAGCAGGGGCATATAGCATATCACCTAGTAGCTGAAAATCTAACTTAAACTTTCCTGTTCCTCAAAAGTCTTTTTCCCAAACAATAGTGGGCTCCCCCCACAGCACCAGTCTCCTCCTGTGCCCTGACTCCTCGCCTTTGACCTACAGAATGGCGTGGCCAACTCCTAGGGCCTCTCTGATGCCCTGACCCCACTGAAAACTCAGGGCATAAGTGTCCCACTTTCTGCCCCAATCACTTACCCAGAGACAGTTCTCTACCTGCGCAGAGCACTGGGACTCACTGTTAAGATATCATTTCCCACCTAGTTACATGACCCACCCCTTCATTTGTATATAGAGCATTTTGCGTGTTTCCCTATTTTCATCCCATTCATACAGATATATATCATTTATGTGCATGTCTGGATTGCTATGGTGCATTTTGTCTAATTCATGATTCGTGGTGAGACACTGAAAAGTTCAGAAGGGAAGTGACCTGAGCAGATTTGTGAATTTTTAGTGTAAGGAACATATTGTATCAGGGCAAAGAGACTGTAGATAGACAAATTAGGAGACTTCCTATAGAGTCCAGGAAGAAATCAAGACAGCTTAGATTAGGACAGTGAGGAAGGAGAATTTTGTTGGATCCAGAAGACATTTTGGAGGCAAAAACGGGATTTTGGAATTGGTTGGATACGGATAGTGAAAAAGATTGAAGTGCGAAGGATGCATGCAGACCTCTGGCTGGTTCTATTCATTGAGCTGGGGGCTGGGGAAGGAAGACTCCTTTTTGGATATGTTTGATTTGAGATGTTGGCCAAGTGGAGAGGTCTGGGAGGTGGGTGGATCCACAATTGTAGAGATCAGCCTGGAGTTAAAGATCAGAAAGTTGTTGGGACCTGGATGGAGCTAGAAGCTGTGCCTACGGATGGGATCACTGATGGAGCTTATAAAATAGGATAAGGACCGAGGGCCCTGGCCCTGTAGAACTGGACCGGCAGAGGGAAGAGCAGTCAGAAAGGTAGAAGGAAAATCAGAACAGAATCATGTCTCAGGAAACAAGGAAGTGTAAAAAGGAAGTGAATGAGTGGCTACTGAGCAGTCAAGTAGTATAAAGACTGGAAGACATCAGGGCTCTGATTGCGTGACTGGATTGCACTAACCAATACAGAAATGGAAGCACAAGGTTGAGCAGAATCTCGATAAAAGGATCAAGTTGGGTCACATTGAGTTTAAGGTGCTTCTGGGACATCCTGATGGCGATAACCACGTGAAGATTATAAACACACATTCACTCACTGAATTCAGCAACATGTCTTAGTGTCTAGGCTTTGCCAGGCTGGTACCCGGCACTAGATAGGTAGAAAGAAAGATACAATCCTGCTCTCTGGAAGCTTGCAGTCTAGGAAAGGAAATAAGACACAGAATTAATGATGTTGGCATGCCTTTAGAGGAGGATGCACAATCAGGAGTGGGCAGTGTTGTATTTCCCAGAGATAGGCTGGGCGGGTTGGGGGGGCGGGGGTCAAAGATCTGTGTTGAGCATCTCAAATCCACGAGTCTGGCTTGTTCTCTGTTCTTTCCTGTTCCTTCACAGCTCCTTCATGGTGCCTTTTGTTCCTTTATTTTGACTGAATGACACATTTGGGGTTTGGAAAATGTGTTCCTGCTGCAAAAGAACTTGGATTCCCTATGATCTTGAGCATCTGTATTACACCCTGAGGCTCTGAACTGTGTGGGTGGAAAGGATACTCAGAGTTCCCTGGGGTGCTGTCATACAGAGTGAAGTAAGTCAGAAAGAGAAAAACAAATACAGTATGCTAACACATATATATGGAACCTAAGGAAAAAAAAAAAAAAGGCCATGAAGAACCTAGTGGCAAGATGGGAATAAAGACACAGACCTACTAGAGAATGGACTTGAGGATATGGGGAGGGGGAGGGGTGAGATGTGACAGGGTGAGAGAGTGTCATGGACATATATACACTACCAAATGTACAATAGATAGCTAGTGGGAAGCAGCCGCATAGCACAGGGAGATCAGCTCGGTGCTTTGTGACCACCTAGAGGGGTGGGATGGGGGGGGTGGGATGGGGAGGGAGATGCAAGAGGGAAGAGATATGGGAACATATGTATATGTATAACTGATTCACTTTGTTATAAAGCAGAAACTAACACACCATTGTAAAGCAATTATACTTCAATAAAGATGTTTAAAAAAAAAAAAAAAAAAAGACTACACATGCTGCGACTTCCCTGGTGGTGCAGTGGTTAAGAAGCCGCCTGCCAATGCAGGGGACACGGGTTCGAGCCCTGGTCCGGGAAGATCCCACATGCCACAGAGCAACTAAGCCCATGTGCCACAACTACTGAGCCTGTGCTCTATAGCCTGCGAGCCACAACTACTGAGCCCGTGTGCCACAACTACTGAAGCCCGTGCTCCTAGAGCCTGTGCTCCACAACAAGAGAAGCCACCGCAATGAGAAGCCCGCGCACCACAACGAAGAGTAGCCCCTGCTTGCCGCAACTAGAGAAAGCCTGCGTGCAGCAACAAAGACCCAATGCAGCCAAAAATAAATAAATTTATTTTAAAAAAAAGAAAGAATACACATGCCATATATCTGGAGAAAACTCTAATTCGAAAAGATACACACATCCCAATGTTCATAGCAGCGCTATTCACCATAGCTAAGACATGGAAGCAACATAAATGTCCATCGACAAATGAATGAGTAAAGAAAATGTGGTACATATATACAATGAAATATTACTCAGCCATTAAAAAAGAATGAAATAATGCCATTTGTGGCAACATGGATGGACCTAGACATTATCACACTAAGTGAAGTAAGTCAGACAGAGAAAGAAATATCATATGATATCACTTACATGTGGAATCTAAAAAAAAATGATACAAATGAGCTTACTCACAAAACAGAAAGAGACTCACAGACATAGAAAACAAAATTAGGGGATTTCCCTGGTGGTGCAGTGGTTAAGAATCCGCCTGCCATTGAAGGGGACACGGGTTCGAGCCCTGGTCCGGGAAGATCCCACGTGCTGCAGAGCAACTAAGCCCGTGCACCACAACTACTGAAGCCCACGTGCCTAGAGCCCACGAGCCACAACTACTGTAGCCTGTGCACCCTAGAGCCCATGCTCCGCAACAAGAGAAGCCACCGCAGTGAGAAGTCCGTACACCACAATGAAGAGTAGTCCCCGCTCGCCACAACTAGAGAAAGCCAGAGCAGCAACAAAGACCTGACGCAGCCAAAAAATTAATTAATTAATTAATTATTTTAAAAAAGAAAACAAAATTATGGTTACCAAAGGGGAAAGGGGGGAGGTATAAATTAGGAGTATGGGATTAATAGATACACACTTGTATATATAAAATAGATAACCAACAAGGACCTACTGTATAGCACAGGGAACTATACTTAATATCTTGTAATCATATATAAGGGGAAAAAAATCTGAAAAAGAATATATATATGTGTATATATATATATATATATATATGTATGTATGTATGTATAACTGAATCACTTTGCTGTACATCTGAAACTAACACAACATTGTAAATCAACTATACCTCAATTAAAAAAAAATTTTAAGGAATACACATGCCAGCCCCCATCCCCCTTACAAAATCCTAACATTTCACACAATTCTACTCCCTAATCACCTCCCCACCCTGGCCCAAGACACTAGTGATGCTGAAAGTAGGTGTTCCTGAGTTGGAGGCTGACTCAGAGACCAAGCAGAAAGTGGAGAAGAGCGAAGAAAGGAGTGGCAATGTCCCCAGGTTTCCTGCCAAGGCTGCTGGGTCAGTGGCAGCTCCATTAGCTGAAACAGTGAGAACAGATTTGGGGATTAGAAGTACTTTCTCTTGCTCTGAAGTTTGCTCAAATTTTCGCTTGAACTGATTTTGCAATCTCCACATTTTGTAATTAGCTACCGTGAAAGACATCTAAAATGATCATTCTGAGTAACTAAAAGAGGTCCTTCATGGACTGCTTGTACCATTTCCTCCACTATTTGTAACTTAGCATTCTGGCTGTACAGCCTGGTGACTGAGTTTATGGCTAATAATTTCTAATATTTTCACAACATCCTAGCTCATGCATGAAGACAAATCTCATCCCATCTGTTTTTTCTGCTAATGGGTCAGTGATGTCCCCACAGCTAAATAATAGCAATTATATTGAAAATAACATGTTTACTTTGAAAAGCCAGATTTGGTTTTCGTGGCTGGGTAGTTTTGACAGATGCGCAACTGTTTCTAAGAGGGTGAAGGTCTTCACTCTTTTACATCTGTAAGAAAGAACCACATGGAATCCCGTTCTGCAGTTACCGTAAAAAATGCTATTGAGGATATTGTCCGTTATATTGCCTGGGGTCCTTTATTTTGGAATTATACTCCAAGAAGCAATGACATTGCCCTCCAAACTCACTGCTATTACCGACAGCTCTGCAAATTTTCATGTTTCTGTGGAGAAGTATTATTATTAAAGATGCCTAATATTCAAAGGGGGTTGAGGTGAGTTGAACTCGAGTAGATTTTCTTTCTTTTTTTTTAAATTAATTAATTAATTAATTATTTATTTTTGGCTGTGTTGGGTCTTCGTTTCTGTGCGAGGGCTTCCTCTAGCTGCGGCAAGCGGGGGCCACTCTTCATCGCGGTGCGCGGGCCTCTCACTATCGCGGCGTCTCTTGTTGCGGAGCACAGGCTTCAGACGCGCAGGCTCAGTAGTTGTGGCAAAACTCTACATTTAAATCTTTGTATATTAAATTCTGAAGCATTTACAGCAATTTAAATAATTTACTTGCTTATGAAAGGTTATCCTGGCATGTCTGGGTTAATAATATTCTTTTGGATACAGTATTGACTTGATTTGCTAATATTTTATTTAATATGTTGACAATGAATAAGAGAAACTGTTTATTTATTGTGGCTCCTGGGCTTAGTTGCTCCACGGCATGTGGGATCTTCCCAGACCAGGGCTCGAACCCGTGTCCCCTGCATTGGCCGGCAGAATCTCAACCACTGCGCCACCAGGGAAGCCCAGAGCCATCTTCTGCCTTATGGTTGCCCCTCATTGTGCCTCCTCAGAGGCCTTTGTGAGACCTGCTGCTAGATCTTGTTAATTAATGCATTAGTAAAGAAGCAATACTATGTTATCAATGTACTGTTTTTAATTTCAGTATAATAGGTTTCCTTTGTAATCCTACATGTTTTATTTCATGCACTTAAAGCATTATTCTGAGAAGGGGTCCATAGGCTTCACAAGACTGCCATGGCACAACACAAGGTTAAGAATCCCGAACTTTTAGTCTATCTCTTTGCTTCCAGAACACGAACCAAGTTTGACAATTGAGCACCTGCCTGGGTGAGCCCATTCCCATAGTCTCAGGTTTGTTCTCCTGTGTTTAGCTTGATAGGAAGATATTACTGTTCTGGTATCAATCAACCTTCTGTCAATTAACCTTCCTGTTCAAGGTTCTGTATTTAAGTTGATGGGCTCATTTTCTGGTGTGTTCGGTCGACCTGGGGGACATACGTGGCCCCCACTGGATGCCAGGCCCCTGCTGAAGGTGGGCAGTGGTTCTGAATTGTGGTCCCACACCAGTAGCATCGGCATCTCCTGGCAGCTTGTTAGATTTGCAGATTCTCGGGTTACACCCCAGACGTCCTGAAACAGAAGCTCTGGGGTCTATCAGTCTGTATTTTATTAAGCCCTAGGGGAGATGCACGTTAGAGTTTGAGAACCACCGCGCTAGGGAATCAGAGGGCAGCCCAATCCTGGGCAGGAGGCTCCCACCTCGACCCTTGGTAGGGACTAACAGGGTTCCTGCAACCGGACAAGGCGGGAGGTGAGGAGGGGAGGTGCTGAGGGGCAGCCATCAAGCCGAAAGCCGGGACTAGGGACCTTGTTCTGGTCCTGTACCCCGATTTCACTTACATTACCCAAGGCCTCGAGGGTGACTGATGGAGATTATCCCCCCCAGCACCGAACACTCGTTGCTGCCACTGTACCGCGAGAGAAGGCGAGTCAAGGGAGAGCCTGCGAGAGCGCGGGGAGTACAGCTCTACACCTGCGAGCTCTAGCCAGATGGCTCTGCAGCCCTCTGGACCCTTCCCGGGCCCGCCGCCCGCCGCCCGCCGCTGGGGGGCGCACTCCCTGCTGGGAATTGAGGTCCCGGAAGCCCGCCCGCTCCAGGTTTTCCGGGCTCTCTTGCCTCGTGAAAACCACAAGTCCCAGGGCGCCAAGCGCGGGCGGGTCACGTGGGAGGGGCGGCGGGCGCGGCTAAATAGTCTCCGTCGGCCATTTTGTCGGAGAAGCCGCAGCGCCGCCTCTTCTCTCGCGTCCTCGCATCCGTTGCTGCCGCCTCTTCCTCCGCCTCCTCCTTCGCCTCTTCCTGCCTCCTCCCGGCTTCCGCCGCCGATCCAGCCGCTTCCCAACCCCGGGGCGAAGCGTCTCCTTATTTATTTCCGTTTTCTCGCCACTACCGCCTCCTGACACGGTGATCCGGGCGGGCCCCGCAGGAATTTTATCCCCTCACCGGCCTCACACTAGTATCGCATGTCCACTATCCAGAACCTCCAATCTTTCGGTAAGAGCGGGTCGCCCCGCCGCCCCTCCCGTCCCCCCACGTCTCCTGCGCGCCTCTCGGCCGGGAGGCCGCCGCTGCCCGCCCTCGCCGGGGCCGCTCGCCGGACCCCCGCCCGGAAAGGCCCTCGGCCGCCCTCCCCGCACCCCGAGTGGGGCTTTGTCTCGGTGCCCGGAAGATGGCGACCGGGCCCCTGGCGACCCCCTCTCCGAGGACGGCCCCCGGAGCCCCGGCCGTGGGCCTCGTGCCGCCCCCTGCTCGCTCCTGGACCCTCCTGCCGCTCGCTTCTGCCCCCTGCCACCTTTGCGACCCTGTTCCGCCCCCAGACCTGCCCACTGATCACCAGGGGGACGCCGGCTCGGGCTGGGGCATCGGCGTCCATTAGCGGTCGGGGCTGTTCGTGGCTGCTCTCGGGCGCATTTAGTAAAAGATGCTGCGGATCAGGCCTCTGATCTGTTACAGGGCAGTGGGCCAGTCTTCTCTACTTGCGTAGTAATAGGTAAAATTACTCTTGATATACATATATATATCTTTTTTCGAGGCAGAGTTAGGGTTAAATGATTGGGGTGGCATCTGTGAATGTTTCTGTTGTCATCAGAATGTAATGGAGATGACGCACATTTTTATAGTGGCTCTAAAATTAAGATCTTAAAATCTCTTTTCTCTCAATAGAGGATTATGTTCAACGATAACATCTATAACAACGTTTTTCTGTTCAGGTATCAGTGGACATACCTGTTTAAAATCTCTTTTTGTGAAAGTACCTTGTAGGTTTTATTAATACCCTGCCCTTATCACTACTCCCCCACATCCCCACCTGCAGAAAGAAAGCAGAAGCACTAGAACCTTCTTTGCTTAGTTTCTAGATTGTAGCGTAGCTGTATCTGGAAATTACTGACTAAAAGATATTTTCCTGCTTTGGATTTTTTTGTATCCCTTTGCAGACCCCTTTGCTGATGCAACTAAGGGTGACGACTTACTCCCGGCAGGGACTGAGGATTACATTCATATAAGAATCCAGCAACGGAACGGCAGAAAGACACTGACTACTGTTCAGGGCATTGCAGATGATTATGACAAGAAGAAACTTGTGAAAGCTTTCAAAAAGGTAAAGGTGTTAGGAAGAAGAGATTAAACTATAGTTATTGACACACACCTCTAAATAGGATTACGGTTCACACCTTTTACTTGACCGTCAGTGTGGGTGAAAATGATTGGACCCAAGAAAACTGTGTTCATACTCTTAATTAACATCCAGATAATCTTAGGGTGAAAATATCATTGTATTTGACTCAGTTATGCTGAATCTACTTCTCCAGAAATTTGCCTGTAATGGTACTGTGATTGAACATCCCGAATACGGAGAGGTTATTCAGCTTCAAGGTGACCAAAGAAAAAACATTTGCCAGTTTCTCTTGGAGGTGAGTGATTGGGTGCTTTATGTACAACCTTGAGATTGCTTCTAAAATTGTATTTAAGGGCAATGTGAATTATTACCTACTTAGTAAAAAATCATGTGAATGAAGCACATTAGTTGTACTTACTTGGGCAGGAGTACCAGTTTATTTTGTCATTAGAATGACCTGATCATTCCTGTGTCCATTTAGGATGTTTTGTGGAATGTCAAGATATTCAAATATGTGTTGAGTTTTTGTTATTAACAGTTTATGCCACAAATACAGTGTTGCAGTCACCTATTAACAATGATTCTTTTTAATGACTGCTCTGTCTTCTTAGGGATGAATTTATGTGTTACTCAGAGTGATTCTGCTAAATTAAATTTTATTTTGCAGGTTGGCATTGTCAAGGAGGAACAGCTTAAGGTTCATGGATTCTAAAATGAACCTAAATACGTGGAGAATTTCTTGAATAATTTTGTTCTCTAAACCAAGTTTGGCTGCCTTGTGAAATGATTCTCTGCAGTAAACGGACTTTTCATTTATTTAATCATTCAAACTTCCATTCACATCTGCATGATTACAGAAAACATGGGGTATGTAGACTAGTAACACATAAGAAAATTGCAGTAAGATGGTAATGAAACCCCGTATTCATCTTAACATGTTTCCAATGGAAAATATTTTTTTTGAGTGTTTATTTGTTTATTCAGTTTATTACTTTTCACTTGATTAAATTTTTTTGTTGTATTAAACCATGTATGTTGCAGCTTAACAATAAAAAAAAAATCTATGAATCCTTTTGTGAGCAGTTAGGCTCCCAAATCTAAGCAAGTGATATACACATATAGTTTGTTTTTCATAATTGTCTCATTCTGTGTATTCTTCCCAGTTGATTTCAGATGCTGTGAAGAGCTAGAGGAGAACCTTTGTTATATATGTAATTTTGTTCTTTACTTACTTAAAAATGAGTAGAAACAGTATAAACTTAGAGCCAAGAATTTGCCAGAATGTACTGTTAAATTTTTGAAAAAAAAATGAAGCATAGTTTAAACTTACGTATTAGCACAGAGAATTATTTTATTTATTTTTATTGGTTATGTTAGTGGGGTGCCAACACAAGTCTATCCCTAAGTGCCAGACAGTAAAGTACGTTCCTGACGTAAAATAAATTTAGTCACAGGCAGTGCCCTGCAAGTGTGGGTGGGTGGGTGGTACCACTGTTCTACAGATGGAAGGCATTGGGGTTAGGGTTAACTTCCCTAGAGTGCTAGAAAGTGACGGAGTTGGGGTGCCAGCCAAGGGCTTCCAGCCAGAAAAGCCATGTTCTTTCACTAAGTCACGGTCTGGTATTCACCAGAGGAAGTAAGAGCCAAGGGCAGTGGTGCATGGGGGTTGTGGGTAGGGTGAGAAATAAGAGAATTCGCAGTTCTTAATTACAAGATTTCTGCAGCTCATCCTCTTCAGTTCCAGACTTCTGCTTTTTATTGAGCTGTGATTATTTGCTCAGTTACACAAGCTGTATCATTAAAACCATTTAGCCAAGGCAGAGAAATACATCTACAGTAGTCACCTCTTTATCCAAAGGGGATACATTCCAAGACCCCCAATGGATGTCTGAAACTGCAGATAGTATCAAACCCTATATATATTATGTTTTTTCCTATACTAAGCGGCAGATAGCATATACAGTGTGGATGCGCTGGAGAAAGGGATGAGTCATGTCTCGCCCAGATGGAGCAGAATGGTGCAAGATTCCATCTCCTCACGCTACCCAGAATAGTGCCCAATATAAAACCTATGAATTGTTTATCCCTAGAATTTTCCATCTAATTTTGTTTTGGACCATGGGTAACTGAAACTGCAGAAAGTGAAATCTCGGATAAGAAGGGAACTATTGTATAGATGTGTGCTTTTTAGCTTAATGCGGTGGGATAATGGTGTGAAAAATGTCACTGCATTCTGTACCGGCTTAACCTTTCCTCCTGTTTTGATGGTGCTGCTTTTGGAAAAACAAAATCAGCCCCCACAGAGTTTACCTCTGAAGGATACCTAAGTAATTGGTTTTGTTACATTCTCACCCCATCGTACCTCTAATCAAGAAAGACTGGGAATATTGAGAAGTGAGTACACCAGAATATAGTGCCAAATTTGGTAAGCTGATTTCTGGAAAACAGTATAATATGACCAAGAAGATCAAGCAGCGTGGGAGAGTTTTCCAACTTAATTGAGAAATCCTCACTTTTCTACCTGTAACATTTTGTAATGATTCCACCTTACATTGAGAGGTGCTGTGGAAATCGTTATGAAAATGATAAAGCAGAAGTTTACATTAACACGCACATTCAAGTGTTCCTTCATCTATGGAGATCTGAGGTAATGCCCAGAAAAGAATTGTCTGTTGAGATTGATTGAACAAGAAGGTGGACAGGACAAGGGAAACCTCATTAGATGGAAAGAAAAAGGCCCCTCCTCTTGGCCCCCACAGATAAGCTCTTGGCCATCACTTCATGTGTCAGGCCACTCCTACTAGATGGGATCAAAAGCCTTGAGTAATACTTCACTCTGGATTTTGTGAGGAGCACCTCTTTCTGATCCCTCAACCTGTGAGCCCCAGATACCTGATTGGACTTGTCACCTGTAGGGCAGTCCCCATCCTTGGAGCGAGAACAGTATCGTGCACCCTTGTCTTTGAGCAGTGCAATGGAAATAGCTACAGATTTCTGCAATTTTACTGAAACCAGTCAAAGTCAAATCCCCTCGTGGGAAAGCTGTCTGGGAGCCTCAGAGATACCTAAGGACCCAGCTCAACGTTCTTGTCCACTTCAGGGACTGCAACACTCCTGTCTGCAAAAAGGACTAGATGGCATTGTGTAACAGGAGGGAGAATATGCCCTACAAATGCAGTTAAAATAACCAGCCAAACGGTATCTCCTTGTGTCTCCTGTATGGGGAGATTGTGATCTGCAGTTTTTTTAGTGGTCTGTACTTGGACGGTGCGAAACGAAAACTACCGAGTCGAGGACTAGTAGATTGTCCCTAGACCTCTAGGTTCAGCTGAGGCCTTGGTGAAGCCAGTAGGAAACTGACCTTTGGTTGGCTGAGGCACAGCCAAGTAAACTGCTGCTATAGCAACGATGTCCTGTGCCCTCAATCTTGTCCCCACGAGATCTGGGCCCCACACAAGGCAGAGGAAAGCCTGGGGGTGCAGCCTGTTCTTCCTGTTCAGGAACTCAAGTAAGAGCTGTTCTCTAAACCACCCTAGAAAGGGGGCAGCTCTGATCTTATGGAAGGAATAGTTCTAGTCCCAATCAGGATGCAGTTAACCAAAATAACTTGAGACAAACAGAATGGTAATAGACTTCTGTGTGCCTCCTGTCACCAGCTGGGCTCCAGCTAAAGGAATGGGCAGTTAGAACTCAGGAAAAATCAAGCTCATTAGATTGCCCACACAAACTTGTTCCACTGGGCCTGTGAGGTTTCCCACACCAAGCCAGAATTCCATGTGGGAAGGAAATGAGGCAGGCGTGGCCCTGCCGTATCTAAAAACAAAGAATTCTCACTTGCAGTGGACAGCAACCAGCTGCCCTTGCTTGACAGGCAGGCGATAGCCAGGCAACGTTGTGCTTGTCTGGGATCAAGGGACCAAGTGAATCAGCCAGAATTAAGCAGGAACAAAACCATGTAAGGCGCCTGCAGCATTGACAGCTCCTTTCACAAGGTTATGCGGGCCTTTAACTCCCTTTTCATCTGGATAGTGGAAGCTTGGAAAAAGAAAAGTCCTAAGCCAGAGGAGTGGCTGTATTTCTTCACTCCTGGAAAACCATTCAGGGTGGAACTACTGCCAGTAGAGGAGGGAATACCAAGCTGTCCTTGGATGTTCCTAATTCAGGCATTGTTGTGTCAGCTGACATGTGGCCTGTGGGGATTCTCTGGCCTATATGGGGAACTTAAAGGGCAATTTAAACTCAGCATTGGCAGTGAGGATGCCAGTGTGAGGTGGGTGGCTCACCTGTTAGCTCATAAGTCTGATTTTGAACCTAGCAGGAGAAACAATATATCTGCCCATGAACTGAGGGCATGATCTGAATCGTGGTGCCTTCATCTCAAACCAGTGAACAACCTGCAGACTACTTTTCATGCAGAAAGCAATTACATAGAGAGAAGCACCATTCATTCAATGCACAAAGGGGACTAAAGTTCAAAGCTAAAATCCCCTGCTGGGAATCTAAGTGATCTTGACCCCCAAGCTGAGCTACTGCTGCAGCCCTCTGCTCTATCCTGAAGGGTCTCTGAGCCTACAGAATGGTCCAGAAGGAAACTAGCTGTAACCCCCAGGTTTGTCTCCATGTGTCTTTTGTCCATTATCAGGACCCCAGGCCCACCTCCTCAGTCACTGGGCAAGGAACAACATAAAGGAGAGCGGAGATAAAATCAGAAAGTACTTTAATCCATGTCGATCATGACAAATTCCATGGGGAAAACATCACCAAGGATTTAGAGAGCAGTATACTTCCTTGAAGTGGGAAAAAGGCCCATCTACTCCCTGGTCACAAACATCCACACTGAGTGCCTAATTGCCATTAACTTGCTAAAAACTCCGGAAACATTAGCCTGATATTCAGATTAAACTATGAGAATCAGTAGCAACCTACTCGATAAACTAAGATTGTTGAAATGAAACAACATAGGGTATATAGGGGATGATTCTTGAAGTAAGGACTAGAAAGGGTGGGAAGAGGGAGGGGATGATTAGAGCAAGTATGTAGTCCTTTAACACCCCCTTGTGGCCATTTAAAAAACTTGATTGCTCTTGGCAGTTCTCAGTAAATTACAGGAGGTTTAGGTTGTTGCAGGTATCATTAAAGCACCAGCTGACAGGTTTAATTTTGTCATCCCTCAAATGTTATGCAGAAATTGATCTAGCCAATGCCTTATTATTGCAATCCATAGAAATCTATTGCAGTTTGCTTTTACCTGGGAGACAGAAGAAAATGCTTTCATGGTCTTGCCCTGTGGATGTATAAAGCCATCTCACCTACTATCTAGCACAGTGTTATTAGAAGGAATTTAATTCAAGTGTAAATAGAGACATCTGTTTATGGCCTCCAGAGACTGGATGATTAAGCTAGAAAACAATCAAGGCTCCTGCTAAATTGCCACCTGTTGAGGAACACAATCTGGAGTTTTACACACACACACACACACACACACACCATAAATGCATAGTGCTCTCAATTTAAACCTCTGTCTTAGACCAATACATAGGTAAGTGTGCCTTTTTGGCTACTGGAGTCACACCCACTTAGAGGGTCACTTGAACGTTAGCAACTTTTGCCTGGGAAAAGCAGTGACTGGACTCCCTTAAAGACCTAATGTCCACAATGATGCCACTGCGTTAGGCCTAAACAACCCAGAACAGGACTCACTTGGCAGATTAATCATTAGTAATATACTCACTTGGAGGGCCTCTGGCAGATCTCACCTTCACAAGTGAGGGAAGCCTAATGGAAGCTCAGTGGTAACCTGGGAATTGTACTTTAGGGATTTGATTCTACATGAATCAAGGACAGCATCACAAGATGGGCATCTGACCAGGGAATCCCCCCAGGGAGATATTGGGTGGTATTACATCAGAAAATGTATTATCTCTAACAATAAATCCTTTGACCCTTCCACATTTTTACCAAGCATTGTCCCTCACTTTCTCACTTCCCTTGCAATAAAAGTAAAAATGGCTAACCTCTTTTTAACATTTGTAACACAGAGTTCTGAATAACTTACATATATCGGCTCATGCAGTTCTCAAAGACTTCATGACCCAGCACAGCTTCCTTGGCTTACCATCATAACTACCTCCTTGCAAATAACCTCATCTCCTTTGATCTTGCCTCCTTCCTTTATACTCATTTGTCAAAACCGCAACCCTTGTTAAACTCAACCACTGGCTCAATACCTGCACAGGACAGCTGATGGCTGCTGAAGGAAAACAATCGTTCTTTACCCTCTCCCTTCACCCCCATCCTCCATCTTACACAGCTGAAGGCTTTGCCTCATCCATCGTTGACATATTTGAAATTGCTTCATTTTTCCATCTCTAAATCTTCTCATCTAGGGCAACTGTTCATACTGTCTTCTTTCCTGCTTATAATGGATGAAGGGTACTTGCTCCCATTAAAACCAACCCCTCAATTTGTATCCTGAGTATGGTCCCCTCTTCTCCATGAATTATCACTGTAATTACCCTCCTTTTTCTGAATCATCAATTTCTTCCTCCCTACTGAATCCTTTTCATCACATAGAAATATCCCCTAATATTTCCCATCTTTCAAATACAGGCATACCTCGGAGATATTGTGGTTCTTTCCAGCCCACTACAATAAAGTGAATATTGTAATTAAGAGAGTACCACCATGCAGCCACTATGAAAAACAGTATGGAGATTCCTGAAAGAACTAAAAATAGAGTTGACATATGATCCAGCAATCCCACTCCTGGGCTATATCCAGACGAAACGGTAATTCAAAAAGATACATGCACCCCTATGTTCATAGCAGCATTATTTACAATGGCCAAGACATGGAAACAACCTAAATGTCCATCGGCAAATGAACAGATAAAGAAGATGTGGTATATATATACAATGAAATATTACTCAGCCATAAAAAAGAATGAAATAATGCCATCTGCAGCAATGTGGATGGACCTAGAGATTATCATACCAAGTGAAGTCAGAAAGAGAAAGACAAACACCATATGATATCACTTATATGTGGAATCTAAAATATGACACAAATGAACATATCTCTGAAACAGAAACAGACTCACAGACATAGAGAACAGACTTGTGGTTGCCAAGAGGGAGGGGAGGTGGAGGAGGAATGGAGTGGGAGTTTGGGATTAGCAGATGTAAACTATTATATATAGGATGGATAAACAACAAGGTCCTACTGTAAAGCACAGGGAACTATATTCAATATCCTGTGATAAACCATAATAGAAAAGAATATAAAAAAGAATATATATGTATAACTGAATCACTTTGCTGTACAGTAGTAATTAACACAACATTGTAAATCAACTATACTTCAATAAAGTTAAAAAATAAACACTAGAATCTTAACAAATATTTTTAAAAAGAGAGTACCATGAATTTTTTGGTTTTCCAATACGTAGAAAAGTTATACCTACACTATACTGTAGTCTATTAAGAGTGCAATAGTATTATGCCTAAAATACTATGTATATACCTTATTTTAAAATACTTTATTGCTAAAAAGTGTCAACCATCACCTGAGCCTTCAGTGAGTCATAATCTTTTTCCAATAGTAACATCAATCACTGATCACAGATCACCATAACATATATAATAATAAAGAAAAAGTTTGAAATATTGTGAGAACTACCAAACTGTGACACAGAGACACAAAGTGAGCAAATGCTGTTGGAAAAATGGCTCCAACAGACTCTCACCAAAGTGAGTACAGAGGGAGCACACCTCAACACAACAAAGGTCGTTCATGACAAATCCACAGCTAACATCATACTCAACAGTGAAAAGCTGAAATCTTTTCCTTTAGAATTAGTAACAAGACAAGGATACCCACTCTTACCACTTCTGTTCAACATAGTATTAGAAGTCCTAGCCACAGCAATCAGACAAGAGAAAAATAAACAAATAAAAGGCATCCAAATTGGAGAGGAAGAAGTAAAACTGCTACTGTTTGCAGATGACATGATACTATATATAGAAAACATTAAAGATGCCACCAAAAAACTATTAGAACTAATAAGTGAATTCAGTAATGTTGTAGAATACAAAATTAATATATGGAGATCTGTTACATTTCTATATACCAATAACATACTATCAGAAAGTGAAATCAAGAAAACAATCCCATTTACAATCATGTCAAAAAGAATAAAATACCTGAAAATAAATTTAACCAAGGAGGTGAAAGACCTATGCTCTGAAAACTGTAAGACATTGATGAAAGAAATCGAAGATAACACAATAAATGGAAAGGTATACCGTGCTCATGGAGCAGAAGAATTAATATTGTTAAAATGTCCATACTACCCAAAGCAATCTACAGATTCAGTGCAATCCCTATCAAAATACCCATGGCATTTTTCAGGAACTCGACTAAATTATCCTATAATTTATATAGAACCACAAAAGACACTGATTAACCAAAGCAATCCTAAGAAAGAAGAACAAAAATGGAGGCATCATCATCCCTGATTTCAAACTATACTACAAAGCTATACTAATCAAAGCAGTAAGATACAGACACATCGATCAAGGGAACAGAATAGAGAGCCCAGAAATAAACCCCCACACATATAGTCAGTCAATGACAAAGGAGGCAAGAATATACAATGGGGGAAAGACAGTCTCTTCAGTAAGTGGTGTTGGGAAAACTGGACAGCTACAAGTAAAAGAATGAAACTAGACCTTTTTTAAAATTTATTTATTTATTTATTTATTTCTAATTTTTTTTTTTTTTTTTTTTGGCTGTGTTGTGTCTTCGTTGCTGTGCACGGGCTTTCTCTAGTTGCGTCGAGCGGGGGCTACTCTTCGTTGCAGTGTGCGGGCTTCTCGTTGGGGTGGCTTCTCTTGTTGCAGAGCACGGGCTCTTGGTGCACAGACTCAGTAGTTGTGGCATGCAGGCTCAGTAGTTGTGGCTTGTGGGCTCTAGAGCACAGGCTCAGTAGTTGTGGCACACGGGCTTAGCTGCTTCACAGCATGTGGGATCTTCCCGGACCAGGGCTCGAACCTGTGTCCCCTGCATTGGCAGGCGGATTCTTAACCACTGCGCCACCAGGGAAGCCCAAACTAGACCATTTTTGCACATCATACACAAAACTAAATTCAAATGAGTTAAAGAATTAAATGTAAGACCTGAAATTATAAAAAATCCTAAAAGAAAACATAGGTGGTAAGCTCTTTGACTTTCGTCTTGGTGTGGAATTTTTGGATCTGTCCCCAAAAGTGAAGACAACAAAAGCAAAAATAAACAAGTGGGACTACACTAAACTAAAAAGCTTCTGCATAGAAAAGAAAACCATCTACAAAATCAAAAGGCAACCTACTGAATGAGAGAAGATATTTGCAAATCATATATCCAATAAAGGGTAAATATCCAAAATATATTAAGAATTCAAACAACTTAATATCAAAAACAAACAAACAATCCAATTTTAAAACTGGGCAGAGGATCGAGACATTTTTCCAAATGCATAGAGATGGTCAACAGGCACATGCAAAGATGTTCAACATCACTAATTATCAGGAAAATGCAAATCAAAACCACAATGAGATATCACCTCACACCTGTTAGAATGGAGAGGGTGTGGAGAAAAGGGAACCTTCATACACTGTTGGTGGGAATGTAAATTGGTGCAGCCACTATGCAAAACAGTATGGAGGTTCCTCAAAAAATTAAAAATAGAGCTACCATACAATCCAGCAATTCCATTCCTGGGTATTTATCCAAAGAAAATGAAAACACAATTTGAAAAGATATATGCATACCTATGTTCACTGCAGCATAGTTTACTACAGCCAAGATATGGAAGCAACCTAAGTGTCCATCAATAGATGAATGGATAAAGAAGAAGTGATATGTATATATACAATGGCACCCTCCTCAAGCTGGATCATCTTCACTGCATCTGTCACTCTCCTCAACTAGTGTATTTGGAGATATCAGGTGTTAAGGTAGTTCTTTGAAGATAGTGCTTCTTTTTCACTTTCTAATTCTCTTTGTTGCTTCTCTTTGTTATAGTGTGGCAGGGATATCTTTTGTAAATTTACTAAGTTGAAAAAAAATAGTAGCTGCAGTACCAGCATATGGCCAATAGCTAATGCTATTGACCTGTTTAAAGCCAGCACTTATATTTCCTACATAGTCATCTAGTTTGTTTGCTTGCATTTGAGTTTGTTTTAGAGAAAAGACCTAAAAGTGAGAAGAGATGGAGAGGTTCTACGATACTGGCTAAACTCTCAAATGCTCCAGGCACTCAAGAAAAAAACATAATAAAAACTTTGGTTTAAAAAATGCAGAAAAATGTCCCTCTGGGGACTTATTCCAGAGGTCCAGGACCCCAGGAGGAAGAAGCATTTGCTGCCCTGTGTCGTGATGTCAGAGTGGCCTGCTCAGCCATCCCCTGGAGATGCCTCCCTTGGCGCAATGGCCTGGCTGACTTGCTTTGGACTGCAGAGGAGCAGGCCTCCCGGAACTCACTTTCAAGGGTTAGAAAAGTTCAGGTCTTTAGTTGGGAACGATTTTCCACCAGAATGAGACTGAACGTGGAACTGATGGTATCTGAGAGAGGGTGTGTGTCCTCCTTGGAGCAAGTGTAAATCAATACAACTTTCTGGAATGAAACTTGAATGAATTTCATTTGAACAAAATTGCATGTTGAAGGCCTTAAAATGTTCAGATCTTCCACCTTCAGGAATTTTTTAAAGGAAATCATCAGAGGGGAGTGTTAGGAACAATGGAAAGGTTTTGATCATTTATTTATTTATTTATGGCTGCGTCAGGTCTTAGTTGCGGCACACGGACTCTTCATTGCGGTGCGTGGGCTCCTCTCTAGTTGTGGCACGCAGGCTCCAGAGCACGTGGGCTCTGTAGTTTGCAGCACTCAGGCTCTCGTTGAGGCACCTGGGCTCTGCAGTTGTGGCACACAGGCTTAGTTGCCCCGGGGCATGTGGGATCTTAGTTCCCTGACCAGGGATTGAACCCGCATCCCCTGCATTGGAAGGCAGATTCTTTACCACTGTACCACCAGGGAAGACCCTTTTGACAGTTTTTTGTTTTTCTTTTTTTAACATCTTTACTGGAGTATAATTGCTTTACAATGTTGTGTTAGTTTCTGCTGTATAACAAAGTGATTCAGCTATATGTATACATATATCCCCATATCCCCTCCCTCTTGCGTCTCTCTCCCACCCTCCCTATCCCACCCCTCTAGGTGGTCACCAAGCACCAAGCTGATCTCCCTGTGCTATGTGGCTGCTTCCCACTACCTATCTATTTTACATTTGGTAGTGTACATATGCCACCCTCTCACTTCATCCCAGCTTACCCCTTCCCCCTCCCCGTGTCCTCAAGTCCATTCTCTAAGTCTGTGTCTTTATTCCTGCCCTTTTGACAGTTTTAAGAAGGTGATTTGGCCATGGGCCCATGAGCCCCATAAGTACCCCACATTTGTCAATCTAGCCATTTCTTATACCCATGAGATCCCTGAGGGAGCCGTGTACATAAGGAACAAGGGACATGTAGGACACAAAATTACTGCTTGGTCACTATGCACCTCGTGCCTGCACCTCCCTCTGCAGGTCTTCAGGGAGTCTTGCTCTTAGTTCCTGGCCCCAGTTTCCTTCTCCCAAGTCCAACTTCTGAATGAAGAACAGAGGGACACATGAGATGGAGAGATGGCCAGGTTCCCCCCGAGACCAGGTTTCCCTGAGTGGTTGAGAGGAGACCACTGCAGAGAGAGGCTGTGCTCAAAAGCACCAACTTTTACCAGCCATGCTTGGTCCCATGGAATGTCACCCTCCACCCCAACCACCAAAAAAACTCATTATTAGACTAGAGCAGAGGCTGACTCACCCTGAAATACATGCACTGAAGCTTCAGGGCCCTCACCTGAAGAGGCCTCCTCCAGGTCCCTGAGCCCAGATTTGCATTCATATGTTTTATATTTCCTTTCTTAAAGAATGTCTCTAAAACTGTATAAGCAACAGGTCCCTGCAGACCGGGGATGTTCCTGCTCTCAGAAGTTTGAGTTGGGAAACTGGGAAATAATCAAGCAGTGAGTAGCAGGCACTGTGGCTTTCTGAAAGGAGTCACGTTAGAGGTCCTGAGGGGAGCAGGAGCAATGGGCAAGCCAAAGCTTTGTCTAAGCTGGAATGATGAGGCCTCATTAAGTGGGGAGGGCTACAGTGAAGGTGAAAGTGCCTCCCAGGGTTGAGGTGGGGAGTAAATGAGTAAACGAGATGATGTGTATAAAGGTCTGAGCATGTGCTCTACAGAGTCAATGCTTGCTAAACTTCATTACTATTATTATCACTATTACTATGATTATTATTATTTGCATTGTTACCATGTTACTGCGAAGATCCGCAAAGTCCATTCGCTGAGGTCCCTGGAGCTTCCGTGGACCCAGTTTCAGTCACTTCTAAGGCCTGGCACAACTAAGGTTTCTTTTGCTAATTTCCATGAAAGTCTGTCTCCTTGTATTCTTGTGATAAACTCCCATCTTGCAGTGGATAAGGCCTAACTCTGGCAGGCACCATCTTACTGGCACCTCCGGCAAGGTAAGGCAGGTTACCTAAGCCCCATTTCACAGGTGAGGAGACTGTGGCTCCAGGAGCTTCTGGGCCTCACAGAAAGTTCCAGAGCCAGTGTGTGATGAGGCCAACACTTGACCTAGATAGAAGGTGCTTTTTCTGATCGTCCAGTGACCTCTCTGAGCAGTTAGGTCAGCTTGGCAGTGGCTGTAAAAACCACCCAGCGGTTTGGACAGTCATCTCCGTGGCACCTTCCTTGCTTGGGTTCCATGTACATATCAAAGTGCCTTTACTTCTTTCTTAATTTTGTTTCCCAAGTAAGTAGCCCCTCCCATTGGTCCTCTTATTCACTCGGCTTTAGGTGGTTTGTAAGAGTGTGGGCAGCGTGGACCAATCCACCCCGGCTCTGCTCTGGATGGAAATCCAAAGCCGCAGAACTGAGTGCGCCCCCTCCACTCCACGCCCACACCCACAGCAGGTCATCAGGCTAAGTGCTCCTTGACACCCATGAGGGTCAGGTCTGTCCCCAAGAAACCTTTTCCACCTGGTCTTTTAAAAATGGCTGCTTGAGGGGCCCAGGATGGGGAGACTGCAAGGCTTGGGGACCAATTTGATTATTAACCTGAGAAACCACTCTGCATTTGCTACCCCAGACTCTCCCCACACTGGTTCTCTGTGTTTTCATTACCATATCCTTCAACATCTTTTTATCCCCTTTTCAAGAGAAAAAGAAAGGTGTCCCGCAAAATTGCCAGGGGAACTGATTACACACAAGCCCGGGAGGGAGGTTCAATGTTACCAGGAGTCCTTGTGCTGCCCTTTCGAATGCTCACCTGCACTAACGACCCAAGAGGAAACAGGCAGCCCCATCTACAGTGGAGTTTCACCTTTAATTAAATTTTAATTCACTCATGCCTTGTCCCTGGGGCCACATGCTGCTGGAAATCAGTGCCAAGTAACCTGGACTCAGGCCAGGGCCTCACAGAACACCCAGAGGCATCACTGAGTAAAAATTGCTTTTCCTGACTATTAAATCCAATGATCTACTCAGGGGGTCAAAGAGAACACTCCCAAAGGAATCCCCTGGAGCTGCCTATGGGCAAAGAAGACAGATGCTTTCATAAACGCCCCCACACCAACACACACACACACACACACACACACACACTTGAACAAATTGTGATTATACAGTTATCCATTTAAATTCGTCTCATTTCCGGTGGAAGCTGCTGTTAATACTTTGCATCTATACAGTTTTCCTTCAAAGTGGGATTATACCGTACGTATTGTCTTGTAATCTGATTTTTTTAAACTTCATAGTATATCATGACCATTTTCCCATGCCATTAGACATTGATATGACTAGTTACAGTCACATTGTATTCTCCATAGATGCTAGCACCAGCATATTATAATCCCATCCCACATGCTCTTCCTGCAATGTGACATTGACACGCCTCCATCGAGAGGTGGCATCTTTGTTTCCTTCCTTTCAACCCAGCCAGACTTTTGTAACTATCACAATAAGTAGAATGTGGCACAGGTGATGCCGTGTGACTTCCACAGCATGTCATAAAAGGCAATATGGCTTCTACCTGGCTCTCCTTTCTTTTCAATCTTGGAACCAAGCCACCACATGGTGAGAAGTCCAAGCTACATGGAAAGGCCACATGTGACTGTTCCAGCAGACACACCCAGTTGGGTCTCTAGCTGATTATCAGTGTCTGCCAATATGAGAGCAAACAAGCCTTCAGATCATTCCAGCCTTTAAGTTCTCCAGCTGAGGCCCCAGACAACACACAGCAGAGATAAGCCATCTCCACTCTGTCCACAGAAACCATGAGTGATAATAAAGGATACGATTAGATAACTAAACAGTGTTGCATTGCATGAATATATAATAATTCCCCTTTCTTGGGCTCCAGATTGTCTCCATTTTTTTGTTATTATAAATAACACTGAAATGGGCCTCCAGATAGCTGATTCTTTGCCTAATTAATCAACTATATCTTAAGAATAAATTTAAAGAAGTTCAATATCTAGGTCAAAGGCTATAATCATTTTACCAGGAAGCAATGATTGAGTCAATTTACACTCCCACCAGTAGTGTATGAGAGAATGTGAAAGCAACCAGTGAGCTATTCTTAGTCACCGTCCTCTGGCAACTTCACATTTCTTTTCCTCAAACTGTCATCATCACCTCTGTTGACCGCCTTTTCAAGTATACAGTTCTGGGGTTCAGAAACAAATTAGTGGATGCCATGTTGGGAGTTGCTCAAGGCAAGGAGTGGATGGGAGCTGCTGGTGGTGTGACCATGGAGCCCAGCAGATTTGCTGAGAACAAGGGGTCCTAGGGGCTGTCAAGGGTGATCACACTACAGACCAGAGGCTTCTCCTGCCCTGATGAAGTATGAATTGTACAGTGGAATTAGTCTCAGCCTGAGGCAAGAGGGCTGGCCTTTTATACCCCATGTCAGTCACTCATTGACTGTGGGCTGCCCTGGGTGGACTGGGGGTGTGTAATATTCCAGGCCAGATGGCTCCTGTCTGCCAGAGCAACTCTCTGAAGTGAGCAGTTGTGAATAATTAATCACCAGCACTCCCAGCTGCTGGGGTTGGGTCCACTGGCCTTGTGGAGGCATCTGGGTGGGACACCAACAGCATCCACTACAGAGAGGATGATGTTGATTACATTTTTTCATTATGTAAAATGTAATGCCTATCTATGCACTGGATAGCAGCTTTTATTCAATTAGTTATTTAATTATTCAATTAGTTAAATAATATGACCAAAGAGCAAAATAATATCAATATTAATAATAAAATGGGGAGATGAATTAAAACTATCTTTAAGCCTTTCATAGGACCTTGGTGATTCTTTTAGGGAAAATAATAAGAAAATCAAGTCCACATTGTAAGCTGAGTCTTTCTCAGCAATGCCCAGGGTAGTGAGCGAACTTAAGGGAATGAGGCTGAATACTGTAAATTGTGCTCGGTAGCTGGAGAGTGCCACATCTACCAGGAAATCTTTGCTTCCTAAAAATGGAAAGTCAGGACAATTATAGCCATTAATCATGTGTAACTGAAAGCTTGTAAGAGAGCAAAATGGGAGTTGAAAACTCCAAATCTAATTTGTCAGTAATGGACAAAAATTATGTCCATTGGGACATCCATTGCAGATAAACAATGAGCAGTACTGGTCCAAATCTTATGCTTTCTTCAATTTAAATTGATTTTGCTCATTAGGAACTGCAGCTTCATTGACTGCAAAAATTTTACAAGCATTAAGGAGATGTCAAACCAACTCAAAGCCTTGGGAGCTCAGAGTGAGCAGTCCTACTGTGGTCAGGGCTGGGGATTAGAGGTCTGCACTACTATAAGAAATGGCCTGGCTTGGTTTTTGTGTTGAGGAACTGAAACAAACACACACCCATTTCCTCCTACACACACAGAACTTACTGTCTACTTTAACATGACTTTACTATTCCATCGTATGCATTAGTATAACTGCCATGCCAGGAGACTCCTGCTCAGGAAAATAATGTGAAAGTTCATTACATGACCCTCCCAAAAGACACATCAATGCCTCTATAGGAAGCATCAACAGACAGCTTACTCCCTAAGATTCTTCGAATCCCTCACCTCAAAGTCCTTACCTTGCTGTTGCCACCAATTCTAAACCACTAGTCATGATCTTTACCCAATCCTGATCAAGCATCACACTGAAAGACCCGCTTTGATAAAACTTTCAATTCTCAATAATATCCAGCTTTACCTTTGCCCCTTGAAGACACAGCCAAAGTTCTGTTGCAGTGGTGTTGGTATTCTCCCTTCCAGGGTGAGCAATCAATTTAGCATTGTCTTATCAATAGGTTGGGTTGGTGATATTTGGGGAGCTTGCATTTGACAGTGTTTAATCGCTGTAGCTTTTCTCAGGCATAAATCTTAGTTCTTGCTTCTCTCTCATCCTCTGTCTCTTACTCTCATTTCTTTCCCTGCCCTTAATATTGTGGTGTTTTCCATTTTACTCTAAGCTCTCTTGAAGAAAACAACAAGGAGATAAATAAATTTTAAGAGTAGGTAAAAGACAGAGAAAGACAAATATCATATGATATCACTCACATGTAGAATTTAATTTTTAAAAAATGGTATAAATGAACTTATTTACAAAACAGATATCCCCAATCCAACTACTTCTATCTACCTCTACTGCTGCCACCCTGATCCAAGCCACTATCATCTCCCACCTGAACAATGATAATAACCTCCTAACCATCTCCCAGCCTCCACTCTTGTCTCCCTACAGTCAAATCTTCATAAAGTCATCAGTGTGAGTCCTGAAAAATAGAGATCATGACATTCCTCTGTCCAAACCCATTTCACTAAGAGTCCAAGTCCTGCAAAGCCCTACAAAGCCCTTCAGGAAGTGTGCACACCTGCATACACACACATACACACATACCTCCTCGACCCTCACATTTCAAGTAGGCCTTCCCTGACCACCCTACATTAAATTGCAATCTGTGCCCCCATCCCACTTACCTTACTCTACTATCTTGGAAAACATTTGTCACTTTCCATAGCACATGTAATATTACTGTAAAATTTGCTTATTCATTGTGAGTATTGCTCATCACCTGCTTCCTCTTGCTTAAATGAAAACTTCACATGGGCAAGGATCTTTGTTTTGTTCACTCTTAGATCCTAAGAATCTAGAACAGTGCCTGGCACACCGTAGGCCCTCACTAAATATTTGTTGAATGAATATGCACTTTTTTCTTGCTAGGATGAAACATTAGCAAATTTTGACCATTAGGTCACAAAGGGAATGTTGACAAATTTCAAAAAGCAGAAATTATAATGATCAAAATGTAATATAATTAAAAATTAATAATCCATAATTAATAATTAAAAATCTTTCTACTTCGATATTTTAAAATATTTTGACTTCTTTCTTTTCTTCTTCCTTTCTCTCTCCCTAGCTCAACTTGCCCTGTAGCCTCCCAACAAACTTGTGATTCCCCAGGGACACTCCGTGTTTTGTTCTACCAACAGCCACTCACACCCTAATACAGAGCACAGCTTGTTCATTAGATCATTGGCTCAATGACGGAGAAAATTGCAGAGAAGGTGAGGCACAGCGTTCTGTGTAGGGACAGTGACTACTTTGTTCCGATCTAAGATATGATGTGCCCCACAGCAGAGAGTCAGGCAAAGAGCCCACACCTGGAGACTGGACTGGGCTTTTCACACTGGCTATGAGCACTGGTCCATCTCTGTGTAAGATGGTTATATGGTCCATAGGTCTCCAAGAGCAGTTGTGGCCATGGGACTTCTGATGCTCATCATGTTCTCTTTCCTTTTACTTTACTGAATACACTTTTTTTTTTTAATTAATTACTTATTGATTTATTTTTGGCTGTGTTGGGTCTTCGTTTCTGTGCGAAGGCTCTCTCTAGCTGCGGCAAGCGGGGGCCACTCTTCATCGCGGTGCGCGGGCCTCTCACTATCGCGGCCTCTCTTGTTGCGGAGCACAGGCTCCAGACGCGCAGGCTCAGTAGTTGTGGCTCACGGGCCTAGTTGCTCCGCGGCATGTGGGATCTTCCCAGACCAGGGCTTGAACCCGTGTCCCCTGCATTGGCAGGCAGACTCTCAACCACTGCGCCACCAGGGAAGCCCCTGAATACACTTTTAAGATCGAAGCATACATTCAGAAAAATGTATAAATCATAAGTGAATAGCTCTGCTATGGACTGAATTGTATCCTCCCCCACTAAAAATTCATGTCTTGAAGCCCTAATCTCCAATGTGACTGTATTTGGACATAGGGCCTGTGAGTTGCCATATGATCCATATGGATCATATATATATTAGAGTTGCCATATGATCCAGCAATCCCACTCCTGGGCATATACCCGGAGGAAACCGTAATTCAAAAAGATACATGCAGCCACGGGTTTGAGCCCTGGTCCAGGAAGATCCCACATGCCGCGGAACAACTAAGCTCATGCACCACAACTACTGAATCTGCGCTCTAGAGCCCACGAGCCACAACTACTGAGCCCACATGCTATAACTACTGAAGCGTGTGTTCCTAGAGCCAATGCTCTGCAACAAGAGAAGCCACTGCAATGAGAAGCCCGCACACCGCAACGAAGAGTAGCCCCCGCTCACCACAACTAGACAAAGCCTGTGCACAGCAATGAAGACCTAACACAGCCAAAAATAAATAAATTAAATAAATAAATTTTAAAAGAAAAGATACATGCACCACAAAGTTCATTGCAGCATTGTTTACAATAACCAAGACATGGAAGCAACCTAAATGTCCATCAATAGAGGAATGGATAAAGAAGATGTGGTACAGATATACAATGGAATATTACTCAGCCATTAAAAAGAATGAAATAATGCCATTTGCAGCAACATGGATGGACCTGGAGATTATCATACTAAGTGAAGTAAATCAGACAGAGAAAGTCAAATATCATATGATATTGCTTATATGTGGAATCTTAAAAAAAATGATACAAATGAACTTATTTACAAAACAGAAACAGACTCACAGACTTAGAGAATGAACTTATGGTTACCAGGGGGCCAGGGTTGGTCGGGGGAGGGATAGATTGGGAGTTTGGGATTGACATGTACACACTGCTATGTTTAAAATAGATATCCAACAAGGGCCCACTGTATAGCACAGGGAACTCTGCTCAATACTCTGTAATAACCTAAATGGGAAAATAATTTGAAAAAGAATAGACACTTGTATATGTATAACTGAATCACTTTGCTGTACACCTGAAGCTAACACAACATTGTTAATCAACTATACTCCATAATAAAATAAAAAAAAAAAAAGAAATAGTCCCAGAGAACACACACACACACACATTAGGATCAGCAATAGAGAAACAACTGCAAATATGGAAGAGTTTTCTAAAGGATGAATCAATGATGTGAAACTTTATATGAATAAATAAGGAAAACTAGAGCAAATGGATAATTTTTAGGGCAATACAGATGATAAAAATTGATTTAAGAAAAATAAAACAACCTAAAAAGAAAAAGCAGTCAAAGATCTACCCTAAACAATGTACCTGGGGCTAAATGATTAAATAGGACCAGCGAATTTTCATGTTACATAAATTGTTCTACAGCACAAAAGAAGATGGACATCTCCCCAACTCATTTATGATCGTGGCATAAATCTGATATCAAAATTAGTGAATTAGAAGAAAGGGATCTATCAGTTTTACTTAGGAATATGGATGAAAAAATATCCTAATAAAATACTAGCAAATTGAGCTTGGCAGTGGATTAAAAGAATAATATATTGTGGGTTTATTCTAGAAATGGAAAGATGATTGAACATTAAGATATCTATTACTGTAATTCAGTACAGTAAGAGATTAAAGGGGAAAAATATCATTATCTCTCTAGATGCTAAAGTACCATCTGACAAAATTCAACACTATTCCTATTTAATTTTTAAAAAAGCATCTCCTAGCAAAACAGAAATTCAAGGAAACTTTCTTAACTTGATGATGGATATCTTCCAGAAATTTGCAGCCAGCAAGAAGGGGAGGAGGAATCAGCCACAGCTGAACTCAAAGAAGCAGGATTTTGTTTTTATTTTTAAATTTTAAGTTAATCTATTTATTAGTAGATAATGTTTCATGCTTTAAAATTCAAAAGACATAACAGGGTATAGAGTGAAAACCTCTTTCCCAGCCCATCCTCCAGCCACTCAGTTACCTTCTCTAGAGACAAACAGTATTATTACATTCTTGGTTATCTTTCCAGAGCTAGACTGTGCATTTACAAGAAAATTTGTGAGTATTTTTTACACAATGACAGAAAACACTAGTTCTTCTTAGCAATGTATTGTTTCATATCAATACGTAAAAAGCTTCTTCATTCTTTTTTTCTGACTAAAAATTATTACCTTGGGTAAATATATCTTAAATTTGTTCAATTAGCACTCTGCTGAGAAATAGTTAGGTTGTTCCAGACCTTTGCTATGACAGACATGCTGTGGTTAATAAGCTTTACATATGTGTCATTTTGTACACGTGTGAATGGATATGTAGGATTGTGTAGAATTTGGCCCTATCCAAAGAGATAGTCTGGCTTTTGCCTCCAGCTTCTGGAAGGTAATCTATGTCATACTTGATAGTACTGTCTTTGTTCAGGGTGGAGGCTGGCCACACCCAACAGTGCTAGGGTAGGAGCTGGCCATGCCAGAAAGACCAACCATATGACTTAGGATTGGGGCTTTGGGGCATGCATTATCAGCTGATCTAGAGACTAAGCTCAACCACATAGGCAATTAATCAATCAATCATGCCTATGTAATAGAGCACCAAAAAAAACTTTGAACACTGGGTTTCCCTGGTTGATGATACTTCATGTGTACTGCCACACGGAGATGTTGGGAGGGGAGCATGCCCTGACTCCATGGGGAGAGGACTGTGGAAGTTCATGTTTGTAACCTTCCTGGGCTCTACCCTATGCTTCTCTTCCTTTGGCTCATCTTAATCTGTATCCTTTCCCTGGAATAAACTGTAACCATGAGTATAACCACTTTCAATGAGTTCTGTGAGTTTTTCTAGTGAAAAATCAAGCCCCCAGGTGTTTTGGGAAACCTCTGAACTTGCAGTTGTTGTCAGAAGTGAGGATGGTCTTATGTGGAGACTGCATCCTCTAACCTTGTAGTTGGCCCTAAACTCCTCACAAAGATAAAGCCCTGAAAGTAGAATTTCTGGGTCAGAGATATGTGCATTTGCAAATTTGGACAAGATTAACAAAGTGCCCCCATATAATTGTCGCAAATTATATTCCCACCAGGGAGAGAGCAGAGGTTTTTATAAGAGGGTGGGGTGAAAATAATAATAACTCCCCTACCATGGATTGTGAGAGAATAAAAAGTGATCTGGGGGAAGGCACCCTGGTATACATCAGGGGATTTGAAGGCATGGATGTGGGGAAAATATTCCCAGAAGTGTTTAAGGCAGGAGACATACACAGCGTTTGAGGAAGTGGAGAAAAACAGTGGCTGCATCAAAAACTAAAAACAGAACTACCATACGACCCAGCAATCCCACTACTGGGCATATACCCTGAGAAAACCATAATTCAAGAAGAGTCATGTACCACAATGTTCATTGCAGCTCTATTTACAATAGCCAGGACATGGAAGCAACCTAAGTGTCCATCGACAGATGAATGGATAAAGAAGATGTGGCACATATATACAATGGAATATTACTCAGCCATAAAAAGAAACGAAATTGAGTTATTTGTAGTGAGGTAGATGGACCTAGAGTCTGTCATACAGAGTGAAGTAAGTCAGAAAGAGAAAAACATATACCGTATGCTAACACATATATATGGAATCTAAAAAAAAAAAAATGGTTCTGAAGAACCTAGGGGCAGGACAGGAATAAAGACACAGACTTAGAGAATAGACTTGAGGACACGGGGAGGGGGAAGTGTAAGCTGGGACGAAGTGAGATAGTGGCATGGACATATATACACACTACCAAATGTAAAATAGACAGCTAGTGAGAAGCAGCAGCACAGCACAGGGAGATCAGCTCGGTGCTTTGTGACCACCTAGAGGAGTGGGATAGGGAGGGTGGGAGGGAGACGCAAGAGGGAGGAGATATGGGGATATATGTATACATATAGCTGATTCACTTAGTTATAAAGCAGAAACTAACACACAATTGTAAAGCAATTATACTCCAATAAAGACGTTAAAAAAAAAAAAAGGCAAAGGAAAAAAAAAAGAACAAAGTGGAACAGAACATGACAAAGCAATGGGGCAGTAGAGTGCAATCTTTAAAACAGGGTACTCATGCTCCTGGGTGATACCAAGGGATTTCTGAGAGAAGAAAGGATTCCAGATCCTCAACTTCCTGATGTGTTTCTTCCTAGTATAAATTTGTCTGAGAAGAAGCTTGCAAGCTTCCATTTATCCTTCTCCTAATTTACCAAGAA
This sequence comes from Eubalaena glacialis, assembly GCF_028564815.1. Classification (NCBI taxonomy): domain Eukaryota; kingdom Metazoa; phylum Chordata; class Mammalia; order Artiodactyla; family Balaenidae; genus Eubalaena; species Eubalaena glacialis. Next base: position 68,517,639 of record NC_083722.1, on the reverse strand, counting down.
AGTCTCATCTCTCACATATCCCAAAGCTTGCAAAGGGAATTATCCTGGGGCACAAGCACCTCTGGGGCATCCAAAAACTGGACAAGTAAAGAATGAATTGCTCCTAGCGGAGACTCTGGCCCTACCTTTTCTGTATAGTGATGTGGTTGTAAAGGAATAGGTATTGCATATTTATTCGAATTTTAAAATGCAGCTTTGGGACTTCCCTGGTGGCGCAGTGGTTAAGAATCCACCTGCCAATGCAAGGGACACAGGTTCGATCCCTGGTCTGGGAAGATCCCACATGCCACGGAACAACAAAGCCTGTGCGCCACAACTACTGAACCTGTGCTCTAGAGCCCGCGAGCCACAACTACTGAAGCCCGCGCGCCTAGAGCCCGTGCTCTGCAACAAGAGAAGCCACTGCAATGAGAAGCCCGCGCACTGCAACGAAGAGTAGCCCCCGCTTGCCGCAACCAAGACCCAATGCAGCCAAAAATAAAATAAGTAAATAAATAAATTTATTTTAAAATTAATTAATTAATTAAAATGCAGCTTCTTCTGAGTAAAAGTAAGGCTGATTTGGTGGATAGGTTTAACCATGAGGACTGGCATTGCCAATTAGATTGTATGGCAGACAATCCCATAAATTGAATAAGATAAATCTGCAACAACGTTTTGATAAAAATATATTTAAGGCTCATATATAATATGTGTGCATTGGGAGATTCCATCCTTTGCAGTTACTTAATCTTAAGATGAAAAAGAGTAGGTGTTAACTTAAAAATGTGTGAAGGGTACATAGTTTTACAATACTCTTTAGGCACAAGAACTAGAATAAAACTACAGTAGAAGTCTGGTGATGTGGGCACCAGCTAAAGAAAATAGAGATTTTTAATAATCTCTTGGGGATGGAGGTGGTGGTGGGGTGGACATGGGGTGGGAGAGCTTGATTTATCCTAATGGGAGATGGTGGAACCAGAAATCTCGGACTCCACAGCTATTGGGGACGGGGGGAGGGAAGGATAATGGCAGATGAGGAATCTTCATGCAATTCCTTTGAAATCTCACTTATCTCTCTTGAAAGTGTCTTTTTTCTATCTTTCCTTTTCTTTCTCTTTGGGTCTCTACCCACCACCCTTGTCCTTCTCTGTTTATTTCTGTCTTAACCATATCCTTCCCCCTTCAGATTTGCTTCTCTTCCTATTGACCTCCCACACCACCCCCACCCTTGTTTCATCCCAGCAACTGAATTAGTAACAATACTGAATGAATGATTATGTTCTACTGTTAACTGCATGTGCTAGTGTTTCAGGTTCTCAATTCTTACTTCCGAAAATTGTGTGAGATGTACTTTATTTCTCTCTCTTTCAAAAATGTAATTCATTTACCATTTACTTCTGAAAGATTCCTGCTTGCTTTATTCCCTGTGGATCAGAAGCTCTTGACAAGGTAGAAGAAAGCTTCCCATCCTTGTCTTAAGTATATCAAACGATATGCTTCTCCCTTGGGGACAATTCTTTCCATTCTCATAGAGACCTGTGAACGCAGCAGTTCCTGTGGAGTTCCTCCTAAGTGCATGGCAAGCTTCAGGCCTCTTATCCCTTCTTTCCACATACTTTCCCTTCTTTCTTCCACCTTCTATGGATGTCACTAGAGACTTTTTATTTTATTTCTGGTTTTTGCACTTCCTGATTCTCCCCTCACAGTTTCTGCTGTCCAACCATCACTTCCCAAGGCTCTTCCTGCCATGGTCTCCCCGCCCCAGCACGGCTACTCAGATAGACCACGCAGTTGCCCTGGAGGGTCAGGGAGGTTTCTGACCCTTGGGGTCAATTCCCTTCCTCTTGACATAGCTGTTCAGTGAGTTGTTCAGTCTGTAAAAAGTCGAGGAGCCCATTCAGTCATGTTTCCAGAACCTCACTATGAAGAGAGTTACAGAATGTCATTGCCTACAGCTCTTTTATACTTTTAATAATCTGTTGCATGGACCCAAGTAGGTTGGAAGCTGGTTTTATATATATATATATATATATATATATTTGTTTATTTATTTTTGGTTGCGTTGGGTCTTCGTTGCTGCACGAGGGCTTTCTCTAGTTGTGGTGAGCAGGGGCTACTCTTCATTGCGGTACACAGCCTTCTCATTGCAGTGGCTTCTCTTGTTGTGGCGCACGGGCTCTAGGCACGCAGGCTTCAGTAGTTGTGGCATGTGGGCTCAGCAGTTGTGGCTCGCGGGCTCTAGTGTGCAGGCTCAGTAGTTGTGGCTCATGGGCTTAGTTGCTCCACAGCATGTGGGATCTTCCTGGACCAGGGATCAAACCCGTGCCCCCTGCATTGGCAGATGGATTCTTAACCACTACGCCACCAGGGAAGTCCTGGTGGCTGGTTTTCATCTCAGTTCTGCAAATACCAGTGAGGCTCTGGGCCAGTTGCTTAATTCCACTGAGCCCTAGCTGGAAAGATAACTTCTAAGGTCACTTCCCGCTCCAGAATCTATGATTTCATCAAGTCCTTTGGTTAGTTGGCATCACAAAAAAATAAAGAGCATCTTGCCAGTGAGCCCTTGTCTGCCTCACTCCTCCTCTGTATAGTTCCTAACATAGCCCAGTGGTGACACAAGGTAAGCAGTCAATACAACTTGATGTTTGAATGAATGAATAAATGAACACAAAGAAGATTTTAACAGACTATCTGGAGCCTGTTTTGTCGTGGATGTGGCAAATGATGTGATGGTCACAGAGTTATAAGGGCTGGGCTTCTCACTATTTACAGTAGCCAGGTCAGGGAAGCAACCTAAATGCCCATCGACAGATGAATGGATAAAGAAGATGTGGTACATATATACAATGGAATATTACTCAGCCATAAAAAGGAACGCAATTGGGTCATTTGTAGAGACGTGGATGGACCCAGAGACTGTCATACAGAGTGAAGTAAGTCAGAAAGAGAAAAACAAATATCGTATATTAACGCATATATGTGGAATCTAGAAAAATGGTAAAGATGAACTGGTTTGCAAGGCAAAAATAGAGACACAGATGTAGAGAACAAATGTATGGACACCAAGGGGGAAAAGCAGGGGGCCGGGGGGGGTGGGGGGTGATGGTGGTGGGATGAATTGGAAGATTGGGATTGACATATGTACACTAATATGTATAAAATATATAACTAATAAGAACCTGCTGTATAAAAAAATAAAATAAAAATTCAAAAAAAATGTATAGCAAAAACAAAACAAGAAAAAGGACTGGGCTTCTCTCAGTCCTGTTTACAGGACTGTTTACAATTAAACAGGGTGGCCTTTGAGATGTTACTCTTTCCCACTCCATCTCTCCCTCAGCCTCCTCCACCTGTTGGACATCATGCTTAGGAATGAATCCTTAGAGCCTTGGGGAAAGTGTTTAACAAGACTGGATGAAACACCTTGTACTTAATAACAAGTTAGGCTGCCCCCAAATTGCATCTTGCCTTTACCAATATTTGTAATTGACTTTTAGGTAAACCTGCAGTTAAACTTACCATTAGCTCTGGGAGAGGAATCTATTATCAAGTGTAAGGACAGAACATTTGGCTTGAAGTCAGCATCTTTCCCTTCTAAAAGTGGCAGGAGATATAAGAAAATTAAAATCTGAGGCCCATGCCTCTAAGAAAGAAAGAGAAGTTGTCATTATTACAAATTTGTTGATTTTTAATTTAATGACATAATTATTTCTTCAAAAATGTTATTAAAGCCATGGTATGAATTACTATTGATAATGTCAAGGAATTAGGACATTCTATTAATTTTCTGCAAAAGTCACTTCACTGCATTAAGATAAAATTTATTTTATTGGACCATGTCAACTACATACCTCAGCAGATTTTCTTTTTGTCCAAACTCCTTTTAAACTAATATTCATTTTAGGGCTTCCCTGGTGGCACAGTGGTTAAGAATCCATCTGCCAATGCAGGGGACACGGGTTAGATCCCTGGTCCGGGAAGATCCCACATGCCGCGGAGCAACTAAGCCTGTGCACCACAACTACTGAGCCTGTGCTCTAGAGCCCACGAGCCACAACTACTGAAGCCCGAGTGCCACAACTACTGAAGCCCGTGTGCCTAGAGCCTGTGCTCCACAACAAGAGAAGCCACCGCAACGAGAAGCCCACGCACTGCAACGGAGAGTAGCCCCCGCTCGCCGCAACTAGAGAAAGCCTGCGTGCAGCAACGAAGACCCAACACAGCCAAAAATAAAAATAAATAAATAAATACATTTTAATGTCTAATTAAAAAAATATATTCACTTTAATAAAAACAATATAATTAAATTGTCTTTGGAACAATGCACAAGGAAAAAATGTTGGAGGCTTTTGCTGAGGGGAGCCAGGTAGGAAAGGACAGGAAAGAAGACAGACTTTTTACTGTACCATTTGAATTTTGAAACATGTGAAAATACTTTTTATTGTAAAACATTAATAATAGAATAACAGGCACATTATTTAAAAATAAATAGTGTTAAAAGACAGGTCTCTGCCCCACCTATCTCCACCCCCACCCTTGCCCTGTCCTTTTTCAGAAGCATCTACTTTCAGCTCTTTCAGCTGCTTCTTCTCATACTTAGTCTCACATTTCTAAGTAGTATGCTCTTATTGCCCCTTCTAGATCTATCCATTTTAGAGCGTGTCAGTTAATTCCCAATTATAGTATTTGAGAGCTTCGTGCTCTTATATGTCATGACCACCTGCTTCCTCTTCTTCATCTTAATATGGTTAAATCATAGCTTTTTTGGTTGAACAAACAGCCAATGTAAGTATTATTCACTGGTGAGCCAAGTTGTTCTATGATTTGCTTCCTTCCCTTTACAGTTTTCTATTTTCCCCCAGTTTTTATTTGCTTAATTTTCTGTATTTTTTCAAGTGATCCAAAAGATCTGTTACATGTCTAACAATAATTTTTCCAAATGCCCAAACACATCAAATTTCCCCTAGAATTTTTTTTTTTATTCTGCCTATCTTGAAGATTACCAACGCTGGTTATCAGCTGCAGTACCCAAGGTGATTCACTCTCTTCCTAAGAGCCTCCTTTGTTCACACTAACTTTTCACGGAGACTCTGTTACCAACACAGTCCTACTTGGAGAAAAGTAAATTAAATTGTTTCCTCAGGAGACACGCCCACCTTTCCAGGGGCTGCCAAAACACCCTGAATGTTTTTCCCTTGAACTCCCTCTCCTGCTTCAGAAGGTAAGTGGGGCTCAAGGTGCAAATATGCTTCATTCACAGCAGAACACATTTTGACATAACAAGCTGGCTTCACCAGTAGATGAGTATTTGTTTTGGTGCCTAGTATCATAGTGGATGCGAAGTATCAGACATTCCCTGACGGCAAAGACTTTGCAGTCAGGCTCATTAGCACAGAGGTGAAACAGAAATAACACTTCCTAAGTGCTACAAAACTGTTTTTTCCCCTTTCCATCTCTGATTGATATTTCTTTTACACCTAAAACATAGGGAATCTTTGTCAAATTCTCTTTTTGTTCTTTTCTTCTCTTTACTCTCTTACCCTGTATGACAGATACAACGTTAACATCTTACTGCATGATCCAAGTATTTTCATAAGTTTTTGGAAACTCATTTTGCCTCCAAAGTTTACTCTCTGCTTGACCTTTAACAAGTTAATCATGTTGCACTTCAGTTTCTTCATATGTAATTGGGAATAATAATAAAACTTATAAATTTGTTGGGAGCATTAAACAAGAAAGGTCAATGTGAAGAATTTAGCTTACTTCCTGACACTTTGTAAATAGTCAATAAATATTAGCTATTGTTTGTATATTGGAATTATTTTTTACCATCATCGCCATTTTACTTGGTCACAGAAGGGAATCTTAATGCATAATTTCACCATCTTCTAGTATTCAGTGTTATTATTAAGAGGTCTGATACCAATCTGATTTCTATTCCTTTGTAAGTGAACTGTTTGTTCTCTTTCTCCTTCTCTCTCTCTCCGTCTCTCTCTCCAATCTTCTCTCCGTCATCAATGTTTTGAAAATAACATGTCTTCTTTGCCTTTTTTTTTATCCATTGTACTTGGCACTCAATTTAGCACTTTCAATCTGGACATTATTTTTTTCCAATTCTGGGGTTTTTTTCTTATATTGCTTCTTTGATAACCTCTCCCCCTCCATTTTCTCTGCTGTATTTCTGGAACTTGTTATTGGATGCTGTACTTCCAGAATTGATCCTCTTTTTCTTATAATTTCTCTTTCCTTATCTTTATCTTTTTATAATACATCCTAACATATTTCTTCATATTTATTTTCCAAACAGTCAACTGGACTCTTCCCTTCATCTGTCATGTTTTAAATGCCCAACAGAAGTTTTCATGTACTCTAAATAGTTCCCGTTCCATTGTGTTTCCTTCTTGCTTAATGGATACAGTATCTTCAAGTCTCTCTGAGAAGTTTAGTGATTCTGGGGTTTGTTTTTTACCTTTTCTTCTGCTACTTGCATTGTCTTATTTGTTCTATGAGTTCCTTTTTTCTGATCAGTTTTTGTTATTGCTGTTGTTTTTGTTTTCTCTCTCTCTATCATGAATGTTGGTGGCTTTGCCCTGTCTTGGCTATTGGTTCATATTTAAGATTCACCATTCAGCCTGGTGAGATCTTCAGTCACCACCAGGCACCAAATTAATCATATAAGCCATACTCCTAGAATCCAGACTGTTTCTAGGAGAACCTCAAAACACCCATCTATAACCTCCTGTGATGAAGCCCTAAAAGGCTCTGGTCATAAGAAATGGAATGAATCAGCCTGAACCTTTTTAGATGGCTCCTTCAGACAAGGTTCTTTCTACAAAACATCCCCAAACACTCCTTTATGACCTCCAAGTCAAGCCCATGTCATACCTTAGAGGAGAAATATGATCACTATTAGCCATCTTTTCTTGAATTTCTCCACATCCTAGGAAAGTTTTCCTTCCTAAGTAGACATCACAATTTACTCCAATTTTTCATTTAAAAAATTATTGTTCTCCAAACTCAAAAGTAGTAAAGCAAGTGAAGACATGCTTTCTGCAAAGAAAAAGCAATGAAACCAAATCAGAAGAATTGCAGAAGCATGGATCAGGTGCAGGGCAGGAAGGTGAGAGCTGAAACTCTCAGGAAGGTGACATTAGTAGATAGGGTCTTGACCTGACACTCAGATACCCCAGCTGGAGGGGCCCCAAAAGGAAAAAGTGCAAGGCATCGTTCTGATGGGAAACAGGCACCAGCAACAGTATGTCGGTAATTTTGCAGGAGAAATAAGTAAACCAAGAAAAAACTTTAAATATTAACAGTCAAAAAAAAAAAAAGACAGAAATATTAAATTCTTGGAAAAATCTGAAATGTTTTCAGAACAACGTTCCCATTTTTTGTAAGAAACAATTAAAATGCAGTTGTCATTGGAGGGAGGCTTACTTTCCATCATATATCCTTTTGCGAGACTTCTGTGTGAGCAACAAGGGTGTCTATTTATTTAAACTGGCTGACGGAGACCCCACCACTGAGCAGGAGCTGAGGGTCTTGGTGCTGTGGGGCGAACAAGCCGGTATGTCCAGGTAGCAGAAGGTAGAAATAGCTCAGCTGAGCAGCATCAGGGGCAGGACGAGCAGGAGAGGCCAGCCCCACAGGGCACAGACCCAGTGCGTGTCACAGCATAGAACCTCCTCCTGGGGGCTCCCTAGGCCAGGATGAACCACATCTGGGTGCAGTGACCGCTCCCTTGGCTGCAGTTGGCTCATGCTGTAGGAGCGACCCTTCGATTTCATTGCAGAGTGGCAGGTGTGGGAAGTAGAAATCGAAGGGGTGGCAGGAAGCCCCACTGGACACTGGTTACGTTGTGCAGCACACTTCTAGGTAACATAGGTGCAGCAGTTTTCCCACGAGGACTGACAGTCATCTTTGCAGAGAGGCAGGTCCAGATCGGCTCTCTGTGCCCACTCTGGTCCAGCTGCTGGACCCAGGGCCCCAGGTTGAGGAAGCATTCATAGAGGCAGGTGTCCTGGATGAAGGGGCGTTTGCCATCTCTCCACGGTGGTTCCAGTGAGTCTGTTGAGGCAGGATATGTCTTTGTGGGCTTCCTGGAGCAGCCAGCATTTGCCTTCCAGGAACTGCGCTGTTCGTGCAGCTTGTCCTTGGAGCCTGGACTTCCCTTCTGGTGCTTTGGCGTCCATAGGAAACCAAGCAGGACCCTGCAGGGCCTTCCTAGGGACATACCCCCCCACCGTGTCCCCCACCTCTTACTGAGGATTTGAGTCTGTATCCACTGAGAAATGGATGGCACAGAAGTGTCTATTAAGGATGGGGTTGACACAGTGAGATTTGTGTTTTGAAAAGAGGAGGCTGGTAGCGATGGGTAAATGGATCAGAAAGGGAGAAATCGAGACCATTGTCCATATCCAGGAGAGAGAGAATGGTAGCTTAGACCAGTGGTTCTCAAACTGGGAAATCTCATCCCTCAGAAGACACTTGGCAATGTCTGCAGACATTTTTAGTTGGTCCACTGTGTGTGGAGGGATGTTACTGGCATTTTGTGAGCGACCATCAGGGATGCTCCTTAATCACGATACACGGGACTGTCCCCAGAGCAAAGGATTATCTGGCCTGAAATACAACTAGTGCCTAGACCAAGAAACCCTTGCTCAGACTGTGGTGGTGGTGGAGATGGAGTACATACTGGAGAGATAATTAAGAGGTTAAAATCAGCAGTAATTAGTGACTGATTATGAGGAAGGAGGGAAAGATTACCAAAGATAACCCTCAGGTTTCTGGCTTGCCCACCTGGATGAGTGGGGGTGCCATCCACTGAAATTAAAAATGGTCCGGTGGGGGAGGATAAGGAGCTCAGCTTGAAGCCTAGTAAACTGAGATGCTTCTAAGACATCTGAAGAAGTCAAACAGGCAAGTCTCTAAGTCTACAGCTCAAGGGGGCAAGCCTGAGCAGGAGACATGCACTGGAGAGGCTTCTATGAATAGAACACAAGCCGTGGGCATGGATGAGATTACCTAGGAAGAGAGTACAGAGTGAGGAGTAAAGAGGGCCTGGGACTACATCTTGAGAAACTCCTGGCAGAGGAGCACAAACAGCAAAAAGCATCTGGAGAGGTGGGGAGAAAACCAGGGCATGTCACATCCCATAAGCTTTGAAAGAGCCTGTTTCCCTTACACCTTCTCCAGCATGGAGCATCACAGATCCTTTGTGGTTGTTGCTCTTATATTCACTAGTTTGTTGTATATTTTAGATTCCACATATAAGTGATATCATACAGTATGTCTTTTTCTGTCTGACTTATTTCACTTAGCATAATGCCCTCCAAGTTCATCCATGTTGTTGCAAATGGCAAAATTATTTTATATATATATAGACATATACACACACACAAACACACACACACACACACATCACAGTTTCTTTATCCATTCATCTGTTGGTGGACACTTAGGCTGCTTCCATATCTTGGCTATTATAAATAGTGCTGCTATGAACATTGGGGTGCATGTATCTTTTCCAATTAGTGTTTTTATTTATTTCAGGTGTATACCCAGGGGTAGAATTGCTGGGTCATATGGTAGTTCCATTTATAGTTTTTTAAGGAACCTCCATACTGTTTTCCACAGTGGCTGCACCAATTTACATTCCCACCAACAGTGTAGGAGGGTTCCCCTTTCTCCACATCCTCGCCAACATTTGTTATTTGTGTTCTTTTTGATGATAGCCATTCACAGATATTTTTAAGCTTTGCTAAACTGATCAGTTAAAAAAACCTTATTTATTTATTTATTTATTTTGGTTGCGCTGGGTCTTAGTTTCAGCATGCGGGATTTTTAGTTGCGGTGTGTGGACTTCTTAGCTGTGGCATGCATGTGGGATCTAGTTCCCTGACCAGGGATCAAACCCAGGCCCCCTGCATTGGGAGCACAGAGTCTTACCCACTGGACTACCAGGGAAGTCCCCAAAAAAATCTTATTTAAAGATATTAAAGTTTTAATTGGCAACTTTTGGATAAGTAATGAGATTAAACGTCTTTGCCATGTTTATTGGCCATTTATTCTTTTTAAATTGGCCAGTGCTTGTCATTTGTCGACTTTTCTACTTTAGATATTCATATATTTCCATAGGTTTGTATGACTTCATTATATATCATGATTTTTTACTCTTTGCTATCACATTCTTAAATATTTCCCCACAGTTGATCCCTTTTTTTAGGGGGGTGTCTTTTTCAAGGCAGTTGTTTTACAGTTTTATGGATGCAAGTTTGTTTACTTTATCTCCCTGCTTTAATCTCATGCTAGAAGAGGCTGTTCCTTCCCAAGGATCATAAAAATATCCTCCTCTATTTTCTTAGTATATTAAATCCTTTTTTCTATCCAAAATTTTAATCTACATAAAATCTATTTTTATGTCTGATGAGTGACTGGGATTTGTTCCAAAATATGAAAAAGTAGAGGTTTCAAAACTAATTATTGGATAATATGTTCTTTCAATTTCCTCTTGATGCTATACTAGATCCCATACCCATTAACTAGTCTGATACTGAACTATCTCTTATGTTCTTTAGCTCTCTTGGTATATTCCTGTGCCCAAACCAGGCTGTTTTAATTACTGTAGCTTTATAGTATGGTTTGATGCCTGGTAAGGCAAATCTGTATTATTTTAAAATCAGGAAAAACCATAAACGTTTGTGTATGTATGTATATGTATGTATCTGTGTTTGTTCCTGCATGTGGAGGGTTGATGGGGAAGTGTGTGTGTGTGTGTGTGTGTGTGTGTGTGTTCTTATACATGGAAGGTTGAGGGAGAAATGCCTTTGAATGACTAGGACTAGTTGGGGAGCCGCAAAGAAGTGTGAGACAGTGCCTGGAACAGAGAGTTTCAGAGAAGTTTGGAAAAATAAAAGTAGATTTGGGGTCTCAAAGGAGGTGGGTGCTCACAATTCCAGGGCCTGTAGATTGAGGAGAGCATTCAAAGTATGAACTGTACCAACTGAATTTCAAGGCCCTTTAGGCCCAGGAAACTCTTCTCAGCTCCTGGGAAACCACTGGGGATGTTAAGGTCAGCCATTCATCCCTCAGAGCCAGTGTTACTGACCCCAGGCCTAGGTGCAGCGTCAGCAGCTGTTTGTGGGTTTATGGTCCCCTAGGTGCAGAGAGTCCCTCATCTTTCAATCCTATGCCTTGTGTTTCACTGACCCACAGCTTTCAATGAAAAGAAGTCTTGCAATTTAGCAAGTATTTACTGAATGCCCCACTGTAGGCTCTGTACAAATTTCCTGCAAGGGTCCATGTCCATCAGATTCGGGGTGAGTGACTGGTGCTCTTGCATGCCTGTGTGTGTGAGTATGTGCACGCACATACACACACACAGACCTCTCTGGTCTCAGAGGTCTCAAAACAGGGGCATTGTTCTCTGAAGGCCCTCTTGCCTCATGAAGGGTTTGGCCCTACCTGCACAGGACAGAAAACTAGTGGTGCACAGGGCCTGGCTCCCAAGGACATAGTTGGGGCCTCAGCAATTCCTTCCAGACATTCAGGAACCACAAAGAGGGATGATCCAACAGAAGCCTGCTTATGGGACTTCCCTGGTGGTCCAACAGTTAAGACTCCATGCTCCCAATGCAGGGGTCCCGGGTTTGATCCCTAGTCAGGGAACTAGATCCCACATGCTACAATTGAGATCCCGCATGCCGCAACTAAAGATCCTGCATGCTGCAACTAAAAAGATCCCGCAGGTCACAAAGAAGATCCTGCATGCCCCAACTAAGACCCAGCGCAGCAAAATAAATAAATAAATATTAAAAAAAAAAAAAAAGCCTGCTTATGCCTCTTGCTGGGATCATTCCAAGAGTCCTTGGGGGTCACTCAGAGGGGCCAGAAGGCTACCTGCTGCTGCATTAAAAACAGACTCCTGGGGCATTTGAATGGCTGCATTTTTGTCATCTTTCCTATTTGGCCTCTTCCAGGCAGTGCTTGCCCTGAATTTTGGCCTAATGACACACATATAAAATGCAGTGGGGGAGAGCACTGCTCAGTAACCAGTGAGAATGTCCCTGGGCATAGCCAAGGTGGTTCTGCTAAACAATTTGAGAGGGAATGTCTCTGTATTACTTTGCTCTCCTGGTCCAAGTGACCCAGGGACCAGTCTGCTTACTTGCCTCACCCCCAACATGACAGGTGTTTACTGGTCTCGACTTCACAGAAAGGTGGGGCACAGAGCCCACCTGTGCATACCCACGGAGTGCCCAGTCTCTGCCCTGCCCTGCCCCCACTTCCCCTCCACTTAGGCTTGGGGTAACAGTGGTGGAAACTAAAAGACAGATCAAAAGGCTCTTGGCCTCGACATCGAAGAGGGCGGCAGGCAGAAGACATCGCCCCTGCCCCACCTTCGCCAGGTAGGCTCGGGCGGGATCGCGGGTGGAGAGCCAAGGCCTCGCCGCGCCTCCCGCCCCTCCCCATCCCCACTTCGGGTGGTGATGAACTAGAAGAGGGAAGGTGAAGAGGTGCTTGGCCTGGACCGGCGCAGGGGGTGGGCCCCGGACGCGGCAGCCCCGCCCCCGTCCCGCCTCGCCCCGCCTCCTCAGGAGCCTCCTGCGCTCTGGCCGCCAGCTGGCACTGCGGCAGCGCCAGTCGCCTTCCTCGGGTCGTCTGCGCACAGGTGAGGACAGAGGTCCCCGTGTCCGAGCCGCCGCGGAAGGAACGGGAAGCTTCGTGAGGCTGAGATCTGGGAGGGAAGGAAACGGAATCGGATTCCGCAGGGGGCCGGAGGGAGGGACCGAAGGACGCGAGCCCCACATCCTCGGGCGGTGGGGAGGTGGTCCCCGCCGTGCCGGGAGAGGTGGACACGTCTTTACCAAGCGCTTCTTCGGGTCTGGAGATGCGCTGGGCGTTTGGATGCCTTGGCTGTGTGGAGACGCAGCCCAGCGTGGGGCCTCCCATATCCTGGGGCGCTGGATGCCGGGGGCCCCGACATCCTCTTGCAATGGTCGCCAGCCAGCAGCCACAGATAACCGTCCTGGGTCTTGAAAGGGCGACCTCGGGCTCACGGGCCGCGAACACACACACAAGCCTCCCTTGCTGGTGTGCTTTGAAGAACAGCCCTTCCTCAGGCTGTGAATGTTCATAATAGGTGAAGGATTTGTTCTTCCCCGGGAGGTGTGTACAGGTGGGAAAATCTGCAGGAGAAGCTTGACTTCTTAGAAATCTTTTTGAGTTTAAAATTCAGCAAATCCGTTCTTCTTCCTTTCCTTGCATTGGTGGGGGGTGGGGGGGGAGTTGACCTTAGAATGTAAGCCCAGCTTTGGGTCTGTCTTGGAAGTTCTAGGTTCATCTGTCCCCCAGAAGCTTTTCCTTCGGTAGAAGTGAAGTGGCTTTGTGTTTTAACACGGTGCAAGTTTTTGGAACTTCGTAAGTCAGGGGCCACGGAAGCTCTGTCATTCTGTGTTCTCTCACCTGCAGCTGGAAGGAGAGATGTTCACGGTACTGACCCGCCAACCTTGTGAGCAAGCAGGTTAGTATCGCTCAGCAGGCAGCAAATGTGATTTTGTCACATCACCCGAGAATCCCAGCGTCAGCCCACAGCTCTTCATCCATGTCCCCAGCAAATGACGGTTTAACCTCTTTGGTGTGAGACTCAGTCGCTCACCGGGCTTTCACCACCCGGCATTCCACAGATAAAAGTAATTCTTTTCGTCAAAGCGACACAAAACAAGGACTAACATGCTTGTTTCGCTTAAATGGTTTTTCCGGTTTGCATAATCCATTAATTTGGCCCTTGTCGTTTCCCTTACCCAGCTGTGTGTAAGGTCTGCTTTAGAATATTGTTGATTTTGTGATGAACTGTAAAGCGCTTGGAGCTTGCCTCTCTTCCCATCCAAGTGTTGTTTCTGGCAAGGTGCCTACAGCATCCCCCCCGCCCCCACCCCCGCCATGGGTCAGCGTTGTTACCGCTGATACTGCAGGCACATGTGTAGAATGCTCACACACACACTCACACACACTTCCAAGCTTGCCCTGCCTGCCTGCCTCTGGAGCACATTTTGGAGTTGCTCATGTGGAAGCCCAGAAGGGTCTGGCCTCTCCACTTTCGGGAGGCACCTGGTAATTACAGTGCTTGTCCAGTCCTAATGACAGCACAGCTCTAGGCTGCGTTCCCTAAATGAACGAGACCTGGTCTAGTCCATTTTGCTTTGTGATAGGCTTTTCTGCTGGGGCAAGGGTTTGCTTAAGGTAATCATAGCTTTTTACCTGAAAACTGCTGAAGCACAGAGGACTTAGGAGGCCAGCCTCCTGGCTGTGGTCAGGAGACTGCTTACATATCACCCCCACTCCCGCCCCGTGGACAGATGTTCTTTAGTGGTGCCCCTAAATTGGGTATTCAAAACACTTTGAAATTTTAACACAACATACTGTAAGGTCACACATACAGACTAACGTTACATTCCTTCCAAAGGACAAGTTTAACATGGCAGATTAAACCTCTACCTTGTCTTGTTAGGGGAAAATAAAAAATCCCTTAAACTATAACTGACACTGGCATATGCATTGTTTAAAAGTTGATGCAAAAATTTGCCTCTGTGGATAAACCGGTTTCTGTCTGGGTCATATCCTTTGATCTGGAATCACAGAAAGGTGATCCAGGACCCCTTCAGGGGCTCTTAAGGTTAACTCCACAGTGGCTGGCCTCCCTCCAGGTGCTATGACAAACGATTCTGCAATGAGTAACTTGGTGTACAAGTCATTTAACACACTCGGGGCTAGTTCTGTGGAATAAATTCCCAAAAGTGGGATTTTGAGGCAGATGGTATACACATTTGCAATTTTGATAAATACTGACAAGTCCCCCTCCAGTTCACTCCCAGTGACAAGGTAGGAGAATTAAGGTGTTACATGACCACCTTTGACATCTGGAAGTGTCTGTGGCAGCATCTATACTGCAGGGGAACCAGATGAGGTGGTAAGAGTTGGCTGTTCTGAGCTATTGAGACCCACTACATGACTGGCCTCCCCAAGTAGTGAGCATTGTGATGAGATTGGATATTGAGGCTGAATCTAACTCTATATGGTAGTATATACATGCTCTTTTTTTTTTCTTCCAAGAAAATGTCTCCTAGAAATAATGAAGGAGTAGTAAAGCATAGGTTATGATGATCTAAAAGTATACGTTCTGGAATAGGACAGGATCTACCCCATTGCTATTCAGTTGAACTTTCTGTGATGGTAGAAATGTTCTGTAGCTACACCGCCCAATATGGTAGCCACTTCAGGTTACTGAACACTTGCAATGTGGCTAGTGAAACTGAGGAACTGAGTTTTTAAATTTTATTTCATTTTAATTAATTTACATTTAAATACACAATTAGTGAGAGAAATATTTGGATTCTCTGAATTCAGTGATCTTCCTGTTATGCTAGTGTTTATCATATTTCAGCCATTTGAGTGTCACCACTTATGTTTATGCTGTAATAGTTCTACCAAGACTATTATTTAGTCAATATTTTAATTAAATGTCTTTTTATCTTTTTAAAAAATTAGGTATAATTTATATACAGTGAAATGGATAGATCTTAAGTTGTGTCCCTAAATTAGGTATTCTTGCCTTCTGAAAGGATTATGTTTTTAGAATAGGGACAATTTATAAGAATCTTTTTTTTTTTAAAGGGAACTTGTACCTAAGGAGCTGGTTTGCTTTGATTTTCAGTTTTTTCCAAAGAATTTTGGAAAATTTGAAAAATTTTGAAAAACGCATGCACCCATATACCCCACAATCCTATTAAGATGTAAGAGCATTTCCATTACCCCAGAAGGTGCCCACGTGTTCCTTCCCAGTGGACCCTTGCCCCAAACCCCCATGCAATCACTGTTCTGATTTCTGTCACCTGCCTGTTTTAGAACTTAACATAAATGGAATCATTTCAGAAAGTTTCTTTCTTTTCTTTTATTTTTTTTAATAAGTATATTTGCTACTTTATGAAATTTTCACTAGCCCACTGATTTGTTAAGACCCAAGTAAATATTTGCTCATAATCATCTAGTTAAGAAATATTAGTTTAAATTTAATAAATAGAAATAGTCCATTATGATACATTATATATTACTATATAATGCATATAATTATATAATTACCTTTATTCAGAGGCTATATATTTAGTTGAAGACTATTCATATGCTACATTTTTTCTTTTGCTTTTAAATGGATAGATACAGTTTACATAGATAGATATAGTTATGATTAAAATACAAATACCAGAGATTATATGACCACTTTGGGAGGGAACATGTGGATTGGGGTCTAGTTACGCTTTGTTTGTGAAGATGTAGGGGAGACCCTATGCCTTTATTATAGACACAGGAAAAATGACTGAGGTTGAATTCTTACTGGGAACACACATATCTTAGGAATTCAAACGCGTTACTATTTGCTTGACGATAAGTCACCATGTACTGAACTTTATAATCATTGATTACATCTGAAATACAATATGAATTTCTTTTTATTTATCTGAGATTATTTTCAAATGAAATGTTATATCACCTGCTTTAATAGAAAACCCATAGTTTTCAAATCTACATTGAAACAAATGTTATTGTAAATCATCTCAGGGATGACCAGTAATATGCATAACACACTTCGGGAAATACCAGAGAACTAAACCATGCATACCCTCCCCGCAAACACTGGTTTAGTCCACTCTTTGGAGGAAAGATAAATGGGTATTGAGCCCAGTTGCTGCTCTAAAAGTATTGGTCTCACTAAAGCCAGAGGAAGTGACTTATGCATGTGGTTAAGCACCCAGTCCACAGATTCTACAAAGAAGGCCAGGACCTTGTTCCCAATTCCCCCTCATGTGTCTTCTGGGTCTCCCCATTTTAGGCCTCAAGGCCCTCTCCCGAATTTCAGCCATCATCACCTTGGTGGTCTTGCTTTTGAGCATTGTGGTGCTTGTAGCTGTCACACTCATCCAGATTCACCAGAAAGAGGTTCTCCTTCCAGGACTGAAGGTAGGTGTGAAGGGGTTGGCATTGAAGGGAAGAAATGGGCTCTGACATCAATGATTCTAAACTCATGAGTTAGAAGAGAAGAAAATTCTTGCCCCTTACCTCTAGCTGGAGCCAGGGAAAGGTAGGGTAAGAACCCAGGGAGAAAGACTGGACATGCTGGGTTTATGATGTTTGAGGTGAAAGATTGACAGTGGTGACACCTTCTCCTAGGACTGTGAGGTCTTGCTTTGACTCCTGACTGTTAGAACCAAAGCTAGACTCTGTAGCCAAGAATTATAGATGGCTACCAAAGATTTACCAGCTTGTCAGTTCCTCTAGATGACACAAATTTGCTCATGAGTGAAGACCAGGAGACCCAGGCTCTTCTTCTGGCCTAGCCTGGGTAAACAAAATCAAGGACCTGAAAGGACTTCTTGAGCTGTGTTGTGCTACCTCTATTGAGTCTAGAAGTATGCCATGATCCCTCTGACTCTTCCTCCCCCAAAATTACTCAGGACCTTATGCTATGTTCCAGAAGCCTCTCTCAGCTCTTGATAAGTCCATGCCCAAATGGATGGTCTCTGGTAGGCTGAGAATTGTATGTATCCCTTCTGCCTTGGCTATTAAGGGTGATAGGAGGTGATCCCATGAGAGACTGTCAAATGAAAGGTGAAGAGAGTCAGTGAGTCCTTCAACCTTTTTGGGTAGAAGTCAGCAAACTTCCTCTGTAAAGGGCCAAACAGTATACATTTTAGGCTTTGAGAGCCGTTTATAGTCTCTGTTGCATATCTTCTTTTGTTTTTGTTTTTGTCTTCTTATGACTCTTTAAAAATATGAAAACCTCTCTTAGTTGGACAAGGGCCATTGCAGCTATGTTATTTGAATCTCATTTAGTATTTATCCTTGACCTTAGAGTTCTTTCTACATCTTCCTGCTGTTAGGGAGTGTTCAAAGGCTATATCTGAAATAGAGGTTTTTAAAAGGTAAAAAAGAAACTAATATTGCCTTGGCTGCGTGGGTGAGTTTGCTCTACCATCCTGAGTTCACTTTTCTAAAGGATTAAAGTAAAATCTTATTTATTTATTTATTTATTTATTTATTTTAATTAATTTATTTTTTTTGCCTTCGCCGTGCAGCTTGTGGGATCTTAATTCTCCGACCAGGGATCCAACCTGGGGCCCAGGCAGTGAGAGCGCCAAGTCCTAACCACTGGAACACCAGGGAATTTCCTAAAAAAAATTTTTTTAATTTATTTATTGTTTTTGGCTGCGTTGGGTCTTCGTTGCTGTGCGCAGGCTTTCTCTAGTTGTGGCGAGCGGGGCTCTTCATTGCAGTGCCGGGCTTCTCATTGAGGTGGCTTCCCCTGTTGTGGAGCACAGGCTCTAGGCACGCGGGCTTCAGCAGTTGCAACTCTCAGGCTTAGTAGTTGTGGCTCGCAGGCTCTAGAGCACAGTCTCAGTAGCTGTGGTGCATGGGCTTAGTTGCTCCACGGCATGTGGAATCTTCCTGGACCAGGGATCGAACCCATGTCCCCTGCATTGGCAGGCGGATTCTTAACCACTGTGCCACCAGGGAAGTCCCTAAAATCTTTTTTAGATAATGGAATTTGGTTCTTTTATAAGGTATTTTACTTAAGATTCTCAGCCCCCCATGAATAACATGAATAAAAAAGAAAAATAAAAAGCTTTATGCAGCTGTCTAATGGTGAGAGGAAAACAAGTTATCTGGTTGTCCAAAGACATTAGCTAAGGCCTAGAGAATCTGTTTTCCCAAGTTCCAGGCACTGCCTTCTCCTATAAACTATATAAAATCAGGATTGCAACTAGGGGAAATACCATCCCCTTACACTTTGTAAATTGCTATTCAGTTGAGTGAGCATTTTCCCTGAATTATCTCACTGAACTCTTATGCCAACTATGGAAGGAGGACAAGCACTGTCACCGCCACTTTGCAAGTGAGGAAACACAGGTCTGACCAGTGGATGGCAGGACCAGGACTGAAACCCGGACCCTCTTGTTCCCACGGCTCTCTTCACTTACTTCCCGCTGTTCCTTGATCCTAAGTTCTGAACAGGGAACCCAGGAGGAGATATTGGCCTCTGCTGGGAAAACACGTCCTCCTTTGCACAGGAGGGAAGGAGGGAGGATGGATGCAGAGGCAGGAAGGTGCTGAATTGGAGGAGGGACGTGCCTCCCAATTGCGGGGAAGGCTGGTTCCACTCTTAGACCCCAGTAACCATTCTTAGACCCCAGTACCACCCTTAGACCCCATAAATCAAACGAACCAGCTCTAGCTGCGTTCCAGGTATATCTCTCCATGGCACAAGGGAATGTGCCCACCAAGAGTCGTGCTTCCCTTCTAGAACATGCTGTGGTGCCTAGGACCCAGAATCCAGGGTCTGTGTGGGCCTCCTGCTGAGGGCAGACCTCACCACTGGTCTGAGGGGTGGCAAAGGGGCAGCTGCTTGCAGGGAGAGTAGACAGAGCATGGGTGTGGGGTCTGAGCTAGCCCACCCTCTACAGTCAACATACAGGTGCATGAGGCTGTTTACTCTATGGATTTGCCTGGGGATGGGAAAAGGACAGGTGGGGGTGGGGCAGGGCGGAAGTCTTCATTTATAAAATTTTCCCTCAGGCCCTTTAAAAGTGAGGGATGAGCTGGTTAAGGCAGTTGTTTTGGGAGATGAGAGGTAAATTCAAACTGGAGGGATATGGAGGAATTAGAAGACTTGAAGAATAAACTGAGTACAGAAAAGTGGGTCCCTGAGCAGTATGGAGGGCAATGTTGAAGGAAGAGACCACACATGTTTAGTTCTGTGTCAGAGGGGTTCCCCTAGTCAAAGATGCCTGTGCAAGATGGTCATCTGGGGGTGACCCCAGGAAGAACTGTGGGGGGATGGGAAGTGAGACAGAAGGGAAGGCAGCCAATGGAGGGGCTATTACCCAGCAGGTTACCACTGTGGGCAGCTGGAGCTGTCCTGCTAGGGATTTCTGGGAGCCAGTGCAGAACTCTCACCTCAGGGGTGTCCTCTGCCATGGGCGTATAGAACATCTGCCTCACAGTCATCCTACTCAAGGGCGAATTTACACACCAGCTTCCATTAGTCATTGGTTGAGGGCTGCTCCCTGGGGAACATTAGCTCTCTAGTATTTCTGGCATATTGTGGGCTCGGGTAGGTTCAGCCAATGGAGACAGCCTTCAGGCAGGTAGAAAGTGCATGGTTGGACACCACAGTGGTAAGGTCTGAGGGCTTGTGGGCAGGGAACCCTCAGTGACTGTTCCCTGTAGATAGATTATTATTATTCCCATTTTGAAGATGAGAAAACAGAGGAACAGAAAGGGCAAATAGCTTCCCACGGTTACACAGATTGGAAATAGCAGACTTGGCATAGAAGGAAGAAAAGAGAGCAGAGAACATTGGCCTTAGGCAAGGGTTTGGAAGGACCAGTAGACGTACCCTCACCAATTAGCAGACAGTTCAGAGAGGGGGTTTTTAATCTCTTCAGAATCTCGCTGTCGGGCCCCAGTTGTAGGGGACAGGAAGTTGTGTAACACAGGAATATTGGCTCCGAAGGCCCATTCTGCTTCACTGAGTGGGTTAGTTATAAGAAAAGACAGATGTCCTGGGCCAGCTGAAGCAGGACCAGAATGACAGCTTGGAAGGGGGCGTTCCACATGCAGCTTTTCTCAGGCTGCCCAGAGACCTTTTCTTTTGTTTTGCAGTGTGTGCTAGGGGCAGGAAGGGCAGTGTGGAGGTGGAGACCAGTGAATATAAAGGCTTTTTCATTGTTTATGTTTTCATACCTTGAGCCTTGCTTTGCCTTTCTGTGTGCTGCTGACAGTTGGTTTTGAGGGGCCAGCTCCACAGTGGCCTATCTGAGGGGCCCTGGAATGTTCCTCAAGACCCACAAGAAAAGTCATGATATCTGGCTATTAAATCCAACGTTGGCCTACCTAACCTTGGTTTATCTGAGTGTAAAAGCGGAACTATTAACACTTAGCCAACGGTGGAAATATCCCCAGTCCCTTTTTCACTGTCACTGGTCTGACCTGCTCTATCAGCTTGAAGAGTAAACATGATGACGTCGCCTTTATTTTTCACTCAGCACCCCCCACCTCAACCCCGCCGCTTTATTATCATTAAGTCCAATATCTTCCTCTTGAGGTTTCACCCTCCTAACCGCATCACAGTTGTTTAGAAGCCCTGGAGTTTCTCAGACCCATCTGATCAATACCCCACTGCCATTGCCACTCGCAGCCACATGGTGCCACTGTTGAAGAGGGGCCTGCAGGGTCCCAGGTTTCAGGGACACTGCTTTTCTGCCAGTCAGATCCCCACTTTGGGTCACATGACTCTCCAAAGCACAACAACTGGGCCAGGCTGTGTTAAAACCATTTCCTTCTAACCCTCATCCATTCTCAGTCATCAGCCTGGATATCTAGTGCCCTGTGGCCCACCCTGGTTTACCTCTTGGAGAACAAGAGTTGGGTAATTGGTTTTTTCCTTTCCAGAAGGCCCTGGCTCCTTATTCAAATTGGTGATTCTCCTCTCCAGCCAGATCTGCACACCACTTAACCAAGAGTTTGCTTCTGAGGGTCTTTTGTCTGAACAAAGAAAGTCTGCCGTACCATACCAGGCACCTTCTTATTAAGCAGTCACCCTGTTAAGACTTGTTTTCCTTCGAACTCAGTGAAAGCACAGGGGCTATGAGTATGGGTTTGAGAGTCAGTTAGACCCCGGCTTGATCCCAAGTTTGTGACCTTGGCTAATTATTTAACCCCTGTGAGCCTCAGTTTCCCTATCTGTCAAGTGGGGATGATGATAACACCTGCCTTATAAATGCAAAACTAAAGCCCTTTGTGCAGTGCCTGGCATATCATAAGTGTTCGCCAAATGTTTATTACTACCACTATTCTCATTATTATAGTAAGAGTAATAATGATGATGATGACGATAATGATAATAATAATAATAATAAACACATCTAAGGAAGCTGATCTTATGACCTTTGCTTTTGCTTTTGTTAGAAGCTCACAAAGTTCTTGAGTTTTGGACCATGGGGTTCATGTTTCCTTTCGGTTCACCCACTGACTGTATCTTCAGTTCCACATTCAGACCATGTTTGTTTGTTTCTTTTTCTGACACTGCATTAAACAGAAGGTGACTTAACGCTTTTCATCCAAACATCACCCACCTAGCTGAACTGAATGAAATTCACTCTCCCCTTCCCCCTCCCTCCATGGAACCACACTGAGTTGCACTGATCTAGGCAAATGAGCTCTGAAAACTGATTAAAGACCAATTTTTTCACTTTTGAAAATGCCAGTGAACGATGGTGGGGTGGGGGTGGATCGTCTTAGTGCAAAGTAGCACTGGGCCTCAAGGCTGCCCCTGTCACCACATCAGCAGGCGCCCAAGGGGCCGCCATTTCTCCTGCAAATCTCAGAGCAAAGTCTCTGGCTGCTGCCCATTCTGGTGAAAACTGAATCCCATTTTCCTGGACTTACAAATGAGAATGGGCATTCTTCATTCTTTCTGATCTTGGCCCAGCAGCCTCGAGCATTATTCATGAAACGTTGGGATAAAGAAGATTTGGGGACAGACAGGCACCCTCTGGAGTAGCTGCCCTCTTATGCTCTCTCTCCTCTTATCAGTACCAGGCATGGAGGGGCTGGTGAGCAGCTCGGCAGCAGAGGGAAGGAAAGAAAGCAGACTGATACAGAGGCTCAGACCTCTGGAGTGCCTGGTTTCCTTCAATTTCAACCTGTGCTTTAATCTCACGGGGAGCCTCTGCCTGGAACAGATTGTGAACAATGCCTCCTCTGTTTGCCATGGGGGGTGTCATGTCAGGATCCCAGGCAACACGCATCAGACTGAAGAGCTGAGGTGAAGAGGCTATTCAAGTTCAAATACCAATGTACACAGGATGTTCTATCTTAATAGAATGGAGAAGCTGGAGTAACATTTTTTTATTTGCTCCTATTTCAAATGAAGCAAGCATTCGTGATAGAAAGTTTAGAATCAGAGGATTGGTTAAATCAGCTACTGTACATCTCATAGTGAATGTGATGAATGGCTTAAAAATCATGTCAGTATTTTTACTGGTAGGGAGGGATGTTCATGATATACTTTTATTTATTTATTTATTGGCCGCGCTGCACGGCATGCGGGATCTTAGTTCCCCGACCAGGGATCGAACCCGTGCCCCCTTCAGTGGAAACGTGGAGCCTTAACCACTGGACCACCAGGGAAGTCTCCCATGATATACTTTTTAAGTAAGAAAAGAGCATTGGAGAAGATTATGTGTAGTGTAATCCTGTGTTGATTTAAAAACATATGTCTAAACACACATGTGTATATGTAGTTGTATGCACAGAAGACCATTGGAAAAGATATATAACAAGGTGTTAAAACAGTAGTTGGATTTGAGGGGTGTTATTCACTTTTTTTCCTCTTTTTCTTGCTTTGCAATTTTATTTATTTTGCTTCACTGATTTTTCTATATAGCCTGTATTTATTGAGCAGCCACTAAGCATCAGGCAAATGGTCTCCTATTTACTTCTGAAAGGAAGTTGTCTGAAGACGAGGGAACCCAGAGAGGTTAGGTCTCTTATGCAATATCGGAAAAGTAGGAATCCATCTGATTTGACCTGCCTCCAGAACCCAACGTCATCTTCCCCTCTGGGACAGGCTAGGCTAACTCAATGGTGGGGGAATTGGGGAAAAGGTGCCACCCAGAAGCCTCTGATGCCCTGGGCTGATTCCAAGCCCAACCAGATAGTGACCTAGGTCAGCATAACTCATTCCAGTGCCCCTAGGCTGCTAATGAATGCTCCTTCCTAGGCAGGCCTGGTCCAGGGCCTGGGCTGGGCCACACCTTCAAGCGAAGCTCCCTGGCACCTGCCTCAAGCTGCGTGAGATGGCTGGCAATACCCTCCTGTCCATTTGTTCACACACATGTCACCAAAGTGGAATAATATGTCAACCTTCGTTTGTATTTTAGTTTTTTCCTCCTTAAGCAGGAATACTTTCATTCTGAAGGCCAATGCAGATATCAGTGTGTCACTCCCCTGCGAGAACTTCCTACCTATGGTTTCCTTTTGGTTGTTTATCCCAGGCTGATAGGCCAGGAAGTTTGGAGAATAGAGGGCAGCAGGTGACTGACTATTCATTTGTACTCCTGAGACCAAGGTGGCTTCTGACCGCACCCCCCCTGCCCCCCGCAGAGTCTGGATGAGGAGGAATCAGGAGACTCTTTGCATGCAAGATCTTTGGGGTACTCATCTTCAACCTTGGCTGCATACTGGAATCACCAAGGGAGCTTTAAAAACTGTTGGTGCCTGGGTCCACTGACAGAGATTCTGATTTAATGGGTCTCAGGTGCAGCCTTGGCATTGGGAGTTTCAAAAGCTCCCCAAGTGATTCTAATGTGAGGCCAAGGCTGAGAACTGCGGCCTAGAGCACCTGACCCATCACCCCCAACCCCTCCATCCAGAGTCCATGGAGACAAAGTTGGTTTAGAGAAAATAGTTTTTTCTTTTTGGTCAGCTCCTACCTAAATGAAGCAGTGTGGGTTAAGCTCTTGGGAGGACTCAGGGTTCTCGGTGGCCCCTGGGAAAAGGGGTCCTCAGATGCCTGTCTCTGACTCTCCCTCCCCGCCTTTTATTCAGTATGGAATCGTGCTCGATGCCGGGTCTTCCAGAACCACAGTCTACGTGTATCAATGGCCAGGAGAGAAGGAGAATAATACTGGAGTAGTCAGTCAAACCTTCAAATGTAGTGTGAAAGGTAAGGCCCAAGGGAAGCAAGGGAATGTCATAATGTCCTTCAGAGGCCTGCAGGAGTCCTGAGATGCTGCCCAGAGGCAAGGACTGAGCACTGGGCTGGGTGTCGGGGAAATATGAGACCTTGAGTTAGTGCTGCTACTCATCAGTACAGTGACCTCAGGCCAGTCCCTTCCCTTCTCTGGGTTTCAGATTTCTCATCTGTAAAATGGTGGTGGGGTGTCAAGAACTGTGAATGGTGTGAGATTCTACCCTGCCGCACTTTCATGGATGCTGGTGGAAGACCCAAGACTCCTGGGTCAGAAACAAAGGAGAGTTTATTACTCACAGAAACAGCTGTAGCCCGAGTATCAGCATTTTCTTGTGCTGGTTCTGAGCCCCAATTTCCACAGGATGATGTAAAAAGGGCCAGATGGTACCTGCTCGCACAGTGGGTTATGTTACAGAAGAGGAACCCTGAGATTAGGGAATCTGAAACATTTATAATGCGTACCTGCCTTTTGCTCTGGAGGGAAACACTATATCTTCTGAGCCTGTTCATTATGCAAATATCCTTGAAAAAATAGTCCAGAACAAAGGCAGTCAGTGCCTCTGCTCATAATGCATAAACATGAGAAATTCAAGGAAAACTGTATTCCAATAGGAAAATTATATTCCAGTTGGCTGTATATGGTGGGGAGGTGGGTAGAGAGAGATAGACAGAGATGGACAATCTGTAAACCAGTAGGCGTTTGTGGCTCTGTTCCAGTAAAGCTTTCTTCATGGACCCTGAAATTCTGAATTTCATATAATTCTCAAATGCCTCAAAATATATTAAAAAAAGATTTTCCCCACCATTTAAAAATAATGTAAGAATATCTTAGCTCACAGGCTGTATAATAGAAGGTGGTGAACTGTATATGGCCAGTGAGCTGCCGACCCCTGACACAGAACAGCATCAACATCTTTAATGACCCTCCACGCACTCCCTGCCTCCTCCACAACATATCCGGAATGTTAGATTGATGGTTTACTTGTTCTTCTTTAGTTTTGTCCTTATGCATTTAGTTTTTCCTGGTTTTGAAAATGGAATCAAGCACATATTTATTTAATTAGAAGCAAACGTTTATTCTGTAATTTGCTTTGTTCACTACCACTGGGTTTTTAAGATTCATCTATGCTGCAATGAGTAGCAGTATCTGGTTCATTTTTCCCTGTTGATGGATATTTGTATTTCCCTGGTAACTAATAAGGTTAAGTATATTTTTATATATTTATGACTCTTTCTACTTCTGTGAAATGCCTGTTCATGTCTTTTGCTCATTTTTCTACCGAATTGCTTGAATTCTTCCTTTTGAGTCCTAGGAATTCTTTATCTATATTCTGAATATGAATGCTTTGCTAGTATTATTATCATATTGTTGCTAATATCCTCTCACAGTTTATGGTGTGTCTTTTTAATTTCTTCATGATATCTTCTGACGAATAGAAGTTCTTAATTTTTATGTAGGTACAATTATCAATCTTCTCCCTTTTGGTTTGCACTTTTGTACGTTTTATTTAAGAAATTCTTCCCTATCCTGAGGTCATAAAGATATTCTTCTATCAAAAGTTTTGGACTTCCCTGGCGGTCCAGTGGTTAAGACTTCACGCTTCCACTGCAGGGAGCATGGGTTCAATCCCTGGTCAGGGAACTAAGATCCTGCATGACGCATGGAGCAGCCAAAAAAAAAAAAAGATTTATAATTTTGCCTTTTACAATTAAGCCTTTAGTCCACATAATCAAGCCCAGTTAGTGAGTGTGTATGTATGCACCACCCTCTTTAGAGCATTATGATCTTTGACTTGGCCTGGATCTTCCCAACCAGTATGTCCTGAATGGGTTACAGGGATACCCTCAGCCTATAGGACAAGTTATAGACTCTGAACCAGTCCTCCCAACCCAAGCAACCTCCTTCATTTCCCTCAATGAGCTGCCCAAATAGAATACTTTCTTGCAGGTCATGGCATGGAAAAAGTTGGGAAGCAGAATTAGCCTTTCCCATAGGGAGACCAAGCGTCTTCTCTGGATAACCAGGGTGCGTTCTGATCATCTGCCCTTCCATGGAGGGCAGCCAGGAGCTCGCCTTCCCTGGGACATAGGTGTCACAGTTAAGATGTCCAGACAGAGTCTGGGATGCAAGGGAGTGATTAGCGATCCGCACCCATGGAAGGAAGGCGGAAGAAGGAGGATTGGACAGAAAGAGAAGTCAGATTGCAACCCAGGCCTGACAGAGCTCCAGCCAATTAGAGATGTCCTGCATTGGGTATGAATGGCCTGAAATGGCTGGGCTGTGATCCCCCCGTCACTGTCAGTCATTGGATGTTGCCATCCTGGGAAGAAGATGTTGAGCAAGGCAGCTCTCTGCAGTTGAGGCAAACCCCGAAGGAGCTAACTGCTGAGACACTAAGCCTTTCTTTGAAGGGGCATCTGCATGGCACCCCTCTGGGCTCCTCACAACAGGGGACTTCCATGTTTTCTGAGTACTGCTTGCATTGTTGCCCACAATTCATAAGGGGCAGCACCATCGCTCAAACTTCAGCCAGAGATCCCATCTCTGTTCTCCTAACTTCTGAGCCATTTCTTCACCCCCAAGCATGAAAGAGGATGCTTTCTTTAGGAAAGAGAGACCAGTCATTCCAAGCGGAGAGGATAGTGTAGGACAGTGATTAAGATGTCACCTTATCCCTACTGCGGGAACTCTAGAAAGTTATCTAACCTCTCTGAGTCTTGACTCACTCATCTCTAAAATAAAAAGCATAATAATAGTAATACCCACCCCACAAGAATTATTTGAATATTAAATGACATAATATATATAAAGCAGGTAGCAAATGCCTGGCATACAGTAGGCACTCAATAAGTGTTAGCTATTATTAATTATGGGGCACCACACTTTAGAGTTCCTGGTGGATATTCTTGCTAAAAGGTTATTCTAACATAGTTGTAAGATCTGCCTCTATACCCGGGAGGGCAATTCAGCCAAGTCAGTCCTGATGGCCTCAGACTGTAGAAAGAGGTGGCACTTTCATGGGGAGGGACCCAGGCAGTCTCTCAGGGGTAGGGGCCCTTGGCCCACCCTGCATGTGATTTAGGGGAGGGGCAGGGTCACGGAGCCCACGCCACATCCATAAATGGATCTTCCCTTTGATCACAGTAGCCTCAGGGATCCATATATACTCGCAATGAGCAGAAGACCAAAAATTACAGCTCAAATTACAGAGTTAAAGTTTGGCAAGTGTCATCCCCTGGAAGACAGGCAGCTTCGCCAAGCATAATTTGGGTTTCTAGTTTCTCAGTTGCAAATTTCCCCAGGTCTCCCCTGCCTTGGTCAGTTTGAGGGGTTGGTGAGTGCTTTCTTGCCCAACAGTGTTTCCCGAATGCCCAGGGCCTCAGAAATTTCTTTCTCAGGGGGTCCCTGGTGAGTATCCAGCCCTCAGGTGCTGTTTTCCGTGAGTTCACTGGGTGCTGCTTTAGCTGCCGGTCCCCATGCTGGTGCCTGTTGCTCTGGCTGCTTGTTTTAAAGCCATTCCCTCAGGGTCACTGGTTCCTTGCCTGCCCCTCATCTCTTTTGCAGGAGGCACTGCTCATGGTTCCTGCTGCCTTCTCTCACAGGCAACATTCATGTTTTCCCTTTAAACCAGCAGTTAAAAATTCTTTAAACTCCACTAGAGCCTAAACTTAACCATCTCCTCCACTGAAATACCTTAAATGAGTTGCTCTAGGGACCAGGCCACTACAGTACTGGAAAGCATCCCTTGCTCATGTCTTTTGCTTTTGTCCCACCTCAAGTAAGTCTTGTGCCAGCTGTCCAACCCTCTCTTCCCAGATTGGAATAGCAGTTTCAGCTCTTTTCTTGGGATTGTGGATCCCAGTATCCCATGAACCTATGAATCCAATCTCCTTTTCCCTCTGGGAGGCTTAAGGAACCTTATGCAAATAGGCCCCCGAGGAACATGCTCAAATACCCCACATTTCCACATTCTAGCAAGGCTCCTAACCAGTTCCTATCCAGAGACCAGCTCTGGCAGAATATATTTTGTTTGCTCTAGATTGGACTACACAATCCCCTTACATGAATCCCCTTGATTCATGTACTTAATAAATACTTATTGGGTGCCTGCTGTCTGCCAGTAACTGTTCTTGACACTGGGAATTCTAAAATAACCAAAATATACAAAGTCTCTGCTGTTACAGAACTTACAGTCTAATGAAGGAGACAGAATAAATGGGTATATGATGTCAGGGAGAAGTGCTGTGAGGAGAAACTAAGCCAGCTAGGTGGATAGAGAGTGATCATTCTATTTCATGGGAGAGCAAAGAAGGTGATAGCTAAGCAGAGACCAAATTGAGATGAGAGAGTGAGCCGTGCACCTGTTCGAGGGAAGAATGTGCTGAACAGAGGGCGTGGCAAAAGAAAATGCCAAGGGTGACAGCTGCTCAGTATTTTCTAGGAAAAGCAAAGGGGCCGATGTAGCTGGAGCAGAACGAATAAGAGAAACAAAAGTGAGAAATGAGGCCAAAGCTGTCACCGAGGCCAGCTCATAGGGGACCTTGAGATGCAGTAAGGGGTTTGACATTTACTCAAATGAATTTTCTTCAAAGTATATTGGGAAGCCATTAGGAGATTCTGATCAGGGAACTAACATGATATGACATAATTTTAACGGGTCACTCTGTCAATGTAGAATACGTAGTCAAGAGACTAAGATTAGAAGCAGGGAAACCAGGGATATTAGAGCAGTGCAAGTGGGAGGTGACATTTTGGTGGTCTGGCCTAGACTGGTGCTTCTCAACATGGGGCGATGTTGCCCCCCAGGGAACATTTATCAATGTCTGGGACATTTCTTGGTTTTCATAACTGGGGTTGGCCGTGCTGCTGGCATCTAGTAGTAGAGAACAAGGATGCTGCTAACCATTGCATAACTCACAGGACAGCCCACAAAACAAAGAATAATCCAACCCAAAACTTCAGTAGTGCTGAGGTTGAGAAACACTGATCGAGAATGGTTCTGGGGAAGGGAGTGAGAAGTGCTCAGATTTGAGAGGTATTTTGAAAGTAGAGCCAACAAGATTTTTATGATAGATTCAATATGCAGCATCCTGGTTGATGGTGCCTGAACATTAGTTCTGACCTGAGTAACTGCATGCATGAAGGTACCATCTCCTTAGAGTGGGCAACACTGAGGATAGAGTAGGTTGGGGCCATGGCAGGGATTAAGGAATTTGGTTTCAAATATATTAAGTTGGAGATGCCTATAAATCATCTAAGTCAAGGGACAGCAAACTTTTCCTGTAAAGAGCTAGAGGATAAATATTTTTCATTTGTTGGCCATATGATCTCTGTTGTAACCATTTAACTCTCCCACTTTAGCATGAAAGCAGCCATAGACAATATGCAGACAAATTAGCATGTATGTATTTCAAGAAAGCTTCATTTATGGACACTTGTACATGCCTAATAGGATATACCCTAAGGACAAAAAGAACTTCAAAAAATCTTAAATTGTTTTCAATAATCCTATAATTGGTGGTAGTGCTGGTATTGTCATTGTCATACTGAGACTGTTGTGTGTGGATTGTGAAATAAAGCAAATGAGTTATTAAGTTGGAGGGGCTGGGAAACAGGCTAGGAAAAGGAAGATAAAGATACAAGATCAATGAATTCAAGGAAGAACTTGAAGTTTTGAATTAGAAATACCACTAAGAATTCATGATGTGTTTTCTCTTGAAATAAAGTTTTCTCTAGGTCTGTCTTCTGGAAAGGCTTTCAGTAAGCAACCTAGCTTCCAAATTTTGAATGCTAAATACTGTTACTCAATAAAAGAAACCAGGATTCCTTGGAGAAACAGCAGATTCCAGACCTGGGGCAGGAAATATATAGGTCATTGATACATCTCATCATATCAGAAAGCAGAAAAGTCCTTAAAGGTTTCTGAGATCATGTCAAAAGGCCTCAGCTGCCAAATTGAAGAGAGCGCCACTGGACAAGATAGGCCACCAATAAGAATAGTAACTGCAATGAATTGAAACATATCAAATATATCTTTAGATTCATATGCCCTTAAACAAACAAACAAACAAACAAAATCCCTTATTGGTTAAATTAGGTAGATACTAGAGATGCAATCTATATTTTTTAAGCTGGTAAATAAAGGGAAAGAATCAAGCACTTATCCCCTGCCTTCCCTGTACAAACTGTACTGTAGGGTAATCAAATAGTTAACGATGAGGAAGTTTTCCTTTTATAAAAGCATTTTAGGTAAAAAGTGAAGCAAGAATGATGGAAATAAAATATCAGCATTTCATAAACCCTAATGAATGGAGTAATGAATGGATCTAAGCAATGATCATTGATGCTTGTTAACAGCACAAAGAGAGAAACAACCAGATGCTTGTGCCTCTTATTGGAAATGCACATCCCTATAAACTACTCTTTCTGAAAAAGTTCAAACCTGAATCTGATTAAGCCTCTGCACTCAGTTACCAATTTATAGAAAAAAACTGGGACCAAATAACATGTTAAATGAATCATGGGGCTGCAATCAGCAAATTCTAGACTGTGGGAAACTATAAGACAAATGAAATTGCAAGGAAAAAAATGTTTAATTACAAAGAAAAATTAGAAAGGGGGGGCAGAATCTATATATTAAAAGAGACTTAAGAGACATGCCAACCAATTATAATGGATGGAATTTATTTGGGCCCTAGTTCAAACAAACTAGAAAGAAAGAGAGAGGTGGAGGGAGAGAGAGGGAGAGAAAAAAATATGAATATGGAGGAAACGTGAACCTTAATTAGATATTTAATTATATTAAGGGATTATTTTTAACATTTTTAGGTAGAATAATGAGACTATGGTTATGTTTCTTTAAAAGAATTCTTATCTTTTAATGATACATACTGAAATATTTATAGAATGAAATGATACCATGTCTGCAGTTTGCTTCATGAGGAGAGAATGGGAGAGTGCAGATGGAGCAAGACTGATCATTGTTGAAACTGGAAGATGGGTGCATGGGTTTGTTATACTCTTCCCCCTACTTTTATTTATATTTGAAATTTCCATGATGAGAACTTATTTTTAAAAGCAGGTCTTGGCTCATTACTTTTTTCACCTTTGTAATTCTTTCCTTCCATATTTTGGGAATTGACTCATCTGTGTGACCACATGGAACTTAGCACATACACAATTTTCAGCTCCCTACAAAAACCCATTAATTTCCAGAGCTGATTTATTTTACATTTAAAAGTTGTACTGCTCTTGTTGGTTCCTGGGAAGGCTAAGAAGTGCTGCCTGCTTGCTCTTCAGGCTCTGGGATCTCCAGCTATGGGGAAAACCCTCAAGATGCCCCCAAAGCCTTTGAGGACTGCATGCAAAAAGTCAAGGGGCACATTCCAGCCCACCTCCATGGATCCACCTGCATTTACCTGGGGGCCACAGCTGGGATGCGCTTGCTGAGGTAAGGGCTGGAATGGCACACAGGAGCCCTTTGGACCAAAATAACCAGGAATGTGTTGAATTCTTTCCAAGAATGTAACTCTATTTCTGGGAATAAATCCAGAAGAAAGAAGCCCATATTCTGCCATAAATTTAGGCTTTAAAAGTTGGGAAACTTTTAGTCTTTATCTTAATACTCAGAAAGAAACAGTTCTATATTTGATTCCCTTCCCCATGGTGATTTTACTGAGAGCTCTGAAAATAAAAAAGTGACATGAAATCTAATCATGGGATGTACCTCTAGTTTTCTAGAAAAGTAGAAACTGTTTTTGACTCCTGGTATTTTAACACCTGTGGACAACCGGCTCCACTAAATGCAACCCACTATACTACTAAGCTGTGTAGCTTCTACCCATGTACAAAATGCCACTGAGATCTGCTTTCAAATAATGGGATTTCTTCTCCTCACCCCAAAGCCTTTGGCGTTACATAAAAACAAACATCTCATTTCATTCAATTAAGCAGTTCCTTCTAAATTTTAGCCATGACTTTTAGCCCAGTTGCATTGTTTTTGAATGTCCTTTCTCTTCATTTTTTTTCTCCATGATAATATTTCCTTGACCTTGAAATAAAAGAAAAATAGTTTTTAAAAAAACCCCATCAAACTTAAATCTACCTAAATTAAAGGGTAGATGCTGCCCTAAACTTTGATAATAAGGCTTTCTCCCCAAAAGATGACACTCATTCTTCTTCAAAGCCACTTTGTCTGTGATCCCAGGAATGTAAAATTACATGTATTTTCTTCACGTGGGTATGAAGAAAATACAAAGGAACAACAGAGTCACTTTAAGATGATCATCAAAAAAAATCATGAAGCACTCTCAGTTGGACTGAGCCCTTTCCTTGTAGTTTTCCTCTCCTTTTTTCTATTCCTATGTGCTGGTTGACCAAGTAGAATGTGGAAAGAAGTCAGATTTCTTTGCTTACTCTTGGAATCTGCAGTGTGTTTTCAAAATTATTGTGTTTACCTGAAATAGAAATGTCATAGAAATTCCCTTCTTCTGCCTTTTCTTTCTTATGGAAACAAAGAACCCAACTTTTTCTTGGTTGCTTTTTTCTCCCAGTCCTCTCGGTGAGAAATCATTCAAAGGCTCTGTAATTTATAGCCCATGACAAAAACCATGGAATACAAAAGTTTGCCAGTTGGGGAAAAAGTGAATGTCGCATTTGAATAAATTAAATACTAATGCCTCCTTGTGAAACTTTCTGATGGTGATCCATTTCTTCTGAGGAACTAGTTGATATTTTAATTGCTAGAAAAGTCAAATATAGAAAAAACAATAATTTGAGAATCTCTGGGATGGGAATTAATAAAACTAGGAAAATTCTTAATTATTTTCCAAGCGGTGATAATTTGCTGCTGAACTGGAATGGACTTCTGCTTGTAGCATTTCTCTTTCTTCTTCTTCAGCCAAGAGTGAGCCAGTGCCCCTGGCTTTCTTAACCCACTGATGAAAGGGAAAAGAGTCTCCCAAGTGAGCTTTCTTTCATAAAATGGCAGCAGATGAATGATATTATTACTCTACATCATGGGTAACATGAACGCTATGTTACCACTCCTCCATGGGTCAGCACACTAACGAATTTCAATTCAATGACAGCCATGATGGCCATCATATCCCCTCACGATGAAGCCCTCCCAAAGAGCAAAGCTGGGACAGCTGAAAACTCAACCCTCTTCCTTTCCCCCTCCCTCCTAAGCTCCCCTTCCTTCTGGCCTGATGAGGGCTTCTTTATATGGTGCCCCAAGAGATTACTTATGCCACTCCTATGCCTTCACCGATCGCCTTTCCTTTGCTGATCTGAGACAGAGCAATGGTGACTGAGTAGGAGGCTCTTTTCATTAGCTGGTTGCTAGAGAGAGGGATAGGAACAGGTAGGGGAGGAGAGAACAAGCGGTATTTTTACTGGTAGCTATTTTCCTGCTTGGCAGTTTGATAGGTAACAAGTGCATCCTGCCTTGCCTGGGAGGCTTCAACTTGTACAGGGGGTTGCCATGTCTTATATACATCTGGAAAACTGTCCCTGCCTGAAGGGGATGGGGGGGTTATTTTAAGATTGTTGTCTGGGCACTCAGCCTTTTGTGTTCTGTGCCTTGCATAGGTTGCAAAACGAAACAGCAGCTAATGAAGTCCTTGCGAGCATCCAAAACTACTTCGAGTCTCAGCCCTTTGATTTTAGGGATGCTCAAATCATTTCTGGGCAAGAGGAAGGGATTTATGGATGGATTACAGCCAACTATTTAATGGGAAATTTCCTGGAGGTGTGTGAAAACAAATGCATGGTTTTTAATCTTGCTGTTTATCCTGTCCCCTGTCGTTGGTAACTTAAGCAGAGGTACATGCCAACAGGGCCATCTGTCCTGCATTGTTCCTATCATGTAATGAATTAGGGAAACATCTATGATACAACAGCTAAGAAAAGACACGTATAGCTAGGACAAAGCCGTGGATCCTAAACAGGACCAAATGCATGGGGGAGGGGGAATATCATCATTTTACTAGCTAATAAGAAATTAGAGGCAGGGGAGGATCTAAATCTAGCAGTGGGCTATGAGTCTTTTGAAGGACACCTGGAAAATGACCCTTCCAAGAAGTCCCATAGCCATCTGGAATTTACAGAGCCCTCAGGCAGCTTTCTTCCCAACTCATTCTGTGTCCTCAGGTCTCCTCACATTCCAGTCTCCATACTCCCTGCTCCTTTGGTGCAGAGGACACCATACTATGTTCAGCCTAAGACCTATTTTCTTCCCCCTTGAATATATTTTTAATTAAATTAAATTAATTTAGTTAATATTTTGGAAAATTCACATAAAAATCCACATTTCTGCCCCCTTCACTCCGCAAAAGTTGGAGGAGCTGGTCACAGCAGACTCACATTCCTGCATGGCAACAACCAACTGGAACAGAGTATAGCTCATGCATTCCCCAGTTTGCCCCAGGCCCCACCATTCCCTACAGTCTACACCTCATTCCCTATTGTCTACTCACTCATTTATGTTGCCTGTACAGTCCCTGTAAGCATTTGAGTTCACCACCCCTGAAATAAAGGCGAGATCTGGCCCTGAATGCTTCCCATGTCATACTTCTTAGCAATAAGAGATGGGTCTTGGGTGAAAAACCCTAGCCAATCAGAGATGGTACCTTTGGTCTTTTTTCTTGTTTCTTTTTTCCACTGTGTAGAAGAGCCTGTGGCATATGTGGGTGCATCCGAATGGAAAGGAGACCACAGGTGCCCTGGATTTAGGCGGTGCCTCCACCCAAATATCGTTCGGGGTGGAAGAGAAGAACGTGGGGCTGAACACCAGCGACATCGTGAAGGTGTCCCTGTATGGCTATGAGTACACACTCTACACACATAGCTTCCAGTGTTATGGCCGGAATGAGGCTGAGAAGAGGTTTCTGGCAATTCTCCTTCAGGTACCTGAGCCAGGGGGCAACGGGTATTCCCTCGGGGGTCTTAGCTGAGAGGAAGATGCCTTGCCTTCTGGGGTCTGTCCTTTCCACTCCAATTAGAAGGTGGATGGAAACAGCAGCATTTTCCTGTGTACTTGTGGGCGTCCAAGCTCTCTCTCTCTCTGATGTGTTGACCATTTCCAGTGTATTTGAGTCAGAAGTCCAGGGAAATTCCAGAGCTCCAGATGTTTTATAAATGATTCAGGACTTGGGATCCCTTTATGGACACAAGCTGTTTTAAACCAGTAGCTAAATAAACCTGAGAATGTTGAGACTCCCCTGAGTGCAGACAAAATAATAAAAGTGGTCACATGGGAAATGCTTGCTGACAGGGGAGAGGGCAGAGCCCTCCCCAGGCTCAGGCTTCTTTTACATGAGCCTATATTAGGCAGATTTCATGCCCTTTATATGGTGGGATCTTAGAGCAGCCGAATTCCATCACATCAGTCAGTAATTCATATGGTAAATGATGAATTAGGCACAGATGGCTACTTCAGGCATCAGCTAGAAGGCTGTCACTAATATGAACTTGACATTAGTACTGTATGTGTCAGCAAGGGCGCTAGCACCATGGATGCGACCCGAGATCCCAAACTCCAGTGCTAAGGGGACATCAATCTCAGCCATGGCTGAGAAGGGAAGATGAAGACGAAGGGAAAACGAAGGGAAGGAGGCTTGATCACCTAGAGGGGCATGGGGCCAACCGGAGGCCACAGATCCTGGCTTCTGATGGGGCCCAGGGGCAGGAGACAAGAGCTGGGTCAGCCTATGAACATAGTGGACACAGCATCAGTAGCTTAACCCCCACCACTGCAACCTACTTTGGTCATTGAAGAAGGAAGCAGTATTCCCCAGCCATTAGCCTGTAGAAAATTGGGTTGGTTTACAAAAGTGTCATCAGCAGAACTCACATCTTCAGACCCCTGTATTTACTGAGTAGTCATGCAGGGTAGGTGGTGAGAATTCACCCTCCAGGTCTGGCCCTCTTCCCAAAACTCTTTCAGCCTCACAGGAAAGGCTGGAGCCCCAGTACACATGCATGCCACATGTATTGTTGGGAGAGCCTGAGCACTCCTGGGAAGGACAGAGCGGAGACCCTGCAGGCAGCCCTGAGCTACACTTCCATGGCTCAGGAGACTCAGTGCCCACCCCAGACTCTCATCCACCCTACACTCAGCCAAACCAAGCCCCACACAGAGCTTAACCAACCCTCGTTAACTGGGGCTCCTCTTTTCTCTCTCTCCTTTTATTTTTAGCAATACTTATTGCCCCTTTCTCCAGCTCTGGCCCTGGCGGGGGTGGAGGGTGGAGCAGGGGCTCCTCTGAACTTTAGACAGGAAAAGGGAAGCAGGTGAAATCACCCTTTTTCCAGGATGAGTGGAGGTTTGAGAAGCTAACCTCTTAAATTTGACTGGCCCTGAGGAAAAGTGTGTGTGTGTGTGTTTATGCACACACTCCTACAATGTTTATTAAAGAATGTCTATGTACCCAACAGTCTACAGTAGAGAAGTGAATACTCCACCTGGGTGAGGTCTCATTTGGGTTTGAGAATGCAGGTCTCAAGGTGTGAGCCCAGGACTGGGGGCAGAGGTGGGAGACCCCAGCCCCTCACTATAGATAGTCAGGTCACAGGGACAGGGTGTGTCTCCAACTTGCCTGATAACATCTGGATGCCTGAGAGGGTGGCTCTGCCCTCTAAGCCTTCTGACTCAGGTGAGGGGAAGGATCCAGGTGTGATGAGGATCACCCACAAATGCATGTCCCGACTTGCCTGACCAATACTTTCATGTCCCAAAGATGTGTTGCCAAGCCCCAACTTAGAAGGTACTCAAAGATTACTGCATCATGAACTGGCTGAGTAAATGCCACCAGTCCAGGACTCATTTCCCGGTCTGTAATATAAGGGGCTGTAGCCCCTTATAAGTGTGGTGAGAGTGACACCTAGATATACACTTTGCAAATTATTTTCTTAATAAGGAGTCTCCAGTCACCCCAGGGCTCAAGTCTCACTCTGAGAGCATGTTAGACGTTAGGGACATGAATTCACTTTCTCTTCCTCTTTAAGTAAGACTTAAGTATTTATTTATTTTTGGCTGCATTGAGTCTTCATTGCTGCCCACAGGCTTTCTCTAGTTGTGGCGAGTGGGGGCAACTCTTCGTTATGGTGCGCGGGCTTCTCACTGAGGTGGCCTCTCTTTGTTGCGGAGCATGGGCTCTAGGCATGCAGGCTTCTGTAGTTGTGGCACGAGGGCTCAGTAGTTGTGGCTCACGGGCTCTAGAGCTCAGGCTCAGTAGTTGTGCCTCATGGGCTTAGTTGCTCTGCGGCATGTGGGATCTTCCCGGACCAGGGCTTGAACCCGTGTCCCCTGCATTGGCAGGTGGATTCTTAACCACTGCGCCACCAGGGAAGTCCTCTTCTGTTTTTAAAGTAACACATGTTCAGTGAAAAAAAATTTAGAAAATACAGACATAAAAAATATAAATAATAAACAAACAAAACCTGGAATTAGCCACCATCAACACAGTGTTGCATTTTCTTCCAGATTTTTTTTTCATGCAGGAATATGTGTAGTATTTACAAATTTGGCTTCATATGGTTTATATATAATTTTATATCCAGCTTTTTTTTAACCTAACAATATATTGTGAGCAGTTTCCTGTGTTGTTAAACATCTTTTGAAATTATTACTTTTATAGGTGCATAATATTCCAAATATCATTATTTAAAAAGAAAAACTATATTGGTCATTTTATTATAAAAGAAAGTACATGACCCTTTCATGCCAGTGCCCTGCAAACACTAAATTCAGGGAAGATTTATTGAATGTTGAGGGCCTAAGCAACTTGGCACACTGGCAAATTATATTTAAGGAATGCCATAACAAATAATTCACACTCCAAAGAGAGAAGTGAAATAATCTTTACTGAGCTTCTTCTGCCAGAAATAATTTATATTATCTTGCTTCTTCTCCAAGCCAAGCCAGAAATGATTTAATTATTTAAAAAGTATAAGGCAGATTTGGAGGGAGAAACTAAATAATCAGTTGGTTGATTTGATTTTTTTCTTTCAACAAATATTTCAGCCATAGGGTGACCATGGCATGATACATTACAAATTAGACATAACACCTTTTGAACACCATAGATTTTTTCACACCACTGAGGCAGAAGGGGGCCTGTTTGCTGCCTCCACAGAGTCATATGAAGATCTTTCTGCAGAACACTCATGTCAGTTATACTGGATGAGTGTTGGACTTCTGTAGGATTCTGTGTAGAATCCTACCACTGCCTTTTGTTAAATGATTACATTATTTTGATGTGTACCTCAGTTTCCTCAGCAGTAAAATGAAAGAGTTGGGCTAAGTGTTTTCTGGGTAAAGATTTTACAGTAGGGGGTAAAATAGGCCTTGGTAGCTTTGAAATTAGAGTTTGAATCCAATTTCTTGGAAAAGAGAGTCCATAAATAGAACCAAACACATTTTGGAATTCAGCATTTGATAAAGGGAACATTTTTTTTTTAAAGGGAACATTTTTGACCATGGATAAAAATTGGATAATCATCTGGAAAAAGTAAAATCAAATCCCAATCTTAATACCAAATTAATTACAAATAGATCGAAGATTTCTATGTAACAGGATATTTATTACAGCATTGTTTTGTAATGGCAAATGATTGGAAACTACCTAAATTTTCCTCTAGAGGGGACTCCCTAAATAAATTATAGTTTATTTGTACAGTGGAGTGCTATGCAGCTTCTAAAAAGCCACTCTTACACTTACAATGAAAGGAAAATCTCAAAAATATATTTTTAAGTAAGAAAAGCAAGGGGCAGAACAGTGTGTATACAGTACTACCATTTATGATTTAAAAATTTTAGGGACTTCCCTGGTGGTGCAGTGGTTAAGAATCCGCCTGCCAATACAGGGGACATGGGTTCGAGCCCTGGTCCGGGAAGATCCCACATGCCGCGGAGCAACTAAGCCCATGAGGCACAACTACTGAGCCTGAGCTCTAGAGCCTGCGAGCCACAACTACTGAGCCCTCGTGCCACAACTACTGAAGCCCGCGTGCCTAGAGCCCGTGCTCAGCAACAAGAGTGAAGTCACCGCAATGAGAAGCCCACGCACCACAACGAAGAGTAGCCCCCGCTCGCCACAACTAGAGAAACTCTGCACACAGCAACGAAGACCCAATGCAGCCAAAAATAAATAAATAACTTTACTAAAAACAAAAAATTTTTTTTTAATTTTTAAATTTTGAAAAGAAAGAGAAGGGAAAAGAAAATATATTTGCACATGCATATAAGAAGTATACACAGAATCTCTGGTAGAATACACAAAACTGGCAATAGTGGTTACTTCCAGGGAGGGAATCTGGGTGGGGAAAGTGGGTGGGAGGGCGCCTTAATTTTCATAATATATTTATTTGTACCTTTTGAATTATTTTTTTAGGTGGATAGATAACATTCTCTTCAAAATGGTCAATGAATCTAAACATATCTTGTTTTCTCATCAAAATGGAGTTCATAAAACCTGCTTCACAGGGCTGTGGTAAGGGCTGGAGCAGACAGTATAAGCAAGAGCCTAGTGTTGTGCCTGGTGCACGGTGACCATCCCCCCACCCCAACTTGAGTTATCTAGACAACCTGGGAGTTCCCTTCTACACTGACGCAGAATGGCCTTTTTTCCGTTTCTCTCTTGGCATTGGCGGGGGACAACAGTAAGGATTTGCACTGAGGATTTGTACTTGGGCCTCCACAAAACAGTGATATCTAACACCTCACTCTTGTACCTACAGAATTATACCACTGAAACCACATTTGCCAACCCCTGTTACCCTCGGAATTACAAAACTGCCTTCACTGAGGCACATGTGTTTGGCAGCCTGTGTACAGAGGACCTGAGACCTGAAAGTTATGATCCCAACAACAACATCACTTTTGAAGGAACCGGGGACCCATCACTGTGTAGGGAAAAGGTGGCTTCCCTATTTAACTTCAGTGCTTGCCATGACCAAGAAGCCTGTTCCTTCAATGGGGTATATCAGCCAAAAGTTAAAGGGTCATTTGTGGTAAGGGCAAAACTATGGAAAGATTCCTTTTTTTCCCCATTGAATATTTCTTTCTCACCTTTCTGTTTTTCCTCTGCTAGCTGTTTCCCACTTTCTTATTCAGTACCCTGAAACCTCCATATTATATCCCATTCTGAGAACCGATTTCCTTCTGCACGACTTCCTTACAGGCTTTTGCAGGATTCTACTACACAGCCAGTGCTTTCAACCTTTCGGGTAGCTTTTCCCTGCACACCTTCAACTCAAGCACCTGGAATTTCTGCTCACAGAATTGGGGTAAGGTCAGTATTTAAAGAGAAAGGATCCATATTGGTACGAAACAGTAGAGCAGAGTAGATTCCATTTGTGTGCATGTGTGTGTATATTCTGAATTTGACTTTTATGCTGTCCTCCTTTCACCATATCCATAAGACGGGGGTAGTAAGGGACCCCACCTCATAGCTGCGTTGTGGATTAATGTTCTAACCATGGGCACAATGATTATAACAGTGTTTGGCATGTCATAAGCACTCTACAAACTTAGATTGTTCTTCTGTGATGTTGTATAGGGATTTTTTTTTTTTGGAAATATAGGAGATATGGTGTATATGTACAATGGAATATCACTCAGCCATAAAGAAGAATGAAATTTTGCCATTTGCAACATGAGTGGACCTGGAGGGTATTATGCTTAGTGAAATAAGTCAGATGGAGGAAGACAAATACTGTATGTTATCACGTACATGTGGAATCTCAAAAATAAAACAAATGAACATAAAACAGGGATATTTTTATCATTGTATTATTTTATAGTAATTTTAATTATTAAATTCTGGGTGATAAGATTCTTTAAAATATGACGGCTGACCTAAGCTGTTCTGAAATGTGGTTTTCTTTAATTTTTTTAATTTATTTATTTTATTTTTGGCTGCATTGGGTCTTCATTGCTGCGTGCCGGCTTTCTCTAGTTGCGGTGAGTGGAGGCTACTCTTCGTTGCGGTGTGCAGGCTTCTCATTGCGGTGGCTTCTCTTGTTGCGGAGCATGGGCTCTAGGCGCGTGGGCTTCAGTAATTGTGGCACACGGACTCAGTAGTTGTGGCTCATGGGCTCTAGAGTGCAGGCTCAATAGTTGTGGCACACGGGCTTAGTTGCTCCGCGACATGTGGGATCTTCCCGGACCAGGGCTCGAACCCGTGTCCCCTGCATTGGCAGGCGGATTCTTAACCACTGCGCCACCAGGGAAGTCCCTGAAAAGTGTATTTTAAAACCTGCCTCCAGGGCTTCCCTGGTTCCCTGGTGGCACAGTGGCTGAGAGTCCGCCTGCCAATGCAGGAGACACAGGTTCGATCCCTGGTCCGGGAGGATCCCACATGCCGCGGAGCGGCTGGGCCCGTGCACCGCAACTGCTGAGCCTGTGCCCTAGAGCCTTCGAGCCACAGCTACTGAGGCCCGCGCGCCTGGAGCCCGTGCTCCGCAACAACAGAAGCCACCGCAATGAGAACCCGCGCACAGCAACGAAGACCCAACGCAGCCATAAATAAATAAATAAATAAATTTATTTAAAAAAAAAAAAGAAATGTATAAAACCTGCCTCCTCCCTGTTTTGAACCTGCCTTCAGCTCCCACTGCTGCTCCCCCGGTTTGATGAGGAGTACGCTCGCTCCTACTGCTTCTCAGCCCACTATATCTACCACTTGCTTGTAAACGGATACAAATTCACCGAGAAGACCTGGCCCCAAATACATTTTAAAAAAGAGGTAAGTCAAAGCACAAACTGTTTCCTCCTCTTTCTCTCAAAACAGATGTTTGTATGTGTGTGAATGAAATGTAGAAGGTAAGCGGGACTTGGGGATTTAACTTGCTAAATGGAGCCAATGAGACTTGATCCCTGGTGAGCTTATGAGAAGAGATGATTCTAGGGGAATTCAGAGGAAGTGGTCATCAGAAACCTTCCACATGAGTTAAGGATTCAATGCCAAGCACCGTGGCCTCTGAGCTCCGTG
This sequence comes from Eubalaena glacialis, assembly GCF_028564815.1. Lineage (NCBI taxonomy): Eukaryota > Metazoa > Chordata > Mammalia > Artiodactyla > Balaenidae > Eubalaena > Eubalaena glacialis. The sequence goes on along the minus strand of NC_083722.1, from coordinate 68,474,852 downwards.
GCGGCAGCACTTGTTTTATCATCCTCATACTCCTAGCATTCAGCACAGGGCTGAGAACATGGAAGGTGCTTAGTAAATGTTGTTGAGTGAATACATAAATATGTTAAGGAACAGAGACTTTTCATCCTGACAAGAAGCTTCAAATGTAACAATTTTGTTAAGAGAATAGTAACTAATTGCTCTCCATTTTACACAAATGTCAGAGTGAGATCTATGCTTCAGAGAATAGGGATTAAATAAGCAGCATTAAATAAGAATTTGATCTTAGAATGAGTCTGAGGTCACTGTATTCACTCTTAAGTGTCCAGAATGGTCCAATGCTGGAATGACAGCTCTTACCAAGTGACTATTTGGTGAGGGGCCTCTGTACCTTGCTTTCAGGACTCAGCCTTGCTGATATTTTCATCCAGCACTCTGTTCCCCAGATTCTGGGAGGGTTTTCTCATTTCAGGAATAGCAGATGTAAAGCCTGAAGTATGTCTGGAGTCAGTCTGTTCGATGTTAGCTTCGGCAATAATTAGATTAAAGCAAGCAATATCCAGCATTAGGCCTGTGACTGTTTACTTTTACACAGATAAAACTGAGTCATCTATAAAAATTAAGGATGTCTGGAGATGTTTAAGGACTGTTGGTGGCATGTACTCTCCAAGCTTTGTTTCTAATTAATCTAATTACCAGGAAAGTACATTATGAGAATGGGGAATGATTTTCCATTAAATACCAATTTGGGGGGATACGGAATTCTAGGTTTCCAGTTCCTTTCCTTTATTTATAAAGAATTTAATACTCAGTCAAATTAGTATTCAAATGTGAGGGTATAAAAAGACTTCAGAAGATTTGCCATGCAAAGATTTACATCCAAAATATTTTTGGAGGAAGTGATCAAATAAGAGAAATAAATCCAGATGTATAAAAATATAGGAAGTAAGAATAAATGATGTTGTGGCTTAAAATTTATATTAAAAAAGAAAAAAGAAAACTAACACGAAAGAAAAGTAAAAGAGAAGAATCCATTTATAACAACCCAGAATTCTAGTATAGCTAATATCCAATGTGATGGGGGTATGGTTGAGGGTCATAGGATACAGGGACATAAGAGTGGCCTAAAACGCTCATCTTGTAAAGTGGAACATATTTATATCATTTTTAAGGCAATAAAGGAAAAAAATAAACATAGGGAAATAGCACTTATTGAAAATTTAAAACTAAGGTATTAGAAAGCAGTCCAAATATATCAATAATCACAATAATCATAAATGGACTAAACCTACCAGTTAAAAGGCACTGTCAGATTGGATTTTTTAAAATGAAGTATATGTTGTTTGTAAGAGAAACAGTCTTTAAGGACATGGAACGTTTTTTGGGTTTTCTTTAAATTTTATTGAAGTATATAGTTGATTTACAATGTTGTGTTAATTTCTGCTGTACAGTAAAATGATTGTTATACATATATATATCCTCTTTCGTATTTGTTTCCATTATGGTTTATCACAGGATATTGAATATAGTTCCCTGTGCTATACAGTAGGACCTTGTTGTTCATCCATCCTATATATAATAGTTTTCATCTGCTAATCCCAAACTCCCAATCCATCCCTCCCCCACCTCCCTCCCCCTTGGCAACCACAAATCTCTTCTCTATGTCTGTGAGTCTGTTTCTGTTTTGTTCATTTGCAAAGGACATGCAAAGTTTGAAAGTTAAAAAAAATTTTTTTAACTATCAGGCAAATACTACCCAAAAGAAAATTGGTGTAGCTTTTCAATATCTGACAAAATAGTCTAAGATAAAGAGCATCATTTGAGATAGAGAGGATAGAAGATTGCAAATTTGAAACATTTATACATCTAATAAAATAGCCGAAAAACATGTAAACAAAAATTGATGGAACTACCAGATGAAACTGACGAAGTCTGCTTCCCACTTAAACTGACCTTCTTTTCTTTTTTTTTTTTTGTTTTTTTGTTTTTTTGTTTTTTTGATATTTATTTGGCTGCACCAGGTCTTAATTGCGGCATGCGGGACCTTCATTGCTGTGTGCGGGATCTTTAGTTGCGACATGCGGGATGTTTTTTTTAGTTGCGGCATGCAGGATATAGTCCCCTGACCAGGGATTGAACCCGGGCCGCCTGCATTCAGAGTGTGGAGCCTTAATCGCTGGACCACCAGGGAAGTCCCCTGACCATCTTTTCTTAGAAACTGGTCCTGGGTTCAGTAAAACATGCATCACCCTCTTTCTTTAGCTATAGACACTTCTGTACCCGATGACAGAAAAACTTTCACTGTTATTAACTGTGCCCTCTTCACGCTTGGCTGCGACGAGGCTGTGAGGATTAGTTCTTCTGGCTGTTTCCTCTGCAGTGTGGGAGATTGGGCCCTCGAGCCTTTGCGGTCACAGTGATCTGGGTTCTAGCCCAGTCTCTGCAGTGTCTGAAATTAGGCAAGTCCTTTGACCTCCTTAGGCCACAGTTTCCTGGGGGTGTCTCAGGAGGGTGACCATGGTGTGCCCTGGGGATGTAATCCGTGCCTCAAGCCCAGCCCTGAGAACTGAGCCGTCTCCTCTACTCCACAGGTGGGGAACAGCAGCATAGCCTGGTCTCTCGGCTACATGCTCAGCCTGACCAACCAGATCCCAGCCGAAAGCCCCCTGATTCGCCTGCCCATCAAGCCGTCTGCCTTTATGGGCACCCTCGCCTTCTTCGCAGCAGTGGCCTTGCTGTGTCTGACATATCTTGTGTACCTGTGTGTGTCGTCCAGGAATCAGAGGCGCTCCCAGCATGCCTTGGACAACACAGTGGACTCTGAGTGAGCCTCACAATGTGGCTCCTGGAGCCTGAGGGCTGCCCATAACCAGCCTGGGGGGCACCAAACAATGCAAGCAAAATGTCCATCTTCAGGAAACACAGCTGAAGTCCAATGCCTGTGTGCCTCTCAGATACTGATTTATGCCAAAGCACCTCTTGGGGAGTCTCTCAACTGTTCTGTGTACATTGCTCCGCCAGAGACCCCACCACCCACTAGCTGACCTATTGGGGAACAGAGGAGAGACAGGCCATCAAGGTCAGGCTCTTTCATCCAAGTGCCCCAGAGGAAGAGTAAGTTGAGAATATGACAGTTTAATGTTAAAGAATATGCCAGTTTAACGTTGAAGAATTGACCTCAGGGCTCAGTTTGCATTTTCCCTCCTTCAAAAATGCCATATTCCTCCCAGCGGGTTTGGAAGCTGGCAGGTGTCTAGTAAGCATCTGGCCCCGTCAGATATCTCATTTTATGGCTTCCTCTCATTGGTCCTTAACTAAGACTTTCCTTAACAACCCCCAAAACTTGAGCTCCCTCAGACTGGGAGAACACTGTATCTGGGGGAAAAGCCTCCTTTACCCCAAGGACAGTGGCCCCAGCCAAGCTTCTGTCATGTAGGCAGAACCTGAAGGACAGAGACACGCAGAATGTCTACCAGAAAACTACAGGCCGTTCCTGAAGTGGGATTCCCTCTCAGGGCTCTGGTCGTTAGATCGCCACCTGTGTGTGTATCATCCTCCTTGCCTCCCCTTCCCACTGCTGTGTCCCCCTGTAAAACGTTTATTCCTAGCAAGGCTATCATGTTCCAGATCATTCTGCCTTTGCTAGGCTTTTGCTTACGGTTGGCTTTCCATCGTTAGCACCATATGCATTTCACCCACCATTCCGACAGGTACACCTGATGCTGTCACAAGACATCCTCTTCTATGATTTGCTTACCAATTATCAGTACTTTCCTAGATGGTAGGCCTCTGCATAGTAGCCACAGTTCTTGACTTTGGGAAAAGAAAAGGAAGCTGCGGGGACATTTAACTCCAAAGTGGGATGGGAAAGAACTCTAGCAAGTCCAATGGCTACAAATGAAAAATAAACATTCTTTCAGATTATAGTTTGTTCGCTGAATACAGAATAAATGACTCTTATTTTATTGTGACTTGCAGTATGTGTGTTTGTTACCTTGCATATGGTACTCTTTCTCCTAAGGACCCAAGGTGGCATTTATGAAAGGAAGCTTTAAAAACTAAAAAAATTTTCTTAAGGAAACGTTCCTAGTGCATTAAGAAAGTCATGCATTAATATCACCTTTATTCCAGAGAGTTCAAAGTGCTTCACTTTAATAAATCTTTGTTTCCTTAAGATAACTGAGTCAAACATTTCTTTACTTTTTTTGACATTGCAAAGCTTCTGTGAGGCTACAACCTGCCACTCAGATCTTGATTCCCACCCAGAATGGCTGCTCCCATCCCAAACTGCACCTTTGTTCACACAGTTCTTCCTACCTAGACTGTGGGTCATCCTCCCACCCATCCAAATAATCATATTTCTAAAGGCCCAATCCTAGCTCTACTTCTTCCACAAAGCATTCCTTGCACACAAATGTGCACGCACGCACACACACACACACACAATGATCTATCTCTTGGACTACTTTTAAAAAACTAACTACATAAATTCTTATATTGTTGCTTATCTTTGTGTGTGCATATGGCTTATTCTACAATACACAGTAGGCTACATAAGGGCAATTCATCACTCACACATTCATTCAACAGATATTTAAGAAATACCTACTATGGGCCTGACACCTTGCCAAGTGTGATCTTAGATTTGGATAAGTGCTATGACTGTATTATATACTCAACATATTTGTTGATTGATGGTTCCATAAATGACTGAGGGGTGGGCAATAAGCTCTAGAGATATCAGATAAAATAGCATCCAAGTCACCAAGAGTTTGCAAATAAAAAGATATGTCTGTGCAGGAAAGAGGGTCAAAGCTCCATGAAGACGAGTTGTAGTCAACATTTCTAGCCAATTTGGGAATTTGGAATGAACTGATGAAGTATTTTGAGTTTTCTGACATACATCAAAGAATTCTTTTCAGACAGACCATCTCGAAATCTGCAGGCTAAGTAATGTATCTGGTACTACTGTGGTAGGCAAAAGTCGAACATGGTCCCCATCACCTTCACCCTCTGGTGTTACTCCTGAGATTACATCATTACATGGCACAAGGGATGTGCAGATATTAATCAGTTGACCTTAAAATGGAGAGATTATCCAGGTAGGCCTAATCGTATCACATGAGCTCTTTAAAAGCAGAGTATTTTCTCCAGAAAAGGAAGTCATATTCAAAGCATGAGGAGGATTTGACTATTGCTAACTTGAAGATGGAGAAAGCTAGGTAGAAAGGGCCTGAGAGCAGCCCCTAGGAACTAAGAGCAACCCCTGGCTGACAGCCAGCAAGGAAGAGGGATCTCAGTCCTACAACTGCAAAGAACAGGGTTCAGTCAACAACCTAAATGAACTTGGAAGCAAGTCTCCCCAGAGCCTCCAAATAAGAGATTGACCCAGTTGACATGTTCATTTCAGCCTGTGAGCCCCTAAGCAGAGAACCCACCCATACTTCTGAACTCCAGAGTTGCAAGGTCAGAAATGGGTGCTGTTGTAGGCCACTAAGTTTGTGGCCACTTGTAACACAGCCATAGAAAATTAATACAACTACAGAACTCCAAGCCCCAAGGCTCCAAACAGAGCAAGTGCTTACATTTGAAATATGTAGTAATGATAAAGTGATTAGGTGTCACAAATTGTGCCTATTCCTTACAATAACCATGCAAGAAAAACATGGGCTCAGAGGTAAAATAACATGCCAGCATCACCAGCTGGAAGCATTTTTGGAGATGGAGATCGTGAGTTGAGATTCTAGTTAAGTCTAAAATGCATTATGTCCATCATATTTCCTTTCACAGACAAAGGCAGTATCGTGGCACTTAGGAGTTCGACTTTAGAATTTTGTAGTCCAACATACCCATTCACATACAATTGCATGATTTATGACAGAGATGTCACATCACAGCAGTAGTGAAAAATGTGGGACAACTGGATTTCCATATGGAGAAAAAAGGAAATTTAACCCCTTCCTCTTACATTTTCAAAAATCATTCCCAGGTAGTAAGTGTGAAAGACATAAGTGTGAAAGATAAACCTACAAAGGTTTTAGGATAGAATGGAGGAAAAAATTTAAGATCTTGAATAAGGGAAGGGTTTCTCAAACGCTACATAAAAAGCATTAACCATAAGAGAATACTGGGTATGGTTGATTACATTAGATTAAGAACTTCTGTTCATCAAAAAACACCATTAAAAGAGTAAAAAAAAAGCCACAGAGTGGAAGAAGGTATTTGCAACATATATAACTGATAAAGGACCAGAGTGTATGAAGAACTATAAATCAGTGAGAAGAAGGCAGATGATCCAGTTTTTCTCAGTGGGCAAAAGGCTTGAAAAGACATTTAACAAAAGAAGAAATCTAAATGTCCAATAAATATAAAAAGGTGCTCAATCTCATTAAATAGATAAGGGCAATGCAAATTAAAACTATAACAAGATAGCACAATATATCCATTAGTCTGGCAAAATATAAAAGCCTGACAATACCAAGTGTTAGTGAAAGTATAGAAAAATGGAACTCTCTTACAGCAGGTGGGAATGTAAGTTAGTGCAACCACTCTGGGAACCTGTGCTATTGTCTAATAATGTTGAAGATATGCATACCAGATAGCCCAGAAATTCCAGGCCAAGGTATATACCTTTGAGATGTGTGTTCTAATGTACATTAGGATACATGCCTAAGAATGTTCTTACCAGCAACCAAGATGCCCATTCCATAAAATGGAAGAATAAATAGTAATATATTTGTACTAGAAAATACCATACAGCATAAAAACGAAAGAACTACAAATATATGCTCAATGTGCATGGATCTTACAAACATAATGCTGAGCTTAAAAAGCAAGTCATAAAGTAGGTAGGTAGATAGATAGAATAATTCCATTTATATAAAGTTCAAAAACAGGTAAAACTAAACAAAGAAGGTAAAGTCTAAGGAAAAGCAAGGAGATTACTACTCTTAAATTTGGGGGAAGATAGAGGTTGTGTTCGGAAAGAGATAAACAGATGTCTTAGTCGGCTAGGGCTGCCATAATAAACTACCATAGACTGGGTTGCTTAAACAACGGAAATTTATTTTCTCACTGTGTTGGAAGCTGGGAAGTCCAGGATCAAGGTGCTGGCCAATTCAGGTCCTGGTGAGAGCTCTCTGGTTTGTATACAGCTACCTTCTCGCTGACCTTTCCTCTTTGCTTATGCAGAAAGGGAGAGTGAGCGCTCTCTTTTTATAAGGGCACTAATCCTGTCATGATTAGTGGACCCCCCTCATAACCTCATCTAACCCTAATTACCTCCCAAAGGCCCCATACCCAAACACTACCACATTAGGGGTATGCTTTCAGCATATGAATATTGGCGGCACACAAGCATTCAGTCCATAACAACAAGACTTCTGGGGTGACAGTGATGTTCTATAACTGGGTATAGTTACAGGTGTTCCCTTTTTTCACCCATTCATATACTTTCTGTATGTCCTATATGGCATTTACAAAGAAAATTATAGATCTGGGGTAACTCAAGGATTTGCTACTTGCTACCTCTATGATCTTCACAAAGTCTTTCAATCTCTTTGACCCTTAGATTTCTTCATGTATAATGGGGATAATAGGTACCTCATGGTAAATTTTTTTAAAAGAGAAAATTTAGCACTCAGCTAGTACCTGGCACAGAGTATAGCCAATGAATAAAACTATAAAAAAGTATTTCCTTCACCCATTTATTTATTCACTCATCATACATTTACCAAAAGTGTATCAGGTGGTAAGTAAGCCCTGGGCTGGGAGACTGAGGTTGGGAGAGAAATGATACGTTACTTTCCTCTTGAAACATGAGACACTACTGCCCCCTGCTGGAGCCATGGAGAAAATCCTTCCTGGTTGTGCTTTTTTTTTTTCTCCATAACTAAAATGCTGGAAAAAACTCATAGTTCAAAAACATTTTCAGGGACTTCCCTGGTGGTCCAGTGGTTAAGACTCTGTGCTTCCACTGCAGGGAGCACGAGTTCGATTTCTGGCCAGGGAACTAAGATCCCGCATGCCATGTGGCGTGGCCAAAAAAAAGGTTTTTTTTAATTTTATAAAATAATGAGACAATTCGAAATTTAAACATTTGATATTATCAATGAATTGCTGTTAATTTTTGTTTAGGTAAGATAATGGTATTGTGGATTTTTTTTTCAAGAATCCTTCCTGTTTAGAAACTTGCTAAACTATTTCAGATGAAATGATGTATGTGTAGTATAGCAGTCAGGATTTAATCCGAGAAATAGAACCAATAGGAGATACATTGATACATATAATTTCCATTTCATAAGAAATTGTTTTTGCAAGAAATTGGCTTATGTGATTGTTGGGGCTAGTGAGGCAAGTCTGAAACCCACAGGACAGCCTCACCTAGATTACGTAGGATAATTTCCCTTACTTAAAAATGACTGATTATGGTTTTAATCACATTAGATTAATGAATAATGGAGGACTGTAGCCTAGCCAAGGTGACACATAAAACTGACCATCACATCTGTGAATTGATTCAAAATAACATTGAAGGGAGAATGCAGATGGGACAGGACTAGTCCATGGTTTGATGGTCCTTGAGGCTGGGGTGATGGGTACATGGAAGTCTGCTATAGTTTCTGTCTGCTTTGTGTATTTCACAATTTTCTACAATAAGAGGGTTTCAAAATATACTTTAAAAGCACTCAGAAACTCACTGCTTTATATTTGATATCTTTCTTTCTGGATCTTTTTCTCTATATATTTTCACATAGTTAAGATCATGCTGGAGTTACATCTTTATATCTACTTCTTTCATAGCATTATACCATTAGCACTTTCACATCTCATTAAAAATTCTTCCCAAGTATCAAACAAAATGATTAATAACTCAGGCTCTGACATCACACAAACCTGGTTTGAATCCCAGTTCTGCTATTTGTTGCTGAGTGACCTTGGTCTAAACTTCTTAGGCTCTCTATTCCTCAGTTTCTTTTAATATATTCATTCATTCATTCATTCAGCTAATATTGTGAGTGTCCTGTGAGCCAGATCCTGTTCTTGGTGCTGTGGCTACACTAATAAACAAAACAGACAAAGTCCTTGCCATCATGAACTGACATCTGTGGAGGAAACTGACACTAAGAAACTAAATACATATTGTATAGGGGGTCACAACTAATCCAGAGAAAAATGAAGCATAGTTAAAGGGGATAGGGATTGCAGGGATTGCTACTTCATACAAATAAGTCAGCAAAGTCTTTTCTGATAAGGTGACACTTGAACAAAGACTTGAAGAAAGTGAAGGTGTCAGCCATTTGAATTTTTGTTAGAAGACCATTCTAAGGAAAGGAAAAGGCGTATGCAAAGGCCCTGAGGTAGGAGCACAAGGTACAGAGAGGAGGCCAAAGTGATTGGAGCCGAATGAAAAACTAGAAGATGTGGGAAATGAGGTCAGAGAGTTAGCAGGAAGTAGACTGTGCAAGATAGAGTCATTAGGGGGTTCTGAACAAAGGAGGGACATCTATCTGGCTTCTGGTTTAGAGGGTTTACTCTCTAGCTGCAGTGACAAAAATAAAGTGAAAGGGGCAAGGGCAGAAACAAGAAAAACAACTGGTAGCCTATTAGAATCACCCAGACAAAAGATGCTGGTAGTATAGACCAGGGTGGTAGTGCTAGAGGCTCTGAGCAACCGTTAGATCCTGCAAGTATTTGAAAATAGAGCCCACAAGATTTGCTGATGTGTGTATGTGGGGTGAGAGAGGGGAGGAGTCTAGGATTATTCTAAAATTTTTGCCTGAGCAACTGGAAATATGGGGTTGCCATTAACTGAGCAGTGAATGCAGCAGAGGGAGAGAGTTTAATAAGGAGGAGGTTAGGATCCAGACTGCTTTTAAAAAGTCTTCTTGTACCAGCACAAATCCACAAGCATGGGAGAACAGGAGAGAAGAAAATGGCAACAACATATTTGACAAATAAAAAGCTGATGGACCAGGGTTAATGGCTTAGCAAACCAAGAAAGCCTAATCCTAAATCAATGAGGAAATTGAGAATCATCCATTTTAAACAGCAGCATCTTCAGAAAGCTCAGAAGTTCATGGTATCATGTACAGCTGGAAGCTGGGTTGGTGGGTATAAAATAAGGATGATTAAAAGATTAAAGATTAAAACAGTTTAAAGTTGTTTAAGAATTAGTAGCTCCCTAATCCCTTCTCCCACTCTTTGCTAATGTATGACTACCTCTCCCCAACTCAGGCAGAGGAGTGGAAAGCACAAGTCACAGTTGAGGTTGGAGGTGTCATACCCAAAACAGCAGGATTTAGAGAACCAGAGCATATTCAGTGTTTAGACCTCAAGCCCACTAACCCCATCAACCCTCAGGTTCTGGCTAACTCTCCCTCCAAACAGGCCTTTAGAAGAGTTTTCTATTATGGGGAACCCAAACAGCCCAGGAGAAAGGACAAAATGTGCTGACATTTGGAGTTCCACAGTCAGATCATCCGATAGTGAAGCTTGAGTCAACAACTCAGAACTTACATCACCTTTTTATCCTACCCACGCTTAAAAATGAGATGATAAACAAGGATTGCCAAGTATCTAAGCAGAGCCTTATTTTACTTTTACTGGAGTGTCAGGAAAGAATACAATTATATGTTTGGGTTCTATCATACATCTTTACCCAGAGTCTGTCTGTTGTTATTCTTACCACCCCTCTACCTTTTGTCCTTTGCCCTATTCTTTCCTTAAAAAAAAAAAAAAAAAAAAAGTGATATTCCAAGAGGCCCCTGATTTTACTCCTTTGTTCTTGTCTGCCTAAAACTCACCTCTGAATCATCTTAGAACTTGACCTTTCTTCAGGGGGAAAGTCACATTGCTTTTCTCTGGATTTCAGAACCATGGTCAGGGATAAAAACACACTCCATGGGGTGATGTGGGCTCCATCAAGCACTCCTGATGGGGTGTAAATTGGTGTCAACATTCTGGAAAATTATTGGTAATATGCTGCAAGACTTTAAATGAGCAACCCAACAATTTCTAACTTCTAGAAATTTATACTAAGGAAATTTTTTAATGTGAACATTATTATTAGTGATACATACTGAAGTGTTTATGGATATATTGATACAATGTCTAAAACTTGCTTCAAAATAATCATATTTGGCGGGTATGTTTACATTTTCTCATATGGAAGCCACTAGGCACATAGTCCCATGTAAGTGTGCTGTAGATGTATAATACACACTGGATTTTTTAAAAAATATTTATTTATTTGGTTGCGCTGGGTCTTAGTTGTGGCACGCAGGACCTTCATCGCCGCGCACAGGATCTTTGTTGTAGCATGCAGGATCTAGTTCCCTGACCGGAGATTGAACCCTGGCCCCCTGCATTGGGAGCGGAGAGTCTTAACCACTGGACCACCAGGGAAGTCCCTACATACTAGATTTTGAAGACTTGATACCAAAAAGAAAAGGTAAAATACGTCATTAATAACTTGCATACTGGTTATATATTGAAATAATATTTTAGATATACTGGAAAATATATATATATCATTAAAATTAATTTCACCTATTTCTTTTCTTTTTCAAATGTAGCTACTAGAAAATTTTAAATCACATTTAAGTAACATTTTTAATTATAACTGTGGCTTGCATTTGTGGTTTACATTATGTTTCTATTGGACAGCACTGGTATAAAATCTATATACAGTCAGCTCTCCATATCTGCAGGTTCCAACATCCTTCGGATCTCACCAATCTCAGATCAAAAATATTCAGGAAAAACAAAATTCCAGAAAGTTCCAAAAAGCAAACTTGAATTTGACATGTGCTATTAATGATTTACATAGAACAGTTGACCCTCCAACAACCCTAGGGTTAGGGGTGCCAACCCTCCGAGCAGTGGAAAATCTGAGTACTGTATAACTTAGAGTTGGCCCTCCACATCCATGATTATTGCATATTTGACATCCCCAGGTATGGATTCAACCAACTGTGAATCGTGCGGTACTGTAGTATTTACTATTGAAAAAAATTCAAATATAAGTATACCCCTGCAGTTCAAACTCATGTTGTTCAAGGGTCAAATGTATTTACAACTATTTACACAGCATTTACATTGTGTTAGGTATTGTACGTAATCTAGGGATAATTTAAAGTATACACACAGGAAGATGTATGTAAGTTACATGCAAATACTACATCATTTTTTAAAAGGTACTTGATCCTTTGGAGATTTTGGTATCTGTGGAGGTCCTGGAACCAATCCCCCATGGATACCAAGGGATGACTGTATGCTATCAATAAAACAAAACTTTCCATTAAACATGAACATGTTTGGATGACTGACCATAAATGGGTAATTACTGAAACTAGGTGATGGGTACACAGGAGTTCATTATATCATTTTCTATACTTTTGTATATGATTGAAATTTTCCATAATAAAAGTTTTAAAATATATGACTAAAGCTGTTTTCAAAAAGGTGTTCATTCCTGTTTGTAGTAAAAACTGAGGAAAAAAGGCCCAGTGCTGATAACAATAGAGGACAGAGGACTGGTTAAGTTAATTATGTTCATCTATGTGCTGTATGCAGTCACTAAATAGTAAAATAAAAGTAACATCTAACATGTGAAGTCTAATTATATTCCTGGCTCTGGGCTAATATTCACAACAGCTATATGAGGTTGATAAAATTTGTATCCTCTGACCTCTCCCATTGACTACAGATTTATATATCTAATAGCCTGCCAATTGACATCTATTAGCTGGAATATAAGGATAAAGAACAAAACAAATTAACAGGAGAAAGTGAATTGAAAGAAATAGAAACTATGCATGGAACAGAAAATTTTAAACAAGAAAGTAAATTTTGATTAATATCCTCAGAGAAATAAAAGAAGATATTGCTTCTATTAAAGAGCAACAATTTTTTAAAAATATGTATTTATTGGGACTTCCCTGGTGGTGCAGTGGTTAAGAATCTACCTGTCAATGCAGGGGACATGGGTTTGAGCCCTGGTCCGGGAAGAGCCCACATGCCATGGAGCAACTAAGCCCGTGTGCCACAACTACTGAGCCTGTGCTCTAGAGCCTGCGAGCCACAACTACTGAGCCCATGCATCACAACTACTGAAGCCTGTGCGCCTAGAGCCCGTGCTCCGCAACAAGAGAAGCCACCGCAATGAGAAGCCCGTGCACCGCCACGAAGAGTAGACCCGACTCGCCACAACTAGAGAAAGCCTGAGCACAGCGACGAAGACCCAATGCAGCCACAAGTAAATAAATAAAATAAATAAATTTTTTAAAATGTATTTATTTACTTATTTGGCTGCATCAGATCTTCATTGCGGCATGAAGGAATCTTTTGTTGCAGTGTGCGGGCTCCAGAGCACTCGGGCTCTCTAGCTGTGGCACGCAGGCTCAGTAGTTGCAGCACGCACGGGCTTAGTTGCCCTGCGGCATGTGGGATCTTAGTTCCCCGACCAGGGATCGAACCCACATCCCCTGCACTGGAAGGGGGATTCTTAACCACTGGACCACGAGGAAGTCCTGTGACAAATTTTTTAAAAAGGTAGGTGGGATTCAGAAGAAACAACTCTTGAAAATTAAAAACCTGATAGCAGACGTTAAAAGCTAACTAGAAGGGTTGGAAGATAACATTGAGGCAAACCCTCAGAAAGTAGAGAAAAGACAAAGGAATGGTCTCACACCAGCCAGAATGGCCATCATTAAAAACTCTACAAATAACAAATGCTGGAGAACATGGAGAAAAGGGAACCCTCCTACACTGTTGGCGAGAATGTAAGTGGGTACAGCTATTATGGAAAACAGTATGGAGGTTCCTCAGAAAACCAAAAATAGAATTACCATATGATCCAGCAATCCCTCTCCTGGGCATATATCCAGACAAAACTCTAATCCAAAAAGATACATGCACTCCTATTTTCATAGCGGCACTATTCACAACAGCCAAGACATGGAAACAACCTAAATGTCCATCGACAGAAGAACGAATAAGTGAGCTGGAAGACAAAATGGTGGAAATAACTGCCGAGGAACAGAATAAAGAAAAAAGAATGAAAAGAATTGAAGACAATCTCAGAGACCTCTGGGACAACACTAAACGCACCAACATTCGAATTATAGGGGTCCCAGAAGAAGAAGAGAAAAAGAAAGGGTCTAAGAAAATATTTGAAGAGATTATAGTCAAAAACTGCTCTAACATGAGAAAGGAAATAGTCACCCAAGTCCAGGAAGCACAAAGAGTCCCATACAGGATGAACCCCAGGAAAAACACACCAAGACACATATTAATCAAACTAACAAAAATTAAATTCAAAGAAAAAATATTAAAAGCAGCAAAGGAAAACAAAAAATAACATACAAAAGAATCCCCATAAGGTTATCAGCTGATTTTTCATCAAAAACTCTGCAGGCCAGAAGGGAGTGGCAGGATATACTTAATGTGATGAAAGAGAAAAACCTACAACCAAGATTACTCTACCCAGCAAGGGTCTCATTCAGATTCGATGGAGAAGTCAAAAGGTTTTCAGGCAAGCAAAAGCTAACAGAATTCAGCACCACCAAACCAGCTTTACAACAAATGCTAAAGAAACTTCTCTAGGCGGGAAACACAAGAGAAGAAAAAGACCCACAAAAACAAACCCAAAGCAATTAAGAAAATGGTAATAGGAACATACATATCGATAAACACCTTGAAAGTAAATGGATTAAATGCCCCAACCAAAAGACACACACTAGCTGAATGGATACAAAAACAAGACCCATATATATGCTGTCTACAAGAGACCCACTTCAGACCTAGGAACACATATAGACTGAAAGTGAAGGGATGGAAAAAGATATTCCATGCAAATGGAAATCAAAAGAAAGCTGGAGTAGCAATACTCATATCAGACGAAATAGACTTTAAAGACTGTTACAAGAGATAAGGAAGGACACTACATAATGATAAAGGGAATCAATCCAAGAAGAAGATATAACAATTATAAATGTTTATGCACCCAACATAGGAGCACCTCAATACATAAGGCAAATGCTAACAACCATGAAAGGAGAAATCGACAGTAACACAATAATGGTAGGCGACTTTAACATCCCACCCACACCAATGGACAGATCATCCAAACAGAAAAAAATTAAGGAAACACAAGCTTTAAATGACACAATAGACGAGATAGATCTAATTGATATTTATAGAACATTCCACCCAAAAGTGGCAGAATACACTTTCTTCTCAAGTGCACATGGAACATTCTCCAGGATAGATCACATTTTGGGTCACAAATAAAGCCTCAGAAAATTTAAGAAAATTGAAATTGTATCAAGCATCTTTTCTGACCAAAACATTATGAGATTGAAAATCAGTTACAGGAAAAACAACTGTAAAAAACACAAATACATGGGGGCTAAACAGTGCACTACTAAATAACCAGATCACTGAAGAAATCAAAGAAAAAATTTAAAAATACATAGAAACAAATGACAATGAAAACACGACAACCCAAAACCTATGGGATGCAGCAAAAGCAGTTCTAAGAGGGAAGTTTATGGCAATACAATCTCACCTCAAGAAACAAGAAAAATCTCAAATAAACAATCTAACCCTACACTTAAAACCACTAGAGAAAGAAGAACAAAGAAAACCCAAAGTCAGTAGAAGGAAAGAAATCTTAAAGATCAGAGCAGAAATAAATGAAATAGAAACGAAGAAAACAATAGCAAAGATCAATAAAACTAAAAGCTGGTTCTTTGAGAAGATAAACAAAATTGAAAAACCCTTAGCCAGACTCATCAAGAAAAAGGGAGAGGATGCAAATCAATAAAATTAGAAATGAAAAAGGAGAAATCACAACTGACACTGCAGAAATACAAAGGATTATAAGAGACTACTACAAACAATTATATGCCAATAAAATGCACAACCATGGAGAAATGGACAAATTCTTGGAAAGGTACAATTTTCCAAGACCAAACCAGGAAGAATTAGAAAATATAAACAGATCTATTCACAAGTAATGAAACTGAAACTGTAATTTAAAATCTTCCAACAAACAAAAGTCCAGGACCACATGGCTTCACAGGCGAATTCTATCAGACATTTAGGGAAGAGCTAATACCAATCCTTCTCAAACTCTTCCAAAAAATTGCAGAGGGAGAAACACTCCCAAATTCATTCTATGAAGCCACCATCACCCTGATACCAAAACCAGAAAAAGATATCACAAAAAAAGAAAACTATAGACCAACATCACTGATGAACATAGATGCAAAAATCCTGAACAAAATACTAGCAAACGGAATCCAACAGCACATTAGAAGGATCTTACACCATGATCAAGTGGGATTTATCCCAGGGATGCAAGGATTCTTCAATATATGCAAATCAATCAATGTGATACACTATATTAACAAATTAAGGAATAAAAACCATATGATCATCTCAATAGATGCAGAAAAAGATTTTAACAAAATTCAACACCCATTTATGACAAAAACTCTCCAGAAAATGGGCATAGAGGGAACCTACCTCAACATAATAACGGCTATATATGACAAACCCACAGCAAGCATCACACTCAATGGTGAAAAACTAAAAGTATTTCCACTAAAATCAGGAGCAAGACAAGGATGTCCACTCTCACCACTCTTATTCAACATAGTTTTGGAAGTCCTAGCCACAGCAATCAGAGAAGAAAAAGAAATAAAAGGAATACAAGTTGGAAAACAAGAAGTAAAACTGTCACTTTGCTGATGACATGATACTATACATAGAAAATCCTAAAGATGCCACCAGAAAACTACTAGAACTAATCAATGAATTTGGTAATGTTGCAGGATACAAAATTAATGCACAGAAATCTCTGGCATTCCTATACACCAACAACAAAAAATCAGAAAGAGAAATTAAGGAAACACTCCCATTTACCACTGCAACAAAAAGAATAAAATACCTAGTAATAAACCTGCCTAAGGAGTCAAAAGACTTGTACTCAGAAAACTATAAAACACTGATGAAAGAAATCAAAGATGACATAAACAGATGGAGAAATATACCATGTTCTTTGATTGGAAGAATCAATATTGTGAAAATGACCATACTACTCAAAGCAATCTACAGATTCAATGCAATCCCTATCAAACTACCAATGGCATTCTTCAGAGAATTGGAACAAAAAATTTTACAATTCGTATGGAAACACAAAATTTCCCGAATAGCCAAAGCAATCTTGAGAAAGAAAAAGGGAGTTGGAGGAATCAGGCTCCCCAAATTCAAACTATACCATAAAGCTACAGTAATCAACACAGTATGGTACTGGCACAAAAACAGAAACATAGATCAATGGTACAGGACAGAATGCCCAGAGATAAACCCACGCACATATGGGCACCTAATTTATGACACAGGAGGCAAGAACATACAATGGAAAAAGGACAGCCTCTTCAATAAGTGGTGCTGGGAAAACTGGACAGCTACATGTAAAAGAATGAAATTAGAACACTCCCTAACACCATACACAAAAATAAACTCCAAATGGATTAAAGACTTAAATGTAAGACCAGACACTATAAAACTCTTAGAGGAAAAACACTCTTTGACATAAACCACAGCAGGATCTTTTATGACCCACCTCCTAGAGTAATGGAAATAAAAACAAAAATAAACAAATGGGACTTAAATAAACTTAAAAGCTTTTGCACAGCAAAGGAAACCATAAACAAGACAAAAAGACAACCCTCGGAATTGGAGAAAATATTTGCAAATGAAACAGCAGACAAAGGACTAATCTGCAAAATATACAAACAGCTCATGGAGCTCAATAGCAAAAAAACAAACAATCCAGTTAAAAAATGGGCGGAAGACCTAAATAGACATTTCACCAAGGAAGACATACAGATGGCCAAGAGGCACATGAAAAGATGCTCAACATTACTAATTATTAGAGAAATGCAAATCAAAACTGCAATGAGGTATCACCTCACACTGGTCAGAATGGCCATTATCAAAAAATCTACAAACAATAAATGCTGGAAAGGGTGTGGTGAAAAGGGAACCCTCCTGCACTGTTGGTGGGAATGTAAATTGATACAGCCACTATGGAGAACAGTATGGAGGTTCCTTAAAAAACTAAAAATATAACTACCATATTACCCAGCAATCCCACTACCAGGCATATACCCTGAGAAAACCATAATTCAAAAAGAGACATGTACCACAATGTTCATTGCAGCACTATTTACAATAGCCAGGACATGGCAGCAACCTAAATGTCCATAGACAGATGAATGGCTAAAGAAGATGTGGCACATATATACAATGGAATATTACTCAGCCATAAAAAGAAACGAAATTGAGTTATTTGTAGTGAAGTGGATGAACCTAGAGTCTGTCATACAGAGTGAAGTAAGTCAGAAAGAGAAAAACAAATACCATATCCTAACACATATATATGGAATCTAAAAAAAAAAAGGTACTGATGAACCTAATCGCAGGGCAGGAATAAAGAGGTAGACATAGAAAATGGACTTGAGGACATGGGGTGGGAGGGTGAAGCTGGGGCAAACTGAGAGTAGCACTGACATATATACACTACTGAATGCCAGGTATTTGGCTAGTGGGAAGCAGAAGCATAGCACGGGAGGTTGGCTCGGTGCTTTGTGATGACCTAGAGGGGTGGGATAGAGGGGATGGGAGGGAGGCTCAAGAGGGAGGGAACATGGGGACATGTGTATGCATATGGTTGATTCGCTTTGTTGTGCAACAGAAACTAACACAGTATTGTGAAGCAATTATACTCCAATAAAGATCTATTAAAAAAAAAAGATACATGCACCCCTATGTTCATAGCGGTACTATTCACTATAGCCAAGACATGGAAACAACCTAAATGTCCATTGACAGATGAATGCATAAAGAAGATGTGGTACATATATACAATGGAATACTACTCAGCCATAAAAAAGAATGAAATAATGCCATTTGTAGCAACATGGATGCAACTAGAGATTACCATACTAAGTGAAGTAAGTCAGAAAGAGAAAGACAAATACCATATATCACTTATATGTGGAATCTAAAATATGACACAAAGGAACATATTTAGGAAACAGAAACAGACTCACGGACATAGAGAACAGACTTGTGGTTGCCAAGGGGGAGGGAGTTGGGTGGGAAATGGAGTGGGAGGTTGGGGTTAGCAGATGTAAGCTATTATATATGGAATAGATAAACAACAAGGTCCTACTGTATAGCACAGAGAATTATATTCAGTATCCTATGATAAACAATGCTGGAAAAGAACATTAAAAAAAAAGAATGTATATATAGGGACTTCTCTGGTGGCACAGTGGTTAAGAATCCACCTGCCAATGCAGGAGACACAGGTTCAAGCCCTGGTCCAGGAAGATCCCACATGCCACAGAGCAACTAAGCCCATGCGCCACAACTACTGAGCCTGCGCTCTAGAGCCCGTGAGCCACAACTACTGAGCCCGTGTGCTGCAACTAGTGAAGCCCACGCACCTAGAGCCCATGCTCTGCAACAAGAGAAGCCACCACAATGAGAAGCCCGCACACCGCAACAAAGAATAGCCCCTGCTTGCCGCAACTAGAGAAAGCCCAAGCGCGGCAATGAAGACCCAACGCAACCAAAAATAAAATAAATAAATAAATAAATATAAATATATCTATTTTAAAAAGAATGTATATATATGTATAACTGAATCACTTTGCTGTACAGCAGAAATTAGCACAACATTGTAAATCAACTATACCTCAATTTAAAAAGAGGAGGGGAGAGAAAGGAATGGGGAAAAGGAGCGAAAAGACAAAAGAATTCTAAAACCAGTCTTCAGGGCTTCCCTGGTGGTGCAGTGGTTACGAATCCGCCTGCCAATGCAGGGGACACGGGTTCGAGCCCTGGTCTGGGAAGATCCCACATGCCGCGGAGCAACTAAGCCTGTGTGCCACAACTACTGAGCCTGCACTCTAGAGCCCATGTGCCACAACTACTGAAGCCCGCGCACCTAGAGCCCGTGCTCCACAACAAGAGAAGCCACCACAATGAGAATCCTGCACACCACAACGAAGAGTAGCCCCCGCTTGCTGCAACTAGAGAAAGCCTGAGCGCAGCAGCGAAGACCCAACACAGCCAAAAATTAATTAATTATTAATTAATTAATTTTTTTAAAAGCTCTTAGAACATCCACCTGGCACACACTTAATTATTCAATACATTATTACAGAGACTAATTGAAGATGGATTCTGTGATAGGTTAAGGACCTCATCTAGACCAGGGGTTGGCAGACCATGGCCCATGGGTCAATTCCAGCCACTGCCTGTTTTGGTAAATAGCTTATAGGAGCAGAGCCACACCCATTCATTTTTATGTTATCTATGGCTGCTTTTGCACTAAAACGAATGAGATGAATAGTTGTGGCTGAGATTCTATGGCCAAAAAGTCTAACATATTCACTATGACGCCCTTTACAAGGAAAGTTTGCTGATTCCTGATATAGATTATTCCTTTTAGTCCTAACAGCCCTTGGAAGTTGACAATTTTCACCCTTATTTTACCACAAGGGAAGCTGAGGTTTAGAGAAGGCAAATGACTTGCCCAGATTCACAGACATTAAGTATTGGGAACATGATAAAACTGTCTTTTGACAATAACATATGGTCTCCTGTTAGAGTCATTTCCCCACCTCATGGGAACTTTGTCTTGTAAGGAATCAATGAGAGGACACAGTAGGTCATAGAATTCCAAGGTATTTAAGTATTGAGCCAGCCAAGATATCATGAGTACTCTCACTGGAGCTAAAGACCATCCCATGTATCTTTGTCCCTTTACTTTTTCAGAAGTGACCCTGTCCACTGGTGCAGGAGCACCAACCTTGTTCTGGGATCCCAACCAACACTCTACTCCTTCCCACAAATTCCCCCTACATCTCTATCACCCCTTCCTCCAGCAGAAAGCCTGACCTTCTGAGGTAAATTCATTCTACAGTTGGTTCAACACAGCCATCATAAAGGACACTCTTGTCCGTCTCTGCCAGAGTTCTGCCAGCTCACACTGAGGAAAAGCCCTCATTCCCAGGCTCAAATGAGCACAGAGGCGAGAGTAAACCAGATCCAACTCTCCAGAGGGAAAGGCAGTCCCAGGCTAGGATACATGGTCCAGTCAGGTGAATTCATCCCAGGCTGCAGCACTGAGTTATCAGAGGCTAGAGCAAAGATTCCTCCCAGGATAGAGTTTTTTGAGGGCAGGGCATGTCTTATTGCCCACAGGGCCTACTTAGCACAGGGTTTGGCACAAAAAAATATGTCCAACAAATAAGAGCCATGATCGTTATGTGTTCATAAGCGTTTGCTAAATAAATTAATCAACAAACAATGGTCTCGTTACAAACCTTTCAGCACCAGGGTAGTTAAACACATATACAGTCTTATAATTCACAAATTATTTTTCACATCCCCGATCTAAATTCACCCTACCAACAATGTTTAGGGAAATAGAGAAAGCTTTTAAACCCCATTTCACAGAGGAAAGAAGATTAAGAGATTAAGTAACTCAGACCAACATCACACTGCCAGGGGGCAGGGGTGAACCCAGAGAGGACTCAACAGCCTGTGTTTCTGCCAGAGAACCAGAAGCAATGACTGAATGTGTCTGCCCACTCCTTGCCACGCCACAGGCATGCCCTTCTTTTTTCTCTATCTCTTCCCTTCTCCCTAAAGGTCTCATTTTTCCTCTCTCTCCCCTGTCTCAGGTTCCATAAAAAGGATTCCTTGACTGTACTAATGATTCTATACTAGACACTGTTGCCTTTTTAACAAGTGTGCCTGAGTTTCTACCCAAGGTTTCTCTACAAAGTTTCATGTTCTAATAACAGGAGGTAAAGAAAATTTAAAAGGCCACTTGCATTTAAGAGATCCGCACACAACTCTGTTTTCTTTACTGAACCACAGTGATTGGATTTCAAATGTATTGAACATCCCTGCCTGCCTCTTATGCTATTGTCTCTCAACCTAACTGCACTAAAGGTTTGCAGGATCTATTGTTAAGTAGTTAGTCAGACATGAGCAGGTCCCCACCCCGTCCTGGACAGGGTCATCATTCCCTCCCCCCACCTGGACACTGGTGATCAGAACACACCCAGAGATCCTCTGTTTTGTGGTCAAGGACCGCTAAGTTTCCAGCCTCATCAGGATCAGCAAGACAAAATCAGCAGCACAGGTTGGCGCAGGTGCACCAAAAACTAAAAAGTAGCACAAAGTAACCTGGGGTTCATGATGCCATATTTGTAATAAATTAACATTGCAGTTTTGCACACACCCCCAACCCCGTGGGTTTCACTTGGGTAAGCGCCTGCGCACAGGAGAAAAGTTATATAAGCTAAAGCTGTCAGTCATTCGACTTGTCAAATAACACAAGACACAGGGAGGGACCACCACCCTAAAAAACCCAACCCTATTCCCATTGCGAGGCTGCTTCTGGTTTCCAGACAGCCTGCTCTCCTTTCCCGGGAACATACTTTCATTTTGCTTAATAAAACTCTTGCTGCTTAAAAACTGCTCGACGTCTCTCGATTGCATTCTTTTCTTCAGGAGGACAAGAACCGAGGAATTGCCATTTCCTTGGTAAAACTACTTCCCCTAGTACAAGTACAAACTCCATTTACTAGAAAGCCTTTTTAAAACTTTATTTTTTTGACCGCACTGCGCAGCTTGTGGGATCTTAGTTCCCCGACTAGGGATTGAACCCCGGCCACAGCAGTGAAAGCAGGGAGTCCTAACCACTGGACCACCAGGGAATTCCCTAAAACAATCTTATAAACCAGACAGCAAATCCCAAAAACATGTTCAGCAGACACATTTGCCCTGGGGCAAGTTCCAAGTACCCGTATATTCAGCAACTCAGAAAACATTCCAACCACGGTCAGTGTGAATATGGGTCAAAGTCATCCAAGACCTCATGCATATCAGCTGTCCTGAGGAATACATGTCAGGGGCAGCCCAGGCAAGCTCTTGCTTCCTTCCAGAGTGCTTCTTTCAGATTCTGATACTCTCCACCCTCCAGGCAGGACATGGATAGGTGTAGTGGCCAAAGTAGTGGCCAGAATGGAGAGGGCTGCATTAATGCCGGGGTAGGAGATGAGGTTCAAGTGTTACAGTGCAGCAAGGCTATTATTTGGCTGTTCTTGCCTGGGAACATCCATCTACCCAGCCATCTACCTCTGCAGCTGTGCTCTACACCTCGCCATGTAGGGAGTATATCTCCCTTGAAAGCCTCATACAGTGACACCTCGGCCTCACCATTCTCCAGCAAACACAGATTGCTTGGAACGAGGGACTAAGCAATTAATCACAGCAAGAACTTTGCTGTTCCTGCACTTCAAAAATGACATGGTTCAGAAGGGGAACGAACAAGGCCTTTCTGGGGCTCTCCTGGAGGCCCGTGGCTGTGAAGACATTGTGCGGAAATTTTTGGCCACACAACATGGGCAGAGTAGGAGGAGATTCTTCCATTCCCATGCTTTACTTCATTGTACAAAGACATCAAGCCTGGGTCTCATTGTCCTTCATTTTCAGGAACCTCTGGATTACAAGGTGGCTTCATTAAACAAGTGAATGAGGTCAGTATCAGCCTGCTGCATGTCCTGAGGCAAGGAGTTGGTATGTGAAAGGGTTTATTCAACACACCATCATCACTAGGAAGTCAAACTTGGTGACGGAATTAAAAAAAGGTCTTTCAGCACCCTTGTGCGTGCCTATTTCCTGAAAAACTTTGAGGATGATTGTACACTTAGCCTTGAAAAGACACAGACACTGAGATGCCGTCCACCTGGTATTTTCTCTGATACTACTCTGTTCCTCCTTGAAAAGGGTTCCCAGAATCAATTCCAACATGTGTGTGTGTGGAGGCTTCCCCACACCAACAAGAAATTCTTAGACACCAGCAGGGTGTCTGAGAAATCAACTCAGTTCTGACACTAGCTACCCAGGTAAAGGGCTCAGTCTCACAAGACCACCCTTCACTTCAGACGCCAGTCGCAAGCCCAGGTCGTTATCTGTGCTTCTGACCAACCGGCTACAAATCAGAGGTTCCCAGGACATCCTCCTCGGGTCCAATTGATCTGCTAGAACGACTCACAGAACTCAGGAAAACCCATGTACTCACCAGATTACTGATTTATTATAAAAGGATATTAAAGGATACAAATTAACAGCCAGATGAAAAGACATACGGCGAGGTACCGAACAAAGGCACTTCTGTCCTCTTAGAGCATGGGGCCCTCATGTGAGCATGAGGAAGCACTGTCGCTCTCCAGGTGGAAGCGCTCCAAAAATGGGACCAAAAGCTGTCCTTTTGGGGTTTTTATAGAGGCTTCATTACATACCTACAATTGACTAAATCATTGGCCAATGGAAACTGAGTCAATCTCAGGCTCCTCTCCCCTCTTCCTGAAAATCAGGGGGTGGGACTGAAAGTTCCAACCCTCTAATCACAGAGTTGGTTCTCCTGGCAACCCACCCCCATCCTACTTCTAAAAGTCACCTCATTAACACAACAAGAGACACCTTTATCACTCTGAACATTTAGGAAATTCCAAGGGTTCTGGCCATCTGGATTACCAAATATACATTTTCCTTATAAATCACAACATCCCACTCCTCTTCCTCCTCCCAGTGTTCACCCCATTCATTCAGGAATGCCTGCAGCAAACCCAGCTGAGCTGTGAAGTGCTCTGAGAATGCCGTTAGCGTGCCATGACTTTGCCCACAGTGTCTAGAAGTTTGGTGACTGGCTCCACTGCACAGGACCAAATAATAGCTGAGTCCAGCTCCTGCATCTTAGAAGCCAAGAACAAATCCTTCCAGCTAGCCATTCATGGGATCACCCCCTGATCACAGAAATCCTGCAGTAATTCCTTTGGTAAACCGCAGACCGCTATTCTCTGCAAGAAGCATTCTGTCGGGAGATTCTCAGTCATGTCAACAGCCTCTACAAAATCAATCAGATATTAAATAAAACTCCACTTACCTTCTTCACTCTGGTGAAAACGGCACACAAAGAGGGAGAGATTTTCTTTGGAAGAGATACCAGTGTTCCCATCTATGATCACACTCAAGAATTCGGCTGCTTTTACCGGCTCCGGGAACTTGTTCTGGGTTTGGAGGCCTGTTAGCTTATCAGTTCATTCTGCATTTGTTCAGCTATTTCGAGCACCATGTGGTACGTAGCTAATTTTCTCTTTCAAAACTGGGTCCAGTTCTGTAATATAATGTGAGAATGCATATATAACCTTGGTGTTAGTGAGCCTTCTATGCAACAGAATATTCTGTGTTCCACAGAAAATGAGGAGTTTAATGATCTATTTTAGAGCATGACAACTGTTTGTCAACAGCTTCTAATATTCAAAGGCAACAAAAGCCATCAACTTTGCTGTGGCCTCACCATGTTCTTTAGATCTGATATGTTTCCCAAGTATTTTTTAAAATTTATTTTATTGAAGTATAGTTGATTTACAGTGTTGTGTTAACTTCTGCTGTACAGCAAAGTGATAGTTCCCTGTGCTATACAATAGGACCTTGTTGCTTATGCATTCTATGTATAATAGTTTGCATCTGCTAATCCCCTTGTTCTATCACCATATTTCCCCAAATATTTTCTTGACACTGGACCAATCTGTATTGGCACAGAAACCAACACTAACTCCTTGGTTGTTAAACAGAAAAGACAAACCACAAAATACCCCATCCAGGCATTTGGAGTATTAGATAAACTTGCACTACTGAAAGAAACTGGGCACTGCATCCCAAGAGTCCTGACCCATTTCAGGGTCCGTCAGCCTCTTTGGGAACTGGAAGTTGGAAGTGACCAACCACTGGCTTGCTAAGTAAGCTTCACTTGATCTAATTTAGGTTCCTGTGATTTAATAGGCCAGTGTCCTCCTCATGATGGACATCTTGCTCATCCAAGTTTATGCCATCACCTGTGGTTTGTGAGTTTACCTCCTGCTTTGCAACAGAAAAGATCTAAAATTTCCCCACTGATGAAACCCTCAGGGTACCTTCCTGCTATATCGTCAACATTTGTTAAGTAAAAATTAGCTCTGGGGACTTCCCTGGTGGTCCAGTGGTAAGACTCTGTGCTCCCAACGCAGGGGGCCTGGGTTCAACCCCTAGTAGGGCAACTAGATCCCGCATGCCGCAACTAAGTCTGCGTGATGCAACTAATATCCGGCACAGCCTAAATAAATAAATAAACATTTTTTTTTTAAAGTTAGCTCTGAGAAAGTAAAACCTGCATGGCTAGTCACTGGGCAGGAAAAACAGATACAAATAAAGACAACTGTAAAGTTAACAGGAAACAATATTTCTGCCAATGAATGCTACATCTATGAAAGGTCATAATAACCCTCTTCTTTGAGTGACTACTGATTTCTTACTCATTGAGAAACTTTGTTCTCTAAAATCAAAGATTCTCAGAAACTTCGATGTTTTACATTTTAGCAGTAAGAATGAAACAGTTTCAATTTACAACCCAGGAGCAAACCTTCAGAAAAGGGGTTTCTGGACAACATTTTCAAAGAAACAGGACCATGGGTTCATTCCGCTGTCTAGGGCTGATGTTGACCACTTTAGAAAGTCCTGCTTTCCTCTGAGTCTATAAAAACAGTGTTTCATTTAAATTTCATCTAAACTTCACATCTCCCCACAATCCTATAACCCTCTCTCTTCTTAGTGGTCTTAGGTTGATTGGGCTTGGACCCTGTTACGTTCAGCTTCCAGGCTCCTAAGATGAAAATTTTGAAAATAAATGTGTGAATTAAAAATGTTGCCTGACATATCAGTAAACAAAGGCTATTGCGGCCATCAACCCATCAACCACTAAAGCCACCCCAACTGTGCACTCTGAGGGGATTCAGGATGGAAAAAAGAACAGTATATTGGTCCTAGATAGCTAAGGTGCATATCAAAGGAATAATTTCAATGAGCCCAGACTCTTGCAACTTCCCATACACAGAAAAGCCCTAAATTCATTAACTTGAGATGTCTGGTTTTCTTTTTTTTTTTTTTTTTCAATTGGGGTATAGTTGTTTTTGGTTTTCTTATTAACAGAAATCTTTTGATGTTCCACTACCTGGTTTTTGTTGCAAAACTCGTATGTATCCTGGCTCCTCCCTTGCCTCTTTGGAGCAGTCCCCCAAAGCGATCTGAGAGGCTGTCTTCCTGGCTTAGGTCCTCACAAAAGCCAACAAATAAAAAATAATTCTCAACTTTTAGGTTGTGCAGTTTCTTCACTTCACAGATGTAACGTGCATTTTTCATTCCTAAATATGTCATGCCAGGTAGGCATACATATGACGGCCATGCCAGTTCCATCATAACGGGGATTGGTTCATAACTCAGAAAGGTTACAGGAACAAGGATGTCAGGGTTCTGCGTAGCTTTTGCTTCACTTCTTGAACAGGCTTAGATTTTTTTCTCTTTTGGGCCCCAGACAGTTTGTCTGCTAAACTGAAGCCTCCATCCCTCATGACTGAGGGGGGAAAAAAAAAAAACCCCAGATACATCTACTCAGCTGAAGCTGACAGGTATACTGGGGTCCAGCGTGTACAGGCCACACAGCTCTGGCCACGCTGACACCCGTAGGGATTCTGGAAACAGCGGGGAAGGGGGCGAGCTGCTGCCCTCCCCCGCATCGCCCGGCCTGGAGCCGACATCAGCGCTACCCCTCCGCTCGGAGCCTCAACGCTGAAACCCGAAGCAGGACGTCCGCCCTGCCCTTCACATCCACTTCTTGCCACAGACAGGCGCTGCGGCGCGCGGTTTCAGGGGAACATAATTTCCAACACAGCTCACGCCAACAGATGACGAAAGAGCTGAACTCTAGAGCGTTCTGCGGTCGCCATGTTTGTAGCAGGCACGGACCTTGACCCGCCTTTCCTCTCAGTGATTGGACGCGTATGGATGGCGTACGGCAGGGGCGTGGCTCCGCAGGGAGACGCCCCGCGAAGTAACGGATGGGACCAGGACGCCATCTTGGATCCTGGCGTCGTCCCCTACTTGCCCTTCCTCCCGGTGATTGGACGAGCCGGTTGGGTGTCCTGGAAGGGGCGTAGCCGGCCAACCAGACCGGGGGGTGTGCTTTGTCTGGTTCCCTTGTGTTTGAACCGTATAGATGCTTAAGATGCTCTTGCTTATTACTGGACGCCGGCGATGTAGCGAGGTAGAGAAGGCTTGCTTGGAGAATTATCTTTCCATTATAATGGAGCTTTGAAGAACTCTGAAAACCTCCTGGGGCTGCTTTGAAAGGTGTCTTAAGATGCTTCTTCAGGGACTTCCCTGGTGGTCCAGTGGCTAAAACTCCGCAATCCCAATGCAGGGGGCCTGGGTTCCACCCCTGGTCAGGAATCTAGATCCCACATGCTGCAACTAAGAGTTAGCATGCTGCAACTAAAGATCCTGCATGCAGCAACGAAGATCCCGCGTGCCGCAACTAAGACCTGGTGCAGCCAAATAAATACATTTTTAAAAATTTATTTATTTTTATTTTTGTCTACGTTGGGTCTTTGTTGCTGCGTGCGGGCTTTCTCTAGTTGCGACGAGCGGGGGGCTACTCTTCGTTGCGGTGCGCGGGCTTCTCATCGCGGTGGCTTCTCTTATTGTGGAGCATGGGCTCTAGGGCCGTGGGCTTCAGTAGTTGTGGCTCACCGGCTCTAGAGCGCAGGCTCAGTTGTAGCACACGGGCTTAGTAGTTCCGCGGCATGTGGGATCTTCCGGACCAGGGCTCGAACCCGTGTGCCCTGCACTGGAAGCCCTTTTTTTTTTTTTTTTTAAAAGATGCTTCTTCAAGGATGGGCTTCCCGGGTGGCGCAGTGGTTAAGAATCGGCCTGCCAGTGCAGGGGACGTGAGTTCGAGCCCTGGTCCGGGAAAATCCCACATGCCGCGGAGCAACTAAGCCCATGTGCCACAACTACTAAGCCTGTGCTCTACAGCCCGAGAGCCACAACTACTGAACCCGCGTGCCACAACTACTGAAGCCCGCGTGCCTAGAGCCTGTGCTCCGCAACAAAGAGAAGTCATCCAGTGAGAAGCCCGTGCACCGCAACGAAGAGTATCCCCACTCACCACAACTAGAGATAGCCTGTGCGCAGCAACAAAGACCTAATGCAGCCAAAAATAAAATTAAAAAATAAAAGAAAAAATAAAAGAAAATTCTGGTTTCCTTTAAAAAAAAAAAAGATGCTTCTTCAAGGATGCACTGTCATTTTTCAGGGAGAAAGATGGGGAGCACATTCTAGGAAGAGGGGGGCTGACTGCATGAAAAGCCACGAAACGTAGCTATCGCGGGATTAGGGGTGAGGGGCACAGAATGGCAAGAGAAGAAGCTAGGAAGGGGTTGGGGTGAGATTATGGAGGGCCTTGAATGGCTAAGGAGTTTGGACTTTATCCTGTAGATTAGGTGATAAAAATGGACTTTTGGAGGACTTTAAACCAGTGTGACATAACCATTTAGTGAACTCTAGAAAAATAATTCTGTAACTGGAGAATCCCAGTCTTTCCCAAAGCGTGTTCAGTGAACCACTTGGGGAGCTTGTTTATTAAATGCAGATTCTTGCCCCTCCGCAGACCTGCAAATCAAGATTCTCTGGTTGTAGAGCCAGGAAACACATTTGAGGGAAAGAAATGCACAAATCATAAAGGTAGAGATTTTAAAGTTCACAAGCTGAACACACTAGTGTAACCAACACCCAGATGGAGGAACTCTCCAGCAGCTCAGAAACCCCCCTTCCCCCTCCAGCCATTGCTGACTGCACCAGGGGTAAAAGTGACTACTTCTAATATCATAGATTAGTTTGCCTGTTTTGAATTTTCTATAAATGAAATCACAGAGTATATACTCTGTCTGGTTTATTTTGCCCAGTGTTGGGTATAAATTCATCCATGCTGTTCCCATGTAGTTGCTGTTGACTCCATCACTGCAAACTTCCACAATTTATCCATTCTCTTGTTTATGGCCTTTGGGTAGTGTCTAGTTTGGGGCTGTTACCAAGAAAGTGCTGCTATGAATATTTTTATTCATGCCTTCTGCTTTATAAATTATAAAGCAGGATACCAAGGCCTAAAGACTACCCAATTACTGAGCCCCTCCCTATTCAGGTACTGTACCAAGAAAAGATTTCAAGGTTCTGCTTTTATGGAACTTATGTCAATTGGCACAAAACTACAACCTAAGTGAACGGAAAAATCAGTCGAACAATTGCCATTATGTTAATAGCTCTAAGGAAAACAAAAAGCTGAGCTAGAAAAGAGAGAAGTAGAACAACTGCAATTTTTTTATGTGGTAGTCAGGTTAAGTCTCAGAAGAGGTATCTAGAAAAAAATACAAGACATAAGTTGCTACTGCTATTCAATGAGTATGAAGAGGGAAGGGCATTCCTGGCAGGGGAGACACCATGTACAAAAGTCACAGCACAAGACAGTTCTTGGTGGCCTGGTCAAGATCAGTGTGGCTGAAGCACAATGGTGAAGGAGGCATGGCATAAGATGTGTTTGGATATAGGAACACATGATGCAGGGCCTTGTAGGCCAGAATAAGGAGTTTAGATTTTATTCTAAATACTGTAGAAAGCCACTAAGGTATTTTATTTTATGTATTTATTTATTTTTACATATTCTGGACACAAGTCCCTTATCAGATATTTGATGTGCAAATATTTTCTCCTATTCTGTGGGTTGTCTTTTCATTTTCTCTCTCTTTGTTTTGGCTGTGCACCGCGGCTTGCAGGATCTTAGTTCCCCCACCAGGGATCAAACCTGCGCCCCCTGCAGTGGAAGCGTGGAGCCCTAACCACTGGACCACCATGGAATTCCCTGAAGTACTTTAAAAAGAAAGTGATGTGATCTGATTTGTTTTTTAAAAAGATCCCTCTGACTGGTGAGCAGAGAACAGAGTAAAGGGAGCAATGGAGAAGGCAGGTCACTTAGAAGGCTGCTAGAACAGTCCTGGGAATATACACTGGCAGAGAGCTTAGAGGAAAGGACTGAAATACATTTGGGAATTGTCAGCACAATGATCAACACCTTAAGGATGAAAGTTAACATTGCCATATTGGGACAAAGATATATCCTGCAGGTGTTCTGATGTGATGCATCAAGGGCACAGCATTTCTACCAAAAACTGCATAATCTGAATCTAATCATGATGAAAACTACAACAAATCCACATTGAGAGACCGTCTACAAAACAACTAGCCTGTATTTTTAAATGTCAGTACTGTGAAAGACGAGAAAAGGTTTACTACAGATTTTAAAAGACTAGACGTGATAACTAAATACAAATTGTAACCCTTCATGAGATCATAGAGCAGGAAGATTTTTTTTCATTTGCTGGAAATGACATAAATGGAACAACTGATAATATTTGAATAAGGAGTGCAGATTAAATAATGGACTATGTAGGAATTCCCTGGCTGGTGAGGATTCTGGGATTTCACTCCCGGGCCGGGTTCGATCACTGGTCGTGGAATAAGATCCCACAAGCTGTGCCGTGGCCAAAAAAAAAAAAAAAAAAAAAGAATATGTTATTATTAATTTCATGAGTTCGACCACTGAACTGATTATGTAGAATAATGTCCTTGTTTTTAGGAAATATCACATTTAAGTATGTAGAGATAAAGGAACATCATGTCTGCAATTTCCTCTCATATGATTCAAAAAAAAAAAAGATTAAAAGATAAAGCAATGGTAAAATGTTACCACTTGGGGAACCTAAGTGAAACGTTTATGGGAATTATTTGTACCAGTTTTGTAACTTTTCTGTAAAGTCTGAATTATTTTAAGATGAAAGGTTAATAAAATTACTGGAGTCACTTACGGAAAGAAAAAATCTAGTATTAAGCCATCAGTAACATTTAGACAAAAATCGGGAGAGAACGTACTGAGTAGCGGAAGGAAAGATGGAAGAAGGTTAAAATAGGAAGTCTAAAGGAATGAGGACAGAGTCACAACGGAAAGCACAGCTTCTGCGCCTTCACCCTCAAGTCCTAAGAGACAACCTTCCTACAAATTACCCGGGGTATCAACTAAGCCAATCCCGCGATTCCAGTCCGGGAAAAGGAGCACGGCTTCGGCACACTCCGGCGGGCTCCGGCTTCTTTTCCCAGTGAGCATGCGTGCGCGTACGGGCGAACGTCCCAACCAATCGGTGCCCACGTCGGCGTCTCGTTCATCGCAGGGGCGGGGCGGCCTTCTACACATGCGCACGGTTGGGGAGGGCTTTCTTCTTTTTCGCCGAACGCCGCCAATATGGTGAGTGTCCCAGGTGTGGGCTCCGGGTCTGCCCGCCATGCCGTTCCATCTCTGCTTGGGTTGGGGAGTGGAGGCGCGGAATGGCGCCCAGTGGGTCTTAGGTAGCGCGCGGTGAGGGTCCTCGGGTGGGCAGGACATGGAGTTGGGAGCTTTCCGGATGTGCGCCTGACGAGCGCGTGTGGGGCCCGGTAGGCCCGGCGCTGCCTGGGCCACGCGTGCGCGCTTCGGCCGCCTGCCCCGGACCGCTGGGGTGGCCACCGGGGCCAAGCCGGGCTGGGGCTCCGGCCGTGCAGGCCCCGTAGGCCTGGAGGCCAGCGGGAACTTGGCTTTTGCCGCCGCCGCCGCCTCTGCGGATTTCGTCCATCTAGCTTGTTCCATGGCATCTGGGTGTGTTACCCTCAACATTCTTTTTCCCTGTTCTTAGCCACACTACCTTTAAGCTGCAAAGCCTTGCAAACTAGGGAGTATGTTTAATCAGTTTTTCTCCCCCACCTCTCAATTTTAGGTGTTCAGGCGCTTCGTGGAGGTTGGCCGGGTGGCCTACGTCTCCTTTGGGCCTCATGCCGGGAGGCTGGTTGCGATTGTAGATGTTATTGATCAGAACAGGGTAAGTGCAAAGGAAAAGCGTCACAGTTTCACATGGCAGTGGATGGTATGCAGTGTAGATGATAATGGTAATTCTCCCAACAGCCGTCTTAGGATAGGAGTACCACGGGTGGTAGCTTTATTTTAGGAAACAGCCAGCGCAGATAGGGGTTAGGAGTACAGACTTGAATTGGCGCATACTACTGGGTTTGAGTAATACTTCCTCTCCTTCAGCTAGGCAGAGTTTTGAACTAATTATGGGTTAAAACATAGGTGAGGTTTAAATCAGTTACTATGTTTAAAGCAAGTTTAGAACAAAGCCAGGCACATGGAAAGCCGTTATTTGCTATTGTCACTGTTTGAGCACCACAACTAAGGGATTGACCAAAGGCCGTGAATAATCATAAAGTTATTTGTTGGGAATGTAAGGGTTAAAGACTTTAAATTATATGTGGTTGGGTTTTATGCTGTGCTACTGTTGCTAAGTCTTTTTAAGCTTTAAAAAAAGCATTTAAATATAAGAATTTGATGATCCTGAAAGGACTAATGATATAGAATATCTGCATTTTGAATGCTGTTACATTTTTACACCGAGATCCTTGGTTTTACGTCTTCTAGGCTTTGGTGGATGGACCTTGCACTCAAGTAAGGAGACAGGCTATGCCTTTCAAATGCATGCAGCTCACTGACTTCATCCTCAAATTCCCACACAGGTAACTATCCACCAACCGTCACCCCTCCCCTAGTTTTGTTAATGCTAGCAAAAGTTTGCTTAGTTTAATTTTAAAATGTTTTTGCTATTTTGTGGTTTTTCTCTTGAGAACATAGTAAGCAGTGTGAAAGTGAGAGCAATTTAGGAGAGGGATTTACATCGTAGAAGTGGACAGGCATTATTTACTTCTAAAATGCCCTGCGGTCCGGTAGTTCTCTGGCTTTCCCTTTATCCAGATTTCCCATCCTTTTTCTCTTGTCCCCCTTTCTTTCACGTTTTACACAACAAAAGCCTCCCTATATGTGTGGTTCCCCCAACATATGTTAGTCCATTTTAGCTTCAGAACAAAAATAGCGATTGTCTCTTGCAACTCTATCATTAGTTGAGCTTTTTGTATGTGTTAGCTATTAAGTATTTAATATACATCATCTCCTTATGACAGCCACAAAGAGGTTCTATTCCCAGTTATTTATAAGGGATTAAGGCATTCATTCTGTGATTCTTGACATGATTTAGGTTATAGAAGCTAAACACTATGGTGTGTTGCTGTGCAGTGACAGTTGTTTCCAATGGAGCATGTGCTGTGACATATTACTAGTTTATTTTCTAAACATACTGGGTTTTGATATTTGAAAGGAATTTCAAAATGATTATAATTCCATTTTATGGTGTTTGAACACGAATCTTTATAAGTGTTATTGTACAAAATAAAAGCATAAGGCGTAAGGATTAACTTTACATCATTCTTTATGAAAAGGAAAATGCTTTTTACACATCCACTATTTGAGTGATATTATATACATGATCAGGTGATTTTTAAACCCAGAAAGTGGAATGGTTTGCATATTTTTATTAAAATTGTGTGTTTGAGATTATAAGACATCCTGACTTAGTGAACACCATTCAAACAAGTAAAAGATACTGATAAATTGTGTCAGGTGGTGTGTTTTCTATGGAGACAACTAGAGCTGGAAGTAGAAAAAATGAGAAGGGTTCTTTTGGCATTTTCCTTATGCTTTTTTAATTTGAGGGGTATAAATTGTGCCTTTTCAGAGGACGAAAAGCTGTCCTTGGATCTCTGTGGCTTCAAAGATGATATCTATCTGTTTATTTATTTATTTTATTTTTTGGCTGCACCGGGTGTTAGCTGCGGCATGCGTGTGGGATCTAGTTCCCTGAGCAAGAATCGAACCTGGGTCCCCTGCATTGGGAGCACGGAGTCTCAGCCACTGGGCCACCAGGGATGTCCCAAAGATGATTTCTTAATCTATGGTCTTGGCTCTGTCTAGTGCCCGCCAGAAGTATGTCCGAGCAGCCTGGGAGAAGGCAGATATCAATGCAAAGTGGGCAGCCACAAGGTGGGCCAAGAAGATTGAAGCCAGAGAAAAGGTAATGATTTAGAGTCATTTGAATTTGGACCTTTCCTGGGGAGAATTACAAGGTGGTATGACAGGGATTTTTTTTTTTTTTTTTTTTAACAGAAAGCCAAGATGACAGATTTTGATCGTTATAAAGTCATGAAGGCAAGGAAAATGGTAAGTTTTTAATTAATTCAGGATTGTTGTATTCCAACCCTAAACTAGTTTGTCTGGTTAATTTTGCTTGCCTAAGCTTATAGACCAAAGTTGACTTCATAGGAGTCTTAGACATCATAAGGGTTGTCTTCTATACATACATATTCCATACATATAAGATGGACATGTGTTTTGTATGCATATATGATAAACATTTCTCTTGAAATTTTTCAGAGGAACAGACTAATCAAGCTTGAAGTTAAGAAACTTCAAAAGGCAGCTCTCCTGAAGGCTTCTCCCAAGAAAGCACTTGCTGCTAAGGGGGCAGCTACGGCAGCTGCTGCAAAGGTTCCAGCAAAAAAGATGACTGCCACGGGTAAGAAGGCTCCAGCCCAGAAGGTTCCTGCCCAGAAAGCTGCAGGCCAGAAGGCAGCACCTCCTCCAAAAGCTCAGAAGGGTCAGAAAGCTCCAGCCCAGAAAGCACCTGCTCCAAAGGCATCTGGCAAGAAAGCATGAGAGCATAAGAGGCTGTTATAAACAGAATAAAGGTTCTTTTTGACATGTTGGCAAGTCTAATCTATGGATTAAAGTCTGTTACTGGGGCCGGGATTATGAGGCAGATTGATGGTAGGGTTGTTAACGTCGTCATTGGAGAATCAGTTCTTTAGTCCCACTCTGCCCAGATTCAAAGTCATCACACAAAGTCGTAAGTAATGTTCTCTTGGGAAATCATGATAATTAGACCACTGGGTTAATTTTTTTCCCTTGTACAAATATATTTCCCATAAATAAGTAAAATCCCAGCTGCTTTTGATGCTCGAGTTTAGTAAATTTTCTTATAAAAATAAACTAGGAAAACAAATACATTATACATTGGTTCCTTAAAGTTTCTGGTTCCCAATCATTTCTAATCAAAAGCTGGCTTCTGAGCCTCACTGGGACAAGGAGGACAGCTCATTTTTGCTTGGTGGTATTAATAGGCAGGAGATAACAGTGTAATAGTTTCTGTGATAGAGGAAATACAGGCAATTTTGGGTTACCTGTCCTTGTCTGAGGGGGTTGTCCAAAGTGGAATCTTCAGCTTCCACCCAAAAGAAAGATGGTGTAAGGGGAAGGGTGGTATGAACCTTAGGAATATAGAGGACTGGCCAGAGGCCACTGGACCCGGAAGCCAGTTGTTGGGTCAGTGTTGGGCAGGTGGGGTGTAGGAAGCCATAGGGTGTTTTTAAATGGAATGATACCTGAGATTCAGATCGTGTGCTGTTGAACTGAATGAAACGAGGGATCAAGAGTGGGAAGGTCAGGTGGTGTCAAGCTTGGCAGTATTCCTTACCTTGACAAGAGTCCAAAACAAAGTGGCAGTGGTGATGCCATTTGGTAGTCTTCATATTAATGTAAATAAGTGATGTCTTCTACTAGTCTCTTGGTTTACCACTGGTGCTTCTGTCCCACCTTTTCTTCTTGGATTAATTTTTTTTTTTTTTTTTTAGTTTCATGAACTGCATTCTATAGTATTCCAGGTAGCGTTCATGAGTAATAAACTTTTGAATGCTTACTTGTCAAAGTATTTTTATTGTGCGCTTATGAGTTTTTACTCACAGCCATCTGATAGCGAATGTATGGGGTTTTTTGTTTTGTTTTTTCCCCCACACCATTTCTCTAACTCTCCACACTTCAGGTAAATTCTGACTCTTAACTACCCAGGTGAGCCTCAGGTTAAGGGGTCTGCCCCGACTTTAGACATCAATTGCAAGTCCCAGGCCTCCTGTACTTCTCACTGTGCAGCTGAAAATTGGAGTTCCCATGACTCCCTCCTTAGGTTTAACGGTTTATTAGAGCTAAGGCTCATTGCAGAACTGAGAAATACTTTGTTACCAGTTTGTCACAAAAGATAAAACTA
Source organism: Eubalaena glacialis (assembly GCF_028564815.1). Classification (NCBI taxonomy): domain Eukaryota; kingdom Metazoa; phylum Chordata; class Mammalia; order Artiodactyla; family Balaenidae; genus Eubalaena; species Eubalaena glacialis. The sequence continues at coordinate 68,437,836 of NC_083722.1, read as the reverse complement.
GGGAACAGCCAAGTGGAGGTGCATGGGTCAAGGTGTGGGGGGAAGGGGCATACAGCTGCTGTGCCCTCACTAGCTTAGCACCCTGCCAGCACTTTCATGTATTCATCCTGGAAGCTCTCTGAGCCCCCCATCCCTTGAGAGTTTTTATTGAGGTTCATTAGGTAGGCACGTTTGTTAAATCATTGGCCATTGGTGATTAGCTGGATCTCCAGCCCCTCTCTGCTCCAGGCGGTGGGGCCGCGTCCTCCCAATCCCCTGGTGGATTCCTCTGGTGACCAGGCCCCCCCAACTGTCACCCCGAAGTTAGGAGCCCCCAGCTACCGACGTATCAGAAGACACAAAGGCAGTCTCACTACTCCGCGGAGACTCCAGGGATTTTAGAAACGTCTTGTGTCACAAAGAAGTGAAGACCAAATGTGTATTTTTTTTTTTAATTTGTTTTAATTGTTTAATTTTTTGGTCGCGTGGCATGCGGTATCTTGGTTCCCCAACCAGGGATGAACCTGCGCCCCCTGCAGTGGAAGCGGGGAGTCTTAACCACTGGACCACCAGGGAATTCCCCAAATATGTATTTAAATCACAGTATTACAGCCTGTATCTGTGTGATAGTTTAGAACCAGAAGTTGTTATAAGTGCTTTGCATGAATTGACTGAGTCAGTTAATCCATTGAATTTATGAGTTTGAAACTATTACCAGTCTCAACTGAAAAACTGAGGAAAAGGTTAGTAATTCGCACAAGGCCATACAATGAATAAATGGTGGAGACAGGATTTGAACCTGGATAGTCAGACCCCAGACTTCATGATTTTAGGTCACAGTCCAGGCCATCAGCCACTAAGCGGGAATGGGGCTTTACATTCATTAGGTTAAGTTGCTGCTAGCAAACCTTAGCGCCAGAACTCGAAGCATCACAAGAAGTACAACGTGGTAACTGTTCTTGAGGAAGTGATCGTCAACTTTGGGTGAGCAGCCATAGGGAAGAGCCGGTGAGGGAGCAGTAGTCTGGGGTCTGGCTTGGGGGAACCATGGAGAAGGACCAGCCTCCCGGCTTCCTAGAGAGGCGCCCAGGGCGCCAGCCTGGAGCGCTTCCGCTTTGGCTCTGTTCGGCTGGGCTGCCGGCACTCAGGGAGCGGCTGGGGATTCCGCGACCCTGCTCCCCAGTAGCCCAGCCCTCCCCATCCTGGACCTCGGGCGTCAGGGCCTGGCACTCGCCGCGGAGGGGCCCTCCGGGCTCCACGAGCCTGGTCCCAGCCCTCTGCCGGAGAGGCGCGATAGACCTTCCTGCCTCGAAAAGCCGGCCGGATCTCCTCTGATTCGCGGTACTCAGGGTGGGGTCAGGTGACGTTTGGGTTCGCCTGCTTCCCAGGGTGGAGTGTTCAGATGTGGATGTGGTCTCCGGTCCCCATCGCCCACTGGGACGTTGAGCGTCTTACCTTTTCCTCCCGGGGTCAGAACACCCCTTGCATTTTTTTCTGCAGCCGGTGCAGAGGTCCACGGACCCCCTTTACCCTACTTTCTCTTCAGAAGCTTGTTTAGAGCCTTTGCCATTCATGATCAGTAGAAGCATTCAGTGCAGACTACTTAGTAATGCATTCACAGTGGTTCAGGGATTTTCTTAAAAGCCATGAATACACTGCAGTCCTTGACTTCAGAGATTCTTTCTGGGAATTTCCATCCTCACCAGGCAAATTTGTAGAGTGTATAAAGGAGCAGTTGCAGCGCACAATGAATCCCTAGCGAGGGTGCAGTGAGGCCATCCACAGTGTCCTAAGAGTATGTTTCCAAGGATAGTGGCAAGGAGACTGAGGGAGGAAGAGGTGGCAAGTGTGGGAAACAAGACAGGGTCAGTCTCATTGTGGTTCTTTCTCCTCTTAGCTCTGCAGGTTCTTGCTTTTCCAAACAGTGAGGGCACCGCGTGAAGCCAGGGGTCATCAGCCATGCTCCAGACATGGTCCCAGGTGAGCTGAGCTTTCTTCCAGCTTTCCATATTCAAAACAGATATGAAAGGGCTTTACAGGACCCGTAGCCTGCTTTGAACAGTCCTGTGCTTAGCTTTGCATCCATCAAAGAGTATGGCAAAGGAGTATGTTAGGGGAGTTGATGAGGGAGAGTAGGATAAACTTGGGAGGATCAGGTTGGGAAAGAGGGGAGCACCAGCCAAGAAATTCTCCTAGAAACTGAGAATCTACATCCATGCAAACTGCAAGTACGGTGCACCGATGAGCAGCTTTGGTCTCACTAGGGGGCTCATTAGAAAGGCAGAATCTCAGATCTCCTGAATCAGAAGCTACATTTGTACAATACCTGGGGAATTAATGGGCAAGTTAAAATTTGGGGAGTGCTAGTCTGCGTGACAATACACAGAGGAAGGCTGCCTCCTAAGATTAAACAGGCACACCCACAGGAGGAGTTTACTCTGCAGACCACGGAGTCAGGGTACAATGAAGCCCAAACTGGGAGCATTGGAGGGTGTGGATTGATGAAGGAGGTGAATTCTTGGAGGAATGCTGAGTTTGGAGCTGAAGCCAGTGCCTCTAGCCCATTGCAAAGACTGCAGCTTAACCTGTGTAAGAGGCTGTATCCATTGTTGGCACAAATTCATGCAGCATTGGAGGAAGTTTTCCCTCCAGAGTTTTCTTAGTGGTACAGGATAATTTCAGTAAAGTTTTCTCCAGAGTCCTACATCATGTAATGAGAAAGCTAGGTATATCATGTAATGGATGTATCATATAATGAGAAGGGTCCATCCCAGAAACTTAAGAGCAATGTATATTTGGTTCATTTTTCTGGACACTGGACCATCCACTTCTGTTTCAGCACTTAAGCCAACATTAGTTCTGTGTCAGGAAATGTTTAAACATCTTTTGGGACAGTCTGTTCTCTCCAAGTGCTTTGCCTGGACTATAGTAGTCATGGGGGATTATGTTCCACTAAGAGAACCCCAAGTGACAGTGGCTTAAACAAGATAGAAGCTTCTCTCTCACAGCAAAGAAGTCTGGGAGAGGCAGCGTAGAGCTAGTGTGGCAGCTCCACTGTCATCACACATCAAGGTCCTTTCTTTTTTTAATAAATTACTTTCATTTTTAAATTAATTATTTAATTATTTCTGGCTGTGTTGGGTCTTCGTTACTGCGTGCGGGCTTTCTCTAGTTGCAGTGAGCGGGGACTACTCTTTGTTGCGGTGCGCGGGCTTCTCATTGCGCTGGCTTTTCTTGTTGTGGAGCACGGGCTCTAGGCACGCGGACTTCAGTAGTTGTGGCACGTAGGCTCAGTAGTTGTGGCTCGCGGGCTCTAGAGCGCAGGCTCAGTAGTTGTGGCGCACGGGCTTAGTTGCTCCGCGGCAGGTGGGATCTTCCCAGACCAGGGCTCGAACCTGTGTCCCCTGCATTGGCAGGTGGATTCTTAACCACTGCGCCACCAGGGAAGTCCTCCACGTTCTTTCCGTCTTTTTGCTCCACTGTCCTAGCACTGGCTTTCATGCCCAAGGTTACTTCATGATCCAAGGTGGCCGCTTGATTTCCAGCTGTCATGTGCATTACAGCTAGAAGAGATGCTAAAAACTCAAACCTCTCAGCTGAGTTGCTCTCTTTTAGGACCTCTCAGAAGTGAGATAGATAGATAGATAGATATAACTGTCAGCCTTTGCGCCAGTCTCTGTGAGAAACATTTGTTATTTGGAATCTTTTAGGAAGTTCCCCTAATCTCATCTGTGGTTGTAATAAGTGCTGAGATTTATATAACATCATGTGCCAGGTGATGTTTGCTTTACACATATTAATTCATTCCATCCTTACAAGAGCCCCATAAGCTAGGTACTGCTGTTATCCCAGTTTTCCAAATGAAGAAACTGAGGCACGAAAAGTTAAGTGTCTCATCCAAGTTCATACAGCTAATGGCTATAGGGATGGGATTTGAACCTAGGGAGTCTGGCTCTAGAGCAGGGTTTGTCAACCTCAGCACTGTTGACATTTTGGGCCAGGTAACCCTTTGCTGTGGGGGACCCTCCTGTGTCCCCCACAGTAACATCTGTCCCTGGCCTCTACCCACTAGGTGCCAGTAACATCACCACCACCCGACAGTTGTGACAACTGAAACCATCTCCAGGCATTGCCACATATTCCCTGTTGGGCACAGTATCTCCCCCCGCCCCGCCCCACGTTGAGAACCACAGCTCTAAAGTCTGTGCTGTTAGCCATTATGCTGTGCTGCTCTGTTATCTGCTTCCCACATAGAGGAATCTACAACGCTGTTGATTTAATAATGGAGAAGGAGGAAGTACTAGCAAAGGACCAAAGCAGAGTGATGAGAGATGGAGCTGGATGTTGAGAAGCTGAATGTTGCAGAGAACAAAGAACGAAGGACGCATCGATAATTAGAGAGGAGAGGAGGGTGGAAGCCATAATGTGAAGGAAGAAGGTCAGGACCATGGTCTCAGCTGTTGACTCTCAAGGAAGTGAAGACAGAATATTAACATTCAGGATCAGCAAAGTGTCTGTTCTCTCCACTGTTCAGTAAGGGAGCCACTAGCTACAGGTGCCTATTTAAATTAAAATGAATTAAAATTAGAAATCCAGTTCATCAGTCACACTAGCCAGGTTTAGATTTCCTGGTCAAGGTGTTATCTGATTTCTTCACTGTATGGCTATTGTTTTCCCCTTGCAACTGAAAAATCTGTTGGGAAACATTTAAGAGCATGCACATATCCTGCTCCTCATCAAAATTTCCGCCTAGATTTAGCATCCAGTGATGGTTCTTGTCTGAACCAATCTTTACAATGATGGCTACAACCCTCCAATACTTCTTCGGTTATTTCTTCCACCCATAAGGGACTAAGCACAAGGAGATGGTTGTTGACATGACAGACTGGGATAGGGGACAGTGTGATTCAGGGAGAGATATTATAGTAGGACTAATTTATGTAAGTGGTCAGTTCATTTTGAAATTTTTGCTTCCTTATTCAACCTCGTAATAAATACTCAGATAAAGAGGACTCACTTTTGTCTATTTGAAAGTGCTTACTATCACTGATCCCCATCATCTAGAAATGGGAATAATAATTCTTACTTCACAGATGTGTTCTAAGGATTGAGCTAATTGATGTAAAAGTAACTGGCACGGGACAAGGCACAACGGCCTAAACAAGCTATGACTTTCCTTCTCCCTTGGGAAGGTGGAAACGGCCCCAGTGGGAGGCAGGAAGAGACACACCTGGTGAAGAGGACAGTGTTGGCAGGTCGGACAGAGCTTAGGTGATCAGGGACAGGTCCATGTTGAAGAATGGAGACTGCCTTTCTGTCCCTGGAGTCAGATGTGTTAGGAAAGGAGGAGGTGACATTGCCTTCATGGGACAAACAGTTTCCTGATAAGGCAAGATGTTGGGAAGAGGAAGAATCGCCCCTCTGTCTATATTAAAAGATATGGAGGGGGCCGTCCAGAGAGGAGCTGAGCGGGAGGCCCTGATGGGGGCTTCAGGGTGGCTGGAGGCTGGGCAAAAGATACCCGCTGTGGTCATGTAAGAAAACATGCCAGAAAGATTGACCCAGCCCATGGAACCAGACCCAGGGTTGCTGTGATCACCAGGCAGACAACAGTAGGTGCTGCACTGTGTGCTTGGGATGACAGTAGTGGGGCCCCAGAGGCAAGCACATTGAAAATGGGGATGCTGGCTGAGGGCTGTGCCTGACTGGGGTGCTGTGTGGCTCTTCTTTCCAGTACACACCCTCCCTGGGGCTCAGAGCCATGGACTCCAGGAGATTCCTCCCTTCCCTGGAGTTCAGGCCACTCCCTCTGCCCCATCCAGGGCTTGAGCAGGAACCTGTTGTTTCAGGAATTAGTGAGCTTTGAGGACGTGGCCGTGTACTTCACCCAGAACCAATGGGCCAGCCTGGACTCTGCGCAGAGGACCCTGTATAGGGAGGTGATGCTGGAGAATTACGCAAACGTAACTTCCTTGGGTGAGTCCTCCTTCCTTCCTAAAACTCAGCTTTTGCCATTGTGGGCTCCTGGCTTCCTCCTTAATTGATCTGGGATCTCTAATACTACCAGGATTGATGCTCCATGAGCTGAGCTCCCCAATCCCCAGTTGTAGGAGTAGCTGCTGGAGAAAGATCTGGGTTTACTTTGTTTTTTGTTTGTTTGTTTGTTTGTTTTAATTATTATTTATTTGTCTGTGCCAGGTCTTAGTTGCGGTGTGCGAGATCTTCAGTTGTGGCATGCAGGATCTCTAGTTGCAGCATACGTGATCTTTAGTTGCATGTGAAATCTTTAGTTGTGGCATGTGAACTCTTAGTTGCAGCATGTGGGATCTAGTTCCCTGAACAGGGACCGAACCCGGGCCCCCTGCATTGGGAGCGTGGAGTTTTAGCTACTGGACCACCAGGGAAGTCACCACTTTGGTTTTAAAAGAGACTTCTCGGGAATTCCCTGGCGGTCCAGTGGTTAGGACTCCACGCTTTTACTGCCGAGGGCACGGGTTCAGCCCCTGGTCGGGGAACTAAGATTCCCACAAGCTGCAAGGTGTGGCCAAAAAAAGACTTCCCCTCTTTCCCTGTGGGAACTCTCCTGGGAGGGGCTTTACTCTGGGCACAGAACACTGAGAAGGTTCCATGTTTGTTCCTTCACTCTTTCAATTCCCTGGAGGAGACTCTGGCCCCATCTCCTCTGTGTGAGAGTCTCCTGGGGCCCCCCCATACACACTTCCAATGACAGTGGGAACTTTCTTTGTTCTCAGAGACAGAATAAACTTCCTGCTGAGCAAAACAATTTGAGCCCTCCTTACACCCCAGAGTCTCTCCATACTGCCCTTACTTCATCTCCTAGGACATCACTTCTTTTTCCACCTGGCAAAGCAGAGGGTGGGCTGAGAGGGGTCAGAGTAGACTCTCCTCAGCTTCCTGTTCCTTTTCTTTCTCCTTCAGCAGCATTTCCGTTCCCCAAACCAGATCTGATATTCCAGCTGGAGCGAGGGGAAGCACCAGGGGGCCTGGATCCCTGGACACCCATCAGGAGAGAGGTGAGAGGTGTCTGCACAGGTAAGCAGGAGAACCTACCATGTTCCTCTTCAGCTATGCCTCCTTCAGTCTTCTAATGATTTAACATGAAAAAGTTTCCCTTGCTGGAGCTTCAGACCCAAACTGGAAAAGACGTGTCCAAACATTTCATTTTCTGTCATTTTTCTTTGTAAAACTAAAGGATTTCAAACCTTTTGTAGTGAAAATAGGATTCTGTTGGTCAACTTAAGAATATAAACAGAATATAGTAAGAACTTGTTTCTGTAAGAATATTTTATATGTGTGTGTGTGAAACTGTACAGGAGAACGGAATGTTTATGAATTCCTGAACACTAAGTTATAAATTAGCTTTTGGAAGAAAGCCTGTTTATTTTGGGGAGTGTTTTTTCTACTTCTGTAAAAAATGCTATTGGCATCTTGATAGGGATTGCATTGAGTCTCTAGATGACTTTTGGTTGTATTGACATTTTAACAATATTAGTTCTTCCAATTCATGAACATGGAATATCTTTCCATTTGTGTCTTCCTTGATTTTTTTTTCCCTCAATATCTTGTAGTTTTCCGAGTAGATATCTTTCACCCCCTTGGTTAAATTTGTTCCTAAGTATTTTATTGTTTTTGATGCTGTTGTAAATGGGATCAATTTCTTTATTTCTCAGAAAACTCATTGTTAGCGTATAGAAATTATTCAGATTTTTATATGTTAATTTTATATCCTGCAACTTTACTGAATTCATTGATTAGATCTAACAGTTTTTTGTTGAGTCTTTAGAATTTTCTATATATAAAATCATGTTATCTGCAAATAGAGACAATTTTATTTCTTCCTTTCCATTTCTGGTACCTTTTATTTCTTTTTCTTGCCTGTTTTCTCTAGCTAGGATTTCCAGTATTGTATTGAATAGGAGTGGTGAGAGTGGGCACCCTTGTCTTGTTCCTGATCTTAGAGGAAAAGCTTTCAACGTTTCACCCTTGAGTATGATGTTAGCTGTGGGCATGTCATTTATGGCATTTATTATGTTGAGATATGCTCCTTCTATGCCTAATTTGTTAACAGTTTTTATCGTGTATGGATGTTGAATTTTGCGAAATGCTTTTTCTATATCTATTGAGATGATCATACGATTCTCTTCTTTCATTCTATTAATGTGAAGTATTGGTTGGTTTGGAGAAAGCATGATTGGGAATGAGTGGTTTCCTTTTTTGAAAGATATTGAATTGAAGTAAGTGTAAAGAACCATCCAGAGATTTGGTGTATAGCCTTTCTCATTCAATTGGCCCTGTTCTTATACTCTCTCAATCGCTAATGCTGTTCAGAACCTCTGTAAACCAAATGCCCCTTTATTATTCACCCACACTCTGTTTTCATCAGTACCTTTAGGTTGACTCCAGCACTTCAGGTCACCTTGATGAAACCCTTTCCCAGGGACCCACCTGCAATTGTCAGTGTCTTCCTTTGCCACAGCTACACATTGTTTAGCTGGCCTGCCAACAGCTTTAAACCAGCATTGTCCAGTAAAGCTTTCTACAGTGATGGAAGTGTTACATATCTGCACTCTCCAATATGGTAGCCATTAGCCACATAAGCACCTGAAATATGGCTAATGCAGCTGAGGAACTGAATTTTTAATTTCGTTCCATTTTAATTAATTTAAATTTAGATAGCCACATGTGGCTAGTGACCACCTAATCAGACAGTGCAGCCTAAAACCATTAAAAAAACAGCCTCCAACTGCCTCTTTTAGTTTCTAGATCAGTGGGTTTCAAACCCTAGTGTGCATCAGAATCACTTGCAGGGCTTTTAAAACACAGACTGCTGGACACCACCTCCAGAGAGTCTAATTTGGCAGATTGGGGTAGGGCCTGAGAATCTGAATTTCTAACAAGCTCCCAGATAATGATGGTCCTGGAACCACACTTTGAGGACCACTGTTCTTGAGAATCTTGAACTGTGTTTTTAAAATTCTGGGTTGCAACTCCTCAATGAGTTGTGCTCAGCATTTAAAAATTAGACTAGACTGTGCTAGGCTTAAATAAAATAGACCAAACTTGTATAAAATCTGTCATATGTTCATCACTCTTATTAAGGGTATCATTCTGTGAAACTTTTGTTTCTGTTTCAGTTTTGTACGAGTGTATACGTTTTTGTGTGGAAGCATGTGTGTACTGAGTGAGTCATGGTCAAAATAACTCAAGAAACACTAAGCTAGAAGTTTCACTTGTCATATCTTTGGTGCCTGAAAAGGCAAAAGCGGCTTCCCTGTTGTAGTGCCACCAGTGAGAGTGTGGGTCCCCCTTGCCCGCCAGTTGCCATCTCCAGTCCTAGAAGGGTCTTGACTAGCCATGTCTTTTTTCCTTTCGTGGGTAAGTCTCTCTCCCAGGGGACAGCACATAGGTTTTGAAATTGCGGTCCTTTTATGAACCCCTCACAACTGGCAGTGTTACAAACCGTTTTTTCCCCAGTCAGACTTGCTATAGAGCACATCTCTTTAAAGATTACAGAATACTCTAAAGCATTTGGACAGTTTCTTGTCTTGACAGGGCCTTGAGATCCACTGTTGCGGACAGCATCTCCCAGCCCTCTGGATGCTGTGTGGCATGAGAGCTGCTTACCCAGCTCTCTTTGCTGTAGTTCAGAGATCTCCTTCCTCTACCTCAGCTCCTTCTGCTTTCCCTTTTTTTTTTTGGCTGCTCTGTGCGGCTTGCAGGATCTTAGTTCCCCAACCAGGGATTGAACCCAGGCCCACAGCAGTGAAAGCGCTGAGTCCTAACTACTGAACCACCAGGGAATTCCCTCCCTCTACTTTTCTTAATTCCTTTCCATTCCAGCAATTTCTCCACCCCATTCCCATTTTTCTTCTTCCATTCGTCTCCATTAACAGTTTGTGCTGTCTGCACTGATTTTGTTGTCTTAATGGCATTGCTTTCCTTCTCCACCTCCAGTATTTTTAACTGTTCCTTCAGGGCACCATCAGGAGGCTATGTTTCCCTCCAAAAAGTACATATGTCCTAGGTAAGCTAGTACTGCTTAATCCCTTTCTCCTTCTAGCATAAATAGGTGACTGTTATGTTTTCTTTTTTCTTTTCCTTTTTTTTTTCTTTGATACCTTTATCTTTATGTAATGCCCTTCTTTGTTTTTTTGTTACAGTCTTTGTTTTAAACTCTATTCTGTCTGGTATGAGTATTGCTACTCCAGCTGGTATGAGTATTGCTACTCCAGCTTCCTTTTTGTTTCCATTTGCATGGAATATCTTTTTCCATCCCTTCACTTTCTGTGTGTGTGTGTGAGAGTGTGTGTGTGTGTGTGTGTATTTATCTATTTTAATTTTTACTTTATATTGGAGTATAGTTGATTAACAATGTTGTGTTAGTTTCAGGTGTACAGCAATGTGATTCAGTTATATTATGTTTTCTTTTTATCATGCTAGGTGGTAAAACCAAGATTGAGAATGGAGGGCAAACTCCAGAGCTGAGCATTTCTAAAGGACCAGAGTCACACAGACCGGTAATGGAGGTACTGCTGGTGGATGTTCCGCAGCACCCTTACTTTGAGAACAGCTTAGAGAAGCTGAAGCTGTATGACATGGGGAAGAAAACAAACTCAAAGAATGGCGATTTCACAGATTTGCCAGTCCAGGATCATACATTTTCCACTGTTGAAAGAGAAGAGATAGCCAGACAACTGGAAGGAAGATGTGGTGTCCACACACATCTCATTGCAAAGCAGGGCCTCCCTAGAGAACAGGTATTTTATAAATGTGGTGAGTGTGGCAGATATTTCAACCAACATTCAGACCTTCACCAGCATCAGAGAATTCACACGGATGAGAAGCCCTACAAATGCAAAGAATGTGGGAAAGCCTTCAGATATAACTCAAAACTGTCACGACACCAGAAAATCCACACTGGGGAGAAACCGTACCCGTGCCAGGAATGTGGACAAGCCTTCAGTCAAAACTCCCACCTCCTTCAGCATCAGAAACTCCATGGGGGAGAGAAACCCTATGAATGTAGGGACTGTGGGAAAACCTTCAGCTACAACTCAAAACTTATCCGGCATCATCGAATCCACACTGGGGAGAAACCCTTTAAATGTAAGGAATGTGGGAAGGCCTTTCGGTGTAGCTATGACTGCGTCATCCATGAGCGAATCCACACTGGGGAGAAGCCATACGAATGTAAGGAGTGTGGGAAAAGCTTCAGCTCGAATTCAGTCCTGATTCAGCATCAGAGAATCCACACTGGGGAGAAACCTTACGAATGTAAAGAGTGCGGTAAGGCTTTCCGCCGGAGTTCGGTATTTCTCCAGCACCAGAGGTTCCACACTGGGGAAAAACTCTATAAGTGTCATGAATGTTGGAAAACTTTCAGTTGTAGCTCACGCTTTATAATACATCAGAGAATCCACACCGGGGAGAAACCTTATGAATGCCAGGAGTGTGGGAAGGCGTTCAATCAGAAAATCACCCTGATTCAGCACCAGCGAGTTCACACTGGGGAGAAACCTTACAAGTGCAAGGTGTGCGGGAAATCATTCAAATGGAGCGCAAGTTTCATTCAGCATCAGAAACTGCATACTAGGAAGAAACCTGCCCAAGTTACAGGGCCGTCCCTGGTTAAGCCCCACTGCCCCACTTCATTCCTCTCCCCTCCACCTCCCCAACATGCGAGCCCTGCCCCAGCCATGCCAGGGTCTCCCCCGTCTTCTCCACATGCAGTGCTGCTTCCTCCCTCTGTGCCTCTCTTCGTGCTGCTCCCGTCATCTGAAATGGCCAAGTCTTCACCTGTCCAAATCATGCATTTCTTTCAGGATCTTGCTTCTCCTGGGAAGTCATCCCCTCATAGCCTGAACCCTTTATCTCATTCCCCATGAGCTCCCTCATGTACTCAACTCCATTGTCCCTAGGGTAGCAGACTTTCCTCTGGGCTCCTGGTCATGTCTTTAATGATACTCTTCTGGTCTTCCACAAGTAAATCATTATTGTTTTCCCAGCTCCATTTAAGTTTCACGCTTAAGGACCATATTTGATTACCCTCTTCTATCCCCTGGGTAGCAAACGGTAGTATTTTTTTTTTTTTTTTTGGGCCATGCCTCGCAGTTTGCAGGATCTCAGTTCCCTGACCAGGGATTGAACCCGGGCCACAGCAGTGAAAGCTGGGAATCCTAACCACTAGCCCACCAGGGAACTCCCTGTAGTATTTGCTCTTTATCATGCCCAGTTTTGGCCTACCATCAGTCTGCTCCTGCCTTCTGGGGCTACTAGAGTTGGAAGAGTTGGCAGAACATTTTGGGCTTTAAGGGGATGGCATTACAATGAGATGGGCCATCGTAATTCAACAAGTAGGGAAAACGCAAAGTCTGTGGGGGGAAGTAATCAGAAAAAGTATCCAATGATTACCTTCAGGATTTAAGGAGGGCCATTTGGTGGGGCCAGTAGCAAATTTCATTGTGGGGAATCTGAGCCTTGGATTTTCTATTACCTTGATAATGACCATTATGAGGATCTTGTGTAACTAAGCTATAGTGCAAGGAAATAATCAGTGACAAGAATATGATTGAAAGGGGATGTGCTTTTTCTGTTTGGGTTTCTTTGCTGTTCCCATCCATATCATTGTTTACTTTTAGTGCCCACTCAACTATGTAGGTACAAAAAGTGACTTGGGCTTGTGCAATTGAGGGCAGGTGCCTGGGTGTATATCTAAATTATACATGGGGTGATGCTGTTGGCATCACACTGGGGAACGCCAGAGGGAAGGAGAAGAGAAACCCAACAGTGACTTGCTGTAGCTCCTGCCTTAGAAGAGAGCTCATTCCTGATCAGTTACCATACGTGCCTCAGCCTGTTATCACACCTACTCCACGTCCCCTATCATTCATTTGTGAGGGGTGGTGCTTTTGAATTAATTTCCTAATGAACGGCTTTGGTAACACCAAAGAGAAGAGTTTAAAGGACTCTAATCTTACCAGATGTTATGATCTCACTGGCTGGGCCACACTGTCCATCCAGTGGTTAGAGGCCCTGACCTTTCTCAGAATCACTGCTTCAGGATAGTGTAGTGACATGGAAGGGTACTTTAAATAATTACATGGGGGTAAGTACTAAGAAAAGGATACATACATTGTCATTATAACACCATAAAATTAAGTCTGTAAGGGAGGGCAAAGAAAGGCAGTTTTGGTTTTGGTTTTGTTTTTGGTCAGGCTTATTGAGATATACTTTATAGACAGTAAAATTCACCCTTTTAAAAAGTATACAGTTTGGTGAGTTTTGACAAATGAATACATTTGTGTAACCAAGATACAGAAAAGTTCTATTACCCCAAAAAGTTCCCTCAGCACAGGGAGAAATTTAAAAGGTTGGCAGGATGTTAAGGATATTTTCTTTATTTTCATTCCTTGATAAAGTTTGTGCAATACATAGAATTCAGGGGACTAAAAGGCAGAAACAAAACTTACCCAGCTGTGGTAAGAGCTTCCAGAATATGCAAAGATGCCTCATCCAGAATCATTGTTAAGAAAAGCAGTCAAAATATAGGAAAATGACAATAACTGTGGTTTCTTTATCATACATATTTCTGACACATGCACACATATATGTGTGTGTGTCAAAAACATATAATAATATATATTTATATGTAATATGTATGTATATATGTGTGTGTAACTATATAAATTTTGTCCTATCTATTTTCCCAAAACACCATTAAACAGGAAGGGGCTCAGGGCACCTGGGAGGATTATAGCAAGGAAGGGTGGGGGTGAGAGACTCTAAACTAGCCAGACTTCAGAAAAGGGGAACTTCTAAATATAGTTTGGAAGGGAGCAGATTATACCATGAGAAGAAAGCAAGGAGTGAGGGAAAAGTAAACAGATCTGCTCTGGGCTGAAAGTGGCTTTTGAGTGCTCACAGCCAAGAGATTTATGGGTTTCTGACTTTGGTGACTTTTATTTTCTCATTTATTTCCTCCTTTATTCATTAATTCAACAGGCATTTAGAGTTTTTTCCTGTTGTTAATTGAATGTTATTACACAGCCTCCACAGCACCTACTAGGTGCTGAAAGGTGAGCGACGTGCCGTCCTTTCTGATGCAGGGACCAGCATTGCCAGGTGTCTGGCACTTAATTAGATACTCAGGAGTTTTTTTGAAAAGGGCCATAATGTAGCTCACAGAAAGGACACGTGTAAAAATAAACTCACACATAACTTAGTGTTCTGGGGCTTCCCTGGTGGTGCAGTGGTTCAGAATCTGCCTGCCAATGCAGGGGACACGGGTTCGAGCCCAGGTCCGGGAAGATCCCACATGCCGCGGAGCAACTAAGCCCGTGCGCCACAACTACTGAGGCTGCGTGCCTAGAGCCCGTGCTCCACAACAAGAGAAGTCACCGCGCTGAGAAACCCGCACAGCGCAATGAAGAGTAGCACCCCCTCACCGCAACTAGAGAAAGCCTGTGCGCAGCAATGAAGACCCAATGCAGCCAAAAGTAAATAAATTAAATAAATAAATTTAAAAAAATAACTTAGTGTTCTTTCAGGAGTTTCTATTTTCTCTGAAAGTGAAATAATATAACCAGCTGACCGCCCCACGCCCCCCAATTTGCATGAGGACTGCCTGCTTCCATCTAGAAAGGTATGTGGGTGTCATTTTACCTGAGTTATTCAGTTTTGAGACTTTTGCCTTTACCAGTGACTTGGCTTAGTACGTTATGTAGGACTCTGTTTCAGAATAGCAGAGACCTACTTGAATTAACTAAAATATACTTAATTTATTATAAGGACTCCTGCGTGCATCCTGACACCCAAGGGCAAGACTGCAGCCGGGAGGTCCGGAGGCTGGAAACCCAAGCAATCAGAACCACAGGCGGCACAGTTGGGCTCAGTGTCAGCAGGCTCCTCGCTTCCCATCTCCTCTCCCCTCTTTGAATTCCTGTTTTCTTCATCCCCAGGCACAAGGCAGAAGTTGCCACAGGTCCCACAGTTTACAACTCCACTCCAGGGGCCAGCCCCAATTGAGACTCTCCCAGACTTAATTCCAAATTCCTAGGAGAGAGAGTCTGAATTGCCCAGTTTCGGTGTTCGCTTCTGGCCTACTCTCCTCTGGTGGGGGGTTGGGGGGTGGTTCATACAGTGTAATGAGGCTGCTGGGGCCCCACCCTGTGGTAAGGGGGCAAATATCCAAAAGGTATCTGTTGCTGACTTCTTCGATTACAATCTTCCCTCATTTCTATTGCTCCATGTCTCCTGGCAACGAAGATAACTTCAGGATATTTTTTTCCCTACTGCCTGGAATCTTTGGGCAATTTATCTTTGATAGCCTTCCATTGGATGTGTTGATCATCCTCCATTAACGTTTCCTGGCTCACAGTAAGCTCGGTCTGTGCATTCAGACTTTTGTTTGTTGTTGGCTTGTGACTGGCTGGTTTGGGGGTAGATTTGCTGGTGGGGTTATGTGAAGTGATAACCCCTCTGATTTCCTCTGTGCTCTGTGTTTGGGGTAGACAGGTACTTCTGGCTATGGGTTGAGTGAGGGTGAATCTCTGTGGCTCTTGGGCCTTTTCCTTTGGGGTGTATGTGTGTAGTTGACCCAGCAGTGGCAAGGCTGGCTCCCTGGTTATAGCTCTCCATCTAGTTCATTTCTGGTTATAGTTCTCCCGCTTTTCCTTCTCTGTTCACAGTCACTCCAAAGTGGAAGCTGGGTTGTTGATCAGAAAAACAATGTGGCTGCATGATTTCTCCCTTAATCTAGCTACCACTGCCACACCTCTGGAAGGAATAAGCCTCCAGCAGGGTGTTCCCTGCATCTCCCTTAACTGCCCCCTCCCCTGCCCTCATCCCGCCAAGCTGAGACTTCTAAGCAGCACCTTCAGGGAGATCTCATTCTGTACACTCCCTGTACCATACACATAACAGAGATTAGGCAAGCTGTGAGGCAGACCTCTGTCTGCTCCTACAGTTCAGTTTAAATTGTAATGCGCTCCGCTGACAGTCCTCAGCATTTATAGTGTGAAATCGAGCTAATTCTCTAGTTTCTAGCCTTCTCCGGGAAAGTTAGCACTTAGTATGTGAAATTTTGCCTTGTTAACAAGTTAGAAGGAACAGCGATTGAGCCAACTTCAGACTGTTAGGTTAATCTTTACCAGTCCACCCTTGGACTTTGTCCCAGGAATAGGGAGGGATTAAGAAGAGATACAAACATTTGTTTCCATATATGATGTCACATCCTGGAGGCCAAGAATCCCCGCTTTTCGATCACAGTTGCACCAGCCCTGCTGCGGCCCCATCTGCAGCCAGCCGCTGAGATCTAGGCAGGCAGGGTTGCCACAAAAACGTCGCTGCCGCCGCTGGCCATCTCCAACGTGCGAAGATAGGGCCAGGCGAAGCAGGAGGGTCACGTGAGCGCCCTGGACTGGCACCACCGAGAGGAAACCTCCGGGCTTCCTAGAGCGGACGGTGGGCTCCCGCCGTCCTTCCGGCTCGGCGCTGGCTGGGGGAGCCCGCCCTCCGACGGGAGAGTGGACGCTTGTGCTGGACGTCCGCCGGGGTGAGCCCAGTCTCGGAGGCGAGGTGGCTCGGCGCATTCGTGGTCTTGGCTGGTTTGAGAGCCTTGACCTGGAAGAGCCTGGCCGAGGAGGCCCGCGCCTCTGCCCGCGGTGGCGGGTTCGTTCGTCTTCCTCCGAAGGGCTTTCTGTGCCCGCCTTCTTTGTTGGCGGCTGGAGATGTCGGCGTCGCCTGCTTCCCGCCGCTCCGAGCGGGCGTGCGCCCAGCATCACCCACCGGTCCACTTGAGCATCTCTTTATCCTGTTTTGACCCGCTGCCAAGCCTCCACCTGCATTTTGTGCTGTAGCCCCTCTCGGTCCAGGCGCCCTCTTTCTCTCCAGAGGAGACCTCTCTTGGTCATCGTGTCAAAGTGTCCAAGGTGAACTGAACTCAGCTTCGGCTTGTACAGAGGTGACCCGGTCTTTGAAAGGGAGAATGAGAGAGTAGAGAGGGGGCGAGTGGAGACTCAGTAAAACAGGGAGGTCAAGTGAAACCCGTCTGGGTTTGCTAACTGGCGCTTATGGAAGTTAGGCTCCTACCCCCTCCCACAGAGACTGGGAGACAGAGGCCCTATCTTCAGGAGTTGGGTGGAACAAGCACTACATTCTTTAGACAACCTTGAATTTTCTCAAGCAGACACTCTAAGACGGGGTAGGGTCATGCTAGGGATGTGGCCTTGAACTGCTAGAGATGATGTTAATGTCTTGTTCATGTCTTCATAGGCCAGGGTTTGAAGGCCTAGCGGAGAAAGGGCTCAGAGGAGCCTGCCAAGAGTCTGGTCAAGGACAGAATCTTTGTCACTGGTCAGGGTCACTGGACATATTCAGTAAAAATTTTCTGTTCCAACCCAAGCAGTCACTGAGGCCAGGATTCTCCTCTAGCCGAGACTCAGTTCTGTATAATGTAGTGTTGTGACATATTTTGAGAAGCCTTGTGCCTTGCCAGCAAGTGGATGGAGCAGTTATAACTCTGTGGGTGAGGGGAGGGGCCGGGCTGCCATGGAGTGGTAGGGCAGTCATTGTCCTAAGAGTTAAGGGAGTCCAGGGATGGTGGTGAGAGATGTGAAGGGGAGTAATGCACATACGGGCTGCGAGAGAGGGGCAGTTTCACTTGGAGCTCTTTTCTCCTTAGATCTGAGACTTCCTCTCCCAAATCAGAGAGCAGTGCAGGAAGCCAGGGGACGGCAGCCATGCTTCAGACAGCGTGGTCCCAGGTGAGCTGGCTTCCTGACAGCTTTTCTTAGATCATCTCTCAGAGAAGTCTACGCCAGACTCGGGCCTGACTTGGGTTCCCCTTTGCCAGGCAGCTGTGGATGTGTGTCTGTGCGGGTGAGGGTGTGTTTGGGGAAAAGTGGTTTGAGGTGAGATGAGATTATCCCCAGTGGGAGATACCTTTGGCTACAGAGAGGACATGATTTTCAGAAGATCCATTTAATTGCATGAGGTGGAAGCACCTGCCAGAAATCCACATCAGTTTCTACAGATGAAGTCTACCAACAGGCAGGTCTCCTGTGCCAGTAGTTCGCACCTGTCCTTGGAGGCCATGGAACTTAGAAGAATTTGGAAGACACCCTGGGGATGCTAGATGAGTAGAGCATGAATCTAGGAGGGGCAGGAGGAGGACTGCAAAACCGATGACATTAGGCAGTTCAGACAATTATTGGGGAAATAAAGGAGGACTGAGTAGTGCAGCAGAGGCTGTGGGGTGTGGAGCCAGAGAATTCTTTCATGTTTCCATGGTGTTTAAAATGCTTTCCAGCTCCCAGGAGAAACTGCACGGGTATTGGTTAATGGGCTTTTCTAGCTGTGTGGTCTCGGATTACTTCTAAACCTCTTTGGCTTCAGTTTCCTTGGTTGTAAAGTGAGGAACGTAACAGTACCAATCTCAGAAGTGAAAATGAAAAGTGATGATGCTTATAAAGCCTTAGCACAGTTTCTAGCACCTATTAAGCTCCCATAAATCTTAGCTATTATATAAAGACCATTTAAGTGACTAGTGCAAGGAAGTTTAATTAATGAATATGAATTGATTGCAACAAAGTAATACATTTGTTTAATGTATTTAAAAACATACTAATTCTTCCTTTTGGATTGCGGTTGCTGTCTAGATGATTCTGTTTGGTTTCAATATCTATTTATATGTGTAGTTACAAAAGGGAGCTGGGCTGGAGCAATGTGCAGCAGATGCCTAAGTGCAGGAGACTCTGGTTACACGGTGCGTGAAAGGCCCCCAACATTGGGCATTTGAGACAGCAGAGGAAAAGTCTCTGGATACTGTAGCACCTGTGGTCACAGAAGAGAAGCCATTCCTGTTACCATCCAGGCCCTCTGTCATGTAGTTGAACTAACTGAAGATGCCTTTGTAATTAAAACCTTTCTGGGTAGAAGCAGTGAATTTCTCCAGGTTGGGCCTGGAACACACATCTGGGTATACGGTGGGAAAGGGCTCTAAGGCTAAATGTTAATAGCTGTTTCCCTACACTGTGTCACACATTGGAGCCCAAGCAGCACTTGTATCTCTAAAAACAACACAAACTTGTAAGCACTTATTACGTGCCAGGCACTACTGTAAACACTTTGCCAATCCATGAATTTAATTATTAACCTTCAACAGCCCTTTGTGGTTGGTACCACCATCATACCCATTTAACAATGAAACAGGCAAGGCAACTTGCTGCTGGTCCCACAGCTAGTAAGTGGTACAGCGGCCAGGTTTTTGGACCAGGTGCTCTATGCTCTCAACCCATACACATCTGGCTGTTGAAGTGATGGGCTCCACTCTTCCAATTTCCAATCCTCCCACATTGGTGTAGCCACAGAACCCAGGCCTCTTGGGCACGTGTGGAGCAATGGTCCCCTCAGTACCTGGAAGGGCAACCAGAAGTAGTGAACGCCAGAGAACCCTGGGTAATTCCCAGGATTGAAACCATTCTGTGGCTTGAGCCAGCCAGACTACATCCCCCGGAGGAGCTACCGAATGGGGGCGCTGCAGGACCCGAGCCTCCGGCCAGCAGCTCTGTCCTTTGCCGTCTCTCAAAGTACAGACAGGACGGCTGCAGCTGCGATAGGGAACCACAGAGATGGGAAACTTCCCAGGTTCCTAGAGAGGAGGGGAGACGGTTAACGCACTTGCCACTGAACCTGTTGGAAGCTTTCCCAGAGGCCGGCTGCAGTCCCATGCTTTCTCTTCGCTTGCACCGCGCGGGGTTAGTGGCTTCCTGGGATGCGGGTGCCGGTGTCCGGGTAACAGATTCACTTTCCCCGGGTTCTCCAAACCCTTTGCCTTTGTGGTGAGGGGTAGCGGAATGAAAAGGGGCCGAGGCGGACAGAAGGTATTTGCAGGGTACGAGGCAGCATCACTCTTACCCGTGCCTCTGTATTTTCCTTTCAGTGTCACATCTCAGGACCTGGAGGGCAGTGTGCGAAGCAGAGACGCCTGCCATGCTCCAGATCACCTGGCGCCCGGTGAGCGAGCATCCTTTCAGCCTCTGTGGCTCCCCTTCCCTGCCCTCTCACCCTTTTGATGTCAAGAGAGCAGGTGTCAGCTCTGCATCCAGATCCAGGTCCAGGCCTGTGGCTTCCGTTGTGCATCTGTCATTGTCGGGTGTGTTTGGAGAAGGGGAGGAGTTAAGGGGAGTGGAGAAATGAGAATTCCCAAACTAAGACATAATCAGGATGGAAAAAACAAGTGAGTGTGGGGGATTGGTTGGGATAGATTTGGCAGTTTGGGCTGAAAAATGGAAATGCACTAAAAAGTGGAAATCTGCATCACAGCATACAAGGAAGACCCTTTTCACTTCTGTCCACAAGATTGAAAAAGTCTTTGCTTGGATAAAGCAATTTTAGTAGTGTTTTTATAGAATCCCAGGGCTCACCTCTCTGCTTCCCATCTCTCAGGAATTGGTGCCCTTCATTGCCTGATACCCAGTATCTTGAAAACCATTGTTTTATGTAATTTGTCTTATTTTGGTTCAGGCAGAAGGATAAATCTGTTCCCTTTGACTCCATCTAGATAAGAAGTGCAAGTTTTTCCTCAGCATTTAAAAAACATGGCTCCTTTTACTTTGCCATCTCGACTCCCAAGTCTTCATGTGTGTGTTGTTTTCCTTCTCTGAAAGCCTTTAGGATCTTTTTTTAAGTCTCTTTTTCTGAGGCTTCTCAGTGATGTGCTTTTGTGTAGGTATTTTTCATTCATTCCCTATATACTCTGGGGGTCCTCTCTTCTCCCTGGTGCTTTGAAACAGAATGTGTTACCAAGTTATAAATCAACTATACTTCAATCAGAAAACAAAAAAACCCCAAAAACAAAAAACAAACTTCCTTTTAAATAAATAAAAACTCAAAAAAAAAAAAAGAATATTTTACCAAGTTACAAAAAGCAGTTCACACTTAAAAAATATCCAGAGCTCATCCTTTGTTCTGTGGTGTGAATCAGGCTCCTTTTTGTTTGCTTCCTCCTCCACCAGCAGTTAAGATTCAGCTTTCCCTTCTCTTCTGTGTCAGTTACCATTTATCCTTTTTCTGCCTTTCAAAATTCTGTTAATACCTCTAGTCTGATTTGACTCTTCTCCTGTTGGGCCTTTGTGCTCCAGTGACCTTAGCGGGATTAGGGAGGGAGTAGAGATCAGTACAAAAGTGCTGTGGGCTGTGTTTATACAGATTTCCCTTTTGCATGTTCACACAAAACCCAGGTAGGGGAGAGGAGCCAGAGAGACCCATAGGCACACGGAGCAGGACACAGCAGAGTCGACACAGAGATCAGCAGGTGAAGGAAGGGCTGTTTGCTGGGGATGACCACAAGGGATGCAGTGAGTCTGGGGCTCCCCTATTGATGAGGGCAGTGCTGGCTGAGGGCTGGCCCCTGCGGAGAGGGGTGTAGGGGGCTTGAGCACTGGATAGCTGTCCTCGGCAATAACACCAGCCCCAGTAAGTCTCTGCCCTTTACTTAGGCTCCTCTGCCCTCACACAGGGCTGGAGCAAGAACCTCTTGTTTCAGGAGCCCGTGACCTTTGAGGATGTGGCCGTGTACTTCACCCAGAATGAATGGGTCATCCTGGATCCTGCGCAGAGGGCCTTGTACAGGGAGGTGATGCTGGAGAATTATGCAAATGTGGCTTCCCTAGGTGAGATATCTTTTCTCCCTGCTCTTGTCTGCCTCTGCCCTTTGAGCATCCTGGCTTCTTTCTTCCTTTGACTTTGTGGGGTCTCTAATAACCCTTGTGGGCAGTTGCTCTGGAGGCTGAGCTCCCCAGAGGCTACTGGGTTGGGAGAGCCCTGGGTTCCCAGGTTTTGAAATCACTGTCCTCTAACCCTGGGAGGGACTCTGCCCCATGTGTGGAGGGAAATGAAGAGCTGTCAGGAGCTCACCAGAGCCTTTGCCTCTGTCTTCAAGTTCTCTGAATATTTGGAACTTGAGTAGAGGATTATTCCAAGACTCTGCCCTGCTTTGTGGGAATTTTCTGTCCTCTAAGATGCACAGGCTGACTTCACTTTTTTTCTCCCCACCTGGCTCACTGGAGAAAAAGAGGGCTGAGAGGTGACCCTGCTTCATGATTCCCTCTACCTTTGTTTTCCTGTTTCTTTCTCCCTGGGCAGCTGTTTCGTTCACCAGACCTGTTCTGGTCTCTCATCTGGAGCGAGGGGAACTGCCATGGGGCCTCGATCCCTGGGAACCCGTGAGTATGAGACCCTACCTTTTTTGCTTAGCCTGCTTTCTTGTTTTCACATTTCAATATGCACAGAGTGTTTCCTCTCTTGTGAGACTGTTTTCATTCATCTGGAATCGTTACATGTGATGCTCTGCATTCATAGTGGTTGCCTCCCTCAAGTGAGGAAGGGCCCTTCTCTTCCAAGAAGGGTGTGGCTGCAAGGTTTCTTCGCGTGTTCACATTTGCCTCTCCACCTCACCACCTGCCAAGGGACACTGTCTGAGCAGCTCTTTTCATCCCTGTCATGTGGAAACATTTTATTTTTCCATCAGTTTGTTTTTGCAAAGATGAGGATGTCAGCCACCTTATGAGGAAAATAGACTTCTGGGGGCCTGTCTGGCAATCTACGTATCCATAGGGTACATTATTTGTATGGGAAATTGAAGTATGTGTTCCCAAACACTAACTTAACAAATATTAAAAATTTATTTTTATAATGGAAATTTTCACACATATGCAGACACCAGCCCGATGCACCCAGTGTACCCCTTACCTCAACAGTCCACCTATATCCTGCCATTCTTGTTTCATCTTCCCTCCATGGACACTTAAAAATATAAGGATACCTCCCTGGTGGTCCAGTGGGTAAGACTCCCCACTCCCAATGCAGGGGGCCTTGGCTAGACCCCTGGTCCGGGAACTAGATCCTGCATGCATGCCGCAACTAAGAGTCCGCGTGCCGCAACTAAGAAGTCTGCATGATGCAATAAAGATGCCCCGTGCTGCAACTAAGACCCAGTGCTGCCTAAATAAATAAATAAATAAATATTAAAAAAATATATGTATATGTATTTTTTAACAGATGAACTTTTGAAGCAAAACTTGTAAATGAAAGGTGAATGACTTCCTCATTTTGAGAGGTATTGATATGAGAATTAGAAATAACAACATAGTATATTTATATATATATTTTTTGCCTTTGTTATTCTGCTTCACCCATTCTCTGCCTGTTAAAATTTCCTTTGCTCTTCAGACTCTTTACAGAGAATGTCCATTAATAATGCACATCGCAGGACTTCCCTGGTGGTCCAGTGGCTAAGTCCGTGCTCCCAATGCAGGGGGCCTGAGTTCGATCCCTGCTCAGGGAACTAGATCCTACATGCCACAACTAAGGGTTTGCATGCCACAACTAAACATCCTGCATGCTGCAACTAAAAGATCTCGCACGCCGCAACCAAGATCCCACGTGCCACAGCTAAGACCCGGCGCTGCCAAATAAATAAATAAATATTTAAAAAAAATAATGCACATCGCTCCCCACCGCCTCGCCGCTCCAGCCTCGTGTGCTTTTCTGGATATGACCCCAAGACTTCAGGTTGTCTGGGTTAAAAAAATATTTTCTAAACAGTTTGCTTGTAAACACATGAGGTTTTTCTCTGGCCCAGTGCTGATGATTATATTAGTTTTTCCTTTTTAGTTAGTTTAGGATTTCACATTCCATGTTGTCGTGTTAGACTGTATATACATCCTCTATAGAGTTTTAGGAAAAAGGACAATGATCATTATGTGGTCGTCTCTAGGACTGATGTCCATTCTTGGAAGGGTTCTTCACATGTCCAGTGCTCTTTTCTTTTAGAGGCAAGCCTGCACATCTTCCCCTTCCTTCTGGATGCTGTGGTGTTTGCCCTGCGTGGTCCCCTCAGCCGCAGCATGGGAGCCTGCTGCTTTACTAGAGCCAACTTGACGACAGAGGTTGGGTCTCTCTCAAAGATTATGACATGGATAACATTTAAAAAAATAAGCAGCTCTTAAGGAATTTCAGCCTGTGGGACCTTTTGTAGTACTTGAGCTGCTCGACTGGCCCTTCTTCTCCACTCTCAGCGGTCTTTCTCTCACCTCGGGCTCTCCGTTCGTCACTTCTTTACATCTGCACTGATCCATCCGATCCCCTTGGGAGACAGCAATTGGTCCTTCTGCCCTAGTTAACAGACTCTGCTGTTTTCCAGTCTTCACGCTCTTTACGGGGATGCTCCTGGCCTCGCTGGCCTCCCTGGCCTCTTTCACAGAGTTCCACTTGTGGGGCTCTGCTGTGTGGTAGTCTTTGATCATTTGGTGTACATATTGGAAAATATCCCCTTACTCAGGGCAAATCAGAACCACTTGATCCTGTTTCCTCTTTAGCATAAGTATTTTCTTTTTGTGATATTGGGGGCTGACACTTGCATTTTCTTTTCATGATATCAGGCGGGGAGACCAGAACTGACAAGGAAGAATCAATGCCAAAAGAACACATTTCCAAAGAAGCAGAGTCCCACGGACTGACATTAGGAGGGCTGCCAGGGAATGTTCCCCAGCACCTTGGCTTCAGGAGCCTCCTAGAACAGCACAGCCACGGGATGGTTAAGAGGACAAACTCAACGAGGAGAGATTTCACAGATGGGTCAACCAGGCATCAGGAGGCCTGTGCTGTGGAGAGCAGGGAGAAGTGTGAGAAACTGGGAAAATACATTAGTGTTAGCACACAACTCACTACGAATCAGACAGTTTCTAGTG
Organism: Eubalaena glacialis; assembly: GCF_028564815.1. Taxonomy (NCBI): domain Eukaryota; kingdom Metazoa; phylum Chordata; class Mammalia; order Artiodactyla; family Balaenidae; genus Eubalaena; species Eubalaena glacialis. The sequence continues at coordinate 68,413,087 of NC_083722.1, read as the reverse complement.
GTCAGCTATCTTATAAGTGTGGAAAATGTGACAGATGCTTCATTCGGATGGCAGACTTCCACAGACATCAGAGATGTCACACTGGTGAAAAGTCTTTTGAATGCAAAGAATGCAGAAAATACTTCAGATATAATTCCTTACTTATCCGGCATCAGGTAATCCACACTGGGAAGAAACCATTTAAATGCAAAGAATGTGGGAGAGGTCTCAGTTCAGATATGGCCTTGATTCAGCATCAGAGAACCCACACTGGAGAAAAGCCCTATGAGTGTCGGGAGTGCGGCAAGGCCTTCAGCTGCAGCTCCGTCTTCCTCCAGCACCAGAGGTTCCACACTGGGGAGAAGCTCCATGAGTGCGACGAATGTTGGAAAACTTTCAGCTGTAGCTCAGGTTTCATCGTCCATCAGCGAATGCACACTGGGGAGAAACCCTACGAATGTAAGGAGTGTGGGAAACGATTAAGCTCCAACACAGCCCTGACTCAGCATCAGCGGATCCACACTGGGGAGAAACCTTTTGAATGTAAGGAGTGTGGGAAGGCCTTCAATCAGAAAATCACCCTGGTTCAGCATGAGCGTGTCCACACTGGTGAGAAACCTTACGAGTGTAAGGTGTGTGGGAAAACCTTTAGCTGGTGTGGAAGGTTCATCCTGCATCAGAAACTCCACGTGCAGAAGACATCTATCCAAGAGTAGCACTCTCCACAGCTAGGCTCACAGTGCCTCTTCTTGTTTCTCCCCATCTTCATGCTTTTGATAATGTCATCACTGCCTTCTCTGAACTGTGCTAATTCTATTTATTTATTTATTTATTTATTTATTTATTTATGGTTGCGTGGGGTGTTAATTGCAGCACGCAGGATCTTTCGTTGTGTCGCACCAGCTTCTCTCTAGTTGTGGCGTGGGCTCCAGAGTGTGCAGGCTCATTAGTTGTAGCTCGCAGGCTTAGTTGCCCTGTGGCATGTGGGATCTTAGTTCCCTGACCAGGGATCGAACCCGCATCCCCTGCGTTGGAAGGTGGATTCTTAACCACTGGACCACCAGGGAAGTCCCTAACTGTGCTAATTCTTAAACATCTGCTGCTTCTCTCTGCATAACTGCAACGCGTGCTCCTCTGGCCTGTCCCACTAGGATGTTTAATTCAGACTCTCAGCTTCCATCATGAAACTTTCCTCAGGTTCTCTTAACCCTTGTTTCCCCAAGATGAACTCTCTTTACAGTTAGAAAAGACAAGAAACAAACCCCCAAACTTAAAAACATCAAAGGAAGGTTTCCAGATTGAAAGGATACACCAAGTGCCCAGCAAGATGGATTGGGGGGAAACCTACATCAAAGCCCATCACTGTGAATGATCAAAGCACCAGGTTTAAAGAGATGTTAAAACGTTTCTAGAGAGGGAAAACAAAAGATCAGGAGTAAGAATAGCATTGGATTTCTCAACAGCAACCTTGACATATGACAATGGTGTATGCCTTTGACATTCTAAGGGAAATGATTTCCACCAGAATTTTATACCCTCAAGTGTGAGTATAGAATAAAGACATTTCAGACCTTGTACCTCTTAAAACTTTATCTCCCCTGCATCCTTTCTCAGATGTGCAACCCTAAACAAGTGTTAAGAAAAAGGCAAGATATGTGGACCCTCTATTACAATCTGTATATTGGAAGTCTCCTAAACACAAAAATAGAGGGCCCCTGTCTGTGTGGAGCCATCTGCATCTTGGAAGGACAGTCCTAATAGGGTGCAGACTTCCAGAGACCTACCTTGGGTACAGTGCCCACCCTCACTACTTCTGACTCTGCAGTGACTCTTCGCTACTCAATTGCAGTCTATTCCTTTGCAAAAACTGGGGTGTTTGTACCCTTTGAATCAGATGCAAGGCCCTATTTGTCTTAAATTTGTCCATCTCATTACTGTTCCAAGTGACCTCCCATCAGCAAACATTCCCTTGCAATTTCATCTAGTTATTTTTTATGATCTGGAAGAAGCCACCATTATTTTCTGTTACCTGTGGTTACAAGAGAAGTAAATATGTTCTGTTGTAGCATCCACTCGTGCAGACAGCTTGACTTTGCCCACTGCAGGAAGCAGAGGGTAGTGGTTAATCATTCGGAGCCAGGCCAACTTTGGTATGAACTCAGGCATGTGACCTTGGTTAAGTTATGGAAACTGCACTAATTTCCTTATCTGTAAAATAGGGATGACCGTCTACCTCACAGGATTGTGCTGAGGATTAACTGCATTAATACAGAAGTGGTTAGAACAGTGACTGGAGCATAATAAACGAAAGTGTTATTTATTATCATAATGTCATTGATAAGTTTTGACTTATCATGTATATACCAGTGAAACAATCACCACAATCAAGATAATAAACATAGCCATAACACCCAAAACTTTGCTTATGCCCCTTTGTAGTCCCTCCCTCTTGGCTCTCTCCCAGCAACCACTGATCTGCTTTCTGTCACTAGGGGGTTTTTTTGTTTTTGTTTTGTTTTTTTGTTTTGGCTGCGCCTTGCGGCTTGTGGGATCTTAGTTCCACGACCAGGGATTGAACTTGGGCCCTTGGCAGTGAAAGCATGGAGTCCTAACCACTGGACAGCCAAGGAATTCCTTCTGTCACTTTGGATTAGCTTTCCTTTTCTAGGATTTTATACAAATGTTAACACCTTGTATGTATTCTTCTTTTTGGTCTGGTGTCTTAGCATTTTTTTTTTTTTTTTGTGCCAAATCCTAACCACTAGACCATAAGGGAACTCCACTCAGTATAATTATTTTGAGATTCATCCATGTTGCATAATATCAGTGGTTCATTCCTTTCTATTGCTGAGTAGTATTCTACTATTGATATAACACCATCTGTTTGTCCATTCACCTCTTGATGGGCATTTGGGTTATTTCCAGTTTTTGGCTATTACAAATAAAGCTGCTGTGAACATTTGTGTTCAAGTCTTTGTTAGGATGTACACTTATTTCTCTTAGGTAAACACCAGAAGTGGAATGGCTGAGTCATAAGGTATGTGTATATTTAACTTTTTAAGTACCTTCAGATTGTTCTACCAAGAAGTTGTGCCACTTTACCTTCCTACCAGCATTGTGTGAGAGTTCCATTTCTAATACATCTTTGCCTACACTTGATGTTGTTAGCATTTTTAATTTTAGCTATTATAATAAGTGTGTAATGCTATCTCATTAAGGCTTTAATTTGCTTTCCCTAATGACTAATGATGTTGAGCGTGTTTTCATGTGCTTACTTGCCTTCCATTATGTCTTCTTTGGTAAAGTCTCTGTTTATATCTTTTGCCTATGTTTTTACTGGCTTTTCTTTTTATTGATCTTTGAGAGGTTTTTATATATTATAGATACGGGTCCTTTTTCGTATATGTGATTTCCAAACATTTTCTCCCAGCCTGTGGTCTGTCTTTTGATTCTCTTAACAATATCTTTTGAAGAGCAGAAACTTTTAATATTGATGAGGTCTAATTTATCAGTTTGTTCCTTTATGGATTGTGCTTTTAGTGGCATATTTAAGAAATCTTTGCCTTACCCAATTTTACAAAGGCTTTTTCCTATTTTTCCTTCTAGGAGTTTTATAGTTTTAGATTTTACATTTAGTTCTGTCATCTATTTTGAATTAAACTTTGTATAGGGCATGAGGTATGGATCCAAGTTCCTTCCTCCCTCTCTCTCGCGCTCCCTTCCTTTCCAAATGGGTAATTTGTTGTAGCACCATTGTCCATATATGTGTGGGTCTAGTTCTAGATTCTGTTTTGTTCCGTTGATCTGTTTGTCCATCTTGATGCCATTAACACACTGCATTAATTACTATAGTTTTTCTAAGTATCGAAGTCATATATTGTTAGTCCTCCTACTTTGTTTTTTTGTTGGTTTGGCATTTCCAGGTCCTTTGCATTTCCATATGAATGTTAGAATCAGTTTGTCAATTTCTACAAAATATATCCTGGGATTTTGATTGAGATTGTATTGAATCTATAGATCAATTTTGGTATAATTGACATCTTAATTATATAGACTTGATTCGTGAACATGGTAAATCTCTCCATTTATTTAGATTTTTATTAATTTCAGCAATATTTTGTAATTTTTACTGTATAGTAACTAACTCCTGGGATAGAGTCATATATACAGATATCTAGGGTCATTCTGTCTTCTAGCAGTGGGAGGCCAATTTCCCCTTTTAGCTCTGAAGTGCTTGGTGAGTAGGAACCATATATATGGAACTGTGTTCAGTAGACCTATCAGTGGTCAAAGAAAAAGTCTGTTCATGTTGGCAACAACACTGGCAAGAAGTGGTCACTGAAGTAAGGCTACTGTTGACCCATTGATTTTCAGAAGCATCGTCACTGTAGTGAGGCATTTGCTAGTTAGCTGTTGTCCAGTGGGTAGGACTGTCATTGATTGGCTAGCTTTCAAGGGCATTTGTCACTGATTGGCTCATGTTCTGAAGATTGGGGCTGCCATTGATTTGATAACTCTCAGAAGCATAGTTGCAAGGGTCACCAAAGTGAGACTGTCACTGTCATTGGCTGATTTTCAGAGCATGTGTGTTGACCCGAAGTTATGTAAATTAACGGCATTTACTTGTTCTTAAGGGCAATTACTCGTTCGTGGCTTGGAACTTTGGTCAAAGAACAGTCTTTTCCTTTCTTGAATCTGAAAAACAGTCCTTTTAATGTTTCAATTCTCAGCGCCGCCCCCCTTTCCTTTCCTCAGCCAAACCCGCCGGAGAGACTGTAAGGGATTATCCAGATCTTCAGTTGTGGAGGTATGATTGTTTTTTTCAGCCAGTGTTGAAATTTAAGTTACTTGCCAGTTAACTAGGCGGAATAGCTGTAAACTACAGAAGTTTTGTACTACATTGAAAAAAGCTAAACACAGGACATTTAGGGCGTCCTGCCAAAGTCAATACAGGACAAAATCATTGAATATAGGACTTGTATATACAGGATGCCTGGCAACCTTAGTCACTGTTATTTTGGTTGTTAAATGAATCTGTCCTAAAAGGTCCCACACACGCCTAGGTCCTAGGAAGGGAGAGGGCTTTAAAAAGGTAGATGGGAACCATGGTTCTCCTAAGGGCTGCCCAGCCTAGGACCCAAGCAGGATGCCTGGCGTGCGCCTCTAGGAGATGACACAACAGAAGCCATTCTCCCCACACCTGCACAGCCCAGGCTCCAGGTGACCCAGGGAACAAAGGGGCCGACAGCTTATGGGGCAGTAGGTTAACTGGGGCCCCACCTAGGTCTAGAGGCCGAGATCTCAGTAGAGCAAGGTGGCATCAGCACCCTCACAGCCCGCCCTCAGTCGGCTCATTGGTTGAAGCACAGGGGCGGAGGCACCCGCCGCTAGCACGGCGGTGCGGCGCCCGCAAGTGACGTCACGGGCAAGAGCCCGCCCTAATCCCTGCCCCTCGGGTCACGTGAGGCCGCGCCGTGGGGACCACCGAGATGGGCCGCCTCCGGGCGGCCTAGAGGGGCGCTCGACGCCCGTGCTCGGTTCCGTATTGGCTTTCGGAGACTCACTTCTTGGGGTTTTGAGGGGAACAGGCTCGGTTCAGGCGAGTTCTTCGTGCCAGTCTCGTCCGGCGCCAGCGTCCTCGCTTTCCTTAGCGATTCGTCAGCACCTCGCCCCTGAACTCGCCTCTCTGACCCGGTGCTCGGGTGTCTGGGCCTCGCAGAAGCCGCCGAGGTAGCTGCGGGGCCTCCTAGAGCCCTGGTCCAGTCCCTTGCCCACCGAGGCGTGATCGTCTTTTTTGTCCTAAAGAAGTTGGCCCAACTGCCTCCCGTGCCCGGTACCGAATTTTCTGATGTTTGGCGTCTCCTATGATCATCACCCACTGGAACACTTGAGTATTCTAGCTCAATCCAGATCCAGCCACCCCTGTCTCCCTTCTCCAAAGGCACCCTTTTTGGGGTCAATGTCATGGTCCCTCTAAGCGCTTTTTTAGGTTTTTGTTTGTTCAGACCCAGCACTGTAAGGACAGGATTCGTCTTGGATCCCTAGGTCCGCTCAATGTGAATGGGCCCCGGAACGCTCTTGGGCAGAGCAGGCAGGTGGTGGATTGTCCCGAGGACCAGGCAGTGCAATTCATGAGGAGTTTGGGGCGATCAGCCAGAGCGGGGCTGATAGTCTCCTGCCAGTGCTCGAAAGGAGAAGACGGAAGACTGTAGGCGGCTGTGGGTGACGTAGCACAGGGACTATTGCACTCATGACTCTTCTTCTCTTAGCTTTTAAGGTTCTTGCTCTTCCAAACCCAGAAGACAGTCCACGGAGCCAGGGAACATCAGCCATGCTCCAAATCACTTGGCCTCAGGTGAGCTGAGCTTCTTTTCAGTCTTTTAAAAATCACATTAGCTATCAGGTAATCAGGAAAGGACCAAGAAGGCCTAACTTGGCCAGGCTATGGTTTCCCTCTTGAGTCCATCCCCAGGGCTATGGTTGTAAATACGTGGTGGAGGAAATAAGAGTCTTGTGTGTACAGAGTGATGAGTTTGGATGAATAAGTTTGAGTGGAAAAAGAGGAACCCAAGCCAAGAAATTCCCCCTGAATGTGGAAATCCAGATCATGTTCTACAAATAAAAGTTGCCAGCACAGATACAGAAAACAGCCTTACCAAAGGGGAAATGAGTTGGGGGTGGGGGATAAATTAAGAATGTGGGATTTAAACAAAAAAAGGTTGCCTGCCAAAAAAAAAAAAAAAAAAAAAAAAAGGTTGCCTGCCAAGATCAGAGAAATTCTTTTTTTTAAATAAATTAATAAATTAATTATTTATTTTTGGCTGCGTTGGGTCTTCATTGCTGTGAGCGGGCTTTCTTTAGTCACATCGAGTGGGGGCTACTCTTCGTTGTGGTGCGCGGGCTTCTCATTGCGGTGGCTTCTCTGGTTGCGGAGCGTGGGCTCTAAGTGTGCAGGCTTCAGTAGTTGTGGCACACAGGCTCAGTAGTTGTGGCTCACAGGCTCTAGAGCGCAGGCTCAGTAGTTGTGGTGCACGGGCTCAGCTGCTCCGCGGCATGTGGGATCTTCCAGGACCAGGGCTCGAACCCGTGTCCCCTGCATTGGCAGGCGGATTCTTAACCACTGTGCCACCAGGGAAGCCCCAGAGAAATTCTTTGTTGAAGAGATTGCTCCACAAGTAGTAGATGTATCCCAGAGAGACCAGCATTGTTTTTTCCATATGTGCTTTCTAAATGCTAGGTGCGTAGTACTGAATAATGCAGACAGGTTCCCTTTTCTCATGGAGGGTACTTTTACCAAAAACAAATAAGTTACCGTAATTACCTGTTGCTAAAGTACAGTGCTTCGTGAAAGTGTGGTCCATAGGTGGGCAGCATCAGGATCACCTGGGTGCTCATTAGAATTGCAAATTGTTAGTCCCACCCTAGACGCGGAGTCAGATTGGGGAGGAGGGTAAGTGGGGTCAGGAATCTGTTGTAACAAGCTCTCCAGGTGATTCTTACGCACCTTCTCAAATCTGAGAGGCCCCAAAGAAGCTACCTTTGAAGGTAGTGGTCAGGGAAGCCCTCATGGAGGTGGTCACATGATGTTGAGACCTCAAGGATGAGGTAGAAATAGTCTTGAAAACTACTGGAGAAAGAAGTAAAGAAGAGCTTTCCAGAGAGGACAGCAAATGCATCGGCCCTGGGCTGGGAGAGAAAGCTGGGTGTACTCTGGAGACAGGGAGAGGTCGGAGGAAGTAGTTCATTGTGAGGTGGGACAACTAGGCACATGGCTTGGAGGTCACTGTGAAGACTTTGGTTTCTATTCTGGGTTCAGTAGGAAGACACTAAAGTATTTTAAGCATGGGAGTTGAAAGGGTTGGATTTATATAATAAAAAGGTTTTCAGCCTGTAGTGATGCATTGGTTGCAGAAGAGTGTGAGTCAGGATGATATTGCAGTCCAGGTAAGAGATTAAGTATTACTCTCCCTGCCCCTTTCCCTTTCTTTTTTAGTAGACTTTATTTTTTTAGAGAAGTTTTAGGTTCATAGCAAAATTGAGCAAAAAGCACAGAGTCCCCATATGCTTCCTGGCTCCACACATGCAGAGCCTCCATCATTATCAGAGTGGTACATTAGTTGCAATTGATGAACCTACATTGACACATCATAGTCACATAAAGTCCGTAGCTTGCATTAAGGTTCACTCTTTTTTTTTTTAATAGATTTATTTTATTTATTTATTTTTAATTTAATTTTTGGCTGTGTTGGGTCTTCGTTGCTGCACGCGGGCTTTCTCTAGTTGCAGCGAGTGGGGGCTACTCTTCGTTGCAGTGCGAGGCCTTCTTATTACAGTGGCTTCTCTTGTTGCGGAGCACAGGCCTTCTCATTGCAGTGGCTTCTCTTGTTGTGGAGCACAGGCTCTAGGAGCACAGGCTTCAGTAGTTGTGGCTTGTAGGCTCTAGAGTGCAGGTTCAGTAGTTGTGGCGCACGGGCTTAGTTGCTCCGCGACATGTGGGATCTTCCTGGCCACAGCTCGAACCCATGTCCCCTGCATTGGCAGGTGGATTCTTAACCACTGTGCTACCAGGGAAGCCCAGGGTTCACTTTTGCTGTTGTACATTCTATGGGTTACAAATGTATAATGGTATGTATCTATTATTGTAGTATCATACAGAGCCTCTTCACAGGCTCTAAAAATTCTCTGTGTTCTGCCCTCCCTTCCTGGCAACTATTGATCTTTTTGCCTTTTCCAGAATGTTGTGTAGTTGGTATCATACCTTTTCATATTGGTTTTGTTCATTTAGCAGTATTCATTTAAGGTTCTTGTGTGACTTTTCATGGCTTGATAGCTTATTTCTTTTTAGTGCTGAGTAATATTCCATTGACTGATTGTACCACAGTTTATTTCTCCATTCACCTACTGAAGGACATCTTGGTTGCTACCAAGTTTTGGCAATTATGAATAAAGCTGCTATAAACATCCTGGTGCAGGTTTTTGTGTGGACATAAGTTTTCAACTCATTGGGAAGATACCGAGGAGCATGATTGCTGGATCATATGGTAAGAGTATGTTTAGTTTTGTAAGAAGCTGTTAAACGTCTTCCAGAGTGGCCGCACCAGTTTGTATTCCCACCAGCAATGAATGAGAGTTTGTGTTGCTCCACATCCTCGCCAGCATTTGGTATTGTCAGTGTTTTGGATTTTGGCCATTCTAATAGATGTGTAGTGGTAGCTCATTGATTTAATTTGCATTTGCCTGAAGACATATGTTGTAGAGCAGGGTTCCCCAACCCCGAGGCCAAGGACCGGTACTGGACTGGTCCTGTTAGGAACCAGGCTGCACAGCAGAAGGTAAGCGGCGAGCAAGCAAAGCTTCATCTGCCGCTCCCCATCACTCGCATTACAGCCTGAACCACCCCCCAACCCCCCGTCCAGTCCGTGGAAAAATTGTCTTCCACGAAACTGGTCCCTGGTGCCAAAAAGGTTAGGGACTGCTGTTGTATAGCATCTTTTCATATACCTGTTTGCCATCTGTATAACTTCTTTGGTGAGGTATCTGTTCAGGTCTTTTGCCCATTTTTTAAATCGGGTCGTTCGTTTTCTTATTGAGTTTTAAGAGTTCTCTATATACTTGGGATAATAGTCCTTTATTATGTCTTTTAAAATATTTTCTCACTCTCTATGGCTTGTAGTCTTGTTTTCTTGAAGTATTGTCCTTTTTTTAATTTTTTTAAAATTAATTAATTAATTTATTTATGGCTGTGTTGGGTCTTCGTTTCTGTGCTAGGGCTTTCTCTAGTTGTGGCAAGCGGGGGCCACTCTTCATCGCGGTGCGCGGGCCTCTCACTATCGCGGCCTCTCTTGTTGCGGAGCACAGGCTCCAGACGCGCAGGCTCAGTAATTGTGGCTCACGGGCTCAGTTGCTCCGCGGCATGTGGGATCTTCCCAGACCAGGGCTCGAACCCGTGTCCCCTGCATTGGCAGGCAGATTCTCAACCACTGTGCCACCAGGGAAGCCTGAAGTATTGTCCTTTTAAGGTAGGGTTTAATTCCCCCTCATCTTTTCTTTCAAAAATGTATTTCCTTCAAAACCTTCTCAGCTAGTCTTTCACACTTACTTTTTTTCAGATTACTCTCAATGATCCCCTACCCCTGTATAAATCTCATTGATTTTTTGGTGGGGGAGTGGATTTTTTTGAATTCATAGGCAAAATTGGGGTAACTGACTTCTTTACAAGTTTGATTCTTCCCATTCAGAAACACTGTATGTTTCAGTTTATTCAGTTCCTCTTTTATTTATTTTAATAAACATTTAGTTTTCTTGTCTTGGTTTTGCAGGTTTTTGTTAGGTCTGCTCTTAGCTATTTTCATATGAATGGCATCTTATTTTCTCTTTTTTTGTCTTCTAATTGTTTATGGTGGTATTTAGGAAAGCTAATCATTTTTGTTCACTTATCCTATATCTAGCTAACTTAATGAATTATTTTGCCAGTTTTAAATGTTTTTTGTTTATTCTCCTGCGTCTTGGATATTTTTTAGGCAGATAGCTATTTCATCTGCAAACAAAGATGTTTATGTTTCTTTCCTATATTTATGCTCCTTCCCCAGTCTTTCACAGAAAGTAGAACCTCAGTGCATGGTAAATTATCAACCATCAACTTTAATGGATGTGCTCTGGCACTTCACTGTTAAGGTGGTATTTGCTGTTGTTTTCTGACCTTCTTCATAAGTGTAAAAATTTTTATTGGTGATCAAACCATTTTTGAAATTAATTCTTTCAGCAAATTCATATTAATCATCTTGCATCTGCCAGGCAAATGTACTGTGCGCTAGTAAACCAATAATGAACAAAACAGAATCGTTGCCTCATGACTTACAACCTGGTGGGGGGAGATAGACAGTAAAAGTATAATTTGTCAGATGATGAAAAATACTGTGGCGAAAAATAAAATAAGTTGAGGTACATAGGGGCCATCCATAGGAGGAAGAAGAATGTATCAACAACCTAACTGTCTTGAAGAAGTAAGTTCTCCTTTAATAATAGGCATTTTTTTGGACTCATGATACCTGGGGTTACTTGACAGCAGATGGGAAGAACAATTTGGGGAGGAAGATGGTACTGGGTGGAGAAAGTTGTGAGAACAGCTCTGAAGATGTGAGGGAGTGAGGTTTGACTTGCTGCACGCAGAGGTGAACTTTGGTTTACCTGTGAGCCTGTGGTCGCTGTCCTCAGAAGCCCTTTGATGCCTTGTTGTTGAAGCAGTGATTACTCACAGGACATCATGGTTCTATCTGATGTTTGGATTTGGGGCTCAAGCTATTTGGGGGGCCCTTTGGGCCTCGTCATTGCCCAGCTTAAGGGTCAACTCTCCCTTTGAGAAGTTTCTAAATTTGTTCTTCTCTCAATGTCTCCTTTTGAACTGAGTTCCCTAGTTCTTGTTTGCAAAGGACCCCCTCAGAAGGACCTGAGTGTAGCGCCAGTAGAGTGGCTGGGAGCAGTTTAAGTTGCCAGCATTGATGCTTGGGGTATGTTTCTTCCCTGCTTCCCCCAGGAGCAGTTGTGAGAGCATTCCCTTCTCCCTGTCCCCTCTGCTGACTCCAGTGCACAGGCTGCCGGGAGAGACTGGGACACTCAAAGAGTAAGGGGCTTAGCTGAGCCCCTGTGGGTAGGTGTCTTCCTTTTCATTGGGCTGAAAAGAACAAGGCTGACTGCATAGGGTGGTAAGAATCTCCTAGGAGACGGAAGCATCTGTGGGGTCATGAAGGTGAGAAGGTGCAGAAGGCAGGAAACCCCTCCAGGCTGAGCCCAGTCTCTGTGGTCTGCACTGTGCTGTCTATAGAAGCAGAGAAGGTAGCCAGTGGACACCGTTAGAAACTGCTCCTACATCTCATGGAAGATGCAGAGGCTCTGGCTCCTAGGATGGTGTGTGTGGTTTTCAAATAGCTGATCCCTCAGTGTAGATTGGGGGAGGGGGCCCACGTGGCCTGGAGGGAGCACAGTAAAGATGGCTTGATAGGTAATTTTGGAAGTTGGGTTTGAAAAGATGTTCTCCGAAGATGGGGCAACACCAGGTTATGATGAGGTTCAGGGGTTAGCCATGTGTTCGGAGAAGTTCATGACCCCGTGTCGGAGGCAGCATGCTACGTGGGAAGAGCCCAGGTTTGCTGTTTGACAGGTTTGGGTTGAAGTCCCAGCTGTGTCACTTCCTGGCTGTGTGATCTTGGGCAAAGTAATGAATTTTTCTGAATCTTAGTTTCATCCTTTGAAAAATGGGAGTAACAACTCTGACTTCATATATATGTTGTAAAGAGTAAATGAAAGACAAGATTTTTTTTTTTTTTAATTTATTTATTTTTGGCTGTGTTGGGTCTTCGTTTCTGTGCGAGGGCTTTCTCTAGTTGCGGCAAGCAGGGGCCACTGCTCATCGCGGTGCGTGGGCCTCTCGTTGCGGAGCACAGGCTCCAGACGCGCAGGCTCAGTAGTTGTGGCTCACGGGCCTAGTTGCTCCGCAGCATGTGGGATCTTCCCAGACCAGGGTTCGAACCCGTGTCCCCTGCATTGGCAGGCAGACTCTCAACCACTGCGCCACCAGGGAAGCCCCGACAAGATTTTTTTGATGTGGACCATTTTTAAAGTCTTTATTGAATTTGTTACAGTATTGCTTCTGTTTTATATTTTTGGTTTTTTGGCCACGAGGCATGTTGGATTTTAGCTCCCTGACCAGGGATTGAACCTGCATCCACTGTGTTGGAAGGTGAAGTCTTAACCACTACACCACCAGGGAAGTCCCAAAGACAAGATTTGAAAGTACCCACCCAATGGGGCTTCCCGGTGGTGCAGTGATTAAGAATCCGCCTGCCAGTGCAGGGGACACGGGTTCGAGCCCTGGTCCGGGAAGATCCCACATGCTGCGGAGCACCTAAGCCCGTGCGCCACAACTACTGAGCCTGCACTCTAGAGCCCGCAAGCCACAACTCCTGAGCCCATGTGCCACAACTACTGAAGCCCGTGTGCCTAGAGCCTGTGCTCCACAACAAGAGAAGCCACCACAATGAGAAGCCCGTGCACCGCAACAAAGAGTAGCCCCCGCTCACCGCAACTAGAGAAAGCCCGCACGCAGCAACGAAGACCCGACGCAGCCAAAAATGAATGAATGAATGAATGAATAAATAAAGTAAAATAGATATATTAAACACAAAAAAAAGTGCCTATGCAGGAGCCTGATGCCTAGGGGCTAATCCACAAATATGAGTTCCCTTCACTCTTGGGAAGATGGAGGTGGCCCAAGGGAGACAGAGGGGGCACACTTTGGCAGGTGGGATGGAGCTCAAGACAGGGGGACATGCCTATGCCCAGAGATAGCACATGGCCAGCCTTCTTTGAAGACATGTGGTTCAGAGGAGAGGCCACAATGGGCAGGCTGCAGGTTTCCTTCAAGAGAGCTAGCTTTCTGATAAGGTAAGAAGGTATAAAAAGAAATTTGTAGAATACTGGGACTATTTCTTTTTTTTTTTTAATTTTTTTTAATATATCTTTATTGGAGTATAATTGCTTCACAGTACTGTGTTAGTTTCTGTTGTACAACAAAGTGAATCAGCCATATGCATACGTATATGCCCATATCCCCTCCCTCTTGATCCTCCCTCCCACCCTCCCTATCCCACCCATCTAGGTTATCGCAAAGCACCGAGCAGATCTCCCTGTGCTATGCGGCTGCTTCCCACTAGCTATCTATTTTACATTTGGTAGTGTATATATGTCAGTGCTACTCTCTCACTTCGTCCCAGCTTCCCCCTCCCCCGCTGTGTCCTCAAGTCCATTCTCTATGTCTGTGTCTTTATTGTGCCCTGCCACTAGGTTCATCAGTACCATTTTTCTTTTTTAGATCCATATATATGTGTTAGCATATGGTATTTGTTTTTCTCTTTCTGACTTACTTCACTCTGTATGACAGCCTGTAGGTCCATCTGTCTCACTACAAATAACTCAATTTTGTTCCTTTTTATGGCTGAGTAATATTCCATTGTATATATGTGCCACATCTTCTTTATCCACTCATCTGTTGATGTACATTTAGGTTGGTTCCATGTCCTGGCTATTGTAAATAGTGCTGCATTGAACATTGTGATACATGTCTCTTTTTGAATTGTGGTTTTCTCAGGGTATATGCCCAGTAGTGGGATTGCTGGTTCATATGGTAGTTCTATTTTTAGTTTTATAAGGAACCTCCGTACTGTTCTCCATATGTATGATATTGATATTGTAAATGTATCAATTTACATTCCCACCAACAGTGAAGGAGGGTTCTCTTTTCACCACATCCTTTCCAGCATTTATTGTTTCTAGATTTTTTGATAATGGCCATTCTTACCAGTGTGAGGTGATACCTCATTGTAGTTTTGATTTGCATTTCTCTAATAATTAGTGATATTGAGCATCTTTTCATGTGTCTCTAGGCCATCTGTATGTCTTCTTTGGTGAAATATCTACTTAGGTCTTCCACCCATTTTTTAATTGAATTGTTTGTTTTTTTGATATTGAGCTCCATGAGCTGTTTGTATATTTTGGAGATTAATCCTTTGTCCATTGTTTCATTTGCAAATATTTTCGCCCATTCGGAGGGTTGTCTTTTCATCTTGTTTATGGGTTCCTTTGCTGTGCAAAATCTTTTAAGTTTAATTAGGTCCCATTTTGCTTATTTTTGTTTTTCTATCCATTACTCTAGGAGGTGGGTCAAAAAAGATCTTGCTGTGGTTTATGTCAGAGTGTTTTTCCTATGTTTTCCTCTAAGAGTTTTATAGTGTCTGGTCTTACATTTAAGTCTTTAATCCATTTGGAGTTTATTGTTGTGTATGGTGTTAGGGAGTGTCCTAATTTCATTCTTTGACATGTAGCTGTCCAGTTTTCCCAGCATCACTTATTGAAGAGGCTGTCTTTTCTCCATTGTACATTCTTGTCTCCTTTGTCATAAATTAGGTGACCGTATGTGCGTGGGCTTAACTCTGGGCTTTCTATCTTGTGGGTCTTTTTCTTCTCTTGTGTTTCCCGCCTAGAGAAGTTTCTTTAGCATTTGTTTTAAAGCTGGTTTGGTGGTACTGAATTCTCTTAGCTTTTGCTTTTCTGAAAAACTTTTGATTTCTCTGTCAAATCTGAATGAGTTCCTTGCTGGGTAGAGTAATCTTGATTGTAGATTTTTCTCTTTCATCACTTTAAGTTTATCGTGCCACTCTCTTCTGGTCTGCAGAGTTTCTGCTGAAAAATCAGTTGATAACCTTATGGGGATTCCCTTGTATGTTATTTGTTGCTTTTCCCTTGCTGCTTTTAATTTTTTTTTCTTTGAATTTAATTTTTGTTAGTTTGATTAATATGTGTCTTGGTGTATTTTTCCTAGGGTTTATCCTGTATGGGACTCTCTGTGCTTCCTGGACTTGGGTGACTATTTCCTTTCCCATGTTAGAGAAGTTTTTGACTATAATCTCTTTAAATATTTTCTCAGACCCTTTCTTTTTCTCTTCTTCTTCTGGGACCCCTATAATTCGAATGTTGGTGTGTTTAGTGTTGTCCCAGAGGTCTCTGAGATTTTCTTCAATTCTTTTCATTCTTTTTTCTTTATTCTGCTCCTTGGCAGTTTATTTCCACCATTTTGTCTTCCAGCTCACTTATTCATTCTTCTGCCTCAGTTATTCTGTTACTGATTCCTTTTAGTGTATTTTTCATTTCAGTTATTGTGTTGTTCATCTCTGTTTGTTTTTTCTTTAGTTGTTCTAGATCTTTGTTAAACATTTCTTGTATTTTCTCAGTCCTTGCCTCCATTCTATTTCCGAGATTCTGGATCACCTTTACTATCATTACTCTGAATTCTTTTTCAGGTAGATTGCCTATTTCCTCTTCATTTATTTGGTCTTGTAGGTTTTTACCTTGTTCCTTCATCTGTGACATACTTTTTTGCCGTCTCATTTTTTTTTTTCCTTATTTTTTGTGAGTGGGATTGTGTTCCTGTCTCACTGTTGTTTGGCCTGAGGCTTCCAACACTGGAGTTTGTAGGCTGTTGGGTAGAGCTGGGTCTTGGTGCCAAGATGAGGACCTCTGGGAGACCTCACTGCGATGACTATTCCCTGGGGTCTGAGTTTCTCTGTTAGTCCAGTGGTTCAGACTCGGAGCTCCCACCGCAGGAGCTTCAGCCCGACCCCCAGCTCGTGAACCAAGATCCCGCAAGCTGCGCAGGGTGGCGCAAAAAAAAAAAAAAAAAAAAGAAAAAGGAGAACAGTAACAAAGTAAAAAATAAAATTAAACTAGGAAACTAACAGATATGTTAGAAAAAATATAAAAATATAGATGAAACAACAACCAGAAGGTAAAACAGAACCACAATAGTAAAAACAAGGAGGAGAAAGGAAAAAAAAAAAAGGTGGAAAAGGCCTTGGTGGTGGGCAGGGCCTATGCTTAGGACCCACAGGGCTGGAAAAGGCCCTGACGGGTGTGGTGGGTGGGGCTTAGGCTCAACAGAACAGAAGGGGCCCAGGCGTACCCCCACCTCTGGTTTCAGAGGGTGGGTGACCCCACTTGGGAGCTCAGCAGGCATCCTGGGCCTGAGTGGGCAGGGCAAACGCCCTCGCTCCTCTCCTGCTCCTCCAGACCCGGAGGGCCCCTCCTGCCTGCCTCTCCTGTTCTCCCCGGTCTCCCTCCCCAGGACCCATGCGGCCTGGAGTGGGCTTTGGAGGGCTGAAGAATCAGCCTGGGAGCTTAGCAGTCTCCGTGGGCCCGAGTGGGTGGTGCAAATGCCCTCCGCTCCTCTCTTCCTCCTCTGGTCCTGGAGATTGGGTAGGGGAAACGCTGGGTGTGCTCCCCATGATCCGAGCCCCTGAGGGTCCCACCAGTCAGGGGAACCCCTCCCCACCTCAGCCACCCTTCAGGGCCGCCGGTCCTATCCAGCCTCCACTTCTCCTCCCCCCCTCAGTCCCCCCACGTCCTACCAGTTCACTTGGGGCTTATTCCCATCTCCTTGGGCATCGGGGTCCCCCACCAGCATCCGGCAGGCACCCTAGTTGTGGGGAGACGCAAACTCTGCGTCTTCCCACACCGCCATCTTCCTGATGCTTCCTAATTTTTATCTTATTATGGAGTATAGTTGATTAACATTGTTGTGTTAGTTTCAGGTGTACAGCAAAGTGATTCTGTTATACATATACAAGTATCTTTTCCTTTTCAAATTCTGTTCCCATTTAGGTTATTACAGAATATTGAGCAGAGTTCCCTGTGCTATACATTGGGTCCTTGTTGGATATCTGTTTTAAATATAGCAGTATGTACATGTCAATCCCAAACTCCCAATCCGTCCCTTCCCCCCACTGCCAGTCCCCTGGTAACCATAAGTTCATTCTCTAAGTCTGTGAGTCTGTTTCTGTTTTGTAAATAAGTTAATTTGTATCTTTTTTTTTTTTTCAGATTCTGCATATAAGCAATATCATATGGTATTTGGCTTTCTCTGTCTAACTTACTTCACTTAGTATGATAATCTCCAGGTCCATCCATGTTGCTGCAAATGGCACTATTTCATTCTTTTTAATGGCTGAGTAATATTCCATTGTATATATGTACCACATTTTCTTTATTCATTCTTCTCTCAATGGACATTTAAGTTGCTTCCATGTCTTGGCTATTGTAAACAGTGCTGCAGTGAACATTGGGGTGCATGTGTCCTTTCGAACCATGTTTTTCTCCAGATACATGCCCAGGAGTGGGATTGCTGGATCATATGGTAGCTCTATTTTTAGTTTTTTAAGGAATCTCCATACTGTTCTCCATAGTGGCTGTTACCAATTTGCATCCCCACCAGCAGTGTAGTGGGTTCCTTTTTGTCCACACCCTCTCCAGCATTTATTGTTAGTAGATTTTTTGTTAATGGCCATTCTGATTGGTGTGAGGTGAATCTCATTGTAGTATTGATTTGCGTTTCTCTAATAATCAGAGATGTTGAACATCTTTTCATGTGCCTCTTGGCCATCTGTATGTCTTCTTTGGAGAAATGTCTGTTTAGGTCTTTTGCCCATTTTTGGATTAGGTTGTTTGTTTTTTTAATATTGAGTTTCATGAGCTGTTTGTAAATTTTGGAGATTAATCCCTTGTTGGTCACATCGTTTGCAAATATTTTCTCCCATTCTGTGGGTTGTCTTTTTGTTTTGTTTATGGTTTCCTTTGCTGTGCAAAAGCTTTTGAATTTAATTAGGTCTCATTTGTTTATTTTTGTTTTTATTTCCATTACTTTAGGAGAGGATCAGAAAAGATCTTGCTGTGATTTATGTCAGAGAGTGTTCTGCCTATGTTTTCCTCTAAGAGTTTATAGTATCTGGTCTTACATTTAGGTCTTTAATACATTTTGAGTTTATTTTTGTGTATGGTGTTAAAGAATGTTCTAACTTCATTTTTTTACATGTAGCTGCACTGGGACTATTCCTAAGGAGTGGCTCCTCTGCACATAGTGGAAGCTGTTGGGGAAGGCCAGGAGAAGCTGCGGCAGGGAGTACATGCGGCCGTGCATATGTACTTCGGCTGAGTGGAGACAGAGAGTGGTTGGTGTACAGAAAATTAGGTGACAGGTTAAGAGTACATGAGGGCAGCAGGTGCTAGAGGGACAGATCCGTGGAGAAATGAACATAGAGGTTGATGCAGTTACCAGGCAGGAGAGCCCCAGATGCCAAGTTATGAGGTTAGGATGACAGTTTGGAGCCCCAGAGCTGAGTAGGTGGGAGAGCATTGGCGTTCCGAGTTTGGAGGTGGGAACACTGGCCTCTGGCTGGCCTCTGGCTGGGGTGCTGAATGCTCTTGTCCATAGAGCAAACCTTCCACGGGGCTCAGAGTCACAGACCCTGGCAGGTCCATCTCTTCCCTGCAGCTCAGACTGCGCCCCTCTGGCCCTCGCTCAAGGCTTCAGCAGGAACCTGTTGTTTCAGGAGCCAGTGACCTTTGAGGATGTGGCCGTGTACTTTACCCAGAACCAGTGGGCCAGCCTGGAGCCTGTGCAGAAGGCCCTGTACAGGGAGGTGATGCTGGAGAATTATGCAAATGTGGCTTCCCTGGGTAAGGTCTCTCTCAGTGGCCCTCTGTGATAGTTTCACGTCTCTCAGATGTCTTGGGGATTCTAGTAGTCCTTAGGTTTGATGGCTCCAGAGGGGAGTTCTGCACTCATCAGCCTTTGGAGATGCTGGGTGGGGAAATCCCAGGTTCCCTTTGGCTTTGAAATTGGACTTCATTACTTCCCAGGGAAGAGCGTGGTTCTGGACCCTGAGGGAGAGGATTCTCCCGGGTACCCCTGGGAGACCTCTGTTCCTCCGTCCTTCCAGTGTTGTGGGATGTGGGCCCTCTCCTGGGTGGAGGAGCCTCCCAGGATATCAGTACATACATCCTTCCTGAAAGGATTTCATTTCTTCTGAGTCATGGTGAGCTTGCACTTTCTCCCTGAGGAGAATCACTATCTCCCTGGCCATACCTTGGAGCGCAGTTTGGACCCCTTCCTCAGAACCTCTGGTGGCTCATTGGTCCCCTGGGCAGTCCACTTCTCCCCTCCCCAACTAGGCCACAGTGGGGTGGGCAGAGATCTCAGGAACAGCTCTGGATGTCTCCCCTCAACCTGTCTCTCTCTCTTTCTTGCTGGAGAAGCACTTCCATTCCCCACACCTGTTCTGATCTCCCAGCTGGAGAGAGGGGAAGCACCATGGGGCCCAGATCCCTGGGAAGCAGAGATTTTGAGAGGCATCTGTCCAGGTGAGTAAGAGGACCTAGTGCTTTCTGGTTTTGCCTTCCTGGTTTACTAGAAATATTTGTCCTGCACAGAGAACAAAGCTCCCTGTAGTTTTTATAAGGTAGTACTCAGTACACTCTCTGACCTCTGTTGAGTTCCCGCACTGAGCCCGGAAGGACCAGTCCCTAGGAGTGCATAGCTGCACGCTGTCCACATCCACATGGCTATCCTCCCACGGAAAAGCTGTGACCCACTACCTCTGAAACCACCTCTTTTCTCACTTACCAGGGAAAATATTTAATTTTATGCCAATTTTCGTGGCAAAGAAGTAGGGTTTCAGCCATACTTTAAGGAAAATATCATTCTGTGGGTCAAACTGATTTATCTGTGCCATAGCTATGATTTTATTTGCCTCTTTAGTGTTTAAATCATGTTTAGTATTTTAAAGTTCCTGATGTCATAATCTTGAGGTTTACAATGTATTTGTTTTCTATAGGGCTATAGAGGAAAGGGCAAGAATATTCCCCCAATACCACACCCAACACACCCACCCACCCTAAAATTTCCCACAGACTGCTTACCAGTCCCGGGAACTTTTGTTTACTTGGGTTTTCTTTCTTCTAGGAAGAAAGTTTCCAGGCCTCTTTTCTCACACATACTGTGACGTTGTAAATAGTGGTTCCTTTAGCAGTAATACCACAGTGGCCTACAGCTCTCCGATCAACTTGTGTTCTGGCTGACTTTCTGAAAGAACTAATGTTTTATCCCAGAATATTATGCGGATTTTTTTTTTTTTTTGGCCGTGCTGTGCGGCTTGTGGGATCTTAGTTCCCCACCAGGGATTGAACCTGGGCCCTCAGCAGTGAGAACACGGAGTCCTAACCACTGGACCACCTATGTGGGATATTTAAAAGTAGAATTATCAGGCCATTATTTAGAATTCGGAATAGGGGGTAGTTTCCTGGCTTCCAGGTGGGGCATTGGGATCCATTGTGTCTCTGTGTGTGTTACCGCGCTGCTCAGCCGTTCATCTCACGGGTGTCTTTTCCCTTCTTTGAGGTCTCCCTCTCTCTCTTTTAAAACCTGTTTCCATTTCTTGCTGATTCCTCTCACCTCTCCCACTCTTTTTTCTTCTTTTTTTCCCCTCCTGCCTCTTTTCCTTACCCCCCTCCCCTTTTTTAACCGGGTGTGCCGCATCGCTTGCGGGACCTTAGTTCCCCAACCAGGGATTGAACCTGAGCTCCCTGCAGTGGAAGCATGGAGTCCTAACCACTGGACCGCCAGGGAAGTCCCCTTCCCATTCTCATTCTGCACATTTCACCTGCCCTGGTTCATTCCCCAGCCCTTCCTTATAAGAGGCACTTCCTGGACTGTTTCCAGTGTCGTCACTTCTCCAGTTATACGTTATTGTTTTTCTTTTTCTCTCTCATCCTCCTTTATGGATGCTTGTAGCCATCTTATGGGTATATTTTTAAAAAATCACTTCCTACGAGAGAAAATCAGGACCACTGGATCCTGTTTCCCTTCCAGTTCAGTAACGAGGAACACTTGTGGTTTCTTTGGTCAGGTGGTGAGTCCTGGACTAAGACAGAAGAGCCAGTGGTAAAGCAGGAAGCCCCTGAAGAAACAGAGGTGCACAGCATGCCAGTGGGAGGGCTTTTCAGAAACGTGTCTCAGCACTTTGATTTTAAAAGCAAGGCACCATGGCAGACTTTCAGTCTGAATCCCAATCTAATACTTCGAGGTGGAATGAAGTTCTACGAGTGTAAAGAATGTGGGAAGATCTTCAGATATAACTCAAAGCTCATTCGGCATCAGATGAGCCACACTGGGGAGAAGCCCTTCAAATGTAAGGAATGTGGCAAAGCTTTCAAGTCCAGCTATGACTGTATCGTACACGAGAAAAATCACATCGGCGCAGGACCCTACGAATGTAAGGAGTGTGGCAAAGGTCTGAGCTCCAACACAGCCTTGACCCAGCATCAGAGGATCCACACGGGCGAGAAGCCCTATGAGTGTAAGGAGTGCGGCAAGGCCTTCCGTCGGAGCGCAGCCTACCTTCAGCATCACAGGCTACACACTGGGGAGAAACTCTATAAATGTAAGGAATGTTGGAAAGCTTTTGGGTGTAGGTCACTTTTTATCGCCCACCAGAGAATTCACACTGGGGAGAAACCCTACCAGTGTAAGGAGTGTGGCAAGGCGTTCACCCAGAAGATTGCTTCCATTCAGCATCAGAGAGTTCACACTGGAGAGAAGCCTTATGAGTGTCAGGCATGTGGGAAAGCCTTCAAGTGGTACGGCAGCTTTGTTCAGCATCAGAAATTGCACCCCGTGGAGAAGAAGCCTGGCAAGGCCCTCGGGCCGTCCCTGCTGTGTCCCCAGGGCCCCTCTTCAGCCTTAGCTCCCATGCCTTTCCAGGGCCCCTGCTCTGCTCCGGCTGTGGCCATGCCTTCACTGGCCTTGCCACACGCCGTCCTCATCCCTGCCTCCGGGCCCGTGTTCATGCTGCTGCCCGCCTCTGGAGTCCCTTCTTCTCCTGTCCAAATAGTACGAGTCTTCCAGGGTCTTCCTCCCACCGTGAAGCCTTCCCCAGTTATTCTGACCCCTTCTCCTCACCCATCGTGAGCTCTGTCTTGGCACTTCTCTGGCTGTTACACACAGCAGATCTCCAACCTAATTTAAGCTTGATTTGTGGCTTTTACACCGTACATGTGTTACAGCTGTTTCGGCATAAACACCATTGTAATCGAGATATATTTAAAGACTGTGTTTGTATAATATATTCTGTTTTTTTCTGGGTAGAAAATGGAAATACTTGACCTTCATATTGGTCCCTTTCAGGCTTGAACAGTAACGGCCGTGTCTGCATTGTGGGGCTGCTGGTGGTCGAAGTGCTAATAGGACGCTTTGGTGAATTAGGGACGTTTGAGAGAGAGGACATCCCCGCATTAGGTCCCTGTGATTAGAGAGGAGCAGCCTGGGAGAAACAGAGGAGGCATTTAAGACCTGTCAGAGTTGAGAATTGGAATGAGCTTCCAACCATAGCCTTTAGAAATGAATGCAGATTGTTCAGTGGGTGAAGGTGTGGTGTATTCATGCAGTTGAAGTTGGGTTGCTATTGACACAGATCATTGAGGATCTTGTACGTCTCTGCAAAAGATCATTTGAAATAACCAGTTTAAAAACAAAAAAAAACATGCAGTGATAACAATTATTTATATGATCAATAGCAATCGTGCCTTTAAACATGAAGCTGTTTTTTTTAATCTTTAGTTTTGCTCTTGATATCTAAATGTTTCCTTGTAACTTTGGTTTCCTAAGTAAATATACACCAAGGCATTCATCTTTGCTCCATCCGTTGCATAAATTTTTCTTGGTGTGCATTCTGGTTTCCTGTTTGCAAGCACTGGTTTCTACATTGACTTTTCTCCAAATTGTAAACATGAACTTTGGCAAATTACTAAAGAAATAGGAGCAGCTGATTTGGGGGAAATCTGAATATGCCTGCAGAATTGTATTTTAGGAATAAAGAGGGCTATGTAACGGGTCAGTGGTTAAGCTTATGTGACAGGTTAGTGAAGTGGAATTTTGGATTGCTCTTGCTTTTGACCTTAGGTGAGAATCTTTTATAACTGTGCAAAGGACTGTGTGAAGTAATTCCTGGAAAAAGAACTTGAGTTATGCATTACAGGCACACCTTGTTTTATTGCACTTCATTTTATCCATTTCGCAGATACTGTTTTTTACAAATTGAAGGTTTATGACAAAACTGCATTGTTGGATAATGGTTAAGATTTTTTAGCAATAAAGTATTTTTTAATTAAGGTATGTTCTTTTTTTTAGACAATGCTATTACATACTTCATAGACTATAGTATAAACAACTTTTATATGCACTGGGAAACCAAAAAATTCGTGTGGCTTGCTTTCTTGCTATATTTGCTTTATTGTGGTGGTCTGGAACTGAACCAGAAGTACCTCTGAGGTCTGCCTGTATTAGCACTAATATAAAGTAAATCCTTAAATGTTGATGGAAGGGGCCATACATTTTTTTAAAGTTGCTTTTGCTGTCTACATGTGTCTCCATTGCAGTTAACAGAAAAACCTTTACATTATTGGTTCTTAAACTTTACCATGTGTCTGAATAAGCTGGTGTAAAAAGAGTAATTTTCTGGCCTAACTCTCGGAGATTCTGATTTTGGATATCCATGGTGATACCCAGACCTTTAGTGTGGACCACACTTTGAGAGAGGTGCCTTGAGCAGCAAATGCCTGGGGGGTGTACCTTGATGAAGAGCTTGCCCATTTCACAGTGATCTTCAGGAGAGAAACCTCTAAAAGTAGTTTGGGTGGTATCAGTTTAGAAGAAGAGAGAAAAGTAAGTGAAATTTGGTCTGTAGGGAAAAAAAGAAAGGGGCAAAGAGAACTGATGCAGCTTACGAAGAGTTCTTGAGGTCTCCACTGCCAGAAGGTTCGTGGGGGTTGACATTGGTTACCTTTTGCTGTTTTTGTGGTTTATTTGCATGTTGGATGAAAGAATGAGGAAAATTTTTTTCTTATATAAAGTTAGTACACTTCAGAATAGCTCTTGGGTTAAAGAGAGCGCAAAGTGAAAGCTGCAGATGATTTAGAACTGAACAGCAGTAAGAATAGATCATAGCAGGGTCTAGGGGATGTGGCGAAAGGTGGTACTTGGAGCAATGTTTACAGTCTTGGATGCATTCTTTAGAAAATGAGTTTGAAGGCTTGCAATTCAGAAGGTTGGGGTGGGGGGTGGGATGGCGGTGGGAAACAAAAAAATTAACCAAAAACTAAAAACCAAACAAACAGACCACCAGCCCCCTTCCCAATAAACTTAGAAATAAGATACACAACAGAGTTTGGTGTTTGTTTGTTTATTTATTTATTTTATTTATTTTTGGCTGCATCGGGCCTTAGTTGTGGCGCACGGGATCTTCATTGAGGCAGGCGGGATCTTTTTTTGTGGCACGGGCTTCTCTCTAGTTGTGGCATGTGGGTTTTCTCTTCTCTAGTTGTGGTGTGCAGGCTCCAGGGCGCGTGAGCTCTGTATTTGTGGCGCGCAGGGTCCAGAGCACGTGGGCTCTGTAGTTTGCGGCACACAGGCTCTCTAGTTGAGGCACACGAGCTCAATAGTTGTGGCGCATGGACTTAGTTGCCCCGCGGCATGTGGGATCTTAGTTCCCTGACCAGGGATTGAACCTGCATCCCCTGCATTGAAAGGTGGATTCTTTCCCACTGGACCACCAGGGAAGTCCCCAGGGTTTGGTAAAGATGGCAGTTGAACATGTTAGCATTTACACCCCCCTGAAACTCCACTAAGATAGTAAAGAGATTAAAAATTAAAAAGCATAAACTCAGAAGGACAATGAAAATAAGCTGATGACAACATTTTGGAAGCTCAAAATCAGGTGAAAGAGTTGTGACTTTTGGCAGAGCTGAGAAAGGTAAATCCTAAGCCACATTGCAGGAAGCTGAGCAGCACCCCCATGTGGCAGAATTCCCAGAAAGGCTTAGGAACTGAAGATTCAGAAACCTCTGGAAGAAGGGGATGCTGGTGGGGTGAAGAACAGGAAAATTGGCTAAAAGTCTTTAAGAAGCACTTAGATTCCCGGTCACTTCCCCACCCCTCTCTTCTCTGGAGCAGTGTAGCAGGAATTTTGAATGTTGGGGAACCACACTGAATGTTAGGTCCTTCTCTGTCACCCCCTCACCTTCTACTCCTGGTTCTATCCAGAACCTGCTAATAGACTTGTGCACCTTCTAGGCTGGAAATCAGAACTTTCTTTGGGAGATGTGATCAAGTCAAGTGAAGAGACCAGTGATTCCTCAGTAAAATAGCTTCACACAGAAGTGCCAACTGTGCACGCAGAACTTCTCACCAGCTTTTTGATGCTCCATTTTTAAATATAAAATAAAAAGCCAAGGATGTGCAAAAGGCTGAAGCAGGGGGGGAAAAAAAGCCCAATTGAAACAGACTATGCAGGAAGAAGAAAATTTAGCATCCTAAGGTTACAGAAGATGTTTGCAACTAACCCTGAGACAATAGATTGCTGTAAAAAAGGAAAATTCAGAGAACAAAAAAGAACTCTTGAAAACTGAAAGTTGATATCAGAAATGAGACACTCAGTGTCAGCATTGGAAAATAAAGTCAAGGGAATCACCCAGAAAGTATAACAAGAAGAGGTGAAAGTGGTAAAAAGAGGTCCAGGATAGGTGACCTAATAGTTAAGTAGGCAGTAAAGAGAGGAATAGAGACATGGGAGAGGAGAAAGTCATAAAAGAAATATCAGTACTTCAAGGAGATTTCCCAGAATTGAAGTCTAGGGCTTTGTGCCTTCATCAGCCCATATTAAGAGGAGGCCCCAAGTATTGGAGTAAGACTACCCTGTCCTCAGGCCTCAGGCGGCAGGAATGAAGTGAGAGCCTCTCTCCCTAGGGGTCCAGACCCCCCCACCATCCTGCAGTCTCAGCCTTCCCATTGTTAACAGTCCTGAGACTGTCAGAGCATTCTCAGCACGTACTATGTGTTTGTCTCAGTCGCCACAAGGAACCCGGAACTCCAGGGTAACCTCCACCTCCTGCAAATGTAATCCTCTACATCTCTGCAATTCCCCTTTTTGTCTTCGTGTGTTACCTTTCTCCAACTCCTGAAAACTTCACTCCACTCTCTGAAGCTGGCGGCCCATTGGTAGTGAAGGTGCCTTCGTGCTCAGCATCCCTAACATTGCCTTTACCTTCTCGCTGTAATCAAAACCTGCTCGTCCCTTGAGGGTGCTATTTCCCAGGCACCCTCTGAAATGGTGGTTATATTTCTTCCACATTCCTAATATCACATAGCTTGGGTCCTCCTCTTTCTCTGTGCCTGTTTCAGGCCATTCTTCACCTCTCCCTTTTCCCCAAAACCTCCACCTTTGAATCTTACGTCATCAGGCTGGAACCTCTGGGTCACATGCCCTCGTTCCTTGAAGGTGGTAGCTTGTGGCCTGCTGTCACTCTGTTCAACATTAATCTTTTTCTTTTTTTTGGCCTTACCATGTGGTTTGTGAGATCTTAGTTTCCCCGACCAGGGATTGAACTCAGCCCCATAGCAGTGAAAGCACGGAGTCCTATCCACTGGACCCCCAGGGAATTCCCCAGAATCCATTTTAACACGTTTAAGCAGAAAGGGATTTCCTACCTATCACTAGGTAGCTTACAGAATTTCCAAATAGGAAACAAGCTGGGATGCCACATAGACAGATGCCAAGAAAAATGACCAAGGACAGTACCAAGAGGCTCCAGTGGAAACCCAGCAGCTGCTGGTGCCTGCTACTAGACTGCCACCCCACCCCACTGAAGAGAGAGGCTAGACCTCCAGGAGGTTTGCTACGTATTCTGAGGAAAAGTAAGTACACCCACAACCATTTTGGTAGGATACTGACTGTATGGTCTCATGACCTTTATTTCCATCTTCTGAGAAGCTGTACCGGCTCAGTGGAAGTTGGTTGTATGTGCACATGTAAGTAGCAAGGGCTTCTGGGAAATAGTTTTTGGATTCTACCTGGGAAAGTGAGATTTATAATGTGGAGAAGTCCTAAAATGGGGAAAGGATTTTCAAAATATTTTGGGCAGCTATAAAATAGCAGATATTCATCACAGGCATAGAAAATGACTGAAATCTCTGAAGAATGTACTATATTCATGGGTAGAGAAGGTCAATATCAAGATTACAATTTTTGCCAAGTGAATTTATACGTTAAAAGCAGTTCCAATCAAAATTACAAGGGGGTTTGTGTGTGTGTGTGTGCGTGCACACACACGTGCAACCTTACAAATTGATTCTAAAATTTATACAGAAGAGTAAAGGACAAAGAATAGCTAAGACAATTTTGAACAAGGTGGGAGATTTTGTGCTACCAGATATTAAATATATTGATCATCAAAACAGAACAAAACAAAGCAAAAACAAAGCAAAAGCAAAATCCCCCAAAACCTAAGCTACACTGTAATATGCTTTATATGAATTAAAACAACAATATACTGTTTAGAAATAAACACATTTTAGCAAAATTATACACATTTATACAAAATACAGAATTATAGAGAAATAAAGTGTAGTGGGATCAAGCATCAGTGGCACAGGCTGAGAAAATATACTTCTATTCCTCTCCCCTCCTTCCTCCTTTATTCTCCTCTTACTGCTTCTGTCATTCTGTCCCAGATTCCAGGAACCCAGTCCCAAATGCTGCCCCCCAGTGGTCCAGCACCCCCCGCCTTTGCCCTATCTCTTCTGAAAACAATAGTAGATATTTTGTTTCTAAAATATCTTGAATTAATGATTCTCAAAGTACTTTACAAAATGTGTTCTCTTACCCTTATAAGTAGATCAGTACAAATATTTCATGGCTGTCCAGAAAGAAATTATGTGATTTGCTGTAACCTAAATACATTGTTTTAAAAGCTAGATAATATAAAAAAGAATATATTGCTTAAAGAAAACATTTTGAAACTTTTATTACATGAAGCCCAATTATAAGACTGGCTCATATATTTCTCATAAATGAATCAGTAATGAATGTTATTTCATTTCCACCAATCTACTTACTAGTTACAATAGATTTGTGGTGTTATAGGAAATTTCGGTTGGTCAGAATTTTCAATTTACCCCTTTGCCACCTTCTCAAGGACACCTTGGATTTTACTAATGATAAAAATATATACTTGCCCTGTGCTGTTTACCATGCAGTATTAAAGCAGAATGCACTGCAAGTTAGATTTTCTTTTTTTAAAATTTATTTATTTTTGGCTGTGTTGGGTCTTTGTTGCTGCGCGCAGGGTTTCTCTAGTTGCCGCGAGCGGGGGCTACTCTTCATTGTGGTGCGCAGGCTTCTCATTGCGGGGGCTTCTCTTTGCGGAGCATGGGCTCTAGGCACACGGGCTTCAGTAGTTGTGGCGCATGGGCTTAGTTGCTCCACGGCATGTGGGATCTTCCTGGACCAGGGATTAAACCCATGTCCCCTGCATTGGCAGGCGGATTTTTAACCATTGCACCACCAGGGAAGTCCCTAAGTTAGATTTTCTATCTCAGGTTTGTATAAAAAGAAACTCCAGAGATGGTAAATGATCTTGCTTAAGGGACACAGTGGCTAGAGACAGAACTGAAGCATTTCGATGCCCACTTTCAGCTCTGATTTTAACTTTCTAAGAAAAACAGTCTCAAGTATAGCAGGAGTTTTCAGTGTATCAAGTAATTACTTACATGGGGTAGATTATTTTTTTCTTGCCATTTTGCAGGCAGTCTTAGTTGCAATTTGTTCTTCAGTGACTACTAGCAAATTGGTTAATTATGGAAGGAGTGATGTCCATTAGATTGCAAAAGTGCAAATAATGAGTCTCAAATGTATAGGTAGCAGAAATGTGAAGCCAAATTGTGTCCGTTCCTGAGAAGGAGGTTCTCTTTATAGCCACTGTTGTGCTGGGCCAGGGCAGTTTTCTTGTACCTTCTTGGCTCTCTCATTTTCCATAAACAAGATGTCTGATTATTTTATAAACAGTTGAGAAGAGGTGTCTACATTATTCCCACTTTTAATCTCTTGATCATGTAAAATGGCTTTTAAAATTTTTTAAGTTTTTTTTTTTTTTCTAATTAGAAATACATGTTTTGAGCAAAAATCTTGCCTAGAAAAGTATCTAGGCCTGAATTTCACCACCTTTAATACTTTGGTGAACACACAAACACACTTAATACTTTGGTGAACACACAAACATATGCGTACACACACACAATGAGTGTGCATTCTGTAATATGCATATTCTATCATAGACTCCTTTTTTCAGTTAGCAGAATACCATGCACATGTCCTAGTCGACAAATGATCTATAATATCATGTTTAATAGCTACATAATATTGCACTGCATGGATTTCTCTTCTTCATGGAACCAGTCTCTTATTAATGAATATTTAAGATATTTCCATTTTGAATCTCTTTAAATACTTTGATGAACACCTAGTACATATATGGTTGACACAGTCATGATTTATTGTTTTTTAGCTCATGTCTACAGTTTTTTTTTTTAAATAAAAGAAATAGAACATTTCTCATAAACTAAGGGTTCCAGAAATAGAACATTTCTCATAAACTAAGGGTTCCTTTGATACCGAGTCCAAGCTCGTCCAGCTCGCTGCACAACAGGCCAATAAATCGGGAGACGAGTTGTTGGTGCAAGGAATAACAGCTTTAATGGGAAAGGTAGCAGACCGGGAAGATGGTAGACTAGTGTGACAAAGAACCATCTTCCTTCAGTCAGAATTCGGGCCCCTTTTACACAGAGGAGGGGGAGGGGGCCCCTGCGATGCCAACCAATGGCCGAGCGGGACCGCTAACGGATGCTCGCTAACGGCCCTGCACTAACAACCATGTGCCCACCCTGCCCCTATTATACCTTTTGTTCTGTTTCACACTCTTATTATTTTTACAGAGCTAATCTATAAATAGTAAATGGCACTACTTTTCACATTTGAGAAAGTTGACATCGGTGCTGTTGTCCCAGAGATGCAGGAGACAGTTATGCCGTGTGCAATCATGTACGCTAATTCTCTCTTCGTCTCTGGGGGTTATTAGTCTCTCCCATTTTTCAGCAACACTGCAACGAAGAGTAGCCCCCGCTCGCCGCAACTAGAGAAAGCCTGCGCACAGTAACAAAGACCCAACGCAGCCAAAAATAAATAAATAAAAAATAAATTTTAAAAAATATTAAATTTACTAAAGATAACAGTATTGTTATTACGTAAGAGAATATTCTAAGGAAATATACCCACTGAAGTATTTATGGGTCAAGGGCCACAATGTATGCAAATTACTCTTAAATATTTCAGAAAAAAATGATCATCTATCTATCTCTGTCCATCCATCCATCCACCCACCCACGAGAGAGAGAGAGAGAGAGAGAAGGAGGGAGAGAAAGAAAAAGCAAATACTAAAGAAAATGGAGCAAAATGTTAATAGTAGGTGAATGTGGGTAAAAGGTAACAGGTTTCATGTACTATTCTTATTCTTACAACCATTCTATAAGTTTGAAATATAAAAAAGTAATATAAATGTATTTTTGGATATTCAAGGACTAAATAATTTAACGATCACGTTACAAGAATATGTGTGCTTCAGAAAAATGAGGAAGTAATGTAGAAAAAGTACAGAAGATCTAGGAAATTGGAAATCCAGCACAGGAGAAGGAGAAAGGAAGCCCCAAGAAGGCAACAGTAACCAGTCCAGACTGGAATAGAAGGATAAAGCATTGTGGGAGAGAGAGCTGAAAAACAAACAAACAACAAACAAAAAAGGAACTGATAGGGACTTCCCTGGCAGTCTAGTGGCTAAGACTCTGTGCTTCCACTGCAGGGGGCACGGGTTCATTCCGTGGTCGTGGTCGGGGAACTAAGATCCCGCATGAGGTGTGGCGTGGCCAGGAAAAAAAAAAAGGAACTAATAGGTTACTTGAAGTGTTAGAGTGTTCAGAAAAAATATTGTTTCACAGATCTGTGGGAGAATTTGGAAAAAAATAATAAGGGGTAATACAAAACAAAGCAAATTACAAAAGAAAAAATCCAGGCAACTGTGAAGTACAGGAAAAGCAAAAAGTTGAGTAAGAAAATGTAGTCATAAATCATAAAACACACCTTGGCTTATCAAGTAACAATATTTAAAGTCATGATAAATAAACACTATATTTTTTTATAACCAAAATTTGTGCTATAATTATATTGGGAGAATGATGGAGTATAATGAGATATAAAAAATTACATCCTCAATGAACACAACAAGATAGAACTCAACAGATTCTATTTAAAATTAATAACTCTGTGAAGAGCAGTATAAACATATGTGGCAGCTACTGTTGGGTGCCTACAAAACAGCCAATCCCTTTCTTCCTTCTACCCAGATTTTGTTCAGCATTCCCTACTTCCACTGGCCACATGTAGCAGGGGACATCTCCAAGGAGTAAACGCTGCTTGGTACAAGTTGATCATGCTGGGCCCATACCCCCTTTTTTTTTTTTTTTTTTTTTTTACCAGCCAGGGCATGGCAATGTGCTGTAATTCTAGCTGATGACACGCTAGGGAGGGCTTCTCAGGGGTTTCAAGGAGTACATTTTTCACTCTTAATGAAAGAGACACATAGCAAGTGGCCTTTAGGTATTGTCACGTCTGGATGTGGTGCTCAGAGCTCCTGCAGTCATCTTGTGAGCCTGAGGGGAGCCAGACAAGATGGCAGAGGGCAGAGCCCAGGGAGTCCTAGAGGAGGGGAGCCCTGGTCACACTACACCTTATCTTTTCTTTTGAAATATCTTTTAAAGATACAATTAACATAAAATAATACACAATTAAAAAATAGAAAATTGTACTCTTCACCATCTGAATCCTTCGTCTATATATTACTGTGAACAGTTAGAGTGTACGTTATTCTGGTCTTTTCGCATATGTTTGCACGTGTGTATGTATGATTTTTTAATATACATACGTATGTATGAGTGTGTATACACGTACTCGCTCACAATTTTTTAAACCCCCAATGGAATTATACTATAGACCAGTTCTTCTCAAACTTGAACGTGTTAAGAATGATCCAGAGGACTTCGTAAACACAGATGACCTGGTGCCATCCCCAGAGATTGCCACACTGCAGGGCTTACGGCTCAGTCCTCCCAAGGACCCGTGGACAGACTCACCTGCAGTCCTGCCACCTCAGACCCTCTGAATATGCACGACTCGTGTCCCCATCCCTACCATTTCTCTTTCCAATCCTGGGGGAACAATTATCTTCATTCTAGATTTCCCTCCCAACCAGAAAAGCACAAAGCCTGCATTGCATCCTCTCCCCAGTCTAGTTAATGCCCTCAACAAATTTATACTTTTAACAGCAAATGCCTATTCTTTAGATATTGTTTTCATGCTAAACTCCGATTTGCAGTTCCTTTTTTTTCTTTCTTTCCTTTTTTTTTTTTTTTTAAGAAGAACACTTATTAATTGCCCCCATAGGGAGAGAAAAGTCCAGATTTTAGTTTGTGAGATACCTGGCTACTGTCCTGGGAGAGGAAAAACAATTGTCATCACTTCTTGATGATTGACAGCAGCAGAACAACAAAACTAAAAAAACCCCAAATCACAAGCCGCTTTCTTAATCACCCTCCCACATCCACAATATGCCAAGATGCCGCAGTAAGCTCTGATAAGTCATTGGATGAGCCTTTGCATCATGTTTTCTGCCTTGTCCTTGACTGATTTACCATGTTCTTTACAACATATATCCCCCCAGAAAGATGACATGCTCATTTTATTTGATTTTTCTACCTACCCCCAAACCTAGGTCTGTTATGGAGACACTGAGAAACAAGCTGGCAGAGACCTCCAGGGAACATCAACTGACCCGAACCTAAAATGCTAGTTGTTTCTTAGAGAGAAACCTCAACACTCTTTGATGCAGAAGAGCCCCCAGGTGGTGCTGACCTCCTTCCTGCTCCTGCTGTTGGGACTGGGGAGCAGGAGAGGAACAGCTTCCTTTTATTCCGTGTCTGCTTTAAGCAGATCCAGGGCAGGTTTATTTTCTCCTCCTTATGAGATCACAAGTAAGAGTGCTGATCCTGACTGGTGTGGGCCTGGAGGCGGCCCATCTCCAGGTGTCCCCAGCACCACCTTCTTCCTGCCTGGATTCCTGTTGTTGGTCCCAGGAGTCTAATGTGAGCTTCATCTACTGTGCCATCAAGGGCCCTACTTGTGGAGGTAAGCCACTGGCGGGATGGCCAGGCAAGGCCACCAGCCAGGATCCAGTGTCCTCATGTTCACAGCGGGCCCTTTTTGAACCCACACCTTGCTCCATTTCCCTCATCTCAAAGGAAAAGCCCCTCCAGCATCCTGGAACTCCCAGTCCCCTTGGGAGTTTGCTCAGGAAGTTGTGCCACGCAGGCCTGGGGCGCCATAACTGGGCCTGGGAAAATCACTCCTTGCCTATCTGTGTCTTAACTTATTCTTGGGCCCTGAGGCTGCTGGGTTAGTTTGTTTTGTGCTAATACAAGGGTAGTTAATTAAAAAAGACATTGTCTTGTAAAATGTCCCCCAGTCTTGATTTGTATGGTTAACTTCCTCTGGGGATTGACTTGTTCCTCTCTTCTCTATTTCCTGTATCCCGGAAGTTTGTCTAGAGGTTTGATTAGGTTCTGGCAAAAACTTGTGATGGTGATATTGTGTCTTTCATACTGCATTTCAGGAGGCACTAAATGCCAAGACTCCCTACTATTAATGACCCTAAGTTTGACCATTTGATTAAGGTGGTGACCACTAGATCTTTCCATTGTAAAAGTACCTTTCTCGTTGAAATCACTATATAATTTATGGCATGATACTTCAACATCATGCTAGTTTCTTATTCCGCAACTGCCTTTTGTATAATCGTTTTAGAATCCATTAATGATTTTTTTCCTGAATCGGTCACTGGGGATCGCAAGAGAGTACTTTTCCAGTTCTATCATTTCTTCTATGTTTATTAGCCAGTATAAGATCTTTTTAGGGAATTCCCTGGCAGTCCAGTGCTTAGGACTCCACGCTTTCACTGCCATGGCCCGGGTTCATTTCTTGGTTGGGGAACTAAGGTCCTGCAAGCCACGCAGTGTGGCCAAAAAAAAAAAAAAAAAAGAATCTTTTTATCCCCTTTTACTCTAAGTATCACTGTGGACTCATGCTTTTTTACAAAATTATCATTCAATGTATTATAATCAATTATAATTCTTCCTCTTATTATTCTTAAATTATCCCACATTTGGCCACTGGGAGCCCTTTCAATCTGGCTTTTGTGTCCTCTGGCCATGTCCTAATTAGTCTTTGATCATTTTTGTGTTTTCTGGCTGATAATTCCCATCCCCAGCCCTGAAATCAACCATTTCTCCCAGGAGCCCTGGTTTGGGGAAGATTATTTAGAAACTGAGAGCTGGGAGCTACTGTATTAGCTTGACCATGAATTGTCCAAGGCTGGGATTTGTTATATTTAGTCTAGTTCTTGGCTGTGGGGCTGTTGGACTTTTTTCTGGCTTTCCAACTCACTCTTCACATGGAAACCCAAACTGAATGATAAGTAGATCTCTGTGAACCTGGTGCTGAAAGATGGTGATCAGGAGGCATCAATTGTTGGTTCTCATTTGAACTTGCAGCCATTGTGGTGGTTTTTTGTTTTGTTTTGTTTTGTTTTTAGTATAAGAAAAGTAAATAATCCATGATTGGCTGACATGTCTAACTCATACAGCTATCGCATTCCAAATAACTGACAGAGTGCCTGACATGCTGAAGGCTTTCAATAAGTGCTTTTTTTTTTTAGATAAAGAATTTTTTAAAAAAATTAATTAATTAATTTATTTTTGGCTGCGTTGGGTCTTCATTGCTGCGCGCGGGCTTTCTCTAGTTGCGGCGAGCGGGCTTCTCATTGCGGTGGTTTCTCTTGTTGCACAGCACGGGCTCTAGGCGCGCAGGCTTCAGTAGTTGTGGCATGAGGGCTCAGTAGTTGTGGCGCACGGGCTTAGTTGCTCCGCGGTATGTGGGATCTTCCCGGACCAGGGATCGAACCCGTGTCCCCTGCATTGGCAGGCGTATTCTTAACCACTGCGCCACCAGGGAAGTCCCTTGATAAGTGCTTTATGAAGAAATAAATTACTAAAGCATAGTTATTACCCTCATCCTAATTCAAGCTGTAACTTAATGTCACCAGAAGACTAAGCAGTAGATATATAGAGATTCATGAGCTATAAATTGTAAAACAGCCCTCACTACATATTAAAATACAAATAATATCTACAGATCCTAGTCTGTTTATAAATTGAACAAACTGCTCCCACAATGATAGGATTAGTACAAGGACATGCAGAAAAGATTATCTTAAAACATTAAGCCGGGACTTCCCTGGTGGCGCAGTCGTTAAGAATCCGCCTGCCAATGCAGGGGACATGGGTTCGAGCCCTGGTCCAGGAAGATCCCACATGCTGCGGAGGAACTAAGCCCGTGCACCACAACTACTGAGCCTGCACACCACAACTACTGAAGCCCACGTGCCCAGAGCCTGTGCTCTGCACCAAGAGAAGCCACAGCAATGAGAAGCCCGCACACCGCAACGAAGAGTAGCCTCTGCTCACCGCAATTAGAGAGCCCGCGTGCAGCAATGAAGACCCAACGCAGCCAAAAAAAAAGCAAACGTATATTAGTAGATGAGTGCTTGTTATTAGCAAAAGGGAAATGAACAACGTGAGAAGCAGCACGTTTAATCTTTCCTTACTGATGAGGAAGGGAGCAAAATTTGGCATTGTTTACAACTTTATTTTACTTGTGCCTAGATTTTAAGCATGTGACATTTCTAAGAAAAAAGTGGTACTGTTATGTGAGAGAGCACATTAGCCATGGAAACAAAGGGAAGAAAACGAAGGTGATCTGAGTCATTTTAGGTCCTCTAGCTGGACACGCATAGACCCCAAAACCAGTTCAATTTGTTCCTATTGGGATCAACTGAGAATTCTTCTGACTTTTTCTGGTATGAGAGTGATCTAGAGAGGGGATGAGCCTTGTTCAGATCTCCACCCTCATTTTTACCCCATTTGAAAAAAGATTCGCACAGATTCACCAATTATGTATTAACAGTTTCCATATTTGGTTTATCATCCTCTCTCTCCATATGTATATATATGTGTGTGTATGTGTGTGTATGTGTGTGTATATACATACATGTGTACACACACTTTTTTTTCTGAACCATTTGTGAGTAAATTGAAGGCCTCCTGTCCCTTCACCCTTAAATACTTCCATGGGAATATCCAAGAGCAAGAATATTTTCTTATGTAACCTCAACATAGTTGTCAAATTCAGGAAATTTAACATTGATCCAATACTATTTTCTAATTTATGGTCTACATTCCAATATCGCCAATTATCCCATTAATGTTGTTTATAGCTATTTTTATTCTAACCCAGGATCACTCATTGCATTTAGTTTTCATGTCTCTCTGGGGTCCTTTAATTTGGAACACTTCCTCAGCCTTTTTTTGTCTTTCATGACTTTGACATTATATAACTTGGGTTTCTATGATGTTTCCTCGTTACTAGATTCAGATTATGCATTTTGACCAAGAATATCCCAGAAGTGATATTGTGTCCTTCTCAGTGTATCTTATGAGGCATACATTGTGGGTTGATTTCATTATTGATGCTATGAATGTCGATCATTTGGTTAAGGTGGTGTCCATCAGATTTTTCCACCATTAAATTCCTGTTTTTCCTTTTGTAGTTAATAAGTACTTTTGTGGGATATGTTTGGGTTTATGTAAATATCCTGTTCCCTTCTTGCCTGAATCGTCTCCCTAATTTTTAATCTCTCTCTCTATGTATAATCTGTGGAGCACAAGACAGAATGTGAATCAAGTTTTATAATTCTACTGAATTATCCTCAGCAGGTGAAATGGCTGCAGAATGCCAGCAAACTTCAGTAGACTGAGTTAATTCAGTAGACTGACAAAAACGCCAATCAGGTGAAAGCTGCCAGATATTTTTTTTTTTAATAAATTTATTTATTTATTTACTTATTTTTGGCTGTGTTGGCTCTTCGTTGCTGCGCGTGGGCTTTCTTTAGTTGTGGCGAACGGGGGCTACTCTTCGTTGTGGTGCGCAGGCTTCTCATTGTGGTGGCTTCTCTTGTTGCGGAGCACGGGCTCTAGGCACGCGGGCTTCAGTAGTTGTGGCACATGGCTCAGTAGTTGTGGCTCGCGGGCTCTAGAGCACAGGATCAGTAGTTGTGGAGCACAGGCTCTGTTGCTCCACAGCATGTGGGATCTTCCTGGACCAGGGCTCGAACCCGTGTCCCCTGCATTAGCAGGTGGATTCTCAACCATGGCGCCACCAGGGAAGTCCCAACTGCCAGATATTTTAAAACTATAAACAACACCAGGGGAAGAAGGAATAAATTCAGACTGAGACTAGAGCTTCTAAGTCTTCAGGTCACAATTGTCCTGCTACTCAGAGCCAGGCTGACCTTGACTAAGGTGACCCTCTAGGTGATCCAACATTATTCTTAGGACTGGGAAGATCCTCCTTCTCTCTGTTGAGTTACTGAATGTTTATTTTCAAAATGTGCTTAGCTTCCAAGGCTCAAGTTCTTTCCTGGGGAACAGCTTCACTTCTTCATGAAGAACCCTTAGACTTGTGAGGGGTGTGTGTGGGTCACCTCCACCCTAATGCCCTCCAGTGCCTGGCAGTGAAGGGCAGAGAGGTCCCTGGCTTCACCTAGACAGCTGGGTTTGGGCTTTCTCTGGCTCACTGCATATGGTGCATTTTGGCCTCTCAAATGAGAACATTCATTTTATATTCATTGATCCTGTGTGGTATGGATCATTGACATACCTCATAAGAAAAAGTGGTAATTCAGAATGAAGATCCCTAATTGGGTGATTTGTTAGTGACAAACTCCTCCTGGGTTTTTCTAAGTTTCTCTGGCTCCAGGACAGAATTATTCTCATAGCTAAATAACAGTACAGTTATTTTCATTCATTTCTTCACTGGCAAGGAAAATTAATGCCTATGGGCTTGCACAGAGATTTATGTACAAAGAGAATGTCCATAGCATTAGTCATGAAGAAAACCGATGGCCAGAGTAAGTGTTCTTTAAGCTAAAAAATAACTATTATGATAACAAGAGACTAAAACCTACTTTTATTGACATATAATTAGTATATAATGAGAAGCACATATCTTGAGCATTTGATGTTTTGACAATTATCTACACCTGTGTACCATCAGCAAGACAAGATGTAGAACATTTCAATCATCCCAGAAAGTTCCCTCCTGTCCCCTTCCAGTCAATACCCACCACCCAGAAGTAGGTACTATTCTGATTTCTATCACTATCACTCCCTGCAAGGCATTCTAACCACTATTCTAACTTGTTTCTCAAAAGGTTGGTTTTGCCTGTTTTTGATCTTCATCTAAAGGTAATCATACTCTTTTGGGGTGTAGTTTCTCGACTCAACATTGTCTGTGAAATTCATCCATTTGTTTGTTTTTAAAAATTGCTATGTAATATTATCCAATATTATTTTGAAGCAAATTCCAAATATATCATTCCATTAATAAATATTTCAGTAGGGAACTCTAAAAAATAAGTAGTTTAAAAAGACCCTATATTATCACTTCTAAAAGAAATCAGCACAAATGCTCTGACATACTTCTGATCCTCTGTCTTGGGGGGCATATTGGGGGTTGTGGTTCAGGTTGGGTCAGGAACACAGGGGGTTGGGGGCTTGCCCAAGGCAGAGGGGTACAGAGTGGAAGGAAAGCATTTATGAACCCTTAGTGAGGTGCTGGGGAAGAAAAGGCACAACGAATGAGGTAGGGAGGGTGACATCATCCCGTGGTCCAAGTTGGGTCATGAACGCCAGGGGCTTGGGGCTTGCTAAATGTACATGGAATAAATGAGTGACAACATCAGTGACCTGGGATGGCAAAAATGCCCTGTTTTCTACTCCTGCCTTTTATTCTTGGGCTTCCAGCTGCTGAACCGTATACATTAAGAAGCATTTATTCTCCTTATGTGTGTTTATTATGCTTAAAGATTCAACGAGCCTGCCTTAGGACACACGGTATCTCTCAACCCCAAATACCTTTTCTTCTCTTTGTTTAAAATGGGTCTTTAGGACTTCCCTGGTGGCGCAGTGTTTAAGAATCCGCCTGCCAATGCAGGGGACACGGGTTCGATCCCTGGCCCAGGGAGATCCTACATGCCGTCAAGCAACAAAGCTTGTGCGCCCCAACTACTAAGCCCGTGAGCTGCAACTACAGAAGCCCACGTGCTCTAGAGCCCGCGAGCCACAACTACTGAGCCCACGACCCCTGCACCTAGAGCCCGTGCTCCGCAACAAGAGAAGCCACCGCAGTGAGAAGCCCGTGCCCCACAACACAGAGTAGCCCCTGCTCGCCGCAACTAGAGAAAGCCTGCGCGTAGCAACGAAGACCCAACGCAGCCAAAATTAAAAAATAAAATTAAAAAGAAATAAATAAAATGGGTCTTTATTCACATACCCACCCCTCTTTTTGTGGGGATTTAATTTTGGCTGGAAGAGATTGGTCCCGTTCCCAGGTTATCGTGAATCTGCCTGCATACTCTCTTCTCTTGTTCATTAAGAAACATGCTTTCTCATTTTCTACTCCAAAAATGGTGTGTATCGGCCCAATCCAACATGCAAATCAGTGACAGCACATTTCATGTTCTTGGTCTGTTTCCCTGTGCCTGCCTCTCTCTCTCTCTCTCTGCAGCCCTCCTGCTGTTTTCCTGCCTGTGTGTTCTTTTATTCTGTTGATAGCTTTCATTTTGGTCTCCCCTTCGCATCTGGCCCTTCAAGCTGGGCTGCGGTTCTGCACTGCGGTTGGGCTGTTCAGCGATTGGACTCTTTCCGGCCCCCGCCAAATGCCGTCTCTTTCTGTAGCAGGAAGATGAGCTTAGGATGTCTTTCTTATGGTGCCTTGAATGATGTATTTTGCTTTGGGTGCAAAAAGCCCAACTTGAAATGGCATGATTTTTGTTGTTGTTATTTGAGATCTATAGATGAAAAGACAGGATTCCTGTCTTCAGGAAACACAATATAACAAAAATATCAACATATAATTATATGTAAAATATATAATGGGGAGTAGAGGACATGAGGTATGTGGTATACTTAGAAAAATGAGTAATTCAGG
Source organism: Eubalaena glacialis (assembly GCF_028564815.1). Lineage (NCBI taxonomy): Eukaryota > Metazoa > Chordata > Mammalia > Artiodactyla > Balaenidae > Eubalaena > Eubalaena glacialis. Next base: position 68,372,633 of record NC_083722.1, on the reverse strand, counting down.
GTACTCATTGCTGGGTGAGGTAACATGCATCACTATGCTCTAAGGTAGGTATTTTTAAATTTCCTCTAAAGATAAGGATTCTGTTTACAGACTGGGGTGGAGATGGGGTACAATGTGCTGCAGTAACAAGTAGCCCACCCTATTTCAATGGCTTAAGACAATAAAGGTTTATTTCTTGCTCATATTCAAGTCCATGGTGGGTTGCTCTGAGACCCTCTTCTGCATCATTGTTTTCATGATAGAACTCTGGTGACAGAGTATCCACCACCTGGAATGTTGCTGATCACTGTATCAAAAGGAAAGAAAAGCACAGAAAAGCTTTCACAAGCTCTTGAAGCTTCACCTACATGTAAATGTACTCGATTCTGCTCTTTTTATTGGCCAAAAGAATGATTCCAACAGGGCAGGAATATATAATCTTATCATCCAGAAGTTAAGTAATTTATCCAGAAGGGCAGAATCTGGACTTAAACCAGATCTTATGATTCTAATGCTTTCTCTCCTACACCATAGCTGTCCCAAATGATCCTTGACATAGTATCATTTCATTTACTTATTCTTTCCATAGTTTTTTGTTCTATTTCTAAGGCTGAAATATTCCCTTATTTGTATTTCATCAGTATGGGCCAGATACCTCATGTACAAAGAATTTATTTATTTAGCATGCCTGTTTACTTTATTTACATACAGTTGTGTATTTTCCATTTCTTCCTTTTCAGTTCAGAAAGCTCTGTTGGTAACGAATTTTCACTGAAGTGGTACAAGATTGGAAAATAAAATATGCTTCAACACATTTTCTAAAATAATCAACACAAACACAAAGTGAGACTCAAACAATTATTACCTTCAAAATTAGCCCCAGATTATTAAAATGCAATTATAATTGGAAAAGTAACACAGCAGGGGGGGGGACACTTTTTTTTTTTTTTTCTTATTTTCACAATAAATTTTCTCAGTGTATAGGGGACACCACCTCCACACTCTCCTGATATCTGAACAATACCCAGGACTCAAGGATAAAATAGTTTGTTTCTTCCTCTATTGATTTCAAAGAAACCAGTCAGATACCAATCAGATACGATCAAATATGGCCTGCAGGTGTGTTTTATGTGACTCACGGTGTTTACAATTAAAAATAATTAGCTGCCAATAGTTAAAAATCTGACGTGCAAGTTTGGATTTGCAGCTTCTCTTGGAAAACTGGAAGAGCTGGCAACTCTGGGCCCCATTCCGCTGTGGCAGCACCGCTACTTTAGGAAGGCCACATGCCCTGCTATTAGATCCCACCTCCCCTCCCCTCCCCTCCCCTCCCCTCAGCCTCGTCACTCATTTGAGATTCCCAAGTGAAGTCAAAGAGGAACTGGGGCCTTTCTCAATATCCTTCCCTCCCTGATTCTCTGCAGCCTTCCCAGCCCCAGCTGTCAGAAGCCTCTTGATGCCCTGAGCTACTCTGTAGGGGAGCCTTCCTAAAAGCTGCCTGCAGGGCCAAGAGCCAGATGCCGTAGCAGCAGGTACCAGTGGGCTCAGCCCCAAGTGGTGTACACATTCCCTTGGCTCTTGTCATGGACTTCAGGCGATGCCTGTTTCCTCCTGACTCGGGGCCCTGGCTTGCCTTTCTGCTTCCCCTCTTTTTACAGGGACAATGCACCCCTTGTTTGGTTCCATGAGGTGCACAGACTCTCAGAGCTGGCTGTAACCTTCCCTGAGCTCACAGCCTGGCCACTTACTCTGGCTCTGTCTACCCCTTGGGCTCCCAAGTGGGCGTGGCACTGCTTAAAATTGTCATTGGCATAAACTTTGTTATTTATTTGCATAGAAAATGTCTGTAATGGGGTATTTGCCTCAGAAACCTGGTTGAATAACTGACCAATGGGACAGAATAAAGTCCAGAAACTGATGCACGCATATACAGTCACCTGATTTATGACAAAGTTGACCCTGCCATGTAGTGGGGACAAGATGGTCTTTTTTAATAAAAGTATTGGGTCAACCACATATCTATATAGGAAAAAGTCTATCTTTACCTCTACCTCACATATACATAAAAATGCAGGTGGATTTCAGATCTAAAACAGAAAGACCTCTGGAAGATTACAGAGAACATCCTCATGACCCATTTGTTTATTTCGTTCAGTTTTTTCAGTCTTTCAACACAAACCGGGATTGAGAGCCTACTGTATACTGGACTCTGTGCTGGGCAGCAAGGACACAAGAGTAAAGAAGACAGTCCCCTCCCTGAAAGAGCATGCCGTTTAGTCAAGTGAAGAGAAAAGGAACAGATGACGACAACAAAGTGTGACGAGAGCCATAGCAGTGTGCTGTGCGAGCTAGAGACGGAGGTACTCAGTTCAGGGGAGGGAGGAGGGAGGGCTTACTGGAGGAGGTGATGGGTGTATGAGGGAAGGATTAGCTAAGAGGAGTGGGGCAAAGAGCATGCCAGGCTGAGAAATCAGCATCTACAAAGGCAAGGAAAAAAAGGCCATAAGGATTGCCACCTATTTCTTTAAAACATGTAGAAATTCACTTGGCTTGTTTGTTGGATTCTTGCAGAGAAATATCATATGTTTGTTCAGCACATTCACCATGACTTGATGTGATATTGAGGCTGAGTCTTATCCTAGTTACACAGAAGGGGACGGGTGGATTTGGAGCACTTGGATAACTTATCGAGTCCACCTAGCTCTCAGGTGAAGACAGTGAAATTAGAACTCAGGTCTTTGGATGCTTACCTTTATATACTTTCTACTATGTCAGGTGGCTGCCACTTCAGCTCTGGCCAAGTCTTTGGGACATCACAGAGCTCTGTGGGCTTTGAGAGCAAGAGGGAGGATGAGCAGTCTTGGGCAGGGTTTATAATTAGCCAGTTAGTGCCTTCAGGCTTCCCGGCATGGTTAAAGCTAAGGGGTTGGCACAGGGCCTCAGGGGTGCTGAGTTCAAAGTGTCCACTTCACACTCAATGACTCAGTGTAGGCAAATGGCTCTGGAAGAAAATGCACACTTGGACGCCATGCCCAACACCTGCCACTAGGTGGAGCTCGGATGCAGGCATAAACGGGCAACTCGAAGCGTTTGCGGTGGCTGCACGTGCACAGAGGGTACGCGAAAGTACTGGTATCTTGAACCGAAAACGTGATGGGGGTGGGGAGACCTGGACACATGAAAGACGGTGATATCCACGTGCGGGCCTGCCAAGATCTGCCTCGGTGCATTGTCAAGCCCTGGGCTGAATGTCCAGTTGGCCTCATGAGGTCTGAATGCCCTGAAACTAGCAGGGAAACGGGAAGTACGTGTGTAGGCTCTCCTCCCTGCCCTGTCTGCATTTACCTGCGGCAGTGGGGGGCGAGCGCAGCACACGCAGCTGGAGTCGGACTCTGGAAAGATCATGGTACCCCTGATGTGTAAACACAACCCTGCACCCACAAGACCTCCAATGTGTATGGTGCAAATCGGCAAGCAATGGCTTTCTAGATTTTCTGCTGGCGAAATTCTGGATGGCCTCGTCAGACCTACTCTCCTTTTCTGGTGTTCTGTTTTGCTTTCCATTTGGGCAATCCATGTGGATGACAAGCAAGTCTCTTGGCACTTTGAAACCTCAGTTTTCTCCTCTGTGATGTGGGGATGATGACAGCTTGAGCCTCCTAGAGCATCAGGTGTAAGAACAGAACCCAGAGAGCTTTGCAGACCATAAGGTGCTCCATATGCTTCTTGCAGCTCTACCCATGGCGCCAAGTCTTCGTTACACTCTTTACTCTTCTTCCTGCTCCTGGATAGCATTTATCATGTGCCAGGCATGGTGCTAAGTGTTTCATCATTCAAAAATCTCCCCACACCCTGTGAGGCAGTGCTTCTAGACCCCCAGCAGGCTAGTTCGTGGCAGAAGGAGTCTTCAAACCCAGGCTTGTGGCTTCAAGACCTAGCCCCCTCCCCAATAAGCGAGATGGCCTCTTCCGATCAAAGACAAATTGCTGCAGTGGGAAACCATGTGCCTTATCTTCCACATTTTCATTTGTTACCAGATGGAGACTTCAAAGTAGTTTCCCCTGTGGTTCTCGCCTCTGTTTATACACACTTGCAGCCTCAAGGCTCCTCTTTGGGCTCAGCTGTACTTCACTCCCATCTGCTTCTCCCTCCTGGGATGGAAGGGAAGAGAGGAGGGTGGCGGGAGAGCTGGAAAGGCAGGATGGGAGATCCCTGCTCTGTGTGTCCTGCTGTAGGGAGGGTGGATGAGGTGAGGGACCTCTCCACCCCCAGGCACCACTTGGCCTCTTTAGGGATGGTGACATTTCCAGGTATGCTTGTCGGTGACCTGTTTGGGCCCAGTTGACTGCAGTCGTTCTGGGCATGGAGAATTAGAAAATACAAGACATTCTTCCTGAGGCGGATGGCCTCTTCATCACCTCAGAGCTGTTACCTCCCACCGTGGGCCAGTGAGGTGGACCCTCTCTCCTTTATCTTCGCTGAAAGACCCCAGGGGGTCTGGGAGCCTCCCAGGTCACAGGGCTTCATCTAGGAGATGAGGGAGGGTCTGTACCAGGTGGGCATTGGACCTGGTGCCTTTTCAATTTTTTGTAATTTCACGGAGGGATGCCTGTATTAACAAGGATCATGGTTAGCATTTTAATTTTCAATTCATTAAGAAAGAGCAAAGGGTGTGAGAAGGGGGCTAGGAGATGTGTTTTATAAACTTATCGAGTTACGGCAGCAGCACTGATGGACAGGATGGAAGCCAGCTGGACAGAAGGGTGGACAGAAAGGGTGCTGGTTGAAGGCTCCCTTTGATCCTCAGGTTCTGGGATTCAATGACCAGATTGCATTCATTTGTTTTCATTAAGGTGTAAATGACTGATATGTTATACAGCTCTCCTTAGATTTTATGCAGGAACTATGAACAAGGCCTCTCTCAGTCAGATTCTCCAGACAGCAGTTCCAGGAGCAAACAAAAGGAGCTGCACTGCTGTGGCACATTCCATCCTCAGCTCCCAGAGACACACTCTAATAACCCCAGCCAAGCCTTCCTGGAAGAGGTGGCTCGAGAGGGTCAGCCCGGCCAGGGGTGGACCTGGAACTGTGGCTCAGGGACACCTCCCTCGAGTGGCTGCTCCCCCTTAGGCCCGACAGGCACCTCTGGCCAAGTGATAGAGGGATGATAAAGTTGGCCCCTCTCCCTGCCGCCCAGGTGCCCTGAGGAGGGAGTGGACTGGGAAAGAAACCTCTTCTCCTTTGGAGGACAACTCCAAAGGCAAATATTTAGTCCATGGTCAGGTCCCAAGTCCCAGTTTCCAATTCAGCAGGTTGGTCCCTGAACATAAGGGCAGTGACATCCAGATGCAAAGAGATTAGGGAATCAACCAAATATTTGCTAAGGGCTTTCCAGCTGGCCTCTAGAAACAGGAAGACGAACCAGTGGCCAGGTGACTGCATGGTGATGTTGCCAGCAGAGGAAGGCGAGGGTAGGTGGCATGGTGGAGCTCAGAGTGTGTGTGTGTGGGTACTCCACCCAAGGGGTAAGGGGAGGAGAGGAGGGAAGAACTGTCCGTGGGAGGGTTGATGCTTGGTGACAAGCCCGAGTCAGGCAAGTGATGAAGGCTAGAAGGGCTTCCAGGCAGAGGAGCAGCTTGTGCAAAAGCCCAGGGGTGTCCTGGGCTCAACAAGGCAGCCCTGCCTTTGAGAGTAGAAGCCCCGTGGAGAGATCGGGCCAGAGAGGTGACTGGACCACTTTAGGAGGATTCAGAAAAGGAAGGAATGCCCAAGGGTCCACACAGCGTCTTAAGTCAACAGCACTGGCAGAAAACCAAACACTCTCCAGAGCATCCTGTCTAGTCCCCATGACTGCGGGGATCAGGCAAGCCAGAGGGCGTGGAGCAGGGCTGGGCTGCCTGAGGCGGTGGGGGCAGAGGTCCTTTCACACTAGATTAAACGTGAGTCACTTGTGGGGTCCTTGCCATGCCCCGCCTCTTCTAAAGGTCACTGATCCCGAGTGTCTGGCATCGTGATTTGTAGCTGCCGCCAAGTGGGATGTCTCTGGTCAGGGGTAATCTCAGGGTGATGTTTACAGAGTCAGTCCCTGTGTAAAGGCAGGGGGGTGGGTAGCAGCCCAAGACAGCCAAGACAGGAGAAGTGCAGGGCTGTTGGGAGATTCCAGAGGCTAGAGGGTGGCCGGGACACTCCTTGCTCTACAAACCCTCCCTGAACCCTGGCTGGGTGTGCGGTCAAGGAGCCCCCCTCCAGCCTTACGGCAGGAATAGCATCCCTGAGTCCTGGGCCACTCCCAGCCTGAGGCCGCAGGACGTGCAGCCCCCCAGCCTGGCCCTGCGGGCCTCACAGGCAGAGCTTCCTCCTTGCTGGTCTGATCAGGTTTGGATAACGGAGGTCCAGTTACATCATTCCATCTTCCCTGAGAAGGGGCATCCCGGCAGTGATGGCCGCAGCACACAGGGTCAGGGAAGGGGCACTGGTGTCAAATGCCAATACTGAGTAAGCCAAGTGCACCCACTGGGCAAATCACTCAACTTCTTGGACCTTGTACTTTACAGGGACAACATCTCCACCTTGACAGGTTAGAGATTAAATGAGATTGATTGATGCATGTCATGCTGAGGTGCAGGCCCAGCACAGTCCTTCCAGTCACGATCTGGCACCTTGCAGAGGACCATTCTCCAGCCGTCTTCGGCCAGATGGTCAGAAAGTCTCCATCGGCTGGCGGAGGCGTGTCTCAGCCCAGGGTCCCCAGCCTTGGCTGGCTTCCGGGTGCCCTGCCGCTCGTGGCCTGCAGGGGGCAGCAATGTGATGCACAGCCGAGTTCAGGACTCTCCCGACCAGGCTGTGTGTTTTCCCTGCTGTATGGGATGGAAAGTTCTCCATTGCATCAGTGAATGCAGCTTGGGTCGATTTGTTTTTAAATGCGTGATGTTTGAGATTCCTTTATGAAAGCCCTTCACATCTGGCATCCAAAGAAAATCATCAGTCTAGACTCTTAGGCCGATAGCAGCGTGTATGAAATTTGGGCCTGTTTTCCAGTAAAAGTGCCTGCTTGCTCCCAGCCCCAGCTCCTGCCTGCTCTCCCTCCTTCTCTTCTTGTGACCTTTTATCTCAGCGGGAGCCCTGACTAGAAAGAGGGTTCTGGAAATGTGGTGTGTTTCTCATTAAGTTTCTGCGGCAAAAAATTCACGTGATGCAAAGCTCTTTCTTCCCCTTCTTTCTTTACTCTACGTATCTACAATAACTCCTGCTGCTTAGGTTTTATGTAATTTGAGATGACTGAAGACCAAAATCTTGTTGATACCAAGAGTTAAAAAAAATCTGTCTCTCGGGTGCTGGTGATATGCTTGGGTCCTTTTTCCTTGGCCTTGAGGTGGTTACAGAATTCCAAATAGAATCAGTCCTCTGCTAGGGCCCAAAGGTCCCCATTGCCTTCTCTTTCCAAACCTGAACACTTCTTTCTTGAAAACCTGAGGCTTTGACCTGGGAGATTGTAAGGATGGAGGCTGCCGAGTGGGCCCAGGATTCCGAGGGGCCCTAAGGAGACTCTGGGGGCCAGAGGGAGTCTCCCAGCTCTCAGAAGGTCATTGCTGTGAACTAGGTGCCCCCTTCCCTGCATCTGTTGAGAGGTCCCCATCTGAGCCCAGTGGTCTGTGGCAGCAGAGTCGAGACAGTGGGGCACTGAGAGAGAGAGGAGGCCACAGGTTCTGATGGCTCCAGGTCCCCCTTATCTTCTCCTGGGGCCTGTGGCCCTGCTTCTCCTGGAGGCTGCAATCCCTACACCGCCTCTGCAAAATGTGAAGCCACAGGTCAGAGTGTGTGCAGCTGGTGTGTCTCAAAATAGGCTTAAAATATGGGACTTCCCTGGCGGTCCGGTGGTTAGGACTCCGCGCTTCCACTGCCAGGGCCTGGGTTCGATCCGTGGTTGGGGAACTAAGATCCCACAAGCCATGTGGCGTGGCCAAAAAAAAAAAAGGAGGCTCAAAATAGGCTTCAGGCCTGTGAGAGCAAGGATTGGGTCACACCTGTGCAGGTAAGCAGTCGGATCACGGAGGTGTGATCCCAGGGTCTCTCCTCAGCTATTCTCTGCACACTCAGCCACTGGGACTCCTCTCCCCTCAGCCCCTCACCTTGGCCTTGGCAGTGGGAGGGGCCAGCCTTTCATTTTCCTTTGAAGAGCAATGGGGTCCCAAAGCTCATGGGTCAGTGCCATCTTCTTTTTTTTTTTTTTAAACTAGTTCTCTTTTTTTTTTTTAATTTTTATTTATTTATTTATTTTTGGTTGTGTTGGGTCTTCATTTCTGTGCGAGGGCTTTCTCTAGTTGCGGCAAGTGGGGGCCACTCTTCATCGCGGTGCGCGGGCCTCTCACTATCGCGGCCTCTCTTGTTGCGGAGCACAGGCTCCAGACGCGCAGGCTCAGTAATTGTGGCTCGCGGGCCTAGTTGCTCCGTGGCATGTGGGATCTTCCCAGACCAGGGCTCGAACCCGTGTCCCCTGCATTGGCCGGCAGATTCTCAACCACTGTGCCACCAGGGAAGCCCAGTGCCATCTTCTGCCTTACGGTTGCCCCTCATTGTGCCTCCTCAGAGGCTGACCTCAGGTGGGAATGCTGACAACTGTCTCCACGCCTGGCTCTTGGCTGACTTTGCCCCTTTCCTTCTCCTCCTGGGGCAGCATGTCACCCTCTATCTTCAACAGTCACAGAAGCCCTCAGGATCCAGCCCTACCCATATACACTTCGGTTCTGAACCACGGGGTAGAAACAAGGAGTGGGCCATCCATTTCTAGTCTCACTGCCACTAGCTCCCCGGGGAACCTTGGACAAATCCCTCCCACCCTCTGCACTGGTCCTCGTCTTGCCATCCGGGGCTGGATCTGATGTTTGCTAAACTCCCAGTTCAAAGAGCCTGTGGCAGGGGTCAGCGAACGGCTGCCCTCAGTGGCCTGTTTTTCTAAGTAAAGCTTAATGGGCACGCAGCCAAACCCATCATTTGCGTACCGTCTGGGGCTGCTTTTGCAAGGCAACAGCAGAACCGAGTAGTTGTGACGGAGGCCACATGGCCTGTGAAGCCTAAGGTATACACTATCGGGCTCTTTACAGAAAAAATTGCCAACCTCTGGTCTATGGCTTCAATTTTATTTTATTTTCCCTGGAGTGAGGCAGAGTTGCTCCCAGAGCCACATCCTTTTGTTTTGTGGTGAGGGGTCATCTGAATGAGGCAGAAGAGGCTTTTCCAGGATCCCAGCCAGAAAGCAGGTGAAGGAATCTGTATTAGTCAGCTTGCGCTGCTGTAACAAAATACCACAGGCTGGGCGGCTTCAACAACAGATATTTATTTTCTCACAGTTCTGGAGGCTGGAAGTCCAAGATCAAGATGCTAGTAAATTCAGTTTCATTCTGAGACCTCTTCTGTTGGCTTGGAGGCCACCATCTCTCTATGTCCTCACATGGCCTTTCCTTGGAGCGTGTGCATGGGGTAGGGGGAGAGGAGTCTGGTGTCTCTTCTTATAAGGACATGATCCTCTTGGATCAGGGCTCCACTCTTATGAACTCATTTAACTTTAATTACCCCCTCATAGGCCCCATCTTCAAATACAGTCACATTGGGGTTGGGACTTCGACATATGAATTTTGGGGAGACACAATTCAGTCTATAATAGAATCCTAACCCTTTTCTCAGGAGACTTTCTAATTATGCCTCCCTGACAGATGGGGAAACTAAGGCTGTGGAGGGTCAGAGGCTTGCTCTGTGTCTTCGGTTGGATTCCCCAGAAGCAAACCATGAGATGAAGACTTACGTGCCAGTGATGCATCGAAGATGGGCTCCCTGGGGGATAGGTCAGGGAGTCTGGGAGGGGCAGGGCAAGAGCTCAGATGTAGACCCGCAGCAGGTGGCTTCATCCTGCCCCTGCAGGGGAGCGCTGGGCTGTGAGTCCGTCTCGGAGCCTGAGACAACCGCACCTGTCAGTCACTGGCTCAGGGCTGCCTTGGGGGGACATCACCTCCCAGGTATTTCCGATCTCTGCAGGTGCGGGCAAAGCAGCTGTAGTCGCCTGAGGGCAGTCCTCCAATGGGAGTCGCTGGTGCAGGCATCAGAAGCCAGATCACACAGAAACCAGAGGGTTTCGCAGCAGCTGTGAAAGGGATTGGAGGGCATCTGGGCAGGGCATTGCCTGTGTGGCTACATCCTACAAAGAAAAGAATGAGACAACAACAAAATGTATATCCAAGAGTGCGAGGTTCTCACATTCCCAGACCTGGCCCACAGGAGGTACTCAGTGAGGCTACAGGGCTGCTTGGAGAGGAGCTGGAGTGATGGGTGAAAGGCTGGGTCACAGCCCTCCTCACGGCTAGGACCCCTGCCCGAGCCTGACAGTCCAGAAAAGCTTAGGGTTGGACTGTTTGCTCCAACAAAGGACTTTTCTGAGTGTGGGTCTCAAAGACTTTCTTCAAAACAGAAGGGAGGGATTTCCCTGGCGGTCCAGTGGTTAAGAATAGGTGCTTCCACTGCAGGGGGCACGGGTTCGATCCCTGGTCGGGGAACTAAGATCCCGCATGCTGCAAGGTGCGGCCAAACACACACACACCCACACACACACACACACACAAAACACAGGGGAGTAGACTTTCCCCAGGGGTGGTGTGAGGTGAGGGGAACGGGACATTGGGATGGGGTGGGTGGGAACAGACTACTTGCAGGTAGCCTGAGTGGGATTTTGTTTCTATCTTGATTTTTTTTATCCATCTCAGAACAAATAGAATGGTGGCTGATTTCACATGTTTTTTGGTCAGTTTTGTCACATTGCCTAAAATTTTTTTGCTTTCGGAGTATTGAACTGAAAAACTATTAGAAATAATGAGAGTTCAGTAAGGCAGCCAGTCACAAAATAAATGTACAAAAATCAATAGCTTTCCTATTTCCAACAGTAACCACTTAGAAAAAATAATGGAAAAGAAAGATCTCACTCAAAATAGAAACAAAAGATATTTATCACCTCAAAGCAAACTTGTAGGAGAAGACACATGCACTGTACCTTCCTCCCTCTGTCCCAGGCATCCCTCCGTGGTGGGAGAGAGAATTGTTATGACTACAGCTTGGATTCCTGGCCCCTACCCCTCAGAGCATAGGGGGCCAGCGGTTCCCTGGCTCTTTTGGTGGGAGGTTTTTGTCTCCTTGGAGGCACATTGCAGGTATAAGCTCATGACAGCTGCTGTGGGCAGCAGCCAAAGGGCGGCTGGGCCTGCTGGTTGCCCGTTGTGGTCACTATGGGTGGTCACCCGAGCCCAGGGCCCGGCCTGGAGCAGGGAGCCATAGGAACGGTGCTGTTTCCTGGAGGGCTGGCTGACCCTGGACGGGTACAGGGTTGGCCATTGCTCCTACTCAGGGATGTCTGAATGAACAAATTTGCTGTGCCTGCGTGTGTGCAGGGCACAGAAGAGATCATTGGTAAGAGTTCCTCCTGTAACCAGGCTGGTGTCATGTCTGGGATGGGGTTAGGTCACGGAAGAAATCCAGGGCTCTTTTATCCCAGGAACACTCTAAGCTGATTTCTGACTTGGGTGGAAGTGTTACATACATCAGTCAGGATGATTTAGGCAAATGGCTGGAAGCCTAGCTTAACCTGCCCCCCATCCCCCCGCCTGGCGCCAAAAGGATACAAAACAAAACAAGAGGATTCCACCCATTTCCCCTTGGTACAGGGCAGACCACTTTGACTGCCTGCTGCCGGCCCCCATGGCTGCCCAAGGAGCCTGCTTTGCCCATTCTCACGGTGGGTCAGCCATGAAGGGTACCAAGGCCCCCCAGGAGCAGCCTGACACAGCAACAGGCAGAGAGGTGGGTCAATACCCCAGCTTCCCTGCCCCTCAGGCGGGATGGCTCTGAAATACGTGCTCCACGAGGTCTTCCGGAGTTCCTGAGTGGGACTGAGCCCAAGCTGACCTTTAGCAGTTACCTGCTCAGTAATGTACCTTCTCTTCCCTGTTTCCCTTCCCCAGTCTCCTGCTGGTGTGTTCTGGGATGCTTGTCAAATAAACTCTTTGCATATGCATCCTTTTAGAAGGAGCCTCAACTGAGAGAGAGAGAGAGAGAGAGAGGTTGATTTAGCCTCATATAACTGGAGCCCAGGCATAGATTTGGCTTCAGGTAAGGTTGGATCCAGAGGACTCAAACAATGTCATTAGGATTTGATCTCTCTCCTCCCATCACTTGGCTCTGCTTGCTTCCCAGGAAGAATTTCTTAACACAGTGGTTCCCAGCAGTCCCAGGCTTATATTCTCCCAACTAAACCACCCTAGCAGAAAGAAGAAAATCCAAGCAAATCTTAGAATTGCAAACCACTGGCTTGACGTGCACATCTCTGAGCCACCACGGAGGCCAGGTGGATGGAATGGCCTGATTGCCCAGTCCTGAGTCTTGTGCCTGTGGTTCCCTTTCAGGTCCTCTTCTATATACTCATGTTCTCCTTCTCCCACCCACACCATTTCATACACTGGAGAGATTGGAAGCAGGGACAAGGGACTTGTGTTTTGGAAGTAGATAAGGGCAGACACTTTCCTGTGTCATGTGCTGACGTCTATTTGTAGAAGGGAGAAGTCTTGAATGTATATGTGCCTCTAGAGTCGGATCACTCGCTAACCATCAGACAGTATTGGTGACCATTTTCAGAGAACCTGTGGGTAAGCCAGACCACTCTTTTCCTCAAAGTTATGAGATAGAAAGAAAAGAACATCCCAGCCGAATTCCGCATCCCTCTACTTTTCATACTAGTGATTTCTGTGGATGAAACCAATCTTTGACAGCAAAATAGAAGATGAGAAGGGGGGCTCATATCTGAAGGGTAACTACTGTGTGCCAGGCATCATCTTAGCCCTTGTGTGGTTGGGATTCATTTATCATCAACCCTCCCTGCTCGTCTTACTGATGGGAACACACAGAGGTGGGGAGACGGTAAGGCAGGTGCCAAGAAAGCAAAACAGGGACTCTGAGCCTGGACTGTTTTCACCCCTCGGGCACGGTATTGCCACTATTTTAGATGCTTTCCCTGGGAGAGTGGTGTTGGGAAAGGGAAGTCTGCTCTGCTGGTTCTGTGGTTAAGATAACCTGTCTTCCCATGAGTCTAAGTACCACGATACTGGAAAGGAGAAACTTTAAGCGAGTGGAGCATAGTTATACATGGTGTAAGAATTAGAAGCAATCAATCCATTAGTGCTCGTGAAATCACAAAGAGCTTAATAGCAAAGAATTAGTCGTGTGCTCAGATCCAGGCTGGAGAAGCCTGTCTGTGTAGTCCATAGTGCAGGCAAGAGGGACAAGACAGTTCGGATCCCCAGAGCAAGGACTCTGCCTGCACGTGTTATGACTTTGTCTCCAGCACCCAGCACGGTAGGTGCTCAGCATGCACTTGGTGAGGGAATGAACAAATGGGTGCACAATACTACTTTCCAAATATCTTTCCACGACAACAAATAAATCATTTCTGCTGGCTGCATAATACTTCCTAACAGTTCCATTTATTTAACACTTTATTGAACTAACAGTTCCAAAGTGTTTGATATATTTAACTGTTAAGTTCTCTATTTTTGAACACTTGGGTAGTTTACATCTTGGGGGATATTAAACAGTGCTACAAATGAACACCCTTGCGCTTAAGTGTTTGCAATTTTTCAAATAATTTCCCTAAGATATATGCAGAAAAGAGTTGCTTGGCTAGGGACTTCCCTGGTGGTGCAGTGGTTAAGAATCCACCTGCCAATGCAGGGAACACGGGTTCATATCCCTGGTCTGGGAAGATCCCACATGCCGCAGAGCAACTAAGCCCGTGCGCCACAACTACTGAGCCCGTGTGCCACAACTACTGAAGCCTGTGCGCCTAGAGCCTGTGCTCCGAAACAAAGAGAAGCCACCGCGATGAGAAGCCTGCTCACCGTGACGAAGAGTAGCCCCCGCTGGCCGCAACTAGAGAAAGCCCGCACGCAGCAACGAAGACCCCATGCAGCCAAAAATAAATAAATAAATTTATTAAAAAAAAAAAAGAATTGCTTGGCTAAGTAGCATGCACGTTTAAAGGATTTTTTTCCCCTCTTTTTTTGGATACACATAGTCAAATAGATATCCATATATAATAAGAAAAAAATGTAATTTATTTTTAAAATGAAACAGATTTGCCCTTGACACAGTCTTGGGCTAGACATAGCACATATTAGCACTCCAAAGCTAATTAATTCATTTTTATGGATTATTGTTTTAAGAGGACTGGGGCACTGCATAAGGTTCGAAAATCCTCTGCTTGTTCTTTATTCCCACCATCCTGTTCTGTGAATCTTGGGTGAATCTGGAGAGGATGAGCACCTTGTCTTTGGGCTGTGACGCCATGTCTTATGGAGCTTACATCTTGCTTTGCTTCCTCTCCACCCCCCGTCACCTCATTAGTGCCTCACACAGGATCCAGATTCCAAAAATACTTGTGGAATTAAGCATTGGCAAGAGTGTGGGAAATCCAGACATGCACACACTGTTGGTGGGAGCATTAATTGGTACAGCCACTTTGGAGGCCATTTGGCAGCATCTATTAAAATGTAAAACGTGCACACCCTGTGATTCAGCAGTTACAGTTCTCCACGTCGTCTCAAGAGAAACTGTTGCACATGTGCAGATGTTCACTGCAGCATCGATCATAAGAGTGAAAAACTGAACAACTCAAATGTCTGTCAGTAGGGGAATGATTGAAAATATTTCTGTCCCGTGTAGTGGTTAGATTGAAATAGATCAGAGACTGACAGTTGGGTCCTGCGGGCCAAATCCAGGCCAGCAGATATATTTTATTCATGTTGCATAGTATTTTTGCTCCATATAATCTGCGGCTATTTTAATAGAGTCGATTCTTGTTGTTTGTGGTAGTTAGGTTCCATACAGTCACCATGAACACTGAATTAGTGAACACTGAACCGTTACTCCCAGGGGAAATACAGGAGTAGGTTTCTGTGAGCCTCTGGCCACGTTTTCATCCACCGATAAATACATAACCTTGTTTTATGTGTGTTTTTGTTTAGAGACAACTTGTTTAACATACATTATTGATTCATTAACATTGAACTCACGGCCAACAGCATCATAACTCATGACTGAACGAAGTTTATCTAACAGACGTATATTCTCCATAAGGCACATCACAGCCTTCTTGCTCTTAGGAACATCGTTTCAGGACGTAATTCGGGGGCCATCTTAAACAGTGAAATTACCAACAAAAAATGGCACACAAATGTGAACAATGTGACATTAAATATATCACAGAAAGGACACTTTTTTATAGTATGAAGGCTGAAACAAGAAGGCAGAGGCCCCTTGATCAACCTCAGCTTGGAATGTGCAGGGTAGGTGACTCAAGGTTTTTGCCACTCTTCACACGTTTGTGAATGACTGCAGAAACACTGAGGGTATTGATTTGGGGGTTACCAGTAAATTTTAGTGAGTACGGAAATTCACAAATATAGAATCTGTGAATAATGAGGATTGACTGTATTCATCTCTAAAATATAAGAACTCTTCTAAAAACATAACCTCAATTACCATTATTGCTTCTAGATTCCTTAATATTATGGAATATCCATCAAAATTCACATTTTTCCAATTCTCTTATTAAAGAATCATTATGAATCCATGGATTTAATCATAGTTGACATGTTTGAATTCACTTGCAATGATTATTATGATTCATTTTATTATTTATTATTTTATTATTTATTTTTAAGATTATTATTACTGGCGCTCAAATTGTCCCATCTTTGGCCAGTGGGAGTTTTTTTTTCAAGTTGGCAGAACCCCAGTAGTCTTTGATAATTTTCTTTCCGATACAATTAGATGTTTACGCTCCTCTTATTTATTTCCGGTTCCAGACCTGGAATTAGCTATTTCTCCAGGCAGCTTTGGTTCCTTTTCTTGGAAAATGGTATATAGAGACCCTTATATGAGTGCTAAGGGTGCTCAGTGCTATCAGCATTGTCACTGTTTCCAGTCCTCTTAAGTGGACAGAACTAGGAAATATAGGGAGTACCTATCTATCCGCCTGTCTCTCCAGCAATCTAGTTAATCAATCATGAAATACATTATGAATTTGAACCAATACTTCCTTTTCAGTTTCAGGATTATATGGTTTTTACTCAACTCTTCTTAACACCTGCATTTCCTTCTTCCCACACCCAGAATCTTTGTTCTCAAAAACACCGTGGATGATAAAAGATCATGTCATTATTCAATAGTTTTATCCCATATTACATTACCCATATGACAGTTTTAGAATAGCAGAACCAAACACTATCACCATCAATATCATTACTGAAGACAGTTACTTTGTTGTTGTTTTTACAGTTCTTTTTGTATTTAGGGATGTATTTCACAGGAGCTAGGAGTGTGCAGCCAAATTACTACAGCTTCTCTCTGTGTAGTTTTGCTACCAAAATGGATACACAGTTAGGTTCATTTATTTCATTTTATTTTTTATTTTTAAAAAAAATTTATTTATTTATTTATTTATGGCTGTGTTGGGTCTTCGTTTCTGTGCGAGGGCTTTCTCTAGTTGCGGCAAGTGGGGGCCACTCTTCATCGCGGTGCGCGGGCTTCTCACTATCGCGGCCTCTTTTGTTGCGGAGCACAGGCTCCAGACGCGCAGGCTCAGTAGTTGTGGCTCACGGGCCTAGTTGCTCCGTGCCATGTGGGATCTTCCCAGACCAGGGCTCGAACCCGTGTCCCCTGCATTGGCAGGCAGATTCTCAACCACTGCGCCACCAGGGAAGCCCCTCATTTTATTTTTTATATTTGGGATTAATATTTTAAAATTTAATTTTGTCTGGGACTTCCCTGGTGGTCCAGTGCTTGAGACTCCGTGCTTCCACTGCAAGGGGCACAGGTTCAATCCCTGGGTGGGGGAGCTAAGATCCTGCATGCTGTGCAGCGTGGCCAAAAAAAAAAAAAAAATTAATTTTGTCAATATATGTTAAAGAATTACATAGCAGCAAAGACATATCTAAAAAACAAAATACATGCAAGTGAGTCTAGCTTCTGTCCCTGTCTCACCCACTCTATACCTTCCTCTCTCCTATAGAAAACCCTTAAAACTTTTTGTGGTTTATTCTTCCACTGAAAAATAGAATTAAATCTGTATATATTTATATCTGTATATCTCTTCCTTTATTATAGAAATAGTAGAATATGATACACATTTTTCTGCACTTAAAAAAATCACTTTAGGGCTTTCCTGGTGGCACAGTGGTTAAGAATCCGCCTGCCAACGCAGGGGACACGGGTTCGAGCCCTGGTCCAGGAAGATCCCACATGCCGCAGAGCAACTAAGCCCGTGTGCCACAACTACTGAGCCTGCATGCCACAACTACTGAAGCCTGCGGGCCTAGAGCCCACGCACCGCAACAAGAGAAGCCACCGAAATGAGAAGCCCACGCACCGCAACAAAGAGTAGCCCCCGCCGGCCACAACTAGAGAAAGCCCACATGCAGCAACAAAGACCCAATGCAGCCAAAAGTAAATAAATAAAAAATAAATTAATTTAAAAAAATCACTTTAATGATGTATCTTGGAAATTACTCCATAGTAGAAGATGGAGATATTCCTCATTCCTTATCATAGTTACATATTACTCTATCATAAGGATGCACATAATTTATTCAACCAGTCCCAGATTGTGGCATTTCAGTTGTTTTCTGTCTTAGCTATTATAATTAGTGGCCTTGTGCATATATCTCTTTTGTAGTTTTGCCAGTATATATTTGAAATAGATTCCAAGAAGTATGATTATTGGATCAAAGGGTAAATGAATATGTAATTTTGCTAAATATCTCCAAATTCTCTTCCGTGGGGGTTATACCATTTTGCATTCCTTCTAGCAATATGTAAAGGTGCTGTTTTTCCCAAAGCTTCACCAACAGAGTGTATTGCTGAACTTTTTGATTTTTGCTAATCTTTTGGATAGGTGAGAAATTATATCTCAGTATAGTTTTAATTTGCATTTCTGTTATTATCGCCCAACTTTTCAAGGAAAATAAAATGTATTGATAACATTTAAAATAATACATTTCATAATAAACCTGAATCCCCTTCTCTCTTGAAAAATTAATTTAGCCACGCTAAATCAACATTTCCACCTGGCGTGACTGGTTGGAACTGAGTACCAGCTGTCCACCTTAGATGGGTGTGTTCTTTTCCAGTTTAATACAGACTCCACTTTACCTCTTCACTGGATTATAGTACCTGCCTTTCCCTGTCAACATTTGAATTTGTCAGCCCATTCCTTGACTTGGAAAGTAGGTGTATCAGTTATCTATTGCCACAAAAATGCCACGTCACAAGCATGACAATCACAAAACTGCAGTGGCCTATGACACTGAGCATCTTTGCTCTTGCATCAGGGGTGGTTGGCTAGGTGGCTCTGCTGATGTTAGCTGGGCTCACTCATATATCTGAGGGTTTGGTTAGCTATCAACTGATCTAGATTATTTTTGGCTATGTGGTTATAGAGCCATACAGAGAGTGTGATCCCATAAGTGTAAAACAGTGTGTGTATTGGATGCTGTGCTCTTTGTCCAACTGCTGCTCATGCATGAGCCCTCACTGCTAGGTTTATGGTGGTGGGGGGCTGTGTCCCCCTTAGACCCATACGTCCTATTGTTCCTCTGGACCCCTCTCATCCCCTGATGACCCATTCCCAGCACTCCAGTCTCAGGGGTCTGCTCAATGTCAGTAAGGAGTTTTGCTTCTAGCTGGCTGGGTCCTTTGGTTCTGTCAAAGATGGGAATGTACTCTGGTTCTGCATGAACCGTGCGGTGGGGCAGAAAATGGAAATAGTAATGTTGACCTTGATCTATTGCCACAAAAATGCCACGTCATTCTTCTTAATAGAAGAAGGCTGAGCTCCCCAGGGGAAGGGGGAATCCTGCCAGCAGACCACATCTGGACCCAAACTGCAACTCTTCCCTGGGTCTCCAGCCTGTCGGTGCCCCCTGCAGATTCTGGACTTTCCAAGCCACCACAATTGCATGAGCTAATTTCTTAAAGTAAAATCTCTCTCTCTCTCTGTACAAACACACACACACACACACACACCACACACCCTGTTGGTTCTGTTTCTTTGCAGAACCCTGACTAATACAGAATGTTAGTGGGGAAAGGGCTTCAACCTGGGTTGTTGCTTGTTTCCTTCTAAGGTAACTTAAGAACAAATACACTTCACCACGGTGAGAATTCATTTCCTTCAATTTTACGTGAAAATATGACTATTCCCCACATAAACAAAATGCTGCCTTTATTTCTTGTCCATTATAACTCTATTCTTAGGATTCCATCCCTTCTCATTCTGAGTTGCACTATGGAGATTTCTGCAATTAACTGACTGTGAAGGGTCTTGGCTCCAGATATGTGTCCTGTAACCCCTAGGTTTTTCTCCTGGTGGGTTGAATGGGGTGGTGAAAGGGTAGGACTAGGGTAAAAGAAGTCGCTTCACCCTGCCACAGACTTTTAGAGGGTCTTTGTAGTTATGCCCCCAAAAGATTTAGACCTTCCCTAAGCACTATTTATTTTCCGAAACTGTCCTGGGCTCTGAGGCAGGTTTGATTCAGGCCAAACCCAGTAAGAGGGATGGTGCGGACATAAGAATATTTGGGGCCATTTCGTCTCATTGAAACTCCCAGAATTTACACTCAAGTCTTTGAGTCTCAGAAGTGGGAGGCTCTGTGTGTCCTGGAAATTCTCAGTTTTGTGCAAATGGCACCACTGACACACAGATCTGACTCAGATCCCTGAGAGCACATGAGAAAGATCTCAGTAGCCAGACTGGGAAAAGGAGAGGAAGCGCGAGGGCATGGCCGGCACCCTAGACTCTGTGTGTTCACAGCGGCTGAGGCTGGGATGCCCCTCTTCCTTTCATATTATTTTGCAAATATTGCAGGAGTGTTCGTGCTAAACATCCCTGGATTTGGCAGAAGCACCTGGGCATCACGGGGAGTTGGCAGCGGAGAAGCACTGAAGGTGCTTTGCAGTGGGGGCTGACTCCTCAAATGCTCCTAAATTCTGCATGCTGTGGACTTAAAAAAACACATCACAAACACATGCTCAGAAAATCCTCTTATGAATCCTTTTCCATCTGTGCCTCTGCAGAGAACACGGGCGCCATCTGAAAAATAGATAATCACATGGTCTCCCAAACCCACAATGGGATGAATGAGGGACTGATGGGCTTGACCTCCCACCAAAGTTGGATCTCAATCCCCAATTCCAACATTAAAAGCCCACTAGTGGGGGAAAGGGTGGAGGGGTGAATGGAGGAAGGAGCGAGAAGGGAGAGAAAAGTGAGAAAGCCAGTCACCCAGTGGACCTGCAGCTCTTCTCTGGGGAAAGAAACTGATGTGAGGAAGGTGGGAATAATAGTCAACCACCGCGGCATAGAGGTTTTTGAGCCAAATATATCTGGGTTCAAATCCAAGTCCTTGTGACCAGAGGCAAGTTATCCAAAGCCCTGAGCTGTAGCTTCCTTATGTGTACAAAGAGGGTAATAACACCTCAGAAAGTTGTTCGCAGGCTAAGATCATGAATGCGAAGAATATGGCACATAGTTGGTCTTCATGAATGCCAGTTGCAGCTTTTATTTTTATCACACACCTTATTGTGGCCCTGTGAGGAAGGCCTCTGGGCACCATCTCTACCTTCTGGGAGGGCCGTGGGGAAGCGAGACAGAAGAGAGAAGAGGTTCTGTGGCTGGTGAGTCAGTGGAGGGTGGGGCTGAGAGTTGAATTCTTGGCTCCTGGTCGAGGCTCAATCCAATTAAAAGGCCTGATTCTTTTTTTTCTTTTATAAATTTATTTATTTATTTTTGGCTACGTTGGGTCTTTGTTGCTGTGCGCAGGCTTTCTCTAGTTGCGGCGAGCCAGGGCTACTCTTCGTTGCGGTGCGCGGGCTTCTCATTGCGGTGGCTTCTCTTGTTGCGGAGCCCGGGCTCTAGGTGCACAGTCTTCAGTAGCTGTGGTGCGTGGGCTCAGTAGTTGTAGCTCACGGGCTCTAGAGCACAGGCTCAGTAGTTGTGGCACACAGGCTTAGTTGCTCCACAGTATGTGGGATCTTCCTGGACCAGGGCTCGAACCCCTGCATTGGCAGTCAGATTCTTAACCACTGCGCCACCATCCAGGCCTGATTCTTTTCTTTGTTTTTTTTTTTTTTTTTTTAGGTTTTGCAAGTCCATCTGTCACTGTACTTTTTTTTTTTTTAACATCTTTATTGGAGTATAATTGCTTTACAATGGTGTGTTAGTTTCTGCTGTATAACAAAGTGAATCAGCTATATGTGTACATATATCCCCATATCTCCTCCCTCTTGTGTCTCCCTCCCACCCTCCCTATCCCACCCTCCCTATCCCACCCCTCTAGGTGGTCACAAAGCACCGAGCTGATCTCCCTGTGCTATGCGGCTGCTTCCCACTAGCTATCTGTTTTACATTTGGTAGTGTATATATGTCCATGCCACTCTCTCACTTCGTCCCAGCTTACCCTTCCCCCTCCCTATGTCCTCAAGTCCATTCTCTATGTCTGTGTCTTTATTCCTGCCTTGCCCCTAGGTTCTTCAGAACCCTTTTTTTTTTAGATTCCATATATATGTGTTAGCATACTGTATTTGTTTTTCTCTTTCTGACTTACTTCACTCTCTATGACAGACTCTAGGTCCATCCACCTCACTACAAATAACTCAATTTCATTTCTTTTTATGGCTGAGTAATATTCCATTGTATATATGTGCCACATCTTCTTTATCCACTCATCTGTCGATGGACACTTAGGTTGTTTCCGTGTCCTGGCTATTGTAAATAGTGCTGCAGTGAACATTGTGGTACATGACTCTTTTTGAATTATGGTTTTCTCAGGGTATATACAGGCCTGATTCTTGATAAGCCATTGCCTGAATGATTGGAGGAACCGGATCAGCCCTGGGGACAGGTGTGGGTTTTGTTCTCTGACCCTTGGCCACCTTGCCTGGGAGAGGCAGCTGAGCACGGGGAAGCCTGATTTATCTGACCTCTGCTTATCTAGGCTGTGGGTTTATCTGGACAGAGTCCTCAGCTGGCTGCCTGTGTTTCTCCCACACGCCCCTCAGGATAGGCACTGACCCCTGAGATGCTGAGGCTCTGTTTAGAGCAACTTCTCTGGCCTCCTTAGAACACATTTCTCTTAGATTATTCAGGGGTGTGTGTGTGTGTGTGTGTGTGTGTGTCCTAATTCAGATTAATAGGAAGTCTGAAAGGTGAAAAAACTCCAAAAGGAAAATGAATCAAAGACAAATAATCACTTCACGAAGAGACCTCTCCCCCCACCGCCCCACCCCGCCATGTCACCCTTCTTTTGATAAACATGATGCTAACCCCAGCTGTTGCATCATGGTGAAATCTTGGCCTTTCCATACTATCCATGAAGGTTATATCTGGGTCATTTTCCTTCACAAGATGAAGTTATATGGAGGAACTGAGCTACCCAAAGTGAGGAAGCAGCATGGTGTACTGGCAAAGTCAGAGGATTTGGGTACAGTTGGCCTGAGTTTGTGTCCTGACCTGTGACTCTGGGTCTGTGTGACCTGGAGTAAATTACTTACCTGCTCTGAGCCCTAGCTTCCTCATATGTGTAAATGATCTTGGTTTGCTTACTTTAAAAAAAAAAACACCTTTTTATTTTTAAACAGCTTTATTGAGATATAATTTACATACCATAAAGTTCATCTATTTAAATTGTATATTTCAATGGTTTTAAGCATATTTAAGAGCTGTGCAACCATCTCATAATATAATTTTAGAACATTTTCACCATCCTCCAAAGAAAAGACTCATTAAAAGTCACTCTCTATCCTTTTGACTCCACCCTCCCCCATCCCCTGGCTCTAGGCAACCACTGATCTATTTTCTATCTTTTTGTCTATTCTGGACATGTCATATAAACGGAATCATAGAACAAGTGGTCTTTTTATTTAACATTATTTTATAATGTTTTCAGATTTCATCCATGTTGTAGCATGTATCAGTATTTTATTCCTTATTATTGCTGGGTAATATTCCATTGTATGGATATACCACATTTTATTTATTCATTCATGAGTTGGTAGATGTTTAGGTTGCTTTTACTTTTTTTTACTTTTTTTTGAATTGCAGTATAGTTGATTTACAATATCGTGTTAGTTTCAGGTATACAGCAAAGTGATTCAGATATATATATATATATATATATGTATATATATACATGTTTTCAGATTCTTTTCCATTATAGGTTATTACAAGACACTGAATATACTTCTTCAGTATTACTGGGCTATACAGTAATCCTTGTTGTTTATTTTATATACAGTAGTGTGTATCATTGGTTTGCTTACTTTTTGTATGTGCCTCACTTTTTTGTAATATTTGTGTTCTGTTCGAAACTGGAATTGTGATAAGTTTAGAAGGTAAATAAGAACTGAACATCAAAGTTTTAGGTGATTATTTATAATCATGCCTTGGATTATATCCACCTCTGGATCATGTCAGGGTGTCAGGAAAAAGGCCAAAAATTCCCTGAGGTTTTATAATATTGGGCAAGATTGAGAAGAACTGAAGATTTTCAATAAGGACAGATAAATGAATGCCCCACATTTTTAATGTCAAGAATCAGAGCATTGAAGGAATAAAGATCCTTAAAAACCTAAAAATAGAGTTATCATATAATCCAGCAATCCCACTCCTGGGCATATATCTGGAGAAAACTGTAATTCAAAAAGATACATGCACCCCTATGTTCATAGCAGCACTATTCACAATAGCCAAGACATAGAAGCAACCTAAATGTCCATTGACAGAGGAATAGATAAAGAAGATGTGGTGTATATAAACAATGGAATACTACTCAGCCATAAAAAAGAACGAAATAATGCCATTTGCAGCAACATGGATGGACCTAGAGATTATCATACTAAGTGAAGTAAGTCAGAAAAAGAAAGACAAATACCAAATGATATCACTTATATGTGGAATCTAAAATATGACACAAATGAACTTATCTACAAAACAGAAACAGACTCACAGACATAGAGAACAGACTTGTGGTTGCCAAGGAGGAGGGGGGATGGGGGAAGGATGGAGTGGGAGTTTGGGATTAGTAGATGCAAACTATTATATACAGAATGGATAAACAACAAGGTCCTACTGTACAGGACAGGGAACTATATTCAATATCTTATAATAAACCATAACAGAAAAGAATATGAAAAAGAATATATATATAACCGAATCACTTTGCTGTACACCAGAAACTAACACAACATTATAAAATCAACTATACTTCAATTAAAAAAAAAAAATCCCATGCCATGTGGAGCATGCAGCATGGCAATAGCTCATTCTCAACAATCTTGCAAATACTGATTCTACCCAAACCTGCTCAGAAAGAGCAATGGTGGAGTCCACTGATGACCAGGTGCCTCGGATCGCTCTGCTTAGAGCTAGAGTTTCATCCAACAAGGCCATTGTCCCTGCACCAGAGGTGTCCCAGGCTGTGGAGAGCCTGCTGTTTGAAAGTCCTCCACTGGGTGGTAGGATCGTGGAGGGACTGGGGGAGGTTCATAGCATTCCCTGTTGGATGGTGTCTCCCTACAACCCACTTCTGCTTTAAGAGCCTGGGGGATGGGCTGTTACTGGGAATGGGAGGGTGCTGGACATGAACTCCGATGAACTTTGGTTGATGTACTGGATGGTCAGGACCATGGGAACTCTGAGGTTAGCAAATACCAGTGACCCTGAAAGAGTCCCAGTCTCCCCATAGAGCTCAGTTTATATGATGAAGCTAAACGCAGCCAAGGGAGAAAGCAGAGGTTCTTGAATTCCACGTGGCTTGTTAAAGCCTTCCTCAAAAATGCTTCATTGTACTGTTGTTGGTGCAGGGCTTCTGACCGCAGAGGAGGTGCCCTAGTGCTCCCACCTATAGCTCCTTAACCCAGGGGCCTTTTTGGAACATCCGTCAAAGGGAGCACAAAATAAGTATCATAGAAGTACTTTGTAAACAATGCCCTTTAGGAAACTTTAAGCTGTTGTAACAATTATTACCATTATGCTCTTCAATGGAGCGTTTTTTTCATCTCCAATGGAGTATTTAGAGAAACCTCCCCCGACAGTTGGATGCAAGTTCTTGTCCCTGTTCCAAGAAGAAAATTCTCCCAGGAATGTAGTTTATGGAATCTTTTCCTGATGATGCTGTTTTCCTCCAAGTGTTTATTGGTGAAGCTCTCCAGAGCAATATTATCCCCAAGACACCTTAATGTGGATAATATCCAACCTCTTATTCCCTTTAAAGAGGCAAACAATCTTGGTAGTTTGCTTGCTGGGGGGTGTATGTGATACTTTATCATCTTTACTTAGCTCTGTGAGGAGTTCAGAAAAAGATGCGATTTCTGTTTCTGGCAAAATGGAAGATTAGAAATTCTAAAACCCTTCTATTATGAAACAACTGAAAATGCTAGATAAAAATGCTTATGTAAGGAGCATAATTTTAAATGCGTGCACGACCTTGTAAGAAAATGAAGGAAGTCCTCAGAGACCGGGGATGGAGTGGGGGTGGGAAGAAGGGCAGGAATGTGAGTGAGAGCTGACATTGCTGGCCATCAGAGGCCCCTGCAGCCATAGACATGAGGCAGACAAGACATCAGGCCTGGGGAGAGTTAGAGAGAGTCTTCTCTCCACTCCATACAAAGCTATGATCCACAAAGCGCTACACATTTAGTAAAAAAGTAAACCAGGAGAAACCCTCCTTGCCAAGGAAAAATGCAAGGAAACACACCTGTCTCAGCGTGGTCTTGATTCTGAGGAAAAGGGGAAAATTATCCTCCGTGAATCTGTGGACCTGGGCTGGCCCTTGTGTGGGGTTGGTGCCTGAATGCCAGTATTTGCAAGATTTGAAATAAACAAGCTGACAATTTTAATTTAACATGGGCCTAGGATGGTCAAGCCCCCCAGTACTTTAAAGAAGCAAGTGGAGATCCTCTCTAGACTCAAAGAATTCCCCCGATAGAATTCCAGTGATTATGGGCTCACACACACTCACGGATTAGAAAACTTACAAAGAAACAAGGCAGCTTGAGAAAGTCAGTAGAAACAACTGTACAGGAAAAACTTCTGTTTCTCTGTACTATTAGTGCTGTCAGTACTTCACTTCTGGTCATCAAATGTGAGTTTTTCCCTTATACTTAGCAATTCTCTGACACCAACTGGCTGTCCTACAATTCAACTCAATTCTAACCTTATCTACTTGGAGATAGCATCAGATCCCACACGTGAAGGGCTCAGTCCCATAAGACTGGCCCCACTTCAGATGCCAATCACAAGTCCAGGCTGTCACCTGTGCTTCTGACAGACTGACTATAAATTGGAGGTTCCCACAACCCCCTCCTAGGTTTCAATAATTTGTTAGAGTGGCTCACAGAACTCAGGAAAACAGTTTACTTACTAGATCACTGGTTTATTATCAAAGGACACAACTCAGCAACAGGTAGATGGAAGGGATGTATAGGGCCAGGTATGTGGAAAAGGCTGTGGAACTTCTATGCCCTCTCCAGATGTGCCACCCTCCCAGCACCTCTACATGTTCACCAACCCAGAAGCTCTCCTACTCCTTTGGTGAGGGTTTTCTATTGAGGCTTCATTACATAGGCATGATTGATTAAATCATGGCCATTGGCGATTCAACTCCTCTTCCCTCCCTGGAGTTTGGAGGTAAGGAGGGGAGGGGAGGGGGTATATCTGAAAGGGTCAACCTTTTGGTCACGTGGTTGGTTCCTCTAGCAACCAGCCCCTTCCTCAGGGCTTTCTAAAAGTCATTTCATTAACATAAACTCAGGTGTGGTTGAAAGGGGCTTGATAAAGAACAACAAAAGACACCTATAAGCTAGTTCTTACCACTGAGGAAATTCCGAGGGTTTTAGGAACTCTGTGCCAGGAAGGGATAAAGGCCAAATATATTTCTTATAAATCACAATATCATAACAACATACTTTAGAAAAAGATGCAGTAAAGCCTCAGAGATCAGAATTATCAGATATGGAATATAAAATAAATATTCCCACTGTTTTTAAAGAAATAAAAGAAGGAATTGAAAACATAACAAAAAGGAAGAGAGTGAAAGAATTGAAAAAGAAACAACTCGTACTTCTGGAAATGAAGAGCATAACAATGGAAATTAAAAACCAGTGGAAATTAATAATGAAAATTTGAAACCCAATGGAAGTGTTCAGTAGCTGATTCAGTACAGTGGAGGCAAGAACTAGTAAACTAGAAAAAAACAGGAAGACATCACAGAGACTGTGGTACGAGGAGAAGATGTACAGAGTGTAAAGTTATGCATATTTTAGTTTGGGTTCTAATTTGATTGGGAGAATGGGGAGGGGCAATGGTCAAAGAAATAACTGATGAAAACTTTCCAGGATAGATGAAAGACACCTATTTTCAGATTCAGGAATCCCCTCAAATTCCTTCCCTGTAAATGGGGTCGTGACTCTTTACCTTGCTGAATTATGGGTGTTAAATAAGATGAGAGATATGAAAATAGTGATTATACCATCATCAGACTATAAACATTTCAGCTCAATTCTGTTCATAGAACAATTATTGGACACATACAGTTGTAGCTACCACATATAACACTTGCTAAGTCAAGCGGCCTTCTAAGCTCAAAGTGTGGTCTTTGGACAAGCACGAGTGGCATAATCCAGGAGTTTGTAGGAGAGGCAGTATCTCAGGCCCCACTCCAGACCTGATGAATCTGAATCTGCATTTTAAGGAGACCACCAGATAATTCGTATGCACATTACCACGAGAGGAACACTGATCTAAGCACATGAATTAATTTATTTAACCCTTGAAACAACTCTTTGATTCAAATCCTGACTCCAGAGCCATCACCCAGTCTTGGAGCCCTAATACCCATTACAAGGGCTGGCCTGAGGTGTTGGCCCCGAATAAATACACATTTGGCTCCTTTTCCCATCTGGAAGTGGGGAGAGGCCCACCGAGGGCAATATCATATCTAGGGAGGGTCCACAGGGTTTAAGGGAAGTTGAACCCCCGAGTCCTGGGGCTTTCTCAAATTCAAATGAATAGTGGAACGGAGCAAGAGTCTGGAGTTCCTTACCTCAAAGCCCTGCAGCCACTTCTCATCTTGGTCCATTTACTCAATTCTTACAGGGGAAGAATTAAAAGTAGAATTAAAAAAATCACGAAGGCTTGGTGACCCAGTCTTTCCTTTTGATGAGCAGGTGTGTTTATGTTTGTAAAAGTAGCCACGGGAACCCTGGATGGGGTACAGCCCAGAGAGCCCACAGCCTGGGAAAAGCTGACGTCATTTGTAAATTGCTGGATGGATTGCTCTGCCTGTTTCAGAAAGCTCTTGCTCCACTTCTGGGTGCCTCAGCATTCGCCCAGAGGGAATCATTAATCAGCCAGATCACCTTAATTAAAGCTCTCCAATATTTCATTGGAGATTAATATCTATTTGCAAAGAGCTGAATTTTCAACCGTTAGGTACGATGACTGTTAGGTGCAATGAGCTCAAACTCTGAGTCACAGACACTCTAAATTCCATCAGCACCTCTAGGGCAGAGCCATGCATGGGACGACTTTGAAGGTCTTATGGGGCACTTTATGTACATGGAATAATTATTCCTACTCTCCACCATCACGACCACTAACATTCTACTACTATTACCAAACAATAGCAACTATTGTTACTACGCACCAGACACTGTGCAAAGTTCTTTTTGTGCATTATCTCATTTAATCTTCACAACCATCCAATGAGGTAAGACTTATTATCCCTATTTTGCAGATGAAACCGTTGAAAAAGGTTAAGCAACGTGCCCAGCAGGAGAGCTGGTGAATATCATAGCTAGGATTTGAATACAGTTTGAGCCCATGTCTTTAACCAAAATGCCAAGGTTTCATCATGTTTTTCTCATGTTTGGGACCCCATGACATTCCCATAAGGGTCTTTCCCAATCCTTGAATTGGTAAAGGGATTGTATCTGTTAGAATGCTTTCTGCAGCAAATACCTTAGTCCATGTCTCTATCTGGCTTAAGCCATCAGGAAATATGACACCTCACACTCTTGGACAACAGTCCAGAGGAGGTGGGTATTAGAGAGGAAGGTAGGTGTCATCGCGGTGGCTCTGGCACTGTGTCTCTGAAATAACTCTGGCTAGATCTTCCTCTGTGTGGGCTTCATCCTCAGATGGGCTTCCCTCATGGTGCTAGTGTGGTTGCAGCTGCTCCAGGCTTTGCTTCTGTACTCCAGAGGAGGAGAAGGGACTGGCTGCTCTTTAGACTGAGGAAGACTGTGATGTGTCCAGTCTCTTGTGTCCTCTCACCTCCTCTTTATGGACTCAGCTGACCTTGACGATGATAGGATCTGTCATGACCGTCCTGTCTCCAAACTGGGCCTGTCCCTTCACCCCAGCAGCACTGCCGTGGCTCACTACCCCCATCCTGTGTCCTAGTCTCTTGGGGCCTACCAGGCTACCAACCAGAGCTAACTAAGAATTGATAGCTGCCCTGGTACGTGCTATGCTACAATGGGGGAAATGGATCTGTGAGCTGCTATTCTGTCTTAACGTGGAAATTCTATGGTTTTAACTTGAAATGGAACCATGGGTGGATACTTGACACTGTGGCAGTGGGTGAATTATATTCAGAAGAAGATCCTTATGATGTTCCTCATTCCAAAACTGTTTCTGGATGGCTGAAACAAACTCAGTAGTCTCGTAGTAAGAACATTGGACTAGGAATCAACTTAACTGCTTTGTGGAAAACGGATTGAAGAGGTAGAGGCTGGAGCTCCGAGACCAGGCAGGAAGCTGTGCAGTAATTCAAGAAGCATTGAAGAGGAAGGGGAAGAGAAATGGACATATTTGTGTTTGATTTAGGAAATCAAATCAACAGGGCTTGGTGACCAACTGGATAGAGGGGTGACAGAGAGGGACCTGAAGGGGTCACCAGGTCTCTGGTTTGGGTGAGTGGCTGGAGCCAGAGAGACAGGGAAGGCAGGAGGAAGAACCAACTAAAGGATGCTGACCACGTAACAGGGGTCTAATAGATCCAGATGCCACTCAGGAAAACCTCCCAAGGATGGCTTTCATGAAAATCTGGATGTGAGGCTGGAGTGTCACTGTGGCTCAGAATCTCTGTGCTCCTCTCTGTGTCCTTGGTGAAGATGGCTTGGCAAACAGGACAAAGCAGAGGCTCACACGTGTGCCAAGTGGACGAATCCACAGATGCTGATCATTGGTATTCTGTCAACCAAGACAGGCAGCAGGAGGGCTTTTGTCTGTGTTTTGTGGCATTTGCTTGGGGTGACTCAGAGCGATTTGAATGTCTCCGCTGCTTGCCGATGTGGCTGCATGGTAATGCGTTCCTTTGTCTCGTCCAAATATTAATAAAAAATATTTTGCGAAGAGCTGTGGGAGCCTCTCTGGAAGGTCTAAGGGCTTTGAGCAGGCTCTTGCTGAGGAAGAATTGACCTCTGTAGGGGAGGGAGCTGTATCTCTGTGTTGCACATCAAGTCCCTCAGCTGAGGATTTCAGAGCTGCTGACTGTGAAGGGAGAGGCCTCTCGCGGCTTTTGCAGAGGCGAGAGCATCTTCTGAGATGCTTAGCTGCTGTACCGCGACTGGGAGCCAGCACCTCTGATTCCCACCCGAGCTGAGCCTGGAAAGACCAAATTACTGATACAGCCACCTGAGGTGGAGCTGGGCTTGATCACAGGGAGCTTGGTTTCCTCCCACCTTCCAGGCCACTCACTACTTTTGACTTTGGACAAAGAGGTCCTGGGTGGAGAAGCAGAAAGCAGTGAAGAGTGTGTGGTGGTACAGGTACCAGGCTAGGTGTGAGCTTTTGCTCATCTTTAATGTTCAAAATAGCCCCGTGAGGGAGACATTCTCATTCCACTTAGAAACGAGGAGCTGGAAACCAAGAGATGCTAAGACCTTGCCTAAGACCAGGCAGTGAGTCCAGAGCTGTGATCTCCCCGCTGTCTGACTTTAAAGCCTATGCTCCTTTCTCAATCAGATGCAAAGAAGAGAGGACAGAAGATCCACAGGGAACTAGGGTGGCACTGAGGATTCCTTGTGTAAAATGGATACAGCACATCGAATTTCCACCCAATCCCCAGGGAATAAGCAAGATTCAAACTGCTGAACTAATGGAAACCATGAAAACTAATGACAGAGTCGGGTCCAAAATAGTCTCAAAGGACTAACAAAAGGCCAAATCTAACAAGATGATACAGCACAAGTGTTATATATTAGATTCTTGAAAGTACTGTGGACTAGAGCTGCCCATGCATTGTATAGGTGCTTTGCACATATAATCTCATTTAATGAGCACTGCTACCCAATGAAGTAGGCACTGTTATCCCATTTTACAGCCAAGAAAACAGGTGTAGAGAGGTTAAGTAATTGGTTAAAGTCACCCTGCTAAGTAAACAGTGGATCCCATGTGACCCAGGACCCAGGTAGTCTGATCTGAAAGTCCATCCCCTTGACCACCACGAACTGTTACCTTCCGATAGCAGCCAGCTCAAAACCTGCTTGGGTGGAACATTAGATGGGCTCCCATTACCATCAGGGAGGAAACAAGGATGCTCACCATTGCTGCTGTTACTTAACAACTTACAAAATACAGTAAATAGAGCAAAGGAATAAGCAGAAGTAAGGCTGAGCTAATCATTACTCACGGATGGTATTATTATCACCTATTTAAAAAAAACCCCAAGAGACTAGACTGAAAAATCATTTACAATAATATAAGATTACAGTATGAGGGTCATATTTAAAAATAGCAGAATCAATGATTTTTCTATGTCAGCAATAATCACTTATAGATTTTACTTTAAAAA
The DNA here is from genome assembly GCF_028564815.1 of Eubalaena glacialis. Taxonomy (NCBI): domain Eukaryota; kingdom Metazoa; phylum Chordata; class Mammalia; order Artiodactyla; family Balaenidae; genus Eubalaena; species Eubalaena glacialis. The sequence continues at coordinate 68,340,711 of NC_083722.1, read as the reverse complement.
TCCCATTCAAAATAGGAATACAAATATAAAGATCTTAGGGATAAACTCAACAAGAAATACACAGAAACAATATATAAACAGACGACAAAAATTTTACTCAGAGACGTAAAGGAAACCACGAATAATTTAAGAGACATACCTACCTACTCAAGAGTGGGAAGACCCAGTCATTATGGGTGTCAGTAATTCCCATATTAATTGCTGAGTTGCAATTCTGTTAACTCTATGTATGTTTTTTAAAAATCGACATAATACTTATCCATGGGATGACAATAATTCCCAAATTAATGGTGTTGTACATTTCTTTTAACTGTATATTATATATATAACTGTATATATATTTTTTTTTTTTTTTTTTTTTTTTTTGGCTGTGCTGTGTACCTTTTGGGATCTTAGTTCCCTGACCAGGGATTGAACCCAGGCCCATGGCAGTCAAAGTACCGAGTCTTAACCACTGGGCCACCAGGGAATTCCTTATATTTTTAATATAGGTCTTTTAAGACACGTACTACATGTTCTTGGTTAAAAACTCAAATTGTACAAAAAGGTTTATAAAGGTTTATAAAGGTGTATAAACTGTTTCTTCCTTCATCTTCCCCCCCCATCTTTCCCCCACTCTTCAGAGATGGCCCTTATCAACACGTTTAGCTATTTCTTCTGAAAATTACCTCCATATTTTAAAGTAGAGACTGATCAATTTTGGACATTCATTGTTGACCTCCTGCTATGACAGATGGGGACTTAGTTCCCTTCCACTACGTCTTCGTCTCTCTCCAATGGCCCAATATATTAGTATCATTCTTTACAATTTCTGTGGGTTAAATTTGTCACTTTTGGAGATTTGCTTACACTCCTTTTTTTTTTTTGGCCGTGCCGCACAGCCTGTGGGATCTCAGTTCCCCGACCAGGGATTGAACCCTGGCCCTCGGCAGTGAAAGCACTAAATCCTAATCACTAGGCCACCAGGGAACTCCCAAAACTCTGTTTCTTGTAAGGTCAATAATAGTGTCTTCTGTCTCCTCATTTGGTAAGATGAAGGTGTTAACATCCCTACAGATCTCCTACCCCTTTCCACTCCAGTATCTGTACTTAAATGTCTACACTGTCAAGGCAGAGTATGTTCATATGTTGTATCCTTTTGTCCTGAGTCTTCTTGCTTGACTCTAGGTAAATTTCTAAAGTGGAAAATCATTCAACAGTGACAGCATTGTTGTGACTATGTAAACACTGTTCCTTGCAGAGCCAGCTAGTGTGCTGTGATCACGGCACCTTCCTTGAGCAGGCTGGTTTTTATTGTTCCTGGAGTTAAAAAAGATCTTTCCATTTGTTTTTAAATTATTTGCCTCAGTCCGAATTCTGGACAGTATAAGATCTCTCAAATCTCACCCCCAGACTCCAGCCTTCCGGCCTCTGTTCCTGTTTGAGCTGATTGCCCGTCTCTCCGACTTCTTCTCACCGTTTCTGCTGACTCCACTGTTTCATGGGGGCCATGTCTGCTCCCTTATTTGGTGGGGGTGGGGCTCACATCTTGGTGAATTCCTGAGAAAGAACAGATGGGAAGTAGATTTTCTTACTTCCACATAACTAAAAATGACTTGATTCTACTCTAATTCCTAATGGCTTTAACTCTCATTGATAATCATTGTCTGAATCACTTCATTCAGGGCTGCAAACTGGGAGATTTTTAAATGCGTTCACTCCTTCTACATCTTTTAGCTGGCGTTCTTCTGTGCAAAGAAGATTTAAAAAAAAAATCATCAACTACGTGTAAACTGCTACTCCTAAAAAGCAGAGGATTGCTTAATTCTTCTAACAATTTTCAGTGTAAGGAGTTGGTGAAAGCATCACAGGTCAGGTTTTTTGTTGTTGTTGTTTTGTTTTGTTTTTGTCTTTAAATGTCAGTTGAATGTATCTGTGAAACAGAAAGCAAAGAACACCTGGCTACCCTTCCATGGGGTTGATGCATAAGCAATCCACTGTGATTTCCGGATTTCTTCTTGTGTGAGAATCAGGACAGGGAGAATCCTGCACCAAGGGATTCAAATCCCAAGCCTTTGCTTCAGGACAGGTAGAGAAAGAGGACAGATCTCAACTCCTGGAAAAGCTTCCCGGCCTCTCCTGTGGCATCACACAAAGAATACCTTCGGCACCAGCCTGACCCACCGTCATTCTGGCATTTGAAAATTTCATGCTCCAGGTGTTTTTAGAATAATTGCTGTGCCCAGCGAAGCTGTGTCCGTCTTAGCAAAGGTGGCCTCCTCCCGGAACTCCACCCCCGCCCCAAGCCCTGTCCTCACATGGGGGCTTGAGTTAAAGGAAAAAAGATCCCTAATGACTCTCCAGTCCTATATGGTTAATCTGCTGTGTTGCAGTGAATACCCCTGGGTTTGGAGTTCATTGGAGCTTTGCAGTAAAAGGAGAAAAGGAGGACATTTAAAATGTTTTCTAATCCTCCTGTCTCTTCAAGCAAAGATTGTAATTTCTGGTTCAAAGGAACTCTAGCATAGACAATCTGCCTTATTTTGTTTGTCCCAGGGGAAAAAATACAACTAACACCCGAAGTGGCCTCCTTTCCTGGTGTGTGTGCGTATATGTATACATTCACCTACCTCTCCTTGGCTGTAGATTTAACTCCTTTCTCCACACAGATGTGGGCCCTCTGTTGCTGTTCTGGACCCTGGGCTGGACCCGAGAGCTGTGGAGACCGGACAAAGATAGCGCGGACACAACCCGGGGTGGACAGTTATTTCCACACTCTCCCCCGAGAGAGTTTCTGTAGGGAAAGCAAAATTGCTCACAAAGGGTCTCCTTATCAGGAAAACGACAGGGTGCAACTTGGCAGAAGTCCTGTGTTGCAGTGTCCCGCACAGCGTGGGCACCAAATAGGCAGTCAGTAGACATCGCCTCCCCACTCAGCCTGCCCCCCACAATGGCAACCCGAAAATCTCTAGATCTGCAGTTCTGTGCCTCCATATGTAAAATGGTGGGGATCAAGTGGAATGCTTCCTGGGGAAGCAGATGGCAACGCTCTGGACCCACAGGCAGGGATTTCAGCAGTGCTGCTCATAAATGGGAAGAACTTTGGGGAAGACTCTTCACCCAGAAGCCTATCTTGGGGAATTAGGCCACCAGAAAGGCCGAGCTTATTACTCCCATGGTTCCCATTGGCTTTGTCATTTTTTTCCTTTCAAAATGAAACTATATTTATGCACGTTTTCCTAATACTTGAATAGTATAAAAAAATTCAAGCACTACAGAGATAGTCCAAGTCTTCCTATCCCATGGAGGGAACTATTGTTAATAGCTGGATATACAGTCGTTCAGACCTAAAAAATCAATATTATAGAAATGTGAATAACTTAAATTTTATTACATAGATGTAATCTCTGATTCTATTCTCTCTTGAAACATATGTATTTATGTTCTCCCCCATGTGTGTGTAACCCTGTATCACCAACATCTTGTATCACCAGCACCTGTATCTTCCCAGGTCTGCCTATATTTACACGGAATTCTATTGTCTGGAATTCTGGACCCCCTTCTTCCTCTTGGCTGGTCTACAGACCTGACATCACACACCTGTGGACTCCTTGGGGTATTCTTGCTGACTTCTCATCCTAACATGTTCCCCAGGAAGGAGGGTTGGGGATGAGTCAGTGTTTTAGCATGTTTTCCTCTCCATGAGTACCAACCACGGTGATACTCTGAGAGAGAGTGTACCCCAAAGCAGGAGGGTCCCAACAGCACCACGACCCTGACTTGTGTTTCGGGCCCCCCACTATTCATGAAATATTTCCTCTGCTGTTCTCTCCCAGAGAAGGTAAGTCTGCAAAGCTTTAAACCAGATCTCTGCTCTTCTGCTCTGGCCTCATTTTTTTTTTTTCTTCCTCGTTTCACTTTTGATTGGAGTATAACTGAGATACAGGAAAGTGCACACATCTGATATTTACAATATCAAATGATATTGGACCCATCCGCATATCCACCGCACAGGTCGAGGTGCTGGACGTGGCAGCGTCCCGGTGCTTTCTCCTCGTGGCCTCCTTTTCCACTGCCCGCGTCTTAGAAGCTCTTCTGGCTGCCTGTGGAGCCAACAGTACCAGGACGCGCAAAGCTGGCCCACTGCATTTCCTACCCCAGAGGTCACTTCCTCACCATCCCCTCCCCCCAGGACCTTTTCCAAAGAAGTCACCACTCTGGAAGAACCAACCAGTTTCTGGGTTCTTCCCATCTCCTTTTTCCTGCACCCCCACTCCGGCCTGGACCCAGATCCAGACCAGACGTCCCAGCAGCAACCCCCTGCAGCTCCAACACAGTTCAGAAAGGGTTAAACGCAGGCGAGCAGCAGCTTCACGCAGTTAATCCGGGATTCTCGGCACCGATCTCCGTGCCTGTCATTTGCATTTCTCTCCTTTGTGCCAGCTTTTCTTCCTCCCCGTCCGTGGCCCGGGCGCCCGCATTTGCATACGGAGCCCGGCGCGGGCTGCAGGGATCCCGCTGCGCGCCAGCCTGCGCCATCTGCAGGCGCCATCAATTTTTCAGCACTTTTCTCATTTCTCATTACAGTCAGGCCCATGCGGCTCTCCACTCAACACTCTCCTCGGCCGTCCTGACGGCGAGCTGGCGAGACAGGGGCTGTCACATCCCTCCCCGACCCTTCCTTGCACGCCCTCTCTTGTTGAGGCTCTCACCGTAATTAATCACAGTATTAATCCTGGCCAAGCCTGTCTTCCTGAATAATTATGTCAACGCGCTTAGGTGCCTGAGCCCAAAAGAAATCTGACCAACTTCGAGCACTGGTCGGTACCCCTGCAACCAAGACTGCTACGACCCCCTAGGCTCCTTACTTACCCCGACGGCACAGACGTGCACGCACAGACGTGCACGCACAGACGTGCACGCACAGACGTGCACGCACAGACGTGCACGCACAGACGTGCACGCACAGACGTGCACGCACGTCGGCTTGCACGCACTTAACAGGCACAGGCTGTGCACAAAGCTGGAGGCGCTGTGAGGAGCAGAATGATGGAGACCACAGGAAACAGCATTTCTTTTCCAACAAGGAAGTGCTGTAGGAAAAAGTGGGGCGAGAGGATGGGCATGTCCCAGGTCTCCGTCAGTCTCTGGGACAGGCCGCCAAGCGAGGGTCCTTGGCTTCCCACAGGAAAGAGTTCAAGAGGCAGTGGTAGTAAAGTGAAAACAGGTTTATGTAGAGAGAGACTCCACAGACAGAGTGTGGGCCGTCTCAGAAGGCGAGAGCGGCCCCGGACCCCGGGAGATACACACTCCATAGACAGCATTTGGACCTGCTCAGAAGGTGAGAGCGGCATTGAGTTGTGGTGGTGGCTGGTTTTCGTGGGCTGGGAAATTTCATAGGCTGATGAGTGGGAGGAATGTTCTAGCTATCTTGGAGAAGCAGCAGGGATTTCCAGGAGTTGGGGTACCACCCACTTTTTGGCCTTATTACTGGCGGCCTCAGAACTGTCATGGTGCCTGTGGGTGTGTCGTTTAGCATATGCTAATGTATTACAATGAGCGCAGAATGAGGCTCAGGGTCTACCGGAAGTCAAATATTCTGCCGTCTTGGGCTTCCTAGGTGCTAACCAGTTTTTGTCAAATCCTGTTCTTAATGGTTGTGTCATTCTTTTAATGGTTGCGCCCTGCACCCTTCCTTCCGGTCTCAGAAGCATGGCCACACCATGAAGTTATCTTTAGGTACCAAAGTGAGTGGTTGTCATAGTGATGTGTGCATTATTAAGAGAGTGTTGTTCATCCCGGCAGCTAATCTTATAATGAAGCTGGCTCATTATCAGGTTGAGGCAACGTTGGCTTTTCTCTCCTTTTTACTGTGGGCCTGGGGTCCAGTGGGATCCCCAGGTCCAGCTCCAAGCTGGATCACAGACTCCCAGCATGTGTCTTTTGTTTGGTTACCCCACCCTCCTTCCCTGGTCTTCTAGGGGACACATGCAGGAGGATGGGGCTGGGCAGGGCTCCTGGAGCCTTTGCCTAGGATTCATCCCATCACCAGTGCCTGCTTTAGTTTGTGAAACACTTAAGAGCACCTGAGAACTATGTTGGCCCAGGCAGCTGGAGCCTGTGTGAATTAAAATTCCAGATTGGCCTGCAAACAATCGGTTCCTCTGCTTTTCTTCTGCACCTGTTTCTCTTGCCTACACAATCCCAGGAAACCAACCTAAAGGACCAAATAGTGCTTTTTGCATCACCACCACCATTTAATGGGGACGTCTTTATTTCCCAGTGGTCACTGCAATTTTGTGAGTCTTCAAGATTCATTAGGTGTCCACCATTGCCTCAGGTTTGGGTGCCTGGTGACTCTTTCCCTTTATGACCAGTTGTCAGTTAATTTTAAATCATTTTGGAGATTGTTTGCCATTGCTTTCTTTGTCTCTGCTTGTTTTTTTTTTTGTTTTTTTTTTAAGATTGTTACAAAGGTTTGTTGGGCTCAAGTTTAGATTTCAAATTTAGATCCATGCTTGTGAGTCTCAGCTTCCCCTTTCTTTTAAAATTATGGTGCTTCTAATTTTGCTTACCTTTCAGGTTAGGGGAGCATCCTCTACAAAGGGAAAGGAGCAAGCAAACAAAGTAAGCTGCTGCCAAGTACGCTATCCAGTGAGATTGTTGTCATGGATCTGAGAGGTGAAATGGCTTGTACCTTACTTTCTTATTCAGTGTCATGTCAGGGTGAGCAGAGATGCTGCCCTCCTCGGGACAGCCCTCGGTGATGCCCAGATGCCCTCAGCACTGCCTGTCTCCATTCCACCAGTTCCTCCAGAGCATGCAGCAGCCTGCCTTGCAGCCCTACGACGGGCTAGCATTTTGTGGTAGGTTTTCTCAGAGCACAGTCCTCTGATGTGAGAATCACTTGGGGACTGATTAGAGATGCAGATCCTAGAGTCCCCTGACCGATTGGAGCTACCATTTTTAACAGGTTCCTTGAGTAAATATAATACACATAGATTATTTTTCATGAGCCTCTTTGTTTAATTTAATAGTGCATTTCCTTTTTCTTCCCCCCTTTTAAAAGTAATATAGGGATATGGTGAAGCTGGTTCAATGAAAAGGAAAAATAATCCTTAGTCCCCAGGCTCCCTCCTCAGGGACTCCTACATTTTTAAGTTTTTTTTATGTATCTTTTGAGAGATATTCTTTACATATATATTTATAAAAAACCCCTTTAAAATCCACAAATGGTGGTATCCTAAATACATTGTTCTGTCACTTGCTTTCTTCCTCATGCAATATATCTTGGCTGTGGTTTCATATCAACATATTGAGATCTTCCTCATTTTTAAAAATGGCAGTACAGTACATTTTGTATGGGATATAGCATGTTTTGTGGGTTTTGGTGATATTTCTTCCCAAAACCAGAGTTAGGAATGGTTCTTAAAGAAAGAGAGTTTGAGGGACTTCCCTGGTAGTCCAGTGGGTATGACTCTGTGCCCCCAATGCAGGAGGCCTGGGTTTGATCCCTGGTCGGGGAACTAGATCCCGCATGCATGCCACAACTAAGAAGTCTGCATGCCACAACTAAAGATGTCCACATGCCACAACTAAGAAGTCCGCGTGCGGCAACTAAAGATCCCACGTGCCACAATGAAGATCCTGTGTGCCGCAGCTGAGACCCGGCGCAGCCAAAATAAATAAATAAATAAATAGTAGGGGGAAAAAAAGGATATATATTCTAAAAGAAAAGAAAAGGAAAAGAGAGTTTGAGCTGGTATTTAAAAGCAGCAGCCACAAACCACCCAGCTGGGCAGCAAGGTCAGGGCACTTGTGGAAACAGTAGACGAATGTTTCCTTTTAACCAGGGGATTCTACTTTCTAAGACAGTCAAAGCCTTGGGCCTCACAGTGATTCTGTGAGTGTCAGAAACCATTTCCATCAGGAACTGTGCCTCAGTTTCTCCTGAGAGCTGATGGAATGGTTGTCTGCTGGGTCTGGACACAAGCCTGGGGCAGCCATGCACTTGCTGGACCTGGAGGAGGGGAGGGACTGGTGGGTGTGGGAACAGGTGCCACACAAGCAGAAAGTACTGTTCCCAGCACTACGCCGCCCTGGGGGGAGGGGCACAGAAAAACAGGAGCGGAGGGAGGAGTGATGGTTCTGGGGCAACTGCCAGTTACAACAGTCATTTTACAGAAAAGCTGACAGGAAGGAAAACCAACGTCTCCAGAATTGTAGTCAGGCCTGAACTCAGAGTGTGAGCCGAAGGGCTGGACAGCCCCTTCTCATAGTGCAGAAGCCCTGACATCAGGAAATGATGACACTGGTCCAGAATGGTGGGGGCCACAGGAAAGATCTGGAGGAAATGAAGGGTTCTCTTCCAATTACTTGGTGAAGAAATACTGGAATTCCATACTAGGACTGCATTATACCATAGATTATTTTTAATTTGTCTCCTAAAGGTGGAAGGATGATATTAAAACAATAGAAACTAATGTTTATATTTTCAGTTCCCTTATTTTTACCACAGTGGTCCCCCTCCCCCCAAATCTTTCAAGGATCTAGGGGACGAACCTGAGATAATTGTTTCAGGAGACAAAAGTGACAAGCAGAAAGCAGAATGTAGCCTGCCAGTTTCTTCCTGACTTTGGGCTTCACAAACAGGGGCCCTCAGGGGATGGAGGGGACTCAGGCATAGACAAAATGCTCAGGGGACATAGTATGAGGGAGGGAAGAATGTTTGAGGGGAGAGGGCTTCTCCCAGGGTGGGGATAAAGGGAGCCAGAAGGAAAGTGATGAAAGCACAAGCTCTGATGGTCCTAGAGAGAAGGTCGCCAGCTCTGGTTTCTCCATGGAGCATCAGGAAGCAGCCAAAGCCAACACAGGCAGACGAGACCTGAGAGTGGGCTTCTATGTTCTTCCCTTGGTAGAGCCCTGGGGGTCTGGGAACGGCTATATGGAATGTTTTGAGAGCCTGATCAAGGGATTCTGTCACCCCCATGCGGCCTGGCATAGAAATAGGAAAGAGAGCTGTGGGGCCTGAGGGACCAGAGGACAGGAACAAGGGACAACTCAGCAGCAGCTGTGCAGCCTGGTGACTGGGATGATGGGATGGGGATGCCTTAGCTGATACTTAAGGGGGCAGGTGACTGGCCCATTGGTTGTTCCATCCCAGTCCGTCCTTGCTATGCCTTGACCCTGTAGAAATTCCCAGGAACTTGGACTTAAACCACGTTAGTGTAAGTTTCCCTGAGAGCAGAGCCTGAGACAAGGATTCATGTGCACGTAGTTTATTTGGGAGGAGATCCCAGGAAGCAGAAGTGAGGGGGTGGGAGGAGTGAGTCAGGAAAGGAGGAGAAGCCAATAAAGGGGGCAGTAGTGAACAAGTTACCCCTGCAGGACCTGGGGCTCAGTTTCTCTGGAGACCCTGGGAAGATTGGGTCTCAAAATTGTCTTCTTTGATGACATGGAGGCTGGGGCGCCTCCCCACTCAGGCAGCAAAGCAGAGAGGCATGGTGGCTCGTGCTTGACTTAGGCGCTGGCAGTGTATGTGGACCTTTGTGGACCTGTCACCTGCAACTGGGCTAAAACCAGATGCCCGAGGGGACGTGGTATGGAGCTTCCCGAGGACCTGCTGTGCAACCCGGGAAGGACAGGGGCAAGCAGTTGCCTGAGTTTAAGTTACCATGGCCCTGGTGGAATGAAGTTGAAAGAGAAATTAAGTTGGGTAATAGAAAACCAAAGAAAATTATATCTGTTAGACATGTGTGTTTGTAGACTGAGATTTTATTTGTGCTTTATATAAAATAATAAAGTTAATGTCAGTTTTGTATAATGGAAAGAAAATAAATTTTAGAGCCAGATCAGCATTGGATTTGAATTCAGGTCCTATCACTTAGTTGCTGGGTGACTGTGGGTTAGTTGTGTGTTTTTTTTTTTTTTTTGCCTAGCAGCATATTGGATCCTAGTTCCCCAGCCAACTGACCGGGGACCAGGGGTCGAACCCATGCCCCCTCCAGTGGAAGTGCAGAGTCTTAACCCCTGGACCGCCAGGGAAGTCCCAGTTGTATTACCTTTCTAACCTTCATTCCTGCATGTGTCAAACCAGGAATGATGACACTTACCTTGAAGGTTGTTGGGGGATTAACAGTGATTCATGTGAAAGCTCCAATGATGGGTTTTCAATACATATCATTTTACTAAAGCTCAGTTTTACATGAAAACAGTTTACAGTTCTATATTTTACTAAAGCTCCGTTACCTGCTGTTGGTCCACTTATTCTCAACAGAATCTTCTTGTTATTCAAAAAGTTCTTAGCAAAGCTATTCCTTCTGGGTACTGTTGTAAACAGATCTAAATGGGGTGAACCCTGATGTCATTGTCCTTGTGGCCCTGGAGTCTGGCAGAATTGTACCTGGGACGCAGGCCACTTGGACAGTGGCCGTCTTGCCCTTCTTTCTGCCCAAATATGACACACATTACACGTGGGCTTGATTACATTACATTACATTACATTACATTACAGCTGACCTTTGGGAATTAAGCATTTGGCTTTGGTATTTGTTTTTGGGTTGGAAGCAGTGTAGCAGAGGAATTTCCTTCCTTTCTCCTTTCCAGCGTTTCTCCCTACAAGTCAGTAAAACCTGAATGTTCTGTAGCTTATTGCTACAAGTGGTGAGAAATGCATCTGTATTAGCAAAAGCCAAATCAACTGCAGCTGGATAGAGCTTCGATCAAGGTGGGAAAAAAGGCAGTGAGGTGGCTCCACTGCCTGGTGTACAGCACTCATTAAAAACTGGCTGACTCAGTGGAAAGACTCCTGCAGGCAAAGTGTCTGCCATCCTCAGAAGGGCTTCTCTTGGAATGCGTTGCAGCTTTCGTGCTGAAAGCAAGGTGTTCTAGGCGTCCTGTCCCCCCCACTCCCCCGTGGTGCCTAGCATGGTGGCCTTTGCTCCTGTGGATGGCACTCACTTTGGGCCCACCTAGATTGACATCACAGTATCTGGACACACTCAGAACTCTCAGTAGCTCCTCCTCACCCACAGTGGAAGCCTCAGGCTTGCCATGTAAAGTCCTGGAAGCTCAGTTCCAGAACCTGGCAAGGCATCACTTCCAAGTCCTCTTTTGAATTCACTTACTTTTGCCTGGTGTCCTCAGTTTCCATTCCAGCTGGAGTCAGCCTCCCTGCTCATTCCTCGGGTAGAATATAGATTTGTTTTTTCTGTTTTCTTTTCACCCCTGGATGCTTTCTTTTAGCTGGACTACCCAGGCTTTTTGCTTTGAGGGAGTTTATTTCACTCCATGAATCACCATGTATATTAGTCAGTTTTTATTGCAATAATGCAGCATAACAAACAGCATACGTTTATTATTTTTGCTTATTGGTCTGTGGGACATTGAAGGTGGTTCTGCTTCACACTGTGGGTCTCCATGGGGCTCCTTCATCTGGTGCCAGAGGCTCTTGGGAGCATCCCCTCCTCATGGCAGGTGGCTGAGGCTCAAGAGGCCAAGTTTGATGAAGCAAGTGCATTTAAAGCCTCTGCTCACCTCACCTCCACTGATATTCCACTGAGCAGAGCATGCTTATATGGCCAAGACCCTTGTGAATGGGATGGAGATGTACATCCCCCTTGTCTAGTGGGGGGCACTGCAGAGTCACGTGGCAAAGGACGTGGATGCATAGTGATATTGTGGGGGTACTGAAGAGTTGGAAAGAGTAATCCAGTTTGCCACATTGTGCCAGGCCCCGTGCTCTGGGTGGCCCCTGGGCAGTCTGGTAGAGCCAAACATCTCCCTTCCAAGGAAATTCATTCCCCTTTGGTGGTGAGTTGTCTTTCTGTGAATTACCAAAAGATGCCCCTTGTGGGCAGATCAGTGATCAAAGGTGCTTCTTCCTTTAGGATGATACACCCCTAGTCTGGGTGCTTGGCTTGGCAAGTGGAGGATGGGCTGGAATTCAGCCCCCACTTGCTCCCTGGGGAGGCACCCTAGTGCCAGGTCAACCGGCAGGTCTGTATGCTGTGACCCTGGGCACACCCAGGGGGTGGCTCACAGGGCCTGAGAAAGCACTTTTTTTATTTTTTAACATCTTTATTGGAGTACAATTGCCTTATGATGGTGTGTTAGTTTCTGCTTTATAACAAAGTGAATCAGCTATACGTATACATATATCCCCATATCTCCTCCCTCTTGCGTCTCCCTCCCACCCTCCCTATCCCACCCCTCTAGGTGGTCACAAAGCACCGAGCCGATCTCCCTGTGCTATGCGGCTGCTTCCCACTAGCTATCTGTTTTACATTTGGTAGTGTATATATGTCCATGCCACTCTCTCACTTCGTCCCAGCTTACCCTTCCCCCTCCCCGTGTCCTCAAGTCCATTCTCTACGTCAGCGTCTTTATTCCTGTCCTGCCCCTAGGTTCTTCAGAACCATTTTTTTTTTTTTTAGATTCCATATATATGTGTTAGCATACGGTATTTGTTTTTCTCTTTCTGACTTACTTCACTCTGTATGACAGACTCTAGGTCCATCCACCTCACTACAAATAACTCAATTTCATTTCTTTTTATGGCTGAGTAATATTCCATTGTATATATGTGCCACATCTTCTTTATCCATTCATCTGTCGATGGACACGTAGGTTGCTTCCATATCCTGGCTGTTGTAAATAGAGCTTCAATGAACATTGTGGTACATGACTCTTTTTGAGTTATGGTTTCTGAGAAAGCACTTCTGTCACAACTGAGTCCAAGCTATGCTGTGTGGTCTGGGGGTAGTTTTCTATAGTTGTCAATCCAGGCCAAAAAGCTTGTTTTTTTTACTTTTTTTGACCCTACCTTCAGAAAAGAAGTGAAGCCTTTTCCTTCCCAGAAATAGCCTTGCCAGCCAACCACATAGTCTAAAGCCAATGTAAAAGGAACAAGATGGTTACAAAACATTCATAATTGTAGAGTAGCCCATCTGTCTTTGAAGAAAGGCCTTCTTCTTCTTTCCCTGGGAATGACCACATAACCCACAATTACCCTCACATTCCAAAGTCAGAGGAAACGCCACACCTCTCTGGACAACGGTAATAACCAATTCTGACACTACAGTCTCCTGAGCGCAGTGGTCTACACTGACCCGTCCTGCAGTGCAAATGAAGTGGGTAGTGTCCCCCACCACTGTCCTCCAGGATTTGTGGTTGGCAGGTGTGTGAACATGCCACGCTCACCTTCATGCTTCCTAATTAACGGAAATACAGCAAATTGATCAGAACTCCAGTTTGGAGGCAAGACCCAGGCTTTGGCAGATGGGATCATTGGCTCTGCGTCCTTTACCTTCCCTACATCCTCATCCTTGCCGTGGCCTCATCGTGGGTGGGGTGTAGTCTCCACCCCTTGACTTCGGGCTCTGCCGTGTGACTTCCTTGGGCCGGTGGTGTTTTGGCAGAAATGAGTGGGTACCAGTTCTAAGCCCAGGCCTTGAGAGGTCTCAGATGTGTCTGATTTTTCTCTTATGCTCAGAGAAGACCTTCTAGCTATCTGCATCCCTCTTAGTCTGGGCCCTGGAATGAACACATGTGGAGTAGATATGAGCCATACCTCAGAGAGGGCCAAAACAGGCTATATCCAAAGTTTGAGGCAGCACCACTCAGCCAAGCCCAGCCTGGATCTGCCAACCTCCAGCTGACCTGGGGACCCACAGACTTGTGGATGCATAAGTAAAAATGAGTGATTACTAAGACTTGAGGTGGTTTGCTATATAGCATTATTGCAGCAACAGTTAACAGATTCACTTGTTTTCTAATCAAGTGGCACAGTATATTGACCTTGGACATCACACAGGGCTGGGACACAGGAAGCACCCCAGCAGAAAGGCCACTCTCTTTCTGACTTGAGGGCTGGGATCTGCCTGAAGGAGAAAGTGTGTGACTCAATTAAGATACAATTAAGATCCTCCTCCATGGCCTCCCTTTTATCTACTGTCCTCATTATCCTGCTTCCTTTTCTTCTCACCGTGGGAATGGTGCTGCTATTGCATGCTGATGAGTTTGTCTGTGGCCCAACTTCTGAGCTAGAGATGTCTGGGTAATTAATTTGGATTTAAGCTCCTCTAGCCAGCACTTGATAGACCCACGACTGAGTGCATTGGAAGGCCTTGATTTCTCCTGGGCATTTTTTGGGTACTTAGAGGTCAAGAGTCATTTGATACCTGTCTATCTACAGTCAGTCTCAAAGTGAGTTCTGAAAAATGTATGAAAATGTACAGCTGTTTCAAGTGACTTAGCTTACTCCTGGGAACCTCCCCGACTGCCCTCACATGCTCTGAAGTGTTTTGCATTTCATCTTTAAAATTTGGTTACAGAGCAATTCTCCCTCATGAATGTATGAAAGATTTGCTGGGCGTGAGGCTTGACACAAGGCCCCCTATTGAAGGAAGGTGATGAGCAGGTAGACATAATGCTGTAACTCCAAAAGACAAGTGGGAAATGAGCCCAAGAAGTAATAGCTCAGTTTCACACATCATTTCTGGACGCACAGTGTGCTTTCCGACTTTTCTTATTTTTTTTGCCTTCTCTCTACCCGCTTTGAATCTTCTCTGAGGCCTAGTCTTTCAGGATTTCATCAGGGTTAAATGAAACCACTCGTGCTCTGAAATCCTGTAGTGCTTACTAAAATGGCTTTCAAAATGTTTGCTGTGTCCCACAGTAAAAAATAAATTTTGCATCAGTTCTTAACACACACACGTACACTTTTATATGAGTCTAGTTTAAAGATTCTCTCTTTGTCTCAACCTGGGTTCCCCCAGGAGTAGGCCTCAAGATAAGGATTCATGTGCAAGTGGTTTATTTGGGAGCTGATGCCAGGATAGACCAGTAGGGGAGTGGGCAGGTGACCAGGGAAAGGAAGGAAGACGTCCGAGAGTGTATTATCAACAGGTGCTTAATCTCACTGGGGTGCCCTGGCGACAGTTTTTGTGGGAGCCACACTTCAAGTTGGCCCCCAGTGATCCTGGCCTCCTGTGTTCATGTCCTTGTATAATTCCCTCCCACACTGAACTATGCATGTGGCCTGTGTGTCCAGTAGAACACGGCAGAAAGAAATGATGCTGTCCACGGCAGGCAGCGTCTGAGATGGCCCCAGTTATCTCCAGCTCCTGGTGTTCATGCCCTGTGTAATCCCCTTTCCTAGAGTAGGGCCACTTATAACCAATGAGAAGTGACTCAGTTCTAACCAAGAGAAAATAACAAAGGTGATGCATCTCACTTCCAATATTAGGTCACAAAAAGACTCTGGCTTTTGCCTTGCTTGTGTTCTCTTGCTCTTTCCTTCACTGGCTCTGAGGACAGACCAGCCCCCGTGTTGTGAGCTACCCTATGGAGAGGCCCCCATACTGTCTCCAGCCAACAGCCCCTGAGGCCCTAAGGTCTGCCAACAGCCTCACAAGTGAGCCTGGAAGGGGATCCTTCCCCAGTTGAGCCTTGAGATGACTGCAGCCCTGGCTGTAGCCTTGAGAGAGACTCTGAGTCAGAGGCACCAAGAGGCCGCCCACTAAGCTGTGCCCAGATTCCTAACCCATAGAAACTGTGAGTTAATACATTTTTTTAAGCTGCTAAGTCTTGGGGTAATTTGTTATGCAGCCGTAGATAATTAATGCAGCATCTGACTTTAGAAGCGAGGTCATAAAAGACTTTGCTGTTTATACTTTGGTCTCTCTTGGATTATAGCCCTGGGGGAAGCCAGTCACAGATTGTGAGGACGCTCAAGAAGCCATACAGGCAAGTGTGTGTGGTGATGAACTGAGGCCTCCTGCCGATAGCCAGATGAGCCAACTTAGAAGCAGGTCATTCAGCCCCAGTCAAGCCTTGGACTAATTGCAGCCCCAGCCGACATCTTGAGTACAGTCTCATGAGTAACCTGGAGCCAGACCACCCAATCAAGCATCTTCTGAATTCCTGATCAACAAACATCGTGAGGTAATAAATATTTATTGTTGTCTCAAGCTGCTGTGTTTTGGGAGGAAATTCTTATGCAGTAGCAGATAACTAATACAGTGTAGGACAAGTGACTCAGTTATTCTACCCAAATGAGAGATACCCGTCTGCCAGTGGATGAGGGCTGCTTTGAGGCCGTGTTAATTCACCTGCATGGATTTGTGGGCAGAGAGGGCTTTAGTGGCCAGAGAAGGTCTGCAGGCAAAGAGATGCAGGATCTGGCAGTTGGAAGTCAGGCCTGTGTGTACTCAAAGGTAGAGGTGAGGAGATATGAGTAGGGGGGTTCCCAGGGCCTGCTAACTCTCAAAGTCAATTTAAATCTCATCTCTATTACTTCCCTCCCCCCAGGCAAACTTGGAGCCCTTCCTTCCTTTTCAGAGCCTGGTTCCTCCAGGATGTCCCTGGTAGAAGGAAGAGAAGTCAAGCATCTCTTTCCATAATTGACCCCTCTTGGGTGCGCCCTTTGATGGGTGTTGGTGTTTCTTTTGCCGATGACTGGTTGTCGGTGGCTCTCTGTGACACGAGTCCAAAGGCGAGGCTTGCTTGTGAGGTGCATGTTTAGGTCCTTGAAGGGCCCTGTGGTCATTCCCTGATGGAGACTGACCTCTCCCACTCCCCACTCGGCTTTCACCTTGGAGTCTGTTCCGCAGCCTCCTGCTGCCTGCCTTCCTGTGCCTGGTGGGCAGCTCTGTTGAGTGGAGTACAGGAGAGACAAGTCCAGTCCAGTCTGTGATGTCAGCTTGACCTTTGGGGGACTTGCAGCATCGGCCTCACTAATCGGGCTGTTCCAGGTGCTCCTCTCCTGCCAGGTGCTCCTCTCTAGGTGTGTCCCTGCTTAGGTGGGCACAGCACATCCCTGGGGGGTGAGGGGCCAGACTCCCCATCTTGCAGGAATCCCAGATCCTTACTGCTGACTCTTGATGCCTTCTCACTTGGCTTTGAGGTGGGGTGGGGGGAGGAATCACACTCTCATATCCAGCACGGCCTTCCAGTTTGTGGCTGCGCCGCGGGTCCTAGCTTCTGTTTCTTGAGGGAAAGTCTTGCCCAGCACCCAGTAATACACATAAAACCCCCTTCTCAGTGCTGAGCAGTGGGTACTCCACAGATATTCATTTTCCTCCTTCTCAGTGTCAAGGATGGAACATGCACCAGTGTGGTTGGCCTGAGGACCTGGGTTTAATACAAAAACGGGGCTCACAGAGGGAGGGAAAGGAAAAAACGCGTGCGTTCCTGCTCCTAGTGCAGAGTCTCACGTGGAGTGGGTATTCATGGAGCTGATTCAGGAGCCTTTTCAACAGAAAGCAAGCATACAGAGAAACAGAGGCCCGGTGTCAGTCTCTGGTGCTTGTGGGGGACATGGGGTGGTGGCCTTGCCTGGTCTTCAGTGGCTGCCCCCGTGAGCCAGGGGCTTCCCCTTCCTGGGCACCAGGCAGCTGCCACCCTGCTTGCCTCTTTTCTGTGAAATGTGGCCAGACACAAGGCCCTCGCCACGCGCCCTCCCTTCCGGAGGCTGCCCAGGCCCCCTCCCCTTCTCTTTCTTCCTTCCTTTCTTCTTTCATCCGTATATGTCTGTATCTACTACAAAGGTCAGAAAAACAAATCAATGAAAAGAAGGACCCAATAATCCTGAGACCTGGCTCAGGGATGGGAGGTGGGGAGGGAAGCCGCGCAATAAAATGAAAGAGAATTTAAAAATTCCCTGAACAAGGCACAGCATGGGGTCCCGATCAAAGGGCCAGGCAGCTTCAGCTTCATGTGTGCAGCAGCTGGATGCTCTGAGGCTGGGGGAGAGACGGCCCCCAGGCTTTGGCCCCCCTCCCCACCTCCTGCCCGACACACACAAGCACATGCGTGCACACATGCACACACACACGCACACTTCTCGGACCATCACCTGACTGCTAAGGAAGATCTGAGGATGGATATCTGGAGTCTGGGAGGCAGATTGGAGAAGGCATTGGGAGCCCGCTTAAATCTGCATAGTGGTCCCATTTTCCAAGGCTGTCTCAAGATCCCATCCACACGAGAGGGGTCAAATGCCCTTTGAGGACCAGACAAGAGTATTAATAGTGACTGAGGAATGGGATGTTACAAGTCCCTCCTGGCTTTTTCTGAACTGACCTTGGAAAAAGGTGAGAAAATAAAAACCCATCAGTCTGCAAAGAGCTGAATCACCTTTTTAAAGCCCCTTCCTGTGAATAGCAGCTCTTCCACGAGGTTCTTCCTGATACCTACCACTCCCCCACCCCCAGCCCCGGGGCTTGATTGAGCATTTTCCCCTTGAAGCACCCACTGTACCCCAGTATTCTTCCACCGGAGAGTGGAGACACCTGGGGTGCTTTATCATTCTTCACCATTAGTCTGTTCCATTCTATTCTAAGGGGGCCAGTGGTAAAGCAGATCAGGGGCAGACTTGAGCCATCACCCCTTATTGGCAAGTGACCTTGGACAAGTGATGTAACCTCGGTTTCCTCATCTGTAAATTGGGGATAATAAATGTAGTTCTTCTTTCGAACAGTGGCTCTTCGAATATTTAAGGGCAGGTTTTCTCCTCTAGGCTCAACAGGCTCTGCTATTTTCACAGTTCTTCAGCTATGTTATGTAACTTCCAAAAATCCAAAAATGTTTTGAGCAAGAACGGCATCGTCAGAATAAGAATACAGGCTCTGCCCTTCGGGGAACCTCACTCAGATGTATATGTTCTGGCATGTTTGCTATCAAGTGACTCATTGTTTGATATGATGTTTATTGTACATCAGTGTAGAAAATATGAAGACTTCCCTGTGTACATAGGTAGAGAAGGCAACATGTGTGTGTGTGTCTGTATTCGAGTACATGTGTGTGTGCATCTGTGTGTCTGTATGAGTGCATGTGATTATTTTCCTGCTTCTTTCCAAAGAGTTTTGAGGTGGTTTGGTGATGAAAACAGAATAGGAAATGAATCATTTAATAGTAAAATGGAATAAAGATAATGGAAAGGATGCAGAAGTAGGTACTTCAAGATTTCTGAGTTGAACAGATTAAACACGTGCAGGAAATTTGGCTGTTTCTTGAAAGTTAAGGCTCTACAACAGAGCCTTATGGTTACCTTGTTTGTTTGTTTGTTTTTGGCAAAAATGGTTTTATTTCCTGACTACTACTTTCTGCTTGCAGTAGGTCAGAGAAATGGCAGCTGGATCCAGGGAGATGAGAAATTTAAGTAGGCTTAGGAGTTGGCAGCCAACAGCACATTGATTTTTGTCTTTTTTCACCTACTTTTCTTTGTCTTTCTCTTATTTATGTAACAAAAAAACCAAAAACAGAAACAAAAATCCTATGTTTGTAAGCCACTTTCCACATTATTCCACTAACAGTTCTGTGTATGGCATAAACATTTTTCTTCCCATAAACTGAAGCCCCAGAGACTTATGCCCATTTTATGGACATACTACAATTTATTTATCCATTCTCTTATTGATGGACATTTCAGCTGTTTCCACTTGGGACTTTTATAAACAGAGCTACTATGAACATTCTTGTACAGGTCTTATTGTGAATTTATGTTTTCATTTCTCTTGAGTAAATATCTAGGGGTGGAATCGCCAGGTCATGGAAGAGGTGAATGTTTCAGTTTCAGTAGAAAGCTAAACAGTCTTCCACAGTGATTTTACCAGTTTACACTTCTATGAGAGGTGTCCAAGAGTTCCAGTTTCTACATATCCTCACCAACCCCTGGTGTTTTCAACCTTTGCTTGTAGCTATTCCAGTGAGTGTGTAGAGGTCTTGCACTGTGGTTTTGATTTTCCTTTCCTCGATGATTAGTGACTTTGAACACCTTTCCATATGTGATCTGGCCATTGGAATATCTTCCTCAGTGCCCAAAGGAATGAGCTACTGCTATTCACAATAACAGACTAATTTCAAACACATTATGTTGAGTTAAAGAAGCCAGACAAAAAGGAGAACATACTGTATGATTTTGCATCCTGTAACTTTACTGAATTCAATTATTAGTTCTAAGTTTTTTGGTCTGGTTGTTAAGGTTTTCTCTATGTAGCATCGTATTATCTGCAAACAGTGACAGTTTTACTTCTTCTTTTCCAGTTTGGACGCCTTTTATTTCCTTTTCTTGCCTAATTGCTGTGGTTAGGACTTCCAGTACTATGTTGAATAAGAGTGGTGGGAGTGGGCATCCTTGTCTTGTTCCTGAAGTTAGAGGAAAAACTTTCAGCTTTTCAACATTCAGTATGATATTAGTTGTTAGTTTGTCATATATGGCCTTTTTTATGTTGATGTATGTTTCCTCTATACCACTCTATTGAGAGTTTTTAATCATAAATGAACGTTGAATTTTGTCAGGTGCCTTTTCTGCATCTGTTGAGATGATCATATGATTTTTATCTTTCCTTTTGTTAATGTGGTGTATCACACTGATTGATTTGCAGAATATGAGCCATCCTTGCATCTCTGGAATAAATCCCCTTGATCATGGTGTATGATAAGAGGGGATAATTTTTATAATTTTGTAGAAAGTTATCCTTTAAGCCTACAGAAGCATTGTGGTGAACACTGGGTCATGAAAAGTTGTTCATGAGCAAAGCCTGCCTTGGTACTTGTTGAAATAGCAGTTTATGATCATTTTGGTGTAGAGACATCTCTTCCTAAAGATAGAAGCCCAACTTGGGAACATTTTTTGCTTGTTCATTCATTCTGTTCCCCCTCTTCCTTCCATCCATCCATCCATCCATCCATCCATCCATCCATCCATCCTCCATCCATCCAATATTTTCTGTGTACTTAGGCTGATGAATACTATGTTCAGGGCACTGTGCTAGCTTCTGGAGATGAATTGGTATTTTTTTTCCTTTTAAGCTGGGGATGCAATGGCATTTTATTTGTATGCTTCCATCTCTGATTTCCCAGGACTTTGAAACATTTCTGGCCAGGGTGTGAAAAATATCTTTGCTTTCCTAGCTGGAGAGCATAGCTCTGCCTTTGGATATACACATGAGCTGAGGAAAGTTCCATAAGGCAGTGTTTTCTCAGCTTTACACTATAAGCTCCTTTCTGTCTGTGGTTAAGGAGTTTTGCCTGCTTGGGCTCATTTGTGCTGCTGATTTGTCTGGTCTTTGGCACCAGAGGACTCCTGGAGGACCTGATGTAAAACATAGCCTTCCTCCCACCCCCACTAATTTAGACTTAATTAGAGAATAATCTTGCATTCTGAAATAGAAAAAAAAAGAAGGTGGGGTATCATAATAATCATAGTAATAATCTCTTACATTTGTATAGCTCTTTACCTATTCCAACCATTTTCACATTAATTTTCCCTGTCACCCACCAGTAGAAAGGTAAGTGATAGATATTATCATTATCATTTTTTATTGTGGTAAAAGCCATATAACATGAGATATACCCTCTTCACAGAGTTTTAAGTATACAGTATAATATTGCTAACTATAGGTACAGTGTTGTACAGAAGGTCTCTAGAACGTTTTCACTCTATACACATTGAACAGCAATCCACTCTGTCCCTCTCCCCACAGCCTTGTCAACCACCATTCTACTTCGTGTTTCTATAAGTTTGACTACTTTAGATACCTCATATAATTAGATTCATGCAGTATTTGTCCTTCTGTGACTGGATTATTTTTATCTAGCATAATGTCCTCAAGGTGCATTCATGTTGTATCATATGACAAGATTTTCCTCCTTTTTTATGGTTGAATAAAGTTCCATTGTATGTATATACCATATTTTCTTTATCCATTCATCCACTGATGGACATTTAGGTTGTTTCCACCTTTTGGCAGTTGTGAATAGGGCTACAATGAACATAGGAGCACAAATATCTTTTTAAGATCCTGATTTCAATTCTCTTGGATAAATACATGGAAGTGGGATTGCTGGATCATATATGGTAGTTCTATTTCTGATTGTTTTGAGGAACTTCTGTAATAGGGGTGGGGTGGGTGCAGGGTCGTTAACGCCTGGCTGTTAACACACGGCCCTTAGCAGTTCTGCTCCACCAGTGGTCAGCGTTGCTGTGGCCCATTTGCCTGGACTGAGGAACCTGAGAGCCGGCTGGGTCCTGGGCACCTGGCTCCCTCAGTGATGACGGCTGGGCAGGGTCTGGGGACCTGGCCCTGAGGGCGCTGCCAGCTGAGATCTGCCTCCTCAGCTGGGCCTGGGCACTGGCGGGAGGACCCAGATTGGATTTTGGATGAGTGCTCCCAGGCAGGGTGACTGGCCTGTGTAGAGACCCTCTCCTTTTAGCCAGGGCCTGGACCTTGGAGGGTGAAAGTTGAGCCTTGGGACCTTGAACAAGTAAAATGAGAGGTAATGATGTCACTTTGCTTATGCATTTGTTAAGTGTTAAAAGCCGAAAGGAGGCATGGAGAAAGAATTCAATGCCTCCCCTTCCATTTCTTGTATAATTTTCAAGGCCATGA
Organism: Eubalaena glacialis; assembly: GCF_028564815.1. Lineage (NCBI taxonomy): Eukaryota > Metazoa > Chordata > Mammalia > Artiodactyla > Balaenidae > Eubalaena > Eubalaena glacialis. Next base: position 68,318,338 of record NC_083722.1, on the reverse strand, counting down.
CTTTTAAGAGTATTACACCTTTAGATAAAAAGTTGCAGGACTTCCCTGGTAGCACAGTGGTTAAGAATCCACCTGCCAGTGCAGGGGGCAGGGGACACAGGTTCGAGCCCTGGTCCGGGAAGATCCCACATGCACGGAGCAACTAAGCCTGTGTGCCACAACTACTGAGCCTGCGAGCCACAGCTACTGAGTCCATGTGCCACAACTACTGAAGCCCGTGTGCCTAGAGCCCGTGCTCTGCAACAAGAGAAGCCACCGCAATGAGAAGCCCGCGCACCGCAACGAAGAGTAACCCCCAACTCGCCGCAACTAGAGAAAGCCCGCGTGCAGCAACGAAGACCCAACGCAGCCATAAATGAATGAATGAATGAACGGGTGAATGAATGAATGAATAAATAAATGTTGCAGAACAGAGAATAACCTTTGTTTTGATGGAGGTTTATAGGAACATTGTGACCTGACTGTGACCTGACCTGTGCGGACAGCTGCAAGAACAAAGGGTCCCACACTAAGAAGTTTCCAACAACCAACCATGCCCCTCCCTCACTTTTTCTATAAAAGGGCTTTGCTGAAAGGCTTCGGGGAGTTCGGGGTTCTTAATGCGTGAGCCACCCATCTCCTTGCATGCAATAAACCTTTCTCTGCTCTAGACTCTGACTTTTCAGTATTGTTTGGTCTCACTGTGCGTCGGGCACACGGACTTGCATTTGGTAACACTCGCATACTGTTTTCTATAGTGGTTGCACCATTTAGGAGGTAGATATTATTAATGCACACAGGAAATCCCATTGCAATTACCAGCTAGACACACTATCCCACTAACTTCTGACATTTATGGAGCCTCAACAGATAGAATTAGCCAGGCAGTCCCAGAATTCTCTTGGGATGGGGACATTCCCATTAACTCTTAGCATCCTTGTTCACCAGCACTTCCAAACAGCTGGCCTGGGAGCTGGATATTTAGGGAGATAGTAGGTCGTTGGTGGCCCTCTCACCAACAGGAGGGAGAGAAGGAGTAAAAGGCCCAAAGACATAAAGTGACTCAATTAATGCTTCTGGCTGGGTCCAGAATAGATGGTAGAGCCAAGAATAGAATTCTAGACGATCAGATGGTACACATTTGTCTAATAGCAACTGACCTCATGTTGCAATGTGAGATTCTTATTTCAAAATAAAGATTTCAGTCATTTCCTGTTAATCTTTTTATTATTTATCATGTAGCAATGGAGTTTGCAGAAATGAGATGATGTCATATGAGGACCAGGCTTGAAGAGAAATGGAGAAATGATTCCTGGCTTGGTATATGATTTTAATACCAGAGTGGCCTGGAGCAGGTGTTATCAAAGGAGAGCCATGGCTGTAGATGGAAAGTGGGAGTGTGGGGGGCTACTGAGGATCTCCTGCTACTCAGACTGAGAGAGCACTTGGAGACCTGGGTGGGCTAGAGCTGACTGAGACAGCATAAAACTGGGTGGTGGTTGGATTTAAAAAGCAGGTTGATGTTCACTATAGCAGGAAAGGACCCTTGAATGGGGCAGTACGGAAGACTGGAAACATGGCTTGGAATAAAGGCTTGACTTGGAAGGTGAATTGACAAGCATCTGTCTAGAATGAAGGCAGATGTAGAGAAAACATTTGAAAGACTCTCAAGTCTTATGGCAGAGAGAATGAGACTCTATATTGAAGGCTCTAACACAATGCTTTGTGTGTAGTAGGCCTTCAACATATATTGGCTCCTCAAAAGATGTTGGGTAGTAAAAATCGAATGAATCCAAATAACCACAGGGCAATTCTAGGTGAACATTTGTATAATGAGTAGAGGGATCTTTGCAATAAGGTGGCTAATGGCTTCTTTATTATAAAAAATTCTGGACACCTTGGTAGAAGTAGGGGTGCGGAGACCCAGAGTTCCTCTGCATGGCTATTTGTTATTTGATTTTCCCCTCAGTGAACTCATGAATCACCTTCTTGGAACTCCCTTGGTTTCATGTCACACAGGTTTAAAAAACACTAGATTAAATGATCTCTAAAGCCAATTCTAACTCTGAGTCAATGATTTGTATTATTAGCAAATTTCTTTATAAATTATCCTATGTTTTATCTCTCCTTGGTTTGCTTTAGCACCTATGGTTTAGCTGTATAGATACCTGTATAGGTTTGGATGTCAGGGATTGTGTAACAGCTGTTCCACGGCCTTTTCTTGCAGAAGACTGTCCTTGGTCAGCAACTTCAGCAAGAACTATTCCCAGCAAGGCCTTGGTATGGATGTGAACCAATTGTTTTTTACTCAGAGGTCTTTGAGGAGAACTATAGTATATGGCAAACATGGCCACGGTTACTCGCTGCCCCATATTTACAATGTGACTTTGCAATTCCTCTCATCACGTTGTGGAGTTTATTTCCTTACGCTCTGAGTCTGAGATGGCTCTGTAGTGTAATTTGACCAATGGAATGTGGTGGCAGTGACATGGTGCCTGTTTTGAGCATTATCAGCCATCATGTGACAACTCAGGTTAGCAAGCTAGAGAATGGAGATCATGTTGAATAGAGACAAGCCAGCTTAGCTGATGCCGTCCTTGGTCAGTTAGTTCCCAGCTGACCTGGCATCTGTCTGCAGAGGCATGAGTGAGTTGACACCAGAAGAACCATCCATCTGAGCCCAGTTCAAATGGTCAAAACAAAACATCATGAGCTAAATAAATTGTTGTCATTTTAAGTCACTACATTTTGGATGATTCGTTAACATAGCAAAAGTTAACAGATAGGGGCTTCCCTGGTGGCGCAGTGGTTGAGAGTCTGCCTGCCAATGCAGGGGACACGGGTTCGAGCCCTGGTCTGGGAAGATCCCACATGCCGCGGAGCAACTGGGCCCGTGAGCCACAACTACTGAGCCTGTGCGTCTGGAGCCTGTGCTCCGCAACAAGAGAGGCCGCGACAGTGAAAGGCCCGCGCACCGCGATGAAGAGTGGCCCCTGCTCGCCGCAACTAGAGAAAGCCCTCACACAGAAACGAAGACCCAACACAGCCAAAAATAAAAAAATTAAAAAATTATAAAAAAATAAAAAATAAAAAAAAAAAGGAAAAACAAATTGGTTAAAAAATACTGAGGGATTCAGGGAAAAAAAAAAAAAAAGTTAACAGATAAAACCCATAGAATGTACAAAGCCAAGAGTAAACCCTAATGTTAAATACGCACTTTGGGTGATTATGATTTGTGTTGTAGGTTCACCAGTTGTAACAAACTCATCACTTTGGTCTATGCATGTGTGGGGGCGGAGAGTATATGGGAAATCGCTGTACCTTCCTCTCAGTTTTGCTGTAAATCTATAACCGCTCTAAAAGAAAAAGTCTTTTTTTTTTTTAAGTTAACAGCTGTAAAGAGTTGGTTAAGGAAGTGACCAACAGAATCTCCAGAATCTTAGTGCAGTTGCCATGGAGGCTCAGTATGACCCTTTATGGCAGAGAGAATGCTTTGTGCTCTGTAAACCATTTCATTTTCTTCCTGGCCATATAGGAATACTAAACCTCCCAGCCTCCTTCCAAATGTCACGTGAGCAGAAGTAATGAGTGTCATTTCTGAGCTGGAGTGATTGAGTGTTCAGTATACATTACTCAGACTCTTTCTTTACTTCATTTGCCAGCTGGATGAAACCAGAATGACATCAGAGACCATGATGGTAGAGCTTCGAGATGGAATCAGGCTGCTTTGAACAGGGTACCTCACCTGTATCCATCTTTGAGGTAAGTTATTTATGGTATTTGAAGCTACTGAGATTTGGAGTTTTTTGTTACAGCAGCTGGCATTGATTACCCTGACTAATACCTAGTTAGAGACAAGGCACAATTAATGCCTTAGGGCTCTGAGGGAGTTTATTTTCAAGAGATTCAATTTATTTATTAATTATTGTAAATACATTTAAAAATTAGATAATTCACATGCTTCAAAATTAAAAAGATATAATAAGATTTGGAACGAAAAAAAATCTCATCTATCCTCTAGACATTGAATCTTTTCTTTCAAGGCAATGTTAGATATTTCCTTTGTTTCCTTCAGAGATATTTTGTGCATGTGCAAATAAGTGAATATATATATTCCAAATGTACAATACATATATACACACATATATATATGTATTTTGCAAATGGTAGCATATTTTACATACTGTTGTTTCCTTACTTAAACAAAAATTAACACTAATGGAGAACTTTCCTTATAGTACATAAACAGCTTCTTTTTTCCCCCAACTGTGTACTATTATGTTGATGGACATATTATAATTAATTTAACCACCTCCAAGTTGGTTACCATTTAGCTTGTTTCCAAGCTAAATGCTGCAATGACCCCATCCTTACATATATGCCATTGCTCACAAAAATGTGAGTTTACGTTAAAGAAAAATGACCAGAATTGGAATGAAATAGCATTATGCATTTGTATTATTGAAGGAGGTTTCCAAATTTCCTTTATAGAGATTTTACAATTTATGCTTCTATCAGCAGTATATGAAAGTGCCTATTTTTCTACACCCTCTCCAACACAATATGATAATCAGTGTTTTGATCTTTCATGAGCTGATAACTCCTGTATTAGGAGCACACTGTGAATCTTTCCATATGTTTGAGTTGTTGGTTTTCTTTTGGTGAACTGTCTTTGTCATTTGCCCATTTTTATATGCTATTGGGTTGTTGGTCTTTTTCCATTACTTTGAGTTGTTGAAATAGATGTGGTTCATGTTGAGAGGTAGAGGGAATCTGCTCTCAACCGAGCACATAACTCAGAGAGCTCAGCCAGGAAAGTAACCATTGCCAATACATCTGGTCATGAGGAGAACAAAGGAAACTCTATCTTTGTTCAAGGTCACATCCATAGGACCTACCATGAGGCCTGGCACACAAGAAGTGCTTAATAAATATTTACTGAATTTCTTATTAGCAAATGAATGATTGCCAAATGCTGGAGCTTGGAGCTTTGGGTTTTCTTTTCTTTTCTTTTCTTTTTTTTTGCGATGCTGAATTCCTTCCAGAACTTGGTTTCTGCCTCTGCAAATGGTTCCACAGCAGGGTCTTGGGTGTTGGTAGTGTAGGCATTAAGTATTCTTCTGCTACATCAGCTGGAGGAGAATGCCAAAGGATGCTTAAGGAAGATCCAAAGAGCCTCCCCACAATCCCAGGGCTCTGGGATTCCATGTAGAGCTAAATGGTGACATGTATGGTGTCTGAGATGTAGTCTCTCAATTCCCACTTGGTCCTTCATGTTACTGTAGCAGAATGGAGCGAAACGGGAGGTACAGGCAAACTTTATCCCCTGAGCCTGTTCTCCTGTGAACTCCAGTGCCTTTTTTCTCTTCCCCAACATCAAAACCACTTCTAGGAAAGGTTTTGCTGGTGGTAACCTTGGTTTGGGTTTCTCCAGCAGCTGACTCTGAGACAAGGATTCCTGTATAAGCTATTCATTTGGAAAGTGAAATGGGCAGAAGGGAAAGTGAGTCAAAGAAGGGGAGGAAGCCAATGTAGAGTGCATGGCACTCTAGCTACTGCTTTGGGCAACTGGCTCTTAACCCCATGGGAGAGGCTTGGGAAGCCACAGTAGACCCATGTCTCAGAGCTATCCCACCCAAGGGGTGAGAAAGCAGAGGTGTTTATACCCTAGCTCCAACCAGGCATCACTTTTGACCTGCTGTGGAGTTTGCAAAGTAGCGGCAAAACAGGGGCAAGGGAAGGCCCTCTGGCAAAGAGATGCCAGCGTTGGCAGCAGAGAGACAGGCCGGTGGGTGCTCCAGGTGGCTGGGGTGAGGGGTGTGGGCAGGGCACTGAAATCTTCTGCTCCAGCCATTTCTCCTGTAGTCTTGTGTCCAATCTGACCCACCCCATTCCTCCAACCTGTTTTCCTCCCAACAGCCAGAGTGACCTTTCTAAAATGAAAATCTGATCCATTCACTTTCCTATACTTAAGATGAAGCACCAACCCTTTAGCAAGGCTCACAAGGTCCTGGGTGATCCAGCTCTCTAGGCTGGTGGCTCACAGCTGTCCCCTAGCCCTGCAGGTTTCAAACCGGATGCATCTGTGGCCCCCATTCACCCCTTGCCCACCCGCCCGGCAGTGCTCCCTGCTGCACTGGCCTGTCTGGCACTCACCTCGTCAACTTGTGATTGTCTGCCCACCTTGTCTGGTCTCTGGGCTGCTCCAGCTGCTGTGAGCACCTCCAGGGCCAGGTAGGCCCATGTGGCTTCTGTATGCACAGCCCCAGGTGCCTGGTGTGCTACAGGCCCTCAAGTGCTACTGTAGAATGGATACGCGAATTTAATTGATGGAAAGGAAAACATCAGGAGCAGGTAAGAGAAGGCGTTGAGGGAAAGGGAACAAATAGGTATTTGCTAAGCATCTACTGTTACCAAACCAAAGTTGGGTTCTCTTGCCTGCATGCAGTAAAGCCAATCTACTGACACCGGGTTGTGGTGAAGGAAAGTGCAGTGTTTATTGCAGGGGACCAAGCAAGGAGTCCAGGTAGCTAGTGTTCCAAAGAACCAAACTCCCTGCAGGCTTTCAGGGAAAGGTTTTTTTTTTTATAAATTTACTTATTTTATTTATTTATTTTTTGGTGCATTGGGTCTTCGTTGCTACATGTGGGCTTTCTCTAGTTGCGGTGAGCAGGGGCTACTCTTCGCTGTGGTGCGCGGGCTTCTCATTGCGGTGGCTTCTCTTGTTGCGGAGCATGGGCTCTAGGCACGCGGGCTTCAGTAGTTGCGGCACGTAGGCTCAGTAGTTGTGGCGCATGGGCTTAGTTGCTCCGTGGCATGTGGGATCTTCCCGGACCAGGGCTCGAACTGGTGTCCCCTGCATTGGCAGGTGGATTCTTAACCACTGAGCCACGAGGGAAGTCCAGGGAAAGGTTTTTAAAGACAGGATGAGGGAGGGGGATTGCAGTGTGTGTGGTCAGACCCTGGATGTTCTCCTGATTGGTTAGTGGTGAGGTAATCAGGAGTCAACATCATCAACCTCTGGTTCCAACCGGTCTGGGGTCTATGTGCTTGTGGTCAGCATACAGTTAACTTCTTCCACCTGATGGAGATTTCAGTATCTGCAAAACAGCTCAAAGGACATGGCTCAGAATACTACCTATAGTCCTTGAGGAGGAACTAAAGGTCCTTGACTTTGTTTAATGCCTAAACTATTATTATTTTGTCTTGCTTGACTGTTTTCCTTTCTTTCTGCATGTTCCCACTTCTGATTAAATTTACTCTTTGGAACTCAGGGAAGGCCTAGGAGGCTAAAGTTTTTCTACAGACAAGAGGCGGAGGACATAGGGAGGGGGTCTGTACCTGGAAGGTCCCAAAGGGAACAAATAGGTATCTGCTAAGCACCTACAAGGAACAGGGAGCTTTGCTATCATTGTGATTGTTTAATCCTCATGACGATCATTGTTTAATCCTCATGACGATCCTCTTAGTATTCCCACTAGAAAAACAAGAAAACTTAGGCAAAGAGGAGTTAAATGACTCTTCTGGAGTCATACAGATGGTGAGTCCTGTAGCCAGCTGCAAATGTTAATCTCATTGGTGTGAAAGCCCATGCACTTTTTTGAGACACCAGTTTGCTTGTAATTATCCACTCTCTCTGTACACTGTAAGGCCAGTCCTATAGATGGGAATCTTTACTCCTCTCTGTCAGGATGCCTATCCCCTCTCTGGGGCACTAAGGCCACACTGGGATAAGGGCAGTGGAGGCACAAGGAAACCTCGGCCTGCCCCTCCTCCTCACCTTGCCGTCTTCCCTGGAGTTGCTGGCAATGCTTGGAGCCTCTCATAGTTCTGAACATCAGCATTTCTGTTATCACACGTTATCAGCGGCAAGTGTCCCTGGGACAGAGTGCTTATTGGAATCTTCCAGAAACCACTTATCAAGTATCCCACACCAGAGAGGTCCTGGGTCTCCGGAAACAAGCCCCCTCCCATCAGCCTGAGGTGGAATTAACCTCCCATAGGACCCTGTGCAGCCTTGATGAACCAATCACAATTGGTTCCACTTTGAGTTTCCATGGGCTTTATTTTATTTTTCCTCCAAATCTTGCGGCTGTTGCATTAGGCACCAGCTCCACAAGTTGCTTAGAAACTGCTTTGTGTCAGCGGGCTCATCCAGGTTCCCATGTGCAAGCAGAGTGATAAGCACCACTATTTTTTTTTTTAAATACAGATATATAATTAAGAAAAATGTTCTGATGTCTGCGAAGTCTGGCTGGCAATGAACAGCCAGTGAGAAAGGCCTCAAGGTGGAACAGCTGGGGATTTCAATGAGAAAGTGAACAAATACCTCCATTCACTCCTCTCTCTGTAAACTTAGTGTCAGTGCCAATTTTAGGTGACTCACTTTTTTTTTTTTTTCCCTCAACTCTGTTCTTCTCTGGCTCCGCCCAGTCCTTCAGAACTAAAGATGCTCCTTAAGGGGTAGATACTTCAACTCCATGTCTTACTATTCTGAACACGACAAAAGAAGAGAAAAGAATATGCAGATGGCAGTGGACATCTGTTATGCTTGTCAGCCCAGCCTCCATGTACCCTCCTTCTGCTAACAGCACTTTGATTTTGCTTTGGGATACCACTGCTCCCCTACTCAAGGCCACAAGGTTTGTGAGGGTGACTCCACCCAGCTGCAGGGAGCAGACACAAGACTCAGGCCTGGCCTGGGGGAATGGTTCAGGGCTGGCATATGACCCTGGAAGCATCAATCCTGGGACTTGGTTGAAACTCTGGGCAAGGTGGTATTTTCTTTCTGCTGGAGTCACAAGCCTGGGAGGGTAGATACCTGGTTCTGCTGGTGGTCATCGTTGTTACCACATGGGGAAGACCCACTGAGAATGCCGCCAAAATAGAGGATGAGGTTAAGAGATGGAGACCACATTGTTGGAGCCATTGGATCTGGCCTTTTCAGTGAAGTGAGTCCATAAATTTCTTCTCTCCTCCTTTGTTTTCGCTTTAGCCAGTTTGAATTGGGCTTTTGTCATTGGCAGCCAAAATAGTCCTGGAAAGTAATTGTGCCGGTCCCTTACTCCTTCCACCAAAGATCTGCTTCCCACCTTCCAAATGGAACCAGGACAGAGGACTTTGCCTTGTGGGGGTCCCATTAAGGTTTTGATACCTATTGGTGCAGGTATTTCTCCTCCACAGCAACAGTGGGTGAAGGGGAGTTGGGCGTGTGCTCAACAACCCAGAGCAGGGGAAAGAAGTCTTGGAACTCTCTCTGAAGTCAGTAGAAATGTGTATTACAGTGCCGGGATGTGGTGGCTGAAGAGAAACGCCAGACATGGGCTCTTGACTCCAGGAACTCTGGTTTTGAGAAAGGGCGATGGATGCATGTGTAGGTGAAGCTAAAGGCACAGGCCCACAGGGTAAACCCTGCAGGGAGACATAGACAGCCAGGGTTGCAGGAATTCACGAAGGGTAGAGCGGCTGGTGGAGAGGCAAGTTTCTTAAAGCTGTTGGGTCAGGGGGTGAGAGTGGTCCGTAGAGGGGAAGGCAGAGGGACAGGGTCAGCAAAACTCTGACAGCCTCCATTTCTGAGTGAGAGGGTCCTCCTGTGGTCCTCCAGTTCCCCTCCTTTTCACACTCCTTCCCTTTCTCTGTCCCCCAGAACTCTCACAGAGCAGGGGAGAGGTGGGAGGGTGTGGCCATGGGGAATCATCCTGTCCACTCCTCCACCCCTGGGAGTCCAGCACAGGATGAGTGGGCTTTGAATTACATCAGGGCGGAAGTAGGTTAGACCGAAGGAAGAACCAAGCAGGAATCCTAGAATGGCCCGCATCGGTTGCCAAGGCAACATGCTGACTCTTTCCCTGGAGGAATTTTAAAATAGGTCACACGTTCCTTTTTATGGGAGGTTGGGAGTCCTGCCAGGAATGATGATGGGACGCTGCAGAGGACTCAGCGTGAGAGGTCAAATTCTGTCAAATTACAGAGTTCATTTATAGAAATCTGTACAAAAGGACAACTCTCTGTTAGCGGCAGGGCTGCTCTCATGGGCGACCCGTTTGCACAGCCTGGGAAGGAGATGTGGCGGTCCAAGGGGCCTGTGTGGTTATGGTTTCTTGACATGCCCCCTCTAGGGGTTTAAGCACCTGAGTGTAACCTGGGTGGATCCACCCTTCCTTCACAGCAGATGTGGGTGCCTCTTCATGTCTTGCCTTCCAGTACTGGAGTGGAGTCCCCTCAAGCATCCCTCCTTACTGCCTCCTTAGAGCTTTGGATCCAGGTTGGACTCTCTGATCTGCCTCTTACTACCCAGGAGATGCAGTCAGGCTACTAAACCTTTTGGAGCCTTGGTTCTTAATCTGTAAAAATAAGGGAGCAGGTCACCCACCATGGATGCACTGGGCAGAGGAGGAGATGAAACAGTGCCAAGAAATGGCCCAGCCCTGTATCTGTCACAGAGCAGACATGTAGACAGTATCAGCTTCCTTTTAAAGTTGTGTTTTCATCTCTTTTAGAGGGAATTACTGAGTTTAGGGCAGTCACACCTCTTGAGAATCTGGTCCCAGCTTGGGTGTCCCTTAGGCAGAGATGCCTTCCCTGAAGCTGTACCTCATGCAAAGCTCACCTCATGCTCTCTCCTGGCCTCCTTTATTCTCCTTTCTAACTTGTACTTACTTGTTTATGATCATTTGATGAACGTCTGCCTCGCAGTAAGAATCGGAAGGCAGGGACCTTGTCTGCTATATTCTCTACTGTATTCCTAGTGCCTGGCATGTGGTAAAGGTTCAGTAAATGTTTGTTGAATGAACAAATGAGTGATCACAAACCCCGCTTGGTAGTTGCATATGTCTTTGCTTAATAAGACACAGGGGAAATGAAGACATCACTCTCTAATAAATGTAGTTTCTCTGGGAGGAAGAGTCTTTGCAAACATGAGCCCATGTGATGTATAGAAATAATTAAATGGGCCCTTGGTGGTGAAAAAGTGAGTAACTCCTAGAGTTGCATGGTCTGGTTAAATTTTACTTTTGTTTGCTCTGGTTTAATGCAGCAGCCTTTGCAATCTGCATCTGTTGCTTCCACCTGGTGAATTCCATGGACTAGATCACATCTATGTCACTTTAGGTTCTTGGCAGAGGTATTTCAGCTAAAAATCCATCCCTAATTGTTGCCCCTCAGATACCTGTCAGTGTGTTCTCTCTTCCTTCCTACAGGCTGTGGGTAGGGTTGTCCCCTGTGCCATCTTGCTTATGCTTCCTTGGGGCCGGGCACAGTAATAGCTGCCTCACAGCCTCAGTGCATGTGTGTGTGCGCACACAATTGTAGGCATATGTGAAGGCACTGGGCAGACAGGGCTAGGAGGGGGATCTCCTGGGGAACAAAGAAGCCACTCCAGTGGAAATGAGGGCTGGAACCGGAGTCAGGTGGATCAAGAAGAATACACAAAATAGGTCACTGAAGGGTCCTCTTGCCATGAAGTAGATGATAAACTAAACAGAAAAAGTCAGAGGGGAGCAAGGAAACATTGGTGAGAGAATCAGAGATGGGGGATGGGAAAGACAGTGACTCTGATTTCTATCCTGCAGTACATGGAGGCTCAGGGTAAGTGGGGTCTCTAACTAGTTCCTGTGGCTCTCTTCATCATTCCAACTGGAGATAAGCTTCTGCATCTCTACAAAGCACAAACCACATCAAAGTCTCCTTTATATTGGCAGGACTGACACAGGGGTTCCTGGGAAAGCTTTGTTGGGTGAATGACACCTAGTAACTCTCCCAGAATTCCTTCAGTGATGGAGAAAGAGATGGCACTGGAGATGGGTAACTGTCCACTCCTCCCTTCCATAGGAGATGTTGAGTTGGAAAGTATTTCCTAACTTGCCTTGTACTTGAGTGTAGTCATGTGACTTGTTCTCACCAATAGAATATGAGAAGTGATGTTTGTTGCTAGTGGACCATGTGTGCCCTCTCCACACTTGTTCCCCTTCTGCCAGTTGGATATATGTGATACCAAGGCCTGAGGGAATGAGGCAGGTGGAAAAGTTCCTACTGTCTGAATGACCATGAGGAGGGGAGCAACCTGCAGACTCGAGTACCCTTCTGGGTACCTGAGCAAGACAAACCTTTACCCTGTCAGAATATTACATGTGTAGATCTCTTTATCACAGCAGCTTGGTCTACTCTGAATAATACAGAATACTCCCAGTCTGAGCCAGTGGAGTGGCAGGGCAGAGAAGATGGTCCCCAAATCTGTGTACATATATTCTGGCACACACTTGTTCATGATCAGACTCTGCAGCTGAATCTCCAAAATCATCCAGATAATCTTTAGCTGGGTTCAAGATGGTTATCCTTTTTGAATAGGTAATCCAGTCACATGGTTCAAAAAGCAGAATGTTATGAAAAGATATATAGTGGTCACTGTCAACCTTGCCCTATCTATCCTATATTCTGTGCCTCCCCTAACACACCAGTGGGTCACCATTTTTATTAGCTTCTTGTGTATTCTTCTAGAGTTTATGTAAATGTAAATTTTATCTATGTTTACATAAATAAATATATTTAATAGGTAAGTGTAAGCATATATACACAGATGTGCCTCATTTTATATTCTTTGTTTAACAATAAATCTTAGACACCTTTCCATATCAGTACATAGCAGTACACGGCTTCTTCATTTTTTTTCACAGTTATGCAGTATTCCATTAAAGGGCTTTACCATAATTAATTTAACCTGTACATTCTTGAAGGATGCTTGAGTTGTTTCCACTCTTGTTGTTGTAGACAGTGCAGCAAAGAATAATCTTTCCATGAGTGCGGGAATATCAGGACACATTTCTAAAAGTAGGATTATTTGGTCAAGAGGTAAATGTATTTATTGATACAGTTTTCATGGATATCTTCTCCTGCCCTTTGAATCTGGTTTCAGGAGGGTCCAGGGCACATTCAGACTAGTGCTTGGTATTTCATTTCTCTAGAGGCTGCTGCCACCAGTCAAAGCATTCAGTTGAACAGAGAGCATGTGACCAGAGCTCAGTTTTGGTTGCAGTATCTTAGAACATTGCTAAGTAGGAGCTATGGTCTTTCCAGATTCCTCGAGTCTCTGCCAGCCAGAGGTGGTGTATCTGTGCTCTGTTCTCTTGTAACACGGTGCCCATGAGAGCTGTGAGATCTGAGTTGTCATTCCCCATGGGAATAGAGGCTCTCTGACTGCCGTGGGTTGGTGGTGACACCCAAGGGAAGTTATGATTATGACAGAGCTGCAGAAACTGTGTGGTTCAGAACTGGGGCTCTGAATCAGACCTTTTGGGTTTGGATTTCTGGCTTCATCTTTTCTTAACTTTGTGACCTTGGGCAGGTGTTTAACCCCCTGGAAAGACCTTAGTTTTCTCAGTTATAAAGTGAAAGGTAATGACAGAGTTGTGAAGATTATAGAAGATAACGTAGGTAAAACGTTTAGCACAGTGAATGGCACAAAGTACTCAAGGTAAATAAAAGTGTTAAATGATCTGTATGAGTCAGCAAGCATTATTTGTTCTTCTTTTCTTTTTTTTTCTTGACCACGCCACGTGGCATGTGGCATCTTAGTTCTCTGACCAGGGGTCGAACCCATGCCCTTTGCAGCGGAAGTGCAGAGTCTTAACCATTAGACTGCCAGGGAATTCCATATTTGTTCTTCTAATTGGCATTACCCCTGGCCTTGTAGCTCTCTTCATGCAAACTGTGGTTAAATGACGTTTATAGTATACCTGAAAGTTCCCAGTTTTTGTCACGTTTACTCCTCTGATCAACTCGTCTTAATGACAGACTGATCTGGGACGGAACTGGTATATTGCAAGTGAAGGCTTTTGGTTCGAGAGTCATCAGCTCAGACATGAAATAAACTCATAACCCAAAAGAATGGTGAGTTCATAAATGCTCCCTCCCTCTTTTAAGCTGTTTTTCAATTTGGGCAAACCAAGTGACATTTATGCTGTGTCAGTGCAGTGCAGAGGAAAATTGAGAGCAAAACAGTTTCTAGCACACCTGCTGCTTTAGACAGATGGGCTTTATGGATTGGTGTCCACAATGGATGATCTGGCTGCCGTTACATTCTGAGGCCACGTCATTTTCACAGAGTAGCTATAATGATTTAATTGAAGATCATCTTTTTTTCCCCCAATGAATATTTTTTAAACCATTAAAAAATTGAAGTATAGTTAATTTACAATGTTTTGTTAGTTTCAGGTGTACAGCAGGGTGATTCAGTTATACATATACGTGTGTGTGTGTTGTGTGTGTGTGTAGATACACACACACACAACACACACACACATATATATTCTTTTTCAGATTCTTTTCCATTATAGGTTATTACAAGATATTGAATATAGTTCCCTGTGCTGTACAGTAGGTCCTTGTTGTTTACCTATTTTATATATAGTAGTGTGTATGTTAATCCCACACGCCTAACTTATCCACCCCAACCCCTGCCGCCATTATCCCCTTTGGTAACCGTAAGTTTGTTTTCTATGTCTGTGAGTCTCTTTCTGTTTTGGAAATAATTTCATTTATATCATTTTTTTTAGATTCCACATGTAAGTGATAATCATATGATATTTGTCTTTCTCTGACTTACTTCACTTAGTGTGATAATCTCTAGGTCCATCCATGTTGCTGCAAATGGCATTATTTCATTCTTTTTTATGGCTGAGTAATATTCCATTGTATATATACACCACATCTTCTTTATCCATTCATCTGTTGATGGACATTTAGGTTGCTTCCATGTCTTGGTTATTGTAAGTAGTGCTGCTGTGAACATTGGGGGTGCATGTAGAAGATCATCTTTTTTATCCTGAGGATTTAACAGTGTGCTTGAAGGATAGTGGGTGCTCAATAAACATTTATTGAATGGATAAATGAATGAATGAATGAGTAAGCCAATGGAGAAAGACCTTTGGTGAGTAAGAAATAGAATACGAGAGTAAATTCATGCTTTTGGAGAGTTTCAGTTTTCATAGTACTGTTGGCTCTACTTCATTGGTCATTATTTCCTCTGGCCAAGAGTTTTATTCAGTAACCGGTATGGAGTGAGTGCTTACTGTGTGAAGACCTAGTGCTAGGGGCTGGTGGGCCTACAGGGGTCATCAGTTCTCTGTGTCACTTATTAAATTTTAAATTAAAGAATGTTTTTGCCTGGCAGGAATTGAGATGTCCCCAATTGTTTGACTCTGTAAAACTTTGCACCAGAATCCTTATGGACTTTAGAAAATGCATCTTTGAATATTTTCTGCCTGTTATGATTCAGGTATGAAATCGTCACTAAATAGAAATGAGAATGAAACACAGAAAGTCCGACCAATAATCCAGGCCTGAATCTGACCTCAAGCGTCCCACTGCTATGAGACATCCCACGTCACGGGTGAGGAGGGGACAGGCAGGGAGTCTGTGAACAAGCCTGGTGCTCCAAGGACTCCCCCAGTTCCACTGGCATCTGCCCTGACCCTAAGCCCTAGCCCCACTTCCTGCTGTTATGTTGTCAACAGCTAAATGCAGCCCAGCTCAGTCCTTTTGAAGGCAGTGACCCACTCACCTTTGCAGAGAAGACATGAGTATGTTCTCAGCTTCCAACTGCTTTCTGCCCTTGGCCACCCAGCAGGACGTGGTAAATTGGATCTGAGCACATGTGTTGTAGTGTAACCTTCTGCAGCCATGGCCTGACGTGAGCACCCTGCCTTCATTGTCCAAAACTGTGATGTTTTCTGTTTAAATGCTACTCGTAAGGATAAAACCTTGTTTATTTTTATTATGTATGTGTATATTCTTATTGTCCTTAGGCCAGGAAACATGTAAAACAAAATTTTTTGATTTGTAAAAATCCTGATTTAGTGTAAAGATGATTGATTAAAGACCACCCCACTCCACTGCCTTGAGCAGTGGCCACTTTTTCATAACAGTAGGGAAAGGAACAGGTGGAAGGCTGTGGAGAATTCTCCCAACACCCACATGCAGGTGTCTCCACAGTACAGGGAAGTGAGCAGCTGTCTCTCACTGAGAATTGCCTGAGCCAGCCACCATGCTGTGTAGTTTATCTATATAAACCTAGTTCTTACAACAGCCTTTTTATAGATGAAGAGACCAAGGCTCAGAGACACCGACTCATCACAGGCCACCCAGTGGTGAGCGATGAGGGGTTGTCGATTCCTTCATGGGGTCTATCATCCAAAGCAGATATGGCAGACTGTGGGCCAGATCTGGCTTTGCTTGGTGTACAGTGTTTAAAAAAAATCCAAGTTAATTTTCTTCATTTAAAAGCCAGGAGAGCAGAGGGCAGACAGCAGAAGCAAGAAGAACTACAATCCTGCAGCCTGTGGAACAAAAACCACATTCACAGAAAGATAGACAAGATGAAAAGGCAGAGGGCTATGTACCAGATGAAGGAACAAGATAAAACCCCAGAAAAACAACTAAATGAAGTGGAGATAGACAACCTTCCAGAAAAAGAATTCAGAATAATGATAGTGAAGATGATCCAGGACCTCAGAAAAAGAATGGAGGCAAAGATCGACAAGATGCAAGAAATGTTTAACAAAGACCTAGAAGAATTAAAGAACAAACAGAGATGAACAATACAATAACTGAAATGAAAAATACACTGGAAGGAATCAATAGCAGAATAACTGAGGCAGAGGAATAGATAAGTGACCTGGAAGACAGAATGGTGGAATTCACTGCTGAGGAACAGGATAAAGAAAAAAGAATGAAAAGAAATGAAGACAGACTAAGAGACCTCTGGGACAACATTAAATGCAACAACATTCGCATTATAGGGGTCCCAGAAGGAGAAGAGAGAGAGAAAGGACCAGAGAAAATATTTGAAGAGATTATAGTCGAAAACTTCCCTAACATGGGAAAGGAAATAGCCACCCAAGTCCAGGAAGCACAGTGAGTCCCATACAGGATAAACCCAAGGAGAAACACACTGAGACACATAGTAATCAAATTGGCAAAAATTAAAGACAAAGAAAAATTATTGAAAGCAGCAAGGGAAAAACGACAAATAACATACAAGGGAACTCCCATAAGCTTAACAGCTGATTTCTCAGTAGAAACTCTACAAGCCAGAAGGGAGTGGCATGATATACTTAAAGTAATGAAAAGAAAGAACCTACAACCAAGATTACTCTACCCGGCAAGGATCTCATTCAGATTCGATGGAGAAATCAAAAGCTTTACAGACAAGCAAAAGCTAAGAGAATTCAGCACCACCAAACCAGCTCTACAACAAATGCTAAAGGAACTTCTCTAAGTGGGAAACACAAGAGAAGAAAAGGACCTACAAAAACAAACCCCAAACAATTAAGAAAATGGTCATAGGAACATACATATCGATAATTACCTTAAACCTGAATGGATTAAATGCTCCAATCAAAAGACACAGGCTTTGTGACCACCTAGAGGGGTGGGATAAGGAGGGTGGGAGGGAGAGAGATGCAAGAGGGAAGAGATATGGGAACATATGTATATGTATAACTTATTCACTTTGTTATAAAGCAGAAACTAACACACCATTGTAAAGCAATTATACTCCAATAAAGATGTTAAAAAAAACAAAAAACAACAACAACAAAAAACTACAATGAGATATCATCTAACACCAGTCAGAATGGCCATCATCAAAAAATCTCCAAACAATAAATGCTGGAGAGGGTAAAAAAAAAAAAAAAAAAAAAAAAAAAAAGACACAGGCTTGCTGAATGGATACAAAAACAAGACCCATAAATATGCTGTCTACAAGAGACCCACTTCAGACCTAGGGACACATACAGACTGAAAGTGAGGGGATGGAAAAAGATAGTCCATGCAAATGGAAATCAAAAGAAAGCTGGAGTAGCAATTCTCATATAAGATAAAATAGACTTTAAAACAAAGTATATTACAGGAGACAAAGAAGGACACTACATAATGATCAAGGGATCAATCCAAGAAGAAGATATAACAATTATAAATATATATGCACCCAACATAGGAGCACCTCAATACATAAGGCAACTGCTAACAGCTATAAAAGAGGAAATTGACAGTAACACAATAATAGTGGGGGACTTTAACACCTCACTTACACCAATGGACAGATTATCCAAAATGAAAATAAATAAGGAAACAGAAGCTTTAAATGACACAATAGACCAGATGGATTTAATTGATATTTATAGGACATTCCATCCAAAAACAGCAGATTACACTTTCTTCTCAAGTGCGCATGGAACATTCTCCAGAATAGATCACATCTTGGGTCACAAATCAAGCCTCAGTAAATTTAAAAAAATTGAAATCATATCAAGCATCTTTTCTGATCAGAATGCTATGAGATTAGAAATGAATTACAGGGGAAAAAATGTAAAAAACACAAACACATGGAGGCTAAACAATACGTTACTAAATAACCAAGAGATCACTGAAGAAATCAAAGAGGAAATCAAAAAATACCTAGAGACAAATGACAATGAAAACATGACGATCCAAAACCTAAGGGATGCAGCAAAAGCAGTTCTAAGAGGGAAGTATATAGCTATACAAGCCTACCTCAAGAAACAAGAAAAATCTCAAACAAACAATCTAACCTTACACCTAAAGGAACTAGAGAAAGAAGAACAAACAAAACCCAAAGTTAGTAGAAGGAAAGAAATCATAAAGATCAGAGCAGAAATAAATGAAATAGAAACAAAGAAAACAATAGCAAAGATCAATAAAACTAAAAGCTGGTTCTTTGAGAAGATAAACAAAATTGATAAACCATTAGCCAGACTCATCAAGAAAAAGAGGGAGAGGACTCAAATCAATAAAATTAGAAATGAAAAAGGAGAAGTTACAACAGACACCACAGAAATACAAAGCATCCTGAGAGACTACTACAGGCAAGTCTGTGCCAACAAAATGGACAACCTGGAAGAAATGGACAAATTCTTAGAAAGGTATAACCTTCCAAGACTGAACCAGGAAGAAATAGAAAATATGAACAGACCAATCACAAGTAATGAAATTGAAACTCTGATTAAAAATCTTCCAACAAACAAAAGTCCAGGACCAGATGGCTTCACAGGTGAATTCTATGAAACATTTAGAGAAGAGCTGACACCCATCCTTCTCAAACTCTTCCAAAAAACTGCAGAGGAAGGAACACTCCCAAACTCATTCTACGAGGCCACCATCACCCTGATACCAAAACCAGACAAAGATACTACAAAAAAAGAAAATTACAGACCAATATCACTGATGAATATAGATGCAAAAATCCTCAATAAAATACTAGCAAACAGAATCCAACAACACATTAAAAGGATCATACACCATGATCAAGTGGGATTTATCCCAGGGATGCAAGGATTCTTCAATATATGCAAATCAATCAATGTGATACACCATATTAACAAATTGAAGAATAAAAACCATATGATCATCTCAATAGATGCAGAAAAAGCTTTTGACAAAGTTCAACACCCATTTATGATAAAAACTCTCCAGAAAATGGGCATAGAGGGAACCTACCTCAACATAATAAAGGCCATAGACGACAAACCCACAGCAAACATCATTCTCAATGGTGAAAAACTGAAAGCATTTCCTCTAAGATCAGGAACAAGACAAGGATGTCCACTCTCACCATTATTATTCAACATAGTTTTGGAAGTCCTAGCCACAGCAGTCAATCAGAGAAGAAAAAGAAATAAAAGGAATACAAATTGGAGAAGAAGAAGTAAAAGTGTCACTGTTTGCAGATGCCATGATACTATACATAGAGAATCCTAAAGATGCCACCAGTAAACTACTAGAGCTAATCAATGAATTTGGTAAAGTTGCAGGATACAAAATTAATGCACAGAAATCTCTTGCATTCCTATACACTAATGATGAACAATCTGAAAGAGAAATTAAGGAAACACTCCCATTTACCATAGCAACAAAAAGAATAAAATACCTAGGAATAAACCTACCTAAGGAGACAAAAGACCTGTATGCAGAAAACTATAAGACACTGATGAAAGAAATTAAAGATGATACCAACAGATGGAGAGATATACCATGTTCTTGGATTGGAAGAATCAATATTGTGAAAATGACTATACTACCCAAAGCAATTTACAGATTCAGTGCAATCCCTATCAAATTACCAATGACGTTTTTTACGGAACTAGAACAAAAAATCTTAAAATTTGTGTGGAGATACAAAAGACCCTGAATAGCCAAAGCAGTCTTGAGGGAAAAAAACGGAGCTGGTGGAATCAGACTCCCTGACTTCAGAGTATACTACAAAGCTACAGTAGTCAAGACAATATGGGAGTGGCACAAAAACAGAAGCAGATCAATGGAACAAGATAGAAAGCCCAGAGATAAACCCACGCACCTATTGTCAACTAATCTATGACAAAGGAGGCAAGGATATACAATGGAGAAAAGACAGTCTCTTCAATAAGTGGTGCTGGGAAAACTGGACAGCTACATGTAAAAGAATGAAATTAGAACACTCCCTAACACCATACACAAAAATGAACTCAAAATGGATTCGAGACCTAAATGTAAGACCGGACACTATAAAACTCTTAGATTAAAACATAGGAAGAACACTCTTTGACATAAATCATAGCAAGATCTTTTTTGATCCATCTCCTAGAGTAATGGAAATAAAAACAAAAATGAACAAATGGGACCTAATGAAACTTAAAAGCTTTTGCACAGCACAGGAAACCATAAACAAGATGAAAAGACAACCCTCAGAATGGGAGAAAATATTTGCCAATGAATCAACGGACAAAGGATTAATCTCCAAAATATATAAACAGCTCATGCAGCTCAATATTAAACAACCCAATCCAAAAATGGGCAGAAGACCTAAATAGACATTTCTCCAAAGAAGACATACAGATGGCCAAGAAGCACATGAAAAACTGCTCAACATCACTAATTATTAGAGAAATGCAAATCAAAGCTACAATGAGGTATCACCTCACACCAGTTAGAATGGGCATTATCAGAAAATCTACAAACAACAAATGCTGGAGAGGGTGTGGAGAAAAGGGAACCCTCTTGCACTGTTGGTGAATGTAAATTGATACAGCCACTATGGAGAACAGTATGGAGGTTCCTTAAAAAACTAAAAATAGAATTACCATATGATCCAGCAATCCCACTACTGGGCATATACCCGGAGAAAACCATAATTCAAAAACAGTCATGTACCACAATGTTCATTGCAGCACTATTTACAATAACCAGGTCATGGAAGCCACCTAAATGCCTATCGACAGACGAATGGATAAAGAAGATGTGGTACATATATACAATGGAATATTACTCAACCATAAAAAGGAACGAAATTGAGTCATTTGTTGAGACGTGGATGGATCTAGAGACTGTCATACAGAGTGAAGTAAGTCAGAAAGAGAAAAACAAATACCGTATATATTTTTTTTAATTTTTATTTATTTATTTATTTATTTTTGGCTGTGTTGGGTCTTCGTTTCTGTGCGAGGGCTTTTCTCTAGTTGTGGCAAGCGGGGGCCACTCTTCATCGCGGTGCGCGGGCCTCTCACTATCGCGGCCTCTCTTGTTGCGGAGCACAGGCTCCAGACGCGCAGGCTCAGTAACTGTGGCTCACGGGCCCAGCTGCTCCGCGGCATGTGGGATCTTCCCAGACCAGGGCTCGAACCCGTGTCCCCTGCATTGGCAGGCAGATTCTCAACCACTGCGCCACCAGGGAAGCCCCAAATACCGTATATTAACGCATGTGTGTGGAACCTAGAAAAATGGTACAGATGAACCGGTTTGCAGGGCAGACGTTGAGACACAGATGTAGAGAACAGGTGTATGGACAGCAAGGGGGGAAAGCCATGGGTGGGTGGGGATGGTGGTGTGCTGAATTGGGCGATTGGGATTGACATGTATACACTGATGTGTATAAAATTGATGACTAATAAGAACCTGCTGTATAAAAAATTAAAAAAATAAAAAAATAAAAGCCAGGAGATTTCACATAAAAAGCTAGGTTTTGGGCTTCTCTTGACGAACATCTGGCCGTGGTGGACTGCACACCTGTGTAGTAGAATTGGCTAAGTGGTGGCTGTTCTCCCGTGTGGGGGGAACCTTCCCTAGATCAGCACAGGCCCCATCTGGCTCACTTTACTCATGTATATCCTCTGCCTGGCCCCTCAGCCATTAGAATTTGAACCTTGTTCTAGGTTCCTCTGTGAGTAATGGTAAGTTATGTGGTAAGCATGGTGGAAGGGAAGGTAGGGGTGTGGGGGATGAAGGGTGATGAGGCAGGAGACATATTCTAGAGTGTTCTGGAGCCAGCTCAACAATTCTAAGCTATGTTAAGCATTTTGAGTTTGGATAGCTTGGGGTCAAATGAAGGGGCTACACTAGTTCATCTCTGAATTTCCATCTAGTTCTGAGTTTCTCTTTAGGTTTTGCCTCTCCTATAAAACCATATACTTTCCTTGTCATGAGTGGGTTTGTCATAATTCTCTAATTTCAAGTGCAAAAGAGAACAAAGTCAAGGACTTTATGAAGAAAGAAAGAATTTCACTTTCATCCAACTTATTCAGTGTCTTGGGGCCCTGTTGACTTACTGGGTCACATTAGAAAATGAATATCCTGCTTAGAATTTGCTGCTGTGATGGGAGTTTTAGATGCTCAGACCCTGGGACACTTGTGCACGTTTAGTGAATAGATGCACCTTAGGATTCTGCCAGACGTGTTTCTCCTGCCACATGGTGGCAATAACTTTGTACAACACACTCTCTATGCTCTTCCTTTCTCACAGACTCCTGATTCTGCCATCTTCTGCTTGCTATAAAAGAATCAACCCCTCTTTTGAACCTTATACCAAGCCAAAAGAGTACAATTGTGGAGCACTTTGCTGAAAAGGAGGCCTTCTATATTTATGAGATATTAGGAAGGCCTTAGTAAAATTTTGATGTATGGTTGTATAGCACCTAATACAGTAGGGGCATATAGTGGTTGCTGAATTCATGAGCTTGCACATATTGGACATGTTTTTCAACTAAATCCCCTCAGTTATTTCAATGTGTGTTACTCTTAGATCAGTTCTCCACTTCTGCTACTCATCCTGAAATGTCTGCTTGATTTTTTGTCTTTTCCTCAGTCCAAGCATGGGTCTTCACCTTCATCCATATTGATCTTTTTCTTGTTAGATTTACCAGATTTCCAGTTATTTGGCTACTGATTCTTTCACTTTATTCTTGCTGATCCCCTTACCTTCACATTCTCCACAGTTTTCCTCAGGATATCACCTCTGCCCTCATCCAAGACATTGGTACAGTTTTTAACCAGGAGTGAAGTTAAGAATCTTGGCAGGAAATCATATGACCTGTGCTGCTACTTCCTTTTTTTATTTTTAATTTATTTTTTATTGGAGTATAATTGCTTTACAATGTGTTAGTTTCTGCAGTACAATGAAGTGAAACAGCTCTATGTATACATACATTGCCTCACTCTTGGTCCTCCCTCCCCACCCCCATCCCACCCATCTAGGTCATCACAGAGCACCAAGCTGAGCTCCTTGTGCAGTACAGCAGGTTCGCACTAGCTATCTGTTTTACACATGGTAGTGTACTTATGTTAAACCTAATCTCCCAATTCATCCCACCCTCCCCTTCCGCCCTGTGTCCACACATCCGTCCTCTACATCTGTGTCTCTGTTCCTGCCCTGAAAATAGGTTCATCTGTACCATTTTTCTAGATTCCACATATATGCATTAATATACGATATTGTTTTTCTCTTTTTGACTTACTTCACTCTGTATGACAGACTGTAGGTCCATCCGCCTCACTACAAATGACCCAATTTCGTTCCTTTTTATGGCTGAGTAAAATTCCATTATGTATACGTACCACATCTTCTTTATTCATCCATCTGTCGATGGACATTTAGGTTGTTTCCATGTCCTTGCTATTGTAAATAGTGCTGCAGTGAACATTGGGGTACATGTGACTTTTTGAATTGCGGTCTTCTCAGGGTATATGCCCAGTAGTGGGAGTGCTGGGTCATATGGTAGTTCTGTTTCTAGTTTTTAAAGGAACCTCCATACAGTTCTCCACAGTGGCTGTATCAGTTTACATTTCCACCAACAGTGCAAGAGAGCTCCCTTTTCTCCACACCCTCTCCAGCATTTATTGTTTGTAGGTTTTTTGATGATGGCCGTTCTGACCAGTGTGAGGTGATACCTCACTGAGGTTTTGATTTGCATTTCTCTAAATGTTGAGCAGCTTCTCATGTGCCTCTTGGCCATCTGTATGTCTTCTTTGGTGAAATGTCTATTTAGGTCTTCTGCCCGTTTTTTGATTGGGTTATTTGTTTTTTTGATATTGAGCTGCATGAGCTGTTTGTATATTTTGGAGATTAATCCTTTGTCTGTTGCTTTATTTGCAAATATTTTCTCCCATTCTGAGGGTTGTCTTTTTGTCTTGTTTATGGTTTCCTTTGCTGTGCAAAACCTTTTAAGTTTCATTAGGTCCCATTTGTTTATTTTTGTTTTTATTTTCATTGCTCTAGGAGGTCGGTCATAAAAGACCTCGCCGTCATTTATGTCGAGTGATTTTCCTGTGTTTTCCTCTAAGAGTTTTATAGTGTCTGGTCTTACATTTAGGCCTTTAATCCATTTTGAGTTTGTTTTTATGTATGGTGTTAGGGAGTGTTCTAATTTCATTCTTTTACATGTAGCTGTCCAGTTTTCCCAGCCTCTTATTGAAGAGGCTGCAATTTCTCCATTGTATGTTCCTGCCTCCTTTGTTGTAAATTAGGTGCCCATATGTGTGTGGGTTTATCTCTGGGCTTTCTGTCCTGTACCATTGATCTGTATTTCTGTTTTTGTGCCAGTACCATACTGTCTTGATTACTGTAGCTTTGTAGTAGAGTCTGAAGTTAGGGAGCCTGATTCCTGCAGCTCCATTTTTCTTTCTCAAGATTGCTTTGGCTATTCGGGGTCTTTTGTGTTTCCATACAAATTGTAAAGTTTTTTGTTCTAATTCTGTGAAAAATGCCATTGGTAGTTTGATAGGGATTGCATTGAATCTGTAGATTGCTTTGGGTAGTATAGTCATTTTCACAGTATTGATTCTTCCAATCCAGAAACATGGTATATCTTTCCACCTGTTTGTGTCATCTTTGATTTCTTTCATCAGTGTTTTCTGAGTACAGCTCTTTTGCCTCCTTAGGTAGGTTTATTCCTAGGTTTTTTATTCTTTTTGTTGCAATGGTAAATGGGAGTGTTTCCTTAATTTCTGTGTCTGATTTTTCGTTGTTAGTGTATAGGAATGTGAGAGATTTCTGTGCATTAATTTTGTATCCTGCAACCTTATCAAATTCATTGATTAGTTCTAGTAGTTTTCCAGTGGCATCTTTAGGAGTCTTTATATATAGTATCATGTCATCTGCAAACAGTGACAGCTTTACTTCTTCTTTTCCAATTTGGATTCCTTTTATTTCTTCTCCTTCTCTGATTGCTGTGGCTAAAATTTCCAAAACTATGTTGAATAATAGTGGTGAGAATGGGCAACCTTGTCTTGTTCCTGATCTTAGTGGAAATGGTTTCAGTTTTTCACCATTGAGGATGATGATGGCTGTGGGTTTGTCATATATGGCCTTTATTATGTTGAGGTAGGTTCCCTCTATGCCTACTTTCTGGAGGGTTTTTATCATAAATTGGTGTTGAATTTTGTCGAAAGCTTTCTCTGCATCTCTTGAGATGATCATATGGTTTTTCTCCTTCAGTTTGTTAATATGGTGTATCACATTGATTGATTTGTGTATATTGAAGAATCCTTGCATTCCTGGGATAAACCCCACTTGATCATGGTGTATGATCCTTTTAATGTGTTGTTGGATTCTGTTTGCTAGTATTTTGTTGAGGATTTTTGCATCTATGTTCATCAGTGATATTGGCCTGTAGTTTTCTTTCTTTGTGACATCTTTGTCTGGTTTTGGTATCAGGGTGATGGTGGCCTCATAGAATGAGTTTGGGAGTGTTCCTCCCTCTGCTACATTTTGGAAGAGTTTGAGAAGGATAGGTGTTAGCTCTTCTCTAAATGTTTGATAGAATTCACCTGTGAAGCCATCTGGTCCTGGGCTTTTGTTTGTTGGAAGATTTTTAATCAGTTTCAATTTCAGTGCTTATAATTGGTCTGTTCATATTTTCTGTTTCTTCCTGGTTCAGTCTCGGAAGGTTGTGGATTTCTAAGAATTTGTCCATTTCTTCCAGGTTGTCCATTTTATTGGCATATAGTTGCTTGTAGTAATCTCTCATGATCCTTTGTAAATCTGCAGTGTCAGTTGTTACTTCTCCTTTTTCATTTCTAACTCTATTGATTTGAGTCTTCTCCCTTTTTTTCTTGATGAGTCTGGCTAATGGTTTATCAATTTTGTTTATCTTCTCAAAGAACCAGCTTTTAGTTTTGTTGATCTTTGCTATCGTTTCCTTCATTTCTTTTTCATTTATTTCTGATCTGATCTTTATGATTTCTTTCCTTCTGCTAACTTAGGGGTTTTTTTGTTCTTCTTTGTCTAATTGCTTTAGGTGTAAGGTTAGGTTGTTTATTTGAGATGTTTCTTGTTTCTTAAGGTAGGATTGTATTGCTATAAAGTTCCCTCTTAGAACTGCTTTTGCTGCATCCCATAGGTTTTGGGTCGTTGTGTTTTCATTGTCATTTGTTTCTAGGTATTTTTTGATTTCCTCTTTGATTTCTTCAGTGATGTCTTGGTTAGTAAGTAGTGTATTGTTTAGCCTCCATGTGTTTGTATGTTTTACAGATTTTTTCCTTTAATAATATCTAGTCTCATAGCGTTGTGGTCGGAAAAGATATTTGATACGATTTCAATTTTCTTAAATTTACCAAGGCTTGATTTGTGAACCAAGATATGATCTACCCTGGAGAGTGTTCCATGAGCACTTGAGAAGAATGCGTATTCTGTTGTTTTTGGATGGAATGTCCTATAAATATCAGTTAAGTCCCTCTTGTTTAATGTATCATTTAAAGCTTGCGTTTCCTTATTTATTTTCATTTTGGATGATCTGTCCATTCGTGAAAGTGGGGTGTTAAAGTCCCCTACTATGATTGTGTTACTGTCGATTTCCCCTTTTATGATTGTTAGTATTTGCCTTATATATTGTGGTGCTCCTATGCTGGGTGCATAAATATTTACAATTGTTATATCTTCCTGGATTGATCCCTTGATCATTATGTAGTGTCCTTCTTTGTCTCCTGTAATAGTCTTTGTTTTAAAGTCTATTTTGTCTTATATGAGAATTGGTACTCCAGCTTTCTTTTGATTTCCATTTGCATGGAATATCTTTTTCCATCCCCTCACTTTCAGTCTGTATGTGTCCCTAGGTCTGAAGTGAGTCTCCTGTAGACAGCATATATACGGGTCTTGTTTTTGTATCCATTCAGCCAGTCTATGTCTTTTGGTTGAAACATTTAATCCATTTACATTTAAGGTAATTATTGATATGTATGTTCCTTTTACCATTTTCTTCATTGTTTTGGGTTTGTTATTGTAGGTCTTTTCCTTCTCTTGTGTTTCCTGCCTAGAGAACTTCCTTTAGCATTTGCTGTAAAGCTGGTTTGGTGGTGCTGAATTCTCTTAGCTTTTGCCTGTCTGTAAAGGTTTTAATTTCTCCATCCAATCTAAATGAGATCCTTGCTGGATAGAGTAATCTTGGTTGTAGGTTTTTCTCCATCACTTTAAGTATGTTCTGCCACTCCCTTCTGGCTTGCAGAGTTTCTGCTGAAAGATCAGCTGTTACCCTTATGGGGATTCCCTTGTATGTTATTTGTTGTTTTTCCCTTGCTGCTTTTAATATTTTTTTCTTTGTATTTAATTTTTGATAGTTTGATTAATATGTGTCTTCGTGTGTTTCTCCTTGGATTTATGCTGTATGGGACTCTCTGTGCTTCCTGGACTTGATTAACTATTTCCTTTCCCATATTAGGGAAGTTTTCAACTATAATCTCTTCAAATATTTTCCAGACCCTTTCTTTTTCTCTTCTTCTTCTGGGACCCCTATAATTCGAATGTTGGTGCGTTTAATGTTGTCCCAGAGGCCTGTGAGACTGTCCTCAATTCTTTTCATTCTTTTTTCTTTATTCTGCTCTGCAGTAGTTATTTCCACTATTTTATCTTCCAGGTCATTTATCTATTCTTCTGCCTCAGTTATTCTCCTATTGATCCCTTTTAGAGAATTGTTAATTTCATTTATTGTGTTGTTCATCACTGTTTGTTTGCTCTTTAGTTCTTCTAGGTCCTTGTTAAACGTTTCTTGTATTTTCTCTATTCTATTTCCAAGATTTTGGATCATCTTTACTATCATTATTCTGAATTCTTTTTCAGGTAGACTGCCTATTTCCTCCTCATTTGTTAGGTCTGCTGGGTTTTTGCCTTGCTCCTTCATCTGCTGTGTGTTTCTCTGTCTTCTCATTTTGTTTAACTTAGTGTGTTTGGGGTCTCCTTTTCACAGGCTGCAGGTTCGTAGTTCCCGTTGTTTTTCGTGTCTGTCCCCAGTGGCTAAGATTGGTTCAGTGGGTTGTGTAGGCTTCCTGGTGGAGGGGACTAGTGCCTGTGTTCTGGTGGATGAGGCTGGATCTTGTCTTTCTGGTGGGCAGGTCCACGTCTGGTGGTGTGTTTTGGGGTGTCTGTGGCCTTATTATGATTTTAGGCAGCCTCTGTGCTAATGGGTGGGGTTGTGTTCCTGTCTTGCTAGTTGTTTGGCATAGGGTGTCCAGCACTGTAGCTTGCTGGTCGTTGAGTGGAGCTGGGTCTTGGCGTTGAGATGGAGATCTCTGGGAGATTTTCGCCGTTTGGTATTACATGGAGATGAGAGGTCTCTTGTGGACCAGTGTCCTGAACTTGGCTCTCCAACCTCAGAGGCACAGCCCTGATGCCTGGCTGGAGCATCAGGAGCCTGTCATCCACACGGCCAGTGGTCTTCTTTCTTACTTGGATCAGAGTAGCTGAG
This sequence comes from Eubalaena glacialis, assembly GCF_028564815.1. NCBI lineage: Eukaryota > Metazoa > Chordata > Mammalia > Artiodactyla > Balaenidae > Eubalaena > Eubalaena glacialis. Next base: position 68,289,362 of record NC_083722.1, on the reverse strand, counting down.
CCAGGGCAATAAGGAAGTCCAGAGATGGCATGAACAGACTTGGCATTTGGGGATTGGCTGGTGTTCTCTGCTAGTGTTGGAGGGTCTCCTGCAGAGGTGGGCAGTGGCTGTGGCTCACCATGGGGACAAGGACACTGGCCGTGTTGCTGGATTCTGGTTGGTAGTATTTTGTTGAGGATTTTTGCGTCTATGTTAATCAATGATATTGGCCTGTAATTTTCTTTTTTTGTGATATCTTTGTCTGGTTTTGGTATCAAGGTGCTGGTGGCCTCGTAGAACCAGTTTGGGGGTGTTCCTCTCTCTGCAATTGTTTGGAAGAGTTTGAGAAGGATAGGTGTTAGCTCTTCCCTAAATGTTTGATAGAATTTACCTGTGAAGGCATCTGGTCCTGGACTTCTGTTTATTGGAAGATTTTAAATTATGGTTTCAATTTCATTACTTGTGATTCATCTGTTTATATTTTCTAATTCTTCCTGGTTTAGTCTTGGAAAGTTGTACCTTTCCAAGAATTTGTCCATTTCTTCCAGGTTGTCCATTTTATTGGCATAGAGTTGCTTGTAGTAATCTCTTATGATACTTTGTATTTCTGCAATGTCAGTTGTTACTTGTCCTTTTCCATTTCTAATTTTATTGATTTGAGTCCTCTCCCTTTTTTTTCATGGTAAGTCTGGCTACATGTGTATCAATTTTGTTTATCTTCTCAAAGAACCAGCTTTTAGTTCTGTTGATCTTTGCTGTTGTTTTCTTTGTTTCTATTTCATTTATTTCTGCTCTGATCTTTATGATTTCTTTCCTCCTAATTTTGGGTTTTCTTTGCTCTTCTTTTTCTAGTTACTTTAGGTGTAAGGTTAGATTGTTTATTTGAGATTTTTCTTGTTTCTTGAGGTGAGATTGAATTACTATAAACTTCCCTCTTAGAACTGCTTTTGCTGAATCCCATAGGTTTTGGGTCATCGTGTTTTCATTGTCCTTTGTTTCTAGGTATTTTTAAATTTCCTTTCAGTGATCTCTTGGTTATTTAGCAGGGCACTGTTAGCCTCCATGTGTTTGTGCTTTTTACAGTTTTTTTCCTGTAATCGATTTCTAATCTCATAGCATTGTGTTCGGAAAAGATGCTTGATATGATTTCAATTTTCTTAAATTGTATGAGGCTTGATTTGTGACCTAAGATGTGATCCATCCTGGAGAGTGTTCCGTGGGCACTTGAGAAGAAAGTGTATTCTTCCGCTTTTGGGTGGAATGTCCTATAAATATCAATTAAATCTATCTGGTCTCTTGTGTCATTTAAAGCTTGTGTTTCCTTATTAATTTTCAGTCTGGATGATCTGTCCATTGGTGTAAGTGAGGTGTTAAAGTCCCCAACTATTACTGTGTTACTGTCAATTTCCTCTTTTATAGCTGTTAGCATTTGCCTTATGTATTGAGGTGTGCTTCTATGTTGGGTGCATACGTATTTATAATTCTTATGTTTTCTTATTGGATTGATCCCTTGATCATTATGTAGTGTCCTTCCTTATCTCAGTCTTTATTTTAAAGTCTATTTTATCTGATATGAGTATTGCTACTCTAGCTTTCTTGTGATTTCTGTTTGCATGGAATATCTTTTTCCATCCCCTCACTTTCAGTCTGTATGTGTCCCTAGGTCTGAAGTGGGTCTCTTGTAGACAGCATATATATGGGTCTTGGTTTTGTATCCATTCAGCCAGTCTGTGTCTTTTGGTTGGAGCCTTTAATCCATTCACATTTAAGGTAATTGCCAATATGTATGTTCCTATTACCATTTTCTTAATTGTTTTGGGTTTGTTTTTGTGGGTCTTTTTCTTCTCTTGTGTTTCCCACCTAGAGAAGTTCCTTTAACATTTGTTGTAAGGCTGGTTTGGTGGTGCTGAATTCTCTTAGCTTTTGCGTGTCTATAAAGCTTTTTATTTCTCTGTCGAATGTGAATGAGAGCCTTGCTTGGTAGAGTATTGTTGGTTGTAGGTTTTTCCCTTTCATTACTTAAAATATATCCTGCCACTCCCTTCTGGCTTGCAGAGTTTCTGCTGAAAAATAAGCTGATAACCTCATGGCGATTCTCTTGTATATTATTTGTTGCTTTTCCCTTTCTGCTTTTAATTTTTTTTCTTTGAATTTTATTTTTGTTAGTTTGATTAATATGTATCTTGGTGTGTTTCTCCTAGGGTTTAACCTGTACAGGCCTCTCTGCGCTTCCTGGACTGGGGTGGCTATTTCCTTTCCCATGTTAGGGAAGTTTTCAACTATAATCTCTTCAGGTATTTTCTCAGACCCTTTCTCTTTCTCTTCTTCTTCCGGGACCCCTATAATTTGAATGTTGGGTGCATTTAATGTTGTCCCAGAGGTCTCTGAGAGTGTCCTCAATTCTTTTCATTCTTTTTTCTTTATTCTGTTCCTTAGCAGTTATTTCCACTATTCTATCTTCCAGCTCATTTTTTCACTCCTCTGCCTCAGTTATTGTGGTGTTGTTTCCTTCTAGTGTATTTTTCATTTCACTTATTGTGTTGTTCACTACTGTTTGTTTGTTCTTTAGTTCTTCTAGGTCTTTGTTAAACATTTCTTGTATTTTCTTGGTCTGTGCCTCCATTCTGTTTCCAAGATTTTGGGTCATCTTTACTGCCATTACTCTGAATACTTTTTCAGGTAGGTTGCCTGTTTCCTCTTTATTTATTTGGTCTTGTAGGTTTTTACCTTGCTTCTTCATCCGTAACATATTTTTTTGTCATCTCTCTTTTTTTTTCTTGATGGGTGGGGCTGTGTTCCTGTCTTATGGATTGTTTGGCCTGAGGCATCCAGCACTGGAGTTTGCAGGCAGTTGTGTAGAGCTGGGTCTTGGTGCTGAGATGAGGACCTCGGGGAGACCACACTCCTGTTAATGTTCCCTGGGGTCTGAGGTTGTCTGTTAGTCCAGTGGTTTGGACTCAATGCTCCCACCACAGGAGCTCAGGCCCGACCCCTGGCCTGGGAACCAAGAATCCACAAGCCTCACCGTATGGCAAAAGAGAAAAAAAAAGGAGCAGTACAATAAGAGTGAATAAAAAATAAAATAAAATTAGAAAAATAAAAAAATTATTAGAAAAAATATAAGTGAAACAACAACAACAAGGTAAAACAGAACCACAACAGAAAAAAAAAAGTTGGGGGGAACAAGCCAAAAGGGGCAGAATAATAATAAAGAGTAAAATAATATTAGAAAAATAAAGAATAAAATAATGTTAGAAAAATAAAAAATTTATTAGAAAAATAAAAATGTAAATGAAACAACAACAAGGTAAAACAGAAGCACAACCTTAAAAAAAAAGAGGGGGGGCTGGAAAAGGCCTTACCTGTGGGGGATGGTGCTTAGGCAGGGGCGGGGCTTAGGTGGGGGCGGGGTTTAGGGTGGGGGCAGGGCTTAGGCCCAGGACCCCTGCGGCTGGAAAAGACAGCATGGCCTGAGGGGGCCTTGAAGTGTGGAGTTTGGAGTTCGGAGGTAAGGCCCTGGGTGGGGGTGCGGGGGTGGGGCTTAGGCACAGCACAGCTGGAGGGATCCTCAGAGGGTGGAGGATTAGGGCCAGGACCTCAGCAGGTTCTCCGGGGCCCAAGTGGGCAGGACAAATGCTAGCGCCATTCCCTTCCGATCCTCCAATCTCCCGAGGGTCTCTCCCCATCCCTGTTAAATTCCCTTACCATGGGTTGGCCCCTCTGGGTGTGGGAACCCGTCCCCTCCCCCAGCCACCCCTCATGGTCACCAGTCCCGTCCCGCCTCCACTTCTCCTCACCCCCCCACCCCGCAAATGTCCTACCTCGTCACTCGGGGTACTTCCTTAGGTGTCTGTGGTTCCCCCACCAGTGCCTGGTAGGTGCCCTAGTTGTGAGGAGACACAAACTCCGCAACCTCTTAGTCCACCCTATCTTGGAGTTGTTGGTTAGCAAGGAATAGAAAACTGCTCAAACTGGATTATGAAAAGGAGGGTTTATTTTAAGCACTCTGGGAGATTTTATGCACTCTGATTTCTCTCTGCCATTTGGATCCTCATGGTTTCCACTCTCTGCTATGTTGACTGCTACAGTTGCCAGCCCTGCAAACTTGGAGTTCTTCCCATTCACTGAGGTTCACAGTGAGCATCATGGCAGCCCTCAGTGGGTTCCCTCAGACCCCAAGACCACTTGTCCTTCTAGCTCAGCTCCCTATGTTCACGTACCCTTGGGATTGACCCGGTTTGGTACAAGTATCTACATTTGTTTCAGCCATCTGTGAGCAAAGGCACAATCATATAGTTGGCTGCCTGTTCAAGATTGTGAGTGGGAGAGTTTCTCCATGTTGGGGTATAATAGAGAAAAAAATGATTGATTGCGCGTATCTAGGTTTCCTCCAAAGGCCAAAAATGCCTCTGCAGTCAAAAGGGCATTCATGGGGTAGATTTTGGAGACATCAGCATTTCAAGGCCTCACAACCTTCTAGGTAGGCCTGCTATCTTGTTCCACAGAAGATAGAGCCTTGTTCATTCAGATGTCTGTTGGAAACCTACTTTTATTGGGAAGGCATTTGTTTGTTCAGTACTGGAGAAAACCAACAATTTTCTATTGTCCCATTCTGATCTTAATTAGAATATTAATCAGCTATGCTCTGCACAATTTTGGCTAAAAAATCACCATGCAATATACTAAAATTCCTAGGAACAGAGCCAATTTAATTTGTATTAGATTTTTGCCCCAGGTTAGCATTAAGGACTTATTATTGCACTTCTCATCCAGCTATTATTAATATAAATGAGCATATTGTGCAAATTAAAGTCATATTTCATTCAGGGAAAAATCTATCTGCTCAAGTCCTAGTGACTGTGTCTCTGTTCCTGAGGGAATTCAGTGCTTCTGACGCCTTTTATGGTAGATCTAGCAAGGATCTGCCTCTGGGACATTCAGCCACTTACCACTTCTGGAAGAACATAGTTTACTCACTTCTTCAAGGGCTGCACTGAAGACTTAGAGGAGGAACAGATGATGGCCATCACTGTGTCTTTGTTCAAGGAGCTTTCTTCACCCACAATAATGTATGATAAATATTATGATGGGAAAGTGCAGGAAGTGCCAAGGCTATTGCGGGCTGTCCCTGAAGGTCAAGCCCACAGGTCATCCCCTTTTGGACCCCAAATATACGGAGGCCTCTGCCCTGCTCACCCTGTGTTGCACACATCCTCTTACTGTCCTCTCTTCTACCTACAGCTTCTGCCTGAGGCTCTGGTGATCTCCTGTCACCAGCACAAGTGCAGCCAAGGTCCCAGGCTCTACCAGGGAGTCTGAAGGGTCAAGTGCCTCATCATCCAGTCCAGACATGGACTCTAAGGACACATTAACCCCATCCATGAGCAAAACCCTGTGCTGGGTTTACTGGAGGGAGGGGCAATGTAACTCAACCCCTCCTGGCCTCAGTTTCCCCCATGTAAAATGAGAGGACATTGACTTAGTCTGGGCTCAAACCCTACTTTGCCCTTCCAGCTGTGGCCCTTGGGCTAGCCGCTTCCTGGCTCTGAGCCTCACACTCTCTCCCTGGGTTCTGAAAGGCAAGTGGGAAGATATAAACAAAAGAACACATAGAAGTTACATACAAACAACCATGTGGAGGTGATTCTTCCAGAACTTTGATTCAAACTCCTTCTCCAGTCTCCATATTTTTGGCAGCACAATTTAGTGGTTCTAGACTATGGCTCTGGAGCCAGACAGCTGTGTTGAATCTCAGCTCTGCTAATCACTAGCAGTAGGAATAAGTTGCTTCCTGACCTGGGTACTGGTTTCACAGGTGTATTCAGTGTGCGAAAGTTCATGGAGCTGTGTGCTGAAGATGTGTACACTTTCTCCCATTTGTGTCACACCCTCAGAATGATGTCTTCTTTTTATTAGTGCCTGGAAATAAGCAGAATTCATGGGAAAACTCCAGACTTTGAAAGGCTATGGAATTGGCAGTGTCCAAGCCAGATCTCCAAGGGGTAAACAGCTTCCCAGCTTGTCTGTATTATAGGTAGAATAAATAGAAAATCACACTAAGGTACAGATGTGATATGATGAGAGGGGAGAGGACAGGGCTGGCAATAGGAAGTTCCAGAGGAGGAGGTGGCGTTTGGCAGCCATGTCTAGATCCTTGGTGCCTAGCTTTCTGCACTTCTACTGGGTAATCCTGATGTCAGAGAACAAAGACCAAGTTTAAAAGGAGGCAACTTGGGACTTCCCTGGTGGCGCAGTTGTTAAGAATCCGCCTGCCAGTGCAGGGGACACGGGTTCGATCCCTGGTCTGGGAGAATCCCACATGCTGCGGAGCAACTAAGCCCGTGCGCCATAGCTACTGAGCCTGCACTCTACAGCCCACAAGCCACAACTACTGAGCCCACGTGCCACAACTACTGAAGCCCGTGCACCCTAGAGCCCGCATGCCACAACTGTTGAGCCCATATGCCACAACTACTGAAGCCCACGCACTCTAGGGCCCGTGTGCCACAACTACTGAGCCCACGTGCTGCAACTACTGAAACCCACACGCCTAGAGCCCATGCTCCGCAACAAGAGAAGCCACCACAACGAGAAGCCTGTGCACCGCAATGCAGGGTAGCTCCCGCTTGCCACAACTAGAGAATGCCTGTGCACAGCAGCGAAGACCCAATGCAGCCAAAAATAAATTAAAAAAAAAAAAGAAGGTTCTGAAAAATGTAGGGAAGAGGTGGATCAGCCAGAGACTTCAGAACTTGAGGAACCACACAGTTGTTAGTTCCGTGGGTTTTCTTTTTGCCTCCTTATATCCCAGACTGCCTGCAACCCAGTCCAGCTGTCCAGAAGCCGGCAATCCAGAAATATCAATGGGTAAAGGCAAAAATAGGGCAAGAAAAAATTTCTGTCTTTAGCTAAAGTACCACGAAAGGTACAGCCTGGAAGGATAGAATTTTTTTTTTCTTTTGGCCGCATGCATGGCGTGTGGGATCCCAGTTCCCTGACCAGGGATTGAACCGCAGCCCCTGTAGTAGAAGTGCGGATTCTTAACCACTGGACCGCCAGGGAAGTCCCTAGAAAAATGTTTTGATAATTATTACAGATTATCATCTCATTCAATTAAACTAAACATGGCTTTTCCTCATCCCCATCAACAGAGGCTGAGTGGGGAGCCTAGACCTCCACCCTCACCTGGTACTCTCACCACTCTTATTCAGCATAGTACTTGAAGGTCCTAGTCAGTGTAGTAAGGCAAGAAAAGGAAATAAAAGGGATATAGATTGAAAAGAATAAAAGTATTTGCAGATGACATGATGGCCTATATAGAAAATCCCCATAAATCTACAAAAATACTTCTAGAATACATGAGCTTAGTAAAGTTGCAGGATAAAAGATCAACATAAAAAACTGAATTGTATCGCTATACACTAGCAATGAATGCATGGAAACTGAAATAATAAACATACCATTTATGATCACTTAAAAAAAAGAAATTTTTAGGTATAAATCCAACAGAACTTATACAGGAGTTGTATGTTGAAAACTACAACATATTAATGAAAGAAATTGAAGATCTAAATAAATGGAGAGATATACCATGTTCACGGATTGAAAGACTAAACATAGAAAATGTAATTTCTCCCCAAATTGATCTGTAATTCAACACGATTCCTCTTAAAATCCCAGCAAGATTTTTTTGTAGAAATAGACAAGTTTATTCTAAAATTTATATAGAAAGGTAAAAGAATAAGAATAGCTAAAACAGTCTTTAAAAAAAGTGAGAGAAATCAATCCACCTGATTTTAAGACTTACTATATGGGTAAACTATAACATTTTTAGAAGAAAATATAGGAGAAAATATTTGGGACCTGTAGCTTGGTGAAAAGACAAAATACCTAACATATGATTCATAAAAGAAAGAAATTGATAAATTGGACTTCGCCAAAATTTAAACTTTTGCTCTGCAGAAGATCCTGTTAAGAGGATGAAAAGACAAGCTGTATACTTGGAGAAAAGTTTTGCAAACAATATATATGACAAAGGACATGAATCAAGGATATATAAAGAAGTCTCAACACCCAATGGTAAAAAAATCACAATCCAATTAGAAAACGGGCAAAAGGCATGAAGAGATATTTCACTAAAAGGTATATACCGATGGCAAATAGGCATATGAAAAGATATTCAATATCACTAGCCACTAGGGAAATGCAAATTAAGACTACAGAGAGATATCACTATCTTATTTTTGAATAGCTAAAGTAAAAAATAGTGACTATACCAAACACTGGCAAGGATGCAGAGAAACTGGTTCTCTCATAAATTGCTGGTGAGAATTTAAAATGGCACAACCACAATGAATAAATGGTTTGGCAGTTTCTTACAAATGAAACATACACTTATAGGACAACCCAGCAACCATACTCCTGACTATTTACTTCAGAGAACTGAATCTTATGTCTGTACAAAAACCATAATGTGAATGTTCATAGCAGCTTTATTTGTAATAGCCCAAAAGAGGAAACAAAATATTTTTCAGTGGGTGAATGCCTAAACAAACTGGGGTACATCCATACCATTGGAATACTACCCATCAATAAAAAGGAACAAAAAATGATACAACTTGGATGGATCTCAAAGGCATTATGCTGAATGAAAAAAGCCAATCTCAAAAGGTCACATACTGCATGATTCCATTTATATAACATTCTTGAAATTACAAAATTATACATATGGAAAACAGATTAGTGGTTGCCAGGGGTTAGGGATGATGAATGGGAGGAGGTAGGTACGATCATGAAGGATTAGCATGAGGGAGATTTTTGTGGTGACAGAATAATTCTGTACTTTGATTGCAGTGGTGGTTACAAAAATTCATACATGTGATAAAATGGCATAGAACTATATACACATTTTGTACCAATGTCAGTTTCCTGGTTTTGATATTGTACTATAGTTATAAATGGCAAGTAACCATTAGGGGAAACTGGAAGGGGTCACAGGACCTCTCTATTTTTGCAACTTCCTGTGAATCTATAATTATTTCAAAATTAAACGTTAAAAGAATGATAAAAACCGAAAGAAGTAAAAAAATCTAAGTTTGCATTGATACTGTCGATTCAAATTTAGGATTATAGAGCAAACCTCACTGATCCGACATTTGTGTCTCTTTTTCCTCACACTGAGCAGCCTTATTCTCAGTGGCACCATCACAAGTGCACATTTAAAAAAAAAAAAAACACATCCAACATACTCTTGGATAATAATACCAACACTCTCATCAACAATGTGATTACTGAAAACAACTTAAGAATTTTGCAGTTTTGTCTTTAAGGCATATCTTTCTAGGGATGTACAGATTATTTATTTTAGAATCTCTTAGAGTACTTTCCCTTGGGACTAGGCTACCAAAGGCTATATACATCTATGTTCACTTGTTTAATTTTGCTTTTGATTTTAGAGATTGCATTTTAAAAATTTAATTTCATTTTGTAATTATGTAAATTATTTGCATGGTTTCAAGTAAAATCCTCAAAACTGGATATATTCAGAGAAGCCTGAATTTTATCTTCTCTATTCCCCTCTGTCTATAGGTAACCATTTAAAAAGTTGTATGGTTCATTCTTCTGTTTTAAAATATGTGTTTGCATACATATGCATATCTTATTTTGACAGATGTATAACACTCCACTATGTGGATATACCATAATTTATTCAGTCATTTTTCTACTGATGGGCATTTAAATTTTTTTCTAGTTTTCTACTATTATAGATAACATTGCAGCAAATAGTCATATGAACATGTCATTTCTTATTTTTGCCAGTGTGTCTTTGGGATAGATTTGTAGAAGTGGGATTGCTGAACCAAACCATAATTTTATAGATACACAGATTAAACACTAAAGTGGAATGCAGTATTTCAAATCTGTGAGGATGACCGTGAGTTTTGACCTCTAGTTTCTTCCTCAGGTTAGTGGGATGCTCCACCATGGGGATGATCAGTTCTGCCTGCCCTACCAGCTCCTGGATGGCCTTTGGGCAATGAGCTGAGTTAGGAATGCAGGTGGAGGTGCCCAGCAGGGTATCAAGTTACTGCTGGGACCTGCTCTCCTCTCCAGCCACCCCCTCCTCAGAAGTTCTAGCACTTTTTGTGCCAGCCATATCCATCTCTTTCTCTCTCTCTTTCTCTCTCTCTCTCGTTTTTTTTGCTGTGCCGTGTGGTGTGCAGGATCTTAGTTCCCTGACCAGGGATCGAACCGGCGTCCCCTGCAGTGGAAGTGCGCAGTCTTAACCACTGGACCTCCAGGGAGTTCCCCATTATCCATCTCTTGATATAACAGGACTCTTGTGTGTTCCAGGCATCGTGCTTATTCAATCCATACATCCTAGGAAGAGAAGATTATTAGGAAAGCTGAGAAAACTGAGATTCAAAAAAAGATAAGTCTCTCACTCAAAATGACATAACTAATCAGTGACGGAGCCAGTTTCAAATCTTGGTCAGTAGAATATTCTGGAAGATGATGAAGTAAAGGTGTTTCCCGGAACCTTTCTCCAGATATTATCCAAAATCAACAGGGAGAACAAGAAATAGGGAATTATAAAGCATTTGGAACTCTGAATCACACACCAAGTCAGAGAGAGGAGGGAAAAACGGTTCATGGCTTCGCTAAGAGGATGAAGCTCAAAACTGAGTGGTTGCAAGGTATGTGTGAGCACGTGTATGAGTGTGCCTGTGAGTGTGCGTGTGAGTTTGAACACAGGCTCTACTTCTTGCTTTTGTCACGCAGTATATAGGAAAGGCTCAGATATGGAGAGCACAGGAGCTTTAAAATGCTGGGTGAGGAGAATTCTCTGGCTGTCCAGTGGTTAGGACTCCGCGCTTCCACTGCTGGGGGCCTGCAAGCGACTGTGGTTTCGCCAGCGATTGTGGTTACGCCAAAAAAAAAAAAAAAAAAAATGCTGGGTGAGGTGGGGCACTGGAGACAGTAATTTGAAAGTCGACGTAAGAAGCAGTTAAGTATTAGATTCTCATCCCATTTCTGTAGGAGACCTAAAATTTAATCTTTGGAGAAATTGAATCAGAGAGGGTAAGATGCAGGGCTGGGAAATAAAGCTATATCTTGATTTGCCTTAACAGGAAATCAGTAGGTGATGTTTAAAATTGGTGATATCTAAATCTGGAGATAACAGCAAATGCTGTTATATCATTTGGAGACATAACAGTAAAAAATCACCCAAGGTGTTAAAAACGATTGCTTAAACAAAAATAAATAAATGGTAAAATGGGAAATAGATGAAACAAGAATGGCCAAATGTCAATAATCATTGAAACTGTATGACAGGTACATGGAGATTGATCATGCTGTTCTCTCTACTTTTGTGTATGTTTGAAAATTTCTATAATTAAAAAGTATAAAATCCAGGGCCATTTATTATTATTATTATTATTATTAAAGCACCATTTGACTTTTGAAGCTGTTTACCAGGAGCACCCTGATGGCAGGACAACAACAAACCTGGTTTGTTCACTCCCGAGTCTATGGTCTCGAGCAATTTAAGACCACAGCTTGAGGTCCTGGAGGGAGCCCTGGTGTATGGGGCAAAAACGAGGGTTTGGGAAAGTTGTCCAACCTTCCTGGGCTTCAGACTCCTGATATGTAAAATGAGGAGTTTGAACCAACTTGGAAGTCTGTAATATTAGGATTAGGGAACAGACTGTGGGGATGGAATGGGACAAGGTGGGTGAGAGGGGAGTGTATTAAAATTTCTATGAGAAAATGAGGGTTAAAAAAAAAGTGAAGATTTGGTGCCCGCTGTCAGAGAACCTTAAATTAAGGGTTGCTTCCACTTTTCCTTATTTTCTTCTCCAATGCTTTGTAATCCTCTTCAGCCAATTTCTAAAATGCCTCTGTGCTCTGGGAGGATTATATTTCAATAGAAGCAACATTTTATTATATGGAGGAGCTTAGCAGGGACCAGTGAACACCACTGGTGACAGTGACTAATGAAAGAGCGGGGCCTACAGCGTGTGAATGGGGACGAGTGTTGTGTGGCTGCTCTTCTAGCCTTAGTTAAAACTAAGGGTCCAATTTGGTCTGCTGAACAAACATATTTATGGAGGTTTATTGAACACAAAATTAATTTCGGAGACATTAATCTAAAGAGAACTCGACTGACAGCAACAGTGGTGGTGTTTAATGGAAGACAGAGTGAACAAATGAGCAAGGTCTGCCACAGCCCTTCCTTTTGTTGAGAAAATATGCGTATCCCCAGGGCTTTCGTAGACTCTAATCCCTTCTTTTGAACAATACAGCCTCCAAATAGACCAAGTGAGCAAAATAGAAATCTGAAATGCACAATCTAAGAGATAAATGTCCTGAAGTCGCATTGGCTTCAGGATGAGATGCCATCTGCTGTGGGCACATCTTCTCTTCCTGCTTTTGTTTTCTTTGTATATATGTTTAGGTTGGGGTTTATTTTACATTAGACTGTAACCTGCCTTATCACAGTGAGGTACACAGACCAACACTAGCAGCATTCCCTGGGAGCTTGTTAGAAATGCAGACTCTCAGGCGCTGCCCCACACCTGCTGAATTTGAATCTACATTTTAACCAGATTCCAGGTGATCTGAAGTGCATTAGAGTTTGAGAAGCTCTGTTTCATCAAGTTCCCTCCTTTATGAGGGAAAAGTATGAGCAATCTAACCTTGGGTAGTCTAGAAAACCAAGGACTATCTGAATTTCCCCCCCTCCAAATTATAAAACTAAAGATCGATGCAGAAAATTTGAAACAAAACAAAACAGAGACGTACAAAGGAAAAAACAGTCATATGTAATCTTGTGACTGTAACTACAATGAACATTTTAGAGTGTGTCCCTCCTGCCTTTGTTCTATACGTTATGTGTCTTTTTAAATACAAAAGGTAATTCCTCATTCAGTCATTTAGTCATTCAGCAATCACTTATTGAGCACTTAGGAGGCACTGGGTGCTGACGATACAGTGATGAATAAGACTGTTAAGTTTCATGGGGAAACCAGTGTGTAACCATATGAGACTTAACCAGTACCTTACCATGGATGGGACCCTCGGGTCTCCCCTTGCCCAGTCACTGACTTCTTGTTCCCCTATGTCTCTCTGGAGCTAAGTCTCTGGAGACAGTGATGGTCTCTTCCAAATCTGCCCCCACTGGCTTTCCCCTCATCTAGACACTTCCCCTCTAATCCACCCTTCCTCAGGGTCTTGTTAATTATTAGATTAGCTAACATTTATTGAGTGCTTACAATGTGCTAGGCACTGTATTAAGCGCTTTGCATGTATCATCTCCTATCCTGGCAACAACCCTATCAGGTAGATAAATCATTCCCGTTTTATAGTTCAGGGAATTGCCCAAGGTCACCCAGGTAGTAACTGGCAATGGAACCCCAGGGATAACATTGATCTGATATACTCGTTCATGCTAGAGTGTTAATGGGTAATAACTAACATGTGTCTAATCTGTGCATTTAATAGGGAACTGCCAGAGAACAGACAAGACACCTTAACCCAGAAGAATGAATCTCTGATCGTAATATCTTAGGAAGAGAGGAAGGTCAAGTGGGGTGGAGGGAGGTTAGAAAAGGGTCTTCTGTGTGTGTACTCTATTTCACATCATTCAATTTTTTAGCAATCTTGTTGCTTTGTTTTGGCTAAACAGGAAAACAAACCAAAAAGAAATTCCAGTTGCTGACTCTAAAAGCTCTTTTAGAAATTCGACCTCCTGCAACATTGTCTATTTTAAATTCCTAGCCAGACAGTTTTTGACCCAGAAGCCTCCTACTCAGACTTTTTTTTTTTTTAAAAAAAATTGAAGTATAGTTGATTTATAGTGTTGTGTTAATTTCAGGTGTACAGCAAATTGATTCATATATATATATATATATATATATATATATATATATATATATATATATATATATTCTTTCTCCTACTCATTCTTCAAGCCTCAACCTGGGGACTTCCTGCTCCTTGAAGTCTTTTGCGCATTACCTAGGCTGAGCTGCCTCTTCTGTCTTCCCACTACCTAGTTATAGGACTCTTGAGTATGTGACTGGTCTCTCTAAGCCTCAGTCCCCTCATCTGTCAGATGGGAATAATCCCAGGGTCTACATCATAGGACTGTGGTGGAAGGCTGCAAGAGATATGTTTAGCTCCATGACCAGCATATTGTAAATACTCAGTAATGGTATTTATTGTTTCTTTTCATAGTGCAGCTTTTAATCTTTTTATTTGCATGTCCATTCTTCCCCTTTTGACTGTTTTCTCGAGCACAAGGAGTGTGTCTTACTCATTTTTATATCCCAAGAAGCAAGGATAGACCCAAAATTGTTCAGTGAAAGTAGTAGTAGAAAAAAAAAAATGAGTCAGTGCTCGTATAAGGCAGGAAATACAAGACAAGGATTTCATTTATGGTGACGTCTCATGCTCTGGGGCATAGAGGTAGAAGAAGACACTTAGAGTTGGTGGTTGGTGTGAGTAAATATTGGGTTGGCCAGAAAGTTTGTTGGGTTTTAAGTAGACACATTTTTCATTTTCACCAAGAACTTTATTGAACAATGTATTCCTTAACCGAACGAACTTTTTGGCCAACCCAATATTTTCCACGTTTCTAAAGCATTGATTTAAAAAAAAAATCCCGATTCAGAAAATCTCCGGTTATCTTGCCTCTCCCTTTGTATTTGTGGTGGTAGTGAATGGTTTGGTATATTCTTCAGTGTCAGGTTTTGTAGTTACAGGTTTACGGGGAACTTGTCATTGGTTTAGGGGAGATTTATGCTTATCAATGACTTGGAAAATACCTATAAAGTTAAAGGATCCAGTAGTAGCTGAAGAAAAAAGAAAAAAGGGTTTTTTTAAGAAGAAAAAAACCTTTAGAGCAAATTGACAATATTACGGTGATAGAAAAAGAGAGAGAGAGAGTGTGTGTGTTTATACACACAAAAAGAGCCTTATACATCTCAAGTCATGTTTACATTGATTTAGGCATAGACTTACCTCAATTTCTACTGCAGACAAAGTGAGAGGACTCTGGTAGTTTGGGGCTTGAACCTGCTCCAAAAGGCTTTCTATTTGATACAAGGGATTTAGATTAGTTATAAACTAGGATCTTTTGAGACCGTCTTAAGTTGTTACCTGCTTCCCAGGTTATAGAGAAAGATCTAGGGGTCGCCTTTACCTGAGTTTATTTTTTTAAATATGAGTTACTTTGCTATAATAAAAATCCTGGTTAATGAATTTCTTGGGGAATTTTATGCAGATAAAATGTGAACAAAATATATTAATTCCACAAATGTTTTAGGTTATTATTAGCGAAGGAAGACTGTGTTTCTCAAAGGACTAATAACGGCGTAAGACAGTGTTAGACCTCTTAAGATTAAATAATAATAATACTTACTGTAATTGTAATGTTGAATTTCTCCTGGAGGCTCAATAATAATTCTCTCCCAGCTTCTGGTTGAACTCTGTGGCCTCCTCTGACTGACAGCAGAGCTTGGAATGGAGAACTCTCCTTCCAGATGGCCACTCTGATATAGCATCTGCAGCCTCCGAAGGTTGGGGTCATGCTCATTGCTCCAGCTTCCTGTTTAAGAAGGAAGTATTCTTGGCTTGCAGCTAGGCTGCATGCTTAAGCTTTGTTTCCTTTTAATTTGTTTTTCCTCTCAGCACAACATTATTTCCTTTGTTGGCTGCAACCCTGAATGACCAATGGGATGGATGTAAATTATGTTCAGAGTATGTTACCTGGGCCAGATACACCATGGCCACCCCACTTTCAGTCAGTCTAACCAAGATCCCCCAGACTCCGCTATGAACGAAAAGGTACGTTAGGCAAGTGGCTGTACCCACAGTCAGCCTACCAGTGTCCTCTCTGGGATTTGGCTTCTGTTCTGTTCTAGTCTGAAGAGTAACGCCTTTATCCATTTATGTATCATCGTTCATTCATTCATTCATTCAACAAACATTAAATACCTACCAAATGCCAGGCACCTTCACAGGTTTTAGGAATATGAATTAGTTTCTGTTTTCAGAGAGTCCATTAAGTAAACAAGGAGAAAGACGCTTAGAAACTAGTGTGACTGGTGCACTGTTAGGGGTGTGTACATACGAGAAGGCTTGGTATAAGCTTTAAAGACTTCTTGGAAGGTAACTAATCTACTGTAACTATTGTGTGGAGTCAATAACTCCGGATTTGTCCCGTTTGCTCAATGGCGACTCACTGGGTGAGTGGGGGTAGGCAAAGAGGACAATTAGAAATATTTTCAGTTGAATACACCTGACATTCTCAGGCATAGAATGTGTGGTCAGAGATAGAATTTCAAAAGTGGTGCTTTTTGAAAATGGTGTGATATGGTGGTAGGACGTTTTATAGTGAGCAGAATTTGTGAACGTTTCAGGTATTTTATCTGCAATTATCTTGTGACTCTCGGGGCAGTGGTTAGGCAAAGACCTGTCTTTGTCCATGACATGCCAGCCTTACAGATGTGACTCACTGGGGTAAACTTTCAGAAGAGCTGTCCCAGTCCTCGACCTTGTGGGACCAGTGAGAGACTGGGATGGGAACAGGTCTCTAAGGTGGCTGAAGAAATGAGCTTTGGAACCTCCCCGACCTGGCTTTTATTCCCAGGTCTTCTACTTAACTTGGGCACATTTCTTAACTTTCTTAATTTCAGTTTTCTTTATTTGTAAAATAGAATAAAACCTGCCTCATAGATTTGTATTTGAAAATTAAATAAGGTGATGCAGTTTCGATTGGATTCTCCAGTAGCAGACTCTGAGTTGAGGATTCATGTGAAATGATTTGTTAGGGAGCAGACTTAGGAAAAAGATTGTTTTTATGTAAGAAGAAAGGCAGATGTATATATTTATTTTCCTTAGTGCCTCACTGATTTGAAATTCCATCCTTTAAATATACACCCCTCTATTTTGTTTCCATTATCATTGTTTAATAACTATAGATTTATAGCACATTTAATATGACAGAATGAATCCTCATTAATTACTGTCATTTTTTGAATATTCTGGCTATTCTTACACAGTTCTTTTCCCAGATGAACTTTAGAATCATTTTTATCAAGTTTCTAGAAAAGTACAGAGGAATTTTGATTGACAGTTCAATTTATAGATTTACAGAAGTGACATTTTTACATTTTTAATCTTCCTATCCGAGAACATAGCATCTCTTTCCATAATTCCTATGTTCTCTTAGATCCTTTAGTACAGTTGTATGGTTTTAATCTTATAGGTCATGTACCAACCAGTGTGTGGAATTTATTCATATGTACCTTATACTAATGTGAGTGAAATCTGTTTTTACATTGTATTTTCTTTTTTTGAATTTTATTTTATTTTTATACAGCAGGTTCTTTTTTTTTAAAACATCTTTATTGGAGTATAATTGCTTTGCAATGGTGTGTTAGTTTCTGCTTTATAACAAAGTGAATCAGATATACATATACATAGCACAGGGAGATCAGTTCGGTGCTTTGTGACCATCTAGAGGGGTGGGATAGGGAAGGTGGGAGGGAGACGCAAGAGGGAGGAGATATGGGGATATACAGCAGGTTCTTATTAGTTATCTATTTTATTCATATTAGTGTATATATGTCAATCCCAGTCTCCCAATTCATCCCACCAACCCCTGCCCCCGCTTTCCCCCCTTGGTGTCCATACATTTGCTCTCTGCATCTGTGTCTCTATTTCTGCCTTGCAAACCTGTTCATCTATACCATTTTTCTAGATTCCACATATATGAGTTAATATACGATATTTGTTTTTCCCTTTCTGACTTACTTCACTCTGTATGACAGACTCTAGGTCCATCCACGTCTCTACAAATGACCCAATTTCGTTTCTTTTTATGGCTGAGTAATACTCCATTGTATATATGTACCACATCTTCTTTATCCATTTGTCTGTCGATGGGCATTTAGGTTGCTTCCATGACCTGGCTGTTGTAAATAGTGCTGCAGTGAACATTGGGTTGCATGTGTCATTTTGAATTATGGTTTTCTCAGGGTATATGCCCAGTAGTGGGATTGCTGGGTCATATGGTAATTTTTAGTTTTTTAAGGAACCTCCATACTGTTCTCCACAGTGGCTATATCAATTTACATTCCCACTAACAGTGCAAGAGGGTTCCCTTTTCTCCACACCCTCTCCAGCATTTATTGTTTGTAGATTTTTTGATGATGCCCATTCTAACCAGTGTGAGGTGATACCTCATTGTAGTCTTGATTTGCATTTCTCTAATAATTAGTGATGTTGAGCAGCTTTTCATATGCCTCTTGGCCATCTGTATGTCTTTCTTGGAGAAATGTCTATTTAGGTCTTCTGCCCATTTCTTGATTGGGCTGCTTGTTTTTTAATATTGAGCTGCATGAGCTGTTTGTATATTTTGGAGATTAATCCTTTGTCCATTGATTCGTTTGCAAATATTTTCTCCCATTCTGAGGGTTGTCTTTTTGTCTTGTTTATAGTTTCCTTTGCTGTGCAAAAGCTTTTAAATTTCCTTAGGTCCCATTTATCTATTTTTGTTTTTATTTCCATTACTCTAGGAGGTGGGTCAAAACAGATCTTGCTGTGATTTATGTCAAAGTGTTCTTCCTATGTTTTCCACTAAGAGTTTTATAGTGTCTGGTCTTGCATTTAGGTCTTTAATCCATTTTGAGTTTCTTTTTGTGTATGGTGTTAGGGAGTGTTCTAATTTCATTCTTTTACATGTAGCTGACCAGTTTTCCCAGCACCACTTATTGAAGAGGCTGTCTTTTCTCCATTGTATATCCTTGCCTCCTTTGTCATAGATTAGTTGACCATAGGTGTGTGGGTTTATCTCTGGGCTTTCTATCTTGTTCTGTTGATCTGTATTTCTGTTTTTGTGCCAGTACCATATTGTCTTGATTACTGTAGCTTTGTAGTATAGTCTGAAGTCAGGGAGTCTGATTCCGCCAGCTCCTTTTTTTTCCCCTCAAGATTGCTTTGGCTATTCGGGGTCTTTTGTGTCTCCATACAAATTTTTTTTTTGTTTTGTTTTTTGTTTTTTGTTTTTTTGTTTGTTTGTTTTCTTCAGCTAAGACAGCAAAAGAGATGATTTATTGTTACATGTTACATTCAGCCACAACTGAGAATAGAACTAGTCCAGTATGTCAAAGGTCCAGGGCAAAGAACCAAAAGGGACCGTTTTGATACGAGCAAGGTGGGTCTCTCAAAGGCGGTCGAGGTGATCAGAATGGCCATCGATGTTCCAGATCCACTGAGACAAGTTCTAGACAGTAGGCAAGCAGTCCAACAATTTGTACCAGCGTCCCTGTCCTCTGGCTTCCCTTGTTTCTGCTCCTGTGGCTTCCATGGGTGTACAAGTTTACTTGAACCTCTGCCTCATCTTTCTTCTTTTGCGCTTCAGCCTGCGCATTCGCTTCTTCCTCCACTTTGCTCTCATGGCGCGGAGGTTTCTCCGAAGATGGCGCTAAGGCCGAGAGAGCCATACAAATTTTAAGATTTTTTTTGTTCTAGTTCTGTAAAAAATGCCATTGGTAATTTGATAGGGATTGCATTGAATCTGTAGATTGCTTTGGGAAGTGTAGTCATTTTCACACTGTTGATTCTTCCAATCCAAGGACATGGTATATCTCTCCATCTGTTTGTGTCATCTCTGATTTCTTTTATCAGTGTCTTATAGTTTTCTGAGTACAGGTTTTTTACCTCCTTAGGTAGGTTTATTCCTAGGTATTTTTTTTCTTTTTGTTGCAATGGTGAATGGAATTGTTTCCTTAATTTCTCTTTCTGATCTTTCATTGCTAGTGTATAGGAATGCAAGAGATTTCTGTGTATTAAATTTGAATCCTGCAACTTTACTAAATTCATTAATTAGCTCTAGTAGTTATCTGGTGGCATCTTTAACATTATCTATGTATAGTATCATGTCATCTGAAAACAGTGACCGTTTTACTTCTTTTCCAATTTGTATTCCTTTAATTTTTTTTTCTTTTCTGATTGCCATGGCTAGGACTTCCAAAACTCTGTTGAATAATAGTGGAGAGAGTGGACATTCTTGCCTTGTTCCTGATCTTAGAGGAAATGCTTTCAGTTTTTCACCACTGAGAATGATGTTGGCTGTGGGTTTGTCATATATGGCCTTTATTACGTTGAGGTAGGTTCCCTCTCTGCCCACCCTCTGGAGAGTTTTTATCATAAATGGGTGTTGAATTTTGTGAAAAGCTTTTTCTGCATCTATTGAGATGATCATGTTTTTCATTTTTCAATTTGTTAATATGGTGTATCACATTGGTTGATTTTCATATATTGAAGAATCCGTGCATCCCTGGGATAAATCCCACATGATCATGGTGTATGATCCTTTTAATGTGTTGTTGGATTCTGTTTGCTAGTATTTTGTTTAGGATTTTGCATCTATATTCATCAGTGATATTGGTCTGTAATTTTCTTTTTTTGTAGTATCTTTATCTGGTTTTGGTATCAGGGTGATGGTGGCCTCATAGAATGAGTTTGGGAGTGTTCCTTCCTCTGTAATTATTTGGAAGAGTTTGAGAAGGATGGGTGTTAGCTCTTCTCTAAATGTTTCATAGAATTCACCTGTGAAGCCATCTGGGCCTGGGCTTTTGTTTGTTGGAAGATTTTTAATCAGTTTCAATTTCATTACTTGTGATTGGTCTGTTCATATTTTCTGTTTTTTTCTGGTTCAGTCTTGGAAGGTTATACCTTTCTAAGAATTTGTCCATTTTTTCCAGGTTGTCCATTTCTTTCAGGTTGTTCATTTTATTGGCATAGATTTGCTTGTAGTAGTGTCTTCTGATGTTGTATTTCTGCGGTGTCTGTTGTAACTTCTCCTTTTTCATTTCTAATTTTATTGATTTGAGTCCTCTCCCTCTTTTTCTTTATTTTTTTCTTTTTTTTAATTTTAATTTTTTCTTTTTAAAAAAAATATATTTATTTTTGGCTGCGTTGGGTCTTTGTTGCTGCGCGCAGGCTTTTCCTAGCTGCGGTGCCCAGGCTTCTCTTTGCAGTGGCTTCTCTTGTTGCAGAGCACTGGCTCTAGGCATGCGGGCTTCAGTAGTTGTAGCATGCGGGCTCAATAGTTGTGGCGCATGGGCTTACTTGCTCCGCGGCATGTGAGATCTTCCTGGACCAGGGCTCGAACCTCTGTCTCCTGCATTGGCAGGCGGATTCTTAACCACTGTGCCACCAGGGAATCCCCTACCCTCTTTTTCTCGATGAGTCTGGCGAAAGGTTTATCAATTTTGTTTATCTTCTCAAAGAACCAGCTTTTAGTTTTATTGATCTTTGCTATTGTTTTCTTTGTTTCTATTTCATTTATTTCTGCTCTGGTCTTTTTTTTTTTTAAAGGAATATTTTGTTATAATTATCAAAGTAGTGTATACTCCTTGAAGAAAAATTTGTATAAAATTATTTAATTTTGTTAATATTTTGATATATTTCTTCCCTGACTTTTAAAATCTTTTTCCATATAAGGAAACCTAATTTTACTTTGGGACAGAAAAAAGTCCACAGAACTATGAAATCTAATTGTATCATAAATGTTATGTAAACATGATCTCTTTTCCACAGTAAGAAAATAGGCTTTTGAATATGATAGAGTACTATGAAACAGAATTGACTTTTTTGCCTACAAAATTTAAAATGTAAAGGATAGCATTTTAGATCATTGAATCTCATAAACTTTGCTTGTACTTTCAATTCTGTGGATTAAGAATACTGTAGTGAATGCAACTATTAGACACATTTAACTAAATATTATCTCATTTTCAAGACAGAAAAATAAAACTCCTTGCTCTAAAGATGGACTGTGGGAGTTATGGTAATTTAGCAATGTAAATGATCCAGTCATTGACAAATGCTTCAGATGTTGGTCATATTTCTAAATGCTGTATAGATATGTTGCTTCCCCCCAACTATGGAGAATGTAGAAACAAAGGCATTATAAGAAGAGCTGAGGGGCTTCCCTGGTGGCACAGTGGTTAAGAATCCGCCTGCCAATGCAGGGGACATGGGTTTGAGCCCTGGTCTGGGAAGATCCCACATGCCACGGAACAACTAAGCCCGTGCGCCACAACTACTGAGCCTGCACTCTAGAGCCCTCGAGCCACAACTACTGAAGCCCGCGAGCCTAGAGCCCGTGCTCTGCAACAAGAGAAGCCACTGCAAAGAGAAGCCTGCGCATCGCAGCTAGGAAAAGCCTGCGCGCAGCAACAAAGACCCAACGCAGCCAAAAATAAATAAATTTAAAAAAAAAAGAGCTGAGAATGAGTCATTTGTGTCTCCAAGTACCTTTCCTTCTATATCTCGTTTGTTGTATGTGTCATCTAGATGTGTATATAACACAATATAAATATGGGTGATGGTGTCAAAGAGAGTCTGTGGCCTAGAATGGGCTGGGAGGAAATTGACTGTATCTTTAGCTGCTTTTTCTGATCCTTTATTTTCTCAAGAGTTCTCAATCTTTTTGATCCGCAGATCATTTTAATTCTACAGGAAAAATGTCGACAGTCCACCTACTTCTTGTGTATCACTTTTAAAAAAATGTATATGAACATTGTATCACTTTCAACATAGAAAAATAAAACTTCCTAAAAAAAAAAAACTTCCTTCTGTAAAGACAGCCTATGGGAATTATGTAATTTGGTCATTTAAATGACCCAGTTATTGGTGACTGCAAATGGCTATTACTATGCATACATACAAAATAATGCTGTATAAGTTTAAACAACTTTACCAAAAAGTCTATTGAATATTGAGCTATTAATTATAATACCTCAAAGTTTCTTATTGTTATTACACATTTCTACATGTTAACATGCTTGTAATCCATGCCCTATTTTTGGTGCTCTTCTTTTTATTTATTTATTTTATTTGTTTATTTTTTCTGCCTATTTTGGCTTACAATGAGGCCAGAAAATGATACAATGGAGAGCTGACAAGAGAGTGAGGCACTCTTGCTCACATGCAAGGTCACAAAGCTGGGAAGAGGGCAAAACAAAATCAAAGCCAAAGTCTTGTCAGAGTCCCAGACAAAAAGATGTGTTCTCTCTCCACCAGTACTCACTGCGTCCTGGGCTTGGAATTCTGTCTCTTGAGTAGAACCAAGGATGATGTCATTCACCTTCAGATTGTAGGGGAATTAGTGAATGTAACCTCCAGTGAGTGTCAATCTATGTCCTTCCTGGTGAACACACTGCTGTAGCCTCTTCTTATCCTCTGAAACTTCACAAAGTAGCTTGAATAAAGTGTTTTCAATGGGTGATAACTGGATTAGACCAATGTCATGTGGATCATGCAGGGTCTGGCCCTGTGATCCAGTTGTTTTTATCCTCACTCCAACTGCTTGTCCAGCAGAGCCTTCTCCCTGCTCGGCACTTTTGTGGTCGCACTGACTTTCTGAGGCTCAACTGGCATCACATGCAGCTTCCCCAGGTCATGTGCATCTCTGATATTAACCTAAGCTCCAAGCTTCTTCTCTTCTCTCTTCAATGGAGGCTTCCAAAGTCTTCTGCTCTGGTCTCTGTGATTTCTTTCCTTCTACTAACTTTGGGTTTTGTTTGTTCTTCTTTCTCTAGTTCCTTTAGGTGTAAGATTAGATTGTTTATTTGAGATGATTCTTGTTTCTTGAGGTAGGATTGTATTGCTATAAACTTCCCTCTTAGAACTGCTTTTGCTGCATCCCATAGGTTTTGGATCGTCATGTTTTCATTGTCACTTGTCTCTCGGTATTTTTAGATTTCGTCTTTGATTTCTTCAGTGATCTCTTGGTTATTTAGTAACGTATTGTTTAGCCTCCATGTGTTTGTGTTTTTTTGCGGTTTTTTTCCCCTGTAATTTATTTCTAATCTCATACAGTTGTGGTTGGAAAAGATGCTTGATATGATTTCAATTTTCTTAGATTTACTGAGGCTTGATTTGTGACCCAAGATGTGATCTATCCTGGAGAATGTTCCATGCACACTTGAGAAGAAAGTGTAATCTGCTGTTTTTGGATGGAATGTCCTATAAATATCAACTAAGTCTATCTGGTCTATTGTGTCATTTAAAGCTTGTGTTTCCTTATAAATTTTCTGTCTTGCTGATCTGTCCTTTGGTGTAAGTGAGGTGTTAAAGTCCCCCATTATTATTGTGTTACTGTCTATTTCCTCTTTTAGAGCTGTTAGCAGTTGCCTTATGTATTGAGATGCTCCTATTTTGGGTGCATATATATTTATAATTGTTATGTCTTCTTCTTGGGTTGATCCCTTGATCATTATGTAGTTTCCTTCCTTATTTCTTGTAACAGTCTTTATTTTAAAGTCTATTTTATCTGATATGAGTATTGCTACTCCAGCTTTCTTTTGATTTCCATTTGCATGGAATATCTTTTTCCATCCCCTCACTTTCAGTCTGTATGTGTCTCTAGGTCTGAAGTGGGTCTCTTGTAGACAGCATATATATGGGTCTTGTTTTTGTAACCATTCAGCAAGCCTGTGTCTTTTGGTTGGAGCCTTTAATCCATTCACATTTAAGATAATTACCGATATGTATGTTCCTATTATGTTCCTAAACATTTTCTTAATTGTTTTGGGTTTGTTTTTGTAGGTCCTTTTTTTCTCTTGTGTTTCCCACTTAGAGAAGTTCCTTTAGCATTCATTGTAGAGCTGGTTTGGTGGTGCTGAATTCTCTTAGCTTTTGCTTGTCTGTAAAGCTTTTGATTTCTCTGTCGAATCTAAATGAGATCCTTGCCGCGTAGAGTAATTTTAGTTGTAGTTTCTTTCCTTTCATCGCTTTAAATACATCGTGCCACTCCCTTCTGGCTTGTAGAGTTTCTGTTGAGAAATCAGCTGTTAACCTTATGGGAGTTCCCTTGTATGTTATTTGTCATTTTTCCTCTGTTGCCTTTAATAATTTTTCTTTGTCTTTAATTTTTGTCAATTTGATTACTGTGTGTCTTGGTGTGTTTCTCTTTGGGTTTATCCTGCCTGGGACTCTCTTCACTTCCTGGACTTGGGTGGCTATTTCTTTTCCCATGTTAGGGAAGTTTTCAACTATAATCTCTT
This sequence comes from Eubalaena glacialis, assembly GCF_028564815.1. NCBI lineage: Eukaryota > Metazoa > Chordata > Mammalia > Artiodactyla > Balaenidae > Eubalaena > Eubalaena glacialis. Next base: position 68,264,295 of record NC_083722.1, on the reverse strand, counting down.
CAAATATTTTCTTGCGTCCATTCTCTCTCTCTTCTCCTTCTGGGACCCCTATAATGCGAATGTTCGTGCATTTAATGTTGTCCCAGAGGTCTCTTAGGCTGTCTTCATTTCTTTTCATTCTTTTTTCTTTATTCTGTTCTGTGGCAGTGAATTCCACCATTCTGTCTTCCAGGTCACTTATCTGTTCTTCTGCCTCAGTTATTCTGCTATTGATTCCTTCTAGTGTATTTTTCATTTCAGTTATTGTATTGTTCATCTCTGTTTGTTCTTTAATTCTTCTAGGTCTGTGTTAAACATTTCTTGCATCTTGTCGATCTTTGCCTCCATTCTTTTTCTGAGGTCCTGGATCATCTTCACTATCATTATTCTGAATTCTTTTTCTGGAAGGTTGCCTATCTCCACTTCATTTAGTTGTTTTTCTGGGGTTTTATCTTGTTCCTTCATCTGGCACATAGTCCTCTGCCTTTTCATTTTGTCTGTCTTTCTGTGAATGTGGTTTTCATTCCACAGGCTGCAGGATTGTAGTTCTTCTTGCTTCTGCTGTCTGCCCTCTGGTGGATGAGGCTATCTAAGAGGCTTGTGCAAGCTTCCTGATGGGAGGGACTGGTGGTGGGTAGAGCTGGGTGTTGCTTTGGTGAGCAGAGCTCAGTAAAACTTTAATCTGCTTGTCTGCTGATGGGTAGGTCTGAGTTCCCTCCCTGTTGGTTGTTTGTCCTGAGGCGACCCAGCACTGGAGCCTGCAGGCTCTTTGGTGGGGCTAACCACGGACTCCGGGAGGGCTTATGCCAAGGAGTATTTCCCAGAACTTCTGCTGCTAGTGTCCTTGTCCCCATGGTGAGACACAGCCGCCCCCCGCCTCTGCAGGAGACCCTCCAACACTAGCAGGTAGGTCTGGTTCAGTGTCCTATGGGGTCACTGCTCCTTCCCCTGGGTCGTGATGCACACACTACTTTGTGTGTGCCCTCCAAGAGTGGAGTCTCTGTTTCCCCCAGTCCTGTCAAAGTCCTGCAATCAAATCCTGCTAGCATTCAAAGTCTGATTCTCTGGGAATTCCTCTTCCCGTTGCTGGACCCCCAGGTTGGGAAGCCTGATGTGGGGCTCAGAACCTTCACTCCAGTGGGTGGACTTCTGTGGTATAATTGTTCTCCAGTTTGTGAGTCACCCACCCAACGGTTATGGGATTTGATTTTATTGTGATTGTGCCCCTCCTACCTTCTCATTGCGGGTTTTCCTTTGTCTTTGGATGTGGGGTATCTTTTTTGGTGAGATCCATTGTCTTCCTTTTGATGATTGTTCAGCAGTTAGTTGTGATTCCGGTACTCTTGCAAGAGGGAGTGAGCGCATGTCCTTCTACTCTGCCTGCTATCTTGAACCTATATTGTATTTTCTAAGTGAATTTCTTTTCTTAGTGTATAAGAAACCTACTGATTTTCTGCACTTATTTTGCAATTGATCACTTTATTGAATTTGCTTATTATTTCCAATAAGTTTTCAGTTGATTTTCTTCTGTTTTTGAGGAATGCAACGACAATATACACGAATAGTGGGAAACATGCTTTCTCATTTAGAATATTAATGACCTTTATTTTACTTTTTAGTTATTTTATATTTAACATGTTTATTCTGTTTGAGACTTTAATCAGAATACTTGTTTCACCATTAAGCAGGATATGTTATTGGTTTTGTGTATGTATATATTATTAATTTTACTGAATTTCTAAAAAATCAGGGTGTTATGCTTTTTGGAACCCTCTCATGATCTTCACATGATTTCCTCCTTTGATTCATTAATATGAAGAAATACAGTATTAGATTTTCTAATTTTATACTGTGCTTACCTTCCTGGAATAAATCCCACTTGAATTAATTTCTAAAATATCCTTAGATTCTATTGCTATTATATTCAGACTTTTCATGTGTATTTATAAGTATTGGAGTGGTTTTTTTAAAAAAATTATCATGGACAAATTCTGGTATCAGTACTATGTCAGTGGCTGTAAAAGAATGAAGATATTTTCTTCCTTTCCTTATTCTCTGATACGTCCTAAAGAGCATATGAGGTTTGATTTTAAAATAACTCACCCCTGAAACAGTTTAAAACTGTCACTTTTTTGTGGAGTATTCCTTTCTGACAATTTCCCCAGTTTTGTTCTGTGGGGATAGAAGGAAGTGAATTATTTTCAGCTTCTCTTATCAAAGGGAGTTGTCAATTAACACTTTATCCATTAACTGAACCTAGAATTGGCTTTTCTGGGAAGCGATTTCCTTTTCTTATGTGAGGACACCCAGGGGCATCTACAGCTGTGTTAGCTGCCTCCTAGGTTTAGGGGATGGGAACTTAGGGTACCGACTTCAGGGCTTGGTCATCCTCTCCCACCCCCCCCCACCACCCCGGGACAAAACTTCATTGAAAAGAGGAAACAAAGCAGGGAGAGGGCTGGGTGCGTAAATCCCACCCCAACTTTGCTCTCCCTGTCCCCTCCCCTAGGGACCTTGTCATTGGTTATATAAAATCTATATTAGCCCAAATGTTTTCACATGCCTCTTAAACATCTCCTAATGAAAATCTCACAGGCCCAATTCTTCCTGTCTCCTTGCCCTTCAAAGTCCTTTCCTTCTGTGTTCTTCATTCAGTTAATGGCACCTCCACCCACTCAATTTCTCAAAGCAAGAACTTGAGCTTTGCCCTAGATTATTCTTTCTCCCTTACCTATCCCATTTGATACATTGACAATATCTCTCAAATTCATCTCTTTCTCTCTCATCATTGCTGCCTTACTCCAGGTCCTTAAATCTGGTCACTTCATTATTGCATTAGCCTTGCCATCCGTCTCTTACTCTAGTCTTATCCCCTGGTGTGCTCCCATTCATCAAATCTCTTTCTACACGTCTGGCAGAGTGATCTTTTAAAAAATGATTTTGAGTTTTATCAAAGTACTATATATAGTTACAAATATCAAATACAAGTCTACACTTACTGGTCTGCATTTTTTTTTAATCAAAAAGCTTTGAATCAAAACCACAGTGAGATATCCCCTCACACCTGTTAGAATGGCTATTATAAAAAAGATAACTAACAAGTGTTGGTGAGGATGTTTCCCCGTCCACCTCCAAGGAGATTTTACCTCTGACCTGCACAAATTGGTTGAAATGTGTGTCCTCTTTAATGGCTCTGTGTAGCTTTCAAAATAAAGTCCAGGCTTCTTTAATGATCAACCCTGCCTGTACCTTTTCCCTCGAGGTCTGCACCCTTCCTTTGCTTTTCCATGATGTCCTTTGAATGCCTCTCTCAGTGCTTATCACATTGTACTGGTTCTACTCAATTGTCTCTGCATTTTTAGTGAGCTTCCTGCAGGCTAGGATTGGCTTCTGTTTAACTTTTCATCCTGAAACATTATAGGAACTCAGTGTTTGTTGAATAAATGTAAACAAAGCTATAGTAACCTTTCTTTCTTAGCCTGGTCATCCCAAAGTATGGTTTGTTAAAGAACTGCTCCCAGTAGAATTCACTAAGGGAGGGGAAAGCAGGACAGGGAAGGGAGAGAAGTGAGTCAAAATATAATTTTAGGCAAAATTAGCAGCCTCAGCCTAATCTTGTAGGGGAACTCTGGAGTGTAAATGATCCCTCAGAGTTTGTCCAAACTTGATGCAAGAGAGTTGGGTTTTCATAATCCAATGGGCTAAGGTCTGTTCTGGGATAAGGCGACCAACCACCCTAGTTGGTCCAGGACTATCCTGGTTTTAGCATTAAAAATCTCATGTCCCAGGAAATGCTTCAGCTGGGGCAAGGATAGTTGGCAACACTAACAGACACTTCCAGCTCTTTATGCTGCAGGAAAAGTGACTCCAGTTGCCCAAGGGAAGTCCTTGCAAGAAACAGTCACAGCCATTAGAGGCTGTGGTAGGCAGAATAACAACCCCCAAAGATGTCCACATCCTAATCCCCAGCGCCTGTGACTATTTTATCTTTGATGGCAAAAGGGACCTTGCAGATGTGATTAAATTAAGGCTCTTGAGCTGGAGAGATTATCTTGGATTACCCAGTGGGCCCAGTATAATCACCAGGATCCTTATAAGTGGAAGAGGGAGACAGGAGAGTCAGAGGAGATGTGATGACAGAAGCTGAGATCAGAATGATGCCATTACTGGCTTTGCAGATGGAGCCACAAGCCAAGGAATGCAGGCAGCCTCTAGAAGCTGGAAAAGGCAAGAAATGGATTCTCCTCTAGAGTTTCCCAAAGGAGTATAACCATGTGACACATTGATTTTCACCCCATGAAACCTATTTTGTACTTCTGACTTCCAGAACTGTAAGATAATAAGTACTTGATGTTTTAAACCACTATGTTTGAGGCAATTTGTTACAGAAGCAATAGGAAACTAATACAAAGGCAAAGGTTTATTGAACGGGGGAAGGGCGTGCCCCAACGATATCTACTCCCTTTAAATCAGAAAACTAAATCAAAGAGCTAACATTTTAAATCAGTAGTTGACGAATCAGTTGTCTATCAAACTAGGGAAGTATGGCATAATGATTAAGCTATGGGATCTGAGGTTTGCTACCCACTGGTTAAATCTTGGCTTTGGACGCTTTTTAGCTCTGTGACCTTGGCATGTTAACATAAGTCTGTCTGAACCTCAGTGCCTCATCTGTAAAATGGGGATAATAACAAAACCTAAGAACTTTTCTAAGGATTAAATTAAATGACTATGTGAAGTGCCTGATGCACAGTAAAATCGCAATGCAGATATCACTGGTAGCACAGGGGGATCCCATCTCCATTCAGCTGTTAAAGTCTAAAGACAGCACAAGGTAAAAATCAAGCTTGGTGAATATGAGGGATTAAAATCACTTAACTTACCCAGAGGGTATAGTACCAGGGTTTGTGTTTATAATCTTATAAAGAGCATGTACATAGGAGAGTTTACTTGTCACTACAATGGAAATTATATAATGCTGAGTCCAAGAGCAAAACACGTTACAGTATTTTGAATGATAATACTTAAAAGAGGGAGGGAGTTGTTGAATACTGTACAGCAGTCTCCTCTGTACGTCTAGTATTTTAGCACTTTTTCAATCCATGGTTTATTTATTTTTTTGCTTTTTATTGGAGTATAGTTGCTTTACAATGTTGTGTTAGTTTCTGCTGTACAGCAAAATGAATCAGCTATACGTATACATATATTCCCCTCTTTTTGGATTTCCTTCCCATTTAGGTCACCACAGAGCATTGAGTAGAGTTCCTTGTGATATCCAGTTGGTTCTCATTAGTTATCTATTTTATTTTTTATTTTTTAAATTAATTTTTATTGGAGTATAGTTGCTTTACAATGTTGTGTTAGCTTTTACTGCACAGCAAAATGAATCAGCCATACATATACATATAACACCTCCATTTAGGACACTAGAGTATATTAAGTAGAGTTGCCTGTGCTGTATAGTATGTTCCCATCAGTTCTCTATTTTATACATAGTATCAAATAGTGTATATATGTCAATCCCAATCTCCCAGTTCATCCACACCCCTTTCCCCCCTTGGTGTCCGTATGTTTGTTCTCTACATCTGTGTCTCTGTTTCTGCTTTGCAAATAGGTTCATCTGTACCATTTTTCTAGATTCCACATATATGCATTAACATATATTTGTTTTTCTCTTTCTGACTTACTTCACTGTATATGACAGTTTCTGGGTCCATCCACATCTCTGCAAATGGCGCAATTTCATTCCTTTTTATAGCTGAGTAATATTCCATTGTATATATACACTACATCTTTATCCATTTCTCTGTTGATGGACATTTAGGTTGCTTCCTTGTCCTGGCATTGTAAATAGTGCTGCAGTGAACATTGGGGTTCATGTATCTTTTGCATTTATGGTTTTCTCTGGGTATATGCCCAGGAGTAGGATTGCTGGGTCATATGGTAGTTCTATTTATAGTTTTTTAAGGGACCTCCATACTGTATAGTGGCTGTTACCAATCTACATTCCCACTAACAGTGTAAGAGGGTTCCCTTTTCTCCACACCCTCTCCAGCATTTATTGTTTGTAGATTTTTTGATGATGGCCATTCTGACTGGTGTGAGGTAATACCTCATGGTAGTTTTGATTTGCATTTCTCTAATAATTAGTGATGTTGAGCATATTTTCATGTGCCTCTTGGCTGTATGTCTTCTTAGGTGAAATGTCTATTTAGGTCTTCTGCCCATGTTTCGATTGGGTTGTTTCTTTTTTTGATATTGAGCTGCATGAGCTGTTTGTATATTTTGGAGATTAATTCCTTGTCAGTTGCCTCATTTGCAAATATTTTCTCCCATTCTGAGGGTTGTCTTTTGTCTTGTTTATGGTTTCCTTTGCTGTGCAAAAGCTTTTAAGTTTAATTAGGTCCCATTTGTTTACTTTTGTTTTTATTTTCATTACTCTAGGAGGTGGGTCAAAAAAGATCTCGCTGCAATTTATATCAAAGAGTGTTCTGCCTGTGTTTTCCTCTAAGAGTTTTATAGTGTCTGGCCTTACATTTAGGTCTTTAATCCATTTTGAGTTTATTTTTATGTATGGTGATAGGGAGTGTTCTAATTTCATTCTTTTGCGTGTAGCTGTCCAGTGTTCTCAGCATCACTTATGGAATAGACTGTCTTTTCTCCATTGTATATTCATGCCTCCTTTGTCATAGATTAGGTGACCATAGGTGTGTGGGTTTATCTCTGGGCTTTCTATCCTGTTCCATTGATCTATATTTCTGTTTTTGTGCCAGTACCATAGTGTCTTGATTACTGTAGCTTTGTAGTATAGTCTAAAGTCAGGGAGCCTGATTCCTCCAGGTCCTTTTTTCTTTCTCAAGATTGCTTTGGCTATTCGGGGTCTTTTGTGTTTTCATACAAATTGTAAAATTTTCTGTTCTAATACTGTGAAAAATGCCATTGGTAATTTGATAGGGATTGCATTGAATCTGTAGATTGCTTTGGGTAGTATAGTCATTTTCAAAATATTGATTCTTCCAATCCAGAAACATGGTATATCTCTCCACCTGTTTGTGTCATCTTTGCTTTCTTTCACCAGTATCTTATAGTTTTCTGAGTACAGGTCTTTTGCCTCCTTAGGTAGGTTTATTCCTAGGTATTTTATTCTTTTTGTTGCAGCGGTAAATGAGATTGTTTCCTTAATTTCTCTTTCTGATTTTTCATTGTTAGTATAGGAATAAAAGAGATTTCTGTGCATTAATTTTGTATCCTGCAACTTTACCAAATTCATTGATGAGCTCTAGTAGTTTTCTGGTGGCACCTTTGGGATTTTCTATGTATAGTATCATGTCACCTGCAAACAGTAACATGGTTTGTTTATTTAAAGGATGGCTTTCACCTTCTTTCTTGCTCTCTTCCTGAGGTCTCTGTTAAGCCCCATTATACTTGGGCCCGTCTTGTCTTCCCAAGGTTATCTGGGGGGTGTTTTCTCAGCCCTTTGATATGATAAGCAGCCATAATTGGGGAGAGTTTAATAAACAGCCATTAAGTTGCTATTAGATGTGTCAGGACTGGTATAACTAGTATTTTGTAATAATGAGTGAAGTTCAGCTGTAACTATAAAGTCACTTAGTGTCTCAGATCAGCTTCAGCTCAATCTAGAAATGTGCCCTACAGACTCTTTCTGTTATCAAGGTGCCTGCTATCCAGGTGGGTGGTTGCCTAGGTTTTTTTTTTTAATTTGTCTCCATTAGAGAACAATGGCTAAAAGTCAAATCAGCTAATGTGGAGACTTGTAAAGAGCTCTTCAAGGAGGTCAAAGCCGTTGATTATAGGATGGGGGTAGGAACCATCCAGAAGTGGTATACTTGTGGTCTGCCCTGTCCTCCCTTTCTGCCCAGGACACATAATGCAGGGCGGTTGAATGTCCTAGCAGGGCTTTCTTCTACATTCCAGGGATGCCACTGGTTTGGGTTGAATCTCTTTTAAACGTGGTGCATTTTCTACTGGGTGAAAAGGTGGCAGAGAAGGGACTGAAGCTGGGTGCGGGGGAGGAGGTGTTTGGTGGAGTCGTAGCCCAGGGGGCTGGCCTGGTGCTTGGTGAGGAGAGGAGTGGGTGTGGGAGAGCTTGCTTTGCTCTGAAGCTGCGCCAGCTCCTGGAAAGGCTGAAAACCCTCTCTGAGGAGGACCAGTTAAAACAACAACCAAAGACATCAGTCAAATCTTGTGGGGTGATTTTAAGGCCAAAGGGAAAATATCTAGATGGAAAAAGGAGGTGGACAGCAGTAGAAACTCGGCCTGCCGCTCCTCTCCCAGAGCCTCGGTGTGCAGCCCTCTAGCCACCCTCTCCCCGCTCCATCCGGCTGCCCTGGAGCCTGGTGTACCCCCCACTGCCGAGTCGCCTTGTTTGCCAGATGAACTGCCCTGTCTGTGCCTTGCCTTTGCCTTTGCCTTAGGCGGGGCCTTTCAGGGATAGAGCTGTGTTTGTCTCCACTGTGTGTTGAACTTGGCAGGTGCAGACACATCTCCGTCCAAGTCAAACCAACACCTTACAGAAGAGAGGGCTGGGCCTGGAATCCACGGCTTGGGGCGGGCCCTGTGTCCAACCGTTGATGGTTGGAAACAAACATTGTCCTTCTCCATCTCCCATGCCAGCCTGATGCTGGTAATGACTGTGAAGGGAAGAAACATGCACTCAGGGCTGGAAGTCACAGGAGGAAACTGGATGGCTATGGGCAGTAAGAATGAGGGCAGCTTCCAGGCCAGTGGTTCTAGCAGCCCCGAGACTCAACTGTTGCTTTGGATGAACAAGTAGTTATTGGCCACATGGATACCACCTGGGTGAACACCTGAGTGTGCAGAGCCAGCTGGAGAATGAGTTCCTATTTCTGAAGAACCAGCTATCCTACCAGAAAGCTCTGGAAAAATAATGAGTACCTTCAGGAAATGCTTATCCCTTTTTCCTGACTTCCCCCAGCCCTCGTGGAATCTGTTGCTCCCACAGAGAGAGATTGCCCGCCACGTACCAGGAAGGGCATCCTGCAGATGAGAGGGGCAGAGAGACCTCCAGCCCCAGGTTCTCATTTGAAAATTGTTGCCAGGTGTTAAGATCCCTCCTCCATTTCACCAGTGTCAGTGACTCCTGGACAGTTCAGAGAAGATGTCTAGATGCCAGCTCCATCACATACTAGCTACGTGACTTGGGCAAATGACTTAGCCTCTCTGTAAAGCACAGGGAACTATACTTAATATTTTGTAATAACTTATAAAGGAAAAGAATCTGAAGAAAAAATATATGTAAAAAAGAGTTAAAATCTAAGTGTCCATCAATTGATGAATGGATAAAGAAGATGTGAGATATATATATACACACACACACACACACACACACACACATACACACACACAATGGAATATTACTTAGTCATAGAAGATAATGAAATCTTGCCATTTACAACAACACAGATGGATCTTGAGGGCATTATGTTGTGTGAAATAAGTCAGACAGAGAAAGACAAATACTGTATGATATCACTTATATGTGAAATCTTAAAAACAAACAAACAGATACAGAGAACAGATTGTTGGCTGCTGGAAGTGGGAGTGGTAGGCAAAATGGGGGAAGGGAGTCAAAAGGTACAACCTTCCAGTTATAAAATAAATAAATCCTGGGCATGTAATGTACAGCATGGTGACAATAGTTAATAATACTGTATTGCGTATTTGAAAGTTGCTGAGAGAGTAGATCTTAAAAGTTCTCATCACAAGAAAAAAAGTTCTTTGTAACTCTGTGTGGGATGGATGTTAACTAACTAGATTTATTGTGGTGGTCATTTTGTGATATATACAAATATTGAATCATCATGTTGTACACCTGAAACTCATGTATTTTACGTCAGTTTTACCTCAGAAAACCCAAGGAAGATAGATGGAAAAAATCAGAACTTTGTTAAATCTTTTAACATGTATTATATTGTTTAATATTTTTGATTGAGATATGTAACATCATAATAGTTTCAGTCCTCAGGGCTTCTTAAAGGTCTTAACCAGGTCTTGTTTGCAGCAAGAAGTTGGGTAGCACTGCAGTCTGGCTCTGTTGAATGGGGCTCCTGGGGTCTGTTGCTTGACACATTTAAGAGCAGAAGTGAGCCTGGGGGCTGAGTATGTGTGAGAGAGAAAGAGGGCTGGTCCGAGGCCTCCTGCCCCTATAGACCCAGCCCCCCAACAGGGGATATAGAGCATTCACCTACCCAGCTGAGATCTGCAGCACTCTTAAGGGATTGGATTGTCCTGGAGCTCAAAGAAAAGTGTGCTCTGCCTCTTGGTCGGGGGTGGGGTGGGGGAATCTGACAGGGACTGGCACTAACACAGTAGCCAAGGTGGCAGCTAATTTCTAGGACATTCAGAATGGTAGTATTTTTAGATGCAGCCGAGGAGTGAAGTTGACCTTGAGATGGAGGAGGAAAGGTTAACATTATTGGGGATGAGCTTAACAGTGAGTCAGCCAGCCACCGCGGTTCAGTGATGGCCTAGAGGGGAATCATTGAGAGCGTTGCACCCATTTTGAATGTTTTCTCCCTGACATACCTACTTGTGTAGGTGTCTTAACGGAGAGAAAGAGAAAGAGAGAGAAGGGGAGATAAAGCAGGACAGGGAGAGGGAGACTCATTTTCTTTTTAAGAGAAGATCAATAATTAAGGATCAATACTTTGTGCAGTGAACCTTTTGGTTACTGGTTTCTGGTTTGCAGCAATAGCTGCTACTTACTGAGGCTGTTTCCCCGGAGGAATGCAAAAAGCTGTCACGCCATGCCAGCTTGACTGGGCCTCCTGAGTGCCCTTGCACTGGGTGGCATTCAGTAACTCATCACTCACAAAAGAGCTGCCAGACAGACGTAGGCAGACCTTTTTTTTTTTTTGATACATACTGCATCACATTACCTTGGACAACTGAGCTTGTCCTTAATTCGATAGCATGCCCACCCCTATGCCAGTGCTTTAAGGACAGCGTCTTTGTTCTAGTTTTTACCTATAAGCACTGGAGGCATTGACATAGAAACGTAGGAAGTAAGGTCCTGGAAAACCTGTTTTTCTGGAGGGTCTCTACTGTGAAAGTCAGCTGTGTGGCAGTCCAACTCTGGAACAGCACTGAAAACCCACAGAAGCAGGGGGTTGCTTGTCACTCGTCAGGCCCCAACATCTCCCTGCAGCCTAGAATCCTCACTGCTCTATCTCTAAGGGCTGGTAGCCAGTTGCTCTTAAATCTCTTCAAGGGATGGGGAGCTTACCTCTGCAAAACCAACCCTGCCCCTCTTTTTTTAAAAAAGAGAGCCTCTCTCAATAAAAGTTTGCCTGCTTTGTCATTCTAACACCCTGTCAACTTTATAATCAAAAAATTATACTTGCCAGTGTTTTATTTCCTACTTCTTTGATCTAGAGGCATTAAGTGTCTTTTTTCATATGCTTACAATGGATATTCATTCTGTTGTGATTTAATTCTACCTTTTCTTTGCTCATTTTTTCTATTGGTGTGATATTGTTTTTATTTATTTATTTTTTTAAATTGAAATGTAGTTGATTTACAATGTTGTGTTAGTTTCAGGGGTACAGCAAAGTGATTCATTTATACATATATACACACACATATATATATTCTTTTTCAGATTCTTTTCCATTGTAGGTTATTATAAGATATTGAATATAGTTCCCTGTACTACATAGTAGGTCCTTGTTGGTTATCTATTTTATATATGGTAGTGTGTATCTGTTAATCCCAAACTCCTAATTTATCCCTTCCCTGCTTCCCTTTTGATAACCATAAGTTTGTTTTCTATGTCTGTGAGTCTCTTTCTGTTTTGTAAATAAGTTCATTTGTATAATTTTTTTAGATTCCACATATAAGTGATGTCATATGGTATTTGTCTTTCTCTGTCTGACTTGCTTCCCTTAGTATATTCTCTGGGTCCATCCATGTTGCTGCAGATGGTATTATTTCATTCTTTTTTATGGCTGAGTAATATTCCATTGTATATATATACCACATCTTCTTTATCCATTCATCTACTGATGGACATTTAGGTTGTTTCCATGTCTTGGCTATTTTAAGTAGTGCTCCTGTGAACATTGGAGTACATGTATCAATGTCTTTTTGAATTAGAGTTTTCATCGTTTCTGGATATAGGCCCAAGAGTGGGATTGCTGGATGATACTGGTTTTAAAATTAACTTAAAAGAACTTTTTATGACTTAAAACAGTAACCTTAATATTTTTCATACTTATTTTAATATTTCTTTCCTAATTTATAATTTGCCTTTTTTGTTATTGTTGGTTTTGATGGAAAGATATTTTTAATTTTATGGAGTTGTAATTTTCTCTCTGACATCTTTTATTGTGGGACTTCCCTGGTGGCACAGTAGTTAAGAATCCGTCTGCCAGTGCAGGGGACTGGGGTTCGATCCCTGGTCCGGGAAGATCCCACATGCCGCGGAGCAACTAAGCCTATGTACCACAACTACAGAGCCTGTGCTCTAGAGCCCACAAGCCACAACTACTGAGCCCACGTGCCACAACTACTGAGCCCGTGTGCCACAACTACTGAGCCCGCGTGCCACAACTACTGAAGCCTGTGCGCCTAGAGGCCATGCTCTGCAACAAGAGAAGGCACCGCAATGAGAAGCCCACGCACCACAACGAAGAGTAGCCCCTGCTTGCCAAAACTAGAGAAAGCCTGCGCACAGCAACGAAGACCCAATGCAGCCAAAAATAAAATAAAATAAAATAAAATAAAATAAAAAAATAAATAAATGAAATTTTTTACTGTTTTTATCCATAGAAATGCCTCCATTCTGAAAAAAACTTAAATATCACTTACATTTTAATCTATATTTTTACATTCTTTAAAAAGTATTTAGCACATATTTAACACAGATGAATTTTTGTTTATTGTGAAGTCTGAATGAAATCTAACTTTTCTCCCCTTCAGAAATGGTCATTCTCCCCAATACCATTTGTTCAATAATCCGTCTCTTCTTCTTAGTTTATGATCCTTATAATCTGTGCATAGCTGTGCGTATGCACAGTTCGCAAGCACTCTAGATCCAGTTTTCTTGGAACAGCTTTCATCATTATAAATTTCTTCTTAGTATCGAACTGAAATCTGTCATTCTCTTTCACTTTTTGAAACTTCTGTCCCTGTAGCCCCCAAACATGAGGGCCCCTGTGGTGTCATTCTGTCAAAAATGTGTCGAGTAGCTCTGTGGAAAGATGGCTCACCATCAGAGCACCTTGCAGGGGAATATACTTTACCCTTGTTGTCTTCTTAGTGAGAGGAAGTCATCCTCTGTGTCACACTATAGCTGGTGAGAAAGCTATCTTGGTACCTCTGAGGGCAGCTTTCTCAAAAGTCTGGGTGTAAGGAGGATGGCCTCAACTGTCAAGGGAGAATCGTTTTTCAAAATGAGTTGCTTTTTAAAGGTTTGAAAACAAATCAGGCTTACCCACGGGGAGTTGGACAGGTAGGTGGGGAAGAAGAAACAGATATTGGTTCTGAGTCGTCAAGGGCATCAGGATATACCGCTCCGGCAAAAAAATTATTTTGAGTTCAAGGCATTTGATTACCTGAAATCCCGAATCTACCTGAAAGCAGAACCTCCCCCACAAACTCAGTGGTCATCAATACCCTCCCCGGGAACAACTCTAATCTTCTCTTCTCAGTGGTGAGAACTTGGCACCACACTCAGGCAGACCTTGTCACAAAATTATCATATTCTTATCTGTTATTTTAAGGGTCCATTTATCTTTTAAAAAAGTCATTTGTTTTTCCATTAGTGCCCTTCTGCCCTCCTCATCTCCTGTTGAGATGTTATATAAGGTGCAAGTCTAACCATGAGTCACATTTTTTCCCTGTGAACGCCTGTGTACAGCCATGAATAAAAATCTGTCTTTTCTCTTGCTAATCTGTCTTTTGTCAGTTTAATTTGCACACCCCCAAGGACTGAACATAAGAGGGTAGAGAAAAGGTTTTCTTTCTCCCTGATAGTCTGTAATGTGGCAGGTGCTAGAATGAGAAACTGCCCGGGCACTCCTGAGGACAGCTTGCCCATATCCACCCTGGGGAAGAGACTAAGGGTGCATATATGGACTAGAAGAGCTGTCACCTTGGTGCCTGAGCTTGTGACCCGCGGTGCTTGCCCAGGGACTATCCTTGGGCACGAGCATGCAAGGAATGGTGTGGGTCTAAGCTCCAGCAGCAACAGTCTGGCAGTGAGAAACAGTGGTTGTCACAGGTTGCCCAGATTCCAGTTCCCTCAGGCAGCATTGGAGTAGGCTGCTTCCTTTGTGACTAAGTAACTCCCTGGGGTTTTTGGACAATAGAGTTTGGATGGATGGGAAGCCTCAAGAGGGATATACTCAACCAACTGTTGATGAGGCTTCTGTGTACTCAAGATTACCACATGGCGTGGTAATTAGAAAAAGTAAAGAGATTTGACATGCATTTGTGGAGTGGCTCAAACTGGTTAAACCATCAAAACAGGTCATACTAGATCAAACCAGTTAAACTAGATAGTCACTGGCTATCCCTTCCAAATCTTGTCTTCAGACTAAATATTCCCATTTTTATAAAACCATCCTCAAAATAACTTCCCAGCACCCTCATCACTCTTATTTTGTTCGTTGCCAGTTTGCCAATATTGCCAATCAACTGTGGCATTTAGAATTTACCAGATAATCCAATTAAGTTATCAGATTGGTAATCACTCTTGTTCTGAATATATTTTCTGTTTGTCTCTCCAAATCTATTCTCCAACTTCACCAACCCGGTTTGAGCCTGGAAGGCAGCTCTATGGCTGGCATAGGTTGCATTGATGGCCTCCCTTGCTCTCTGGCCAGTGGAGGGCACCAGTGAGAGGATAGGAGGAGAGAGAGAGATCCTGGTTTTATTCCCCTGGTTCCCTCCTGCTCTGCCCTCTACTCTATGCAGCAGTTCCTTTCAGGCATGTCTCTCCAACAACTCTTCCTCCTGGTTTCCTTCAGTTGACCCTGGAGATCTAGGGATGGCACCAGGTCCCACTCTTGTACCACCCTTGTCCGTTTCCCTTAATCTTTCCCCCATGTTTGTAAATAGTTCTTTTATTAAATACTCCTTGGGACTTCCCTGGTGGTCCAGTGGTAAAGAATCTGCCTTACAATGCAGGGGACGTGGGTTTGATCCCTGGTCAGGGAACTAAGATCCCACATGCCACAGGACAACTAAGCCCTCATGCCTCAACTAGAGCCTGCACGCCACAGCTACAGAGCCCACGCGCCCTGGAGCCTGCATGCCACAACTAGAGAAGAGAAAACCCGTATGCCACAACTAGAGAGAAGCCTGCACACCACAACAAAGAGCCCGTGCGCTGCAACGAAAGACCCCGCATGCCTCAGCGAAGATCCTGTGTGCTGCAACTAAGGCCCGATGCAGCCAAAAATAAAAATAAATAAATAAATAATAAATCTTAAAAAAAAAAAAAAAACACTCCTTAATTACTTCATTTGACTTTGCCATCTATTTTCTAGGAATATGTATCTCATGAAACATCCTAGGTATTTCTTTTGCACATTATATTTGAAAATCATTGAGGCATGTTGACGTGGCTTAAAGGAATTCCCACCGGTGTTTTACATGACAGGAGCAATTATACATGTGTTATGAGAGATCCTTCTCTTGCTCCCTCACGAGGGGGCAGAGCCTTACACGTTATTGTCCCAGGATTGTTGTCTGGCTGGATGTCTACACAACTATCAGTGAAAAGCTTCTAGTAGGCAGGTCCCTCCTAGAAACCAGAGGCTGGGCAAAGAGGAGGCTGGGACTTTGGTAAATCAGGGCTCGTGGCTTATAGGAATTAAAAGTCAAGCAGTCATGACAAAAGTGGCTCATTCACATTGCTCTCTGCTGGGGCCTCTGCTGGGCAGTATCCCAGAGAGGAGGCTGGTGCCAGGGTCCCAGAGTTGGCCAATGAGCATGGAGGAGATAACCTAGGACACCCTGCCTTTTCAAAACATGAACTAGGAAAAGTCATCCTTGAGGTTGGGGAAAGGTGACACTTATTCACAGTTGCTTTCCCATCACTTGTTTTGTTTAATGCAAAATTCTTTTCACAGTAAACTTGGAACAACCAATACATTTTTAAAATATTTTAAGTATTTTAAAACATGCAAACTGGACCCACTTCTCTGACCCTCAGCCAATCCCAAGTAAAGGTCAAGGCCGATTTCCTAGTGTGTTTAGAGGAGAGCACACAGAGGCAATGTGCCCCAGAGTCTCAGTTCCTATATATGCTTATCTGTTTATTTCCTTAAACTTCTGACTGGATGACTTTGTTAGATAAGCGAATGAAAACAGCTGAGATTGTGTGAACATGATCTGTGTGATGCACACAAAAGAATGACTTATCCAGGGGGCTTCCCTGGTGGCGCAGTGGTTGAGAATCCGCCTGCCAATGCAGGGGACACGGGTTCGAGCCCTGGTCTGGGAAGATCCCACATGCTGCGGAGCAACTGGGCCCATGAGCCACAACTACTGAGCCTGCACGTCTGGAGCCTGTGCTCCGCAACAAGAGAGGCCACGATAGTGAGAGGCCCGTGCACCGCGATGAAGAGTGGCCCCCGCTTGCCGCAACTAGAGAAAGCCCTCGCACAGAAACGAGGACCCAACACAGCCAAAAATAAATAAATAAATAAATTTAAAAAAAAAAAAAAAAGAAGAATGACTTATCCAGATATGGACCATTTTCATTATCCCAGAAAGTGCACTCACTCCTCCTTCCAGGAAATGCACCCTGCAGGGGTAACAGCTATTCTCACCTCATCACTGTAGATTAGTCTTGCCTTTTCTTGAACTTCATAACAATGGAACGATGTGAGATGTATGCTTTTATGTCTGACTTCTGCTCTACATTATGTCTGTGAGATTCTTCCACGTTGTTGTGTGTATTGGTAGTTTATTCATTTGTATTGCTGAGTGGTATTTTATCCAAAGAAATACCTCAGTGTTTTCTTTTTTCATTCTCCTGTTGATGGGCATTTGGGTAATATCTAGTGTTTGTTATGACAAAAGTAGCTATGCCTTTTTGGGGACATAGGCAGTCATTTCCCCAGGGTACATACCTAGGAGTGGAATTGCTGGTCCTTAGGGTAGGTGTATGTTGAACTTGGTTAGAAATCATCAGTTTCCCAAAGTGGTGTATTGTACCTACAGTAGCATCTTACAAATGTTCTTGTTCCTGGCCTGACAGCTGGCAGGTCCACCTGGCAACCAGATCATGGTAGCCTGCAGAGGCTGTTTGTGTTTCTCGATCTGGATGCAGGTCAACAGAACCCCAGCTTGAACCAGCTTAAATCAAGAGTGGAGTCACTGGCTGGTGCAGTCTGGTGTGTGTCGAGGGGTGGTACCTGCAGCCAGGGACCCTCCACCTCCTTTCTGTCCCTCAGTTCTGCTACTGTCTGCCTGTGGTTGACTGTCTCCCAAACTGGCCTTCTCTGCAGGGCTGAGGTGTGGAGACTGACAGCCTGGGTCCCCTCCTGAGAGCTTTGCATGCATTTGGCCTTCCAATCCAAAGATTTAAAAAATGCTGAAAATTAAAACTACCGCAGGAGGCCATTTTGAAACTCTCCAGATTGGCAATAATCTAACATTTTGATGGTTCTCTATTGGCATGGTTGTGGGGAAATGGGCATTTCTGTCCATTAAAGGTGAGAGTGGAAAATTGGTGTAATTCCTGTAGAGGAGGATTAGCCCACATATAGCAAGACAAGCAACTTCAGTTCTAAGAATTTGTCATACATATATTCCCAGACATGTAAAATGATGTAGGTACAAGGTTAGTCATTGCTGTGTTGTTTGAAACAGCTAAGATAGGAAATAACCTAAATGTCCATTGAGAGAGCACTGATTAAAGCATGCTGCATATATTCAATAGCATACTCTGTAGCTCTAGGATTAAAAAAATACAGGTGAGGAAGTACTTCCTATAGTGATATGGAAAGATCTCCACCAAGATACAATGTTAAGGGAAAAAATCCAGGAGCAGAAAATGTGTACTTTACGCTGCCATTTAAGTAACAAAAAAGGAGGGTGAGATGATAAATTTGTATTTGTTTATATTTGCACCCAAATTGCCTAGTTGTGGAGGAAAACTCTCTGCCTTATACCTTTCTAGACTTTTTGGTTGTTGAACTATATAACTGTATTGCCTAGTTAGGGTATTAAATACTGTGATTTTTTTTAAAAGTTGAAAATTCTAGCCCTTGTTTGTCTTGGCCTAGTAATGTGCCTGTCTCTGGACCAATCATTATGTCTAGGGTGAGGTACTATTTTTGGCAACCTTCACTAGAATGAGGTTGGAGGAATATTTCCCAGAAAAGGAGGGCTGTTCTGAGCAGATGTGAATAAAATGTTCATTCTAGCCAGAGCGCAGGATCAGGTGAATCCCAGAGGCAAGGGCTAAAGTTACTTCCAGGGACTTTCTGGGCACTGAGGAGGCAGGTCTCTGGAGCCCCAGGTGAGGTCCTGTCCCAGCGCTGCTCAGCTAGCCCGCCAGACTCCCCCTCCCTCACCTGCCCAGCCCTCTGGAACTAAAGGGTCACTGTCAGGAGCTCCCTTTTGCTTGGGTGGGGGAGCTCTAAAGGGATGTTTGAAGGTGTAAGGAGTCTCCTGCTGCTGCCGACATCCGTATCCCCAAGTCCTCCTGTTTTATTGGTGTAACTAATCCTACTACGCCCCAACTACACACACCTAGCAACCTCTCTCTAATCCTTCCAGTACAGCTTGATGGGTCCTTGGCTTTATCCTCTACTTTCACACTGGGGACAACCTCGCCCTCTTCTCCACACCAAGTCTGTCATAAGCAGAACGTGAGATGGGGTTTTCTGGCACACGTCTGATTGGGAGAGAGCTCTCAGGACAAAGGGAGGGAAGGAAGTAGGATGAGGCAGGGGAAGGGGCTAAAAAGGATGCAGTCTGGGTGGGTGTCCACTTCAGCCTGATCCCGCGGGGATCTCTGGAGAGTAAATTGCACCACAGAGGCAAGAGTGCCTGCATTTTGGACGCTTGCATGAGTCTTTGACTGATGGCTTGTGGGGCGGGGTCATGCCTAACCCCCTGGCAAGATGGCTGCGGTTCAGTTGGCCAAGGGCAGTTTTGCAGAGAAGGGCTCGTGGGCATCACTCACAGCAGCAAGGGGATGGGTGGGGATCTGGGCAGGGCAGCCACAGTGTCCAGTACTGGTTTGGTTAGGTATCTTTAGGAGAGCACTCCTTTCTGAGCACTTCAAGATGATGTTTACTTAATTGCTATTTCTTCTATCCTCCCCTTATTTACCTCCCACGCACAGCAATGCAGTATTTCAAAGGGGATCACAAACATCAGTCATTTTGTCCATAAATATATATGTTTGTAAACATATATATATGTTAGCATACATATCTTTCTTATTTTTTTAGTGGAACATTTTATTTTATTTTATTTATTTATTTGTTTTTTAAAATAGATCTTTATTGGAGGATAATTGCTTCACAATACTGTGTTAGTTTCTGTTGCACAACAAAGTGAATCGGCCATATACATAAACACGTCCCCATATCCCCTTCCTCTTGAGCCTCCCTCCCATCCTCCCTATCCCACCCCCGTAGGTCATCGCAAAGCACCGAGCCAACCTCCCTGTGCTATGCCGCTGCTTCCCACCAGCCAACTATTTTACATTCGGTAGTGTGTATATGTCGATGTTACTCTCACTTCGCCCCAGCTTCGCCCTCCCATCCCATTTCCTCAAGTCCATCTTCTGTGTCTACCTCTTTATTCCTGCCCTGCAACTAGGTTCATCAGTACCTTTTTTTTTTTTTTTTTAGATTCCATATATATAGCATATGTATCTTGAATATTTGAAGGTACTTTTCATAACCATAATAACATAACACCTAATAAAACAATATTTCCTTAATATTATTTTATACCTACTCTGTGTTTAGATTCCCTGGATTGTCTCAAATATATCTTTTTAGAGTTATTTTGTTTAAAGCAGGATTCAGACAAGGACTACACATTGTATTTGGTTGACCATTCATGTCTAGCACCCTTCCCTCCACTTTCTTATGCCATTTATTTGTTGGAGAAATCAGGGCTTCTGGCCTGGAGAATTTCCACATTCTGGCCTCAGCATTGCATCTCCACTGTGTTGGTTATCATGTTCCTCCATCCTCTGTACTTTCTGTAAACTGGTAGCTGGGGGGCATTAGGAGTGCTCACTGCCTCTGAGTTATTGTTACGTATAGGTTTTTCCAATGGACAGTGGTAAGAAACGGACATTTTTTAGAAAGAAAAATCATGTGTTCATACTGTTATTTCCCGTTTAAATTTAAGGTTATATGGTTTATGACTAAATTTAAAAATTTTATAGTTGTCTTTTTTCTCATGTTGAAAATGATTAGTCCTAACAAGAATTACATAATTTCTTATTCTCTCTCTCTGTTCTTATCTATCCATCTATCCATTGATCGATTGATTGATAATAGATGTGTTTCTTTATGAATAGCTTATCAATATTATTTCAGCCCTGGCTGGAGGCCCATGGATGAGTCCTCCAGCCTGGCCCAGTGCCTGACACACAGTGGACATTTAGCCAACACGTTATAGCATCCTGGCCCTCATCTACAGGCTGAGAGGTCTGGGCACTGGATTTGGGATCCTGACGCTATCCCTGACCGCATACATGTCCTGGAACAATCACCTAATGTTCCTGAGCTTCTGTCTGCACATCTGTAAAGTGGATACAGAGTCCTGCAAGATCAGATGAGACAGTGATGCCAGAGCCTTTTGTATAGGTAGGAAAGCGCCTTGTGAACAAAGGCAGTAACGCCTAGGGGCCTGTGAAAAAGTTCAGAGGGGTACTGAGCATGGGTTGTTTTAAGGGAATCATTGTCTAGATCCTTAATTTCCGTATACACATTTTTCTGGTTTGATTTGAATGCGAATACCTTTGAATTTACAAAATTTTTCTACCATTTTATTATGAAAAAAGAAAAAAAAAAAGCAAAAGGCATACCCCTCACTTACCCCCAATCTGACTAAGATACATTGCTACCGGGTATGTAAATACATTTTGTGTTTAGAGGAAAGATGGTCTAAGAAACAGTATTTTGACCATGTTAGGATGTTCTGAATACATAGCCTCCGTGAGAGGAGTCAAGATAACTTTGCTTCTTGAAGGACAGTCCAATGACAGCAAAGCAAAAATATCATCAGCTGGAATCACTGAATTCTAAAGAAGAAAGCTCAGATTTTTACAATGTATTTAAATGTAAGCAGTACTTTCCAACTACACTCAGTACTAAACCTAGGTCAGGTCTTCAGCTGAAAGGAATAGCACCATAGCACAGCCCAAGCATGTAGCTTAGTGACACCGATTCATTTAAATATAGCTGAAAGGCCTGCCAAAACATTCAGGATACATCAAATAAACCCACAGATAAAAAGTTTAGGCGACTTGTTTTGGATGCAGTATATGCTATTCAGTAAGGTAATTTAAAATCCTTTTTATGAAATCATGTCATGAAATAATCCAAAGATAGCTAATGCTCATTTTATTTTACCATATAAAATATTTAATCTTTTCTACCTCCTATTAACAAGAATAATATTATTCTAGCTTCTGGACTGATTAATTTTCAGCAGAATGTACCTTTTCTTTCATTAAATGTGTATGAAAAGCTAGATCATATTTCAACTCATTAGAAGATGCCTTTCCAATTATATTTAACTTTCTATGTTTAAAAATTATCAAAATTTGTAATATGTATATTTTTTGAAGTTTTGGTCCGTTTTGTGATAATTCAATCCAGAAGCAATTTTTTGAAACACAGAGAGCCTTACATTCACAAGAATAAAATGCATTTTTAATGTATTAAAATATATATTTAATGTATTTTTAATGTATGATAGGGTGATCAATAAAAGATTCTCAAATTTAAAAAGTATGTTAAAGGTTTATGAAAGAAGTAGCAAAGAAATATGAATTCAAGGAGAAAAATGAAAGATGTAAAATTTCTCAACAGTGAAGAAGAGATTATTCACATATTTTAAATTGGGCGGTAGTGAGCATGAAGTGATCATGAGCCCAGATTCCCTTCAGTATTTTCAAAGACTGATAGTTTTATGTTTAAATGTCAATATTTACAGCAAAGAGAAAATGACGTCTCTTGTAATCACTAAACTTAGGATGAAAACTTTTACATGTGAACTTAAAAATATGCAATGGGGTACATAGTTTTTCAAAATTCTTTTTGAGATGTGCATGTAAGCAAAAAAGTGACGACCATGGAACTATGGGAAGGTCACTGCTGCAAAGACAGGAGGTGCTTTCTTCCCCTTCCTGGTTCTGCCCACTGCACCTCCCCAATCCACGGCCAACTTGACTATGGGACTCTGCCTGAGCAGCCTTCAGCCAGCCTGCCCACAAAATTGCTCTTTTCTCTTCAGCCGACAGCCTGTTGAAAATAATAGTAATAATAAACAACACATCAGTTAGCTATAGCCATAATCATATTTATGAAAAACAACCAGAAAAACCTCGGTGGCATACATCAGTAAATATTTATCTCAGGTCACGAATCTATAGATTGGCTGGGCAGGTCTGTGGATCTTGCCCAAGCTCTGTTTGTATCAGCTGGGCTCACTCAAGCATCTGCAGTCACTAGGGTGGCTTGTCTCTCCTCCACGTGATCTCTCATCTTCCAGCAGGTTAGTGTGGGCTTATTTTCATGGTATGTAGGCAAGGTTCTAAGAGGAAGAGGAAAGCATTCACTCAGCACTGGCACGCCATCACTTTCCCAGAATCTTACTGACTAAAGTAAATCACAAGCTAGCCCAGAGCCTAGGGGTGAGGAAGTAGTCTCCACCTCTTGAAGGGAGGGGCTGCAAAGTCACATGGCAAAGGGGCAGAGATATGAGAAGAGGCAGACAGAGAATTGGGGCTGTGTTTGCAACGAACTTATTACAAATGACAATAGATATTATGACTTAGGTCCTTGTAACGAGCCGAACACTTGATTGGATGCTTAAACGGGTGAATGCATTTGTTCCTCAATAGGGTGGAGAATCTATCTTTATGTATCCTGTTCTTTTTTTTCCTACCCTCCTTTTTTCTCACAGGTACACTGAAAACCAGTCTTTATTTCCCTAATGAGGCAGAAACAAAGACTTAAGGAAGCTGTAGGCTACAGTGACCAACAGAAAAGTTAGGATGGGTGTTTTAAAGCAAGTTTTTCTGTTCTCCCAAACCAAGTACGACTGGGGCTGGTGGGTGGGGGAAGAGAAGGCAGACTGGGGAGGAAGGTACAGAGGAACCGGAAATACTTGGAGTAAAGGGGGTGAGGAAGGCCCTCCTGTCTTTAGGATGAGGAATGGGGTGGAAGGGAGATGTACTTATTTCTCCCTGATGAACTCCCACTGATCTATGGCTGGAAGACAATCCACCAGGACCCCTTGAAACACCCTCCTGAACACTGAGTGGGAAATATTAACTATTTGCATGGGGTGGGCTATAAAGGTAAACCTTGCACCTTGACTAACGTAGAAGGAATGGAACCATGTGGTAATTTCCTTATGAGCCAGGGGAGCTGTGGACAGACTGTTTTGTTATCTGAGCACTTATTATGGGCCAGGCACTGCGCTAAGTGATTTAGCTATGTTGCCTCTTTTAAGTTCACAACACATCAGGACAAGAATAATTTAGGTTGTAGCATGGCTACCCAGGCAGCACTGTAGGCTTTCTCCTTCATGTTTGAAGAGAGAGAGGAAGAGGGAAAGGGAGGGGGAGGGGGTACTTCTTCCTTGCCAACAAATAAAAATCTTTCCTTAATTCTGATTGGACCAACCTAGATCACATGCCCGTGCCTTATCTAAAAACTGTACCAAGGGAATATCAAAGGCTCATTAGCTGAGGCCTGGGCTGTGAATCAGTCACTGGTAGGGGAAGTGGGGGAAATTATAATTGCCTGAGACTAATCAGGGTTCACCTCTGGAGTGAGGCTCCATTTTTCAAACCTCATTGCCACTACTCAGTGGCTCAGCAGTGCAATGGAACCTGGGGAGTCATCCACTATGTCTACTACCTATGTGCTATTATTGCCCTCACACTGCAGAAGAAGAAGCTGAATTTTAGGGACGAGAAGGGGAGGGAGCTGAGGGGTAGTATAAAGAACTTTCCATAGCCAGCAGACAACTGGGCTACAGACGCAGCCCTTCCAGTGGATCATGGGGAGCCTGGGAACCTCACTTCCCAACTCTGGTCTTTCATCCCTCCTCTGCTTTTAGGTAGTTTATCTCCATGCTTCTTTCTGGTATGTTCTGTGATTGAGACTCTATGGCTTATTCAAGTGCACAAGGCCAGTAAGCAGAAGTGTCCTAAACCAGAATTTGGTCAAATGGCCACACCTAGCTCAAGGGAGGCTGGGAAATATAATCTCTAGGTGGCTAAAATTTGGGATGATTTTGTTCCAAAAGGTTGAACGAATGTTCAGAAATGGCACTCTGACCCAGAGCGCTTGTAAATCTACCAGCTTTACTTTGAATAACATACGCATTACAGCCCATCTGAACAGTTAAATTATTAGCACATTTTATTTACTGGTTCATATACTTCTCACAAATGCAATCAATAATTTTATTATTCCTAGATACAACATGTAGAGGAATAATATTTTCAAATTTTGCTTGAAGTGTCTTCATTCTTACTAATTCATTTTAATCTACAGTCCTTCCTCAGCTAAAATTAGACAGTGAGGCTGAGGCTTACCTCCTCAGGAATGGACTGAAATGGGGAGATAGAAGTGAGCCAGTGCTCAGCTTTGGGTTTTGAAACAGACTTTTGAAGCTCATGGCAGAGGCAGTAACTTTGAGAGATAAGACTTTTTAAATTCTAGGCTGCTTGAATACCAGAGGCCCAAAGTTTATGCTCTGAACAATAGTTTCTGAAGGAGAGCATGATGATGAACTTGTTTTCCTACCCGAAAGGAAATAAGATCTGTAGGAGGTGAGAGTCAGAGAACTGGAGAGGGAGCAATATAGAAAAGTGCTGGGGTTTGAGCAGGGATCTCCATCCTTTCCCCCACCCTGGGGCAGATCCCTAGTCTGGGAGGACTCTGGGGAGGGTTATCAGAAGGGTCGTGGAGCCAGGTCACCCAGTTTGCATCCCAGTGACGCCATTCACTGCCTTCTGACTTGGGCAACTTCTCTCTCTGTCTGCATTCCCTTTTCTGTAAGACAGAGATAATAATAATATCTACTGCGTGTTGTTTTTGTTAGGATTCAGTGAATAGGAACATATAAAATTCTTAGAGCAGAACCTGGTACATGATAAGCACCCAGTAAATCTTTTGTCATTATTCATATCTGAGAGGAGAGGGAGCTGTATAGAGTTTCATTTTGTCTCTAATTTTTAAAATCTCCAATTATAGCATTTCTTCCACTATTTTTCAGTTACATGTGATTCAGATGTTTTACACTTGAGAAGTTAAAATATTTTATGAAATAAATATTCAAAGTGTGTAAAACTCTTTAATTACGTAAATAGGTACCGAGGATGCAGAATTTTTTACAGACATTGAGTGTACTACATGAAATTCAAAATCTGTAAATCATGTTTGATGATATACCTTGTAGAAATTCTAGACTTAATTTCAAAAAAATTAAGTAATTAACATTTAAAGGTGCATCCGATTCTTATAAGCAGTCTTGACATACCTGTCATCTGCCACTAACAACATTTGCAAGTTGATAGGCATGGCGTCCATCCACCTATGGATACTTACAGGTCCATTATCTTGGGAGATTATGAAGAAACTATATCTCAATAAAATTTGGTGGAAACACACTTTCAGGGGAAGATTTCCACAGCACAGCAAGAACTAATCTAACCAACTCGAAAAGAATTGGCTTCAGGCTATCTTGAAATTGCAATTGCAATTGAGTCCAGGGTCCATTCGACTAGGAACAAGTTCGTTTTCTTAGTCATCATTCCTTTCCTCCATGCTACACATGCTCATGTGCACACACAAACATACATCCCACACCCCAGCAGGAAGCACAGCTTTCCCCCTAATCATCTGCTCAGGTTGCCATAGCAAACCTTGTAGCCAAGTTCTCAGCTGAACAAGTTTCACAAGACACCAGAATATTTTCCTGCACTGCTGTCACTGGAAAAGCAGAGCCTGAATTGGGCTAAACTGGCTCAGAGTGGCCTGCAGTGAAGGCAGTGGGAAAAGGCCCTGAAAAGACACCAAACCATTCTAGGTAGAGACATAGCAGAGGAACACTGCCCGTGTATTTGGAGTGATTTACCAGGGAAGGGTCAGATTACATGTGGATCCCCTCTCTGGACACTCTGCAGGACTCAGGGTCCCAGGAGGTGAGGACGACTCTGTGCAGAGCTTCATCTGCTGGTACCCGAGTGCCTGCCTGCAAACCCATGCTCTCTTTCTACCTTTTGGCCAGCAGGGTTTGAGCTGGACAGAAAATTCCATCTTCTCCTTCTCAAAAAATCAAAACAAAAAATCCCTAAAAAAATTCATGGTCAAATGTAAACCAGTGTTTCTTAGTGTCATTTCTTTTCAAGGCCTATTTGCTGCTGGTTGCCTGCTGTTGATTTAAACCAATAGCCAGCCCCTCAGTTCCCACCACAGTCAAGCTGTGAACAAGACCCCAAGTGTCGGGACTGGGCACGGGGTCTAGAACAAGGTAGAGGCAAAGGAGTTCACCCGGGAGAGCATGCCTATTATAGCATCCTGATGCCAGAAATCTGGTTGTTGTTGTTGTTTTAATTTTCCATCTCTTTATTGATATTCTCATTTTGTGCATACATCATTTTCCTGGTTTCCCTTAGTGTTTTTTTTTTTTTTTTTTCTTTTTTGGCTGTGTTGGGTCTTTGTTGCTGTGTGCAGACTTTCTCTAGTTGTGGCGAGTGTGGCCTACTCTTTGTTGTGGTGCACGACTTCTCACTGTGGTAGCTTCTCTTGTTGTGGAGCATGGGCTCTAGGCGCGTGGGCTTCAGTAGTTGTGGTGCACAGGCTCAGTAGTTGTGGCACGCAGGCCCTAGAGTGCACGGGCTTCAGTAGTTGTGGCATGCAGGCTGTAGGGTGCATGGGCTTCAGTAGTTGCGGCTCGCGGGCTCTAGAGCACAGGCTCAGTAGTTGTGGCATGCGGCCTTAGTTGCTCTGCGGCATGTGGGACCTTCCTGGACCAGGGATAGAACCCGTGTCCCCCTGCATTGGCAGGCAGATTCTTAACCACTGCACCACTAGGGAAGTCCCAGATATCTGTTTAAGGCCTGTTTAGGGACAGATAGTCAGCATCCTCTAAGAAGGTACAAGGTCGCATCATAAGGAAAACTCTTTAAGCTTCACAAAGTCCTTTCCCTCAACAGTATCTCACTGGAAACTTGTAACAAGTTTGCAAGGATAAGGAAGATCTTCTTGTATCTGTCTGATGGAGAAATGGTATAGATCTTGTGATAAAGCCTAACTGATATTACAGGAAAATTTATAGCTTTTATCAGAAAACTAAAAAAGATGAAAAATAAGTGAACTAAGCTTTCTATTCAAGAGGCTTGAAAAAAATAGCAAGATAAACCCAAAGGTCTTAAGAAATAGGATTTAAATCTTGGCTCTGCTATTTATACTGGCTAAGAGACTTTGGGGTGAGTTAATTCACCTCCTTAAACTTCAGTGTCTTCAATTGTAAAATGGACATAAAAATAAAAATATTTATCTTCCCAAGTTATTATAAGGATCAAATAAGATACTATATGTAGGAGTGCTTTGTTAACATTATAAAATATTATTATGAAGGCTTTTTATTGACATAGGCACGGTATGTACACATAATCCCATTTTTGTAAAAAGAAAACATAGCATAGATAGAAAAATCTGTACAGATGGCTACCAGTATGTTAAAATTGATACCTATGTCAGTATGCTCAACTTTTAAAAAAATTATCACACCCCCTCCAAGCCTTTTTTCCCCCAAATTTTGCCCCCCAGTGAAATTTTAATACCACAGATATAGTCTGTGTCTAGCTGGTTATGTATTGTGTGGCTATCTCTACTTTATATATGTAGAGAATAAGTTTTTCTCCCAATGAGGACCAACTTTTGATCCCTTAGGAGCCATACCGTCCCCACTGAGAATGCACAGTCTGTGAGCAGTAGAAATAGAGCAGTTGTCTCTTTATGCTTCTTTTGTATTTTCCTTTACTCCCCTCCCCCCATTTCTTGTTTTCCTCCTCCTTCTTTTCTTCTTCTTCCAATTAACATGCATTCCTTCTGTAATTTAACATAGCATAGTGATTTCAAAAAATAAATATAGATGATAAATGTACTGGATACTTCGAGACCTCTTCTTTATGTAGTAAAAGTCAATACAGGTTAAAGGGTCAGAGTATCCTGAAATCAAACTGCCTGAATTTGAATCCTCACACCATCTCACATTTGTGTGACCCGGAGCATGTTGCTTACCTTCTCGAAGCTTCAGCTTACTCATTTTCAAAACAGTGATACCTACAGTGTATCTCCCTAAAGTGGCTGATATTCAATCCTTATGCCAAGTCAGTGGGTGCTAACATATTTCCAAGGCAAAAATTGCATGTAGCTGGGACCTCCTAGATAAAATGCCTTCACCTACAGAAGCTGCTCTAACGATGAGAATTTTAGACCCCATAGAAAAAAAGGAGACTCTGTTGTACCCCTTCTGCATCAAACCGTGTGGGTGTTTATTTGCCTACTGCTCTTCCATCCTTCCTCAGCCTTAATTAAAAACCTAATTTCTCTATTACCATAACAGTGAGTGGAACAACAACTGATTTGTCTCGCCAAATTAATTCTCCTTTTGGGAACCTGGGAGAACATTATTTATCAGAGCAGCAGACAGGGATTTAAAAATGGAAACATCTTTCCAATACATATGCCAAGTTCATAAAAGGATGGGACTAATATTTCAACGTTTGAAGGCATCTTAGAGATTCATTCACTGCCGTGTCCCCAGTACCCAGGACAGTGCTGGCGCATAGAAGACACTCAGTAATGGTTAAATGGGTGACTGGAATTAGTATCACCAAGATCTCACTCTTCCTGAGCTCTAGCTGTTGCTTACACAAAGTATTTACAAGCAGTTGCAAGAATTTAATTTGTTTTGATATCCCATTAGAAGTTTCATGTATTTTCTCCTGTTGGCAATTAAGAAAGAACAGGTTTATCTTTTTATACACAGTCAAAATGAACAAACTCCTCTACCATCATTTTATTTGCCAGTGGTGAAATATTTCCAAAGAATGAAAAGCATAAGATATTTGCAACGTAGGCTCTGAAGTTGCTCTTTTTCTCAGGAAATATGACTCTGTCACGGGATATAACAGTACCTTAGGTATAAACATGTATGAGATGGTGAACTCACTAAATATCTTAAATTTTAATGTAAATATTTTGATAGTTCAGAGGACTCCCTCATATATTCTTTTTATAATTTATTTTTTTAAGAATCAAGAAAATTTACCCAACCTCAAAGTAGTGCCCAGAGGGAGAAAGGGTTAGAAATATCTTTTCCAGGATATTTTTAACATCTCACAATTTCATCTTCATTGCTCATTTTGCATATCCTAAGGTTTATTCCAAAGAATTATTGAATAGAAATGGAATAAAATTATATATTATCAGTGAAGAAAAATTTGCAACATGGGAACCAGCACCTACCCAATTTCTATCATTAGCCAAAACCTCCAGAGGGGAAGGAAAGAGGGACAAGGGTGAGGGTGGGGGAGAGCTCCAATGCCTCCTTTACTGTGTGTCATCTCTGATGGGTAGGATTCAGTAATTCTTATATTTTTGTGACTAGATTTTTCTGAGCTGAAAATTGCTGCTCCCAGCTATGTTTGGGCCTTTGCTTCAGGCACTCTTAGGGTGTGATTTAGGAACTATTTCCAATCCTAATGGGATAATTTAACACCCAGTCTCTTAAACCACGTGGACTGCAGCTCTGTGTTGAAGAACTGTAGACTTTCAGAGCTGGGAGGTAAACAAAAGCCAAATAAAAAACTCTCAAGAGATCCTCTAGTCCCAGTTATTAAACCTCTTTTTAAGCAGCAGAACTTATTCTAATGGAAGTTTATCTGGAAGCTGTCATGGTGTATGATCCTTTTAATGTGTTGTTGGATTCTGTTTGCTACTATTTTGTTCAGGATTTTTGCACCTATATTCATCAGTGATATTGGTCTATACTTTTCTTTTTTGGTGATATCTTTTCCTGGTTTTGGTATCAGGGTGATCATGGCTTCATAGAATGAATTTGGGAGTGTTTCTCCCCCTGCAATTTTTCGGAAGAGTTTGAGAAGGATCGGTATTAGCTCTTCTCTAAATGTTTGATAGAATTTGCCTGTGAAGCCATTTGGTCCTGGACTTTTGTTTGTTGGAAGATTTTTAATTACGGTTTCAATTTCAATATTTGTGATAGGTCTGTTTATATTTTCTAATTCTTCCTGCTTCAGTCTTGAAAAATTGTACCTTTCCAAGAATTTTTCCATTTCTTTGTGGTTGTCCATTTTACTGGCATATAGATGTTTGTAGTAGTCTCTTATAATCCTTTGTATTTCTGCAGTGTCAGTTTTGATTTCTCCTTTTACATTTCTAATTTTATTGATATGCATCCTCTCCCTTTTTTTCTTGATGAGTCTGGCTAAGGGTTTATCAATTTTGTTTATCTTCTCAAAGAACCAGCTTTTAGTTTTATTGACCTTTGCTATTGTTTTCCTCATTTCTATTTCATTTATTTCTGCTCTGATCTTTATGATTTCTTCTACTGACTTTGGGTTTTCTTTATTCTTCTTTCTCTAGTTGTTTTAAGTGTAGGGTTAGATAGTTTATTTGAGACTTTTCTTGTTTCTTTCTTTTTTTTTAACATCTTTATTGGAGTATAATTGCTTTACAATGGTATGTTAGTTTCTGCTCTATCACAAAGTGAGTCAGCTATACGTATCCATATATCCCCATATCCCCTCCTTCTTGCGTCTCCCTCCCACCCTCTCTATCCCACCCCTCTAGGTGGTCATATAGCACCGAGCTGACCTCCCTGTGTTATGCAGCTGCTTCCCACTAGCTATCTGTTTTACATGTGATAGTGTGTATATGTCCATGGCACTCTCTCACTTCGTCCCAGCTTACCCTTTCCCCTCCCCATGTCCTCAAGTCCATTCTCTATGTCTGCATCTTTATTCCTGTCCTGACCCTAGGTTCGTCAGAACCGTTTTTTTTTTTTTTTTTTGATTCCATATATATGTGTTAGCATATGGTATTTGTTTTTCTCTTTCTGACTTACTTCACTCTGCATGACAGACTCTAGGTCCATCCACCTCACTACAAATAACTCAATTTCGTTTCTTTTTATGGCTGAGTAACATTCCATTGTATATACGTGCCACATCTTCTTTATCCATTCATCTGTCGATGGACACTTAGGTTGCTTCCATGTCCTGGCTATTGTAAATAGAGCTGCAATGAACATTGTGGTACGTGACTCTTTTTGAATTATGGTTTTCTCCTGGTATATGCCCGGTAGTGGGATTGCTGGGTCGTATGTTAGTTCTATTTTTAATTTTTTAAGGAACCTCCATACTATTCTCCATAGTGGCTGTATCAATTTATATTATCACCAACAGTGCAAGAGGGTTCCCTTTTCTCCACACCCACTCCAGCATTTATTGTTTGTAGACTTTTTGATGATGGCTATTCTGACCAGTGTGAGGTGATACCTCATTGTAGTTTTGATTTGCATTTCTCTAGTGATTAGTGATGTTGAGCATCCTTTCATGTGTTTGTTGGGAATCTGTATATCTTCTTTGGAGAAATGTCTATTTAGGTCTTCTGCCCAATTTTGAATTGGGTTGTTTGTTTTTTTGATATTGAGATGCATGTGCTGCTTGTAAATCTTGGAGATTAATCCTTTGTCAGTTGCTTCATTTGCAAATATTTTCTCCCATTTTGAGGGTTGTCTTTTCATCTTGTTTATGGTTTCCTTTGCTCTGCAAAAGCTTTTAAGTTTGATTAGGTCCCATTTGTTTATTTTTGTTTTTATTTCCATTTCTCTAGGAGGTGGGTCAAAAAGGATCTTGCTGTGATTTATGTCATTGAGTGTTCTGCCTATGTTTTCCTCTAAGAGTTTTATAGTGTCTGGCCTTACATTTAGGTCTTTAATCCATTTTGAGTTTATTTTTGTGTATGGTGTTAGGGAGTGTTCTAATTTCATTCTTTTACATGTAGCTGTCCAGTTTTCCAAGCACCACTTATTAAAGAGGCTGTCTTTTCTCCATTGTATATTCTTGCCTCCTTTATCAAAGATAAGGTGACCGTATGTGCGTGGGTGTATCTATTGGCTTTTGATCCTGTTCCATTGGTCTATATTTCTGTTTTTATGCCAGTACCATACTGTCTTGATTACTGTAGCTTTGTAGTGTAGTCTGAAGTCAGGGAGCCTGATTCCTCCAGCTCCATTTTTCTTTCTCAAGATTGCTTTAGCTATTCGGGGTCTTTTGTGTTTCCATATAAATTGTGAAATATTTTGTTCTAGTTCTGTGAAAAATGCCATTGGTAGTTTGATAGGGATTGCATTGAATCTGTGGATTGCTTTGGGTAGTATAGTCATTTTCACAATATTGATTCTTCCAATCCAAGAACATGGTATGTCTCTCCGTCTGTTTGTATCATCTTTAATTTCTTTCATCAGTGTCTTATAGTTTTCTGCATACAGGTCTTTTGTCTCCTTAGGTAGGTTTATTCCTAGGTATTTTATTCTTTTTGTTGCAATGGTAAATGGGAGTGTTTCCTTAATTTCTCTTTCAGATTTTTCATTGTTAGTGTATAGGAATGCAAGAGATTTCTGTGCATTAATTTTGTATCCTGCAACTTTACCAAATTCATTGATTATCTCTAGTGGTTTTCTGGTAGCATCTTTAGGATTCCCTATGCATAGTATCATGTCATCTGCAAACAGTGACAGTTGTACTTCTTCTCTTCCAATTTGGATTCCTTTTATTTCTTTTTCTTCTCTGATTGCTATGGCTAAATCTTCCAAGACTATGTTGAATAATAGTGGTGAGATTGGGCAACCTTGTCTTGTTCCTGATCTTAGTGGAAATGGTTTCTGTTTTTCACCATTGAGAACAATGTTGGCTGTGGGTTTGTCATATATGGGCTTTATTATGTTAAGGTAAGTTCCCTATTTGCCTTCTTTCTGGAGGGTTTTTATCATAAATGGGTGTTGAATTTTGTCAAAAGCTTTTTCTGCATCTATTGAGATGATCATATGGTTTTTCTCCTTCAATTTGTTATTATGGTGTGTCACATTGATTAATTTGCGTATATTGAAGAATCCTTGCATCCCTGGGATAAACCCCCCTTGATTATGGTGTATGATCCTTTTAATGTGCTGTTGGATTCTGTTTGCTAGTATTTTGTTGAGGATTTTTGCTTCTGTGTTCTTCAGTGATATTGGGCTGTAGTTTTCTTTTTTGGTGACATCTTTGTCTGCTTTTGATATCAGAGAGGTGGTGGCCTCGTAGAGTGAGTTTGGGAGTGTTCTTGCCTGTGCTATATTTTGGAAGAGTTTGAGAAGGATAGGTGTTAGCTCTTCTTTAAATGTTTGATAGAATTTGCCTATGAAGCCATCTGGTCCTGGGGTTTTGTTTGTTGGAAGATTTTTAAACACAGTTTCGATTTCAGTGTTTGTGATTGGTCTGTTCATATTTTCTAAGAATTTGTCCATTTCTTCCAGGTTGTCCATTTTATTGGCATGTGGTTGCTTATAATTATCTCCTATGATCGTTTGTATTTCTGTAGTGTCAGTTGTTACTTCTCCTTTTTCATTTATAATTCTATTAATTTGAGACTTTTCCCGTTTTTTCTTGATGAGTCTCACTAATGGTTTATTAATTTTGTTTATCTTCTCAAAGAACCTGCTTTTAGTTTTATTGATCTTTGCTATTGTTTCCTTCATTTCTTTTTCATTTATTTCTGATCTGATCTTTATGATTTCTTCCGCTAACTTTGGTTTTTTCTTTGTTCTTCTTTCTCTGATTGCTTTAGGTGTAAGGTTAGGTTGTTTATTTGAGATTTTTCTTGTTTCTTGAGGTGAGATTGAATTGCTATAAACTTCCCTCTTAGAACTGCTTTTGCTGTGTCCCATAGGTTTTGGGTTGTCGTGTTTTTGTTGTCATTTGTTTCCATTTATTTTTTCTATTTCTTCTTTGATTTCTTCAGTGATCTCTTGGTTATTTAGTAGCGCACTGTTTAACCTCCAAGTATTTGTGTTTTTTTACAGTTTTTTATCCTGTAATTTGTTTCCAGTCTCATAGCATTGTGGTCAGAAAAGATGCTTGATACAATTTCAATTTTCTTAAATTTTCTGAGGCTTGATTTGTGACCCAAGTGTGATCTATCCTGGAAAATGTTCCATGTGCACTTGAGAAGAAAGTGTATTCTGCCACTTTTGGATGGAATGTTCTATAAATGTCAATTAAATCTCTCTGGTCTATTGTGTCATTTAAAGCTTGTGTTTCCTTATTTATTTTCCGTTTGGATGATCTGTCCATTGGTGTAAGTGGGGTGTTAAAGTTCCCTACTATTATTGTGTTACTGTCGATTTCTCCTTTCATGGTTGTTAGCATTTGCCTTATGTGTTGAGGTGTTCCTATGTTGGGTGCATAGACATTTATTATAATTGTTATATCTTCTTCTTGGATAGGTTCCCTTGATCATTATGTAGTGTCTCTCCTTATCTCTTGTAACAGTCTTTATTTTAAATTCTATGATATCTGATATGAGTATTGCTACTCCAGCTTTCTTTTGATTTCCATTTGCGTGGCATATCTTTTTCCATCCCTTCACTTTCAGTCTGTATGTGTCCCTAGGTCTGAAGTGGGTCTCTTGTAGACAGCATATATATGGGTCTTGTTTTTGTATCCATTCAGCCAGTCTGTGTCTTTTGGTTGGGGCATTTAATCCATTTACATTCAAGGTTATTATCAATATGTATGTTCCTATTACCATTTTCTTAATTGTTTTGGGTTTGTTTTTGTGGGTCTTTTACTTCTCTTGTGTTTCCCGCCTGAGAAGTTTCTTTAGCATTTGTTGTAAAACTGTTTTGGTTGTGCTGAATTGTCTTAGCTTTTGCTTGTCTGAAAAGCTTTGGTTTCTCCGTCAAACCTGAATGAGTTCTTTGTTGCGTAGAGTAATCTTGGTTGTAGGTTGTTGTCTTTCATCACTTTAAGTATATCTTGCCACCCCCTTCTGGCCTGCAGAGTTTCTGCTGAAAAATCAGCTGATAACCTTTTGGGGATTCCTTTGTATGTTATTTTTTGTTTTTCCCTTGCTGCTTTTAATATTTTTTCTTTGAATTTAATTTTTGTTAGTTTGATTAATACGCACCTTGGTGTGTTTTTCCTAATGTTTATCCTGTACGGGCCTCTCTGTTCTTCCTGGACTTGGGTGACTATTTCTTTTCCCATGTTAGGGAAGT
Source organism: Eubalaena glacialis (assembly GCF_028564815.1). Classification (NCBI taxonomy): domain Eukaryota; kingdom Metazoa; phylum Chordata; class Mammalia; order Artiodactyla; family Balaenidae; genus Eubalaena; species Eubalaena glacialis. The sequence continues at coordinate 68,228,754 of NC_083722.1, read as the reverse complement.
TTTCAACTATAATCTCTTCAAATATTTTCTCAGACCCTTTCTTTTTCTCTTCTTCTTCTGGGACCCCTATAATTCGAATGTTGGTGCATTTAGTGTTATCCTAGAGGTCTCTGAGATTGTCTTCAATTCTTTTCATTCTTTTTTCTTTATTCTGCTCCTCGGCAGTTATTTCCACCATTTTGTCTTCCAGCTCATTTATTCATTCTTCTTCCTCAGTTATTCTGTTATTGATTCCTTCTAGTGTATTTTTCATTTCAGTTATTGTGTTGTTTGTCCTTTAGTTCGGCTAGATCTTTGTTAAACATTTCTTGTATTTTCTCAATCTGTGTCTCCATTCTGTTGCTGAGATTCTCTATCATCTTTACAATAATTACTCTGAATTCTTTTTCATGTAGATTGTCTATTTCCTCTTCATTTATTTGGTGTTGTAGGTTTTTACCTTGCCCCTTCATCTGTGACATATTCTGTTGCCATCTCTTTTTTTTTTTTTTTTTAATGAGTGGGCTTGTGTTCCTGTCTTACTGGTTCTTTGGCCTGAGCCTTCCAGCACTGGAGTTTGTAGGCTGTTCGGTAGAGCTGGGTCTTGGTGCTGTGATGTGGACCTCTGTGAGACCTCACTCTGATGAATATTCCCTGGGGTCTGAGGTTCTCTGTTAGTCCAGTGGTTCAGACCCAGAGCTCCCACCACAGGAGCTTAGGCCTGACCCCCGGCTCCTGAACCATCCCGCAATCTGCGTGGGGTGGCAAAAAAAAAAAAAGAACAATAACAAAGTAAAAAATAAAATTAGACTAGGAAACTGTTTAACAGATCTGTTAGAAAAAATATAAAAATTAAAATATATATGAATCAACAACTGGAAAGTACATCAGTACCACAATAGTAAAAAAGAGGAGGAGGGAAAAGGAAAAAAGAAAAAGAAAGAAAAAAAAAGGGGGGAAAGGCCTTGGCTGTGGAGGGTGGGGCCTAAGCAAGGCTTAGGTTTGGGCAGTGGGTGGGGCCAATGCTCAGGACTCTCGGGGCTGGAAAAGGCCCTGGGGGCTGTGGGGGGTGGGGCTTAGGCTCAAGGGCCAGAAGGGGCCCAGGCGCGCGCCCCACCCCTGGTCTCAGAGGGCAGGGGACCTCACCTGGGAGCCCAGCAGGCTTCCTGGGTGGAGTAGGCAGGGCAAACACCCTCCTCTTCTCTCCCGTTCCTCCTGGAGGGCCCCTCCTGCCTACCTCTCCTGATCTCCCTGGCCTCCTTCCTATGCCTCCAGGACCCACCTGGCCTGGGGGTGGGCTTTGGGGGTGGGTACCGGCCTGGGAGCTCAGCAGGCTCCCCATCCCGAGTGGGGAGGTCCACTCCTCTCTTGCTCTTCCCGGAGGGTCCCTCCCGGTTGCCTCTCCTGATCTCGCTGGCCTCAGGGGCGCTGATCCTGTCTGGCCTCCACTTCTCCTCCCTCCTCATTCCCCCCATGTCCTACTGGTACACTTGGGGGTTCCTCGGGTCTCCTTGGGCATCAGGGTACCCCATCAGCGGCCGGCAGGCACCCTAGTTGTGGGGAGATGCTAACTCGGCATCCTCCCACACCACCATCTCGACCTATACCACTTCTATTACTCATTTAAAGCAATGGGATGATTTATATTTTTGGATCTCTTTTGAGAAGTGTAGAATCCTTCCGCATCTCTCCCCAGGTCCTCAAACCTTCCATGCAAGGGTTACAATCTGTATTTCACAGATGGGAGAAAGAAAGGCACAGAGAAAGGGAAGGATCAGACCATGGGCATTGAATGAGGGCTAGTCTGGACCTAGAACACAGACCCTGTACTCCTGCCTGAGTATCCATGGGCACTTCGTGGTGCCTTCACTAACCTAAGCCTTGGGGAGGAAAACACTTCATCTGAAAAAGTTCCTGGAGAGTCTGAACAGCCAGTGCGGAGCAGCTGCCTGGTCCTGTTAAACTCCCAGAAGAGTGATTTTTCTAGTGCCCAGAGGGCATTTGTTTCTTACCCATTTCCACACAGCCTTTCACCTACTTGCATTTCCATGGAGCCTTGATAAGAGGTGAGGATAAAGCATGCTCCTAGGCAGCCCATCAGTATTTTCCATGCTGCCCTGCAGGAGAAAGTGAGCTTTTAGGGGCCAGTTGTGGATCAGCCAGGAATCTTAACATGTCCTCCTATGCCTGGAAAATCACAGGGCTCCAACTGGTAGAATTGGAATTCTCTTGAAGCTTTGAGAGCTCCTCCCCCTCAATGCTCGTGTGGTCATGGACCCGCTCCATGGGCCAGTTAACATCCTCACCTGCGCCTGCACTCTGGGAAGCCATTGCTGGTGGGCAGATGGGCCAACAGAGCATGAGAAGCTCAGTGCAAATTCATCCCCTAACATGTACCTTATTCATGAAGGTTTGGTAGCGTCCTCACTGAATAAGAAAGTAGATTGGGGTAGGGACACCTTCCCTCCTGTGAGATGAATCTGCTCAAGTCCCAGCCCAGGCCATAGTGTGTGCCTTCATTATTCTAACAAAAGCTTCTTGATCAGCTGCAAATCAGGGGCACTTCCACTGATTGGTTGACCTTGACTTTCGTTAAGGCTGAATGTAACGAATGGCCATGTGTAGAATGTCTTGGTGTTTTATAGGATTACTCACAAACTCACAGTCCGCAGACTTTATGTGTTTTATTTTGTATATGTTTCTGTGTACCCAGCCTCATTCCACAGTGGAACTGAGTTGACATACAACGGAAACAGATAAAATAAAATGGTAAAATATAGCTTAGAATTAAAATGCAGGTCTGGAGAAGTACAAACAGTCACTTCCTTTGCTTATTCTTTTCTTTTCCTATTTCATGGATCTCTAAAAGAGGCTTGCTTTCTATACATATATATTTTTAACCATCAGCTAATCAGGATCTAAATAAATAGACAAGTAAAAAGGTCAACAAGACCCAGTAGTAAATCAGGATATGCAGGCTATGAGTCTCTCCATGTATGTGCTGGGATCGCAGCTCAGTCCTGGCTCTAAACCTTATAACATCCAAAGCCAAAAGGGGAAAGGGGTCAGTTATATATTCCTTATCAGCAGAGAGAACACAACATATCTGTTTCTCAGGAGAAGTAAAGGTTTCAGTACTTGACTGTAAGAAATGTCTTGGGTACAAGATTCCAGAGGGATTGTGTATGGCTGGGTGGACCGTAGCTTGCCAGAGCAGTTCTTTGGAGGCAAACGGGAAGAGAGGGCAAGATCAGCCTTTGGTGGCCTGGCTTCATTCAAAGATGTCAGAAGTCCTGAAGAAATCCTGGCTTGCTTCCATAAATGTCTCTTGTTCTGAAGGGCCCTGATTTAGGCAGTGGCTGGCAGTTGGAGGCTGTGCTCCCTGAGGGGGGCCTGGTGGGCAGAGAATGGAGTCACAGAAATGGAAAGAGGTTTCCGAACAAGGTGGCCACCAGCATGGGCTGCTGCATCATCACTTCCAAATGTAGAAATGCCTCTGGCACAAGAGAGGTGATTGGATCTCCAGAACCAACACAGAAACTGGGAGAAAACCCTGGGACAGTGAAGGCGGTAGGGTTCCAGGGTGGAGTAACAATGGCAGGGCCGGGGCTTTCCAGCTGCACGTTTTCTCTCCCACATTGCCTTGGGTGGATGGTTGCCCTCTGTGTTGGTCTTCCACAGGGCAGGATGCAGTCTTGCCAGAGGGAAGTCCCACAGTGCCATCAGGGCAGAGAATGGCAACATGTGTAGGTGGGCTGGCGATCTTCCTCCCCAGTCCCACCCTGAGGGGCACGCTTGCCTGGGGCTGAGCCCAGAGTGCTACCTAGGGGCTCTACCCCGGAGGAGCATAGTGGGAGCTCTCCATCTCTAGGCAAGTGGACAGTTCTGGCTGTCAGCTGACAATCCCAAGGAGGAGGGGGTGAGTGCTCTCAGGAAAAATTCTAAGACATCCAAGGAGTGCATGTGCTATTAAGAAACCCAGCAAATGGAGCAACTTGTGTAGGAGGAGCAGAACTGATGGAACAAATAGATCAAGAATTTTAAATAAGCATAAGAAATACCCTCAGGGAGATCAAGAAGTAGGAATAAACATTTATGAAGAAAACTAATTAGAGGTAATAGGTATGAAAAGTAGAATTAAAATAGAGCACCCAGTGTATGGGTTGAAGAAACATTGAGGATTCAGCTAGAGAGTGATTGTTGAGAGGGATATTTGGGTCATCCCTCTTCCAGAAGGTATCAGAAAGGTAAAGAGACGGAAAACAATATGGAGGCTAGAATTAGAAGTGTCACCATTTTTTTCCCTAAAACTCTCACAAAGAGGGGGATGAGTAAATGGAGGGGAGAAAACAAATATATGAAGAACTAAAGACTGAAGATTTTATGAAATAATTAAGCCCTCTGATTTGATGGGTGCATGGAATGCCAGGCAGGATAGATTCACACACACACACACACACACACACACACACACACACACACACAATAATGAATTATAATTCATTATAATTATAATTATTCCATCTGAATAAGATGGAACGTGCACCATTGCAGACACACACTGCACAGAGTCCTTTTCAGAAGGAGTTTCCGGGAGTGGGAACGAGATGTGGGGGCAGTAAGGGTGAACACATAACTGAGTCCAGTTAATTATCACCTAAGTGGGTAGCAACTTAAAGTGCGTATCCATCAGTTGCAGAACCAAAATGTCAGGCCCACTCAGCGTTGCAGGGCATTGGTGTGGGTGCAGAGCAAGGAGAGATCAGAGGGGGTGAGAGAACGTCAGATGGGAGACATACATGTGGGCATGGATGTTCTGTTTTTTAGAACGCAGGAGTTCAGCCTTGGTCAGTGGCCACTCCCCACTCCCCACTCCCCCGTCCCTCACAGAGGCACCTGAGGCAGAGAAGGTTTCCTTTTTTTTAAATTGAAGTGCAGTTGATTTACAAGTTTGTGTTAGTTTCTGCTGTACAGCAAAGTGATTCAGTTATATATACAAACATATATATATTCTTTTTCATATTCTTTTCCATTATGGCTTCTTACAGGATACTGAATATAGTTCCCTGTGCTATACAGTAGGATCTTGTTGCTTATCCATCCTATATATATATAATAGTTTGCATCTGCCAATCCCAAACTCCCACTCCATCCTTCCCCCACCCCCCTGCCCCTTGGCAACCACAAGTCTGTTCTCTATGTCTGTGAGTCTGTTTCTGTTTCGTAGATAAGTTCATTGGTGTCATATTTTAGACTCTACATATAAGTGGTATCATATGGTGTTTGTCTTTCTCTTTCTGACTTACTTGACTTAGTATGATAATCTCTAGTTGCAGCCATGTTGCTGCAAATGGCATTGTTTTGTTCTTTTTTATGGCTGAGTAGTATTCCATTGTATATATGTACCACATCGTCTTTATCCATTCATCTGTCAATGGACATTTAGGTTGTTTCCATGTCTTGGCTATTCTGAATAGTGCTGCTGTGAACATAGGGGTGCATGTATCTTTTCAAATTAGAGTCTTCTCTGGATATATGCCCAGGCGTGGGATTGCTGGATCATATGGCAACTCTATTTTTAATTTTTTAAGGAACCTCTATACTGTTCTCCATGGAGAGAACCAACATTCCCACCAACAGTGTAGGAGGGGTTCCTTTCAGAGAAGTTTTTCTCAACGAATACCAACCAAAAGGACAAGTGTCCTTATCCTCCTCCTCAACGATAACAATCTCTGAATTTTTTTCTTTAAGTAAGAAAAACTCTGGGACGGATCCATTTCAGGACTTAGGGCTGGGAAGGTCTCTTTTCTGACAAAGTGGATTGAGTTGTTCCAGGTGAGAGCATGCCACCCCCTCGTGTCCTTGGCCTTACTTCGCAGGATGCCTTGGGCTAAGTTGTCTGGCCTGGCGTCATCCCTCACCCTGGCTTCATTTTTCTTTGTGGTTATTTTCTCTCTCCTCCCTCTCCATCCTTGTCCCCTCTCTGCCCCAGTCCTTCTCTTCTATTTATTACTGGACTTCATTTGTACAAGTTGGTTTTTGACACTGCTTTTGAAGACTTTTTGCATGAGGCCGAGCTGTACTGGAGTCTACGTCTGTCTGCAGTGGTGAGGAGCTGGGCCGGGAGTACCCCCTGCCCTGGCCGTGCGAGCTTGGATTAGTTGGTTCTCTTCTCTGCTCCAGATTCCTTATCTGCAAAAGGAAACACTAATGATCCTCATACTGGGGCTTGCTATGGAGAACTGAGATCATGCAAGGAAAGGGCTTGCACAGTGCCTGGCACACATGAAGTGCTCAATGAATGTTAGCGTTTTGGTCAATACTCTTATCTTTTTTCTGTCACGTATTTTATTTGTCCCTGGAATGACACAGGAATCCTACAATTATGGCCATGTGTTATAGACTAGTGGCCACCTAATTGGCTTGCTATTGGACCTTTCTCTGAAAGATAGAAAGTGGTCTGGTCCATATTTTAGAGAAATGTGTGTGAGTGGGTATATGTATATACACACAAATATATGCATATACACATACATATATATGATATATATGTGTGTATATAGATAGATAGATAGATGCAGAAAGAGATAGAGAGACAGAGACAGAGGGAGAGACAGAACTGTGAGCCCCATGATGGTCGTCTCTGGTTGATAGTTTGGCCATCAATAGATTCAGTTTGCAGTTGGCATTGTTGCCATGCATGAGTCCCCAGACACTGCCTGGTTTTCCCAGCATGATAATGGGTGCTTTGTGAGGGACCTCTCTCCAGCACCCCAGGCCTGCCCACTTTCACTAGCACAATGCTAGCTTTAGGCCCCTTTCTCCTACTCCTCAAACATCCCTCTTATAACTCCATAAACAAGAAGGAGTTTGAGCTTGAAGATGGAACATTGAACAACCTGTTGTAATTTCCCCCTGGCTTCACAGGCTGTGTTCCTGTCCCCCCCCATGGTGGCCCCTCCCTCACTGCCTGCCTGCTGTGGACCTCCAGGCAGGAGCCCAGATCTGGCCCTGCTTCTTAAGCTCACATTCCCCACCGCACATCCTCCCCCCACCCACCCCGTGGATCTCTGGGGGTGTGAGAGCTGCCCCTGGGCTGCCCAAGTGTGAGTGCCCAGGCCCTTGGGAAAGGATCCCACAGAAGTAGGGCTGTAGAGGTGAGCACAGATGCAAGTTAAAAGGTGAGAGAGAAGTGCGTAAGGCTTTGAAGGGAAAGGACTGCCCAGCAAATGCTTGCTCTCCACCTGCCAAGTGGAATTTGCCCCAACATATGAAGGCTGCAGTCAGCTGCACAGCAAGCTTCCTGGCCAGAAACTCCTGGAGAGTGGGGCCAGACTTGCCTCCAAATTGGCCCAGCATGGCTGCCACAGCTCTGCTTGAATGTGCCACGTTAGGCGTTTCAAGACCTAACATTTGCCATCCTACACCGCTCCTCCTTCCATCCTCCCCAGCCCAGAAGATGCCTGTCAGCAGCTGGTGATTAACTCTCCCCTGGGCAGGGTTGCCGTGGAGCAGGGATCCAGCCCTTCTTGAGAGGAGACTGTAACCAGAATATTTGTTATGATTTTTTGGAAACCAAGCCTCATATTCCAGCACCCAGAATGGTGCCTGGCAGGTAGCAGGATCTCAGTCACATTGGTTGAATGAAAGGGGAGGGCTTTACAGAACGCTGGATGTCTCTTCCATCCCCAGCAAGTCTCTTCTATGTAGAGGTCTGACAGAATTAATGCTTGCGTGTCCCAGGCATTGGTGGCTGTGGTTTTCCACTCCCCTAGCTGGTATGAGGGGCTGCCATGGCTCACAGCAGTCCCCCTTCTCTGGAGAATTGCCTTCGGAGCCCACCTTGCCCAGGAGGTATGAACACCACATCCAAGGCAGCCCATGAAGACTGACTGACAAAGGGGTGCAAAGCCCTTAATTGCTTTAGGGGGAGACTATGTAGTAGAATTTCTGCTCCAGAGCACACCCTCCGCCCCCCTGCCCCCTGGCACTGGGCTCAGGATAAACTTACGTGAGAGTAGAAAAGTTCAACCCCTCCCCTTCCTTGTCCTGCTTCCCTCTCTCCTGTGCACTGAATCCCTGTCTCAGGCTCTGCTTCCAGGGAAACTCTCCTAAGACATCCTCCAAGAGACTCCACTCTCACTCTGAGCTCAGAACTGTTGAGTTTGGAAGGGACTTTAGAGATAAAACTCCTCTGTTTGGAAGGCAAGGAAACCCAGGCTTAGGTTTGAGGAAGGACATCTGGCCAGGCTAGAAGGACAACCCACTCTGGCTGTTTAATTTGGCAACTGCCTTGAGAGTGCAGGCCTGGAGGGCTCTCTCTGGCCGGTAAACCCATACACTGTGGTGCTTGGGGGAATCCCCTCACCCCCTGATCTGACCTCATCCCCCTTGTCTCCCAGGGTCACCAGGTCAGGGAATACCCGATACCAGTACCAAGACAGCTCAAGGGACTCTGTTCACAGGAAGGGGACACCATCCTTGTCATGCCTCTGCCTGGAGAAAGGCTGCTGCCTTTTCCTTCACAACTGTGAGGAAGGGGTCAGGCTCCTCCATCCTAGGAAGCTCAAAGCTCAATTACTGTTAAACTAACTCTCTTCCTTGGTAAATGAAACAATGACCTTCTTCTTTCTCCACAATCTCTTTCTCATCTTTATTGCAGTTTTCCCAAACTACCACGTGTGCTTTTATTGTAAGTTCTTTCAGGTCCATTGTAGCAAGTAGGCAGGACACAAATGATAAGTACTTGGGCATTTAGCTTCCTGCTGAAGATCTCCAAAGCAGTTGGAATGACTAACTGCAAAGTAGAGTGGATGGAGGGAGCATCTTTTGACTTTTTTCCCGAGGAAGCAAAGACATTCACAGCCCTGGATCCCTCCTGTTCCCCTCCTTATCCTTGGGCTCCTCCTGAAATATCTCTAAAAATCAGAAGCAGTTATTGCCTTTGGAGGGATTCCAGACCCAGATATGGGTGACTTTTGGCTTGCATTATTAAATCCATCCATCCACTTGGGTCAGATTAACCAAACACTTGCTAGGTCTCTGGGTGGGTGAAGCTCAGAGATTAGGAAAGCCCTGGGCTTCTGTACTGGCTAAACCTCCCTTACTGACCCTCTCTGATGGACACTCCTCCCAGCCCCAAGGTAATTAGGCTAGAGCACTGTATAAGAGGATATTTGATTACATTGGGCTGCTTCCATCATGGATGGGGCAGCCTTTTGTCCTTACTGGAATAGACTCTTACTCGGGATATGGTTTTACCTTCCTTGCACTCATGTTTCTGCCAAAACTACCATCTGTGGACTTACAAAATGACCTATCTACCATCATGTTTTCCAGGCTGTGACTGAGCATGGTAACTTGGATCTAGTTGTCAGGCTGCAGGGCTTTTCTGGGCAAGGAATCAGGGAATTTTCAAGATAGAAGGGGTCTTGGAAATCTTCCAGCTGGGGGCCCAGAGAGGGTGAGAGATTTGTTTGAGGTCACACAGCTGTGAGTACAAGAGCAGCTGGGCGTGGACAATTTCTGATGGCTCTGTATTTTAGTGCTCTTTCCATCTAACTCACGAAATTGTAAGCAGACCCAGAATCTTGGTACTGGGATTTTCTGGCACTTGGAGCAGGAACTCCCTTAGTGGACTGGTGTCCTCACTGGCTATTACTGGACTGATCCTCACTGGGCCAATATTATGAAATATGCTGATGAGGCTCACCTGGGACCAGGTGGCTCTTATCATCCCAAACCATTGGGATTAAGAGTGTGGAAGTGTGGACTGTCCATAAAAAATTGGGGAACTGTTTCTGACAAAAGATCTGACTGTTTGAAAGACAAAACCCATAGATGCCCACTCTATCAGAATCTGAGTCCCATGTGTTTCTTTACACCGGCTGCAGGAGCCATGAGCTTCCCTGGCACTGGAAAGGCCAGACTGCCCTTTGTAGTGCCCTGGAGAACCCCAGGCTTGCCTTTTATACACAAGTGCCCAGAAAGCTCAACCATCTGACAGTGGTCATTGCCAGTCTGCCCAGGGAAAGGGTGGGAGGTGGCGAAACAATCAAGTCTCCTGTAATACATCATTTTACCCCAAATGGAAAGATTAAGCAGCTTATTATTTTAACTGCATAACCCATTAAAAGAAAATGCAAAAAAAAAAAAAGAAAGAAAGAAAATGCATATAGTCTTATGTCCTCCTTGGTTGAGACTGAGTGCCTCATTAACGCTTGATACACCTGTCAAGGACGTGAAGGGAAGGCAGTGAGCCTGGCGCCTGGGGACCAGGGCCTGAAGACCCCCACCTCCCCTGGATGCCCACCCCAGGGAGCCTGAGAGCTTTGCAGGGCACTGCTTGGCACTCTGGGGGCAGCACTTGTCTGGGCAAAGGTCACATCCTGGGGGAAGGACCGGGCGGGGGCAACAAATGTAAACGTCCGTGCTATCTTGGAGCTCTGCTCAGTTGGACCTTTCCATAGGCTGTGGTTGAGCATGGTACCTTGGATCTATTTGGCAGAGAATCAGGGAATCTTTGAGACAATTGGGGCCTTGGAAATCTTCCAGCTGGGGGTCCAGAGAGGGTGAGAGATTTGTTTGAAATCTCACAGCTGTGAGTGGGAGAGCAGCTGGGGCACTAACCCTATTTGGTACCACTGTGTTTTAGTGCTCTTTCCATCTAACTCAGGGGATGGTGATTTTACTGAGAGATGCACTGTTCCTGAAAGTGGTGTGGCTGGCCTCTGAGAGCCCCAGAACTCTGCTCCCATACAGCCCTGTGGCTCCTTACAGCAAGTGCTTGTTACTCTCAATCTAAGGACTTTCTTTGGCTGCAGGGCCGTGCAAGACTGGTACACAGGGCACTAGGGAGTTAACCACCCCAGGACAGCCTTCAGCCAATGTGAGATGGGAATCAGTATATAAATACCTCATCTTCTCCCCCTTTGAACCAGCCACTTCTTCACTGTTATTCTCAGAGTGGTCCCAGAACTAGCAGCCTGGGCATCACCTGGGAACTTGATAGAAATGCAAATTCTCAGCCCCACCCACTTCAGACCTACTGAATCAGAAACTCTGAGGGTGGGCCCAGCTATCTGTTCTCATACGCCTTCCAAGTGATTCTGATACATGCTCAAGTTTGAGAATCTGTTCTACTGAGTCTCTTATTAGAGTCCTTCCCCAAAGCCTTGGTTGCTCCAGGGGTAACCTGCTTATTACTGTGCTCTGCTCAGTCTCTCTTTGCGTCTCTGTCCACTCCCTTACTCCTCTACTGGTGCCTTCTGAGATCATCTCCCAAATAAACTACTTGCACTCAAATCCCTGTTCCCCTGCTTCCAGAGGGATCCAGTTAAGACAAAGGGCTGCAAACACCTCTGTGGTTTCTTTTCTCTTTCTTACAATCATAGTTGGTTCTGGAGACAACATGGGGTGATACAAAGCCCTTAATAAGTCCCCTCCCACCTACCAACATGGAACCTGGCTATTCCTACCCAGGCACCAACTAGCACCAACATGCAGCCCCAGCACTCTGAAAAATGTATATGTCACCAAACCTCAGAAATTACTTCCTTTATAAAACAGCAACAAAGAGCTGCTCTTTTAACTTTTCAATTCTAATCCAATGGAGGAGTAGAATCAGCCATCACAAAATACTAACGGTAAGCGCCACATTGGCAGCCCTGCAGGCACTGCCCTTTCTTAAAATACAGCCTTGCTGGAATTTTCCCCTCCTGGTCCTTTGTGGGCAAGAATTAGTGATGGAACACTCTCCCATGAACCTGACAGCACGGTGGGCAGGTATGGAGGCTCTAAAAGGCCAGGATTTGAACAGCCAGACTGGGGACATGGGTGGGGTCTCCTGAGGAGGAGGGTTTCTGCCGCAGAGCTGAGGTCCCGGGGACTCAGTGGGCCCGGTGGAAATAAGATGTTTATTGCCTTGATTTATTAAGTGCCAGGAGGGGTGTAGGTGCTTTCCTGTGGTATTGCTAATTGTCACAACAGCCTTGCACAGTGCCAATGACTCGCCCTGTGATGGTCGGGTATAAAGGTGTTTCCAGGCCTCTAACCCTGCCATTGGTGAAAGCCCACCATTTGCCACCCTCCCCCCGACCCCCGCCAGCTGTTTATGTGTATTACCTCTAATGTTGACCAATCTCATGGTCACCAACCTATGGTCTCACAGTGAGAACAAGGTGAAGCAGATATTAACCACATTGCTAATGGTTACTATAGAGCCAAGTGGATCTTTCTGTTTTCTCAAATCAATAATGACAAGGAACATATTTTAAAGGAAATAAACTAATACTAATGCTTCCAAATATGATCAGTAAAACAGACAATTCTAAGAAACTACATATTTTATAATCTTGGCTTTTTGTTAACAGCTTTATTGAGGTATATTTTACATATCATAAAACTCACCCACTTCAAGCATACAATTCAATGCTTTTTAGGAAATTTACAGACTTGTGCGACTGTCACCATAAGTCAGTTTTACGACATTTTCATCCCCCAATAAGATCTCTTGTGCCAATTTACAGTTAATCTCCATTCCCACCCTGGCCCCAGGCAACAAGTAGTCTATTTTCTTTCTCTATAAATTTGAATCTTGGCTGTTTTAAGATGTAATATTTCTCAGCCCCTGTGCTCTCATTGGTCCAACTGGAGATTAGACAGGAGGCGGCATGATCATGGGGCGATGGGAAAAGCGTGGACCAGGAGCCACGTGAAGATCAGCTCAGCTGGGACACTCACCTGTTATGTGGGACAGGACGGGTGAGTCCTTTTGGGGCTTAGTTTCTTCATTGATAAAGTTAGCATCACAGTATGCTTCACAAAGTTGCTGAGAGATAACTGATGTGAAAATACACAGTGAACTAGGTAGGTGGCATCATCCTGATTCATAGGTGAGGAAACCGAAGCTTAGCTAGAAAGTGGTGGGGCTGGAATCTATGTGCAGTCTTTCTGGTCCTGAAGCTCAGGTGTTTCTCAATTCTCTGAGCTGCACAGAATAACGTAATTTTCCACTGAGCTTATATATCATTGACCTTGATTGCGAACCAAGATTCTGCTGCCTTGGGCCACCCTAGCAGCTTTCCCCAGCAGACCCAATGGAGATGCACGTAGCCAGCCAGCAAGAACCAGGAGTCTCTTCTAGGCGCTCAGCTTTGCTCTCTGTGGCTTCTCTGAATGCCCAGGTGTGCAGCTGTGGACCAGGTATCTAGGTCAGCTCTCCTCCAGCATGTACTTTCCTGTCACTCAGTCCTTCCATCTCAAACTTGTTCGATGCACCTACTCTTCATCAAGGAAGGACACTCTCCGGCTCTGTTAGCCAGTCGCTCTGGACTCGCCTTCCCACAAGTGCAGGACCACTCCCATCAGAGGCGGTCTCAGTTTCTCCAGCTCTGACCTTGGTGATCAGATTCTAAAGTCATCCTGCCATTAGTCATCTGCCAGAGCCAACCGACAGGCTCTGTCCTGAGCGCAAAGGAGCCACAGCTCCAGCACTACTCAGCTCAGCACGTTTGCCGAAATGATTAGCTTCAAAAAAGCAAAAAGCCCCAGGCCCAGGGCCTCCCTGAAATTCTGTATTTGCCTTGTCAGGTAGGAGGTACTGAGTAGAGAGCTAGGGTCTGCCCTTGATTCTACGATGAAGGCAGTGCAAGGCCTCGCGTGGGTCCCCTCCCCCACTCTGCCAGGCAGTCTACTCCTTTGCAAAATGAGTTTGGTTAGGTCTGTCTTCTAAGTTATTTTCTACAGACTTCTCCTTCCACCTCCCCAACCCACACATACCATGTTCTGTTTTTATTCCCTTTATATATCTGGGTTTTATGTAAGATTTTATTCCAAAAAGAATTCCACTGCTGAAAAGAATGGAAAAACTCTGGGTTGGTTGCCTCCAGCTCTAACAAATAATTTAAGACTTTGTAAAAGATTTCTTTAAAAACCGAGCACCGTCCCTGTGATTGATGTAAAATAGCGCTTGGTCGACGAGCATTCTACAGCTTTTTAAATTTTATTTGGAGCAGCAGATAAAGTAACAAATGCCACGGACATCTGTGCAGCACTCCTCAGCCTTCATGTTGGTTATTCTGTTGTGGTCCCAGCTGTCTCCTACATGTAGATCATTGAGGGGCGCTCAATAAGCAGAGGGTCTCAAGAGAGCCAGTGGAACGGGCTTAGCACAAAAAAGCAGGAGGTGCCTCAGTAAAGCTGCACTAACCTTTCAGTCAGGGACCCAACTCTTCATACACTTTCAGTCAAAGGTGTGTGTAGTGCCTCCTTACTGACCCTCCTGGGTGTGTGTGTGTGTGTGTGTGTGTGAGAGAGACACAAAGACAGGGCTTGGGAAGGAGGCAGAGAGAGAGAGTAAGTTACAGATAAAGGCACAGAGAAAGAAAAATATTCATAGAGAGATAAAATTAGATAGAAACAGACAGCCAGAGACAGACAGAAACCAAAGTGGGGAACAGGAAGATAGATGTAGATACAGGGGAGGTAGAAAAATAGAAAGTCACAGAGAAACAAAGAGATGTGATCAGCTGAAATATTTGTTGACTACAGCTTAAGAGGGACTTGGCAGACTTAGGATACTTATTAACGGAACACATTAGTGGATTGTATTTAGGTGATTTGAATTAAGAAACTGTAAAAAAAATCAGACAGTTGGAGAAACTGGAACACTAACTTGATGTTTGATAAAAACTTGATGTTTGATCATTTTTGAGTGTGTTAATGGGATCATAGTTATGGTTTTTACACAGTCCTTATCATTTAGAGACATCTTCTGCAATATTTATGAGTGAAGTAATTCAGTGTCTGAGCCTGCTTCCAGATAATGTGGGGGGAGCAGTGGGAGGGGACTTCCAAGATTGTTGAAGATGGGTGATGGGCACACAAAGGTTCTGGAAATTATTCTGCTACTTTTGTGTCTGTTTGACTTTTTCCATAATATGAAGTTAAAAAAATATTTGTTGAATGCTTGTCATGGGTCAAGCGTTGTGTGGGGAATGAGAGAAGGGGTGAATAAGACAGAGACAGAGAGAGACAGACGTGGAGATGGAGGGAAGGAGGGAAGGCAGAGGCAGACAAAAACCCAGATAGGCAAAGAAAAGAGAAAGAGAGGGAAGGGGTGAGTGCTCAAGGCCATGTGCATAAAACAGGCTTCATCCCAATGATATTGGTAAATTGACAAATGTCCCAGCGTTCCTCGGGCCCTCCCAGGCTTGGGTGAAAACTCAGATGATGTGGACAGTAATCACCCACCACCAGCCAATATAGGACTTCGGTTCCTGGCGAAGCCTCCCGTACAGGGTTCCTGGGAGCCCTCTGGGAGCGCAAGCCCAAGCCCACTTGGCCACCACATGGTGTCCCCAGCTCCGCCACCTCTTTTTTAAATATATATTTAAAAAATTTATTTGTTTTATTTATATTTATTTTTGGCTGCGTTGGGTCTTTGTTGCTGCATGCGGGCTTTCTCTAGTTGTGAGTGGGGGCTACTCTTGGTTGCAGTGTGCGGGCTTCTCATTGCGGTGGCTTCTCTTGTTGCGGAGCACGGGCTCTAGGCGCGTGGGCTCAGTAGTCGTGGCTCGTGGGCTCTAGAGCGCAGGCTCAGTAGTTGTGGTGCACAGGCTTAGTTACTCCGCGGCATGTGGGATCTTCCTGGACCAGGGCTTGAACCCGTGTCCCCTGCATTGGCAGCCGGATTCTTAACCACTGCGCCACCAGGGAAGTCCTCTGCTGCCTCTTTTGCTGCCCCTTGGCCTAGAGCGTTGCCTGTTTTGGACCAGAACCAGGAAATATTTGCAATAACTTATTGCCTTTTTACTTTACCTCCTCACCTCCCCATCTTTGTTCAATAAAAAAAACTAGCACCCAAACCCAGGCAAGATGGTTCTTTGGGACACTAGTCCACGATCTTCTTGGTCTGCTGGCTTTCTAAATAAAGTTGCTATTCCTTGCCCCCAAAACTCTCTCGATTGATTGGCCTGTCGTGTGGCAAGCAGTATGAGCTTGGACTTGGGAGCATGGGCACCTCCAGCCTTCCCTCTCACTGGGCACTGCAGCCTGTCCTGGGCACTGCCATGCCTACCGGATGTCACTGCCTCTGGCAGGTTATGGTTCCACTCCACACCAGGAGCTGCCAGCCCAGCCAAAGAAAATGCTAGAGCCCTCCGCATGACAAAGTGCTCTGTGGAGGAGAGGAAGGCGTCTCTCCACTCTAGCTCACAGAAGGTGGAGGAGAGGCAGAGCTGGGCTGCTCTCTCTCCCCAGAGCCTCACATTCTTCACACCGCAGGCCTTCCCGTGTACCCTGTTAGTGCTCTCTCATCCGGGACAGACCTGAGTCCCCGGGGCCGGGGGGACAAATCCACGCTGTGCTCAGCATCAACCCCCTTCGAACAACCAAGGCCAAGTGGACCGCCTGTCAGAAGGCCTCCTTCCTCCCAGGTTCTGTGGGCTCCAGAAGGCCTGCTCTGCCACTTCCCACCCCAGAATGTCTTGAGCTAGATGGAGACCGAGGTTGGCAGAAAGCAGATCCTCCAGCACAGGGTTATCAGGAAGTAGAATTCCACGAGGGAACATATGCTGTCACATTCCAGGGCATGGCTCCTCCTTAGCCCCAGCCTCTCCCTCGGAGTCTTCGTCTATTTAAATTCAAGGGGACACTGTGAGCCTGCTGTAAGTCCATCCAGACTTACTGCTCTGAGTCCTAAGAGAGAGAGAGATGTATTTTCCAACAGAGGCAGAAACTTCCAGTGGTGAAGAAATGATTTTTAAAGCCATTCTCCTAGCATGTGGATGTGTGCAAAGGATACCTGGTGCAAAGGCATGTATTTCTTCTTAGGTGTGGATGACTCCTCCTCTTCAAGGGGGGAGGGATGCTGGCCATGACTGAGTAGCATCTGCACAGCACCGGGTCCTGAGCCCTTCACTTATGGGGTCTCTAAATAAGCGCTCCTTTCCCAAGCCCTACCCTTTCCTCTTACTTCCCACCAGGAAGACCTCTTCTCAGGAAAGCAGGCAGGTCTTCTGGCTGCACTTATCCCAGGGGAATTTGCATTCTAAACCTTCTCTGTGCTGTTGGATGAGGATTCAGGAGCAGGTTTAGGGCTGAGGCCAAGAAACCTGACTGAGGGGTAGATGGAAACCAACTAAAGGCTGATGGATTACCCTAAAAAAGTGGGAAGCAGAGAAGAAAAACTTAACCTAGCTGTTGCTTAGCTTTAGTGTCTATTGCACATCTACTCTATGCTAAGCATTATGCTAGGTGTTTTCACATACTATGAGATGAATATTATTATTTTAATAGTAATAGTAATAACTACTATTATAATTATAATAGCAACTAGCATTTATTGAGCATTTACTATGTACCAGGTGTTGTGCTATGTGCTCTACATATACTGCCTCATTTAATTTTCATAGTAATCCAATGAGGTAGGTCCTTTTGTTCCCCCCATCTTACCAATATTAAAGAGCTTTGGGGAGAGTAGTCTGTCCCAAATCCTATCTGTGTCGATGCTTTTTGTTCCAGCCCTTCTGACTTAAGTGTTGAAGTAGGGAATGCTTGGCAATTGTGGCTCAAATGCTTTGGATGTTGTGCCTGTATAACTTTGAGAAACCTGTTATGATGAGATTCTGATGCTACTCTTATTCTCTAAGGCAGTGACTGAAACAGAAAAAGTTATAGGCAGCAGAAAGGCTTTCCCTATTGTAGGCAGAGCATGTCAGCCCTATTTGAGATGCTGGGAACCCCCCGAGACAAGTAAACGCCTTATCCCTCTCATTGCTTAACCCACTGGGATCCCATCACCCTGTTCAGCCAGATGGTTTTTGACAACCCCAAATGGGGCTTTATGTCACTCAGTTCTGTCAGCGTTAAGACGGGTATTGCCACCGTTAGCCTCAGATGTGGAGCTGGCTTGTCGGAGGTAACCCTTTACACTGCCATTTCTTGCATCCCAGCTTTGAAGGTTAAGGTTTACCTTTATATTTCACTCCACCCTGAATTCAGTGCTAGTTCCACTGTCAGACCTCTCCTCCATTGAAGAGATTTTCCAGATGCGTGGACATGGCTTCTAGCCTAGCAATCCCTTCCAGCCGTAGAAGTCTGACTCCCTCACCTTCTCTCCTCATTGCTCCCGTCAGATTAGCCAGGGAGAAGTACAGGGTGTTATTAGAGACTCTTAAGGTCTCCTAAAGCTTGGCTACTCGAAGTGTGTGAAGTGTGTTCCATGGACCAGCAATGGCAGCATCGCTTGTTCAACCTCCAGAACTTCAGGCCCTGCTCTCATCTGCTGAACTGGGACTTAGATTTTTTTTTTTTTTAACATCTTTATTGGAGTATAATTGCTTTACAATGGTGTGTTAGTTTCTGCTTTATAACAAAGTGAATCAGTTATACATATACATATGTTCCCATATCTCTTCCCTCTTGCGTCTCCCTCCCTCCCACCCTCCCTATCCCACCCCTCTAGGTGGTCACAGGGACTTAGATTTTTAACAAGATCCCGGGTGGTTCATAGGTATTAGAGTTTGAGAAGGACTGTGAAATCGGCGGTTCTCAAACGTGGCTGCACAGTGGAAGCACCTGGGGAGTTTTAGAAAATACCAGCTCCTGGTCCCACCTCCCAGAGAGTCTCACTTCCTTGGTCAGGGGGCGGCTTGGGTAAGGGGTTATTAAGAGACCCCCAGGTGATCTCCATGTGCAGCTGGGGCTGAGAACGCCTGGCTTAGAGAATTGGGTGACACCCTCTCCTCTTTATGTTAATGGAAGGGAGAGGAGTGGCCCCCTTGCCGGAATTCTAGCGCCCAGGGCGCTGAGCCTGAACCCCTCCCAGGACTCTGACTCAAGGCCAGCCCCTCCTCCTTGCTACCGGCCAGGGAGGAGCAGAGACCCCTCTCCTTTGCCACAAACAAAGGGGGCCTCTTTGGCATCATTTCCTGGGAAGGTGGGAGGTGGGGAGCAGCTAGAGTGCTTCCCTTTGCATGTGCCCAGCTAGCCACAGTCCCTGGAGAGAAAGGAGGAGTTCCTGGCCAGTTCATGTGAAGGTCAAACACACTTGAGTGCCTTTCCTGCAGGATGGGAAAGCAATGAAACGAGTTTGTCTTGGGCTGCTGCCTCGCCTTGCTCGTATGGGAAAAACAGAAGTTCCAGTGGGAGGAGCGAGGGGAGTGGGTGTTGACGGGCCTCCTGGCATCTCCCCAGCTGGTGAACTGGAGCCCTGACTAGTGAATTGCAGGAGTGACAGGCAGTCACTCCCCCTGTGCCCTCCACCCAGGCCCTGCCTATTCCCTGCATCCCTGCCGGTCCAAGAATTCACTCACTGCAGAGGCCCTGAGTCTTGGTGGTTTCCTCTGCGCAGCTATTTTGGGAACAGGAACTCAGATGTTTGGGTGGAAGAGGAGTAGCCAAGGGCCTGGAGGCAGGCAGGCCGAGGGGAGGGCCAGCAGCTCAGCTGAAAGGACCCCAGTGCCCAGAGCAGAGGCAGCCTCCACTGGCCTCCTCGGGCACACAGGCCTGGTCACGTGGCCACTGGGGCTGCTACTTGAAAGAGCCCCCATTGTCCACGCCTCACGTTTCAAAGAACCAGACTCAAGGACAGACTTTATTTATTTGTTTTAAAGCAAGAAGAGGCTATGGCCAACTGCATTTTCAGCTCTGGAAGGGGGGGTCTGTATAGGCACACAAGCCAGACAGACTTCTCCAAGTTTGTTTTTCTGACACGTTGGAAACCACACGGTTCAGAGAAAATTCATCTCACATGCTGGGGCCTGCTTTCCTGGGACATGTCCAGTGACTGCTGTGTCAACACTGCCACATTCAGCAAGTCTCCCTCCCAAGGGGCTGGTGTGATTTGCCAAGGGAAAGACACAACCCAGCCCCTCGGGGGGATTGTGCCTGGTTCAAAGGAAGGGTGGACTTTCAATTGGACAAGTCGCTGACCCCACCAGAGGCTGCCGCTGCATCCTCCTTGGGTTCCCTGTTCCCAGACAGGGCTGCATTAGTGTGCGCAGCTGCTGACCATCCTACTCTTACAGCACCTGGGGAGGGGATATGAGGAGGGAGGGGTGAGGCCGGAGGTTGAGGATGGTTCTCAGCTTCTCTGATTAACTGTGCTGGCAGGCACCTGGAATAGGAGGAAAGGGCTTTGGCATCTCAGTGACCTGATGTAAGTGCCCATGCTGGTACATACTAGCTGTTTTTCTAACAATTCCTCCTTGTGGAGACTTTCCAAGAAGGGTGCTGAGAATGGTGCAGGCACTGACCACAGGGCGGGGCATCATAGCTGCTCACTGGATGCTGATATCTTTCACCAGTTTGTCCTTGCAGGCCTAGTAGGTAGATCCAACTGTTTCATCAGCCACAGTTCGAGGCCAAATGCTCTCACTTTGCTTTCAGGAGACAAAGGACAGCCATGCCTTCAACCGTGAATGTTTTGGATAGGGAATTTCACAGTCAAAACAGCCCTCCGGGAGCAAGAACTACAGTCCAGCCTGTGGAACAAAAACCACATTCACAGAAAGATAGACAAGATGAAAAGGCAGAGCGCTATGTACCAGATGACGGAGCAAGATAAAACCCCAGAAAAACAACTAAATGAAGTGGAGGTAGGCAACCTTCCAAAAAAAGAATTCAGAATAATGATAGTGAAGATGATCCAGGACCTCGGAAAAAGAATGGAGGCAAAGATGGAGAAGATGCAAGAAATGTTTAACAAAGACCTAGAAGAATTAAAGAACAAACAAACAGAGATGAACAATACAATAACTGAAATGAAAACTACACTAGAAGGAATCAATAGCAGAATAACTGAGGCAGAAGAACGGATAAGTGACTTGGAAGACAGAATGGTGGAATTCACTGCTGCTGAACAGAATAAAGAAAAAAGAATGAAAAGAAATGAAGACAACCTAAGAGACCTCTGGGACAACATTAAACGCAACAACATTCGCATTATAGGGATCCCAGAAGGAGAAGAGAGAGAGAAAGGACCCGAGAAAATATCTGAAGAGATTATAGTCGAAAACTTCCCTAACATGGGAAAGGAAATAGCCGCCCAAGTCCAGGAAGCGCAGAGAGTCCCATACAGGATAAACCCAAGGAGAAACACGCCGAGACACATAGTAATCAAACTGGCAAAAATTAAAGACAAAGAAAAATTATTGAAATCAGCAAGGGGAAAACGACAGATAACATACAAGGGAACTCCCATAAGGTTAAGCTGATTTCTCAGCAGAAACTCTACAAGCCAAAGGGAGTGGCATGATATACTTAAACTGATGAAAGGGAAGAACCTACAACCAAAATTACTCTAACCGGCAAGGATCTCATTCAGATTCGACAGAGAAATCAAAAGCTTTACAGACAAGCAAAAGCTAAGAGAATTCAGCACCACCAAACCAGCTCTATAGCAAATGCTAAAGGAACTTCTCTAAGTAGGAAATGCAAGAAAAGAAAGGGACCTACAAAAACAAACCCAAAACAATTAAGAAATTGGTCATAGGAACATACATATCGATAATCACCTTAAACGTGAATGGATTAAATGCTCCGACCAAAAGACACAGGCTTGCTGAATGGATACAAAAACAAGACCCATATATATGCTGTCTACAAGAGACCCACTACAGACCTAGAGACACATACAGACTGAAAGTGAGGGGATGGAAAAAGATATTCCATGCAAATGGAAATCAAAAGAAAACTGGAGTAGCAATACTCATATCAGATAAAATAGACTTTAAAATAAAGAATGTTACAAGAGACAAGGCAGGACACTACATAATGATCAAGGGATCAATCCAAGAAGAAGATATAACAATTATAAATATATATGCACCCAACACAGGAGCACCTCAATACATAAGGCAACTGCTAACAGCTATAAAAGAGGAAATCGACAGTAACACAGTAATAGTGGGGGACTTTAACACCTCACGTACACCAATGGACAGATCATCCAAAATGAAAATAAATAAGGAAACAGAAGCTTTAAATGACACAATAGACCAGGTAGATTTAATTGATATTTATAGGACATTCCATCCCAAAACAGCAGATTACACTTTCATCTCAAGTGCGCACGGAACTTTCTCCATGATCGATCACATCTTGGGTCACAAATCAAGCCTCAGTAAATTTAAGAAAATTGAAATCATATCAAGCATCTTTTCTGACCACAACGCTATGAGATTAGAAATGAATTACAGGGAAAAAAACGTAAAAAACACAAACACGTGGAGGCTAAACAATACGTTACTAAATAACCAAGAGGTCACTGAAGAAATCAAAGAGGAAATCAAAAAATACCTAGAGACAAATGACAATGAAAACACGACGATCCAAAACCTATGGGATGCAGCAAAAGCAGTTCTAAGAGGGAAGTTTATAACTATACAAGCCTACCTCAAGAAACAAGAAAAATCTCAAATAAACAATCTAACCTTACACCTAAAGGAACTAGAGAAAGAAGAACAAACAAAACCCAAAGTTAGCAGAAAGAAAGAAATCATAAAGATCAGAGCAGAAATAAATGAAATAGAAACAAAGAAAACAATAGCAAAGATCAATAAAACTAAAAGCTGATTCTTTGAGAAGATAAACAAAATGATAAACCATTAGCCAGACTCATCAAGAAAAAGAGGGAGAGGACTCAAATGAATAAAATTAGAAATGAAAAAGGAGAAGTTACAACAGACATTGCAGAAATACAAAGCATCCTGAGAGACTACTACAGGCAACTCTATGCCAATTAAATGGACAACCTGGAGAAATGGACAAATTCTTAGAAAAGCACAACCTTCCAAGACTGAACCAGGAAGAAATAGAAAATATGAACAGACCAATCACAAGCACTGAAATTGAAACTGTGATTAAAAATCTTCCAACAAACAAAAGTCCAGGACCAGATGGCTTCACAGGTGAATTCTATCAAATATTCAGAGAAGAGCTAACACCCATCCTTCTCAAACTCTTCCAAAAAATTGCAGAGGAAGGAACACTCCCAAACTCATTCTATGAAGCCACCATCACCCTGATACCAAAACCAGGCAAAGATACTACAAAAAAAGAAAATTACAGAGCAATATCACTGATGAATATAGTTGCAAAAATCCTCAACAAAATACTAGCAAACAGAATCCAACAACACACTAAAAGGATCATACACCATGACCAAGTGGGATTTATCCCAGGGATGCAAGGATTCTTCAGTATACGCAAATCAATCAATGTGATACACCATATTAACAAATTGAAGATGAAAAACCATATGATCATCTCAATAGATGCAGAAAAAGCTTTTGACAAAATTCAACACCGATTTATGATAAAAAACTCTCCAGAAAGTGGGCATAGAGGGAACCTACCTCAACATAATAAAGGCCATAGACGACAAACCCACAGCAAACTCATTCTCAATGGTGAAAAACTGAAAGCATTTCCTCTAAGATCAGGAACAAGACAAAGATGTCCACTCTCGCCACTATTATTCAACATAGTTTTGGAAGTCCTAGCCATGGCAATCAGAGAAGAAAAAGAAATAAAAGGAATACAAATTGGAGAAGAAGAAGTAAAAGTGTCACTGTTTGCAGATGACATGATACTATACATAGAGAATCCTAAAGATGCCGTCAGAAAACTACTAGAGCTAATCAATGAATTTGGTAAAGTTGCAGGATACAAAATTAATGCACAGAAATCTCTTGCATTCCTATACACTAATGATGAACAATCTGAAAAAGAAATTAAGGAAACACTCCCATTTACCATAGCAACAAAAAGCATAAAATACCTAGGAATAAACCTACCTAAGGAGACAAAAGACCTGTATGCAGAAAACTATAAGACACTGATGAAAGAAATTAAAGATGATACCAACAGATGGAGAGATATACCATGTTCTTGGATTGGAAGAATCAATATTGTGAAAATGACTATACTACCCAAAACAATCTACAGATTCAATGCAATCCCTATCAAATTACCAATGGCATTTTTTACGGAACTAGAACAAATCATCTTAAAATTTGTATGGAGACACAAAAGACCCCGAATAGCCAAAGCAGTCTTGAGGGAAAAAAACGGAGCTGGCGGAATCAGACTCCCTAACTTCAGACTATACTACAAAGCTACAGTAATCAAGACAATATGGTACTGGCACAAAAACAGAAACATAGATCAATGGAACAAGATAGAAAGCCCAGAGATAAATGCACACACCTATGGTCAACTAATCTATGAAAAAGGAGGAAAGGATGTACAATGGAGAAAAGACAGTCTCGTCAATAAGTGGTGCTGGGAAAACTGGACAGCTACATGTAAAAGAATGAAATTAGAACACTCCCTAATGCCATACACAAAAATAAACTCAAAATGGATTAGAGACCTAAATGTAAGACTGGACACTATAAAACTCTTAGATTAAAACATAGGAAGAACACTCTTTGACATAAATCATAGCAAGATCTTTTTTGATCCACCTCCTAGAGTAATGGAAATAAAAACAAAAATAAACAAATGGGACCTAATGAAACTTAAAAGCTTTTGCACAGCAAGGACACTATAAACAAAATGAAAAGACAACCCTCAGAATGGGAGAAAATATTTGCAAACGAATCAACGGACAAAGGATTAATCTCCAATATATATAAATAGCTCATGCAGCTCAATATTAAAAACAAACAACCCAATCCAAAAATGGGCAGAAGACTTAAATAGACATTTCTCCAAAGAAGACATACAAATGGCCAAGAAACACATGAAAAGCTGCTCAACATCACTAATTATTAGAGAAATGCAAATCAAAAGTACAATGAGGTATCACCTCACACCAGTTAGAATGGGCATCATCAGAAAATCTACAAAGAACAAATGCTGGAGAGGGTGTGGAGAAAAGGGAACCCTCTTGCACTGTTGGTGGGAATGTAAGTTGATACAGCCACTATGGAGAACAGTATGAAAGTTCCTTAAAAAACTAAAAATGGAATTACCATATGACCCAGCAATCTCACTACTGAGCATATACCCAGAGAAAGCCATAATTCAAAAAGACACATGCACCGCCATGTTCATTGCAGCACTATTTACAATAGCCAGGTCATGGAAGCAACCTAAATTTCCATTGACAGACGAATGGATAAAGAAGTAGTGGTACATATATACAATGGAGTATTACTCAGCCATATAAAGGAACGAAATTGGGTCATTTATTGAGATGTGGATGGATCTGGAGACTGTCATACAGAGTGAAGTAAGTCAGAAAGAGAAAAACAAATATCGCATATTAACGCGTATATGTGGAACCTAGAAAAATGGTACAGATGAACCCGTTTGCAGGGCAGAAATTGAGACACAGATGTAGAGAACAAACGTATGGACACCAAGGGGGGAAAGCGGCGGGGAGGTGGGGGTGGTGGTGTGATGAGTTGGGCGATTGGGATTGACATGTATACACTGATGTGTATAAAACTGATGACTAATAAGAACCTGCTGTATAAAAAGATAAATTAAAAAAAATTCAAAAATCCAAAAAAAAAAAAAAAAAAGTGGGAAAAAACCCCCAACAAACAACCCTTCAGACACCAAGTACAGCAAGGGAGTTCCTTTTCTTTCCCTCCCTGGAATAAGTTCCAGTTCCCCTGGACAGCAGGAAACTTCATCCAGTTCATTGTAATGATTTCAGTCATTTCTAGGGTCAACTCAGGATCTACAATTTACAATTTGGTCCCAGAATGACACGGTGGTATTTTGTGCCTCTCCTCGTTCTACTAAACTGCTGGGCTTTAGGAGCAGGCAGTGAGTGATGATCTGTGGTGACCTGCTGTGGTTAGGAGGTAGCAGCCACCTCCTTCTCCCCTGCTTTGGGTGCTGCGTGGAGAGTGGGGTGCTTTCCCCATACAGGTGGACAGGATACTGACAGCCTTGCTGAGGCATGTTGCTCATGTAATTCATACTCTGAGTGTGGCCTGTGGGTGATCTGGTCTCCAAAAACTCCCTTAGAACCAAATCAGTCATGCCTCCCTTTGACCCTCAACACATAAATTGTGCCCCCTTTTGGTGTGTATCTCCGTGAATTACATTGTTCACCTGGCAGCTTCCAAGGCAGCATGCTGGCTCTTTCCACGGGGGGATTTGGGACCGTGGGAGCCTCCCCACCACACCATGGCTGGCGAAAGTGCTGCCTGCCTCCCTCCTCTCCTCTGTACCAGCTCCCTTACACCCTGCTGGCTCCAGCGAGGTACCTGGGTGAGAGTGCCACCTTGGGAAACCTCCAGAAGAGAAGCAGAAGGCCTTCCTCTTCTCTCTCAGCTCTCCCTAAACCTCATGAAGAACCCTCTTCTATTTCTCCTCTCTCTGAGGATGATGATGATGGTGGTGATGATGATGGTCATGATGGTCATGATGATGATGACGGTCATGATGATGATGACGATGTGTGTGTGGGCAGTGAAACACGTGGCTTCTCATTCTTGATCTTTCAACTCTGCCCTCCTCCAGTCAGGCAGAAGGAAAACCTGGTTTTTGCCCCCTGACACCCCTTTGGGGTCTGTCCAGTCTCAGTCTCAGAGCTGTGTTCTTGTTTGGAGGTCCTAGCAGGGGAGCGCTGTTGCTCATATACCCTTGATTGGAAAAGGGTTCTCTTCTTTCTGGGAAGGTTGTCCTCTTTGACCGAGCACACGGCTTCAGGAGGGAGGCACATGGAGCAGTGAGGGAGGAAGGGGACAGCCACCAGATCACCCCCACATCCTCTTTAGGGTCAGGGGTTCTATTCCCAGTGCTGGAGGCATCTGTGCCTCAATGGATGATTTTGATTTTACTTCCCGGTTGGTGGAGAGTCCCAACAAGAAGCCACAGGGCATCAAAAAAGGGCACATTTAATTAATATGTCACGTAACAACCAGCCACAGATATGTAATTTTTGAGTTAACTGGTTTCAGTTCTCCTCTCATGTTGTTCACTAGCCACTGGCAATCATCTTATGGTGTGACTTTGGACACTTCGCTTCAGATCTCAGAGCCTCAGTTTTCCAAGGCTGGATCATATCTAAGGCCCCTTCCAGCTCTAAACTTTTAACATGCTTGTGTTTGGGATTCTGTGTGCTGAGCCCTGACGTCCATGTGCAGTACAGTGAGTCCTCATCAGACTCCAATTTCTTTAGGAATAGAGGGGAGGTCTGTTATAGATTCAGTATAATCCACTGATAATCCAAAACCCCACGTTAGCCTCTGGTTTTGATCTCATGCATTAGAACTGCGAACAAGCTGCAAAATTGACCAATTTGAATTCTACCTGTCCCTTCCCCTTCTATCTTCTCAAAGACATTCTAATTTGATCTGTAATGTGGCCAAAGGGCAGACAGTAGAAGGGAGGAGAAGCCAGAGGCATGAAAAATCCCCAAACTGGATCATCAACCCCCTGGATAATGGGCAGTTGTCTGAACAGAATGCTCGATGAGCACCCATTTTCCCCCCAAGCCAGCCCCTGTCCCCACGTTGCAGTGGCTATAATCTCCATGGCAAAATGCATAAAACTGTCAAGCTCCTTAGACAAATTCTACCATTCCTAACTCAGTTCACAGCAGGCTAGATTTCTGAAATTGAGAAACTGGTTAATTGTCATTTGGAAGTAGCAGAATTTAAAATACCTTACCAAGGGAATTCCCTGGCAGTCTAGTGGTTAGGACTTCGTGCTTCCACTGCCGTGGGCCCAGGTTCGATCCCTGGTAGGGGAACTAAGATCCCGCAAGCTGCATGGTGTGGCAAAAAAAATAAAAATTAAAAAAATAAAACCTTACGAAAATGCCAGTCTTGGGTGGGGGGGGGGGGCAAGGACTGTGTTTTCTGCAGTGTAGACAAGAAAAAGCAACAGAAACTTGCATGAATTTTCACGTTTGCCTCCATAATTGTCAATGTCCTTGTGTGAAGATCTCTTAACCTATGAAAGTACCTGACTTGTAGATATTGTTGAAGTCCTACATGACCTCCACTGGCTTCTCTCTACACTGTGATCTTTTTTTAGGAGGTGGAGGTACTGATCCTTGCTAACCATAATCTCTGTGCATCTCATTTTGCATCTTTGAGGAAGAAAAATCTGATTGGTTCTTGACCAGCCAGTGGATAGGCTGTCTTTGGGTCAGATGACTGTATGTTCATTGCCTGCTCTACCCACAGTGCCTGCCTAGAAGAGACTGCCCTATGTGCCTTAAGACTCTAACCAAAGGTACCTTGACTAGGAGTGGACATCTGAGCCGGTTGGTGCTTGTAAAACTTTTGGGCTCTGTGGTAAGAGACTAGACCAGTCGCGTGGCAAGGTCCTTCCGCACCACGAACCCTGTGGCCTGCATGTGGACTGCATGAGTCTCTGAAGGTCCTTCAGGCTCCAGTGTTCTATGTCTTTCCTAAGCCTAAAGACTCCTATGGTCTCTCAGACCAAATCCCAGCAGGGATGAGGACTCACTGAGACACAGTGCCCGCCTCAGGGTGGTCTGGTAGCCAAGAGGCCCTAAGCCAAGATTGAGATGGTAGAGAGGGCTGGGGGTTTACAGGAATGCAGAAGGATCAGGGGCCAGGACTGTGTCAATTGTGACCCTAGGAAGGGAGGGAAAACCAAAGACTAGGGCTAAAACAGGTGTCACTTAGTGTCCTGGCAGGGTTGGATATCTGGATGCTGCTGGCATATGGAGTTGGGTGGCCCCTGTCTCTATCCTCTGATTTTGCTTGGGGCTGGAGAACTTCCAGGGAAGAACACTCAGATCCTGCCCACAGTTGGAGTTAGGCTCCCACCAGATGCCCTTTACCTGCTGGTGTACCCAGCTCCTGCCTGCTGTGAGTGTTGGCTGCTAATGGCTCATAATTTTTTTCCTTCTCCAGAGGATTGCCTGAACCTGAGGTTACACATTTCACCTCAACAGGCAGCCCATGACTGACTGATATGGGGGTACAAAAGGCCAGCCGCTGGCTTTAAAGTGGGACCAAAGTTATGCTGCAGTTCATCCTCCAGAACAACCCAGGGGATCAGGCTGAGGCTTGTCTCCAGTGGGGATGACACCCAACCTTAGCTTCTTCCTTGCCCCACCCTGCTCCCTCCATTCCCCTTCTCCCAAGACCTTACTTCAATAAATTGCGTGCCTTTGAATTTCTGTTTCAGGGTCTGCTTCTAGGGATACCTGCCTAAGTGACATTTTGCTGATTAACACTTGCATCTTAGAAATTCTGTGGGCCCCACCTTTTTATATCTATTTCTTTCATGACATTGGGATCTTTCATTCTAACAAGGGGGATCCAATATGGTGAATTTATTAAGACTCTTAAGGAATAATGGAACCACTGTTCTACAGGGTAAATTCATATAGAGCAGAAAGGTTTTCTGGTGTTAAGGAAGGTTTTAGTTTATTATCCACTGATAAAAATTTGTACTTTAACAATTGAGTTAGAAAAAAACTCAATTGTTCCATTATTGTTTTCCTTTTAGCCCATCTCCTTTTCCTCTTCCTCTTCCTCCTCCTCTTTTTCCTCTTTCTCTCCTTCACGTTCACTATTACTTTCTTGCTCTGATACTCATCTCAAAAATTTCAGCTCCTTGAGTCATTACAGTGTATATATCTTCTCAGAGAAGCTCTGTATTCACTTCTCGTCCTTCAAACAATGATCTCAATCTCAGTCGTCTTAAGAAAGAAGCCCCTCCTCTTCCTGCTTCACCCCACCATGCTGCTGAAAAGGCACTTGCAATAATACTTCATCAAACACTTTCTAGACCGGTGGCAAATTTTTCTTTGTGAAATACTGGAGCAAGTCTTGGAGTATCTCCCAGAACAATAAGAGCTTATAAGATATCCAGTGAAATTATAATAGCTGGAGGCTGAGAAAAATAATAACTTATTTGGTGATTACATCATGTTTCTGTTTTTTTCACTATAGATTACTAGAGCCACAACTTTTCCATTTTTTTCCAGCACACTTAATTTGAGCTATCAAAGCTCCTTATATTCACCTTCTTATTCTTTCTTTCTTTCTGTCTTTGTAAGAAAAATATAAGAAAAGGGGAATTAAATTGAATCTTTTTATCTCATCTTATTATCAAGAATCTGTCCTACAAATTGAACATGAAATAATATCCAAAGGTGGCTTAAAGTTAGTAAGACTAGCAGGATTCCTAGAGTCCAATTTTATCCTTTGATATAAATCTCAGGAGATTTTTTGAAAAGACAAAGCAAACTTGGAGAGCCAAATTCATCAGAGTCAATCATAAAAGATATGTAAGAAAATCTGGATAATGCAGAGGAGGGCCAGAACTCTTATTGTGTATCCAACAGTTTGATAAAGTCATAGATAGTGGATTGGCCCAAGTTGTCATCACTGGATTTAAGTTCTTGAATAACCAGCCCCATCCTTCCTTTCCAGGCTTATATCCCATTAATTTCTCTTGCTCTCACCTTTCCTCACATTCTTGCTTTTTCTCTCTCAGTGTATATGCACACATTTACACACACACACACACACATACACACGTATACAATTCAGAGAACAGTCCTGCAGGATGTCCCTGGTAGTCCAGTAGTTAAGACTCCACACTTCCACTTCAGGGGCTGTGGGTTCGATCCCTGGTCGGGGAACTAAGATCCCACATGCTGTGCAGCCAAAAAAAAAAAAAGAGAGAGAACAGTCCTGAAAATTAGGACCATATGTGCATCATGAGTATTAAGATTCTGAGTCTGTCATTAACCTTGTTTATTTCAGGGATCAGCTGAAGTTCACCAAAATCCCCAAGATATTTTCCTAGTTGATGGTGAGGGCTAGAGGTGCCAGTTAAAATGTTAAAATACAGGATGCCCAGTTAAATTTTAATTTTTCAGATAAACAATGAATATTGGCACCTGCTTATACTAAAAAAATTGTGTTATTTATCTGAAATTCAACTTCACCTGGGCGTCCTGTATTTTTATTTTGTTAAATCTTTCAACCCTAATGGAGGTGGTAGATCAGTCAGGGTCTTGTCAGAAAAGAGATCACACGTTTAAATTGGGTAATTTGAAGAGAGTTTCAAAAAGAGATTATTTACAGAGGTGTGGACAGTTTCAGCAGAACACGTAGACTGATAGGAGTTTGAAACAGCAGGGTTCAATGAGTGCTTCTAAAGGATTGAGGAGAGGGAGAGGTTTCAGAACCTCTGGTCCCCTGGGGAGGGATGCAGATGGGATAAATGACCTTTGGGGGAGCGGCTGAATCCAACTGGAGGCCTAGAGGTAAGAGCCTGTTGATGTGGCTCACAAAATCAGCTTCCTGGGTTGTTATGGACAGGCAGATTGGATAGAAAGGGTCAAGTGGAAAATATCCAGCACAGGGCATCTTGGTGACTCTGGGCATCCAGGTGATGTGGGCCTAGTGTAAAATAGGCTCCAGCACTCTGGGATGGAAACACTTCACTGTCAAATGCCTACTTGGGAGGCTCCCTCTGCCCTGGGAGAGCCTCAGTGTGTGAGCTTAGGCAGATCAGCTATCAGCCCTAGTGAGAGACAAACACCCCCTCTGTGGGTCAGTTTTTTTTTGCCGGGGGGGGGGAGGTTTACCTTTCTTTTCTTCTTCACAGCTGTGGGCTGAGAGAAAGTTCAAGGAACCCTCCTGGCCTGTGTATTAGTCAGGGTTCTCCAGAGAAACAGAACCAACAGGATCTATATCTATGTATCTATATCTGTATCTGTATCTATATATGATTGTTATATTTATATATATAACAATGTTCAGTGGCATTCTGATTTTTGCACATGCGTGCACGCATGTGTGTGTGTACAGAATTTCTTCTTGCTCAGGGGAAGTCAGTCTTTTGTTCTATTCAGACCTTCAACTGATTGGACGAGGCCCACCACATTATGGAGGGGAATCTGCTTTACTCAGTCAACCAATAAAAATGTTAATCTCATCCAAAAACACCCTCATAGAAACTTGCAGAATAATGTTTGACCAACTATCTGGGCACCATG
Organism: Eubalaena glacialis; assembly: GCF_028564815.1. Classification (NCBI taxonomy): domain Eukaryota; kingdom Metazoa; phylum Chordata; class Mammalia; order Artiodactyla; family Balaenidae; genus Eubalaena; species Eubalaena glacialis. The sequence continues at coordinate 68,196,806 of NC_083722.1, read as the reverse complement.
GCCCAGCCAAGTTGACACATAAGACCATCACAGACTGTTTTTAGTGTAGTTGTTGGCCAGAGACACAAAGACTGTCTGTCACCCTTCTGTGGTCCAGCTCAGCTACCAAGCCTGGGCTCTTCCTGTGTAGTTCTGGGGCCAAAGCAAGAGCAACCTTGCATTTCCCTCACACTAGCCTCTTTCTTATCTCTTTCCTAGGAACCTGCCAAAGGTGCGGGCTGGTGGCCAAAGATTGAGGGATTTAGAATCTTGGTCCTCTGACCCTCAATCTTTAGTAGCTTGGAGGCATTTGGAAAAAGAATCTGCCACAATCAAGAAGCCATTTACCTGAAATGATTGTTATGAGTTACTTGATCATGGAAGATATTAGAAACCAGTGTCGTAGTGTGCTGGTGTATGATTTTTTTGTACGTGTTGGCAATATTGGGATTAATAACTAGCCATCAAGCCTAGGAGTTTTTCAAACTTTCATGTAGATAATTCCTGGAGGACCGCTTGTATAATAGCTAAACTAATATGATGAATGTCTTTTGGAGAAACCATGCTGCTTCTCAGGCAGATATGAACTGGTCCTGATACTAAAGGGTGATTCAAATTCCTTTGTATTAGAAGTAATATTCAGTTTACATTATGAACCAATTTCAGGTTTCACTCAATTAACTGATCACCATGACAATGTTCAGTGGTATTCCGATTTTCCTAATAGGTATTTCTCCTTGTATATTGCTACGTCAAAGGATTTCAGCATTGCATAGGTGGGAGTGAACATAAAAATTATGGTCTCATCCTTAGATAAAGGCTAGTGATCAGGGCTACGTGTAATGGTCCAGTTGTCCCAGGAGTTACAGACTTTTTAATTGCTGAGATGAAAGCAAATGTTTACATTGTGTTCCTAGGGAGCCACACTGTGATTCTCATGTCTTGTGGCAAGAACTTCCTCCAGTCTTTCCATGGCTAATGATTTGTTTACCTCATGATTAGGTAGGATCAGTTAATACCATTTCCAAAAGGTGGTACCACCCCTGAGTCCTAGATGGCAGGGTGTCCGTAAAGTATTGGAAAATCCCAAGGTCAACAAAATTCCAAATGAAGAACTCCAAGTGTAGTTGCTTGAGTTTAATTGTGTTTTTGATGTAATATCATTAATAATCAGCTGTTAATAAGCTTAGCAAAGTCACATTTTACAAAAGTTTTAATTCCCCAACAAGATCAACAAGACATTTATTGACTTTCAGTGGAGATAATGCTTTAAGTATCTTGGTTAAATTGTATTTTCAGTCTCCATAGAGTCTTACCTCACCCAGAGGTCTGAGTGCTGGAATAATGCACATGTTAACTAGTTCAAGGACATCTTGTTTGATTAAATGTTCAATCAATCTCTTATTCAAAGCAAGAACTCCATTTATAGATTTCAAGGGAATTGGTAAAATCGTTATCGAAGGCTCTAATCAGAAGATTTACATGTTAGATATGTGTTTTAGAAAGGTCTTTCTGACTGTTGTGTGGGAAAAGGTTTAGGGGGATAAAGATTAGCAGCAGGAAGACCAGCTGGGGGTGTGCTGCAATCCTCCAGAGAACGGAAGGGCCAGTGATGGTAGGATTGGTGAGGAGCCAGGAGTCTATCCTCACATGGTGGTACCTATGAGCCCAGTCTCACAGATCTCCAGTGACAGGGAACATAATTGACCAAGGGCCCTGCTGTCGTGCTCTGCAATCCAACATCATGCTTGTTTTGAAGCCATGTTTCCCATGGACTGCTCTCCGCCAATCACTGAGGGTGGCAGTAATACAAATGCAGGAATATTCCCAGGAGACCGTGGACTCCTCTCATGGCTGGTTTTGGCTCCAGAACTCCCCAATGGCTTTGTGGAAACTTCCTTACACTACACAGCAGTATAGGACACCTCCACCCAACCTTCCTTCCCTCTCTCACCTGGGGTCACACTGCATCGTGGTTTGATGACTCTTCCCGCCTTCCTGGCTTCCTCCATGTTTTCTCTCATAGGCATTTCCCTTAATCAAAATCCTTGCATGTTTACACACACTTGGCATCTGCTTCTTGGAGAACCTAGACTAACACAGGAGACAATTTCAAAATTTAAAAAAATTTAAATATTTAAAAAATAGACTTGACAGAGGAACGAGGGAGAAGGATGAGTTTACGATGCCTCCTGGTCTTCTGACCAGCAAGAGAATGGATGGTGGAAGTATCAATATTTGCAGAGCTAGAGAGCCCAAGATGAGGAGTGAGTTTAGAGTTGAGATTTGCTGTATTTTTTAAAAAATTTTATGGGAGTATAGTTGATTTACAAGGTTGTGTTAGTTTCAGGTGTATAGCAAAGTGATTCAGTTATACATATACATATATTCATTCTTTTTCAGATTCCTTTCTCATATAGGTTATCACAGAATATTGAGTAGAGTTCCCTGTGCTCTACAGTAGGTCCTTGTTGGTTATCTATCTTACATACAGTAGTGTGCATATATTAATCCCAAGCTCCTAATTTATCCACCATGCCATGTTCCCCCTTTGGTAACTATAAGTTTGTTTTTGATATAAGTCTGTTTCTGTTCTGCCAATAAGTTCATTTGTGTCATTTTTAAAAAATGAGATTCCACATATGAGTGGTATCATAGGTATTTTTCTTTCTCTGTCTGACTTACTTCACTTAGTGTGATCATCTCTAGGTCCATCCATATTGCTGCAAATGGCATTTTTTCATTCTTTTTTATGGCTGAGTCATATTCCATTGTATACATGACCACTTCTTATTTATCCATTCTTCTGTCAATGGACATTTAGGTTGCTTCCTAAATGTCTTGGCTATTGTGAATAGTGCTGCAGTGAACACTGGGGTGCCTGTATCTTTTCGAATTATGGTTTTCTCCAGATATATGGAGGTTTGCTTTAAATCCCTATCGTCTCTGTGCTGACTGGGGAGCCCTGATGCCCAAATGACAGCTCTTTTCCTCCCCTTACGTCTAAAGTGTATCGAATGTTGCTGTTCCTGGCTTCTTCTTTTCCTGATATTTGAGGTTTGTAATGGTGCAGGAACCTCAGCTGCTGTCTTTTATTGATTAATTTCATTCTGCCCTTCAGCTGTGAGAATCTGCACACTCTTCCGACAACACAGTACTTCACATCTCCATGCTACTGCTCCTCCTCTGTCCTCAGCCTGGAAAGATCACCCAGAATTCCTCACCTTCTGAAACATTTCTCTTCCTCTGGGAAGCAGCTGTGTGAGAGAACAGGAAAACCTGGGATTTTAAGTCATGAGTTGTGTGCTTAAGCTCTAGCTCTGCTGTTAAGAGAGGCAGCTGTGGTGGAGAGGACAACATGGGTCAAATCCATGCTCTCCCACCTGCAAGCTATGTGACCTTGGACAAGTCGCTTCACCTCACCGTGCCTCAGTGTTTTCTTTTGTAAAATGGTGATGGCAAGAATTTCCATCTCATAGGGTTATTGTGAGGTTTGAAAAGTCAGTCTTGACAATGACTGGCACACAGTCTGGGTTCACTATCTGAGTGATTGTTAAGCCTGGATTTTTTTAATCTGCCTGGCCCCTTAACTGCAAAGTGAGGGTGTTGGACTAGAGGACCCTCTCAGATTCTAAGGCCTAATTCACCTGCAAGGATTCTTCCCCGACACATTCTCCACTTCCACCCTGAGAGTCCATGGCTTCTCCCTAGGCATCCCACAGTATGCTGGGGCATCTCTATTTGGTTCTTGTGCTTGTTTTGCTGTGTGTTTTACTTGGTTGTGTACAAATCTACTCCACTGGATTGGAAGCTATTGGAGGGCAGGGAATATGCCACATTCTTCCTTAAAACCCAACAGTGAACAGCACGGTGCTTGGCAGGAACACAAAAATGTTTGTAATTAGTTACATTAATTAAAATTGGCTTCCGGAGAAGGATGGTGGCAAAACTGGGAATTATTATAATAATAGATATATGGATTGAATTCTCATTTGTACCAGTCACCATGGTTAAGTACTTTTTATACATTATCTCACCTAACTCTCCTATCAGCCCTAAAGATAGGCATTATTATTCCCATTTTGCAGTTGAGGAAAGAGGCTCACAGAGGTTTAGTAGCCCAGTAGTGAGTGGCAGAACTGGGGTGGAAACCCAGTTTGGTTGGCTTCCAAAGATACTACATTGCCAGAGTCTTTGAAGCTCATCATTCCTCAGACTCCCACAGGCTAATGTGTGTTTCAGTCCACTTCCACCTTTAGCGGCCCAAAAGCCACCATGTTGTCCCCTGCCTGCCAGTTGTACCCCTCCCCATCCATCCCCTGCAGTTGTGGTTGTCATTCCAGGCTGGCCTTCCCCAGCCGCATCCCATGCACTAGACCTCTCCATCCCCGTCAGCTCGTTCTGCTGCCCCAGGACCTTACCAACTGGACGCATGAGTGCCTCTGAAGTTGTCAGATACTCCAAAGGTTGTTTCTCCAGGACAGTGTTCTCACTCGGGCTGTTGATGCCTTAAACCCAGCATGCGAGAACTTTGAGTCCAAGGCAGGTTAGGCTGGAGGGGAGATATATGGGAAACAGCAGGGACTTTTGGTCCCTCCTGCAGCAGATCTCAGACACTGTTACTTAGACAGGAGGATTCATTTCTTACTAGGGAGAGAGCTGGAGGTGAGGCGTGAAACTGTTTGTGTTAAGCTTACTCCTGGGGGGATCTCTTAATAGAATCATAAATCTGCGAAGTCCTCAGAGCTTCTCATTTCAGTGATCAGGCAACTGAAGCCCAGTGAGATTAGTCACAATGACACATCCAAAGTGGCCGAGCCAGGACCGGAAGGAAAGCATCACAAAGGGAGTCACATCGTCATTAGAGCTGGGCTCCCTCCCTCCCCTTCTTTCTCCTCACACCCACTTCCTTGTCACGTTTGCTAAGCAGGAGGCTAAATCACAGCCGTGGTTCTGAGAGGTCAGTTTCCAGGGTAGACAGGTGCTGAGTTTACCCAACCGCATGGTGAATCACTCTGGATGGAAGGTCACCTTAAGCTCATTCTCCTGTGGTCAGCTCCATGGGGCACGGCCTTTGTCAACAGCTTTGGGGAAGCCTGAACAATCCTGTCTCAAGATAAAACCGCTCTTATGAGTTTTAACTGTTTTAACCTACCTTTGAGGATCTCTCCATGCTGCAGCCATGACAACCCCGTGGGCTGGCGCGGGAGATGCAGAAGCCCTTTACCAGGACCATTTAACCCCAAGTTTGGGGAAAAGGGACTTATTGGAGAAAATCAATCTCCAGGAAAGGGGCCATTTTTAAGGAAATTATAAATGACCAAAATTGACTCAAAAAGTAGAAAATCTATACAAACTAATAATTATGGAAAACTCTAAAAGTTATCCAAGAATTACCTGAAAGAAGACAACCAGTTCCTAGCAGGAACATGATTGAATAATTTTTTTAACTTTTAAGACATGCACAATTCTTTTGTTATATAAATTATTGCAGAACTTAAAAATGTGAAAAGCTCCTCTGATTCATTTCACAAGGCAAGCATAACACTGATTGCCATTCAAAAAGGAAAATTATAGACGAGTCTCATTTATGAGCATAGATGGAAAATTCTTAATAAAAGGTTACAGCAACTGAAAAGTATAATGAAGAGAATATGTCAGGGGTTCTAGGAATGCAAGGATGCTTTGAAATCATATAAACAATAAATAGAATTCATCACTGGACCACAGAGCATTAATGGAATTTATATCTATTTCTGATGTTTGAATAAGAGGAAAATGATATTTACTACTGGGCTATTCCCAGTTTTTATTCCCAAACTTTTTTTCTCCTCCCTTTTCTACCCTGTTCTGTGTTGTTCTGAGGCTGACTTCCACAGACTGTATCTACTGGGTCCTCTGTGTTTGGCTGTTGGATGTGGGCAGAAGCCTGGAAGAGAACGAGGGGTTGGATAATTATTCTCTGCATTCCACTCCACCCCCTGGATTCTCAGCAGTGGTGGTGTTCCTCTGTGGCTGCAGTAATATTTTTCCCTGCCCTTGTCTCTTCAGGCCTAGGGGTGGTAATGGATTCTCATTGTTGCTAGGTCCTGGGCACTTCACTATCTTTTGTCAGTTCCCTCAACCCAGCCTATGCGTCTATACTTAGTATCCTCATTCAATTCTGTTTAGTTAAATTCTTTTCAGTGTGCCATCTGCTTCCTGCCAGGGTCTTGACTAATTTAGCATGATGAATAATATTTTTTATAAACCAATAAGCAACATCATATTTATTAGTGTAATTACATTTATTCGATAATGCAATAACAGGGAGGGAAACCCTTAATTTTTTTTTTTTTTTTTTTTTTTTTTAATTTTTATTTATTTATATTTATTTTTGGCTGTGTTGGGTCTTCGTTTCTGTGCTAGGGCTTTCTCTAGTTGCGGCAAGTGGGGGCCACTCTTCATCGCGATGCGCGGGCCTCTCATTGTCGTGGCCTCTCCCGTTGCGGAGCACAAGCTCCAGACGCGCAGGCTCAGTAGTTGTGGCTCACGGGCCTAGTTGCTCCGCGGCATGTGGGATCCTCCCGGACCGGGGCACGAACCCGTGTCCCCCGCACTGGCAGGCAGACTCTCAACCGCTGCGCCACAAGGGAAGCCCCTTAATTTTCCTCTTAGACAATTTTTGGGTCAATGAGAAAATTGAAGTTGAAATTGCAGATGTTAGAAATTAGCAATAATAAAATATAGAGTTTCAAAATTAATGGGAAATGGCCAAAGCTGGTTTCACAGGGAAATAAAGCCATAAATATATGTATTAGAAACTACAAGTGAAAAATTAATAAAAAATGCATTCAGGAGGTTAGGAAAAACCACCAGGTGTAATAAATTGAGAGCAGGAATTAATAAATTACAAAGCAGAAAAAGAGGAATCAATAAATTAAAAATTTGATTGCCATTTCTTTGACAAAACCACTTATATTAGAAATAAATAAAATTAAAAATTAGAAAGGAGAATTAACAAGAGGTACAGAAGATATTAAAAGAAGTTTCAAGGAATGATTGGCAAACCTAGGTGCAAATTAGATTGAAACATGGATGAAGTTATTGTTTTGAAAATATAGAAATCACCAAAATTTACTCTAGAAGAGATAAGAATTCTAAACAGGCCAATAATCAGAGAAGAAATTGAAAATGCATCATCCCCTAATCACCAGGCCCAGATTGTTTCTCAGGTAAATAATTTCAAACATTCAAGGAACAGAGAAATCCGACACTGAAAACTGTCTCCAAGCCCAACAACGTAAGATAGGAAGCCAAAAATAACACCGGCATTCAAATCAGACAGAGCACAGAGAAGACCTCCAAGCTCATTCATGAATACTGATGTAAAAATTGTAATAAAAATTAGTAACTAGAACAGAGCATTGTATTAGCAAAATTATGAACCATGGCTCAGTGAGGTCCAGTTTCAATAAAGCCAGGGATGATTCAATATTATGAAATCATCAATACAATTCACCCCAATCAAAGGAGAAAAACTGTATGTTCATATCAAGGATTCAAAAAAGTCATTTGAAAAAAATTCAATATCCATTCTTCATAAAATCTTGAGATAAAATAGAAATATATAGATACTACTTGAAATGCTAAAGTTGTCTCTGCCCTAAAGTCAGTTTAATAGCGAAATACTTAATAGCAGTATTGTCATTAAAGCAAGTGACAAGATGTGCCTTCTGAATTGACTGTTGGGGTTTTCTGGAAGTTTTAGCCTTTACAGATAAAGTGGTTTATAAGTAAGGGATTAAAATAATGGATGGGTGGGGGGAAGCAACATTATAATTATTTCCTGATGCCATGATTATAAACCTTGAATAACCCAGAAAAAAATAACTGAAAACCTAGGAGACAATAAGAAAATTCAGTAAGGTAGTTAGAAAATTAATATATAAAGTCAACAGCCTTTCTATACACAAACAATAAATGGAATATAAAAGAAAATGTCTCATTCATAAGAGCAACAAAGAAGATGAAATACATTAGGAATAAAAATTCTGCAGGACACTGGGGTTCAAATAGTCCAGTCTGATGCCCTCACATGGAGCATGCCACAGGGAAGGAAAGACCTTTTCCTTCTCTCTTGTCCATGAATAATGAACCATTCTGGTTTGCTTGAGACTCTTCTGGTTTAGCAGGAAACCCCTCCCTAAGACATGCAATGTCCTGATTTTGGCAATGGATGTAAAGGTTGGAGGAAAAAATACAAAACCTATATGGCAACCCCCCAAATAGGGACTGAAACCAACACTAATTAGTGTCAAATTGATGTATATTTCCATATTTGCTGTCGGTATTTTTCCTCCTAAATGCTCATGTTGGCAGCCATGATTTGCTGTTCATAGTGATGGAAAATTTATTGTTGCATCCCTCCAAGTGATGGGACTTTGTGCAATTTATGGGCATTGTAATTGTGAGTGTTAACGGTTTGTCTTTAATTTGTGGATTAACTCTTGGGCCTTTTATGGAGATAGTGCTAGTTTTATTTTAAACAGCTTTTTAGAGATATAATTCGCATACCATAAAATTGACCTGTTTGTGTACAATTCAGTGCTTTTTGGTATATTCATAGAATTGTGCATCCATTATCACAATCTAATTTTGGAACATTATCATCACTGTGAAAGAAAACCCTTACTCATTAGCAGTCATTTCCCCACCCCCAACCCCCAAGGAACTCAGGCACCCTAGGCAACCACTAATCCACTTTCTGTCTCTATTGATTTGTCTCTTGTAGACATTTCATATAAATTGAATCATACAATATGTGGCCTTTTGTGATTGCCTTCTTTCACTTAGCATAATATTTTCAAAGTTCATCCATTTTCTAGCATTTATCAATACTTCATTCCTTTTTATACTGAATAACATACCACTGTATGGATATATCACATTTTTTTTAGTCACTCATTAGTTGATGGACATTTGGGTTGCTTCCACTTTTCAACTACTATTAGTAGTGCTGCTACTTGTGTACAAAATTTTGTGTGGACATAGGTTTTCATTTCTTTTGGGTGTGTACCTGAGAGTGGAGATTTTAGGGTTTTCTGTATATAGTATCATGTCACCTGCAAATAGTGTCAGTTTTACTTCTTCCCTTCCAATTTGGATGCCTTTATTTATTTTTTTCTCGTCTGATTGCTGTGGCTAGGACTTCTAATACTATGTTAAATATAAATGGTGAGAGTGGGCATCCTTGTCTTGTTCCCAATTTTAGAGGAAAAGCTTTCATTTTTTCACCATTGAGTATGATGTTAGCTGTGGGTTTGTCATAAATGGCCTTTATTATGTTGAAATGTTGCCTGTATACCAACTTTTCTGAAAGTTTTTATTACGAATGGATGTTGAATTTTGTCAAAAGCTTTTTCTGCATCTATTGAGATGATCATGTGATATTTATCCTTCATTTTGTTAATGTGGTTTATCACATTGATTGCTTTGTGGATATTGACCCATCATTTTTTCCCCTTGATTGTCTGTGAAATTGAGTGAAGCTTCATTTCTTGATTCAGAGGCTGCAATGAAAATGTTCTATGGGTGAACCAAAGGGGAAATTTTGATAACAGATGTATTGGCCCCTTATAGTGTAATGTGGATTCTGTCAGATCCTATCGACAGTCATACTTTCTACAGTGTATCAAGTGATGTATCTTATTGCAAAAAAAGAACAATGACAACAACTTACAGGAATTAGTTTCCAGCTCTTCAAAAATGTGTGGTACAACCTCTGCTCCAAAGTTCCCCATGGGATCAGGCTGAAGCTGACTCAGCAGAGACCACATTTTTTTTTAGTTCCTCCCCCTTCCCCATGCTGCTTCCCTTTCTTCGGAGAGTGTTCCTCAATAAATTAATGGTCAAGAATACCCAATTTCAGGCTCTGTTTCTAGGTATCCTGACCTCACATAGGCCCAGAGAGAGATTTCATCAGAAGAGTAGGTGATGACTTGACCAAGAGTTGGGGGCATGTGTTGGTTTCCAGATCTGTCTTACTTGTCCCAACACAGTCATCCTGGCTGGGTCATGCTCTCAAGAAGTGGCCATGTTAATGAACCCAAGATCTGAAAGTTGAAAGACCAGGCCACTTCCACCGTGGAGTGCCCTTATCTGAACAAGACACTGAGGAGGGAGCATCCTTCCCACCCTCCAGGACCACTGTAACTTGGGCAGAGACCCAGGAATGCAGGCTTAGCAGGATTGGGATCTCTGCAGATTCCCTGGCTTCAGTAAGCAGTGATAGTAAGCCTCAGGATTTGGGGAGAACAGTGGAGTTTGGGTGCAGAGCTACCCAGAATCAGTAGCCAAGCTGGGATCTTGTCCTGGTCACTGTTTTTAACAAGCAGTGGATGGGGCCCTGGGGCATCATCAAGAGTCGAGGAAGCAGTAATGAGAAGAAGCTGCAATGGTGTTGATGGCTGCACAGGAATAGCTGACTTCTTCTCACTTCATGGGGCCTGATGGAGCTTCTGCTTCATTGCTGAAGAGTGAGAATCACCAGGAATGAAGGAGGGACCCCTAAAAAATTTTGCGTATATTCATTCCAGAAATATTATAAAGCCGACTGTGTGTCAGGCTGTGTTCTACATTAACTTGGGTCGTGTTCCCTGGAAACAGGCTTTGTAGCAGAAGTTCACCTTCAGGAGGTTAACTAGGAGTAGTCTCAGAAATAGCATTGGTAGGGGAGTTATGGAAGCAATACTGGGCAGAGGGAGGTGAACCTGATGCAGTCACATCATAGGTCTCAGCCAGTTCCACAGGGAGCTCTGGAATGAAATGGCCCTTTGGAGTTCCAAGTTGGGGCAAGGGGGCTGGGCCTTTATACCCTCAAACCAACAGGTCATTGATGTGGGCTACTTCTGTGGAGGAGATGTAACCTTGGAAGAGGCATTCCCCTTGGCTGAAGGTTATTCCTAGAGAAGGGCTAACCTGTGAGCCAGCATTCTGAGCAGACTGGGTAATGAGCACCTTGGTCCTGAACTTGTGGTCTGGGCAGCAGACCGTGTCACCCATTACATAGATCCCAGGGATGCAACAGTGATCAAAAGAGACAAACCCCCACTTCATGGAAATTATATTCTAATGAGGAGACAGATCATAAATAAACAGGATGAACGTGGAAATTCTGTCACAGTGATCATCTCTGGGTGGGCAAGTTCATAAGTGATTTTAATTTTTATTATTCTTGCTTATGTGTACTTCCTAAGCATTCAATAATGAGTATGTATTACTTGGATAATTAAAACATAAAAATTATTTTAAAAATCTTTTGGGAGAATGTATGGGTAAGAATAGTCAAGATTAATTTTGATTATGTAGACTTATCAGGGTAGACTTGACCTATCAGCTGTTTGAATGATAAGATGCAAGACTGGACAGGCAGAGTAATGGAGCCGAACAAAAACTGCAGGAAGGGACCATGCCTGATGTAACACTTTGGTCTGTGATGCAAATGACATCACAGCAGAATGTTTAAGGGCTCTGTCCCTGCTCATCCTCTCTGAGGCTCAGTTCCCAGATCTGCATAGTGTTGTGAAGTTTAAAGCAAGTGATGTCTGCTAATGTATGTAAAAGGACTTAGTGCAATTCAGAGCAGATAACAAGTGCTAACAAATGGTAGTGGGGATGATTACTATTAATAAAATTACTAATACTAATTCTCAGTGGATAAATATTTTATGTAAAAAAGAAATTACATGTATTCCAGGTGAATTAAAGAATTACATGTAGGTGAGAGATTACTACAAGCAACTATATGCGAATAAAATGGACAACCTGGAAGAAATGGACAAATTCTTAGAAAAGCACAACCTTCCGAGACTGAACCAGGAAGAAATAGAAAATATAAACAGACCAATCACAAACACTGAAATTGAAACTGTGTTTAAAAATCTTCCAACAAACAAAAGCCCAGGACCAGATGGCTTCACAGGTGAATTCTATCAAACATTTAGAGAAGACCTAACACCTATTCTTCTCAAACTCTTCCAAAAAACTGCAGAGAGAGGAATACTTCCAAACTCATTCTACGAGGCTACCATCACCCTGATACCAAAACCAGACAAAGATGTCACAAAGAAAGAAAACTATAGGCCAATATCACTGATGAACATAGATGCAAAAATCCTCAACAAAATACTAGCAAACAGAATCCAACAGCACATTAAAAGGATCATACACCATGATCAAGTGGGGTTTATCCCAGGAATGCAAGGATTCTTCAATATACGCAAATCAATCAATGTCATACACCATACTAACAAATTGAAGGAGAAAAACCATATGATCATCTCAATAGATGCAGAAAAAGCTTTTGACAAAATTCAACACCCATTTATGATAAAAACCCTCCAGCAAGTAGGCATAGAGGGAATTACCTCAACATAATAAAGGCCATATATGACAAACCCACAGCCAACATCGTTCTCAATGGTGAAAAACTGAAACCATTTCCACTAAGATCAGGAACAAGACAAGGTTGCCCACTCTCACCACTATTATTCAACATAGTTTTGGAAGTTTTAGCCACAGCAATCAGAGAAGGAAAAGAAATAAAAGGAATCCAAATTGGAAAAGAAGAAGTAAAGCTGTCACTGTTTGCAGATGACATGATACTATACATAGAGAATCCTAAAGATGCTACCAGAAAACGACTAGAGCTAATCAATGAATTTGGTAAAGTAGCAGGATACAAAATTAATGCACAGAAATCTCTTGCATTCCCATACACTAACAATGAAAAATCTGAAAGAGAAATTAAGGAAACACTCCCATTTACCATTGCAACAAAAAGAATAAAATATCTAGGAATAAACCTACCTAAGGAGACAAAAGACTTGTATGCAGAACATTATAAGACATTGATGAAAGAAATTAAAGATGATACAAACAGATGGAGAGATATACAGTGTTCTTGGATTGGAAGAATTAACATTGTGAAAATGACTCTACTACCCAAAGCAATCTACAGATTCAATGCAATCCCTATCAAACTACCACTGGCATTTTTCACAGAACTAGAACAAAAAATTTCACAATTCGTATGGAAACACAAAAGACCCCGAATAGCCAAAGCAATCTTGAGAAAGAAAAATGGAGCTGGAGGAATCAGGCTCCCGGACTTCAGACTACACTACAAAGCTACAGTAATCAAGACAGTATGGAACTGGCACAAAAACACAAATATAGATCAATGGAACAGGATAGAAAGCTCAGAGATAAACCCATGCACATATGGTCACCTTATTTTTGATAAAGGAGGGAAGAATATACAATGGAGAAAAGACAGTCTCTTCAATAAGTGGTACTGGGAAAACTGGACAGCTACATGTAAAAGAATGAAATTAGAACACTCCCTAGTACCATACACAAAAATAAACTCAAAATGGATTAAAGACCTAAATGTAAGGCCAGACACTATAAAACTCTTAGAGGAAAACATAGGCAGAACACTCAATGACATAAATCACAGCAAGATCCTTTTTGACTCACCTTCTAGAGAAATGGAAATAAAAACAAAAATAAACAAATGGGACCTAATCAAACTTAAAAGCTTTTGCACAGCAAAGGGAACTATAAACAAGACGAAAAGACAACCCTCAGAATGGGAGAAAATATTTGCAAGTGAAGCAACTGTCAAAGGATTAATCTCCAAAATTTACAAGCAGCTCATGCGGCTCAATATCAAAAAAACAAACAACCCAATCCAAAAATGGGCAGAAGACTTAAATAGACATTTCTCCAAAGAAGATATACAGATTGCCAACAAACACATGAAAGGATGCTCAACATCACTAATCATTAGAGAAAAGTAAATTAAAACTACAATGAGGTATCACCTCACACCGGTCAGAATGGCCATCATCAAAAAATCTAGAAACAGTAAATGCTGGAGAGGGTGGGGAGAAAAGGGAACCCTCTTGCAGTGTTAGTGGGAATGTAAATCGATACAACCACTATGGAGAACAGTATGGAGCTTCCTTAAAAAACTAAAAATAGAACTACCATATGACCTAGCAATCCCACCACTGGGCATATACGCTGAGAAAACCATAATTCAAAAAGAGTCGTGTACCACAGTGTTCATTGCAGCTCTGTTTACAATAGCCAGGACACAGAATCAACCTAAGTGTCCATCGACAGATGAATGCATAAAAAAGGTGTGGCACATATATACAATGGAATATTACTCAGCCATAAAACGAAATGAAATTGAGTTATATGTAGTGCGGTGGGTAGACCTAGAGACTCTCACACAGAATGAAGTAAGTCAGAAAGAAAAACAAATACCGTATGCTAACACACATATATGGAATCTAAAAAAACAGTTCTGAAGAACCTAGGAGCAGGACAGGAATAAAGATGCAGACGTAGAGAATGGGCTTGAGGACACGGGGAGGGGGAAGGGTAAGCTGGGACGAAGTGAGAGAGTGGCATGGACATATATACACTATCAAATGTAAAATAGATGGCTAGTGGGAAGCAGCCGCATAGCACAGGGATATCAGCTCGGTGCTTTGTGTCCACCTAGAGGTGTGGGATAAGGAGGGTGGGAGGGAGACGCAAGAGGGAGGGGATATCGGGATATATGTATATGTATAGCTGACTCACTTTGTTATACAACAGAAACTAACACACCATTGTAAAGCAATTATACTCCAATAAAGATGGTAAAGAAAAAAAAAAAAAAAGAATTACATGTACGGACTTCCCTGGTGGTGCAGTGGTTAAGAATCCCCCTGCCAATGCAGGGAGCATGGGTTCGAGCCCTGGTCCAGGAAGATCCCACATGCAGCGGAGCAACTAAGCCCTTGCGGCACAACTACTGAGCCTGCACTCTAGAGCACGCGAGCCACAACTACTGAAGCCCGTGTGCCACTACTGAAGCCCTTGCGCCTAGAGCCCGTGCTCCACAACAAAGAGAAGCCACTGCGATGAGAAGACCGCACACCGCAACGGAGAGTAGCCCCCGCTCGCCGCAACTAGAGAAAGCCCACGTGCAGCAGTGAAGACCTAAAGCAGCCAAAAACTAAAAAAAAAAAAAAAAAAAAAAAAAAAAGACATTTAAAAAACTAAAAACTGTCACTACAATCCAAATGAGTTTAATAATTTTGGAAAACCCATACATTGAAAGATCAATGTCCCCAAATCAAAAATGCTAAAATTATAGCTTTCAATGCAGCTTAACCAAAAAATAAATGTTAAGAAATGGAATTTGGGCATCATAAGATGTCTCCTCATTAAGGCCAGATTTTTCTCTTGCAGAATCAATTTGCTTCCCTCCACTCTGATAGAAACAGGGCCTGTGCCTCTTGTTTGGAAATTCCTTCTAAATGTCTGCTTAGAATTCTGCAGTTGGAGCCTGCCATTTCCCTCCACCCCTGGCTCATACTTTATATCACCCAAAGCTCCCCTAATAGGAGCCATCTCCAGAGATATTATCTGACCTCCTCTACCGGAGATCTAATAACTCGGAGAGTTTTCAGATGTTTAAAGTGTCAGACACACCATTATCCAAGGAAATATTTTACCTAGCAATTTACTAAGTTTCACAAAACCATTTTCCCAAACACTGACAGTACTTTGTGAAGGATAAGGAAGATAAGTATAGAAAATTGCAGGGGCGAACCAAACATCCAGTGATTTCACAGATGGATCATTACCAGAGCCTCGTGAAATCTTGTTTATCTTGTTAAAGATAAATGAGTTAGAAATGGGCAAAATGGTTTTGATAAAATAAGTATATTTGGCATATGTTTACTGTGACCTTCAAAAGCACTCCGAGTATCTCGTATGTTTTAGTTTCCTGATTTTCACTAGTTCCTCATGAGTAAGCTAACATTAACCCATTTTTTGTATATTACTATTATTTTATTAATTTATTGTCATTCACTTTTAATTATGATATTTGTATATTATAGAGAGTTATGAAAATAGAGAAAAGTAAAAAGAGGGGAACATGTTATGGACTCATGGAACACACACTACCATTATTAATGTTTTAGGGTATTTCTTTCCTCTTGTTTTCCAGGCATAGACACAGAGATACTGAAAAATAGGGATTATACTGTATGTAAAGGAGGCAATTCTCTTTTTAAAATACTCTTTATCTTAAAGATAGTCAACTTATTTCCTTAAATCATAATCCACTTAATTCCTTAAATCGTGTACAGAAACCTGATTTTTAGAGATTATTGAGCATACCCTATATTAAATTATTGTAATTTATCCAAGTAATTTTTTATTTTTGCACAATGTAGGTTGTTTTCAATTTTTCACGATTATAAGTACCTTCCTTGTAGGTATCTGTCAATAAATCTCTTTATTGTTGGACTTCTTATAATTTTCCCAAGGTAAATTCCCAGAAAAGGAATTACTAGTCAGAAGGCATGAACATTTTTAAGGTTTTTCATAGGTTAATTTAATCTCTTTGCATCTCAGTTTCCATACTGTAACTTGGATAATAAACCAACCTCACATGGCTGTTGAGAGGATTAAGTGAGATAATTTATTGCAAGTTTTTAGCAAACTATGAGTAGTACACAGAGTTTACGATTATTCATCATTCCGTTCCATCCCATTCCAATCCCTGCCAGTTGGTTCCCAGGCAGGTTAATTAGCTGCATCCTATTGCAAGCTTGCCGAATACAAAGGCAGAGCATTAATAAATTCTTGGGTAGCTGGCGGCTGCTGGGACTTAAAGTTAGCATTTCATTCCCCTGGGAGGTCGCCAATGATTTTATTCCATTTCCCTACCTGAGGTTTTTTGCTACAGTGATTTGTATGGGCTGGAACAGAGCAGTCTGGGGAGTGGTCAAAAACTTGCCTGTTTTCTGACATCCCAAGACCAGTGATTTAATCCAGCTCTGAGAAGTCTGATCCCAAGGCTTTACTGCTCTGTAGAATCAAGAAGAGTGACTAATAAAGATTGTGTCTTATTTTTAAGGGAAAACTTAACTTCCTGAATATATTCCTAGAATACATATTTACACCCATAGACACACACATGCATGCACCACGTGCATCACGACCAAGATAAACGTCCAGTTTTTAGGAGATGGTTTCAGGGCCAAGGCCAGCACAGCTAAGTTCACTCCCGGTGGCCGCTAAGTCTACACCGGGGAGATGAGCAAACAAAGCCAGTGGCCACTCGCAGAATCCCTCTAAAGGTTATCTTTGGGATCAGCGCTCTCTGACCATAAACTGTGTAAGGGATAATGGGTTTCAAGTCACAAACTGAAGCAAAATGGGAGACAATTCAGGCCAGTTAAATAAAGCTGAAGGACCGGTGTGCTAAGGCACAGCAATGGCTCACAAGGACAATCTCATTTCATCTTTAATTTGCATATGGTAAAGATTGATTTTGTACGGCTAATCCAGATTTATGACACATCAGGTGATATTTAAAGCACTCAATGGAGCATTTAATAGCCAAACATTTTTCCTGATTAGTACCCACTTGACCTGGTGACCCAGAGATGAATGCTGATCACCCTGCCCCCTCCTTCCAACGGCTGTAAATGGAATGGCTGCCAAGCAGGCAGCAGTAAACATCCAGACTGTAGTCGGTGTGTCCAGCCATTTAGAAGTCTGGTGTTCTGGAAGGGTGGGCAGGGTTGTGGTCAGCAGGTGGGGGCTGGTGGTTTGTCTTTTTCAAAATGACACTTGTCAGGGATGTTATGGGTTTCACACCCCTAGCCTCATTTATGCAGAATATACTATAGAGCATTCATAATATGCTCTCTTTCTTATACATAATCTCAACAATCTTGATAGATAGGGATTCTTAATCTCAATTGACAGATGACAAAGCTGAGTCTCAGAAAAGCTAGATAATTTCCCCAGTCACCTAACTAGCAAGTGGCAGGGCCAGGATTGAACCTCAGTTTGGGTGACCCCAAAGCTTAGAGTCTTTCCAGTTCAGCACTGCTCACCAAAGACTCATAAGTCACTGCCTTGGCTGGCGTCTGGATTCGAGCAGAAACTATCAGGCATGGGGAAGAGAGCAGCCAGACAGGCCAGAGGTCTCTGCATAAATCTGGGAGCCAGATATCAGGAAATTATGAGCATAGCTTGCTTTTACTTATTTATTTATTTGTTTATTTTACCATCTTTATTGGAGTATAACTGCTTTACAATGGTGTGTTAGTTTCTGCTTTATAACAAAGTGAATCAGCTATACGTATACATATATCCCCATATCCCCTCCCTCTTGCGTCTCCCCTCCCACCCTCCCTATCCCACCCCTCTAGGTGGTCACAAAGCACCGAGCTGATCTCCCTGTGCTATGCGGCTGCTTCCCAATAGCTATTTTACATTTGATAGTGTATATATGTCCATGGCACTCTCTCACTTCGTCCCAGCTTACCCTTCCCCCTCCCCGTGTCCTCAAGTCCATTCTCTACGTCTGAGTCTTTATTCCTGTCCTGCCCCTAGGTTCTCAGAACCATTTTTTTTTTTTTTTTTTTTTTTAGATTCCATATATATGTGTTAGCATACGGTATTTGTTTTTCTCTTTCTGACTTACTTCACTCTGTGTGACAGACTCTAGGTCCATCCACCTCACTACAAATAACTCAATTTCGTTTCTTTTTATGGCTGAGTAATATTCCATTGTGTATATGTGCCACATCTTCTTTATCCATTCATCTGTCGATGGACACTTAGGTTGCTTCCATGTCCTGGCTATTGTAAATAGTGCTGCAGTGAACATTTTGGTACATGACTCTTTTTGAGTTATGGTTTTCTCAGGGTGTATGCCCAGTAGTGGGATTGCTGGGTCGTATGGTAGTTCTGTTTTTAGTTTTTTGAGGAACCTCCATACTGTTCTCCATAGTGGCTGTATCAATTTATATTCCCACCAACAGTGCAAGAGGGTTCCCTTTTCTCCACACCCTCTCCAGCATTTATTGTTTGTAGATTTTTTGATGATGCCCATTCTGACCGGTGTGAGGTGATACCTCATTGTAGTTTTGATTTGCATTTCTCTAATGATTAGTGATGTTGAGCATCCTTTCAGATCATGGCTTTTATTTTATTTATTATTTCTTCATAGCATCCATCCAGGGAGCTGTGGAGAGGGTAACACTGGTTGTAGAGCTTGTGTTAATCACCCAGCATGAATAGCTCCATCATTCCATCATTTGTGAACCTATCACCAAAGGGGCTTCCCCAGGAATAAACTTACCCAACCCTTAGTTTTACATCAGCAAAGGTTCTTTCTTCCACCAGGATGGAATTGGACTCATTTTTTCTTCTTCTCATCTTTCAGAGGACACTATCCAGGCTGCTACCATTTGGCAGCTCAACTAGGGCTGGATGATCTAACATGACTCACTCACATGTTGGGTTAATGGTTATGGCTCTTGGCTGGGCCTCACTCACCACATTTTTTTCATCTTCTAGCCAGCTAGCTTGAGCTTCTTCATTTAGTGTTCTCAGAGTTTCAAGAGGGTGAAAGCAGAAGCTGCAAGGCCACTTGAGGCCCACACTTAGAACTCCAGCATGATCACTTTTACTTCAGTCTGTGGTTCAAAGCAAGACATAAAGTGCCCAGATTCAAAGAAGCAGAGAAAAAGACTCCACATCTTGATGGGGGAGCAAAGGGGCATGCAAACAGAAGTGAGAGAAATCTGTGGCCAGTTTTAACAGTCTCTCCCAGTGAGAAAATAATCCCACCTGGATAAGGGAGATGCTCTACTCCAGTGCTCTTCAAACTTTAGCATGTACATGAGTCACCTGGGGAGCCTTTTACAATACAAATTCTGACTCACTGGGTCTGGTGTGGGGGCCTGAGTGTCCGTATTTCTAACAAGATCTCAGGGGATGCTGATGCCCCTGGTCCATAGAATATGCTTGGAGTGGCCAAGTTCTAATCAGTGATGTGGGTAGTGTTCACTCCCCTTTTCCTGCAAAGCTGGGCTATCACTGGCCTAACTGGTAATGTACTGGGTCTTCCAAGGGTAGAGAGCCCCTACCCTGTGCATTTAGTTTGGGATATGCAGTCAGTGAATGTGTCCATGGCCATGTCTGTGTATCCCATGCATGGTTTTATGATCATGTTAGGAAAGATCATCAAGTGGTCTTATTAAAATGTTCACTTTGTGAAAAATGCCATCAATCTCTTTGATAGGATTAAAAAAAGATTTTAAATAGTTTTATATTTCAAGTATTTTTAGAATGTATTGCTTACCAGTTAGATGGTTTTCTGAGTCCAGAATGGGTAAAGCTTGTCTGATTGTATTCAGTTCCAATTTTCTTGCATAATAACTTCTTTCACGATAGGGGCTGTGCATAACACTGCCCCGGGCAGGGCCCCCAAGCTCAGGGACAGATGCTTGGGTAACAAAAACCTGGGTAAAGCCTGGGACTCTGGTCACTAGGAGTCCACACAGAGTATATGTTCTCTTTCCAACATCAACTAATGATGCAGTTTGTAATACAGTAAAATGAATGTTCTGAGTTTGTGCCAGTTTTCTGGCTGATGTGCGAGCAAACAGGCATTGATAAATAAGCGTGGCCAATCATTCTATTTGTTCCTTTGTTTGTTTGTTTTTAATGTCACCAAGCCATTTTATTTTTGTCCTCAAAAATGCTGGTTACTTAGGGGAAACTGAGGCAATGCATATAGCTCTTCTTTGGATAGTGTGGTGCTCCAAAATGAAGAAAAAGAAAAGAAACACAGGCATAGATGATAGGCCACATATGTGCTTATCTTAAAGAAAAGTCTTTTCAAAACAGAGAGTAGAAAGCACAATACAGTTAGACAAGGAGGAGAAATGTTCTGGCTGTAAATTAATAGAATGTCAGTGTTCACAGCGACCTCAGAGAGCAATTAATTCAAGCCTGTCATTTTACAGATGGGAACACTGAGGCCCACACCTTTCAAACTTCTACAAAGCTTGCTCCCGGTCACCTTAATTCGCTCTCCAGACTCGAAAAGAAAGTGGAGGCAATTTGACATTCTCAGGTTGCTGTCATGCTATTTGCCCTGGGTCTAAGATTTCTTGTCCCCTCATTGGAAACTTCTCATCCTGTATTTGAGATTTTCCAAATCATTCGTTCAAAATCATGAATCTGATAACAGCCCTATTTTTCCCTTATGGCCTGTTGTTCCATTCTATCCTGGAAATTTCTTATTTCACACTATAACATTTTTATTAAAGTCACCCTGACAAATGAGGGAAATAAAACCCTTCTGTGGGTGGTTTTCCATCAGCCTCTCTCTGTCCTGTGCTTTATTAAAGATAGAAAGGACAATAAGAATCCAGTATCATAGCCAAACCACCCGCAGGCTTTCCAGAATTATACACAGAATTGGCCTCCTCTATAAGGGTCCGTTAGGGATTGCTGAAGGAGGTGGGGGAAGAAGTTCCGTGTATGATGCTGGACACTTTGCATACACCAGCCTATTTAATCGCCATAACAACTTTCCTCTCTTTTCCTGAGGATAAAATGGAAGCTCAGAGAAGTTTAACTTCACTTGCCCAAGATTACACAATTAGTAAGTAGAAGTACCTGGCTTGGAACTCAGATCTCCAAACCCTTTGATCTTTGCTTCATACCAGTGGTTCTCAAATGCTTGTCCAGGTTGTGTTAAGAGTCATTGTGGAGATTTTAAACACAAATTCTCAGGATACACCCTCTAGTATGATCTCATAAATCTAGGTTGGGATCCAGAAATCTAGAAATCTGGGTTGGGATCTAGAAATATATGATTTCTATTTTATTTCTATTTCTGTCTTTGTATCTGCATCTATTGGTTAACATTTGACACATAATAACTTGCCCCAAATTTAAAAGTTTAATACAAACTTTTATTTATTTGTTTATAAAATATTTATTTATTTATTTATCTGGCTGTGCTGGGTCTTACTGGGGCATGCGGGATCTTCATTGCCATGTGCGGGATCTTTGTTGTGGCATGCAGGATCTTTTTTAGTTGCGGCATGAGGGACCTTTGGTTGGGGCATATGGGCTCTTAGTTGCAGCATGCGGGATCTAATTCCCTGACCAGGGATTGAACCCAGGCCCCCTGCGTTGGGAGCGTGGAGTCTTAACCACTGGACCACCAGGGAAGTCTCCAAACTTTTATTTAGATCATGGTTCTTTTAAAAATTATTTATTTATTTATTTATTTATTTTTATTTTATTGGAGTATAATTGATTTACAGTGTTGTGTTAGTTTCAAGTGTACAGCAAAGTGATTCAGTTATGCACATATGTATATTTATTCTTTTTCAGATTCTTTACCCATATAGGTTATTATAGAATATTGAGTAGAGTTCCCTGTGCTATACAGTAGGTCCTTGTTGGTTATCTATTTTATATATAGTAGTGTGTGTATGTTAATCCCAATCTCCTAATTTATCTCCCCCCCACCCCCCCCCGCCCCCGCACATTTCCCCTTTGGTAACCATAAGTTTGTTTTCAAAATCTGTGAGTCTGTTTCTGTTTTGCAGATAAGTTCATTTGTATCATTTTAAAAATTAGATTCTACATGTGAGTGATATCATATGATATTTGTCTTTCTCAGTCTGACTTACTTCACTTAGTATGACCATCTGTAGGTCCATCCATGTTGCTGCAAATGGCATTATTTCATTCTTTTTTTATGGCTGGGTAATATTCTGTTGTATGTATGTACCACATTTTCTTTATCCATTAATCCATTGATGGACATTTAGGTTGCATCCTTCTCTTGGCTATTGTGAATAGTGCTGCAATGAATATTGGGGTGCACGTATCTTTCTGAATTGTGGTTTTCTCCAGGTATATGCCCAGGAGTGGGATTGCTGGGTCATATGGTAGTTCTATTTTTAGTTTTTTAAGGAACCTCCCTACTGTTCTCCATAATGGTTGTACCAATTTACATTCCCACCAACAGTGTAGGAGTGTTCTCTTTTCTGCACACCCTCTCCAGCATTTATTGTTTGTAGATTTTTTGATGATGGCCATTTTGACCAATGTGAGTTGGTACCTCATTGTAGTTTTGATTTGCATTTCTCTAATAATTAGTGATGTTGAGCATCTTTTCATGTGTCTACTGGCCATCTGTATTCTTCTTTGGAGAAATGTCTATTTAGATCTTCCACCCATTTTTTGAGTTGTTTGTTTTTTTGACACTGAGCTGCGTGAGCTGTTTGTATATTTTGGAAATTAATCCCTTGTTGGTCACTTCATTTGCAAATATTTTCTCACATTCTGTGGGTTGTCTTTTCATTTTATTTGTGGTTTCCTTTGCTGTGCAAAATCTTTACATTTAACTAGGTTCCATTTGTTTATTTTTGTTTTTTTGTTTTCATTACTCTAGGAGATGGATCAAAAAAGATATTGCTGTGTTTTTGTCAAAGAGCATTCTGCCTATGTTTTCCTTTAAGAGTTTTATAGTGTCTGGCCTTACATTTAGGTCTTTGATCCATTTTGAGTTTAATTTTGTGTATGGTGTTAAAGAATGTTCTAATTTCATTCTTATACATGTAACTGTTCAGTAGCTTGTGATTCTGTGAGTGGGGAATTTGGACTGGCCTCAGCTAGGTGGTTCTTCTGCTGGTCTTGCTGGGCCTCTGTGGTCAGCTGCCGGGTTGACCAGGGGCTAGCTGCTCTAAGAGAGCCTCAGCTGGAACAGTTGGTACCTGCTCCACATGTTCTCTTATCCTCCAGCAGGCTAGCCTGGGCTTTTTTATATGACCGCACTGTCAAGAGTCCCAAGAGCAGCAAGAGAGGGCAAACCCCAATGCACAAGCACTTTTCAAGCTTCTATCACATTTGTGTCCCATTGTCTACTGTTCCGTTGGCCATTGCAAGTCAAGTGGCCAAAGCCGGAGACCAACGCAGAAGGTACTACACAAGGGCATGGATACAAGGAGGACAATTATCTTGACCATTTTTGTAATCAGTCTATTTATAGATAGATAGATAGATAGAAAGATATTTACTGAACACACATGGAGATAAAAGCTCAAACGTCATTTAAAGGTATGAAAATATTTCTATGCTTCATTCAGCTCCCTCCATCATAATCCTGCTCTCCAGAGGTGACCACTTTTAGCTATTTGTTTTCACCTGGTAGTGTATAACTTTTTATTGTTATTCAACAATTTAAAAAATTATTATGGTTATATAGGTACACAGCTCACAAATTGTCCAACAAAATTTGTTACAAACAACAGAAGCCCCCTTCTCATTTTGCTCTCGTTAGAGTTAACTGCTTTAAATTCTTTTAGCGGATTCTTTTGGTAATTACCTCCGTATACTAAGTTTTATATATATATATAGATAGATAGATAGATAGATAGATAGATAGATAGATAGATAGATAGATAGATATAGATATAATGTATATACAAACACACACACACACACACTTCTCAACTTTTTAGTATTTATCGTCCTCCCTCTTCAGAAGATGCAGGTCCAGTCCTCTTATCTCACCTCTACCTTATCAAACCGCACACGCTCTGCACCCCATCTCTTACCAATGGACCTTTCACAACTTTCTCTCCTATAAGCCTGGAATTCAGGTGCCCCGGGTCAGTTAAGAAAGCTAGTCCTCATCCATCTACTCTCCAATTTCCAAACATTATTCGGATTTGAGACAGAGAAAAAGTATATCCAAGTGTTCAATCTACCATCTTGACCTGGAAGTCCTATAATATTTTCTCGTGATTTCTCAACTTTAAGAAATATCTATTGACTCTGTACCTTGAAAGGCAAGAATTTTAGCTCATCCGTAGTATCCCTTTCATCCCCTTCTATTTTCCTTTGGGTTGGTTATATTTTTATTTTTATTTCTTTGTGTCAGATTCTAGGTAGTAGGAACACAGCAAATGGAAAAAACAAAGTCTCTGCACTCATGGAACTTACATTCTAGTGGGGCAAACTGAATTTAAATGATATGTACATACATATGCATGCAAATTTTACAAATATAAAATCAATGTGTAAAATTATATATTATATATATAATTTATGAACTCATTCTTTTACTGCTCCTTTTTATAGCTGCATGTTCTTGTTTAATGGATGAGGTAGCCACTTAACTTTCTCTGGAGAGAAATTAGATTTCTTTAAAGTTCTCTTCTCCTTCAGAAATTATTTCTGCTTTTCTGGGGCCACTGTTCTGTCTGTTCATATTGGCCCATCTTATTTGTTCTGTTTGTGTGCTGCAGTAGCTGGTGAATCTTGGTTGTTCCATCTTATACATGAAAGAATAACTATGGCAATTAATATGGATAAGTGGCTGGAGTTTTCCCTACCTTTTTGAAGTTCCATTTCCTTCATAGGCTGCCTGTAAGCTCTGTATAAGTAGACCAGATGGATCAACCAGAAGGCTTCATTTTAGGGGGCCCAGGGAGACCAGGTGATCACTCAGTGACCCTCAATATCAAGACAGAAAGAGTCAAGCCCAAAGGTGCAGCCCCTTCATCAGACATCCAATCATATTGTTCATTTATTTTGAATTCCTCTCCTAGGGGCAAATTCTGATGCTACATGTCCTAGGGGTAGGAGTCATTTCAATTTGTGGCCCTTTGCCACTCCCACTCTTTTTACCCACCAACCCAGCAACCAGCACTTTTCTCAAGCTCTTCTCTCTGTATCCTCTGAACTGTGATGCCCCTTTCCAATTCCACTCTGCCCTGAGATTCATCAGCGCCTCTGATTTCCTTCACCATTTTCACTCCTTTATTAATAATAGATCATCTTCTGACCACTTATTTATTGCCATTTAGTAGTAAATACGTGAGGTCACTCTTACCTCTTGAACCAGCCAAAAAAGAAAAATCTATATTTTATTTTATTTATTTATATTGATTTATTTATTTGGCTGCGCTGGGTCTTAGTTGTGGCATGTGGGATATTTAGTTGCAGCATACAAACTCTTATTTGTGGCATGTGGGATCTAATTCCCTGACCAGGGATCAAACCCGGGCCCACTGTTTTGGGGCATGGAGTCTTAGCCACTGGACCACCAGGGAAGTCCCTCTGTATTTTAAAAAATTCTCCAGTGAATGAAAAATACAGTCAGATTGGAGAATCACAACCTGTGAAACTCGCTGGTTCTCTGGGCATCAGGGAAACTTCTTTTTTTTTTTTTTACTGTTCAGAGAGGCGGTTTAACAATTCCATTTCCAAAGACAGTATTTCCCATCAGTTTTTTTTTTTAAACAACTTTATTGGAGTATAATTGCTTTACAATGGTGTGTTAGTTTCTGCTTTATAACAAAGTGAATCAGTTATACATATACATATGTTCCCATATCTCTTCCCTCTTCCGTCTCCCTCCCTCCCACCCTCCCTATCCCACCCCTCTAGGTGGTCATAAAGCACAGAGCTGATCTCCCTGTGCTATGCGGTTGCTTTCCACTAGCTATCTATTTTACGTTTGGTAGTGTATATATGTCCATGCCACTCTCTCACTTTGTCACATCTTACCCTTCCCCCTCCCCATATCCTCAAGTCCATTCTCTAGTAGGTCTGTGTCTTTATTCCCGTCTTGCCACTAGGTTCTTCATGACCTTTTTTTTTTTTCTTCCCTTTAGATTCCATATACATGTGTTGGCATACTGTATTTGTTTTTCTCTTTCTGACTTACTTCACTCTGTATGACAGACTCTAGGTCCATCCACCTCACTAAAATAACTCCATTTCATTTCTTTTTATGACTGAGTAATATTCCATTGTATATATGTGCCACATCTTCTTTATCCATTCATCCGATGATGGACATTTAGGTTGCTTCCATGTCCTGGCTATTGTAAATAGAGCTGCAATGAACATTTTGGTACATGACTCTTTTTGAATTATGGTTTTCTCAGGGTATATGCCCAGTAGTGGGATTGCTGGGTCGTATGGTAGTTCTATTTTTAGTTTTTTAAGGAACCTCCATACTGTTCTCCATAGTGGCTGTATCAATTTACATTCCCACCAACAGTGCAAGAGTGTTCCCTTTTCTCCACACCCTCTCCAGCATTTATTGTTTGTAGATTTTTTGATGATGGCCATTCTGACCGGTGTGAGATGATATCTCATTGTAGTTTTGATTTGCATTTCTCTAATGATTAATGATGTTGAGCAACCTTTCATGTGTCTGTTGGCAATCTGTATATCTTCTTTGGAGAAATGTCTATTTAGGTCTTCTGCCCATTTTTGGATTGGGTTGTTTGTTTTTTTGTTATTGAGCTGCATGAGCTGCTTGTAAATCTTGGAGATTAATCCTTTGTCAGTTGCTTCATTTGCAAATATTTTCTCCCATTCTGAGGGTTGTCTTTTGGTCTTGTTTATGGTTTCCTTTGCTCTGCAAAAGCTTTTAAGTTTCATTAGGTCCCATTTGTTTATTTTTGTTTTTATTTTCATTTTTCTAGGAGCTGGGTCAAAAAGAATCTTGCTGTGATTTATGTCATAGAGTGTTCTGCCTATGTTTTCCTCTAAGAGTTTGATAGTGTCTGGCCTTACACTTAGGTCTTTAATCCATTTTGAGTTTATTTTTGTGTATGGTGTTAGGGAGTGTTCTAATTTCATACTTTTACATGTACCTGTCCAGTTTTCCCAGCACCACTTATTGAAGAGGCTGTCTTTTCTCCACTGTATATGCTTGCCTCCTTTATCAAAGATAAGGTGACCATATGTGTGTGGTTTTATCTCTGGGCTTTCTTTCCTGTTCCATTGATCTATGTTTCTGTCTTTGTGCCAGTACCATACTGTCTTGATTACTGTAGCTTTGTAGTATAGTCTGAAGTCAGGGAGCCTGATTCCTCCAGCTCCATTTTTCGTTCTCAAGATTGCTTTGGCTATTCGGGGTCTTTTGTGTTTCCATACAAATTGTGAAATTTTTTGTTCTAGTTCTGTGAAAAATGCCAGTGGTAGTTTGATAGGGATTGCATTGAATCTGTAGATTGCTTTGGGTAGTAGAGTCATTTTCACAATGTTGATTCTTCCAATCCAAGGACATGGTATATCTCTCCATCTATTTGTATCATCTTTAATTTCTTTCATCAGTGTCTTATAATTTTCTGCATACAGGTCTTTTGTCTCCTTAGGTAGGTTTATTCCTAGATATTTTATTCTTTTTGTTGCAATGGTAAATGGGAGTGTTTTCTTAATTTCACTTTCAGATTATTCATCATTAGTAGATAGGAATGCAAGAGATTTCTGTGCATTAATTTTGTATCCTGCTACTTTACCAAATTCATTGATTAGCTCTAGTCGTTTT
This sequence comes from Eubalaena glacialis, assembly GCF_028564815.1. Taxonomy (NCBI): domain Eukaryota; kingdom Metazoa; phylum Chordata; class Mammalia; order Artiodactyla; family Balaenidae; genus Eubalaena; species Eubalaena glacialis. The sequence goes on along the minus strand of NC_083722.1, from coordinate 68,168,587 downwards.
CTGGTAGCATCTTTAGGATTCTCTATGTATAGTATCATGTCATCTGCAAACAGTGACAGCTTTACTTCTTCTTTTCCAATTTGTATTCCTTTTATTTCTTTTTCTTCTCTGATTGCTGTGGCTAAAACTTCCAAAACTATGTTGAATAATAGTGGTGAGAGTGGGCAACCTTGTCTTGTTCCTGAGCTTAGTGGAAATGGTTTCAGTTTTTCACCACTGAGGACGATGTTGGCTGTGGGTTTGTCATATATAGCTTTTATTATGTTGAGGAAAGTTCCCTCTATGCCTACTTCCTGCAGGGCTTTTATCATAAATGGGTGTTGAATTTTGTCGAAAGCTTTCTCTGCATCTATTGAGATGATCATATGGTTTTTCTCCTTCAGTTTGTTAATATGGTGTATCACGTTGATTGATTTGCGTATATTGAGGAATCCTTGCATTCCTGGAATAAACCCCACTTGATCATGCTGTATGATCCTTTTAATGTGCTGTTGGATTCTGTTTGCTAGTATTTTGTTGAGGATTTTTGCATCTATGTTCATCAGTGATATTGGCCTGTAGTTTTCTTTCTTTGTGACATCTTTGTCTGGTTTTGGTATCAGGGTGATGGTGGACTCGTAGAATGAGTTGGGGAGTGTTCCTCCTTCTGCAATATTTTGGAAGAGTTTGAGAAGGATAGGTGTTAGCTCTTCTCTAAATGTTTGATAGAATTCGCCTGTGAAGCCATCTGGTCCTGGGCTTTTGTGTGTTGGAAGATTTTTAATCACAGTTTCAATTTCAGTGCTTGTGATTGGTCTGTTCATATTTTCTATTTCTTCGTGGTTCAGTCTCGGCAGGTTGTGCATTTCTACGAATTTGTCCATTTCTTCCAGGTTGTCCATTTTATTGGCATATAGTTGCTTGTAGTAATCTCTCATGATCCTTCGTACTTCTGCAGTGTCAGTTGTTACTTCTCCTTTTTCATTTCTAACTCTATTGATTTGAGTCTTCTCCCTTTTTTGCTTGATGAGTCTGGCTAATGGTTTATCAATTTTGTTTATCTTCTCAAAGAACCAGCTTTTAGTTTTATTGATCTTTGCTATTGTTTCCTTCATTACTTTTTCATTTATTTCTGATCTGATCTTTATGATTTCTTTCCTTTTGCTAACTTTGGGGTTTTTTTTTTCTTCTTTCTCTAATTGCTTTAGGTGCAAGGTTAGGTTGTTTATTCGAGATGTGTCCTGTTTCTTGAGGTAGATTTGTATTGCTATAAACTTCCCTCTTAGAACTGCTTTTGCTGCATCCCATAGGTTTTGGGTCGTCGTGTCTCCATTGTCTTTTGTTTCTAGGTGTTTTTTGAGTTCCCCTTTGATTTCTTCAGTGATCACTTCGTTATTAAGTAGTGTATTGTGTAGCCTCCATGTGTTTGTATTTTTTACATATCTTTTCCTGTAATTGATATCTAGTCTCATAGCATTGTGGTCGGAAAAGATACTTGATACGATTTCAATTTTCTTAAATTTACCAAGGCTTGATTTGTGAACCAAGATATGATCTATCCTGGAGACTGTTCCATGAGCACTTGAGAAAAATGTATATTCTGTTGCTTTTGGGTGGAATGTCCTATAAATATCAGTTAAGTCCATCTTGTTTAATGTATCATTTAAAGCTTGTGTTTCCTTATTTATTTTCATTTTGGATGATCTGTCCATTGGTGAAAGTGGGGTGTTAAAGTCCCCTACTATGATTGTGTTACTGTCGATTTCCCCTTTTATGATTGTTAGTATTTGCCTTATGTATTGAGGTGCTCCTATGTTGGGTGCATAAATATTTATAATTGTTATATCTTCTTCTTGAATCGATCCCTTGATCATTATATAGTGTCCTTCTTTGTCTCTCGTAATAGTCTTTATTTTAAAGTCTATTTTGTCTGATATGAGAATTGCTACTCCAGCTTTCTTTTGATTTCCATTTGCATGGAATATCTTTTTCCATCCCCTCACTTTCAGTCTGTATGTGTCCCTAGGTCTGAAGTGGGTGTCTTGTAGACAGCATATATATGGGTCTTGTTTTTGTATCCATTCAGCCAGTCTGTGTCTTTTGGTGGGAGCATTTAATCCATTTACATTTAAGGTAATTATCGATATGTATGTTCCTATTCCCATTTTCTTAAATGTTTTGGGTTTGTTATTGTAGGTGTTTTCCTTCTCTTGTGTTTCTTGCCTAGAGAAGTTCCTTTAGCATTTGTTGTAAAGCTGGTTTGGTGGTGCTGAACTCTCTCAGCTTTTGCTTGTCTGTAAAGGTTTTAATTTCTCCATCAAATCTGAATGAGATCCTTGATGGGTAGAGTAATCTTGGTTGTAGGTTTTCCTCCTTCATCACTTTAAATATGTTCTGCCACTCCCTTCTGGCTTGCAGAGTTTCTGCTGAAAGATCAGCTGTTAACCTTATGGGGATTCCCTTGTGTGTTATTTGTTGTTTTTCCCTTGCTGCTTTTAGTATGTTTTCTTTATATTTAATTTTTGATAGTTTGATTAATATGTGTCTTGGCGTGTTTCTCCTTGGATTTATCCTGTATGGGACTCTCTTTGCTTCCAGGACTTGATTAACTATTTCCTTTCCCATATTAGGGAAGTTTTCAACTATAATTTCTTCAAATATTTTCTCAGTCCCTTTCTTTTTCTCTTCTTCTTCTGGGACCCCTATAGTTCGAATGTTGGTGCGGTTAATGTTGTCCCAGAGGTCTCTGAGACTGTCCTCAGTTCTTTTCATTCTTTTTTCTTTATTCTGCTCTGCAGTACTTATTTCCACTATTTCATCTTCCAGGTCACTTATCCGTTCTTCTGCCTCAGTTATTCTGCTATTGATCCCATCTAGAGTATTTTTAATTTCATTTATTGTGTTTTTCATAGTTGCTTGGTTCCTCTTTAGTTCTTCTAGGTCCTTGTTAAATGTTTCTTGCATTTTGTCTGTTCTGTTTCCAAGGTTTTGGGTCATCTTTACTATCATTATTCTGAATTCTTTTTCAGGTAGACTGCCTATTTCCTCTTCATTTGATAGGTCTGGTGTGTTTTTACCTTGCTCCTTCATCTGCTGTGTGTTTTTCTGTCTTCTCATTTTGCTTATCTTACTGTGTTTGGGGTCTCCTTTTTGCAGGCTGCAGGTTCGTAGTTCCTGTTGTTTTTGGTATCTGTCCCCAGTGGCTAAGGTTGGTTCAGTGGATTGTGTAGGCTTCCTGGTGGAGGGGACTAGTGCCTGTGTTCTGGTGGATGAGGCTGGATCTTGTCTTTCTGGTGGGCAGGTCCACGTCTGGTGGTGTGTTTTGGGGTGTCTGTGGCCTTACTATGATTTTAGGCAGCCTCTCTGCTAAGGGATGGGGCTGTGTTCCTGTGTTGCTAGTTGTTTGGCATAGGGTGTCCAGCACTATAGCTTGCTGGTCGTTGAGTGAAGCTGGGTCTTGGTGTTGAGATGGAGATCTCTGAGAGATTTTCACCGTTTGGTATTATGTGGAGCTGGGCAGTCTCTTGTGGATCAGTGTCCTGAAGTTGGCTCTCCCACCTCAGAGGCACAGCCCTGACGCCTGGCTGGAGCACCAAGAGCCTTTCATCCACACGGCTCAGAATAAAAGGGAGAAAAACTAGAAAGAAACAAAGAAAGAGGATAAAATAAAATAAAGTAAGATAAAATAAAATAAAGTTATTAAAATTAAAAAATAATTATTCAGAAAAAAAGAAAAAAAATTTTTAAGTAAAAAAAAAAAAAAGGACGGACAGAACCCTAGAACAAATGGTGAAAGCAAAGCTATACAGACAAAATCTCACACAGAAGCATACACATGCCGACTCACAAAAAGAGGAAAAGGGAAAAAAATAATATATCTTGCTCCCAAAGTCCACCTCCTCAATTTGGGATGATTCATTGTCTATTCAGGTATTCAACAGATGCAGGTACATCAAGTTGATTGTGGAGCTTTAATCCGCTGCTTCTGAGGCTGCTGGAAGAAATTTCCCTTTCTCTTCTTTGTTCGCACAGCTCCCGGGTTTCACCTTTGGATTTGGACCCGCCTCTGCGTGTAGGTCGCCTGAGGGAGTCTGTTCTTCGCTCACACAGGACGGGGTTAAAGGCGCAGCTGCTTCGGGGGCTCTGGCTCACTCAGGCCGGGGGGAGGGAGGGGTACAGATGCGGGGCGAGCCTGCGGTGGCAGAGGCCAGCGTGACGTTGCAGCAGCCTGAGGCGCGCCGTGCGTTCTCCCGGGAAGTTGTCCCTGGATCACGGGACCCTGGCAGTGTCAGGCTGCACCGGCTCCCGGGAAGGGCGGTGTGGAGAGTGACCTGTGCTCGCACACAGGCTTCTTGGTGGCTACAGCAGCAGCCTTAGCGTCTCATGCCCGTCTCTGGGGTCCGCGCTGATAGCCGCGGTTCGCACCCGTCTCTGGAGCTCGTTTAGGCGGCGCTCTGAATCCCCTCTCCTCGCGCACCAGGAAACAAAGAGGCAAGAAAAAGTCTCTTGCCTGTTCGGCAGCTCCAGACTCTTTCCGGACTCCCTCCCGGCTAGCTGTGGTGCGCTAACCCCTTCAGGCTGTGTTCACGCCGCCAACCCCAGTCCTCTCCCTGCATCCGACCGAAGCCCGAGCCTTAGCTCCCAGCCCCCGCCCACTCCGGCGGGTGAGCAGACAAGCCTCTTGGGCTGGTGAGTGCTGCTCGGCACCGATCCTCCGTGCGGGAACCTCTCCGCTTTGCCCTCCGCACCCCTGTGGCTGCGCTCTCCTCCGCGGCTCCGAAGCTTCCCCCCTCCGCCACCCGCAGTCTCCGCCTGCGAAGGGGCTTCCTAGTGTGTGGAAACCGTTCCTCCTTCACAGCTCCCTCCCACTGGTGCAGGTCCCGTCTCTATTCTTTTGTCTCTGTTGTTTCTTTTTTCTTTTGCCCTACCCAGGTACGTGGGGAGTTTCTTGCCTTTTGGGAGGTCTGACGTCTTCTGCCAGCGTTCAGTGGGTGTTCTATAGGAGCAGTTCCACGTGTAGATGTATTTCTCATGTATCTGTGGGGAGGAAGGTGATCTCCACGTCTTACTCTTCCTCCATCTTCTCCTCTCCCTCTTCCCATCAGTTTTTAAAAGCTATTTACAAGAAGCATCATTCTACTAAAACTACTTTTAAATACATCAAGCACTTCTAAACATTTAGAAAGAATAGATATTTCATATAAGAACTTACTTGTCCACTGTGTACACAGCACTGTTAAATAAAATTGCACACATGTAACAATGGTTACAATCTGAGGTATCTTCTAAATATGACCATTTTGGCCTGAACCATTTCCTCCCTCACTTCCTTCTCTCCGCCGCCAATCCAGTGGACAAGTACATGCATGTGTAATGCTTAGAGGTGGTTGAACAAATTCATATCCAAAAGTCATTTACAGAAGACAAGCTTTCCTATGAATTTCAATAAAGTGGACAAAATGTGCTCATTTTACTAACTACTTTGTCATACACTGGCAACCCCTTTAACATCTAGAGACTAGATGTTGCAAAATTAGGACTAAATTTGTCCATTATATACACTATATACACAGCAAAACAAAATGAACATACAAAAAATGGTTTTGTATGAAAACGTCCAGGTATGAACACACTAGCATATTACCTTTTGCAATTCTTTCCCTCCCTCCTCCAAACCACTGAACAAGTATAGACAATAGTGTACTGTTCAGAGAGGTGGTTTAACATTTAACATTCCCAAAGACAGTACTTCCTATGAATTTTAGCAAAAAGATATTTACAAAGTGATATTTTACTACCTCTACATTTCACATACATTGGGCACTTCTAAACATCTAGATGGACTAGACGTTTCAAATAAGGACTTAATTTGTCCACTATATACAGAGCAGTATTGAACGAACTGTACACATGTAACAGTTATAATCTGAAAGTGTCTTCAAAATACCAGCATTCTAGCCATTCTAAGACCAACCCCCTTCTCTCTCTCCACCCCCACCAACCCAGAGGGCTATAATGCTCAAATTTTCGGAAGACAATCTTTCCTAGAAATTTTAACACAAAATGTACAAAATGTATTATTTACTAACTCTATTTTTGTCATACACTGACAACCTCTTTAACATCTAGAAAGACTAGGTGTTGTAAATTAGGACTCATTTGTCCATTATGTACACTATATACACAGCAAAGTGAAACAAAATGCAGGAACATAAAAAAAGACAATGGGTAATCTTGCCTCACTATAAACACACTGGCACAGAGCTCTTTGCACTTCCTTCTCCTCCCCCCGACCTTGAACCAGTGCACAAACAAACGCAGTGCATACTGCGTACTGTTCAAAAAGGTGGTTTGGGGACTTCCCTGGTGGCACAGTGGTTAAAAATCCACCTGCCAGTGCAGGGGACACGGGTTCGAGCCCTGGTCCGGGAAGATCCCACATGCCGCGGAGCAACTAAGCCCGTGCGCCACAACTACTGAGCCTGTGCTCTACAGCCCGCGAGCCACAACTACTGAGCCCCCGTGCCGCAACTACTGAAGCCCACGTGCCTAGAGCCCGTGCTCTGCAACAAGAGAAGCCACCGCAATGAGAAGCCTGCGCACCGCAACGAAGAGTAGCCCCCACTCACCGCAACTAGAGAAAGCCCGCACGCAGCAACGAAGACCCAATGCAGCCAAAAATAAATAAAAATAAAAAATAAAATAAATTTATAATAAAAAAAAAGGTGGTTTGGCCACCCCTCCCCCCCAAAACAACATTTCTTACGAATTTTAACAAAAAGATGTTTACAAAATGTCTTTTTACTACCTCTACTTTGAACATATATCAGGCACTTCAGAACATCTAGAAAGACTAGATATTTCAAAAAAGTACTTCTTGTCAACTACATATACAGTAGTAAGGAGTAAAATGCACACACAAAACAATGGTTCTAATATGGAAATGTCTTCTAACTGTGACCAGTCTGGCATAGAACCTTCTTTTCTTCCTCCTCAACGTCTGCCATTCCATGTCCTCTAACCCACTGAACAAACGTGGACCTCTGTGGCTCCTGATGTCGCCTCTAGAGGTGGTCAAACGACTCCATTTCGAAAAGTCATTTCCAGAAGACATTTCTTTGCTACGGTTTTTTTTTAAAGAAACAAATGGGCATTTACAAGACACGTGACTTTAACTCTATCATACGTCGGCAACCTCTTCACATCTAGAAGGCCTATATGTAGTGAAAAGTTTTCTTTCGAAAGGTTGGGGGGAAAGTTGAGAGCAGCTTTTTCATATCATATACACAGGCCTTCTATAAACGGCCAGTAACTCTTCCCAAAGGGTGGCGGGCACTTCCTATTGGCCGCATGTGGTACGTTATTCTACCATTTCTATCTTCCGACATCGAGGTCTTGGTAGAACGACGACCAACCGCCCGATGACCCGCTAACGTTCCACCCGTCGTCGACCGGGGCTCCGCTCACCTTCCGGGCCCGTTCAGGCCTTAGTCCGTCGTTGTCTGGACGAGGTGAGGTCTCCTCCAACTGGGACAGAGAGGTCACCTCAGGTCCCGGATCCGCGCGGGCTCCAAGGCCTAAGGGTGGCTGAGCTGGCGTCCACGTAGACCCCCCCCCCTTCCCGGGCCCTCGAGGTTCTAACGGCCCTCCGTGGCGTTCCAGTGGCCGCCATTCTTCTCGCCCTGCCACGCCCGACGCCCAGAGGCGCCACGTCCTCGCTGGCCTGCGGGAGGCTTCGCCTAACCCCTGCAGCGTGGGGTCAAGAGAGCTGGCGGTGGGCGGGATCTGGGCTCCGAGGGGCCGCCGCCATTAGGTCGCGGAGGTGGGGGTGGGGGAGAAGCTCGTTGCTGCTTCCAGGCTCGGGCCCTGCCAGTGGGCGGTGCAACGAGGGCTCTGGGACTTGGCAAGACATAGCCTGAGCCTGTCCCGGGGGCCCCCCAGTTCACCTGGCGACCGGAGGCCGGCGGGCCTGGAGGGCCCCGAGCTAGAAGGCCACGATCCGCTTCTCACCGCACTCTCTGCCGGAACTGCCATCAGGGAAACTTCTGTTAACCTTTCTTTCAGCCCTTTTAAAAAACTTTATCTTGGTGATAAAGGAAGCCACAGACCCAGTCATGGAGTGAGGCAATCGTAGTGTAGCTTTCAAAAAGTCACTGAACACCAGCTAACAGCTAGGTGTTGTGAGGATGTGAAAGGTCCCAAGCTGTGGTTCCTGACCTACAATTTGTGTACAGTCTAGTAAGGGGCATTCATATAATATGAGAGGGAAGAACAAAAGGCTGTAGAGATGCATTGGAGGGAGGCATCCCTTCTATCTGGCTTAACCATGGAAGGCACAGAGAAGGTAGTGTCTCGGCCGGGTTTCCCTAGGCCAGGATGTATCAGTTAGGAAACTTATGTTATGTGGAACAAAAAGCATGACTCAAAATAGCTTAAACAACAAGGGTAATTTATTGATTCGAGTAACAGGAGTCCTGAGTTAGGGCAGCCCTCAAGGATGATGGATCTGGTGGCTCAGCACCTCATTAAGGCATTTCCTCCACCCCTCACATTGCCTTCCATGGTGCTGCCTTTGTTCTAAAGCTGGTTGGTTGGATGGCTGACAGCAGCAGGTGGTGCCTTTGCTTCCCCTTTTGTGTCCAGTGGGAGAGAGAGTGCTTCTGTTCCAGCTTTTGCCCAAGCAAGAGACCTCCATTTCCATCAAGTGTATGGCTTAAATCACATGTCCACTCCTGGACCAATGACTGTGGTCAAAGAATATAGTGTCCTGGCTGGTCTGAGTCAACCAGGATCCACCCCTGGTGCTGGGAGGGGTGGGGTCCATTCCTGGAGTGGAAGGATAACTAAACAAAACTTTGGGTTCTGATAGAAATTTCAGGGTGGAGAATGGGTGCTCGGGAGGCAATATCCACTGCAGCAGAAAATGCCATTTTAGACAAGATGTCAGTAGGAACAGAGGCCTGAGACTGAGAAGTATAGTCTTAGTTTGGGGACTGACAGGTATTCAGTACGACAGCATAAAGGGAGGAGTAGAACCCTGTACCTGCCTTTACCTGGAGTATGACTTACCTCTAGGTCTTTGATCTTCTCTTCCACAAGGTAAAGAGTCCTCTTCATCGAGGTCTGTGTACCCCCATAAGTCCCTGGACAGACTTCAGGGGATCTGTAAACCTCATGCTATTATGTTCAAAGATGGATAAGTGTACACAGTTTGCTGGGGCAAGACACCTTAAATTTACTCAGATTTTTTAAGTGGCACATGATTCTGAACAGGTTAAAGCCATAGACTCAACTAAGGTCACTCATGACTGGGAACAGTACAGAAGGCTGGTAGCCTGTCCCCTTCTTCCTATTCTTCCTCTCTGATTTACCTGATCCCTGCCCACCTATATCCTAGACCCAGGTATATGTCTTTTCCATCCTACTTCTGTGAAGTTACATGGACTTGACCTTGTATGGACTCAATCATTCCATGTTAGCTCACTTTTTAAACCAATGAAAAAAAGGACAGCTGGTTAATAAATGGAATTGGGATGTCTAGCTAAACATTTTGAAAAGGTAAGCCTCATAATTTCTACACAAAAATAGATGCCATATGGTGTAAGGGAATAAATATAAAAAATGTCACCAAGAATATACTGGAAGACGTTATACTTGAATAACGACATCATTTTAAAGTATGAAAGGAATTCCTTAACATCAGCTCAAGGACAGTTATCTTAAAAGAAAATTATGTGAGGACTAAAACCTCTGGACATCAAAAAATAACATAAAAGATTAAAAGGCAAATAAACTAAGAAAAATGTATGAAACATGTGTGACCAAGGATTAATATAATTAATCTATAAAAAAATCCTTGTAAGTCAATAACAAAAGAGGATTCTCCAAAAGACAAATGGGCTGCAGACATGAAGTTAGTTTACAAAAGTTGAATCACAAAGTGCTAATAAAAATGGAGAACACTTTCATTTTACTTACAACAGAAGTAGTAAAATGAAGACAGTGAGATTTTTCTTTAAACCATAACAATCAGTAAAGGAAAGCTATAAGGAAGTGAACCCGAGTATACCTGCTGATGAGTTTAAATTAGCACCACATTTTTAAATTAGCACCACATTTTTAGAGAGTGACTTGATAGTTTTTAGTTAGTAACAGAAGTCCTAAAAATGTGTGTTTTTTGATTTAGCAATTTTACTTTTGGAAAATTAGTCTAATAAAATAGTCACTCACCTAAGCAAAGATGTGGGCCCAAGGATATTTATTACAATGATCTTTTAATAGTGGAAATGGAAACATTTCACTGTTTAATAATAGGATATTGGTTCAAGAAATTATGGTCTGATTTTACAATGGAACGTTGTGGCTATTACAAATAATCTTGAAGAACTATATTTATAGACATGGAAATATGCCAACAATATAATAATAAGTGAAGAATGTGGGTTATGAAATAGAAAGTACCATGATCTTGCTCTTTAAATACGTATATGGGTACAGAGACACACAGAAAATGATTATCCAAGCAGCACTGTCCATTGGAAATATAATGCCAGTCCTGTAATTCTACATTTTCTAGAAGCCACATTAAAGAAGGTAAAAAGAAATGAATATAACTGATAATATATTTTATTTAACCAACATATCCACAATACTATAATTTCAACATGTAATCAATATAAAAATTATTGAGAGATTTTCCATCCTTGCATGTGTGTGTGTGTGTGTGTGTGTGTGTGTGTGAAATCTTTAAAATCTGATGTGTGTTTTCGTCTTAAACACATCTCAATTCGGTGTAGCCACATTTCAAGTGCTCAGTCGCCACATGGGCCTAGTGGCTGCCAGTTTGGACAGCACAGATCTGAATCATATTCACCAGATTTTAATAGCAGTTGGAGCAGTTGTGTCCCGTGTGTTCTTTCTGTGATTGTGCTTTCTGGAATAATCATATATTACTTTTTTTGCATAGAAAAAAATAACCAAAGAAACTTTTCTATTTACTGAGAGGAGGGAATAAAAAGAATAGTTTTAATATGAGATCGGGCAGAAGCAGGAGAGAGAATCAAGCACACTGACCACGTGTGCCCAGAGAACAGAACAGAATTTCTGAGCTCTTCATAGATAAACTCCTGGGACACCAACCTAGGAGGGTGCTTAGTTATTTTAAGGAACATTGGAATTTTGTTCAAGTAAAAATACAGAGTGAAAAAAATAGCTATCACCTGGGTTTTGGAAATCAGATAATACCTTTGTAGAGATATTCCAAGTAATTCTATGACGATGTGATGAGAAAAACATTTAAAGCTTTTCTTCATGTGGATATTAATCTTAAATGAAGAATGTTTAGGAGAATCCTGCAATATACTCTTCAGTGAAGCCAGATCGGTGGGTGGAAATGTTCCATAAAAATAGAATCGTTATTCAATCACAATTTAAATTATTCAAATGTCTTCACATCAAGTAGAATTTAAATGAATAGATAGAAATAACTTATTCTAGTCATTAGGACACATAAATAACAGAGACAGTGATATCCAAGTAAGAGGGGCCACATGAAGGAAAAGGTCAGCTGCAGAACTAACAACATTCTTGTAAGTAAGTTTGTTTTACCAAATTTGAACCCACCAATTAATTTTACCTAACTCTCCTACTAAGTGTAAATTCCACATCTTATTCGCTGGTGCTTCCTCCAGCCTAGCACAGGGCCTGGTACGTGGTCAGTGTTTGATACTAATTTTATTAATAACACTATTTAATGAATCTCTATTATATGCCAGACCCTGTTCTGCTTGGGATACATCAGGGAAGAAACAAGAAAAAAATCCCTACCCTAATGGAACTTCCATGCTAGTGAGGGGAAACAGACAGTAAACAATAAACATATTAAATAAGTCAATTGTATAGTATGGTATAGTGGGGAATACAACGGAAACAACAGAAGAGGGTACACACCCGTGTTCATATCAGCACTAGTCACAGTAATCAAGAGGTAGAAACAACCTAAGTGTCCACTATGGATGACTGTATAAACGAAATGTTATATACGTACAATGGAATATTATTCAGTCTCAAAAGGGAAAGACATTCTGACACATGCTACAACATGGATAAACCTTGAGGACATTATGTTAAGTGAAATAAGGCAGTCACAAAAAGACAAATACTGCATGATTCCACTCATATGAGGTATCTAAAGTAGCCAAATTTGTAGAAACAGAAACAAAATTGTGGTTACCAGGGACTGGGGGGGAGGAGGGAATGAGGAGTTGTTTAATGGATAAAGAGGTTCAGTTTTGCAATGAAAAAGTTCTGGAGGTTGGATGCACAATGCATTGGATATACTTAACACTACTGAATTGTATGCTTAGAAATTGTTATAGTGATAAACTTTATGCTCTGCATTTCCATAAAATAAAAGGGCAAATTACCAGTTAGTCATGGCACTATTGTGCAATTGATGTAAAATGACAGTCCTCAAGGCTGGCCTCCACTTTGTCAAAATATATTCCATAAAAGGATTTTTTTTGGTCCCCATAACACACTTTTCCAATTTTAGGCCAAGCAATGATGGTAATTTATATTAAATACTCTACAAACCTTGCCAATAGATAATAGATATTCAACTCTTAACAAATGCCAACTGGAGTCATTCTGTCCAAAGATTGGCTCAAATTCCATTCCAAATCTTACAGAAAGTGAAATGCCACCCTGCGATTTCTAAAAGGCCCAGAGGTCATGTCCGAGGGTACACCTCTCACATTGACCTCCGGCCTCTGCTGAACTAGTTCTGCTTTCTGCTCTACTTCTGACCTGTGTCTGCTGTCCCCAGCCTGACTCAGTGAACCGTCTTCAACACTCATCCACTTTAGACACTCACACAAGGCCTTTTCAGGTGTATTAGAACTTGCTGAAAGTTGGGAGAGACAGCAGGACAACATGGCAGTCAACGCCGGCAACTGAAAAGTGAATACTGTAGTTCTGTGCTTCCCAATACTGTATTACCAAGCACCCCGGGGAGCTGCAGCAAACTCACTGCGGTGCTGTAGGATATTTTAAACTTTCAGAAGAAACAAAGTAGTATTCAAAATCTGTTGGGCACTGCACAAGTTACTAGCTCAAAGTAGTTCCCTGTTTCAACAGTAGATTGTGCTACATTCCTTTCAATGATATCTTATCTTTGTGAATCTTGGATGTTCAGGGTTGCTGAGATAAAAAGCAAGTACCTTGTGAAAAATAACATGGAACAGGAAACGCTGCTAAGTTGTTTGCATATATTAAACTGTTTGGGCTTACTACTTAATTAATAAAACAATGGTTATGTATTTCTTTTGGCCCTTGGTGGGGTGGGGAGGGGCACCATGAAAAAAATTATAGAGCGACTAAGGCCGCTGTGAACGAAGAACGTCTGGGAACTGCTGTTGTAGTAGAACACTGTCAAGAAATGTTGCTGGGCCATTTCTGCCATCGTAAGTGCCGGCTCCTGGCCATGCTCTCTTCTGTGCTATGTCCCTATTTCTAGCCCCTGCGTGTTTCCAGCATGGATCACTTCAGCCTTCTCTTTTGTTTTCTTGCCTCCTCCCAGACCATGTCCTCAGGGTATTCCCTTCCATCCTTCAGCAACCTGTCAAGGTTCTGTATTACCTACACAAAGACAATTTCCTTCCTAAAAGAAATTCTTCTCCCAGCAGATTAAAAAAAATTTTTTTCCTCTTCTAGTATAAATTGTTGTGACATGGGAGAAGAGATCTTGCACTGTGAGAGCACCAGGCACTTGGGAATAGGGAGATAGAAAGGGCAACTCAGAAGCAAGATTGGCGAGTAAAAAGAGAAAAAAGAATCTAAGAAAAGTTTGCCTACTTCAGTTTCACCCTGACCATAGGCCATGTCACCAAACACGTTTAAATCTGCCTAGGGTCCAAACACAGAACATGCAACACAGATATAATCTCTTCCCTGTCTCTACAAACTTTAAATTTTGCCTAACCTCTAAAGGCAGGATTTTATATTGTCTTGCTGCTTTATTTCCTCCTGCAGTTAAATATACTGGTATAAGCTGTGGGAGCAAAACCTGGTAATTTCATCTAGTGGTTATATCTGTTTTCTCAGTTTCTCCAAAATTAGAAATTCTTCTTGACATCGTCTTTGGGCTTGAACATATACACCAGCCATTTCTTTCCCTGCTTTATCCTCTATTCCATTCTTATTTAAGAAGAATATTATACAACTTTGCCAACTTGTGGCAGGGAGGAGGTGGGGGGTAAAGAAAACCTAATCTTTTAGGAGAGCAGACTGACCCGGCATTATGAAGGCTCTGCCTGTCTCATTTGCTCTGAAGTCTGATTAATGAAAATATCCGTGTTCTTTCCACCTACGACTTGCTGCAGCAGTATCCTCTTCCATAACCATCACTGTCTAATGGTTTACAGGATCACAGACACACAAAATCATTCCTTATTGTAGTAGAAATCTCTCCACCAAATGGTTTTTTTGTAGTAACTATGAAACATCACAAGTCTTTAAAATGGCTTTCACATTCTGCTCTGCGCTGTAAGAACCACCTTTTCCCAGGATTCTTTGCATGAATTTGCATTAATCCCCATGGCAAATAGGACCTCTGCACTGCTTACCACACTCTGAGAAGGCTGTTTACGTAGGCACAAGACATGGATGTAATGAGTGAGGAGGAACCTGGCATTCTTGGGGCTTCGGTTGGGAATGCCTGCTTGGAATTATTTCTTGTTCATCCATCTAAAGGACCCAAGATCTCCTGAAATTTTAGGTGTGGAGTCTATGTTTCATTTTCTGATATGTGCAGAGATCTTGATCTGATCTCAAGCAAGCATTTTAAAAAATGAATTTTGTTCCAGGCACTGGACTGCAGGCTTATTGTAGCTGGTCTCCAAATATGGTGGCCATCAAGTCCTTCCCATCCTGCAGGTGCATGTTGCTCCTCACTGGATGAGATGGGGCTTATCTCCCCTCCATTGAATCTGGCTGGCCCTTTGAGTTGCTTTGACCAACACAATGTAGTAGAAATGACACTGTGCCAGTTCTAGACCAACTTTTAGTAGGTTTGGCAGTTTTTGCTTCTTTCTCTTTGGAGCCAGCTGCCAAATAGGAAGTCCAACAGCTCTGAGACTACCATGTAGAAAGACAGCCCAAGTTCCCAAATGGTGAGGTGAGAGAGAGAGAGCGCTAGCTAGCTAGCTGCTGGATCATCCTCACCTGTTCCAGCCACCATGGGGTGTGAGACATGGGCTTGAAGAAGCCATCTTGGATGTTTCAGCCCCATGGACACTGCATGGAACAGAAGAGCCACCCAGCTGAGCCCGGCTTAGATTGCAGAATCGTGAAAAATCATAAACCCTTCTTTTAAGTCACTAAGTTTTGGGAAGGTGTGTTGTGTAGTAGCAGATAATGGAAACAGTGCCCAATAAAGTATTATTTCATTTAATCAATATAACAACCAACCCTGTGAGGTACGATGTGCTTCCTGCATTTCACAAATGAGGAGACTGAGGTTGTGAGAATTACGTAACCTGCCCCATGTCACACAGCTAGTACGTGGCTGAGCTGGCACAAGATCTCAGGCTTGCTTGATCCCAGAGTCTCATACTGAACCAAAATGCCTCTCCACGGAGAATGAGAACTCCCATGTATGTGGTATATGATAGGGGTGTTCTCTGTTCAAAGGAAATCTATTAAAATGCTTGGATTAACAGATGCTCATAGCTCCTGACTACCCCTTCCCTTCCTGCTTCCCTAAAAGAACCCCCCCATGTCAGGCTTTTTATGAAGATGGATAGCGGCCATGTGAACCATGTCTGGGGGTGACAGCTGCTGACAGGGACACAGAGGACAAGAGGACAGCTGGGGAAAGAGGTAGCATTTGTTGAATAGCTACCATGTGCTGCTTGCTGTACGTGACTGACTGATTTAATCCTCAGGCAATCTAATAAGGATGGCATAATGATCTCTGCTCTACAGATGAGAAAACTGAGATGCAGAGAGGTTAAGGAACTTGCCCAAAGGAACCTGGAAGTAAATATCAAACATAGGATTTGACTGCAAGTCTGTCCAGCTCCAAAGTCTGCAGTCTTTCTGATCCAATCAAAACTAAAGACCCGGACTTACACCATATGTACAACTTCAAGATTTTTCGTGTTGGAGGTGAGGGTGTTTCCGGTTTTTATGATTTATTTTTCAATGTCCTACTTTTGTCAAAGCCAAAAGCCAACCCTGGGGGTGGGGGGTAAAAACAGAGGAAAAGCAGAGGCACGTTTCAAAGAAAGACAAGTGAGAACTAACTGAAATACAAACCTATTCAGGAAAGCCAAAAAACAAACAAACAAACAAAATAAATAAAATAAAATAAATTGCCACAAAAACCAAACAAAACAAAACAGAAAAACCTCTTGGTTCTGCCTCCTGCGATAACCAGCTGTAGCAGGAGTACTGAGCAGGGGCTGACACTGGACAGCAGACAGATCCAGCAGCAAGCTCCGAGGCCTCGGGCTCACACATTTCTCTCTACAAAACGTCTTTAGCAGAGACTGCCCATTGCTGTAGTGGGTTTCTAAGGAACTTTTAAATGCTTTGAGAAGTCAAAACCATCTCTAAAATTTGCCCTGTACACATTACGGCCCCTCCAAGGTGCAGCTGCAAAAGTTCCGGGGTCCCCCAGAGCATCCATGGCCCTGTGGAGTCACCTAGAGTTTCTGTCTACTTAAAGGAGGGTTGTCACTGGATCCTGGGACTTAGTCTGTCTGCCTTTGTGAAGGTGTACACACACACACACACACACACACACACACACACACACACACACTCACACCTGACGGGGCTCACAGCATGCTGCCCCTATCAGCAAGCCAAGCACTGTCCACTGTCCTAGTTTCCTTTGGGTTTCCTGGTTACTTAGGAGTCAGCCTGGATAGTGCTTCTCTCTCTTTCTCTCTCTCTCAGAATACAGGCTGTGGTGACCACCTGAGTATTGTTTGTGTTCTGTGCAGTCTACCCTGTGTGTTCCTGCATTCCATTTCCTCCTGCATGCGATCCCAACACACAAGGGACTCAGGCATCTTTGGAATGCTCCCCCTTACTCAGACGCACAGCAGGTGTGGAGGCTCTGGAGATCTGTGCTGCCTCGGTGGGCTTGCCTTGGGAGGAAAAGCAGGAACAGCCACCCAAGGGCTGTGTCTGGCCCTGGTCCTCAGCGTGCCCCTCTGGTCTCTGGTTTCCTCTCGTTACGACCAGGAGGCTGCAGCAGGGCTCCTAAGGAGCCCTCTGTCCTCTGACATGCTAAGACCAGAAAGTCTTTTTCCCATTAGCAGATTGCCACATTGGGGAGGACCTCTTCCCCTTCAGCTCCTAAAGGCTCAGCCCTGCCATGTTCATTTGGAGAGCTGTCCTCAGGGTCCTCCTGGGAGGAGCAATGCATGGGTGTGTCTGTGAGCTTATGTGGACTTTGTTCCCCATACACAGGACTCTCTGGCTATTTACACATCAGTAGGTAAGCAGGCACACATGTGAGGCTGGCTTAGTAATTAGACACATGGCTGGTCCTCTCTTTTTTTTTTCCAAGTAATTGCAGCATCTGTTTTTCCCCAAGAATAATTCTCCTGCTAAAAAGTAGAGGAGAGGAAAAGACCTTATCAACCCACCCACATGTGCTGGTCGAGCTGCTAGAGAAGAGGCAAATTAAAAGTCTCACTTTGTAATTTTGTTTAAAGCAAAGCAGCAATAAGCACCCTGTTGCCACCCCTCTCCCCACCTCATAAATGCTTCTGGAAGCTTTGGACAACTGGAGCTTATGAGAAACTGACTGAAAATATTTTTGGAGCTATGAAGTCATCTGTCATACCACCAGGAGGATTGGATCTAGGGCTTCTGGCTCCATGACCATGTATAATACCGTATCTTGCTTGCTTCTCTGCACACTGAGCTGTAAGATTGTGTTTATTGTCCTCTCCACAGCTGCCTGAAAATGATCTATGAAACTGTCTGAAGAGGTTCTTTGGTCGTCACTGCAAAGCAAGGCTCAGGTTACGGCTGAGCAGGCAGACACACATTCTCAGGTTAAAAAAGATAATGAATGGAAGAGAGAGGGCATGGGATCAGTCATCAGGAGAGTGACTTGAACAAGTCACACAATCTTTCTGAGCCTCAGTTTTCATGTATGGAAAATGGGAACAGGATTATATATATATGCCTCAGTTTTCATGTATGGAAAATGGGAACAGGATTATATATATATATACACATACACACACGTACATATATATATATACACACACACACACATATACACATACATATATATACACACACACGCACACACACTTACACATACATATATATATATATATATATATTTGCCTTGCCTGTCTCACAAAATTATTTTTAGGGCTCAAATAAGGTAGACAAAAACAATATGTGAGGCTTGAATTACTATAGAAATATGAGATGCTGTTATTTGGCCCAGTCATATTACAAGGAGAATTCTCAGGATAAACATGGAGAAGAGCCTGTCTTGACTGGGTCGGCTCAGAGTTACTCTTTTAAAGACCCTGGTCTTAATGATCTTTCCCAAGGTATAGGTTGATTTATTTTCTTCCTCTGTAAGGAGAGAAAATGCATACCTAGGAAGGCTCATAAAATTCCTAGCCCTGGGTCTGTGAGAGGCAGAGCAGGGGCAGGAACATCTGGAAGCTCTGGCTGCTTTGGGATGGTCCCCAGATGGCAGTTTCGGGGGTTTTATCTCCACTAAGGAGGAAGATACTCATGTGCAAGTGTCTTATCTCATTCTCAAAGTCATTCTTCCTTTATGCCAGTATACAATAGGTATTTGTTGAATTATTTGATGAGACTCTAAACAGAGCAACACAAAATAAAATGCTATTGGGAAAAGAAGATAGTGACCAAGTTTTAGGTATAGACCAAGTGTAGGATGTTAGCTTTCTCCACCCAAACTGATGAATCTCATAAGGAGCTCATGCATCTTTGAAAGCAGAAATGCCTCAGATGAAAATATACATGAATCAAGGCACTTCAGAGTTGGAAGAGTCTTCAGGGTCCCATTTCATAGATAAGGAAAATAAGAGGAAGAGATTTGGCCAGAATGACCCAGAAGATGAAAGGTGGAACTAAGACAAAAACCCAGGTTCTCTATAACCATTATATTGCCAGTAAACCCAGGACTGTAACTTTTTCAAAAAGTGGCAAAAGTTCCAGGCCCATATTTACAGTTCTTGATCCAGAACACCAAGCTATAGCTGATTTGCTGAGGCTCAGTCATACCCTTTTATCCAACCAGATCCCAGGGTCTGGCAGGGCAGACTACTGAGGCATCACAGGCAATGGAAATATATCACAAGGCTGGCAGGGACCTAGAAAGGCCCCGAAGAATGCCACATATAGCCTGGATGGGAGGTAAAAGGACAGAATATCCAGGAAGAGGATGAATGAGTAGCAAGCTGTCTTGGCAGGAGGCTGAATGGGAGAAATATGGGAAGACAGAAGAGTGTCACAAAGGTGGCACAGGATGGGTAAAAATAAGAAAATTCCCGAGAGACTAAGGCAGGGTGGGGGGAGAAAGAAAGCCAAAACCAAACTAGAAGTGGAGTGTAAAATATCAGATTGGTTCAAAACAAAACAAAACAAACAACAAAAAAAACCCAAACCCAAAGGGATGCCCCTGGGACAAGGAATGGAGTATAAGGCCAGCACAAGTCTCACGTGGGTAGAACAGAACACCTGGCCTAGAACCCCATGAAATATCTTAGGATCCGGAAAGGACTGGTCTCAGAGTCTGGAGGTGGTAGTAAGTAGCTCCAATCATGGAGTCTAGAAGACTGCAGGAGGTGAGAAGGCAAATGGGTCCCGTTCTTCTGTGTGTTGTACCCCAAACCTATTTCATCCAGAGAGTAAGGAAATGAGGCAAAAGGCAGATGAGTTCATGCATAAAAGTTTCTAAAACGTTTGTGTCCAAAATACATTCTTTTTTAAAACTGAGAAATAGTGGCAAAAGATCTAAGGGCTGGGGCTCTTTTTTATTGACATTGCACAGATAGTCCTACAGTGGACAGCAAGGAAGGGAAGGCAGAGCTCTAGACACAGCCCTGGATGGCACTGGAGGAAAACCAAGCCACTAGGTCTCCTACTTCCAGTCCTCAGCGTATTTTTGGAAATACATGGTGTAGTCAAATGACCCATTCTCATAAAGATTTGAGCCTTGAAATCTTTGACTTTATTCACAGCTGGACTTGGGCCTAGGGTGACCATCGCTTAAGTGATTCCATGCCTCGGGGAGCCTAAGTTGGGGCTTTCATGTTCAAAGGAAAGGAAAATCCATTGAAGACTTGGAATATGGACTTGCTCTGATCTTCATAGTCTTCAGTTCTCACAGCTGAAGCAAGGCTGACTTTAAAAAGGTGACTGTGATATCTTCCTCTCTTCCCCCACCACCCATATTATCAACTGTTCAAGGACAGAGGAAGATGCGACATAGGATGGAGGAGCTGTGGCCGCACTGGCAGAGTTTAACTCTTGGGCTTTCATAGCTTTTCTTCTTGACAGGCAAACATCTCCTAAGACGTACTTTCGTCATGAAAAGCAAACCATGTCAGCCGAAGCTTTCAACTGGACTCTGATGGTTAGACTTGAGATAAAAGAAAAAAGTTTTTGAAATTTGTATTCAGCCAGCATAGTCTGAAATTCACAATGTGCACAAATTCAGAGGAGGGTGCAAATTCTTTCCCTTTATTGAGAGAATAATGGTGTTATTAACCATTGTCCCAGCTCAAGACATCAAGATGGGCTGGTTTAGTTCAGCCCAAGAATAAGTTCTAACATTTGGAGGAGTCACATTGGGCAAGAAGTATGTCTGCACCACTGACGAATGGCATAATACAGCAGGGTAGGGAGATGGTGCAGACACAAACACAGTTAAGAAATTAATTAACAGTGCTCCTTGTTATTTTGTGATAAGACTATGCATGTCGGGTGGGTGCTAAGAAAATATAGTTGGTGCGGGGGCAGCCCAGGAGGTCCTGGGGAGGTGTAACTAGTACAGACTCTTGAAGTTCACTCCCAGGGGAAGGGGGGCAGTGCTTCCTGTGGCAGAAGATGTGACAGAAATATGAGAAGATTAAAGTCTAATTGAGCACTCACTGTGTGCTAAATGTTGTGCTAGGCACTTAGACATCCCATCTATGAACTAAGCAATGTTATTCCCTAGTTTACAGAAATGGAAACTAGTAGCTTAGAGAGGTAAAAGACTGTTAGAGCTTGTATCCCCCAGCCCCGAAGGCCTGAGCTCTGGGCTAGAGTTGCCAACCAGAAGTGTTCGCAGGACCTTGCCTTGCTCTGGGAAACAGCATTCACCTGCCAGCCTTTACCTGCCCAGATCAAGAATGCTGCTTTAACTTGGACAGAGAGTGAGAAGCTTCCTGTCAGCACCAAGCACCATGCCCTGTGGGAACAGCTGGCATAACTGACCCAACTGGATTGGACTGGCAGATGCCTGCTTCCAGGCCCTTGAGGTGAACTCACCGTGCTGCTTCTCTCCATGCCTGGCTTGGCTCTGCAATGTTGAAAAGCTTGGGATTCAGCTCCTCTGCCTCCAGCGTAGCAGGCTTCTGTGCTCAACTCCTAACGACCACACCTTTCCATAGCCTCAAGAGTAACCTAGGGTATTTGCCTTAAGGGCTGCTCCTTCCCTCTTCCTGTATTGTCTTACAATTAAATGCAACACCTCTGTCCCCTCCCAACAAATGGGACCTCTCACCTGTGGGCAGCAGTATATCCTGGGCCTTCTTGACCTGCTTATGGGACACTCTGGCTTGCTGCTGGGCACAAGTTGGGCTGATGGTAAAAGACACACCAGTGAGTGTGATCAGGAACCACTGAAGCAGAGGAGGAAGGGATGGGGTTCAAAGTGGTGGGAAACAGAGTGGTGAGGGCAGGTGGGGTCAAACCACAGACAGTGTGAAAGGCCAGATAGGGGATTTAAATATTCAGCAGGAGGACTTTATCAAAGGTGTGATGGTATCAGTATTACATGATCAGGCTGGAAGGGGGAGAGATTGGAGGTATGAGAATGATGAAGCAACTGACATAGCAACCCAAGATTGAGACCATGTGGGTCAGAACTAAGGGTTTTTCATTTTGTTTTGTTTTAAATTAATCCAGTTACCCTCTACTCCACCCAGCTCACACCAGTTTGTGTATTCCAACTAATTTTATTTAAACAGTGTGTCACCACATCTCTTGCATTCACAGCCAACAACTCCCAGATGAGGAGTAGCCTCCTTCCTTTGTCTCTGGAGGTAATTTGGTGTGATAGAAAGAATATCTCAAGTGTAATTCTTTGCACTGCCGGAATCTGACTGCTGTTTTTTTTTTTTAATTTTTAATTTTTTAATTGAAGTATAGTTGATTTACAATATCATGTTAATTTCGGGTATACAGCACAGTGATTCAGATATATATATATATTATATATATATATTCTTCATATATATATATATTCTTCCTATACATATATATTCTTCAGACTCTCTTCGCTTATAGGTTATTACAAAACACTGAGCTGTGCTATACAGTAGGTCCTTGTTGGTTATCTATTCTATATATAGTAGTGTGTGTATGTTAATCCCAAGCTTCTAATTTGTCCCTCCCCCAACCTTTCCCCTTTGATAACCATAAGTTTGTTTTCTAAATCTGTGAGTCTGTTTCTCTTTTGGAAATAATTTCACTTGTATCTTTTTTTTTCTTTAGATTCCACATATAAGCGACATCATATATTTATCTTTCTCTGTCTGACTTATTTCACTTAGTATGATAATCTCTAGGTCCATCCATTTTGCTGCAAATGGCATTATTTCATTCTTTTTTTATGGCTGAGGAGTATTCCACTGTGTATATATACACCATATCTTTTTTATCCATTCATCTGTTGATGGACATTTAGGTTGCTTCGATGCCTTGGCTATTGTAAATAGTATTGAAATGAACATTGGGGTGCATGTATCTTTTCAAATTATGGTTTTCTCCAGATATATGCCCAGGAGTGGGATTGTAGGATCACATGGTAGTTCTATTTTTAGTTTTTTAAGGAACCTCCATACTGTTCTCCAAAGTGGCTATACCAATTTACATTCCCACCAGTAGTGTAGGAGGGTTCCCTTTTCTCCACGCCCTCTCCAGCATTTATTATTTGTAGGCATTTTGATGATGGCCATGCTGACTGGTGTGAGGTGATACCTCATTGTAGTTATGATTTGTATTTCTCTAATAATTTTTTTAACATCTTTATTGGAGTATAATTGCTTCTCAATGGTGTGTTAGTTTCTGCTTTATAACAAAGTGAATCAGTTATACATATACATATGTCCCCATATTTCTTCCCTCTTGCATCTCCCTCCCTCCCACCCTCCCTATCCCACCCCTCTAGGTGGTCACAAAGCACCGAGCTGATCTCCCTGTGCTATGCGGCTGCTTCCCACTAGCTATCTATTTTACGTTTGGTAGTGTATATAGGTCCATGCCACTCTCTCACTTTGTCCCAGCTTACCCTTCCCCCTCCCCGTATCCGCAAGTGCATTCTCTACATCTGCGTCTTTATTCTCATCCTGCCCCTAGGTTCTTCAGAACCTTTTTTTTTTTTTTTTAGATTCCATATATATGTGTTAGCATATGGTATTTGTTTTTCTCTTTCTGACTTACTTCACTCTGTATGACAGTCTCTAGGTCTGTCCACCTCACTACAAATAACTCAGTTTCGTTCCTTTTGATGGCTGAGTAATATTCCATTGTATATATGTGCCACATCTTCTTTATCCATTCATCTGCTGATGGACGTGTCCTGGCTATTGTAAATAGAGCTGCAATGAACATTTTGCTACATGACTCTTTCTGAATTATGGTTTTCTCAGGGTATATGCCCAGTAGTGGGACTGCTGGGTCGTATGGTAGTTCTATTTTTAGTTTTTTAAGGAACCTCCATTCTGCTCTCCATAGTGGCTGTATCCATTTACATTCCCACCAACAGTGCAAGAGGGTTCCCTTTTCCCCACACCCTCTCCAGCATTTATTGATTTTTTTATGATTGATTTTTTTACAGCATATATAGATTTTTTGATGATGGCCATTCTGACTGGTGTGAGGTGATACCTCATTGTAGTTTTGATTTGCATTTCTCTAATGATTAATGATGTTGAGCATTCTTTCATGTCTTTGTTGGCAATCTGTATATCTTCTTTGGAGAAATGTCTGTTTAGGTCTTGTGCCCATTTTTGGATTGGGTTGTTTGTTTTTTTGATATTGAGCTGCATGAGCTGCTTGTAAATTTTGGAGATTAATCCTTTGACAGTTGCTTCATTTGCAAATATTTTCTCCCATTCTGAGGGTTGTCTTTTCATCTTGTTTACGGTTTCCTTTGCTGTGCAAAAGCTTTTAAGTTTGATTAGTTCCCATTTGTTTATTTTTGTTTTTATTTCCATTTCTCTAGAAGGTGAGTCAAAAAGGATCTTGCTGTGATTTATGTCATAGAGTGTTCTGCCTATGTTTTCCTCTAAGAGTTTGATGGTGTCTGGCCTTACATTTAGGTCTTTAATCCATTTTGAGTTTATTTTTGTGTATGGTGTTAGGGAGTGTTTTAATTTCATTCTTTTACATGTAGCTGTCCAGTTTTCCCATCACCACTTATTGAAGAGGCTGTCTTTTCTCCACTGTATATTCTTGCCTCCTTTATCAAAGATAAGGTGACCATATGTGCGTGGGTTTATCTCTGGGCTTTCTTTCCTGTTCCATTGATCTATATTTGTGTTTTTGTGCCAGTTCCATACTGTCTTGATAACTGTAGCTTTGTAGTGTAGTCTGAAGTCAGGGAGCCTGATTCCTCCAGCTCCATTTTTCTTTCTCAAGATTGCTTTGGCTATTCAGTCTTTGGTGTTTCCATACAAATTGTGAAATTTTTTGTTGTAGTTCTGTGAAAAATGCCATTGGTAGTTTGATAGGGATTGCATTGAATCTGTAGATTGCTTTGGGTAGTAGAATCATTTTCACACTGTTGATTCTTCCAGTCCAAGAACATGGTATATCTCTCCATCTATTTGTAGCATCTTTAATTTCTTTCATCAGTGTCTTATAATTTTCTGCATACAGGTCTTTTGTCTCCTTAGGTAGGTTTATTCCTAGATATTTTATTCTTTTTGTTGCAGTGGTAAATGGGAGTGTTTTCTTAATTTCTCTTTCAGATTTTTCATCATTAGTGTATAGGAATGCAAGGGATTTCTGTGCATTAATTTTGTATCCTGCTACTTTACCAGATTCATTGATTAGCTCTAGTCGTTTTCTGGTAGCATCTTTAGGATTCTGTATGTATAGTATCATGTCATCTGCAAACAGTGACAGCTTTACTTCTTCTTTTCCAATTTGTATTCCTTTTATTTCTTTTTCTTCTCTGATTGCTGTGGCTAAAACTTCCAAAACTATGTTGAATAATAGTGGTGAGAGTGGGCAACCTTGTCTTGTTCCTGATCTTAGTGAATGGTTTCAGTTTTTCACCACTGAGGACGATGTTGGCTGTGGGTTTGTCATATATGGCCTTTATTATGTTGAGGAAAGTTCCCTCTATTCCTACTTGCTGGAGAGT
Organism: Eubalaena glacialis; assembly: GCF_028564815.1. Classification (NCBI taxonomy): domain Eukaryota; kingdom Metazoa; phylum Chordata; class Mammalia; order Artiodactyla; family Balaenidae; genus Eubalaena; species Eubalaena glacialis. The sequence goes on along the minus strand of NC_083722.1, from coordinate 68,142,954 downwards.
TTTTATCATAAATGGGTGTTGAATTTTGTCGAAAGCTTTCTCTGCATCTATTGAGATGATCATATGGTTTTTCTCCTCCAATTTGTTAATATGGTGTATCACATTGATTGATTTGTATATATTGAAGAATCCTGGCATTCCTGGGATAAATCCCACTTGATCATAGTGTATGATCCTTTTAATGTGCTGTTGGATTCTGTTTGCTAGTATTTTGTTGAGGATTTTTGCATCTATGTTCATCAGTGATATTGACCTGTAGTTTTCTTTCTTTGTGACATCTTTGTCTGGTTTTGGTATCAGAGTGATGGTGGCCTCATAGAATGAGTTTGGGAGTGTTCCTCCCTCTGCTATATTTTGGAAGAGTTTGAGAAGGATAGGTGTTAGCTCTTCTCTAAATGTTTGATAGAATTCGCCTGTGAAGCCATCTGGTCCTGGGCTTTTGTTTGTTGGAAGATTTTTAATCCCAGTTTCAATTTCAGTGCCTGTGATTGGTCTGTTCATATTTTCTATTTCTTCGTGGTTCAGTCTCGGCACGTTGTGCATTTCTAAGAATTTGTCCATTTCTTCCAGGTTGTCCATTTTATTGGCATAGAGTTGCTTGTAGTAATCTCTCATGACCCTCTGTATTTCTGCAGTGTCAGTTGTTACTTCTCCTTTTTCAGTTCTAATTCTATTGATTTGAGTCTTCTCCCTTTCTTTCTTGATAAGTTTGGCTAATGGTTTATCAATTTTGTTTATCTTCTCAAAGAACCAGCTTTTAGTTTTGTTGATCTTTGCTATTGTTTCCTTCATTTCTGGTCTGATCTTTATGATTTCTTTCCTTCTGCTAACTTTGTGGTTTCTTTGTTCTTCTTTCTCTAATTGCTTTAGGTGTAAGGTTAGATTGTTTATTTGAGATGTTTCTTGTTTCTTAAGGTAGGATTGTTTTGCTATAAACTTCCCTCTTAGAACTGCTTTTGCTGCATCCCATAGGTTTTGGGTGGTTGTGTTTTCATTGTCATTTGTTTCTAGGTATTTTTTTGATTTCCTCTTTGATTTCATCAGTGATCTCTTGGTTTTTAAGTAGTGTGTGGTTTAGCCTCCATGTGTTTGTATTTCTTACAGATTTTTTCCTGTAATTGATATCTAGTCTCATAGCATTGTGGTCAGAAAAGATACTTGATACGATTTCAATTTTCTTAAATTTACCAAGGCTTTATTTGTGATCCAAGATATGATGTCTCCTGGAGAACGTTCCATGAGCACTTGAGAAAAATGTGTATTCTTTTTTTTTAGGATGGAATGTCCTAAAAATGTCAATTATGTCCATCTTGTTTAATGTATCATTTAAAGCTTGTGTTTCCTTATTTATTTTCATTTTGGATGATCTGTCCATTGGTGAATGTGGGGTGTTAAAGTCCCCTACTATGACTGTGTTACTGTCGATTTCCCCTTTTATGGCTGTTAGTGTTTGCCTTATGTATTGAGGTGCTCCTATGTTGGGTGCATAAATATTTACAATTGTTATATCTTCTTCTTGGATTGATCCCTTGATCATTATGTAGTGTCCTTCTTTGTCTCTCGTAATAGTCTTTATTTTAAAGTCTATTTTGTCTGATAGGAGAATTGCTACTCCAGCTTTCTTTTGATTTCCATTTGCATGGAATATCTTTTTCCATCCCCTGACTTTCAGTCTGTATGTGTCCCTAGGTCTGAAGTGGGTGTCTTGTAGACAGCGTATATACAGGTCTTGTTTTTGTATCCATTCAGCCAGTCTGTGTCTTTTGTTGGAGCATTTAATCCATTTACATTTAAGGTAATTATCGATATGTATGTTCCTATTGCCATTTTCTTAATTGTTTTGGGTTTGTTATTGTAGGTGTTTTCCTTCTCTTGTGTTTCCTGCCTAGAGAAGTTCCTTTAGCATTTGTCGTAAAGCTGGTTTGGTGGTGCTGAATTCTCTTAGCTTTTGCTTGTCTGTAAAGCTTTTAATTTCTCTGTCCAATCTGAATGAGATCCTTGCTCGGTAGAGTAATCTTGGTTGTAGGTTTTTCTCCTTCGTCACTTTAAATATGTCCTGCCACTCCCTTCTGGCTTGCAGAGCTTCTGCTGAAAGATCAGCTGTTAACCTTATGGGGATTTCCTTATGTGTTATTTGTTGTTTTTCCCTTGCTGCTTTTAATATTTTTTATTTGTATTTAATTTTTGATAGTTTGATTAATATGTGTCTTGGCGTGTTTCTCCTTGGATTTATCCTGTATGGGACTCTCTGTGCTTCCTGGACTTGATTAACTATTTCCTTTCCCATTATAGGGAAGTTGTCAACTATCATCTCTTCAAATATTTTCTCAGTCCCTTTCTTTTTCTCTTCTTCTTCTGGGACCCCTGTAATTTGAATGTTGGTGCATTTAACGTTGTCCCAGAGGTCTGTGAGACTGTCCTCCATTCTTTTAATTCTTTTTTCTTTATTCTGCTCTGCAGTAGTTATTTCCACTATTTTATCTTCCATGTCACTTATCCGTTCTTCTGCCTCAGTTATTCTGCTATTGATCCCTTCCAGAGAATTTTTAATTTCATTTATTGTATTGTTCATCACTGTTTGTTTGCTCTTTAGTTCTTCTAGGTCCTTGTTAAACGTTTCTTTTATTTTCTCCATTCTATTTCCAAGATTTTGGATCATCTTTACTATCATTATTCTGAATTCTTTTTCAGGTAGACTGCCTATTTCCTCTTCATTTGTTAGGTCAGGTGGGTTTTTGCCTTGCTCCTTCGTCTGCTGTGTGTTTCTTTGTCTTCACATTTTGCTTAACTTAGTGTGTTTGGGGTCTCCTTTTCACAGGCTGCAGGTTCGTAGTTTCCATTGTTTATGGTGTCTGTCCCCAGTGGTTAAGATTGGTTCAGTGGGTTGTGTAGGCTTCCTGGTGGAGGGGACTAGTGCCTGTGTTCTGGTGGATGAGGCTGGATCTTGTCTTTCTGATGGGCAGGTCCACGTCCGGTGGTGTGTTTTGGGGTGTCTGTGGCCTTATTATGAATTTAGGCAGCCTCTGTGCTAATGGGTGGGGTTGTGTTCCTGTCTTGCTAGTTGTTTGGCATAGGGTGTCCTGCACTGTAGCTTGCTGGTCATTGAGTGGAGCTGGGTCTTGGCATTGAGATGGAGATCTCTGGGAGATTTTCGCTGTTTGATATTACGTGGAGCTGGGAGGTCTCTTGTGGATCAGTGTCCTGAACTTGTCTCTCCCACCTCAGTGGCACAGCCCTGATGCCTGGTTGGAGCACCAAGACCCTGTCCTCCACACAGCTCAGAATAAAAGGGAGAAAAGAAAGAAAGAAAGAAAGAAGAAGATAAAATAAAATGAAGTAAAATAAAATAAAATAAAGTTATTAAAATAAAAAATAAAAAATAATTATTAAGAAAAAAAAATTTTTTATGGAATAAAAAAAAACAAAAAAAAAACCAGACAGAACCCTAGGACAAATGGTAAAAGCAAAGCTATACAGACAAAATCACACACAGAAGCATACACATACACAGTCACAAAAAGAGAAAAGGGAAAAATATATATATATCATTGCTCCCAAAGTCCACCTCCTCAGTTTGGGATGATTCGTTGTCTCTTCAGGTATTCCACAGATGCAGGGTACATCAAGTTGATTGTGGAGCTTTAATCCGCTGCTTCTGAGGCTGCTGGGAGAGATTTCCCTTTCTCTTCTTTGTTCGCACAGCTCCCGGGGTTCAGCTTTGGATTTGGACCCACCTCTGCGTGTAGGTTGCCTGAGGGCGTCTGTTCTTCGCTCAGACAGGACGGGGTTAAAGGAGCAGCTGCTTCGGGTGCTCTGGCTCACTCAGGCCGGGGGAGGGAAGGGTACGGATGCAGGGCGAACCTGCAGCAGCAGAAGCTGGCGTGACATTGCACCAGCCTGAGGCGCACCGTACGTTCTCCCGGGGAAGTTGTCCCTTGATCACGGGACCCTAGCAGTGGCGGGCTGCACAGGCTCCCGGGAGGGGAGGTGTGGATAGTGACCTGTGCTTGCTCACAGGCTTCTTGGTGGCTGCAGCAGCAGCCTTAGCATCTCATGCCCGTCTCTGGGGTCCGCACTGATAGCCGCGGCTCGTGCTGGTCTCTGGAGCTCCTTTAAGCGGCACTTTTAATCCCCTCTCCTCGCGCACCAGGAAACAAAGAGGCAAGTAAACATCTCTTGTCTCTTCTTCGGCAGCTCCAGACTTTTTCCCGGACTCCCTGCCAGCTAGCCATGGCGCACTAGCCCCGTTCAGGCTGTGTTCACGCAGCCAACCCCATTCCTCTCCCTGGGATATGACCAAAGCCCGAGCCTCAGCTCCCAGCTCCCACCCATCCCGGCTGGTGAGTGCTGGTCGGCACCGATCCTCTGTGCAGTAATCTCTCCGCTTTGCCCTCCGCACCCCTGTTGCTGCGGTCTCCTCCGTGGCTCCGAAGTTTCCCCCCTCCGCCACCCGCAGTCTCCGCCCGCGAAGGGGCTTCCTAATGTGTGGAAACCTTTCCTCCTTCACGGCTCCCTCCCACTGGTGCAGGTCCCATCCCTATTCTTTTGACTCTGTTTTTTCTTTTTTTTTTTTGCCCTACCCAGGTACATGGGGAGTTTCTTGCCTTTTGGGAGGTCTGAGGTCTTCTGCCAGCGTTCAGTAGGTGTTCTGTAGGAGTTGTTTCACATGTAGATGTATTTCTGATGTATTTGTTGGGAGGAAGGTGATCTCCGCATCTTACTCTTCCACCATCTTGAAGCTCCTCCTCCAGAAATGCACTACGATTGTCTGTATACTTCAAAGAACTGGACTCAGCACACTGTAGTCACGTGGCTGTAGGTAGGAGGCCTCAGTTCCTTGCCACATGGATCTCTCCTTAGGGCTGCTTGAGTGTCCTCATGACATGGCAGGTGACTTACCCCAGGATGAGTGATCTGGCCCGCGGTCCCAAGGACTGTTGCGGCTTCAGCTGGTGGGGCCCCTCCAGAGCCAGCAGCCTCAGTGAGGTCGCCCTCCCCTCGGGCTCTGGGGCATTTCAGTGACGGCGGAGGGAAGAGTCCCCAAGCCAGGAGTTCCAGCTCTGCGGAAACGCGGGCTCCATTCTGGGCGCAAGGGGTGGGACCGCCTGTATTTCTCTAATAATTAGCAGTGATGAGCATCTTTTCATGTGCCTGTTGACCATCTGTATGTCTTCTTTGGAGAAATGTCTGTTTAGATCTTCTGCCCATTTTTTGATTGGGTCATTTGTTTCTTTGATATTGAACTATATGAGCTGTTTATATATTTTGAAGATTAGTCCCTTGTCAGTTGCATCATTTGTAAATATTTTTTCCATTGTGTGGGTTGTCTTTTCATTTTGTTTATGGTTCCCTTTGCTGTGCAAGAGCTTTTAAGCTTAATTAGATCTCATTTGTTTATTTTTATTTCCATTACTCTAGGAGGTGGATCCAAAATGATATTGCTGCAATTTATGTTAAAGAATGTCCTGCCTATGTTTTCCTCTAGGAGTTTTACAGTATCTGGTCTTACATTTAGGTCTTTAATCCATTTTTAGTTTATTTTTGTGCATGGTGTTAGAAGAATATTCTAATTTCATTCTTTTACATGTAGCTGTCCAGTTCTCCCAGCACCACTTATTGAAGAGATTATCTTTTCTCCACTGTATATTCTTACCTCTTTCATCATAGATTAATTGACCATAGGTGTGTGAATTTATTTCTGGGCTTTCTATCCTGTTTCATTGGTCTATATTTCTGTTTTTGTGCCAGCACCATACTGTTTTGATGACTATAGCTTTGTAGTATAGTCTAGAGTCAGGGAGCTTGATTCCTCCAGCTCCATTTTTCTTTCTCAAGATTGCTTTGACTGTTTGGGGTCTTTCGTGTTTCCATACAGATTTAAAAAATTTTTTGTTCTGGTTCTGTGAAAAGTGCCATTGGTAATTTGATAGGGATTGCATTGAATCTGTAGATTGCCTTGACTAGTATAGTCATTTTGACAATACTGATTCTTCCAATCCAAGAACACGGTGTATCTTCCCATGTATTTGTGTAATCTTTAATTTCTTTCATCACGTCTTATAGTTTTTAGAGTACAGGTCTTTTTCCTCCTTAGGTAGGCTTATTCCTAAGTATTTTATTCTTTTCGATGCAATATTAAATGGGATTGTTTTCTTAATTCCTCTTGCTGATCTTTTGTTGTTAGAGAACTAAGGTTTTTATACAAGGAGTGGAGAGACAGAGATGTAAGCAAAAATCTCAGGAATAACACACACCACTTGGCTTTTGACTCTGTAATAAGGAAAAGGGTTTTCTCACAGTAATACACTTTATTAAAACATTTCATGTCTTCAAAAAGGGACCATGCAGTGTAAAGTCACCTCCACCTTCAGGCAAGGCTTCACTCAAGTCATCCCAGACACAATTTTTTATTGCTAATATTCTCCGAACTCTCTGGAGGGTTTCAATGTCTTCCAGCCACTGATAGCAGATGTTCTGATATTCTCCCTGCACAATGGAAGCATGTTAACTTTCTCTTGGCTACGATGTGGCTGCAGGAGGACTGCGCATCACTTAGATAGGGTTCTGCAGGCCCCCACCACCAATCTTGGGCGACTTGTAGCCACTGGCTGGCTGATACAGAGTTACAAAACCCCAGTCCCCTTACTGCCAGGTGGGGCCAATTCTGTGGTTCAATTCACATTCCAGATCAGGGATATGGAGGGTCAGACTAAAGTGGACTCCAGCTGAGACCACATCTCTGATTAGTTCTGCCCCACCCCCTTCTTCTTCCTTCACTCTTCTTTTCCTGAGAGCTTTCCCCCAATAAGTCACTTGTGCAAAAATCCCCATCTCAGGCCCTGCTTCTAGGGAACTAGAATTAAGACAGCTGGGGTTCAAAAAGGGTTAATTCATAAGAACTGAATCCACACTATAGGTTGAAGCATGTACAATTTACTAAACAGAAAACGTAACCATAACAGAACCCATGCTTGTTGAAATCCACTGAGATTTTGGAATCGTTTGTTACATAGCAATATCGCAATATAAACCTAGCTATTAAGGCAACCTCTCCAAGGTTTGGTTGTTTTCCACCTGTAAAATGGTAACAACAAGTACCTATTTCTTGCAGACCCTGGCTTCTTGGAGCTCCTGGATCCATGGGTTTCAAAGGAAATAACTTCTCTAAAAATGCTATGCACAGTGCCTAGCACAATGCCTAATAGTAAGGGATTCATAAATGGTGGCTTTATTAGCATCAGTAACATTAATACAAGATTTACCCACTGGGTCCTTTTCAATGACTATGGTATACACACTCTGCAGTGAGTTCTACTTAATCTATGGCCATGGTTTTATAAAGTCAGATCCACATGACACCAAAATCAACTGGGCTCAGATGATAATTGCTCTCTGAGCTGACAACATTTTAACTTGAATTTCCTTTAGTATAGCGAGTGAAGACTGTGAATTGCAGGTGCTAAAATCCATTCCAAATCACTCGGTCTGAGATCTGTGGGCCAAGGGAATACACTACCACAATCCCTACACGTCATTAAAGAGCTGGTTTTCTCAAGAACATCAAGTGAGAAGAGTAAGTTAATGAGAGCAATAATAGGCTTCCAAATGAAAATTCAAGTTTTGAGAATTAGGTCATCCTAAATGGAACTCAGAAACCTGGACCTAAAAATAGACTAATTCCATGCAGGGTAAGAGATGAAGTTTTGGGGCCTGCGTGAGGCAGAAAGTTAGAAGTGAGACCCTTGCATAAAGCCGGGATCCTCAGATATCCCACACTCACACAAATGATTTGATGGTCATTTTATGTGTCAGCTTGGCTGAGTCACAGTGCCCAGATACGTAGTCAAATATGATTCTGGATGTTTCTGTGAAGGTGTTTTTTCGATGAGAGCAACATTTAAATCAGTGGACATTGAGTAAAGCATAATATGAGTGGGCCTCATCCAATCAGTTGAAGACCTTAATTTAAGAACAAAGGTTGACCTCTAAGCAAGAAGGAATTCTGCCAGCAGATCACCTTTGGACTTGAACTGCAACTCTTCCCTCGGTCCTAGCCTGCCAGCCTACACTGCAGATTCTGGGCTTGCCAAGCTTCCACAATCATGTGAAGCAACTCCTTAAAATAAATCTCTCTCTACATATATACACATCCTGTTGGTTCTGTTTCTCTGGAGAGCCCTAATACAAACAGTGAACTAGAGAAAGTCTACTTACCATCAAAGGAAAGTGACCAACAAGCTTAAATCTCTCTCAGCTCTCCTCTGAATGGAAGATATTCTCCTTGGGGAATTTGCATCCCCAGAGTTTCTGCATATGGGGTCCAGGTTCAAATTTTTCCCAGGAGACTCCAAACCAAGAAATTAATAAAAAGTGATCCTTGGTAGGAAACATCTCTGAGACATCTGGAAAGAAGCAAAACTAAAACCCTTTGGGAGAGATTTCTCCTACCCCAACTTAAGCCACACAGGACACCCACAGATGTAGCCCACCCAACCTGAACTCACAATTTCAAATTATAAAACAAATGCTCAAACAAAACTCTGTGAGCCATGATTCCATGAGGAGAATCAACCAACAGCAGATTTGGACCCTTAAGAATTTCAGATAATAAAAGCATCAAATTCAGAATATAAAATAAATATGTTTAAAAGAATTAAATAGAGACAGTATAATATACAGGTTAACTCACTGAAAAGTTTGGGGCAAGTTGTATAAAATCTCTGTGCCTGAGTTTCATTATCTGTCAGTGGATCCCTGAAATCTGCATTTTCACCAGATCCCTAAGAGTTCTAATGCATATTCTGTCTTGAGACCCACTACCCTACTCATACTGGATCGGGAGCTTCATAGGACGTCAGATATTCTCCTGCCTTCAGGAGGGAGGGTCATCCTTTCCATTGCCTGCCCCACCCTCCTCTCACCATGTACACAGATAGGAACACTTTCCCCTGAGTAGAAGAAGCAAGAGACTCTCTGTGGTGCTTTTACTACATGCTTAATGCCACCAGGAAAGATGCCATTAGGTTTGATAGGGAACCTTGGTCACCAACCATCTCTGCTTGAGGATAAGCAAAGGAGGTGAGCCACTGGATCAAGGGCACAGGTGGCCTTAGACCTAAGTTACAGGAAGAGTAGCAGTTAATCACCACTGCTGCTTTGTACAGCAGGGACCTGACTAAATTATGTTACCGTAGTAACATAACAAGGTGCCAGGAGCTGCAAGAAGGGGACCAATTGAGGTACAAATCTGAGGACAATATGGCAAGAACAAAATGGTCATTAGTGAAAGCCGCCCATGTAAGTCCTGACCCTTCAACAAAATATGGGGAGGAAGTGGAAGAGGGAACACCAAGGTGGTTCAGATTAGAAATAACCTGGTTATTTTTCCTAAGGAAGATGATGGGAAAACTGTCCCCATATGTACAAAGTTCAAGTGTAGGTGGGCTCATTTGGCTGGGGAGGGGATGAGGAGTGTTTTCTGAGAAGGTGGGTCTGATGATGGACTCCCCAGGGATTGTAGCAGGAAAGTCAAATATGAGTTGGAGGAAGACGCAGGCAACCACAAGAGAGGGGAGGGTCGGGGAACCAGGGAGGCAAAGACTTTCCCATAGCTTCAGTTAACACCTGTGTGGTGATATTGGAGCCTCATATCACTTGCAGGATGACCCAGAGATGAACAAGAGACAGAATAATGAGGAAATCACACCCTGGGAAACAAAGCACAAAGGGGGTGAGCAGTTCATCTAGGGGCCAGGCTAAGGCACACACCCAAGGAAGTCAGGGAGTCCCTCCCCAAGTAGTGGGTGGTGTGTCTACCTAATGAAAGGAATTCTGTCCTGGGGACACTGGGGACACAAACAGATCACAGGCAGAAGAAAAGGTAGCAGGAACTGAATATTCCACCTGGTTTTACATGTTGACAACTATTTCTCCTCCCTTTCCTTTGTCCCATTAGTGGGACACAATCCGCTCTGGGAGTGGAGGACACTTCCCACCTCCAGGATGGAAAGCACATATCTCAACACTTGCTGGCAGGGTTTGAAGAGCAAGCCCTCCCTGCCCTGAAAGAAAGGGGAACCAGTTTTTTGGTTGCTAAATGTTTGAGCTCTAGGTTTTGACGAGCCAACTTTCATTGTGGAAGAAAAGAAAATAGGGCTTTTGTATGGAAGAAACAAGAGTGTAAGTCGTAACTCAAAGGAAGACTGTGGGAATAGGAGCAACAAGCGGTCCTGGATGGGGTCTGGAAGCTCAAGATACGCCCTCTGAATACCGAGAGGAGAGGTGGGAGGGAGCTTAAGACCCCCAGTTTATGATGGCGGTTAGTGATGCCCTCTTTACTTTGGAGACATTACAGAATTAGTCCAACAATCCCCAGACACTAGTTTTATACCAAAAGAAGACACCTCATTAGCCATTCCAGGATATGAATGACATGGCCATGATACCAGGGCAGACAATCTGTTCTTTCATAGCAGGTCACTGACAATATCTGCTCTCAACCCAGGCTTGTCTAGAGGAGTGCATCCAGACAAATGACAGACATGAAACCCACTTGTAACTTTACCTCTTTAAAGGAAACAGCACAGCAAAATAGCATCGAATCCCATGAAACAACAATCACCCCAGTAGAGCCCATCAATACGCAGACCACCTTAGGCCTCTTGCACTTGCTGTTCCCTTTGTGGAGGTTGTATGGTTCCCGCTCTTATTTCATTCCACTCTCTGCTGAAATCTCAGCTCCTCAAAGAGGCCTTACAGGGCCACCCTGTCTGAAATAGCACTACCCTCAATTCTTTGTTGTTCTGGATATTTGTTTATTTTCTGTTTCTCCTTCTAGATTATCTTCAAGAGGGCAGAGAATTTGTCTACTTTGTTCACTGCTGCGTCCTCATTATCTAGTACAGTGCCTGGCACGTGGTATAGTCAATATTCGGTGAATGACTGGTCCATCAGGATAGAAAAATTTAGCCCCTCCGTAAATAATTCAGTTGAAACATACATGTATTTCAAAGGGGTTTATTTCAAGTCAGTAAGATATCATCCCAGGCCAGTATGACCCTCCACGAGCTAAAGAAAACTAGATTTCCCACTAAACCAGACTTCTTTTAGAAAAGAAAAAGTGGTCTGGGAGCCTGAATTACCTGTTGGATTACTCCATCAATTGATCTATCAGCCATTAGTTTCTCTTTGTGTAGTTGTCAGAGCTCAAGAACATGAATCAGCTGATGCCTGTCACTGTTCCACAGCAAGGAAATAGGGTTTGTCTTGTCAATTCTGTTCTTCCCTCCATTGTTTTCCTTCTCTAATTCAAATGTACTTTTATTTCCTTCTTTTAACTTAAATACAAGTATAATGTAAAATATGCTTAATGCAAAAGGGTATACAATAAACAGTAAATTTCTTCTTAACCTGGAAGACACTTGGTTTCCCTCATCAGAGACATCCATTGGCATCTCATTGTGGTTGCAGTTTTCATTACAATGAAATTAATCACCTTTTCATGTATTTTTGGCCATTTGGACATCCTCTTCTCTAAATGACTTGCTCAAGTCCCTTGCCTGTTTTTTCATTGGGTTGTATGCTTTTTTCTTATTGATTTATAGTACTTTATATTCCAGATACAAGTCCTCTGTCAGTTATATGTGTTCCAAATGGGTTTTCTCCCACTCTTGCATTTCCAGGTCCTTAAAGGTAATTTCATGCTCTTAAAGGTGATTTTTATGAACAAGTTCTTAATTTTGAGTCCTGTTTAGTAATCTTTTCCTGTAGGTCAGTGTTTTCTATGCCTTGTTTAACCCAAGAAATGTGAAAAGTTCACAAGAAAGGGGTGAGTGGAAGAGCCAGGGAGGCAAAGACTTTCCCACAACTTGATTTTGAGTTTTGAAACTTGAGTTTGAAGATAAGTGTACATCTGTGAAAGCGTCACCATAATCAATGCCACAAATGTAACCATCACCTCTAAAAGTTTCCTACTACTTTTTTTGTGATAAGAACATTTAACATAAGATCTACCATCTTAACAAATTTCTATTTCATTAATTACTATGTGTTTCTCTATTATTTCCTTCCTCCAAGATAATGAATATATTTTCCTATATTCTAAAGAATTTGTTGTTTTGCCTTTCACATTTAGGTTTAAATCCATCTGGAATTGATTTTTGTGTAGAGTATGAAGTAGGGATCCACTTCATTTTTTTTTTTTTCATATAGGTATCTCATTGTCCCAGCACCATTTACTGAAAAGTCTTTTTTCTAATCCTCTGCAGTGTCATCTTTGTCATAAATCAAGTATCTATACATATATGGGTTTGTTTCTTGGTTCTCTGTTCAGTATCATTGGTGTATTTGTCTAGATTTTTACCTTAGTTATCTGTACCTCAATAATTAAACCTTTATAATAATTCTTGTCATCTGGTAAAGCAAATCATCCTGATTTATGTTTTTTTCTTCAAGAGTGTCTTGGTTATCCTTTGCTCTTTGATTTTAATAGAAATTCTAGAAAGAACTTACTAATTTTCATGGAAGGAAAAACCACTCATATTTTGTTTGGGATATCAAATCAACAAAAATTGATGGCTTTTATGGACTTGAGTCTTCTAAGCTATGAACACGGTATGCCTCTCCTATACATATGTATATATATAGGCATATATATATGCCTCTCATATACATTATCTATTTATCCTATACATTACAGAATGGAAGGAAGAGCTGAAGAATGAGATTTCAAAGAGGATGGGAGCTAGGGCACACCAGGGATCTGGGGAGCAGGAAGTAATGTAGTTCTTACATTACTCTGTTCAGAAGTCGAATTCCAAGGAGCAAGTATCTCATTTACGTCAAGTGCCTGCCTGTCTCTTGGCCAGGAGCGGGTAGGGCAGACTGGCTTCTCAAAAGCAAATTCAGAGGCTTTTATCAAAAGATTTGGGAGTAGATGCTGGGCAGACAAAAATAACAGATGTCTACTACAGATACACAAAGAAAAATACAGCAGGAGGGACACAGGAGCATGGAAGCAGAAGAGAAAGAAAGAAAAGAGGAAAGAAATGAAACAGGAGAGGTAGGTGGTTTGGACCAGTGTGAGCCATTTGAAATGGTAGAATATGCCAAAAATCAAGAAAAATAACTGAAGGTTTTCCTCTGCGCAAGGACAGTGTATGACTTCTGTGAGTCTCCATGGGCCCCTTCCTCCATTAAAAAATATTAAAAATTATATTTTATGACAGTGCTGGTATAAAGGCAAATACAAGCTGGATTTTTATTATATCTTTTTAATGATTATGTTCATTCTTTTTTCTGATCTTAAAAGAAATTCAAATTAAAACATTTTCATGGGCCCCAGACAGTGGCCTAATACGTGCGTCAGCCCTACCTCTGCGCTTTTCTCACCTTCTTCCACTCCTCCTCAAGATGCAGCTTGCATCGCATTTACCATTTCCATGCATGTTGACTGTAGCACCTGTGGCACTTTGCCTGAGGGTGCTCTCTGGCTTGCTGGAGCTGGCTCTGTCTGCGGGAGGAAAGGCTGGAGTTGCTGGAGATTTGACATCCTTATCCAGCAGCTATTAACCTATAAGTAATAGTGGTGTGTAAATACCCCAGCTCCTTACCCATCAGGCTGGAAACTCAGGGTCACTAAGGGCCCAAGCAGGATTAAGCTCTAGTGTCCCAAAGTGGCTACTTATTTGAATATGGACCTTTTATTGGTTGCTTTTCTTCCCTATTTTAATTCTCCACTCTCTTACCAGAGTTTCCTGGCATGCGCTCCCAAATAAGCCATTCACACTCAAATTCTTGTCTCAGGGTCTGCTGATGGGAGTACCTGAATTGAGACACTGCTCTTCAGGGTACCTTGGATTTGGGGACAAAACTCACTAACATGCCAGCCGTGCCACCAAATGGAAAGGGTTGGTGCTTTTACTCTGTAGAGAGGGAAAGAACAAAGGCCCACCAATTATTTTCTTACAGAGTTGTGACCTACTTGAGGGGGGGGCCTTGGATATTTTCGTGGTTGACTGTAGTGAGAATATTATTCCAGAGGTTTTCTTGGTCATCAGACTTTCTTAGCCCAGGAATTTTCTCTTGTTCCAATTTCATATAAAACCTTTAGCATTGGCCAAAGAATGGTAGACCATTTAATTCAATCAAAGCCTGGTGAAATCTTTCTTCCTGATGTTTGGCTGACTGAATCACTTAGTTTATATAAACCAGAAGCAGCAGGGCAAAGCACTTTGACAATATGAAGAGTTATGGAAAGGCTAATTCATATTAACCATCTGAGTTATGTTTTCATTTGCTTTAATGTGGTGCATTTGGCCACAGGGGCAGGAGGCCTCATGACTGCCCCTCAGAATGAAATTTTACAGGAATGTGTGTTTTTGGAAAATCACTTTTCTGTAACACATACAGAGTTCTTTTAAAGATGCTTTACCTTGCAAAACTTCAGTTGTAGAGCCATTATTTACATTATGAGCCAAGGCAGAGTGCTTGGGAAACTTTGGAAGAGACGAATCTAGAAGAATCATACACATTTTCATGGCATATTCACTGATGGAACTTTGGAACAAAGGTGCTTTATTCTTTCTTTAAAATAGCTCTTATGGTTTTCCCCACATTTGATACATCTACCGTTTTCCTCTCCAGTGTCCCTAAGAAGTCAGATCACACACAGCGTAATGATTAATAACATAAGCTTCAAACTCAGAAAGACCCAGGTTTGAATCCTGTGTCTGTCACTTATATGTGACCTTGGACTAGTTACTTAACCTCTCTGTACCCCAGCTTCCTGATTTGAAGAGTGGAAATAATTATACCTACCCCATAGACCGATGAGCTTGGTGTTAGGATAAAAAATAATGCATGAAAGTGCTTAGCAGGTACTAAATACATTATGTACTAAATATTATTATCTTTTGTTTATTGTTTTTACCCAGTGTTTCCTTAACTTGAGTTCCTCTGCCCTTTTGATAACTCCTCTAGATCATTTACAATGTCCTCAGTGAGTACAAAGCTGCTTCCACTCAAGGCCAGGGTAGTCCTCTGTAGATGACCATCTGATGTAAGATCTGAAGGTACAAGATCTTGCCCACATGTAAATTTCTCCCAGAAGCCTGATTCCTGGCCCACTATGTCAGACACTCTTTGGGATGGCATGACTAGTGTGGGACTTGACCAGGTCAGAAGCTATGGTCTCTGAAAGGCCACTGAAAGGATGAAAACGGGTAGCCTAGCTGGGATTTGAAGTTTTGCCTCAACCGTTTCACCTTTGTGAAGGCAAAGTAATTAGGTGAGACAATAAGCAGAGGCCTGAAGTACTGAGAGGCAGGAAAAGTAAACTTCACTTGTGGACAGGGACCCCCAAATACACAAAACAGGGCACATGAGGTGAAGACAAGGGTAGACCGTGTTCAGAGTGGTCCAAAGTCCAGCAGTGGGATGACCATTCCAGGTGACTGTGAACTTCGGCATCCTAAGTAGTCAACCCAGATGACCCAGAAGCTAAAAGTAATAACCACATAAATAGTATCACACTCCATTGGTCGTTTGTTGTATGGTTTGCAAAGCATGTTCGTACCCATTACTCCCATACCTCATAGAGTGCTGATGGGAAGCTGTTGTCATGGTCACCAACATCCACGTCTGTTTCCTGGGCAGAGATGCCAAGGTAGAACGGGCATTTGGGAGTAAGAAAACCTGGGAGGGGGTCTCCACCCCGGCCATCCTACTTATTCGGTAACTGACAAGGGCCAGCCACACAGCCAACTGAATCTCAAAAGATTTACCTGTAAAGCGAGGACATAATAATGTCTATCACAGAGCTGTTGGGAGAATCAGTTGAGGTAGTGTATGTGAGACGCTTCATAAACTTCATAGGGCTTTGTAAACAGTCTGTTATTTAAGTGATGGTGCTTAGTCCAGGGCCTTGCATGTATCAAGATCTTAATATTGAAGTTTCCCCCAGAGACAATGAGACACAATAGTGTGAAATTCCAAAGCCAGATCCCTCATGTAAAAATTACAAAGAAGGGAATTCCCTGGTGGTCCAGTGGTTAGGACTCTGCGCTTTCACTGCCGAAGGCACGGTTTCAGTCCCTGGTCAGGGAACTAAGATCCCGCAAGCCGTGAGGCGCGGCCAAAAAAAAAAAATTATAAAGAAAATTGTCAACAATAAATGCTGGAGAAGGTGTGGAGAAAAGGGAATCCTCCTGCACTATTGGTGGGAATGTAAATTGATTTTATGGGGGACTATGGGGAACAGTATGGAGGTTCCTTAAAAAACTAAAATAGAACTACCATACGACCCAGCAATCCCACTACTGGGCATACACCCTGAGAAATCCATAATTCAAAAAGAGTCATGTACCACAATGTTCATTGCAGCTCTATTTACAATAGCCAGGACATGAAAGCAACCTAAGTGTCCATCGACAGACGAATGGATGAAGAAGATGTGGCACATATATACAATGGAATATTACTCAGCCATAAAAAGAAATGAAATTGAGTAATTTGTAGTGAGGTGGATGGACCTAGAGTCTGTCATACAGAGTGAAGTAAGTCAGAAAGAGAAAAACAAATACCGTATGCTAACACATATATATGGAATCTAAAAAAAAAAAAAAAAAGGTTCTGAAGAACCTAGGGGCAGGACAGGAATAAAGACACAGACATAGAGAATGGACTTGCGGATACGGGGAGGGGGAAGGGTAAGCTGGGACGAAGTGAGAGAGTGGCATGGACATATATACACTACCAAATGTAAAACAGATAGCCAGTGGGAAGCAGCCGCATAGCACAGGGAGATCAGCTCGGTGCTTTGTGACCACCTAGAGGGGTGGGATAGGGAGGGTGGGAGGGAGATGCAAGAGGGAGGAGATATAGGGATATATGTATACGTATAGCTGATTCACTTTGTTACGCAGCATAAACTAACACACCATTGTAAAGATGTTTTAAAAAAAAAAGAAAAAGAAAATTGTCAAGAACTGGTTTCAGAACTCCTGAGTCCTCTCTCACCCACCACTCTACTATATTTTGTATAGAAAATACACAAAAATAGTAGAGAGTGAGGAGAGAGAATTTTGAAAGGGTGTGTGTGTTTATTTTTGGAGAAAGCTGTTGCCATGACATGAGATGTCTCACTCCACTTAGGGGGAAGTGGTAGGAAGTGCTACTTTTGCCTCAAATTTAGTGAGGGGGTTTCCATAGGGCCACTCAGAACGCTGTGACATGCGTGGCCTGCATTGGGAAGTGTGGAAGGAAAGGTCAGTGTCTTACTGCACAGCAGACAGAGACGAAGTGGTCCATGGCTGCAAGACGGAGGAGACAGAGTTGGGTGGAGGAGGGCTCTGCAGAAGAGAGAGAGTGGGGTTTGCTTGGGCTCCTCTCAAGAGAAGCCCCAGGAGCTGAGGGGGAATGCTGGATCTCTAAGGGCTGTGGAAAGAGCCTCAGCTGACTCTTGGAAGAGAGAAACATCTGTTTGGAGGGAGGCAACTCCCAGTGAAGGGCTAGCAGGAAGCCTCCAAGGAGCCCACAAGAGCTCCCTGAGAAAAATGACCAGCTCCAAACATCTGTCAGAGCAAGAGAAGACAGATCTGGTCCTGTTGCCAATCAAGCAGGATTTCCTCTGCCCCCACTCCTCTCTTCTCCCACTGCTGACCATTAAACCAAGAGCATTAAACCAAGCACGAGACCCTTCTGAGGGGGGAGCCTTGTGTAACTGCACAGGGCACACAAGATGATGCTGGTGCTGGCCCTAAGGGATCTCTTCCGTTAGCAGGCACTCACAGAGGATGCTGGGATCTGGCTGCCATTCACAGAGGTCTTCCCTAGGCTGCACCTCTCAGAGTGGCCTGAACAAGTGTCAGCCAACAGCTTTCCTCTTCCTCCTCCAGGTGGGAAACTGAGATGACTGGTGCCACTGGGGGCAGGAGAGCCCCATGAACACAGGAAGGTCTCAGCCCAGCAGTGTGGCCACGGGTCCCAGGGCAAAAACAATTCGTTGGCAAGATACAGCCTCCATAGAAGAGCCCAGGGATGGCTGGAATGTTCTCCTTCAGTCATGGGAACTGCAGCGTGAATCTCAGCTCACAGCATGGGCTGCTGGGCATAAACTGTTTAGGATTTTGTGGGCTGGTGGTTAAAATCCTGGCCAGATTGTTTGGGGAGGCAGCCATATCGCCTATGGGTAGACCATCCTCCTGAGAGGCTGAAAAGAGCAAGTCTTTCCAAAACATAAAAGAATTAGAAAAACAAGGAGTGAGCACCTCAAGAGGCCTCCTGCAGTGTCCTCTCCCCTTTAACCACGCCTCCCTATGTGGGTTGACTGACAAGAGTCAGCTCAAGGGAGATGGTGAGACTAAATAATGTCATTTTGGCCCCTAATCCCAACTACATCCCAGCAGCTCCCGAAGCAGAAGAAAGGCTCTAGTGGCTGTGCTTCTCTCACCCCTCCATCATCCTGGAAATATGGCCTTGGAGGCAAACAATCCCAGTACAGCAAGGAAGACCTGCCTGGCCACCCTGTACCCAATGGATGCATTTACCTGTCTAATGTCTGCGTTTCCCCTGTTAGTACTCTCCATGGGGGCATGGGCTGTGCCCATTGGGTTTCTCATGGTCCTGAGTGTACGAAACGTGTCTCAACTGTTTGTTGAACAAATGGATGAATTTAAAGGAGACAGGTGAATAAAAAATATCGCAGAGAGCCTAAGTCCAGGATCCTTAAAAGGTCTGGCTATATCTCCACTTGTCTTAGGTTACCTGCCTGAGAAACAGAGCCTGAAAAGGTGATCGAGGGCGTGTGTCTTGAGAGTGTGCTGTCAGGGGAAGGGGAGGGGGGAGCCAGATGGAGCAGAGGACAGAGCAAGGAGGATGGGAGCTCAGCTGGAGACGCTTTGGTCTGATCCCGAGGGAGCTCTGGAGCATGAACTGCACCACAGACTTGTCTGACCCGGTGGTAAGGGGCCGGCCTTTTGTACCCCCATGCCAGGGGGTCATGGGCTGCCCACTGCCCCCTGATGGGGAGGTGTAACCTCCCAAGGGAATTCTTTGGCAGAGGAAACAGCTGTGATCCTTTAGCAGCCAACACTGAGAGCAGCTGAGAGACGGATGCACCAGCCAGTCTCCATTCTACCACCCCACGCTCACCCCCTCCTCCAGCAGGCATGCCTGGGCAGGTGGGTTCCAAGGTTTACATTCTCAGAATATGAGAAAACTATGCTTTGGTCCGCTAGCCTAAGCCACATTCACAGCCTTAGGGGTATTGGTGCTTTCCCAGTGATCACAAAAGGGGTGCTTTGTTTTCCGTTTGGCTGCGAGTCCTTTTGAACACAGAGGACTCTGTCCAAGACCCTGGAGGGGAGATGCAGGGAGTTGGATGATTACCAAAACCTTACCCTCATTCCCTGTTAGATACTGCCCATGTGGAAAGCGAGAGGTGTGTGATACAGAGAAGAGTCAAAGTGACTTAAAGGCTCAGCTGAGAGATGCCAGTAATGGACGTCAGCTCCCAGAGCCCCTGCTGAAACCCTCCTCTGACTCTGAACGGCACTCAGATTAAAATCCAAACTTCACGCAGCAAACCCTGCCTCATCTGCTCCCTGCCCACCTCTCCCATCTCATCTCCTCCCATTTTCCCTCTGTCATACTCCAGCAGCCCAGCGTCTCTTCTGTTCCACAAACGGGCAAATCTCGTTGCTGCCGTGGGGTCTTGGTGCTTGCTCTTCCCTCCACCCGAAATGCTTTTCTTCCCCATCCTCTCCCTAGAGAGGCCAGTTTCGATCGCTGTCCAAGGCAGTCCACACCCCTAGCCTATCATCACCTGACCCATCACTCCCTGGCATTTCTCATCTTCATTTATTTTATTTGTTTATTGCGTTCCCTGGTGGCGCAGTGGTTGAGAGTCTGCCTGCCAATGCAGGGGACACGGGTTCGAGCCGTGGTCCGGGAAGATCGCACATGCCGCCGAGCAACTAAGCCCGTGCGCCACAACGACTGAGCCTGTGCTCCGGAGCCCGTGAGCCACAACTACTGAGCCCGCGTGCCACAACTACTGAAGCCCGCGTGCCTAGAGCCTGTGCTCTGCAACAAGAGGAGCCACCACAGTGAGAACCCCGTGCACCGCAACCAAGAGTAGTTGCTCACAGTAACTAGAGAAAGCCCACGCAAAGCAATGAAGACCCAATGCAGCCAAAAATAAAATAAATTAAAAAAAAAAAAAAGGGGGGGGGGGAGAAGCCCCACCCCCTCTCCAAAATGCAAGCTCCATGAGAACAAAGATCTGGACTAACTTACCCAGGGCTCGCTCTAACTCCAGCAACTACATATAGGAAAGTCAGGGAAGGGAACTATTTGAGAGCAAAGGAGGAAGAATCATACATTATATTTGGTGGAAGTTGAGAAGTTCCAGCGAAATATGTGGATGGAAATGCCCAGGAGACAGCTGGAGAGGCCTGGCTAGACCCAGGGGAGAGTTTGAGCCTGGGATATATATTTCAAAGTCCTTCCCATAAAGCTAATAGCTAAAGTCCTGGGTGTGGCTGAGAAGACAGCTAAGAGCAGAGCCTTAGGCAACACCTCCATTCTGGAGATTTGTTTTATCGCTGCCTAGAATGTTCCTCCACCTGCCCTTAAGCATCCCTCTCTCAAAACTAAAGTTGCAGCTAAGAATTCCTTCCCTCTTTCGCCATGTTTATAGTCCATGCCCTGTTGCAAACGCTGAACAGCCACTGCAGGCCCTCTGGAAGCAGCCCTCTCCTTCCTGGCAGCCGACAGGAGGCTCTCAGGCCAGGCTGGCCCCTTGGTGCTCTGCATATGGAAGTTCAATTACCATCAATGGGAGGCCCATCTGTGGGGTAGGGGCAGAATACACAATGGAGATTGGTGTACCAGATAGGAGCCCGGATCAAAGAGGAACCCAGAGTTTCTGAAGTCCTTTCATCCTTCCTGATGAAAGGTGATACATGAAGGCAAAATTATCATGATTATTTCATTGGGTTCCAGTTGGAGATGGGCTGTAGCTCACCAGCATGGGCAATAGCCAGCAGCCTGCACGGGTGTCTCTGTAATACATACAGACAGGCTGCACACAGTCTAACGTGTGTGTGTCTGTGTGTGTGTGTGTTCATCAGTAGTACCACCTAAACACTTTTTATGGTCAAGGAAGTCCTAAAGAGGATCACAGACTTGAATTCCCCGAGTCCTACAGATACAGACATACCATGAAATATACATATTTTATAAATGTGTATCAAAAAAGCCATAAAGTAGAGGGGTAAAGGAAACAGTGAGGACATTTGGATTTGTCAGCATCTCTCCAGAGAGAGCCCTGAGGATATACCATTCTTAGAATAAAGCTTTCATTTCACAGTGTATCAGTGAGAAAATTAACAAGCTCCCTTCGTCCTGTTCCGTAATTCATTCTCTCTGTTTTAGATATTGAGCTTGAGCTGGTGACTTAAAACCATGAGAAATAGCTTTTAAATACAGATCTGGGCCTGGCAGTTTTGCCTGGCCAGTGATGGAAGACCAACTTGTCCTATCATTAGCTGAGATGGACATCATGTCACTTTGTCACTCAAATTCCTTTTCGATTTAGCTCCACGTCCTTCACTGGTGCCAGCTGTGGCGCTGCGGAGGATGTGGTTTCTGGGCTGAACATTCTTCCTGCCATCGCAGTGTTACTATTGTGGCTGGATTTAGAGGTCCTTAGCTTGAAGCCAGGATAAGACACAGCAGCGTATGTGAGTTGGGGAGGGGAGAGCTTTTTCAGGCCCTGTGTTTACCTGACCTTCCACACAGCTTTCCCTTCCTCTGGGAGAAGCTGACTGCTGTTTTTGGCAGCTCTGCTTGCCTGGGGAAAGTGGAAGGACACAGGAAGGTGACAGCTGAGGTAGGGCTATAACAGCAGGTCCCCAGGGTGGGTCATTCACTGGGCTGACAATCCAATTGATGCTTGCTTGGTTTGGGGCCTTGCATCAATTTGGGTGCTGACATCCTGGTGACAGCAGCAGAGGGAAAGTGAGCCAGAGAGCAGGGATGGGAAACCTTGAAATGACTCCCCTAAATGATGGTTGACTTGTTTTATGACATCACACCCGCAAGGCACAGGGATGCTGAGGTATCAAGTGGGTGGGCTGGGTACCTTTCTATTTAGTCTATGGCAGCAATAGTACTGCATGGAGTCGGCCTGGTGGTTTCATCATCACAGGGCTTTGTCCTGCTGGGTGTGGATATCCATTAGTCTAGATTCCATTTTCCCTGCTTATTTTTTTTATTCCAGTAGAAATAGAGGGCTTTCTCCCCGCAGTCATGCAGGAGAGATACAATGCAGAGGCGTTGCCTCTCAAAGGACATATCAGACTCTTGAAGAGAGTATAACAGGTTTAAGTGGGTCAGATGCCATGCCTCAACAGCTTCTCCTGGATCCTCTAATCTCACTTCTGAAGCTCAGGACCTAGCCAGGTTACCTGGGGCAGCAGCCCCATGGTACCAACAGGGCTTGTCTTCTGGAAGGTTGAATAATCCACCTGCTGTGCCATTCCACACTCAGCTTGAGCATCCGCCCATGATTTATAAGGTGAGCTATTATTGTTTGAAGATCAACCAAAGTCATGCCAGGGAAATTCTGTCCTCTGGGAAGAGAGCCACAGTGACCAGGCCACCACAAAACCGCATGAACACCAAGAACCCTCAAGATGAAAGAGTCACATCTAAGTGAGTTGGAGGGAGCAAAGACAAAGAACACTACAGTTCTTGGGCTAAGAAGTGTAGGAGTGAGTTCTACCTCCATTTCTAGCAACTGCTACAGACACACACACACACACACACACAGAGTCCCTTCCAAAAATGCCATGGCTTCAAAGAAGAGACAGCTGCCTCCCTAGCCCTTCATTCATCACCTGCTTGCTGTCCTTGGACTGATAAGACAAATCCAGATCAAATTACCTGGCAGCTGGGAGAGCTATGAGATAAGGAAATGCAAACTCAGTAGGAGTTCAGTGGAGTAGCAAAGATCAAACTGTGTATTACATTTTCTGGGAACTAAAACCTTGTTCCCTCTGCAAACCTAGGGGAGGCATCTCAAATCCCTCAGCACCAAATAGGGTTCTTTGGAGAAAAACAATGCCTTCAGCTTCTACTAGAGAAATTAAGAAAACAGAGCACTGAGAGACCAGTCCATTCCCACTGGGCCAGATGATCAGAGAATGAACACAAAAGGTAGAGATGAACATTATAAAGGAGGTGAGTGGCCAATGGCTAAAGAAGCTTTGAACAGCAGAAAGAACACTGGACTGAGCAAGAGGCTTGGGTTCTTGTTTTAGCTCTCTCACTCTCTCTCTCTCTTTCTTTCTCTCCCCTCCTTCTTGAAAATGCACTCAAACCCATCAGGGATTTAGTATTTTTTGTAAAATGGTCGGGTGGAGATCTCTTCCAGCTGAGATCCCTCTGACTTGAAGATTTTTAAATTTCTTGTTACCGTAGTCTTCATAGGGTGTTCCATCTGATGGCTTACCCTTTTGACTAGGGCATTTTCTCAGCTAAACCTCAAGTTTTGGCTACAGAATACTCCAGAGGTGCTGTCAAGGATTTAACTTTTTTCATTCAAAACCACGAGTTTTGAAATTGAGTTATTTGTAGTGAGGTGGATGGAGTTAGAGTCTGTCATACAGAGTGAAGTAAGTCAGAAAGAGAAAAACAAATACCGTATGCTAACACATATATATGGAATCTAAAAAAAAAAAAAAAAGGTTCTGAAGAACCTAGGGGCAGGACGAGAATAAAGACGCAGATGTAGAGAATGCACTTGAGGACACGGGGAGGGGGAAGGGTAAGCTGGGACGAAGTGAGAGAGTGGCATGGACATATATACACTACCAAACGTGAAATAGATAGCTAGTGCGAAGCAGCCGCATAGCACAGGGAGATCAGCTCGGTGCTTTGTGACCACCTAGAGGGGTGGGATAGGGAGGGTGGGAGGAAGACGCAAGAGGGAGGGGATATGGTGATATATATAGCTGATTCACTTTGTTATACAGCAGCAACTAACACAACAATGTAAAGCAATTATACTCGAATAAAGATGTTAAAAACAAACAAACAAAGAAACCCTACCTGTTTTCTTTGGGATGTAGCATCCAGACATGAGCTCTCAAAATAGCAGTGACCTAAGGAAATTTTGAAGGGTGATGAAGATATGCTGTATCTTATTTGTGGTAGTGGTTACACAAGTCTCTGCAAGTGTTAGAAATCATAGAAGTACACACAAAAAAAGGTGAATCTTTTGGTATGTAAATTTAAAATATATAAAGGAAAAATTGTCAGTGATCCTCCAACATTAAATCAGGCCAGATTCCTAATGAGATGAGCTCTCCTCCTTTACCAAGAAGCAAAAAAAGAAGAGTGCAGGTGTGGTAGAGCAATCACATCTATGGCTCGAATACCTCACTCCTTCCTTCAGTCATGCACTTTGCCGTGACCTCTGATGACCTCCCACTCTCTCTGCATCCAGCCATGTGACTTGCTTTATCCAATGGGATGTTAGTAGAGGTGACACAAGCAGATGCTCGACAGAGCACTTATACGTTTCCATTTGCATTTCTGCTTCTGCCTTTGTCACCACCATGACAACATACCCAGGCTAAGCCTGCTTCGGTTCTGTGATGCTTCCAGCTCCTTCCTGAGTCAGCGCCTTCACATATGCTCTTCCTTCTGCCTGCATGATCTCTCTCCCACTCCTGCTCTGCATTCAGGGCACAGCTGAAATGCCACTCCTCCAGGGAGGTCTTCATGGATTTCCCATTCTGAAGTAGGTAACCCCACTTTTTCTTTCTCGTAGCATCATATTTTTATCTTCAAAACAATGATCATAATTGGTAATAACTTGTAATTATTTTTATTTGCCTCCTTACTGTCTGAAATCCCCACCAGACTATAAGGAACCAGTTCTGTATAGCATGGCACAAGGCACAACGTAATTGTTTAATAACTATTTATTGAATAAGTGAATGAGGTTTGGAAACAAGGCAGGGGAAGAGCAAGACAGACCCTGGTTAGGGGAGTAGAGTAGACCTCCGGCCCCACGTGGGCACCCGGGATGCAGGATGTGTGCCAGTAGCTCAACTGCTGTCACACTACAGCCACTGCCTTTATCGGACTCAAGGATGGGCCTGGGCCAAGTAGTTACGGTACGGCTCCAGAAGACAGGGGCACATCCTCCTATAAAGCCACAAAGGGCTAAAAATGTTAGGCTTTGAATGTTAAATCATTCATAAAGCATTACCTGAAACCCTTCTTGTGCCCAACTCTACCTACCAGAATCTGGTTGCGTTCTTCCTTCCTTGAACCCAGCTGTCTCGTCCCAGCATCTTACCATCCACATTCTAGGCAGCTGATGACTGTTAAGGGGAAGTTTCCAGCTAGAATGTTCATTGCTGGGGTCCTTCTTGCCTGGTTTCCACTCCAGCTTCCAGGCTCCTAGCCCTTGTCTCTGTCTGTGATTTTGGCCTCTCTCCTGTCTCTGGGACTTGTGCCCACACTAAGAAGCCTCACCTTGAACTTGGTCACTCCCTGAGGTCACCGTTGGCCTGGTCTCAGGGGTGAAACTGGCTGGAGCTGCCAATGCGGCTCACTGAGGCTCTGAAGGCTGGTGCTGCGTTCCGGCCAATGCAGATGATGTCCAGCGCTGCTCCTGCCAGACCATCCGTACCAATGGTTCTGGCCTAAACTGACACCACTCTCCCTTCTGTCCCTTTCCTCTCGTGCGCCTCACAAAAACAAAAAGAAAGTGAAAATCAATGGGAAACCTTAAGCTTCCTAGTATATAGGTTTGTTTTATTCTTTTTATGCACTTACCTAGAGGTGGGAATGGCTTAGAAGCCTGGACCTTCGTCCCTGCATTGATCCTAAGCCCTGGGTCTCAAATACCCTTCAGGTTGGGTTTGAAAGAACTGGAAGACAAGAAGACAATCTGAGTAACTTAGACTTAATGAAATTGAAATAATTAAACATCGAGCATTGGCAAAGCCACATTTTGTGGTCAGAGAAAAATTGTTAGAGCCAGAGGGGCATTCGATAGTGGGAGATCTAAAGTGACTGCAGGGGAAAGAGCCTGGAGTTATCAGAATCCTTTTGGCCACCAGCAGCCTGGATGATGTCCTCTTCCTGCCTATCAGGAGCTCTCACCCTCTCACCCTGCCCACCTCTGCAGGGCTGAACTCAGGCACTTTGTAGGAAGACTTCAAAGACATTTTTGCAAAAAGCGATATCATAGAACCCTTATATTTCAGGAGAAAAGAGCTCCTCTGGAATTGTCAACATTTCACACATCTATGCAGTCACACTTAGGTACCAAAATAACAGAGCAACAGAAATAGAATTGCTGAATTGTAACCAAGACAGAAAGTATCCATACTTTAGATACTGGACATTGGACAACTTCTGTGTTTAACTCCTCCGCTTAGACACTAGGAAATAGTCAATCCAGGGTGGGTGTGTTGAGACTGATATGGAAGGAGGGTCTTCACGTTGAGGAAGTGAGAGGAACATAGAACCAGGACAAAAGAAGAAGAGGTCCCAGAGGAGTAGCCACTAGACCCCCAGGGGAGTGAAGTCTACATATATTTTGTAATTTGCCTACATGAATTTATGTATTTTAATTAGAGCATAATAGTGATCTTAACATGTGCATCTGAAATAGAACTTTAAAAAAAATCGAAGTAGAGTTGATTTACAGTGTTGTGTTAGTTGCGAGTGTACAGCAAAGTGATTCAGTTATACATATATATATATGTCTATTCTTTTTCGTAGTCTTTTCCATTATAGGTTATTACAAGATAGTGAATATAGTTCCCTGTGCTATACAGTAGGACCTTGTTGCTTATCTATTTTATATATTGTAGTGTGTATATGTTAATCCCAACCTCCTCATTTATCCCACCCCACCCCACCCCACCCCACCCCTCCTTTCCCCTTTGGTAACCATAAGTTTGTTTTCTATGTCTGTGAGTCTCTGTTTTGTAAATAAGTTCATTTGTATCATTTTTTTAGATTCTACATATAAGTGATATCATATGATATTTGTCTTTGTCTGGCTTACTTTACTTAGTATGATAATCTCTAGGTCCATCCATGTTGCTGCAAAGTGCATTATTTCATTCTTTTTTTATGGCTGAGTAATATTCCACTGTTTGTATGTACCACATCTTCTTTATCCATTCATATGTTGATGGACATTTAGGTTGCTTCCATGTCTTGGCTATTGTAAACAGTGCTGCAGTGAACATTGGGGTGCATGTATCTTTTCAAATTATGGTTTTCTCTGGATATATGCTCAGGAGTGGGATTGTAGGATCATACGGTAGCTCTATTTTTAGTTTTTTAAGGAACCTCCATACTATTCTCCAAAGTGGCTATACCAATTTATGTTCCCACAAACAGTGTAGGAGGGTTCCTTTTTCTCCACACCTTCTCCAGCATTTATTACTTATAGACTTTTTGAAGATGGCAATTCTGACCAGTGTGAGGTGATACCTCATTGTAATTTTGATTTGCATTTCTCTAAAAATTAGAAATGTTGAGCATCTTTTTATGTGCTTATTGGCCATCTGTAAGTCTTCTTTGGAGAAATGTGTATTTAGGTCTTCTGCCCATTTTTTGATTGGGTTGTTTGTTTTTTTGTTATTGAGTTGTATGAGCTGTTCTATATTTTGGAAATTAAGCCCTTGTTGGTAGCATTGTTTGCAAATATTAAGCAGAATTTTTTGAAGATGATGCTTTAGTGACTCCCAATTAGTGGTTCCAAGTGTACAAAGTTCAAGCACAGTGGATGGGCAGTTCAGTGAGGTACTTTGGAAGTGGATAGTGTCTTACGCCATTCTTTTTTTGTTTTTTAAGTAACTGATTTTAAAAAGATATTTATTTATTTATTTGACTGCACCGGGTCTTAGTTGCAGCACGTGGGATCTTCGTTGCCGCATGCTGGATCTTTTTAGTTGTGGCATATGGGATCTTTTCAGTTGTGGCATGTGGGATCTAGTTCCCTGACCAGGGATCGAACCCGGGCCCCCTGCATTGGTAGCGCGGAGTCTTAACCAGTGGACCACCAGGGAAGTCCCTATACCATTCTTGATACCATCTCAGGGAAGCAGCAGCCTTCCAGACTGCTCCCGGATAGGGCCGACTGCTCAGAATACTGAATATCGCAAGTGGGATTAGTTCACTGAAAATGCTAACCCCCTGTTCCGGGGAATTTGACTTTCAGTCACAAGGGGTGCTAAGATCAGGGCCCCGTGCCAGGGGGAGAATGGCCTGAGTGCCAGGCATTCACCTGAAGGGCAAGGTCTCTGGAGGCCATTCCGTGGGGCAGAGTCAAAGTCCTTGCTCGGGTAGGGGTCTCCTGAGCCATGGCCTTGGCTGGGACTTGGGTGCCCCTTCCCCCCATCCTGCTTGTGCCTTCCCTCCCCCCTCTCTTAGTCACCAGGCATCTAGAAAAGCTCTCTCCTTGTTTTATCTGGCAGAACCTTGGGACAATCATTGGACTGGGTTCAACTGGCCAGGAAACCAAAGCCCACAGAAAAATGCCTCATGACTCCTGCCAACCCCCTGCTCCCTCCAGGCCCAGTGCCGGACAAACAGCCCTGCCAGCCTTTGGATTTGTGAGGGGAAGGACATTATGTATGTGGAAGCCACAGAATGGAAGTTGTGTACTTTTCGGGGCCTGCATCAGCCAGTGCGGTGCTGCTCCCATTATGTGGCTCATGAAAGGGTTTTCACCTCCTGGGCTGGAAGGGAGTTGGTCTGTCTGCAACAAAGGCGTTTGCCTCTGTGGCTTTTGAAAAAGAATGTGTGTACTTGTCAAAACAGAACTTTCCTGCATACTTGGAAGAGGGGGCCTGTCTGCCTGCCAGAAAGGAGCGAGGCTCAGTCTGGTTAAAAAGGGAGAAAAATTCCACTGCGCAGGCCCGTTAGCCACTGCCCAGCACAGCGTTCCTCTCTCACAAAGACAGTTGTTCACTGTTGCACAGCTGGCTTCCCCAGCAATTTCCCACTGACTCCGTTTGCCTCAGTCTGGAAGCTGTAGGGCTGATGAAGCCATGAAGAGTGAGTGTTTTCCTGACCACTGAAAGGAAATAAAACTTTTCTCCATGGTGGATGGGAGCCTCCAGGCTTAGGGAATTGTGAGGACGGTGTCGGTACTCACAGCATACTCTTGCGTTGCTTTTCCAATCATTTTTGTCTCCAGTGTGGGCTGCTGTTATCCCTGTGATAGTGGAAAAACTGAGACACAAAAATGACTTGCCCCAGGAGCTGGAGAAGGGCCCTGGAAACCTGCTTGTGGATTAATCAGCGGATTGTGACAACGTGGCCGTGCTCCAGAAGTTTGCTGTGGATTCAGCCTCCCAGTTAGTCACCAGAGCCAAGTTCAGGGCCCAAATCAGGGATGTCTCTGGGAGCACCAATTTCAGTACCAATAAACAACACCAATTTCTTCTGTAAAGGTGATCTAACTTGGGTGTGATTGGCAAGTATTCCCTTCCAGTGTCTGATAGCCCATTCCCTTGGGGGCTCCAGATTCCCAAGGGAGTCTTCATAAAACTCAAAATACATCCCGAAGAAGGATCTCAACTCCTCTGTGAATGGATCAGGTTTCCACAAGACAGGTGTGCACAATAGACTGTTTGTGACTCCATGTGGATTCTGAGCCCCTGATTGTGAGATTTGCATCCATTTAATTTGAGAGGTTGGGTTAATTTTCCCTAAAAAGTGAAAATTATCTCCCCAGTTCCTGGGTAGAAAGAAAGCAGGCAAGCAGAACTTGGGCTAATCTCACAATCGCCTCGTTCTCTGCAATTGCAGAAGCATTAGGCATTGAGATACCAGGGCCCTCGAATATCTGCCTGAATTTCTGGAGACGCAAATAAAAGTCTTAGCCAGATGGAGGACGTTTTTTAAATTTTATTTATTTATTTATTTATTTTTGGCTGTGTTGGGTCTTCGTTTCTCTGCGAGGGCTTTCTCTAGTTGCGGCGAGCGGGGGCCACTCTTCATCGCGGTGCGCGGGCCTCTCATTATCGCTGCCTCTCTTGTTGCGGAGCACAGGCTCCAGACGCTCAGGCTCAGTAGTTGTGGCTCACGGGCCCAGTTGCTCCGCGGCATGTGGGATCTTCCCAGACCAGGGCTCGAACCCGTGTCCTCTGCACTGGCAGGCGGATTCTCAACCACTGCGCCACCAGGGAAGCCCTGGAGGACGTTTCTGGATCTAGTTCCCAAAACTATAGTTGTGAGTTCTGGGACAATAATTAAGTATTATTGCAGCTAGGAATTCTTGTTAATCAATTTATGCAAACTTGCTTAAATGTAGCTGGGAATTTTAAACCAAAGCATGCAGGCTTACAAGTTATTTATTGGTATCAATAACTTACATCAGTGGATGTAGTTCCTTTGTTTATAAGAACATGGCTGACTCCCTACAGCTCTGAGGATAACTGTGTAACACAAGCACCTGGTTTGACGCCATGTACTATTTCATTCCAAGCAGAACTTTGTCGTGGCTCCAGAGGTTAAAAATCAACAGCATGGCATAATGATAAATGTGGACAGTAAATGAAACTTAAGGGCTTCCCTGGTGGAGCAGTGGCTAAGAATCCCCCTGCCAGTGAAGGGGACATGGGTTCGAGCCCTGGTCCAGGAAGATCCCACATGCTGCGGAGCAACTAAGCCCGTGTGACACAATTACTGAGCCTGCGCTCTAGAGCCTGCGAGCCACAACTACTGAACCCGCGAGCCACAACTACTGAGCCCACGTGCCACAACTTCTGAAGCCCGCACACCTAGAGCCTGTGCTCCGCAACAAGAGAAGCCACCGCAATGAGAAGCACGCGCACCACAACAAAGAGGAGCCCCCGCTCGCCACAACTAGAGAAAGCCCGCATGCCGAAACAAAGACCCAATGCAGCCAAAAATAAATAAAGTTATAAAAAACGAAAAAAAAAAAAAGAAACTTAAGGACAAGTCTCCTGTGTTATACCTGCTGATCTCTAGGTGGTTCAGCTGCTGGGGGTACCCAGTGGTTTATCATGGTTCTAGGGCTAAATCTTAAAGTTAATGGTAAGAACCTACAAGTGGGGCCAGATTGTGATTCAAGAAGAGTATATAAAGTTTAAGAAACTTTATGTATTTAATAAGGATGTAAGCTAAGAAGTTGCCATGGGAATTATGTCTCCTCATATAATGCAGTTGGAAGTATACAAGAACATTCCCTAAGGAGTATTCTTGCCAGAAAGAATTAAACCTGGATTTAATCAAGCATCTGGACATAACTACCAGTTTATAGGAAATTCAGGAGATAGAGGAACTTGCTAAACAACATTACTGAAGAAGAAAGAAACCCAATTTAAAAAAAAAAAAACCCGGGAAATTCTATGGGACAAAGGACTGGATTTCTCCAATATATAAATGACATTGAGAACATGAGAGAGGAGAAACTGTAATAGCTTAAAAGAAACTTAACAAACATATTTATGATCCAGCAATCCAGAAGAAGATACATGCACCTCAATGTTCATAACAGCACTATTTACAATAGCCAAGACATGGAAGCAACCTATATGTCCATCAACAGATGAATGGATAAAGAAGATGTGGTCCGTATATACAATAGAATATTACTCAGCCATAAAAAAGAATGAAATAGTGCCATTTGCAGCAACATGGATGGACCTAGAGATGATCATACTAAGTGAAGTAAATCAGACAGAGAAAGACAAATATCACATGATATCACTTATGTGTGGAATCTAAAATATGATACAAATGAACTTATTTATAAACAGAAAGAAAGTGCTGCAAGAGTTGCAGCTTTCCAGCAAGGGAATCGTGAAAGCTTGCTGCTGCCTTACTTTGTGATAAGGGGAGTGGGTGTTCAAAGCAGCAGAGTGAACACAAAGATTAAGGCAGATGGGCGCTGCTGGCTCGTGAGGCACTGGGCAAGCCGCTACTGAGGGTGGCCTAAAAAGCTGATCACTGCTGAAAGACAATCACAAGTCCAGAATCACTGCTGTCTCCACCCACACTCCTGTCCTACTTCTCAGCCTCCCTTCCACGCATCCTCAAACATATATTGAGCACCCAACACAGTGTTTCCTGGGGAAATAGAAGGAATAAGGCACATTCCCTGCTCTTAAGGAGCAGACACCCTAATACACAGAGAATGGGAGAGTTAGTTAAATAATGCAGACCCCCTAAGCATCCTTGCCCACTTAAAGCCACTGATCTTCCAGAGCATATTAGTGGTAAATCATGGTGGCCACAGGGAGATGTGAGGATGGGAGGGTCAGCAGTGTTCAGAGGGTCTGGGGACACTGACCACAGCAGCTGCTTGGGAATGCCGGTCAGGCTGTTCCTCTCAGGGGCCCTTGTGAGCCTTAAGCCAGGATCAGAGCAACCAGACCAGGGTCCCTGGTCTGTGCTGCCTGGCACTCCAGTTTGGGTGGCTGCTCCAAGCCTGGGTGTGCATGAGCTGTAGCTCCTTGGCCAGAGGCTCGACCTTGCTGGACTTCAGCCTGCAGCCCTGGGACCATGTAGTCTGCAACAGCCTCCAGCAGGCATGTGGCGCACTCATGCCGGCAGCAGCCATGCCTCGTGATATTGCTCCATACTCCTGGTTGGCCGAGTGCCTTTGAAAGTGTATTGGTATTGGCTCCTGGGAATAACCATTTCAAACCTCTCAACTCCATGCCTGCTGTTCCCTTCCTGCCTCCTTTCCTGACACGGGCACAGACCAGGTAACCTCTGTCCTTCCCTTTGCTGCTCTTCCAAGAACTTGCGATCACTTGCAGCTCAGCTTCGTATTGTCTCTCCCACCCCTTCTCTGTAATCGTTTTATTTGAAGGGCTCTAAACAATTGTTTGGGCTAATTGCAAAGGATATTTGAATGAGGATAAGTCTCTGGTGAAAGAAAAGCCGTGGTTAGAGAATGTTTTGTTCGGAAACAATCTTGTTCCTATAAAGCATGTGCAGTTCCTCTACCTTCTTATCAGATAGCTCCAAATATAGGTCACACCTGTCAGATTGGTGGCTTTCAAACTGGCCTCCCTGGCATCCCAGGTCTCTGCAGAGGCGCTTGAGGGGCCAACACTGGCCGTGGAAGAGGGTCAGATGGTAAGAGGACATTTGAGCTTGCAGGGTCCCAGAGCCCACCTTCACCTGAAAGAACTCCCTTTCCTTCCGTTACGACTAAGACCAAAAAAATATTTTTTCCCTGTCTAAAAAAACAAAGTTCAATAGGTAAATATTCTAACTCATTGTTGATTTACATACAGCCTTTGCTAAAGAGCTTAAAAAATGATTCCCTAAGGTGTCTGAACGTGCCGCCTGCATTTTTGTTTAATCTGTTTGTTTTGTTAGCAAACCTTTCCTTCATAGCACTTATGATGACAAACCAGCCCAGTCCTGTGTGATTTTATACGCATTTACGGAACTGGGGGACTTAAAAGTAATTACACTTTCTGTAGTCAATCTTTTTCCCACGTGGATGTTCATTATCACCAATCAGGCTACATTCCGTTATGGCATGCCCCTGTGGCTCACCGTGCCTGCTCGGATCCAGGATAGACATTAAGAAGCCACCTGAACACAGCAGGGACTGTGGGGGAAACAGTCTCTCACTGGCATGAAACCTGACCCATTTCCTACTGGAAATCCAGGTTGATAAATCCAGGTGGGCTTCGACATGCCCTTCCTTGCTCCTCGTACTCCAATAATTCCCACAGCAAAAGGCCAAGCAACCTTTGATAGTGACAGGAAAAGTGGCCACACCATTGATCATGAAGGAAATCCCAGGGAAGCAGTGAGAGCTGATCACTGCCTTCTTGTCACCATTTCCAATAAAAACGATGGCAAATTTACTGCCTCATAACCACAAAGTAACTTCACATTTCAGAGCGGATAGACAAATTGTGGTCGCTGCCATCTCTTTCTGTGGATTCTTTAAGACTTGAGGGGAATGTATTAAATGGAGAAGAGGACACAATTTAGGGGTGCAGAAATGACATTCTGACAACTGTGGTATTCCCAGTGAGGAATCAGACAGCCTTATCCCCTGGCCAACAGCTGGGGACAGTGTACTCTGTTTTATGTCAACAAATATTTAGGGAGCACCTACTCCAAGCAAATTCCTGCGCTCTCACTAAAGGAGCCACAGTGATAATGAAAGACATGGTCCTGTCCTCACAGAGCTTGCAGTCTAGTCACAGAGCACAGTCTATTCAACAAGTTATAAAATATAAAGCATAAGATGTTAATGCCATGAGGAAAAATGACACATGCACTAGGGAAGTGCTGGGGATGGCACCCAACCCTGACGTCTAGAGTAGAGTGTGTGAACCAACCACCATACCCCTACATTTGACTTGGGCCACACTGCTGGGACGCTGGTAATACTACAGCCCCTTCCATGTAAATGACAGCTGTGTAGGATGGAAGATATGGCTCAGTGGACACTTGAGGGACCCATACAGACTACCTAGATGGCGGTTTACTGGTTCCAGGAAGTGCAGACAAGATGAATGCCACTTACACAAAGGAAGAAAGGACGGTGGTCTGCTTGGCCTGATTTTGAGACTGAATAAACTCTTGATTCCAAAATATCATTCTGATTTGTCTTTTTGAAATAAAAGATTTGTCCTGTAAAAAATAATACCTTTGTAAGGGTTAGCATATTGGATTGATTATGGGCCAATGGAACATTAACATGCACAGATGTATGGAGTTGGCAGGTTTGCTGGGGAAAATGTGTCACTCAGCCATCCCTGCTCCTCCCCTTCGCCACCTCGTCGTGAACCTTTGGTCCCTGATTTCTCCATTTTCTTGCGTAAATCATTCATTCTCTTCATATTCTCCATCCAGCTAAGGATTAGATGCTGTATCCAGGGAAGTTTACTAAAAGTTACAGAGAGGTCTTTTTTTTTTTTATTTGCTCCAAATTATTTTATTAGAAGTTTTATATAAAAAACAGAAGATACATATGTGTCACATTGTAGGATGCATTGAAAATGTGTATGTTGTAAAGCAACTATACTCCAATAAAAATTTTTTTTAAAAAGCATGTGTATGGTTGTAGTTTCTCTACAAAATTAACCAGCCATGATGGAGTTAAGAGTTAGAGTAAATATATTCATATTTTTTGAATACTTCAAAGTACAAAAGCCGTGTTAATTTTTTTTTTTAATTTATTTTATACTGGAATATAGTTGATTAACAATTTTGTGTTAGTTTCAGGTGTACAGCACAGTGATTCAGTTATACATATACATGTATCTATTCTTTTTCAAATTCTTTTCCCATTTAGGTTATTACAGAATATTGAGCAGAGTTCTCTGTGCTATACAGTAGGTCCTGTTGGTTATCTTTTTTAAATATAGCAGTGTGTACATGTCAATCCCAAATTCCCAATCTATCCTTCCCCCACCTTTCCTTCCTGGTAACCATAAGTTCATTCTCTAAGTCTGTGCGTAAAGCAGCGTTAATTTTTAAGTGCAAAGAAAGTTTATAATAAAATGGACTTTAAAAATTACAAATAAAAATCTGTACATCAAGGATATTCCCAAAACAGGAAACTAAGTTAGGCCTGTGGAAAGTGAAGTCTTTAGGAGTCAGGGATATCTTATTTTTTTTTATTTTTTTTATTGAAGTATAGTTGATTTACAATGTTGTGTTAATTTCTGCTGTACAGCAAAGTGATTCAGTTATACATATATACATATATATATATTCTTTTTCATATTCTTTTCCATTATGGCTTATTACAGGATATTGAATATAGTTCCCTGTGCTATACAGTAGGACCTTGTTGTTTATCCATTCCAGGTATAGTAGTTTGTGTCTGCTAACCCCAAACTCCCAGTCTACCCCTCCCTCACCACCCCCCCATAGGAGTCAGGAATATCTTATATCTCGACTCTCTCCATATCTTAGGGACTGTGTTTTCACCTGTTTCCTTCTACCCATCTTCTCCCTTCTCTCTCTGCAGATCTGCTTCTTTTACCAGTGGGTTAACTTTCTCATGGGTTAACTTGGGACTCTAGTCCCAAGTCTGTTGGGACTCCCAGCGCTCAGCAAAGGCCAACAATGTCCACCTCTCCATGTCTTTTGGCCCAAATCCCCAAAGTAGAG
This sequence comes from Eubalaena glacialis, assembly GCF_028564815.1. Lineage (NCBI taxonomy): Eukaryota > Metazoa > Chordata > Mammalia > Artiodactyla > Balaenidae > Eubalaena > Eubalaena glacialis. Next base: position 68,106,783 of record NC_083722.1, on the reverse strand, counting down.
GTTTTGATGACTCTCCATGGGTTGATGGTGAGCCTGTAGTCAGGCCTCAGTTGGGTCAGGTGCCCACTGTGGCCTCCCACCAAGCAAGGAGGTAAGATCACATGATTCAGGGACTTCCCTGGTGGCGCAGTGGTTAAGAATCGCATGCCAACGCAGGGGACACGGTCCGGGAAGATCCCACATGCCGCGAGCAACTAAGACCGCGTGCCACAACTGCTGAGCCCACATGCTGCAACTACTGAAGCCCACGTGTCTAGAGCCTGAGCTCTGCAACAAGAGAAGCCACCGCAATGAGAAGCCCACGCACTGCAACGAAGAGTAGCCCCTGCTCGCCACAACTAGAGAAAGCCCGTGTGCAGCAATGAAGACCCAACGTAGCCAAAAATAAATTAAAATTAAAAATTAAAATTAAAAAATTTTTAAAATCCTTTAAAAAAAAAAGATCACATGATCCAGTTCATATGACAGCATATACTGACTATGTATTAGTCAGCTCAGTAACACATAAAAAAGTAACACAGACTAGGTGGCTTAAACATTAGAAATTTATTTTCTCACAGCTTTGGAGGCTGGAAGTCCAAGATCAAGGTGTCAGCAGGTTTGTTTCTTCTGAAGCCTCTCTCCTTGGCTTGCATTTGGCTGCCTTCTCACTGTGTTCTCATGTGGTTGTCCCTCTGTCTGTGTTGTCTGTGTTGTCTGTGTTCCAGTCTCCTCTTCTTGTAAGGACACCAGTTACATTGGATTAGGGCTCAACCTAATGACCCCGTTTTAATTTAATTACTTCTTTAAAGGCCCCATCTCCAAATACAGTCACATTCTCCTTGCACTGGCTGCTAGGAAGAACTAAGGGAAATTTTGTTCTGTTTTTTTTTTTTTCCCCTTCATTGCACAATTTCTTCACATCTTTGATGTCCTGTACTGTAGGTGTTTGTGTACACCACTGCAAATCTGGGGTTGTTTTTTTTCCCTTTCTTTCTCTTTTGAATGAGAAACGTTGCTGCAGATTCGTCTGTACTCTCCAGCTTCAGCTGGCGGCTGTCATGCACTGATCTTTGCAGGCAACAGCATCCCAACCTCCTGAGCTTCTCTTGGTTTTTCTACCTTGGAGTTTCTCCAAGGCCACCAGGGCTTACTCATTCCACACAAGCACAGCCCAGAGGGTTAGGGGGGCGGCGGGTTGACATCCCCAGGAGAAGCCTTTATTCAAAGAATGGGAATTGGTACGAAAGTGTCCCAACCTCCTGTTGGTCAAGTGGACAGTTCTGAGGTGCATTCTACACAATTCCATACAGGGCCCCCCAAAAGACTACTCCAGGTACCCACAAAACAACCAGTTTATATTTGCTTCAGTCCCTCATCTTTTATTGGCTTATTTTCTTCCTCTTTTCTCAGCCTCCCCATTTCTTTCTACTTCCTGGAATCACCTTTCAGAAAAACTGTTAGCATGTAAGGCTTTGTTTCAGGCTCTGTTCTGGGGAGAACCCAAACCAAGAGAGAAATAAATAAATTACCCAAAAAAACCCTTTTTTTCTCATCCCATTTTAGGAAATGTTAAATGAAACAGCATTATGCAAAAAAGAATGTAAATTCAATGTGTTTGGCTGTGACAATGGCATTGAGATTGTCCCAGCGGGTCCCCATGCCAGGCACAGGGATCATACTCTCTCAGCAGTGAAGGGTGTGATGAGATTCTGGAGTGAGGCCAAACAGTCACAAGGGACAGTGGGACACATCACTGCCTGCTGGGTGAAGAATCAGACAAAAACCGCTGAGGGTTGGATCTCCTTCTCAACTGCAGGCCTGCAGACACATGTATATATACATGCCACACCATTATACTAAGGAGAATTACATTAGAATAAATGGAAAACAAACAAATACGAAACTTGAAAGAAAATAAATTAGCTAATTATTTCCACATCTTGTCATTTTGTACAAATGTCTGGTACGATGTAACATTCTCCCTTCCTTTTCTATGAAGAAAATTTCCACAGCATTTGTTCCCAATGGTGTGATGTACTTCCTGTTGTGATTTGTGAGCTATTCACACCAACCTGATGGTTTGCTTCCAATTAAAACTTCCCTTTGCACCAGGCAGCAGCAATTACGCCCTGTAGGATGGGATGGGATGTGACGGCTACCGGTGGGTACCTCCTTGCTCTGAGACCATCCCAAACCCCCAGTCTCTGGTTTAGTCCTGTGGACCCTTGAGCCTCAGAGAATTCAGTCAACACCCCGAGGCCTACTCACCCCAGCACGTTTGGTGCCATGAGGGCAAAGGCCCTGCTCCTCGGGCAGAAGCGCAGAGAGTGGCTGCTAACAGGAGTGGGTCCTGAGAAGGACCAAGGCCAGACTTCTCCAGGATACATAGCCAGGGCAGCTTTCCACATAAACAGAACACAAATTAAACGTAGCCGGTGGAGTTTGGCTCCACATGGTCTCTTTACAAAAAACGAAGGGAAGTTGAAATTGAGGGAAAGAGGAAGGAGATGGTCCAGGAAGAACCGTGGGCCTCTTGCAAGCGGTGCTGTGAAGCAGGAAGGAAAGCTCTGCCAGCAGAGGCCTGGACTCTGTCCAGGCTCAGTGTCCTCACCTGTCACGGCAGGGTTTGTACCAGTTCCTCAAAGTCCTGGCCCACATCACAGGGCCTGGCCCACGGGAGACACTCCAGGCTCTGATGCGTAGATTTAGCCAAATCCGGCGTCACCGGAGGGTCAGTGTTTTTTGACTGTGGCCCTGGCAGGAGGCGCAGAGGAGGAGTGGGTGATGCAGGGCTCATTAGGAGGGGCCCCCGCTGGCGGCTCTGCCTGGCAAGCTTCCCCTGGATTTCCCTGGGGACTCTCTGACTCAGCAGTCTCCTAGGGAAGCCTTGCCTCGAAGAGATACGAGCAAGGGTTGTAAAAATAGAGCCAAGGCTGTTCGCTGCAGTGATTACAGAGGAATTGCTTCACTCCACCAAAGACAGGGCTTTCCATGCCTCCTACTGAGGCTCAGGCTTGTGTGGAATGAGAGGAAACCCCGCCTTTTTCCCACCTGTGGCTGGAGCCAGGTCCCATGAGGGTCCCTCGAACTGACTCTGAGTCATAGCCATTTGCCTGGCTGACATGGCAACACACCCCAAGGTGAGGTTCCGGAGGGAAGGAGGGGTCTTAACTCCAGGAAGGTCAAGGGTGGCAGGCTAAGGGCTGGAGAACCCCCAGCGGAAACACCTAGGGCAGCTTGAGGGCAGGGCAGGAGAGCAAGGAGGCTATTTAGGGGATGGGGCTTGGTTCTGGGTAAGGAGGCACCATTTGGCTTGGGGTGAGCGGTCTCCCAGGGAAGGAAGAGACCCAGAGCTCTTGGGTCACTGCAAACAGGAAAGGGAGGTGTTGAAATCCAGGCGGCTACCATCAGTGGTCATGCCCTGTGACCTTGAGAAAGCTGGTCGCCATTCTGAGCCCCTGAGATTTCTCCCAAAGTAAAGGGAATGGCGATGGGTCACACAACTGCCAGAGCCCACTTGTACTCAGGAGGGCAGGTGCCCAGAAGACGTGCTGACTCCCGACAGACAGACACACACACACACACACACAAACACTCACACTCACTCACACTCACTCACTCACACTCACTCACTCACTCCCCGGGCAGCAGAGATCAACCACACAGCTCAGAGAGAGAGCAGCCTGGGCAGAGGTGGGACAGGACCACGGGGAGGCTGCACAGCCCAGCGTGGAAGACCAGATCCTTGAAGATGTCAACCAGCCACTCTCAAACGCCTGCTTTAGTGGAAGGGGGTTGAAGCTTCAGTAATCTATAAACCAAGTGGATAATCTAAAAACACCCAGCTATTTATATTGGAGTTGTAAATTCAAATGCATACAATGTCTTTCTCTGTTCCTCTATCCCCATAAATTCCTCACTCATCCCAGCCCCTCCCCCTTCTACTGTTGGAAGCCACCAAAAATGCATCGTAAAGTATTCACATAATAGGATGGTCCTCATCGAATTCCAGAAAATATGAGCATCTAGAATTGAGTTTACCTCTGCTGCAGACATAAACTGTAAAACTCATCCTTGATCCCACTTCAGACATTTATACCTGCCATTCCCTCTACCTGGGAAATTCTCCCCTCAGAGAGCCTTGTTCCTTCTCATTACTCAGGTCACTGCCCAAAATGTCACTTCCTCAGAGAAGCCTTTCCTGACTAGCCAATCTAATACAATCCCTCACCAGCCCCCCAAATCTGGTCACTTTCTATCCCTTTACTTTTCTTTGTTTTTTTCATATGAATTCTTTTTGTTTTTTATCTGTTTACTTGTATATGTCTATCTCCCCCCACTTAGAATGCAAGCTCCAGATATATCATTTTATTCTAGACTTTTTTCCTTCTAGCTCATTCATTAATACACCCATTCACTGAACAAATATATATTGTGTTCCAGACCCCGTTTTGTTTATCTGAACAGACAAGGTCACATCCACAGTCCTTTTCAAGACAAGTCTCTCTCTGTAGACTTAATCACTGCCATTCTGAGTATGTGACCTGCTGTGGGACATCACCCTTAAAATTTCTGAAAGCCCTTCTGTTTGGCTGAGTGGACTTACCAGGAATACCTTAATTCTTTCAGCATTTCATAACCACATCCTTGATTTGATCTTACCTTGAGGTCATGTGTTAATTTGATCATCTTTTCCTCACTCAAGAGGCCAGAGAGTTTTAATTTTTCAAATTAAGTCTTTCCATATTCCCTCTAAAATTGGCTTGCAAACTGGCCAGTTCTCTTTTGAGTCCATTTCTTTCTTGTGGTAACTTACCATGTATAGCTAGTAAGAGCCAGCTGACACTTTCAACATTCTGCCTGGAGATCCTTTTGGACGTGCCCAAAACTTCATTTTCTATCTTCCAAGTTAGCACAGGCATTTATCTGTTATTCTCCCCATGATAGGCACCCTACTGAGCCTTTTGCAGAGCGTATTAGTTTCCTTCGGATGCCGTAACAAATTACCACAAAAGTGGTGGCTTAAAACAACAGAGTTTTATTCTCTCACAATTCAGGAGGCCAGAAGTCCAAAATCAAGTTGTTGGTGGGGCCACGCTCCTTCTGAAGGCTCTAGGGGAGGATCCTCCCTTGATTCTTCCAGTTTCTGATGGCGTTCCTTTGCTTGTGGCAGTGTAATTCCAATCTCTGCCTCTGTCTTCACACAGTCTTTCTGACTCTCTGTATCCTGTCCTCTTCCCGTAAGACTATCAGTCATTGGCTTTAGGGTCCACCTTAATCCAATATGTTTCATCTGCAAAGATTCTATTTCCAGATAAGGTTACATTCTGAGGTTCCCAGTGGACATGAATTTGGGAGGGACAGTGTTCAACCCTCTACACTTGAGGATTATTACATATCATTATTTCCCCTTCGTCACTAGGAAAGCTGAGATCCGGGTGCGGGGGGAGATATTACCTGCCCTTAGCTTTCAGCCGCCCAGTGGCAGTGCTAGGTTGTGGATTCAGCTTAGTCTGATGCCGTTGCATGCATTTTCTACTATGCCATTTTCCTTCTAGAAAACCAGTCTGCAAGCTCAAGTCTAGAAAGTTATGGTATCAAGAGTCATCTACCCATTAGCCCCAGACCTGAGGCAAAAGATCAGAATGGGGCTGTGAATTTGTTTTTCATTTCAGATATGATATTAGTTCTAAGAGGATGATGAACTCCTCAGTGTTTTGTAAATGGAAGCAGTCATGCCATGTACTGTAGTTCTGTCCAACCAGGTCAAAGCCATCCAACCATCACACGAAGGTGGGATGCCAGGGACTGCTGTCCTCGGGGGTCCCAGTTCTAACTGACCAGGTGACCTTAAGCAGGCTACTTTTCTGGGCCTCTGTAACAGAAGGGCTGAGCATTGGGAAAATGCCTTCACTGCTGGCGTTTTTCAGATGTATACAACACACTCGTATAGTTACGGGAAAATGTCCTTGCCCGTATGTGTTAATATTTGCTGAAGTGTGGGCAGGGTAGTACCAAGAATGTGCTTACCATTGACTTTTCACCCCCAAGTTAATAGTTAACGTCTCCTTGTTTGACTCTGTTGCTTGTTAGCTTTGGTCAGAAAGAAAAATTTTGAAATACCAAATGGAACAGCTATCACTTTCTTTGCTTTTACTTGGTACGGTTTATTTCTGTCAAGTTAGTTCAGGAGAGCTTTTCAAAAATATGCTATTTCCAAAATACAATATACCACTATGCTATTTGCCATTTAAATCTTGGAACAGGTGTTATGTGTTCAAAATAGAAGACTTTTCTTTATATACTTGTGGTGTTTTTAAAAGTTAGAGACCTCTTTTGAAGCAATCAAGAGAATCATTCTTTGTAGGTAGCTCAGTAAAGGTCTGTGGCAGTGCTGTGTGCTGGGAACACCGTGAACTTTGGGGTCACATACACCTTGGTTTGTATTCATGTTCTGTGACCCACTGGTCGTGTAACCTTGGGCAGGTCACATAACCTCTGAATCTCAGTCTCATCTGTGTGCACCTCAAAATAGTCACTTTGTGAACTTATTGGGACTTTTAAAGGAACATTTACAAAAACCTGGCACATAGCAGGAGCTCAGTAAATGTTACCCTCCTGCCTCCTTTAATCAACTTTTTTGTTGGGTCAGGGTCTGTCATTTTGTAGGAGTTTGGGATTAACAGATATACACCACGGTATATAAAATAGGTTAAACAGCAAGGACCTGCTGCATAGCACAGGGAACTATATTCAATATCTTACGATAACATATAATGGAAAAGAATATGAAAAAGAATATATATATGTATGTGCAACTGAATCACTTTGCTGCACCCTTGAAACTAACACAACATTGTAAATTAACTATACTTCAGTAAAAAAATTAAAATTAAAAAAAAAGGTACACCATTTTGAAAATCTGGTTAGGACTTTAGTCCCTAAAATTAAATTCCCTTCTTTTCCAAGTCTACTAGTGAAATGGAAAAGGCCCATCTATTTTTCTCATTCTTATTAGGCCTCAGGGCAACATTCTGGAGAAAACCCAAGCCACACAGAATGTTTCTTCCCCACTCAGGAAAGTGTCTACGTCTGAATCTCTAAGTTTAATCCAGCATCTGCCTCACCAATGGATTTTACCTACTGTGCTCCTGAAACAAAAGGAACACAGTGAAACTGGCAGCAGGCTCACTGGATAAATCCTTGTTGGAACTGGAGGGCATTCTGTCGTGGAGGTAGCAAACGACCACAGCCTGCTCTGGTGCCCAGCCCAGATAAAGTGTTTCCTGTTCAGTGCTGTGGGCACATCTCCTCTTGGCCCTGCACAGAAGTGACAGATGCCCATGGTCGTGCACCAGGGCTTGGTCTGCCAGGGGAGCTTGTTGAGAGGGGATTAGACTGTGGAGAGAAAGTCGTCAGGGGGTGAGGTGCTGTGGATAAGGTTGCTGTGTGCAGAATCCCAGATGATGCTGCTAGGGAAGAAGAATGGACCAGATCACCTTGGCAGGCCTTTCCAGTCCCAATAGCAGACATGAAACAAGCCTTAGTGGGCTCTCCCACGTGCCAGCTTCTGTGCCTCCAGCTGGAGGAGTGACGAGAAACTAGAAACAGCTCCTCCCAGAAGGTTCCTATTTAGTGCAGGAGACAGCCTGGTAACCGTTCAGTGCAACAAGCTAGAGCAGAGGCCGCTCTCGTCCATGGAAGGAGGAATGCATGGTCAAGAGCAGGGCCTCTGGAGCCTGACAGCCTGGATTCAAATCCCGCCATCAACACTTCCCAGTTGTGTGACCTTGGGCAAGTTATCTGACCTCACAGAGCCTCAGTGACCCCGTCTGTAAAATGGGACGATAAGAGTACTTACCTCGTGGAGTTGTTAGAAGATTAAAAGAGTATTTTTAAAGTGTTTGGCACATCATGTAAGCACTTTGGTGTTAAATTGCATATAATCCTCAGGGAATCCACTGTCATTATGGGCTGAGACAGAGACCACTTTTTCCAGTCTGAAAGTCAAGGCACTGAATATATAAGCAGAGCTTTCACGATTTATAAGCATATATTTGTGAAAAGTCTTACAGAAGGTGGAAACATTAAAGCATGTTTGTATTTAACAGATCGCCTTTCACAGACAGAATCCAAGTGTTTGATATTAGCACAGTGTCTGTTTTGCCACTGATTTCTTCTAGCAAAGGCTAACGGGGCCTCTTCCATCTTGGGGAGAGCTAGAAGCATCCCCAAGTCTTCAGCATACCTCCCTAGTTATAAGTAAGGATCGTGTAAGAAAGAACTGTGTGTGGTGAATCTTGGGAATGAAACTGGGAGACTCAGTGATACAGAGAGAGCCGCATGGGCGGAAACCAGTGCTTTCCCAGGCTGGCTCTCCCAGCTTCCGGGTTAGTCGGCTTCCTGTTCCTAATGTTCCCCTGCTTCCACTCTACCCGTCTCGAACCCCACACCAGCATGGAACACGCCCTGAGCACGTATGAGAGCATGCACATATGCTTGTGGGCATGCGTGCACACACACACACACGCATGCCAGGGTTATCTTTCTCTGAGGAAATGACATTGCTTCTGACTAGATTTAAACAGCCCCCCACTGAGGCCCTGAGGTCTAGAAACCAAGCCGTATCTCCTACACACCACTGGTCCACTGCTTGCACGTTCTGACCTTGTCAGCACGTCCTTTTTTCCAGCCCAATACCCTCCTCCCTGACCAGGAGACAGAATTTCCCCGGGCTCCACAGGACACAGCCTGCAGTCACCCTCTGCCTCCATACTGGGAACCTGACCAAACCAGTTCTAACCGTTGGGACCTCACCCAGGGTAGATGGCCAGGCAGCCCTGAACACCTGTCCAGGTGAAGGGGCATCACTCTGCCCCTCTGCAGTATAGCCTCTCCTTAATCCCCACATTCAACCATTTTCCTCCAAACTCATTTATAAGCAACACTTACCCCTCCAGGGAAGCATCCCATGGTGTGCAGTGACGGAGGTATGAACCTTGAGTCAAAGATTGTTCTAGCTGTGGACACCTTGGGGAGGTCCCATAAGCATCTGGGTCTTGATTTTTCCCTGCACGTGTTAAGTATCCTATAAAGTTGTATAGGAGGAAACACTGTAAATTTTTAGGGGAAACAGTCCTTCTTTGCCCTTTCTCTTCCTAGACCTCCTCTTTTTCCACCCTTGCCCCTCACACCACTTACTCTCCATATCAGAAACAATAGTTTCATTAATCGTCAGTTCCTCTGGCCACATATTTCTGGCTACTGATTCCACTGTGATAAACTTATTGGAGCAGTGAAAGATGGAGAGTATGAGGACTATGAACTTCTCAAGAGCGGGACTGTGTGCTGACCCACCCCCATCCCTAGCCCAGTACCTGGTGGAGTGAATGAATGAGCAAATGAATGAATGGATGATGGGTTTGCTACTTCGTATGGGAAAGACATCCCACGCCAACCAGACCGAAGACTCTGTCTGGTAATGTGACCGCAGAATCCCACAAAGATGAGCTCCATTGCAAAGACCGACAGAGGTGGTGCGACGCAGAAATGCCTCTGCTTCTGCCCTGCACATTCTGACCCTTGCTGCCTTCTCCCCGAGCCAGGACTCTTCCCAGGGTCCACCATTGTGGCAGCCAGTTGCTCCAGTCAGACGTGAGGGTTATCTTCACCCACCTACCCACCACCGTTGAGTCCTAGTGATCCTGAACACCAGAACTTCTCTCTCTCAACCGCTACCACTATTTTTAGCCATCATCATCTCTTTCCTTGTTTACTATACAGTTCTAGACCTCCCAACCCCTCTCTGCATTTGTTCAGCCAGAGTAATCATTTTACAGTGAAAGCAGGTCATGCCAGTTCCTTGTTGAAAATTCTTCAGTGACTTCCCACTACACTTAGAACTCAAGATAAAGGTTTTTTTTTAATTTTATTTATTTATTTATTTATTTATTTTAAATTTTTGGCTGCGTTGGGTCTTCGTTGCTGCGCGCGGGCTTTCTTCTAGACGTGGCGAGCGGGGCTACTGTTCGTTGCTGCGCACGGGCTTCTCATTGCAGTGGCTTCTCTTGTTGCAGAGCACGGGCTCTAGGCACGTGGGCTTCAGTAGTTGTGGCACAAGGGCTTCAGTAGTTATGGCTCGTGGGCTCTAGAGTACAGGCTTAGTAGTTGTGGCGTGCAGGCTTAGTTGCTCCGTGGCACGTGGGACCATCCTGGACCAGGGCTTGAACCCGTGTCCCCTGCACTGGCAGGCGGATTTTTAACCACTGTGCCACCAGAGAAGTCCTGAGATAAAATTTTGAGAATAAAATCAAAACTCCTTCGTACAGTGTCTAAGTAAGAGGAATGCTTAAGTGCTGTAATAAATGGAATAAAAATTATGTAATGGTTGAAACACAAAAGAAGGTTACTTCACAGTACCATACCAGTCCATGGTGAATGGCCCTAGTAAGCCAGCAGCTATCCCCCAGGATTTAGGGACCAAAGTGCCTTCTGTCTTGCACTCCAGCATCTTTGTCTCAAAGACATCTGCTTCTAGCTGGAAAGATGGGAAAGAGGGCATATGGAGAAGGTGGACCTGCTTCTTCAAAGTCTTGATCAAGAAATGACATGCATCATTTTGATTTGTAGTCGGATGGCCACATCTAAATGCAAGGGGCTGGGAAATCTAGTGGTGTCCTGACTGGGCAGCCTTTTCCTGGGAACAAGTCTATACTCTAGAAACATGATCTTTGATGGGAGCTGGCCATCTCTACAACATGGGGCACGCAGGGCCACGAATCCTCTGGTCTGCTTTTCCTACTTTATTTGAGGCCACCAACATACCTCTCACGCTCAGTGGCTACTCTTTTCCTTTGTCACTGGATCCTACTCTCTAGCGCCCTCAAAGCACACCCACCATGACACCCTCCCTTCAATTTCTTGAGCACACCAACCTCTTCCTGCCTCAGGGTCTTCACACATCTTGATCTACTGTAGAGTTCTCCTCTTCCTTCTACTCCCACCCTTCTGATTTTGCTGGGCAAACTCTAACAGTTCGTTTCATTTCAACTTCAATATGTCTTCTTCAGAGAGGCATTCCTGACCTCCTCCACATACAAACTCATATCTGCCTATTATGGTGTCTCATGGGGCCATATTCTTTTTCTTCCTAACACACATGTAGCTAAAACTTTCTTCGTGTGGAGCTTTGTTAATGCTTATTTTCTCTTGCTAGACTCCCTGAGAGCAAGAACCTGTTAGATTTGTTCATCACTTGGGTTATGCTTTGGTTATATACCCAGGACCGAGGTCATCACCATAATTATTTGTTGAATGAATGGATGTATGAATGAGTGAATAAATGCCTTGTTTTCAGGATTGTGAAATTAAATTAATTAAGGTCAGAAGACAGGGTAATCTTGTATTTATTTAGCATTTATCGTATGCCATCACTTAGCTAAAACCCTTACATTATCTAATTTCATCCTCAGACCAACTTTTCAAGAGAAGTATCTTTGGCCACTTTCTCTACGATGAATCTGAAGCCCATGGTTCCTAAGCATTTTGCTGCAGTTCAAACAGCCAGAAAGTGGTGAAGGCTGAGTTCATGCCCACAGTACCAGCTCCTAAAGCCCAGGGATCACTAGGGTTTTAGAGGGAGTGTCCTGAAAGAAAATTTGACCAGCAGGAAGTTCAGATCAAGCAAACTGCTTTAGGACCAGAGGTCTTAGCCCACTCCCTGCCCTCTCAGCTAAATTTTCTTTCTTTCTGTGTAGGCAGGTGCTGTAGAATGAGGTTTTTTTGTTTTTCTTCTCTTTATATTTAAATATGTGCTGGTCAAATTTAAGTATTTCTATATTGCCACCCACTTCACCCACATAAACTCTCCCATCCATGTCTTTCATGTTCCAGGAAGTACACATTCTAACAGGACCTTTTGCTATGAAGTGTGTCCATTCAGAAAAGCAAGTAATAGACAAGCACAGGCTTAGCCATTGAGGCCGGAGCGCTGGGAGGCCAAGCAACGCTGACTTTCTATCAGGATTTCCCTGGGGCCCCAGGGTCCATATACAAAGGAGGCGCTGGCTGAGGGGAAGAAAAATATTACCAAACCCCAAAAGGAAGAAAGAAGGACCTGTGGCATAAAAGCAGTATTTTAGTATGAGTCATCCTGTGGGCAACTGCTGGTCAGTGTTCTCCAGCAGTGAGTTGGTAGAGGTAGCTGTAGAGATTGAGTCTTCTCCTCCTTTTTTCTTTTAGTCAATTAAGAAGCTAGAATCAGGGGCTTTCAATGAAATGCCAGCCTCAAGAAGGCAAGGTATATTCCCTTAGAAAAGACAACTTAAAATCAGAGACCCAACTGGATGCTTCTGTTGGTACCTAGCAATGCTCATTCAGTTGCCTTCTACAGAGAATGCCTGAACACGTAGGCATGGAGACATAGGGGCATGTTTTGCACTCAAGAAGTTATACTTCTGTGACTCTACCCCATATGCCAACCATAGTGGGATGTGGTAGATCTCAGACTTCATTCATTAGTCCATGAATAGGTATTGAGTGCCCTGGGATGTGCCTAACATTTTTCTAGTGCTGGAATTTGATGCTCAGTTTTCCAGAAATCACACTGAATGGTCTGGATATGGTAGTTCTCTTAAGAATCTGTGACCCGTACAGAAGAGAGGTGTATGGGACTCATGAGCTTGGCAATGGTACCCAAGCATACTTGAGGTTACAGTGGGATGGAATACTTTCGATTGCCATGATCCAGAAAATCTGTATGCATAGGCCATAAGTCAAATGTCTGATCACCCTCCTTGGCCAAATTCCCCTTACTTCCTCTCCCATAACCTGCCTGATGAGAAGTTTGAAAGGATGAAATAGCAAAGACACAGGTGTGCCCAGACCACAACTGGGCAAAGAGCCTGTAACAGGCCCTGAGAGTTTTCAAACTGATTTTTTACTGTGAAATATAGTTTACTCAACTACTAGATTAGATAGAGTCTAGAAAAGAAAAGGAGGGCACGCTCAAATGGAGTAACTGAGGTGAGTGTAAGGAAGGATGGTTTTTGAGGGTGTGGACAGGGTCAGGAAGCCAGCATGGGCTGGTGAGGCACCGGAGGCTAGCAGCCGTGGGAGCCTTTGCCTTCCCGGTCCCGAGGTGGCGCAGGGAGGGGTGATGACCCGCACAAGAGCCATGGCCTATGGAAGAGGACTGCAGCCCCTCATCCTCCTGCGCCTCCTACAGCGACAGCAGACAGAAAGCAGGGGTGACGGAGAGCCTCCCGTCAGGGTTGGTCTGCTGGGAAAGGCAATGGAGACTGCCCAGCATACTTGCTAATAAACACCACCACCACGGAAGACATTTGTGTTGCTTGATTGCTTGCAGTGTGCCAGGCTCTGTGCTGGGCGCCAGGAAACGCATTCTCTCATTTTATCCTCAGGTCAGACGGTTGAGTCCCATGGGCTTCTCTTCACAGCTTGTGGATAAGGATCAGATCTTAAAACTCTTGGAGCTCCAGAAGCAAAGACAGTGTTATGTCCATGGGAGGTAGGAGTAAATATTGTGGTCCAGCTATTTGAAAAATACAGGAGCCTCGGAAAAGAATATGGGACGTGGGGGGGACACTGTTAACCAAATAGCTCTCCCTGTGTCACCGGCAGGCACAACCCCTGGCCTGGAGTCCTGGATTCTGGGCTCCAGTTCTGCCCCTAACAAATTAGACAACCTTGAGTAAATTATTTCCCTGACTCTGTGAGTTTATGAGACCCCCATCTCCTTGCCCACCTAAAGGCACGCAGCAATTCAGTTCCCAGCAGTTCAGTTCTGTTGACAAAGGGTGGGTGAAATGAATTCGTGTCACTTCCCAGTTTGGAGTTTCCAAAATCATCACACTGTCACAAGAGCTAAATTAGTCAAAGTCCAAGTGAGCCATTAAATTAACACCCCATGAACTTATGCTCCTCACTTGATTCATTAGACAGTTTACAATTTTAAACACCATTCTTGGGGAGGAAAGCTAAAGCAGGGCTTGTCTAGAGCTTTCTACATTACTTTCTGGGGTCACCTGACTGATTCACATACCCTGATGTTTGTTTGTTTGTTTGTTTTTAAATTTTATTTATTATTTATTTATTTATTTATGGCTGTGTTGGGTCTTTGTTTCTGTGTGAGGGCTTTCTCCAGTTGCAGCAAGCAGGGGCCACTCTTCATTGCGGTGTGCGTGCCTCTCACTATCGCGGCCTCTCTTGTTGCAGAGCACAGGCTCCAGACGCGCAGGCTCAGTAGTTGTGGCTCACGGGCCCAGTTGCTCCGTGGCATGTGGGATCCTCCCAGACCAGGGCTCGAACCCGTGTCCCCTGCATTGGCAGGCAGATTCTCAACCACTGCGCCACCAGGGAAGCCCTTTACCCTGATGTTTTCAACACATTGCTCCGTTCACTGACCCTGTTGTCAGGCTTAGTAATTTGTGGTGGAAGTAAAGGTGACTTTCTATAACTGGAATTCCATGCCTACATGGTATTAGAATTTGGTTACCCAGTTAGAATTAGGTTGCCCCTGGCACTGGATCTTTGAAACAGTAAAAGGCTGGAACTCAAATTCAGGGAAAGAGCGCTCACGTGCTCCTGGGGGGGCTGCCAGCCTTGTGATTCTCACAACTTGTGTTAAGTGACCAGAATCATATTCCTTCACCCAAAGGCTTGTTCTCATGGACAGTGCATGCAGCGGGTACCAGGCTCCCCAGGTGATGATTCATGAGCTGGACGGGGAGTTAGGAGTCCAGAGCTCTGCTACTGACCTGCTGTTTATCTAGCACGTGGGATGGGAAAGTCACTCCTGGCTTAAAAACCTGTTAAGTGTGCAAACATCATATGATATCACTTATATATGGAATCTAAAAAAAAAAAAATGATACAAATGAACTTATTTACAAAACAGAAATAGACTCACAGACATAGAAAACAAACTATGGTTACCAAAGGCGATAGTGCAGGGGGCTGGGGGGTTGGGTGGGGAGATAAATTAGGAGTTTGGGATTAACAAAACAAAAACAAAAACAAAAACAAAAACACCGAAAAGCCTGTTAAGTGTTTCCCATTGTGCTTCGGTGGGAGCCTAGCATCCTATCTAGCTTAGCTGACCTTGCTCAGTGCCACCTTCCACTGCCTTGCTGTGCACTGGGCATCTGATCTTGGCCCTCAGAGCCCTCCCCTGCCCTGCTCAATGCCACAAGTACCCACCATGCAAACTATGCATCTTAGGATTTGTCCCCTCCTTGCTCTGCTTCGAGTCATGTCTCTGCATCAGCTGCATCTTCTTCGTGGGTCCAGCTCACATCTGGGCTCTGGCAACACCTCCTCTACCTTTGCTCCTCCGGCCCCTGAGGGTGATAGCAGCTTCCCTCTGTTGATGGTCTCTGGGTGGCCTCAGTGTCTCCCGGGTGCCCTTTCAGCTTTTCTCCTCCCTCTCGTCCCTGCACAAAATTCCTGGCATGGGATCTATCTTCCTGTCTGGACCCTTCTGATACACTGGCCTTCTTTTTGTTACTTAAATGGCCGTGCTACTTGCTCCTTCTGTTGTCCCCTGCAAAGATCCAAATGCCCCTACACTTCTCATCAAGACATTCCTCCTTTCTCGAGCCTGGCCAGCCCAGAGCTGCTTCAGATTCCTGGAGAGGGGTTTCTTTCCAAATCAGGCAAGGCCCTGGAGCTTGAGCCCAAGGTTACATGGAGCCAACTCGCTTCTACCTTCCTGAATTCTGAAAAAGCCCAGACGTACTAGCACTTGCATGAAAGGTCACTGCTCATTTTTATCAAACCACATTGCTCTGCACGGCTGGACTGCGGCCTTC
The DNA here is from genome assembly GCF_028564815.1 of Eubalaena glacialis. NCBI lineage: Eukaryota > Metazoa > Chordata > Mammalia > Artiodactyla > Balaenidae > Eubalaena > Eubalaena glacialis. Next base: position 68,090,971 of record NC_083722.1, on the reverse strand, counting down.
AGTCAGGATTTCCTGTGTGGCAGATTTTCTCTCCTCTTGGATAACAGTGATATTTGCTGCAAGCATCTAATAGAGCCTGAAATTACCCTGGCAAGTTGTTACCCTTTTCCAGAGTGGCACTAGGCTCTGTGTGCTGTTTATCTAGCACTGTCATTTTGTTTTTATTAAGTTAGCCCTTGCACTTCCAAAGTGTGCGATAGGCTCTGTAAATACTTTATTAGCCTTCGTAATTAGTTGTTACATCTCACGCCACTGCTGGGAAGTGGGTCAATGTGACAGTCCCCGTTTTACCACAAAGGTGGAAGAGAGCCACCCGGAGATGGGAAAGAGGACTTAAGTCTGGGGGCAGAGGGTGAAGCTCCTCCCTCCAATGAAAGGCAGGAACTTTGCTGGCTGGAGTTGATAGGGGTCTGATAGTCCAAGTTGTGGACAGTGAGAGTAACCCTCTGTCACCTGCAAAGTGGGTCGTGATGCCTCTACAGGGTGTTGGGAATTGGGTGAGAAAATATAAGAAAAGCAGATGGTACACAGACAAGTCAGCACACAGTAGGCACTGATAACACCAGTTCCCTTTGCTCCATCCTTTACTCTCTGCCCCCTTTCATTACTACCCCCAAGGAGGCTTGATTTATTCACCAGTAGAGTGGACTGCAGGAGGGGGATGCAGAAATAGCTTCAGTCTGTGATGCATGTGTTCTGAAAATGAGACTGAAAAATCTCTTATTGAAGAGGATTTATTTTCTTTGTGGTCAAGTAAATGCTAAGTTTTAAACATGCTTTCCAGGGTAAAAAAAAAAAAAATTATATAGAACTATTAAATTAACTTGTTGGTTGTGATATTTAACTCCTTTCTACGTTGCTTATTTTTAGGTCCTTGATATACCAAATAATGACAGAGTTGTAATAAAATCTACTATCATTGTGATTTTGTCAAGTTCTCCCTATATTTCTAGGCATTTTTGTTCTATGTATTTTCAGTTTTCTTTTTAAATACTTCGTTTTTCTGAATTAACAAACGAAACTTTCCTGAGAATGTAAATAATTTTTATGTTTAAAATATTCATCATTATGTTGAATTTAATGTTATCTTAAATGTTCTAATTCAACCTAAAATCACAAATTTAAAACAAATATTTAATACACATTTTATTTTATTTTTGAGTTCCAATAAAACTTTATTTACAAAGACAGGTAGTGGGCTACATAGATAGATAGACAGCTTAATAGGGATAGAGATATATACATGGATATATATAAATAGAAAATGTTAATACACATTTTATTTTTTTTATTTATTTTTTTAACATCTTTATTGGAGTATAATTGCTTTACAATGGTGTGTCAGTTTCTGCTTTATAACAAAGTGAATCAGTTATACATATACATATGTCCCCATATCTCCTCCCTCTTGCATCTCCCTCCCTCCTACCCTCCCTATCCCACCCCTCTAGGTGGTCACAAAGCACCGAGCTGATCTCCCTGTGCTATGTGGTTGCTTCCCACTAGCTGTCTATTTTACGTTTGGTAGTTAATACACATTTTAAGTTTGCGTTAAATTTGAGTTAAATTAGCCAAATTCTCATATTATGCATACCTAAAATGCCAAATATAAAATGATTCCCTAGTGGGAAGCAGCCACATAGCACAGGGAGATCAGCTCAGTGCTTTGTGACCACCTAGAGGGGTGAGATAGGGAGGGTGGGAGGGAGATGCAAGAGGGAGGAGATACGGGGATATATGTATATGTATAGCTGGTTCACTTTGTTATACAGCAGAAACTAACACACCATTGTAAAGCAATTATACTCTAATAAAGGTGTTAAAAATAAATAAATAAATAAATAAAACCTGGCTAAGCACAGAAAAAATAAAATAAAATAAAATGATTCCCTCTTAACAAAATAATCAGTAGAATGATTTTTATTCTCTTAAGCCGTTATATCCTGAATTCTAAATCTTACTGTGGTTTAAAGATTCTAAATCTTACTGTGGTTTAAAGATGCCTGCCTATTAGAGAGGTTAAATTCTGCTCCAGGTAACCAAGGTTATTTCTTATTAGAGACTTTTGCCAGAACATGATACCTGGAGCCACAAAACCCAGAACAGTCCCTCTCTCTACCTGTCTTATGGAGCCCCTCTTTAGTGGGCTGAGCCATATGAAATTGGCATGGTGTCAAAGATGTTCAGATATTCGTTCAACTTAATGAAGAGATTTATATCATGGGCTTCAAAACACAAAGAAGCAGCATCCTTATAGCTCTCGTTACCTAATTATGTAAGAACCGTGTGACCTGGAGAATGAGGTAACAAGAGTAACATTTGCGTGACCTTGAGCTGTCTTTATGAAGTCACTTTCAGGAGGTCATTGGACATTCATTTTCCCCTGACCCAGAGTCAGACAGTACCTTCTAACTTTGGTGTACCCACATTTCTGTATTCTTTACTGGTACAATTAATGAATCAATAATAACCAATATGATAGCAGCGTGAGTAATGGGATTCAATAGACAATACGTTCTATCCCACTTACCTTCATATCCAGTTTTCAGTCCGGAGATATTTATCCTCTCCAGAGGTTATTGCTTCAGTCTTCCCTGGCTGTCCATGCTTGACCATCAGCCTTCTAGGGAGGGCTGGGAGAGGAAGACTGTGGAGAGGTCCCCCTGCTTAGCACACACTCTTTCCCTTAATTCCCCTACCAACCTTGACTGTGTCTCGTGTCCTCTGCATTGAGTCTTTTTAAGTCAGCCTACCTAGGAGGAGGCAGATTCCCTCTGAGGGGGCTGTTCCCTGACACTGGCACGGAGGAGAGTATAGCTAATATGCAGACATCTTTAACCGGCCCCCCTGGTTCCAGCTCCCAGGGCCTCCCTGCCCTTTGCTGTCCTTGGTGTTTTTGAGTCCAGATTCTGTAGAGTGAATTGGCTCTACCGTGCTTCACCCACATTTTGATTTCCAAATGTCTGTTGAATGCTTTCATCTGTTGCTGTTTCCTCTCCTGTTTCTTTGACCTCTTGCGGGGGTTTCCTTTTTAAAATTCATTTACAATCATTTCGGTGGGGTGACAGGAGAGAGAAGTAGTGTGGTCAACTTAAACTGGATGTCCATCCATTTTGATCTTACCCTGTGCATTAAAAGAGTTCTTGCTCTCTGCTCTTTCTAATTCTCTCTTCAGATCTTTGATCTCATATGACTTTCTTTTCGTGCAGTTCTTCCACCATGAATTCTTCTTAGATAGGATACTGAAAGAGCTTCCCATGCCACATGGTAAATAAGTGAAAAGAGCCTCATACCAATATGCATCCTGTCAACTTATTTGAGTTACCCACATGATGGAAAACATCCAGCCAGCGCCTAGGCCAAAAATCCAGGCTGGTCAGCAACCCCTTCATCCAGGTCTCCCCTGCGATACTCAACAGCTGGTTCACACTAAACTCGCAGCTCCAGCCACGACACCTGTGTACGTCTGAAAATTCAGCTGCCTCGGCTAAGGCCTCCTCCCCACCCCTCTTCCACTCTTCTCCTTTAAGGCCTGGCTCAGACTGTACCCTCAGCAGCGAGCCCCCTTTCCGTTCCCTTTATTGGGATGAGTCTCTCGCCGGCCCTGCTCCCCTCACTGCACCCCACTTTATGAGTAGAGCTGCCTCCACCTCCTTGCTGGACTCAGGGCAGGAAGCACTGCCCACCCGATACACACACCCGCTAGCTAGCTGGTGCCTCACAAAGCAGGGCTTGCTTCATAGTCTCACTTTATCTCCCTCTGTTTCCCCTGCAGGTTTCTAGTACAGGTCTTGGCCCTTCTCTCCAGAGAACAATGGACATTCAGTCATCTGTCCGTGAAAGCTTCTCAGGAACGCTGCCTGAGCAGCCAGAGGGAAGGGTTGCCCCACCCAGTGGGTGACTTCAGCCTCCCACAGAGCCAGGGGCCCCCGGGTCTGAGCCACCAGCCTTGGATGGTCTGGAGGCCCACAGACTCATCTCATGGGCCTGTAAAAACCAGACTGGCTGGGGATCCTTAACCTGCTGGGTGGGTCCACAGTGCAGAGCTCACCTCCTACCCACCATCCTGCAGAAAGCATGAGAAAAGCAATGGCTGAAATGACACAGCAGAAAGAGAAGGGCCACACCAACCTTTGATTAATAAAAAGCTCAGTAGATAATCAATTCCAAAAAAATTATATAAACTACCCTGCCCCCCCCCCTCCCGCCAGGCCTCTCCCAAGAATATTGCAATAAATCTTTACAAAGTATCTAAGAAATTTTTCCCGGTTCCTGGAAAAATCCCTAAGCATAATTTCTTCTAATGCCAGGAGGATGGTTTCTGCAAAGATTGTAGGACGTGTTTCTCTCCGGGAGGGACTCTCACAAGAACTCTGTTGCGTCTGATGGCTTTGGGGATGCCTGAGCTCTTGCTTCACGATTTAGATCCAGTAACCAATCCTTGAGGCAGGTATTATCATCCCCACTTTACAAATAAAGAACCCGAGACTCAGAGAAGTGAAGTGTCCCACCCAGAGTCACTGAGGATTGACGCTCAGAACCTAGGTCTCCACATCCCAGGCTCTTTCTACCATCCCAGGCTGCTTCCATGATGGGTGAACAGAAGAGGAAGGGGAGGCCAGAGACTCTAGCTTTGCCCCCGCCTACACTTCTCTGTGGTGGTTCTGAATTTCCAAAACACATGGACCATGACGTGCACCTCTAGGGCACTTCACCACTGCACTGATTTCTCATGTGTAGAGCACTGGATTAGAGGCGTTGTTAGACCTTGGACTGTCCTACTCAGGGAAGAAAATTGAAAGCCACTGCCCAGCGTGTGACATGGCTCTGGAGAATTTGTTTCAATCCTCAGCTTCAAAAATTAAAATCTTCTAATCTGAGACTTAGGTTTTGACCTCTAACAAGGAGAGTAAATAAGCAAACCCAGACAACACAAGCACTGCACAGAGTCACGGAAGCCCAGTCTAGCATTTTAGCAATTAGGGGTACTTGTCCATAAAGCACTTAAAAATCCATTTAGACCGTCCAAGTCGGTTCAAGCTCTTTAATCTTGGATAAAGTAAACAAGACTGTTTTTAAGTTGGTTGGGGTTTTTTTTCTATTTTAAAGCAAGGATACTGGGAGAGAAAAAAATAAGACAGTCAAGGCCAGACCTTTGGACCCCAGTAATGTATAACAGCTGCAGAGGCTGGTCAGACCTTTTGGTGATATTTTCAGTCTGCCAATGCCAGCTCAACCTTTCGTAGATTGAAAACAACACATCTCCTTGAAGTACACTTCTCTTTTCATTTGTGGCTTGGAACTTCCTAAGGGCAGGGCCCAAACATTATTCTGCACCCCACAAAGTGTAGCTCAGCCCATGGGGTCTCAGCAAATGCTTGCTCACAGGCTGACCGTTGGAAGCAGCAGGCTGTGCTGTCACCATTCATCATTGGCAATGAACAGATCTCACCATAGCCCGCAGGCACCCCGCTCTCCAGCCAACCAGCTCACTTCCAGTTTTGAAAAGCTTCAAGCTACTCCGTGCCCCTTGTTTTGCACACTTTGGTTTTCCACCTGGAGCACACTGCCAGCCTCCTGCCCCTGCCCCATCTCTCTCAGCTGAAGGAGCACCTCAGAGGAGCTTTTCCTGATCTCCTTGGGACTTCCCTGGTTTATCTGTCTGCTACCAGTCTCTTGGCAGTGAGTTCTGGAAGGGCTACTACGTATTTCTCAGTGTTGATCTGTTTAATGTCTGTTTTCCCCACCAAACTCCATGGAGGCAGGGACAACACGTGCTTTATTCCCTGCTGTATCCCTAGTGCCCAGCACAAGGCCAGCCAGCGTGGGGACTGAGTGGAGGAGAATAACTTAGACATCAACAGCACCAGGTAAACAAATCTCAGCCCTTCTCCCTTCCAGTCAAAGGTCTCAAAGTATAACGTGCCCTTTAACCCACACGGCTCAGCCAACTGATGGCTCAGCCAACTGATTACTCAGCCAAGGCCACAGAACTCCCAGTTTAGAGGGTGTGGCTCGCAAGGGCCTAAGGAGAAACACTGTGCACTTGTGGTCGGAACAAGGTGCACCTGCAAGGGAATTCCTGAGAAGAGGAGGTGGAATGTGGCCAGACGGTGGAAAGCCATGCCTATTGCCACTTGGAGAAGTTGTTCAACGGACCTGCAGTCACACCTTCACTCCTTTGAATTCCTGTTGGACTGCAAACATACCTGAGGAACGTTCCACCCAAAGGATGAGAAGTTGGGTGTATCTCTACTGGCTTTCATCCTCCACAGGTTGATGGTGGCTCCGGGGGTTTTACCCCCTCACACTGGGAGGCTGTGCTCGTGTGAGGGCTCCCCGCTTCAGAGATGGCGCTGTGGCAGGGACACGGGAAGATCCATCTTGCATTTGAGCTGGACATCGTCATGTGAGCCCACACTGAATTTCCATCGGAGCTGCGGCCAAATCATAGGTGGGCTGAGGGAGCGTGGCACAGGGTACCAAAAGCATTGGCTACCACCATATTGTCCCTCTGCATCTCCTGCTCTCTGCTGTGCCTGCAGGTGCACTGCTCACCATTGGATCATCCAGAAGATTGATTAGTGAGTCTAGCCCGAAGGACACTGGCATGAAAGGTAGCTGCCTTTCTTAGGGCTCCCTAAGAAAGGGACCGCCCTCCTCCATCTTCCTTCTGACCGCGACCTTTGTCGTATCCCCCCTCCTGCAGGGCACTCCCATGTGATGGAGAGGAGAGTCAAGCTCAACTGGCCCCAATGGTAGAAGACAGCTGCTGTATAAGAGAGCATTTCGGGTGACCACCAAAGAAGGTGGCAGAAAATTCTCTGACCTTGCCTAGGATGTCTCCCCTGCCCCCCCCCTCACCTGGTTTGCTCCTACCCGGCCCTGGGTCAGGACAATCCCCAGGCTGAGCTCAGTGCCCCTGTGCTACCCCGACTGGTGAACTTGTCACATGTGTCCCTGTGCATTCACTGGTCTATCCCCTGTGTGCACCAGGAGCTCGTTGAGCATCACACTGTGTCTCATTTCTACACCCAAGACATAGTGTCATGCTTGGGACACGCGGGTTCTCTGCGAACCCTTGTGGAGGCAAAGGAGAGAAAGAGGGAGGGAGGAGGGAAGTCCGTTGCTAAGCGATAAAATGATTCACTAGTATCCTAGTTGCCAAAGATAAGTCATCTGACCCATGTGGGGAATTCCCAGAACTAACCATTTAAAGCAATACTTGGCTGAAATCTGTTGCAAAATACAGCCCTGACTTAGGCACTTACTTTGGCCTTTATTATTTTTTTAAGAAAGAGATGCTCCAAGAGCCAGTGACTCAGACCTCCAGGTGACTTGGCTGTGGTTTCTTATGAGTCAGGCTTACCAGACAGTTGAGGACAGAGGTGAACAGGAAAGAGGCCGAGAAAAGCCAGAGAAGCAGAGAGAGTCAACACAGACGTCGAGGAGGCTTCCGGCAGCTCTCTCAGGCCAAAGGGCACACAGAGTGAGAACTCCAGACACTCACAGACAAGGGGGTACAGCTGATACCAGTTCAGCTGGAAGATTCCCCTCAGGTAACCACCCAGGAGGACGGGCTGTAAAGGCCCTGGGGTTATGGCCACTTCAAGTGGGCTGCTTCTCATTTATTTCTTCAGGTAAAGAGAAGAAACAAGATGTAAGCACTGATACTTTCATTATCTGTGGATTTTCCCTCCCTACTCGGTTCCCTGCATCCTTTCTCCCTACTCTGACATCTTGACAATCCTGATATTTGCCGAATATGAACTGATTGACATCACTATGTGAATGGAGAGAAAGAAAAAGAAAAGTTGACTAAAGTGCAAAAGCACAGAGACAAAGGCAACTTTAAACAGAAAAAGCTGCCACAACTCTGTACCTCCGCCGAGCGCCCAGCAGCCGTCCGGGCTCGTGTGAGCTAGCCCTTGGGATGTTTACCATCTAACGCAACTGAGCGAGCAGAAACGTAAGAGCCTCTAATTATACAAATTGCCGAGTGTTGTACACAGGAAATAACGTATTACCTTTGTAATTCTAGGTACAGTGTACAAAGCACTTTCCCCACATACCCCACAATCTAACAATAATCCTGAAATTATTATTACTATTTACGGACACAGAAACTGAGACACAGAGAGGTTAAGTGACTTGCCCTCATTCACACACCTATTACCAGGTGGATCCTGGCATCGAACTCAGGTTGTCTGGGCCCAAGACAAGTGCTGTTCCCTGGACCCTGCAGCAAATTCCCACCGGCTAGTCACCTATAGTCTCCCTTATCTCACCTTTGTCACCTGAGCAGAGGTGTTTATACCTGAATCCCAGCACGTCAGTGACGATAGCAGATAATATGAAACTTGGAGAAACACCTGCTGTAGCCAAAAAAGAGCCTGGTTCTGATAATTCTGTTTAACATCTAGAAGAAAGAGAGTGAACATTTTAGGTGGATGTATAAAAGAAGCTAGAAAGAACTTGGAGGTGGTTGGGTATTGCTTAAAGGTCACTGAACACACAATGCTAAAATTGGGAGAAGAAAGCTCAACAAGGGAGATGAGGGCTCTTCCGGAGCTGGGAAGAGATCAGGACCAAAGATACAAGGATCCAGAAGCAGGGGAACCAGAAGACATCACACACAAAGCTCCACGTGCTGCACTGGGTACTCAGCCCCTTGCCTTCCATTCCTCCTGGAGAGTGCTGGGTACCATGGGGCCTTTAAGAGGAGTGGGGTCATAGCTCAGGGCCCGGTGTCCCACGTTGGTCTGCCCCTACTTACATAGGATTGTTGTGGAGAAGAGGAGGTCCGGTGTGCTCTAAGGCCACTACAGAGGCAGTGTGAAGGCATGCTGGGGTCAGCAGGGCAGCTGGGGCTCTACCAAGATGCTGGGCCAGTCAGCATAAGAAAGAGAGCATAAGGATGGTGTGTCTCTCAGAGGCTGGGACACCTAGCCGGCCGCTGGTTTTACACAGGCAAATGCCAACAACTCTCAAATGTCTGTTTCCAGCCCAGACCTCACTTCCTAGCTCTAGACTCATTAGGTGACGTCACACACTTAGATATGTCATCAGAATCTCAAACTTAATTTATTTAGAGTGGAACTTGTAACCCACCTCTCTCAAATCGGTTGCTCAAGCCAGACTCTGGGCATTGTCCCCCGGTTTCTCTCTCCTCCTCCCTCCCACATTGAGTCCATGACCGTGTCCTATTGCACTCCCAAATCCATCCATTTTTTTCACCTCCGGGGCCATCTCCCTAGTCCTAGCCCCACCACCTCCCAGTCAAATCATCTATTTCCCACACATATATACTCTGCTATTACACAGCAGCCAGAATGACTCTGACTCCCTCCATCCCTGCATATTTTGCTGCCCCGCCCAAAAAGAAACAAGTAGGAACGACCAGGATTGGACAGGCACACACTCTGATCAGTGGGGTGTTGCCTTTGGGATAAACCACTCCCACAGAAGCCCTCGTTGCTCTTCCACCTCAAGAGTGACCCTGGAAAGCCAGGGGACGGGGAGTGGACTTGGGCTTCTGAATGAGACAGGTGTCCTTTAATTCACAGCTTTGCCCCTCGCTGTCTGGGTGGCCTTGTGCAATCTACCCAACTCTCTGAGTCTCTGGTGCCACTAAGAAAGTGGTCCTGGTATCAACTTCATGGGGATTCTGTGGGCATTAAATAAAAATCACAGAAAGAAAGCCCTTCATTCAGGGGTCAGCCCATGGTAGATCCCTGTTGGTAGGCTTGGTATTTCTAACTTCCTGCCCACTGGGTTCTCAGGCCTGAGAGAGGAGACACTATAATTAGGCTGTTCTGCTGTGGAATTCCTCAGAGCCTCGTGCCTCTCTTTTTTTCCTTCCATTGTCTCTCCCTTCCTTTCCCACCCACGGTTTGAAGCTGACTGTTCTGTCTGCAGGAAGTGTGTTAAACGAGACAATGTTTGTGTTCTCGCCTCATCCCAGGGCTTTGCTGGCATTTCTTCTCTTCTGGTCCTTGGGGAACGTCGGAAATGTGGTCAAATGCGCCTGCGGACCATGTTACCAGGCACAACTCACACAGTTGTTAGAAGAGAAATTTCATTTGCAGAAAATAATATGAGTGATGTATTCACACGGGCATGGATTTTAGAGATGCGGGTCTGGATCCACTTCCCAGCACTGTTATTGGCTGTGAGCCCTGGCCACGCTACGTACTATCTTCAAGTGTCAGTGTCCTCGTCCATAAGACTTTCAGGATTCTGATTAGAATAATGAGAGATAGTGTTTTGAAACATCTGGACAAGGTCAGTCACATTGCAAATGCTTGATAAATGAGCATCTAACATAGCACTTGGCATTGGAAACACATAGTGCACAGGCCCAATCTAGCCCACTACCCGTTTTTATAAATAAAGTTTTATTGGGACACAGCCATACCCATACGTTTACATATTCTCTATTGGCTGCTTTCATGCTACAACAGCATATTCGAGTGGCTGCAATTTCCTGTCAGTTCCTTTGTTTTCATCTAGAAGCTAGAGGGCTGCTGTGGACCCAGGACATGATAGCTATGATGGTTATGGGGTACCTCCAGCAGCTGCTTATTTAATGTATCAGTTGGGATTAAATTCAACTACATTTTAAAAAAATTATAGTGGCTTAAACATGGTAGAAGCTGACTTATCTCTCATATAAAAACCTGAAGATGGACAATCCAGGGCTGTTCTTCCCTACAAAAGACTCAGTGACCTGGGCTCTCTCACCTTGCCACTTGCCCTAGAATGAGACCTTCCTTTTCACAGTCCAAGACGGTGGTTGAAGTTCCAGCCATCACACTCTTATTCCAAATAGCTGGATAAAGAACAGGATAAAGAAAAAGGAGCAAAGTGTATGCAACAATTCTTTTTAAAGACAGTTCCCTGCAGCTGCCACCTGACAAAACTGCTCTCGTTGTTCACATGGGCACACTTAGTTGTAAGGGAGGCTGGGAAATGGAGCGTTAATCCAAGTGACTATATGCCCAGATGAAAACTGAGGGGTTCTATTTACTAAGGAAGATGGAGAGAACAGATGTTGGGGGAAAACCACAGGGTGTGCATCCCTTGGGATTGCTTTAGCTATAAAGAGCCAAAGCCCAGCCTTCAATGGTTTAAGCTACTAGGACTTTTATTCTTTAATTATCAAGAAATCCAGAGGTAGAGTGTTTAAGGTTTGCCTCAGGAGTTCCCCATGTCATGAAGCACCCATGCTTCCATGCTGCCTCTTCAGTGTGCTGGCTTTACTTCCCCGGGTGTGGTCTTCTGGTGGCAAGACGGCTGCTGCAACTTCAGGCATCAGATCCCCATACCCTGCCCCAAAGGTAGGAGTGAAGAGGTGGTGGGGAGGACTTCCTTCATGTGCTGGATTTCTTGTATTTCCCCAAAAGTTCCTAGAAGCTTCCCCTTCCATCTCCTTTGCCAGCCCTTGTTCTCATGACTACCTCTCTACCAATCACCAGCAAAAGGAAACAGGATTGCCATGATTGGCTTACACGACCTGCTGCCTGAGCAAAATTAGGCCTCTGTTAACAAGGAAGAAAAAGGAAACGAGGTGTGAGTAGAAATGCACTAGAACGATCCACTATTATCTGGGAGGGGAGTGAAATATTAATTGTTTCCCCCCTGCCTCTAGGAACCTGATAATTCGATTCTTCCCAGATGAAAGGCAAGGAGTAAATTAAATTTGGATCATATTCTCAAGCTTCTTAGAGCTGCTGTTTATTATCAGCATGTTTTGTATCATTACAAAATCTGGAATTAGAGGTAAAATCTGCTCCATGAATCTTTAGCTTTCAGCTTTCAGTTCAGGATGCTGCAAGGTGCTGCCTCCACAGTGCTCAGAGCTATTTTCAGGTGGATGTTCTGGACAGAAAAGCAGCTTCCTAAAAATAGTTTTGCAGTGGCAATCCTACATCTCCTGGAAATGATGCACCTTATCTTGTTGATAGGGTCTGCAGTCTTAAGGCAGGGCCATCCACCCTGACCGGACTGCTGGTGATCATGAGATTAAATTCCACTGCACCGGAAATAGTGCTCATCCTTCCAGCAGAGCCCAAACAGCACTTTGCAATGTTACCCATCAAGCAGGATAATTGAGAAGAGCAATGCGCAGACCACCTCTGGATTTGCAATGGAGAGCTGGAAGCTTAACATAATAGGCAAGTTGGCTCACTCAGATTTTATCCAGATCCTTCCCCCAGAGGAAAGAAAAAGGAAAGTGATGTTCCTTTATTAAGGTATAATTGACATGCAGTAAACTGCACATATCAAAAATGCAGTCTGATGCATTTTGGTACATAGATACAGCAGTGAAACCATCCCACAGTCAAGATAATGAACATGTCCACCACCCTTGAAAGCTCCCTGCTGCCCCTCGTAACCTTTTCTCTCTCATCTCTCTACACTCCCTCCCTGAGCAAGCTCTGATCTCTGTCACCGTAGATAAGGTTGCATTTTCTAGAGTTTTATGTGAATGGAATTATATATATTCTTTTTTGTCTGGCTTCTTTCACTTAGCATAGTTATTCTAGAATTTCTTGTTGTATAAATCAATAGTCCATTCCTTTTTATTGCTGAATAGTATTCCAGTGTGTGGATATGCCACAACTTGTTTATCCATTTATCAATTAATAGACATTTGAATTATTTCCCATATTTGACTATTACAAATAAAGTACACATTCATGTACACGTTTTTGTATGAACATACAGTTCTTTTCTCTTGGGTGAATACCTAGAAATGGAATAGCCAAAATGTTTTCAAAAGTGGTTGGACCAATTAACATCCCAACAGCAGTGTCTGTGAGTCCCATTTCCTTCACATCCTCAGCAACACTTTGCAGGGTAGATTTTTTTAATTTGATACATTTTAATAGATGTATAGTTTTATGTCATTGCGGTTTTCATTCAAATTTCCCTAACGACTAATGATGTTGAGAATCCTCTGGTGTGCTCATTTGACATCTATATATCTTTTTTTGGTGAAGTGCCTGTTCAAATCTATTACCCACTTTCGAATCTTTTGCCCACTTTAAAAAATTGTCTCACTATTAAATTATGAGACTTCTTTATATATATGACATATAAGTTATTTATTAGAAATATATCTTGCAAATACTTTATACCAGTCTTTGGCTTGTATTTTTTTTTTTAATATTTATTTATTTACTTGGTTGCGCCGGGTCTTAGTTGTGGCTTGCTGGCTCCTTAGTTGCAGCACATGGGCTCCTTAGTTGTGGCATGTGAACTCTGAGTTGCAGCATGCATGTGGGATCTAGTTCCCTGACCAGGGATCGAACCCGGGCCCCCTGCATTGGGAGCACAGAGTCTTAACCACTGCGCCACCAGGGAAGCCCCTGGCTTGTATTTTTATTCTTCCAACGGTGTCCTTCTAAGAGCAGAAGTTTTTGTTTTTTGTTTTTTTTTAATTTTTATCTATTTATTTATATTTTGGCTGCATTGGGTCTTCACTGCTGCACACAGGCTTTCTCTAGTTGCAGTGAGCGGGGGCTACTCTTCATTGCGGCACACGGGCTTCTCATTGCGGTGGCTTCTCTTGTTGCGGAGCATGGGCTCTAGGCATGCGAGCTCAGTAGTTGTGGCTCACAGGCTCTAGAGTGCAGACTCAGTAGTTGTGGCGCATGGGCTTAGTAGCTCTGCAGCATGTGGGATCTTCCTGGACCAGGGCTCGAACATGTGTCCCCTGCATTGACAGGCAGATTCTTAACCACTGCACCACCAGGGAAGTCCCTGAGCAGAAGTTTTTAATTTACATGATGTTAATTTTATTAAATTTTATTTTTTGGTGTCATATCTGAAACATCTTTGTCTAACTCAAGGTCAAAAAGATGTTCTATGTTTTTTCTCCAACTTTAATATTTTTAGGTTTTTCATTTAGATCTATCATCCATTTTGAGTTCATATTTGTATATGGTACAAGGTATGGACTCAAGTTCATCATTTGTATGTGTGTGTGTGTTTTCCAATTGTTAAATACCCTTTATTGAAAAGACTAATCTTTCTCTATACTACCTGCACCTTTATTTTAAAAAAATCAATGGTCCACATATGTATGGGTCAGTTTCTGGGCTCTCTCTCTCTTCTGTTCCATTGATCTCTTTGTCTAATTTGAGACCAATACCACATTATCTTGATAACTGTAGCTTTATTAAGTCTTGAAGTCTGGTAGTGTTAACCATCTAGTTTTGTTCTTTTCCAAGTTGTTTTAGCTATCCTAGGTTCACTGCATTTCCACAAGAATTTTAGAATCAGGATGTCGTTTTCTACAAAAAGCCTACTAGAATTTTAATAGAGATTGTTAAATCTGTAGATCAATCAAGGAATAATATTAATCTTGACAATGCAGAGTCTTCCAACCCATGAATAAAGTTTATCTCTCCATTTATTTGGGTATTCTTTAATTTCTTTAGCAATGTTTTATAGTTTTCAGCACACAGACCTTTTCACATCTTTTGTCAGATTTGTCCCTAAGTATTTTATAATTTTTGGTGCTGTTGTACATGGCATTTTTACTTCAATTTCCAATTGTTTGTTGCTAGTAGATAGCAGTTGATTTCAACTTACAGTTGATTTTTTATATTGTTATTATACCATGCAAATTTGTTAAATCCCTTTATTAGTTCAAGTAGATTTTTTGTACATTGTTTTGGATAACCTATGTAGACGATCATGTCATTGTGAGTAAAGAACATTTTATTTATTTTTTCATTCCAATTTACATCCCTTTTATTCCTCTTTTTTTGCCTTTTTACTTTGAGTAAGACCTCCAGTACAGTGTTGAATAAAAGTTGTGAGAGCAGATTTTCTTGCCTGCTCTTTTTAATCTCTGGATGCTCCCTTTAGCTCCCATCTTACCTATCTTAACCTCTCCTTCTCCTTAGCCATCGTCGATCTCCTGGTATTTGATTTGACTCTACCCATGATCTGTTATATTCCACCCTAATTTCTTTTCTAGACAGAACTTGACTCTCTACTTATGATACTGTTCCCATACAGACTATATTCCACATATCTTTTGTGTTTTGCCAGCATCCCAGACCTGATGTTCCACAGAGGAGAAACCTGGTATAGACAAAGAGGGAATCCAACAACTAAAAGTTTCCACAACCACTTTACAGGTTTTCAAAAAGCTGGAGGGGGATATTCTTTAACAGGTCCTCCGAGAGTAAGGTGTAAAGTGAGAGCACGCCCCGATGCGGGTGTTTGTAGTTCAACTCATTCATTCCCTGTGAGAGGATCTACCTGGGAAACAAGTCATGAGGTTGCTCTGGCAGGAAGCCAGAGCAAAGGGAGGAAATTAGACAGTAGAAATAGCCAGAACTGCAGGAAGCTGGCACACCTGTTGTAGTTGGATTCCCCACAGGCAGACCCTGAGATGAGGATCTGATGAGGGAGTAGGGGTGCAGGACCCAGAAGGGCAGGAAGCTGAGCTGGGAGTGATCTCAAGCCAGGTCCCGACCAAGGCAGTCTCAGCCTGACCCCGCCGGGAGCTCTGGAATGTAAGTTTTGTTCTGGAGTGGAAGGGACACCTCAGAAAAGGGAATGGGCTTGAATCCACCCACACCCATTAGTCACTGGCTAAGGGCCACGGTGGAGAAGCAAACTCCCAGGAGCTCCCAACCCTTCCTTCGGGCAGGCCTGGTGGGTTGCAGCAGCCTGAAGGAGCCCTCCAGAAAAACGCTGCACGCGCTGGCTGTTGGCAGTGAAAACACAGGGCAGGCAGGGAGCACATGAGAGTGGTAGAAAGGGGTCTGAGGGCACGTGGACAGAGCACTGACGTGGTCCACATGCACTTATTTCAGTAGAGGGTACAGGCCCAAACTTACAGACGGCCTCCCATGACCAAGCATAGCTGCCAGGGCTACCAGCTGCTCACCTGTGGCCCTTTACTCCACCACTCCTGGTATGGATGTTGTAATGGGAGCCTAGCGCCTGTGTCTGTTACATTCCAGCCCTCAGCTTCTGCTCTGGTCTGGTTTGTGTGGTCCCCAAATCTCCATCAGAGTGCATTTACTGGTGTGACCTCACTGTCAGTGCATCAGAGTCACTGAGTCACCCCAAACCCGCGCCCCCAGAAAAATTCGAAAGGTCTTCTCTGTGTTGCTGCCATTGCCTCCTTAGGATCCTCTCTGCACCTGGAATTTGCTTGAAATATTTCAGCCTTTATCAACTTGGATGGAAAGCCAAGCTCCTTTACCCATTTCCACAAAGAGCCCACTGATGCCCAGGGCTCAGCAGGGGTTCAGCTGACCTAACTGACCTTGTGGGGAACACAGGGAAGGAGCCACAGTGCAGAGCATAGCATCCTGCCACTTCCTTTTCTTCTCTCTCTACTTCCCTCTGGGGATCATGGGTAAGTCCTCTTTTGGGCCCTGCATGGCATATTCTGAGGCTTAAGCTTGTCCCTGGGCTCTCCACGCCACCCCAGTGGCCCATCAATATATTTCTTCCATGTAAATATAATGCTCGTGCTAGGAGGAATTATGGGGAATAACAAGCTTCCTTCCACAAGCCTGCTTCTTAAATGGATTCCTTTTTCTTATTTGTGTGTCTTATCCTGGTAGATTCTTGCCCCGTCATCATTATGTATGAATGTATTTATTTCCTTACTAATTTATTTTCATTTCTCTGTAATTGTTCTAGATATGTCTCTTATAAATCACTTATGTTTGGATCAACCTGGGACTCTTTGCTTTTATTTATTATCATATTTGATATGAAGATGGACGTAGTTGGTCTTATTTCTTTCATCTTAGTTTATGCAATCTGTTTGGGATTTTTATGCCTCCTTGCTTTTTTTTCTTCCTATCTTTGGCCAAATGTTTTGTGTACTTGTTCTTTTTACCCAAGCGATTTGAAAGTTGTTAATTCTGTTTTTAATGGGTTGATGGTTACCCTTATATTTCAAAAAATAGTCGCTCCTATGTCCTTTTATCAGTGTCAGGAATGCTACAGGCCCTGCT
This sequence comes from Eubalaena glacialis, assembly GCF_028564815.1. Lineage (NCBI taxonomy): Eukaryota > Metazoa > Chordata > Mammalia > Artiodactyla > Balaenidae > Eubalaena > Eubalaena glacialis. Next base: position 68,073,971 of record NC_083722.1, on the reverse strand, counting down.
GACCCTCTCCGTGGAAAGTGAGAGACCTAGTACACTTGCCTATCTTTCCCACCTATGTCCACCTCCAACTTCCCAAGATTTTTTTGGTATAACCTTGGCTTTCAAATCCAAGCTAATGATATTGTTTAGTTATCAATCTTTTTCTTTTCACAATTATTTTTATATTTGCCTTGTTTCCTTACAAAATTAAATACTGAATTAATTATATTTAATATTGTATTTAAATATTTTATTAATTATTTAGACAATAATTCAACTTTTTTTCTATTAAGCAAGCTTCTTTTTTTCTTTGCCATTATATCAATAGTTTATAACAGGGCTTCCCTGGTGACACAGTGGTTAAGAATCCACCTGCGAATGCAGGGGACACGGGTTCGAGCCCTGATCCGGGAAGATCCCACATGCATAGAGCCCGTGCTCCGCAACAAGAGAAGCCACCGCAGTGAGAAGCCCGCACACCGCAACGAGGGGTGGCCCCCACTCGCTGCAACTAGAGAAAAGCCCACAGGCAGCAACAAAGACCCAACGCAGCCAAAAATAAATAAATAAAATAAATAATATTTTTAAAAAACCACAGGAAAAAGAAATAAAGTGGAGAATCACACTGAATGATTAAGAAAAATAGTTTATTACAAGATATTGAATATAGTTCCATGTGCTCTACAGTAGGACCTTGTTGTTTATCTATTTTATATATACTAGTGTGTATCTGCTAATCCCAAACTCCTAATTTTATCTCTCTCCCCCTGTGGTAACTGTAAGTTTCTTTTCTATGTCTGTGAGTCTATTTTTGTTTTGTAAATAAATTCATTTGTATAATTTTTTTAGATTCCACATGTAAGTGATGTCATATCACATTTGTCTTTGTCTGACTTACTTCACTTAGTATGATAATCTCTAGGTCCATCCATGTTGCTGCAAATGGCATTATTTGATTCTTTTTTATGGCTGAGTAATATTGCATTGTATATATATATATAGCACATGTTTTAACTCTATCACTGCTCACCCCATTTCTTTCATATTTTATTTTCCTCATGCTTGAGTTCTTTTTTTTTTTTTAACATCTTTATTGGAGTATAATTGCTTTACAATGGTGTGTTAGTTTCTGCTTTATAACAAAGTGAATCAGTTATACATATACATATGTTCCCATATCTCTTCCCTCTTGCGTCTCCCTCCCTCCCACCCTCCCTATCCCACCCCTCAAGGTGGTCACAAACCACCGAGCTGATCTCCCTGTGCTATGCGGCTGCTTCCCACTAGCTATCTATTTTACGTTTGGTAGTGTATATATGTCCATGCCACTCTTTCACTTTGTCACAGCTTACCCTTCCCCCTCCCCATATCCTCAAGTCCATTCTCTAGAATGCTCAACATCATTAATCATTAGAGAAATGCAAATCAAAACTACAATGAGATATCATCTCACACCGGTCAGAATGGCCATCATCAAAAAATCTAGAAACAATAAATGCTGGAGAGGGTGTGGAGAAAAGGGAACACTCTTGCACTGTTGGTGGGAATGTAAATTGATACAGCCACTATGGAGAACAGTATGGAGGTTCCTTAAAAAACTAAAAATAGAACTACCATACGACCCAGCAATCCCACTACTGGGCATATACCCTGAGAAAACCATAATTCAAAAAGAGTCATGTACCAAAATGTTCATTGCAGCTCTATTTACAATAGCCAGGACATGGAAGCAACCTAAATGTCCATCATCGGATGAATGGATAAAGAAGATGTGGCACATATATACAATGGAATATTACTCAGCCATAAAAAGAAACGAAACTGAGTTATTTGTAGTGAGGTGGATGGACCTAGAGTCTGTCATACACAGTGAAGTAAGTCAGAAAGAGAAAAACAAATACCGTATGCTAACACATATATATGGAATCTAAGGGAAAAAAAAAAAAAAGGTTATAAAGACATGCTTGAGTTCTGTATTGTGATTTGTTTCCAAGATCACTGGACTACTTTTTGAGGAAACAGGATGAAGGAAAAGAAGTGAGTTACATCCTTCCAGAGACCTTGTCTGTCTGGGAATTCCTCCCCCATTTGCCTGGCCCCAGAATCGTTCAGTTGCTATCTGTAACATTGCTTCATTTGCTTCTGATCAAAAAAATGAAAAGAAGTGAGTTGACGACGTGATCATTTTGCTTTATCTACATGGTTACTTGTAAGATTTTTTTCTTTATTCTTAAATTTTTAAAAAATGTTCCAGGATATTTCTAAGTGTGTGTTCTTTCTTTATATTAATTTCTCTGATACTTGGTAAGCCCTTTTAATCTAAAGATTCTAGTCTTTCCAGCTCAGGAAAACAGCTTTTATTACACCTCCTGAATGAATTTTTCTTGACTCTTTTTGCTCACGATCGCAATCTTTTTACACTTACAGGAAATCTTTTTACCTTTCTGAGTAATCAGATAATTTATCAAACCATCTTTCAGAATCAATGAGTCTCTTTTCTGCCTTATCCACTGTGCTATTCATGCTGTCTGGAATGGTTTTCTAAATTAAAGAACTCATGTTTTTCATCAGAAAGCAATCTACCCTGATTGCAGATTTCCCCCTTTTCCACAGTGCAGTGTCCTCTGGACTCTTACTGAGAATACAAATTAGAGGGTTTTGTGTCCTGGGGATGCAGTTCCCAGGTTGTTTTCAAGGTTGCAACTTGCTGGAAGCCTGCCCGTCTTCAGCCCCTGCGGGAGGTCTGGGGGGTGCTTGTGTCAAACATGGCTGCCACTGTGCCCAGGAGATGGGGACAACCAGCTGGGGAGAGACCCATGCAGTGGGACGGTTCACTGCGAACTGAAAGCTTCTTTTCACAACACCCAGCAACCCCAAGTTTTCTGGAGTCCTCTAGTCTTCTCTTAGGACCACTGGCAACCTTAGGCAACCTCATTTAATTAGCAGTACTGATCACACACACGAGGGAGGGTGGTGCACACCACAGCCCCATGTGATGGGCACTGGTAGTCTGCTCAATCATTCATTCATTCATTCATTCATTCACTCATTCAATATTTATTGAGCACCTCTTTGTACCAAGTCTGGTTCTACACATTGAAAATATGATGGCAAAGTTGGTTCTACCCCCCCCATAGTGCTTTTATTAGAGTGGGGAGATAGACAGTGTACAATAAATAGATGATATAGTATCAAGGAATTATAAGTGCTATGAAAAATAAATCCAGGGTTAAAGCCTAGAGAAAGCAAAAGTGCTATTTTAGTAAGGATGGTCTGGAAAGACCTTTCTGAGGTTTATTTGAGCAGCAACTGGAATAAAGTGAGGAAGTGAGCCCGGAGGGTGTCTGGGGGAGAAGCAGTCCAGGTGGAGGGGAGAGCAAGTGGAAAGCCTCTGAGGTGGGAGAGCAGTGGGTCTTCCTAAGGGAAAACAAAGAGACCAGTTTGGCTGAGACTGCACAAGGGAACACAGGGACAAGTTGTGAAGGGCAGCATGCTACATGGTACTTGCTTTATTAGTCCCACGTGCATCTGGGCCATTCTTGGGCTTCTTATGAGAAGGCTACATCTTTCAAGATGCAAGGCATATCCCTTGGCCAATCAGGGACATGCCTTATAGCAAACAGCATCTCAGCAGCTCAGCCCCAGCATGTGGGGTTGGAATTACTCCTGCTGAGCCACAAGCGTGGTATCTGCTGTGATGAATCCTCTGGCCACCAAAGGGCCCCCCACCCCGTGTCAGCCTTTCACTCATAGCATCGTGTTGGGCCAGCCACCCACCCTCTGCTGTCCACACGCCTGGTGTTAAGCTTCAGCCTTCTTGGCCTGAGCCCTGAAACTGCTGAGGATCCACTACACCCTTGCTCTGGAGAGGAACCACATGGTGCTGTGCACTGTGGCTTCAGCAGGGGTTGGTTAGCTTGGTTAGTGGATTCATCTCCCCATGGGCTCAGCCCTCTCCAGCTTAGAGCACCACCTACTGCCTCCGCTATTTTGGACTCTCCTAAGGTCTACCAAAGTCTAGGTCACCCTGGCAAGCCTCTGCCCTAGAGTCCTGTCCTTCACCCCAGCCCTCATTCTTGCCATTCCTTCCTAGCCTTCTCTGCCTCCTACAAGCCTGTGTATCCCACTCCAAGCCAGCCTGAATTTTTACAACTGGGCACCTACCACCCTCACCCTGCTCTGCATTCAGGCTGGGTGATATAAGGGGATGAAACCACATCCAGATCTTTTATAAGCAAAGAAACTTGTAATTAAGGGGAAACACAAGGTAATTTTTTCAAAGGAGAGTTGCTGGGATTGAGCAATCGTGTGCCTCCCTCTGTCCCAGCAGACCCAGCCACTGAATGGCCTTTCTTAAAGGTCTGAGCCTTTCTGAAAGTTTTGGTTTATGTCATACAGAGGTCATACACACCTTGGAATTTTATAACTCCAATATTTGCTTGAGACTACTGTTGACAAGAACTTGCATCCTTTCTCAAACTAAATAGATGGATAAATATCTATTGATTTATATCAAGATAGATTTATGTCAAGAAATTCTGCCTTGGCACTCATTTTGCAGAAATCTATATGGATTTCTCATCAAAATCTTTTGACCAGTCATGCTAAACGTTAGAATCTTTTCCAAACCACCTGGCATATTATCAAATGAGCAACACCTAGATGAGTTTTAGGGTCAACATGGCACAAAAATTGTCATCTATAGTAATACAGAGTTTTCTCTTCTATGTCATTTTTAAGGAGAAAACAAGGTATTTCTACAGCTTACAAATAAACTGATTTGCTGAGACAAGTTTCCTTACTTGCCACCCACCTGCACCTTATATAGGCACCTGTCAATCAGCACAATCTACGCTGTAAAGCCACACAGTTAATAGTATTAATTGATCATCCTGTAGGCTGCGTCTCAAAGAAGCTAAGTCCAATGTAATGTGAAACCAGCATGCCAGGTGGCTCAGACACATCTCATCCGGCATGAACTAGTTGACCTCTCCTATGCCTTACAATCTGATATTGCCAGTAGTAACAACATAACGCACTTGCAGAGACTCAGAAGTGCCTTCAAGGGCTGTCTTGACTTTGTATCACCTTCCAGAAAGGATGGTCTTCATAATAAGTCCATTTGGCTTGAACTGATTCAACGATTGCTGTGTGTGGAAGAAAAAGATCTGAATCAAAGGATCCCCAGGTAGGCTGGAAACTTGTGTCTTGTGTTTGGAGCCAGCCCACCGTGGATTATGAAAACTTAATCTTTGATGTTACAAACAGCAGCTGCTTTGACCAGTTAACTGTAGAAGATGAATTGACCCAGGATGTTCTAAAATTCACAACATAAGCAGTAATTTCTCAAAACTTTTTCTTGGTAGTAGAAGGGGCACAAATTATTAATATCCAACTTAAACAGCAGTAGTTCACAGGCTACAGATTCCATGTGTGAAATTTAAATCTCTGAGCAGTGACTGATGGTGCTGGGAAAAGTGCACCTTCAGTAATCCCACAACTCCAGCTGTCCTAGTCTTATTTAAAGCAGGGACCGTGAGAAACCCTAACATAGCATGTGTTTTTGTCCCACTGATGGCAGTGTAAGCAAAGTGGAGATCCCAACAACAGCAATAATTTACATTTCAGTGGCACAAGCCTGCACCTCATGCAAAAAATCTGTCCACACCCTGCTCCTCCAAACTGCAAAGGTCACACATATGCTCTTGAATAGTTGTCCCTTCCTCCTCTCTGGTCCCTCCATGGACGCTTACCGATCAGGAAGCCACTTAAAGGTGGTGCCACCACTGCCTTCCTTCCAGGAGGACCCCGTTGTCTTCGTTTGGTTTCCCCCAGACAAGGATTCAAGCAAAATCCGATGTGCCCATTCATATCTCTTGTCCACTTTTCTATAACAGCAAGTATTTCTTATTGATCTGAAAAACACAGACACGGACACATATACACACACATACCTACTCTGGCTAATAATCCCTTTTGTATTAAATACATTGCAAATATTTCTTCTGCCTGTAACTTTTGCCATCTAACTTTGTTTATGGTATTATTTTTATTGTTGTTCAGAAATTTTTATTTTTATAAGGTGAAATTTCTTAATTTCCCACTGTTATGGCTTTTTGGAGTCTGTTTCTTGCTTAAGAAGGCCTTCACCCAAACACTGTTGGTTTTTTTTTTAATGAACTGTCCTGTGCCTTATTCTAATACCATTACATTTTGTTAAGTTTAAATTCTTAATCCTCTTCAATTTTATTTGTGTGCATGGTGTGGTGTAGGAGTATAATATCGTTTCTTTCCAACACCTTTATTGAATGGTCCAATCTTTTCGCCACTTTTCAGCAAATCCTATTACAGAAAGATTCAACTATGAGTAAGATTCACTTATGAGTATACACCACACACAGTGAGTCCCTGAATGTGTAATACTTGCAAACTATTCTGAAAATACAGTACATATGTAAAGGCTAAATATATGAGTATGTAACTAACATTGTGTAATTATTTCTTCATCTATTTCCCACCTTATTCCAGAAAGAATTGTGCATAGGGTTGTGCATTAGAAGTGGCCAGTGGAATATACTAGCTGGGCTTAGTTTGCATCATCTCCAACTCTTCGACTGAGCTCTTGTGTGTGAGGCATTCTCGGAGGTCCTGCCCTGGGGGGACTTGAACTGGGCAGGCTCTCATTGCAGGAGCTTTCTGCTTGGCTTCCTAGTGTATTCAGTAAGTGCATGGAGCAGTCACAGAAAAAGAGCCAAAAAAGTGTCCTTGGCTGTCATTGGGTGAAGCAAGTAGGGGAAGGGGGGGGGTCAGCAATTTCCTTTTCATTTTGCCCCATGGGGCTTTAAGGGTAGGAAAAAGGCTTGGCGCATGTCACACTGATCCAGGAGGTAGAAAAGAGAGCACACTATGAGGCAGAGCCCCTGCTGGCTGAGGGTAAAGAACAGCCCAGGAATGCTTTTCCTGCCCTGGGCCAGCTGCACCTGCTATATTTGGGGTCAGTCTTCTGGAGGCAATGCCTCTGCAGGATTCACCCAGGGAATTCCTGGGAATTTCCACCCACTTCTTCTCCTCCAAATGTCAGCAAGTGGCTTTTCACTCTAAGGGCATTTGTGTTTGCATTTGGGTTTAGGATACATTGTTAACTTACCCAGGCTTCTCAGAGAATCCACAGCCACAGCCATCGGTGTCTTTTTAGGAATGCAAGTGAAATTTCCTTGAATGTTCTATTTTGCGTATGTGTGTGTGCCTGCGCTATTTTTTGTTTACTGTCGTTTTTAAAAAAATACCATGTTGAATGTTTGAGGGCAATGACTTCGGTACTAATTGCAACCATATAAGAAAAGGAGACATAGTCATGCAGACAAATGTACCTAATAGATGAGATGGACAGCTGTTTGGTGAGAGTGTGCCCTGTGGGGCTCAAAGGGGGAGGGAGGGAACATCTTCAGATTCACATTGGGAGGAGGAGGAGTAGGGAGTAGGTCAGGAAGGGGGCTCTGAGGAGGTGATCTGGTCATGGTTCTCACTTCCGTTGTCCCTGCCAGGGAGGATGCTTACCCTCTATTTCCTGCCCTAGCAAAGCCTTTCCTGTTAAATACCACCCTTTGTTGCAAGACTTGCAGGCAGACCTTATCTGCACTCTGCCGTAGCCCTTGGGACATCTGAGCCCGCCTCCAGACTGCCCCTGCTCTCCAAGCCTGCAAGACAAAGAGAGGTGCTCTATAACAGCTGTGATCATGAGATGAAGGGGAACATCCCTGACCCCTCGCTTCGAGGACCCGTTTGGCAACAGTGGAGGGAGCTTGAGCTCTGAGGCAGACACCAACCAGGAGCTCAGCAGGAGGGTCAGTAATAATGGTTGGAAGGGAGGGGCCTGGGAGACTGCTATTCCGTCACCACACTGGGTAGGGGCTCTGCATTAAAGATCACTCAGAGGGTTGATTGCAAAATGAACAATGATAAATAAGTGTACAGTCCAAATGCTGTGCCAGAAACTCTATAAATTCCCTCAGTTCCCCTATGCATTATCATTCCCATTTTACAGATGATGAAACTGGGATGCAGAGAAGCTCAGGGGCTAGTCAGTTTTGAATTCAAACCCATGTCTTCTCCCCACAAGTTCCTCCCACTCTCCTGCACGTGGGGATACAGGATTATATTTCAAACCAGCGGTTCTCAGCCTCCCCTGCCTGTGTCGCCACATCGTCTGCATTCCAAGGCTCGCACATCAGTAACTTCCCAGATTTCACACAGGGATTCCTCACCAGAAAGGCAGAGAGGAGGCCATGTCCCCACCTCCACCCCTCTGCAGGGAGGGCCATCAGATTCAGAGGGGGCCGTGTGCCTGCTTCACACTCCCCAGAATTTCTAAACTACCCTCCAGGCCACTTGAGAAGCACTGATTCAATTAAGCTAATAGATACAGGGCAGGTGACTTAATTTCTGCCCACATAACGGCCATTTCCATTCCCAGGGACAATTTTGGATTAACACTTGACACTCCCCTCTGCAAGCTTTTATTCCTTGTTTCCTTTTAATGTGGGAATTTATCAAAGGACTACCTTTTCCATCTAGAACATTGACATCCAGGGCCAATGGAGGTACAGATAGTGGGGTAAGAGGAGACAGGGACTCTGGGGCTACCTGGGAGCAGGGAGTGAAGAATTCAAACACTGAAAAAGGTGTGAATTGGGTTGGGGGCAGGCTCTGCCGCAGTCACAAGAGAACAGGAGGGCCCCGCAGTAGATGACGATGGTGTCCCAGCCACATCCCCTCCGTCCACCCTGGAGGATTCCTGCAGCCAGCTAATGGCCACTTGCTGATGGCGTCCTGTGCCTCTCGGCCTGAGGGCATCCTCTGTCCATAGACACGTGCTGAGTCCACATTCAGATCAGGCAGGAAGGACTGGGGAGTAAAAACCACCTCAGAAAATCTCTCAGCCAAGGAGGGATGGGAGCTAGTGAACAGAAACTTCAGTTTCCTCTGCCTTGGTGAGAAATTCCGAGGTATGTTCTACACTGGTTCCCAGAGGTCCCAGCAGGATTGAGTCTCACTCACCCACAGAGGTGACATGCCATTAACACCCCCTGAATTGTCCTCTTTTCCTTCCCTGTATCACTTCCCCCTCCCACATAAGCCACCTGCACCCAGGTTTTTGTCTTGGAGTCTGTTCTGGGGAGACCCAAATGAAGACAGGCACCTGCGTCAACACTTTCAGCACAAGCCCTTTCTCAGGCTTCCATTCCGCATACCAGGTGCCTCCAGGACACCCCATCCCATCCGCACCAGACGCCTCATCTCGCAGTAGGAACTAACTTCTCCTCCTTCCTCTGCTGGGTCAACTAATGGCATGGAAGTTCTTTTCTATGATATCACCTCCCCCTGGCCTCAGAGATTAATTCCAGTGACCCAATTTGGACAAAGTGAAAGCTAGAATCGGGTCTTTTGCTCGTGTATTGGGGGAGAAAAATCTCTCCCAGCCCCAAGAAATGCTGGTTACCATTTGTGAGGGTAAAGACAGATCCCGCTAAGAATGGCTGATGCTGTTGGGGCCCCCTTACCCCTTCATGGGCACCAGCCACTCGCCACTGCATCTCTGCCTATGGGCTTTCTCAAAAATCTCAGAAGGCTGCATTCCCTGAGTGCCAGGGAATTAACACTCCCTATGAGCAGCCCTCCACCGAAGGCTGGTGGAGTTGTTACCTTGCCCCTCGAGCAGGGTAGCACTGAAGTGTGTGTTCTACATGGTTTCCAGAGCTTCTCAGTGGGATCAAGCTCCAGGCACCCACAGTGAGAGCTGGCTTGATGCCGCCCCTTTTTCTGGCTGTCTTCCCTTCTCTGTGTCACTTCCCCACATCCCCACTTATACTTCCTGCATTTCCCAAATGACATTCAAATCCCTGCCTTGGGGTCTGCTTTGGGAGAACCCAAATTAAAAGGTGACAACTCCGAGGACAGAGATAAAATAACAGAAGGGGGGAAAACCTATTCTTTGTCATCCTTTGAACTCTAGATCAAGCAGTGCCTGAGGCAATATGTTGCTTTTTATTTTTTTGCTTAAACAAATCTGATTTTGTGTGTGTGTCAGTTGGAGCACTGAGTCTAATAGATATATCTAAAGTCCTGCAACTGCCACTGAATATTCCAGATCCTTCACAAGGCGGTCGCAGCCTTAGGTTCTCCAGTGTTCTCTCCTCACCCTCCCCCATCTCCAGTCACAGACCAGACTGGGCTCCTTGCCAGTTGCTGAAACCCTTCACATCCTTTCGGAAGCTAAAGCCATCCCAGCCACCCTGGTGCACGATCCCCTTCCCTGTTGGACCAAACACCACTCATCTTGCAGGGCTCTGTTCTGAAGCCTCCTTTGCTCCCTCCTGCCAGACTAAAGCCTCCTCCATTTTCTGGTAGGATATTATTCCTCCTTCATGGTCCTTTCCATGTTCCTCTCATGTTTGTAATAGGAAGAAAAAAATCTGCTCATTCAATTACCAACTGTCTTAGACGGGGTTTCTGGGATGCTGCTTTTCTTCTGTTTCTTGGTCTGGATGCTGGTTATTCACCTGTGTTCACTTTGTGAAAACTTATCAAACAGTAGGCTTCTAATGTGTACACTCTCTGCCTGTATGCTGTATGTCAACAGAAGAGTTTATTTAAAGGTAAAATATCACAAGTCTAAAGTCCTCCTGGCAAAGAGAAAGTCCTTTTTCTCCTGAGGACTATGATACATTTCATTGTACAACTTTGGGGTTAGGAGATGGGTGAATGACTCACCCTAAAAGAGGAAGAAAAGCATTGGAGCTTCCCTGAATGGAGAAGGGGTGGTGAGAAGAGACGGAGTGGGAGGGGGACAGCCTTACTCCCATAGTGTCACTGCTACTCGGCAGATCTCAGCTGTCAATGCATATCTAAGCTCGAAAAATGCAGGAGTGGATATTTTTCCGGACTGTGGTAAAGTGGCTTAGTTCCAGGTGTCTACTGACATGGTGAAATGTGGTTAGCAGACTTGGTTCAGTAGCTGGCAGTAAAGAGCCCGGAGAGAGAGTGCACTCTAGATTTAGAGTCACTGGGAGGACATCAGTTATATGGGGCCAAGAAATTGGTGGTGAAGCACGTTCAGTTCCTATCACAGGGGCATGGGCATAATACAGTTATCTCAGTGTGTCTTTTCTCCTTTATTGTTCTGTCAATTTCTTGAGGTTGAAGGCAGCAATTGGATGTATAGATCAGTGGATGGATGGATGGATGGATGGATAGATGGACAGATGTGTTATCTTTGTAGCTGCCCTCTTTCCTCAGCTCTAAGCATGAAGAAGGTACTCAATAAATTTCTTTTTGCATGAATTAATGGAAAATTGAAAAAGATGAGGGACTTGGGATTTCTTGGATAACCCAGAATTCTCCTACTGTAGAAACAGCCTAACAGTATATAAAGAACACACATTTTCTAGTTGAAGAGCTAGGTTAAAATCTCAGTTTTAACACTTACCGCTAGTTATGCAACTTTGGACAAGTCACAACCTCTCTGAACTTTAGTTTCTTCACCTACAAAATAGGTGCCTGAGGAAAGAAGTACTTTTATAAATTGGAAAGTGCTTTTTTCAGATTTCTATGTTGGGAGGGTCGTTTTCAGGACCTTCATTCTAAGATGACATAACTCAACCTGAATGCTGTAAATTCTGTGTACCCAGATGCCTCTCCCACCTGTTTGTTGGCTCTGGCATCATCAAGAGTGTCGAAATGCAAATGGGCACTGATTTAAATTCACACAGAGGTGTGATTTGGGACAGATTCATTCATTCAGAAAGAGCAACTTTTCTTTGGTGGGAGGACACTGGGAATTTCATTGGGAGTGGGGAGAGGATGCAAGAGAAGGGCTTTATTTCAAACCCATCAAGAAAGGGAACTCACGCCTCCTTTGTTCTTTGTCACTGCTGCGTGCTATTGTCATTTGTGTTCCTATTTTGTTGAAGTGGGCAGATGTTACATGAACTTCGGAAAGGAATAAGCCAGGTGTGTCTTCTCAGAAGTAACGCCTGCAGGAGGAGCACCTGGGCCCCCTCCTCCAAGCCCTGCACAGTGCAGGGGGTGGGGGGCGTGATGTTTGCCAGATGCACCCCCTCAGCATCCCTGCAGGGCCCTACCCAGTAGTGGGCCATTACAGTTATCCTGTAGATCAGGCCTTCTGGCTTGGCAATGGCTAAGAATTCCCTGGCAGTTTTATCAAAAGGCAGATTCTGGTTCAGAGGGTTGTGGTGGGGCCTGAGAATCAGCATTTCTGACAAGCTCCCCAGATAATGCTGACACTGCTGGGCCATGGCCCCTACTTTGCTTATCAAGGCTATAGATCCTTGTTGAATTAACAAATGACTACATGAATGAATAATAATTTATCATATTTCCATTGTGTACATCATCAGCCCCCAGCTCTTTCATCTACTAGGAGACTCTTACCTGTCTACCCCTCCCAGGAAATTGCAGCCTGTTACTTAGAGCCAGCTGTCTGACCGGAAGCCAGGATCCGTCTTCAGCCACATGGTCCCGTCTCTGCTTTTGAGCAGCAGCTGCCTACCCCTCACTCTTTCCACCCCCAGCCTGTGCCCTGTAACTCACCAGGTAGCATTTGATGTGAAGATGAAAGGACCAGCACACCTGGGTGTCTGCCCCACTCTTCCAGCTCCACTTCCTCAACATCAATCACTCCAACCCTCTCATTGATCCAAATTAAAAGCTGGGCTACCCAGCTCTCACTGCAACAAATTCTGGTTCACAGCTGACCCCAAGGCCAGCTCTGCTGCCCCAAGAAAAGGTGGTGGGGCCAGTCAAGTGGTCACTTCCCTCTGGGGACCAACTCAATGTCCAGCTGACTGTCATTTTCTTCCTAAGACCACTGGTGCTGCATGGGGAGTGTCTGAGCATGGGAGGGGGAGGACCCTGTGCATCTTCAGGGCGTGCTTTGCAGCACACTGCCTGCCAGGTGGTCGGCCTCAGAGCAGCCTGCTGCTACACGTTCTGTTCCCAATCCCTGGTGACAGGATACATTACGTGTTGCATAGTATCAGACATGAACTAAAGGCTTAGCCTCTTGTTTTCAAAGCTTCTCACTGCACAAGAGCCTTCTTCAGAAGGAACTGCTGAGGCCAAGAATACCTCCTCATGTCCAACATCAGCCAGATTTTCATCTTTTGAGTTCCTTCTGCTACATCCCTCTGGGCATGGGGAGTGCTCTCTTGCTGGAGGACTTTGGTTCCCTCTGAACACAACTGATGATTCTTGAGGACATTTGGAAGTCAGCAATTCAACCCATATTTATTGAGCACCTAATAAGTCCCAAGGACAGCCATACTGCTGAGAATACAGTGGTCAAAAAAACACAGACGCCCCTGCTCTCCTAGAGCACACATTCTACTGGGCAAGGAGAGAAAACAAACAAGTCAATAAATAAATAAGATATTTAAGTTGGGGGGAGACATGATGTGACTTATGTTTTAAAGAACACACTGCCTGTTACATGCAGAAAGAATAGAGGGGGAGGGGCACAAAGACCAATGGGAAGGTCATTCACCAGAGAGCTGATGGGGGCCTGGACTAAGGGAAGTGGCTGGATTTAGAAATCTGGACAAAGAACCTCACCAAAACCTCCACTTGGTGGCAGCTTTATCACCCTACCCCCTACAGACTCCTGCAAAGATGCCTTAGTGCAGGAAGTTACCAGCCCTAGACCCTCACTCCCTAGAAGCTGGTAGCTTTTCCCAGCATCTTGACACTATGAGACTGTCCCCCACCATCTGAGTGTAAAAAATCCAACCTCCGGCCACAATCCACCTTTCTCCTGATTTCTGCTATTCAAACCAGGAACAACCAATAAATAAGCATCAAAATGCTTTATTAGCACTAAATATTTTGTCTCAATCTTAAACTGCCTTGAAGATTGTAGCTGAATGGGAATCTGCTATTTCCTAAAATGTATTCAGTCCAGTTTTTCCAGGTCTGGATCCTCAAGGTGAAGTTTCCTAGTGGAGAGCTGCTTGACTTTCTCTATTCCTTTATTGCGTCATGTGACTGAAACCAGTGTTTGCTGACAGCATGTCATTTCTGTCCCTGCCCTTCATGACCACTGGGCTCAGCAATGCCACTGTTATTTACAGAGACCAAACCCTATTCCAAGTTTCCCTGGTGAGGCAGTCATTGTGAATGGTAGGAAAATAGTAAGGGGCGTGGACCTGTGACCATTTGTATTACTACGTTCCCTGATAGCTTTTTTTCTTGCTACTTCAGGATAAGGTCTGAAGGGTCAGGGGGATAACAGAAACTCTGAAGCAGAATTGCCACACCCTCACAACGGGGAATGGAAGTGTTTAAAACTGTGGAAGCCTTATCTGAACTGGAGTTAAATCACTTGAATGTTTATAAAGGAATTAATGAGGAAGATGGGATTTCCTGGAACTCTTGACAATTTTCCTCTTTTTTATAGACTCTTAGTTTTGGAAGGAATGAACAAGCCTGATTCTCTCATTTCAAGGAAGAGGAAAGAGAAGCCCAGGGAGAGAAAGGAACTTGCGCAAAGTAAAACAAATTGGTGTCTGTCTTAGCCAAGTTTACTCCCCAACGCAGAACCTGGGACCTGGGCTTGCATGCCAGCTGCACAGTTTGGGAAATGATCCTAAGGAATAGGAGTGGGGTGCTGGGAAAAGGGAAGGAGAGAACACCAGCTTCTGTCCCTGGTGGTCAAAGGTTTCCCCGTGGGATGCTCACTCCCTGTACTCGTGGCTGTGGGCATCAGAGTGGCTGAGCGGATATCCCAGCTGACCCAGAGCAGGCAGGAGCACCGTTGAGGAGGTGGTGAGGTGCTCCAGTGTTTCTCTACAACCCCTGACCCTCACTGAGCGATGGGGAAGCTGTGGCCACTGGCCCTGTGCACAGGGTGAAAGGCAGCTTAGAATATGGAATTCAAATGCACAAGCATTAATGCTTGTTGTGAAATATTGCCTCTCAAATAGGACTGCCAGAATTCCAGACTATGGAAAGATAAAGTACATATTCAACAATACACAGGAACATCAAAATGGACGATTTCAGCCATGACTCACTCAGTATCTCAGATGTCTGTCTACTCACTGCTGTTCACTTGTTTGGGCACACTTCCCAAGGTTAACACTTCAGATACCAGGACAGAGCAATCCTTTCTCATTCTTTTCATTGATCACTCAGAGTAGGGGGCTGATAGCCCAAGTAAGCTACAGCAGAGTCCAACAGTCCTCCAACTTTTCTCAGCTCATAGCCGTCTTCATTGGCATGAAGGATCCCCTCTCACCTGTCACCTCAGAAGATCCAAACAGAATAAATGAGGATGAAACTTCCTTTGAGAACTCACAAGCCCTTTCCTCAAACATCTACATCGTTATAATGATTTCGTGAAGTTCTTAAGCACTCAGAATTCATCATCTTCAATTAATGGATGTGTAATAGGAATATCTGTAAACTTTTTAGGAATGGGTAGTGTCTTTTTATTTCACAGCTAATGGAGACTTCATTTTTGCCAACCAGAGGACACAGCTGACCTCATCCACTATTCTCATTTTTCACTTGTCTCAAGACCTAAAATAACAACAAATAGCTTAAGCCATTCCATCTTTTGCCAGTTTTGACCATGAGAATGTTCTTTCTGTTACTGATCTAAACACCTTGACCTGGTTCTACCTCTTGGGGCTACACAGAAAAACTCCAGTGCTCGTCCCGCGTTGGTAGCCATTTTCATGTCTGAAGGCAATTGCCATATTCTCTGTTATCCTAGACTTACCTTCTTCTGACACAACAACCTACCAGGGTACCAGCCTATCCTTGAAAATCAATGCTACAATTGTTTCGAAGAAATAAAAGCCTTTTTTTTTCTTTTAAATAAACTTATATATTTATTTTTGGTTGCGTTGGGTCTTCGTTGCTGCGTGCGGGCTTCCTCTAGTTGCAGCGAGCGGGGGCAACTCTTCATTGAGGTGTGCGGGCTTCTCACTGCAGTGGCTTCTCTTGTTGCGGAGCACGGGCTCTAGGCGCGCGGGCTTGAGTAGTCGTGGCTCGCGGGCTCTAGAGCGCAGGCTCAGTAGTTGTGGAGCACGGGCTTAGTTGCTCCGCGGCATGTGGGATCTTCCCAGACCAGGGCTTGAACCCGTGTGCCCTGCATTGGCAGCCGGATTCTTAACCACTGCACCACCAGGGAAGTCTGAAATAGAGGGTTTAATGGGGGTGATCTTAAATATATTACATCATAAATATGAGGTCTGAGGGGACTTCCTACATCCTTATTCCACCTCCCCACTCCAATGAAAATGGAGACTTGGGATGTCATTATGATGACATTGTGTGGTTAGGTGTTTGAGCAGCTGGTTTATGGTTCATGATCCTTTACGGTACAGTTTTGAATAATGCAGTTAATCCTAAAATGTTATTAAAACATCAGATTAGCTTCTGGGACAGTACAAGGTGACCTGGTCAGTTGTTGTAGCACAGAATCCTGAATGCAAAAAAAGAGGGCTTACTGCTGCCACCATGCAAGGGCTCTATATCAAACTCTCCTCTTTCTTTTAAGAGGTGTCAAATTTACTTATTTATGTATTGACCTGAGCCTTGCCCAGTTATAAGAAAACATTTTGCAGCAACTTACATAAATATATACATGATTTCAAATAATGTCAGTGAGAAGTGTGGACAAAGGGAAAAATCAGAAGTACCAGTGGGTGGGTCAGTGCAATGAGACTGACCCAAAGGTCAGTGAGACCTTTGAGAACCCAAAGGTCTTGTGCAGTTGATAGGCCCTATGCAAATTGCACAAATTTGGATCCAGATGTCTTGAGGTCAGGGGAAAGGGAATCATAGCCATTAAGGAATGTCACAGGCATCCCTGAAAAAAAAAAGCCAAGGGATGAAAAACAAAACTACATATTGCTTATATATGTATATTGTTTAAATATATACTATTTATTTAAAGTGTAAAGACATAAATACACGTGTGGAAATAATAACTACAAAATGAAAGAGGACAGTAACCTCTAGAGGAGCGAGAGTGACAATCAGGGATTTTCTTGTGGAAACTTCAACTATGTTAAGAATATCTTATTTCTTATGTTGAATTATGGGTATAGATGTTTGTTATGCTATTCTTTGTATTTTCCTATGAGTCTGAAATATTCCACAGTGTGTATTTTATTCTGACTGTTATGGAAGCAAGAATGGAGATAGTAAGATCACTAAGGAGAGTATTAAAGTTGTCCAGGGGAAAGATTAAAGGAAAATTGGACTAAACCAAAGACGGTGTTGTTACAAAGGAAGTGGACAGATTTGAGCTATGAATTTGAGGTAAAGCCAACAAGACCCACTAGTGAATTGCATGTGGGATATGAGGAAAAAAGAAGAATTGAAGTTAACCAAGTTCTTGGCATCATAAATGCATGGAGGGTAGTGACATATGGTACTATGGGGATGACATAGAGGGGATAGTTGGGGCTAGGATGGGGGAGGGTGTGGTCACCACTAGTTGTCTTTGGACATGTGAAGTTTGAGATGTCTAATAGACAAGCGTGTGGAGATGTTGAGTAGATGGTTGAATATATGAGTCTAAAATTCAGAGGAAAGATCAGGTCTGCTCATTAAAATTTGAGAGCCCAATCCAAAAATGGGCAGAAGACCTAAATAGACATTTCTCCAAAGAAGATATACAGATTGCCAACAGACACATGAAAGAATGCTCAACATCATTAATCATTAGAGAAATGCAAATCAAAACTACAATGAGGTATCATCTCACACCGGTCAGAATGGCCATCATCAAAAAATCTAGAAACAATAAATGCTGGAGAGGGTGTGGAGAAAAGGGAACACTCTTGCACTGTTGGTGGGAATGTAAATTGATACAGCCACTATGGAGAACAGTATGGAGGTTCCTTAAAAAACTAAAAATAGAACTACCATACGACCCAGCAATCCCACTACTGGACATATACCCTGAGAAAACCATAATTCAGAAAGAGTCATGTACCAAAATATTCATTGCAGCTCTGTTTACAATAGCCAGGACATGGAAGCAACCTAGGTGTCCATCATCGGATGAATGGATAAAGAAGATGTGGCACATATATACAATGGAATATTACTCAGCCATAAAAAGAAATGAAATGGAGGTATTTGTAATGAGGTGGATGGAGTTAGAGTCTGCCATACAGAGTGAAGTAAGTCAGAAAGAGAAAAAGAAATACAGTATGCTAACACATATATATGGAATCTAAGGAAAAAAAAAAAAAAAAAAAGGTCATGAAGAACCTAGTGGCAAGACGGGAATAAAGACACAGACCTACTAGAGAATGGACTTGAGGATATGGGGAGGGGGAGGGGTGAGATGTGACAGGGTGAGAGAGTGTCATGGACATATATACACTACCAAATGTAAAATAGATAGCTAGTGGGAAGCAGCCGCATAGCACAGGGAGATCAGCTCGGTGCTTTGTGACCACCTAGAGGGGTGGGATAGGGAGGGTGGGAGGGAGGGAGATGCAAGAGGGAAGAGATATGGGAACATATCTATATGTATAACTGATTCACTTTGTTATAAAGCAGAAAGTAACACACCATTGTAAAGCAATTATACTTCAATAAAGATGTTTAAAAAAAAAATTTGAGAGTCATCAACACAAACATTTTATTTACATACATAAGACTGGAGGAGACCACCAATAGATTATGGACAGAGAAGGATCAAAGAAAGAGCCTTGGTCATTCTAACATTTAGAGATCTGGAAAGAAGCAGCAGCCAACTAAGGAGACTGAGAAAGTGTGGGCAGTAGGATAGGAAGAAAATAAGAAGAGTGTGTTATCTCAGAATCAGAAGAAGTCATGTGTCAAAGAAGAAGGGAGCAGTGGGTTGGATCAAATACCACTGAGAGGTTGGGTGAGGACAGAAAATTGGCCTTCAGCTTTAGCAAGATGTAGGTCAAAGGCAACCTTAGTACAAGCCCTGTCAGTGTGGATTGATGAGACTGAAATGTGGCTGGAGTGACTGAAGTGAAAATGGGAAGGAAGGAATTTGAAAGTTTGGTTTATACTCAAATATTTCAGTGAGTTTAGCTGTGACTGGGAACAGAGAAATGGGAAAGCTGAAAGGACATGCCAGATCAAAAGGGTTTTATCTGAGGAGGGAGATACTGAGGTATGTATGTATATGTGAGATGACCTAATTGAACGGGAGAAAGTGTCAATGCAGGACAGAAAGGGGATAATAGCAGTATGCAAATCCTTGAGTTTAGAGGGGATGGGATGCAGGGTAAAATGCAGGGCTTAGATAGGAAGGGACCCAAGTTTTTCGTTACAACAGTGAGGTACAAATACAGACAACATGGCTGACCAACAGGTGGAAGACAAAGTCATTCACATCTAATTAAAGTTTTTCTCCATGAAGTTGGAATTGAGGTCCTAGTTGAGATTAAGAGGTGAGGGGCTTTTGGAGGCTTGAGGAAAGAAGAGAAGAAGTAAAGCTTCTGTTTTTGAGGGTGGAAAAGTACATTTATTGGGGAAGAGTAGTAGGAGTGTCTGGAAGGGTTGCGTGCCCATATGAGATCTAAGGTCATAAATTTAAAGTGATTTAATGTAATTTTCTCCAGTAATATTAAGCTTCTTGGGCACAAACATAGAGTAAGCATAAAATTGGGTTTAACCAGGTTGTTTTTCCAGGAGTAATTATGAAGGGAGAGAAGGACAAAGAGAGTTTACAAGGGATGGTCATACTGTGCTGTCCATGTAACTTAAAGTGGGTAGGGAGGGAATTAGGCAGTGAAGGATGGTGACAAAAGATAAAGTCAAAGATTTAGAAGTTTCAATAAAGTCAGATATTTTCTGCCATAAGAGAACCAGAACAGTGAGATAGAAAGAAAGGTGATGATGATCAGATAGTTGGATATTTAAAATGGAGAATTCGGTCATGATTCATTTGTTATGGATGACAAATTCTAGACTAGAAAATGACCATGTGAGTTGGGTGGCTGAGGTTCAATGACAAAGAAATCAACGAAACTCACAGCTATCTAAAAAGGTATCGACTACTTGATAAAAAGAATAAAAATTAAAATTAAAGTGCTAAATGATTTCAGCATGGGAGATTACTGCAGTGGGGTGGGAGGGAGATGGCAGAGAGACTAGGGAAATAAAAATATGCCAAAGTTATGTTCTTATTTGGAGAGAGGACATAAACATTTATGAACTTTAAATATGGATAGAAAAATATGTTTAAATATTTTTATTTAAAAAGTAAAGGTAACTACTAGAAGACGAGAAATAGTATATAATTTCTCAAGTCTTTAAGATAGAAAAGGATCAAATAAAATGCAATCACTCCACTCAAAACCAGAATCAGGGGAAGAGAGAACACATAAGATGTTAAATATAAAACTAAAATAAGATGGCAGGAAAAAGTTTGAAATTGTATATTTCAAATTTGTATCGTCTACACTTTTTTCTTGATCAGATTTGCCAGAGGTTTATCTTTTTGTTGGTGTTTTCAAAGAACAAGTTTAAGATTTATTGATTATTGTTTTTTTTAATAATGAATGATATTATACTCTTTATTGTAAATTCCATATAGCCCATTGATACTCACAGAATGCTTTCATTGATATAAAAAAATGTTTTAAATTTATTTACTTGGCTGCGTCGTGTCTTAGTTGCAGCACGCGGGATCTTTGTTGCAGCACATGGGATCTTTCGTTGCAGTGCATGGGCTTCTCTAGTTGCAGCGTGTGGGCTTCTCTCTAGTTGTGGTGTGTAAGCTCCAGAGCACGTGGGCCCAGTAGTTGCGGCACATGGGCTCTGTAGTTGTGGCACGCAGGCTTAGTTGCCCCACGGCATGTGGGATCTTAGTTCCCCGACCAGGGATTAAACCCGCGTCCCCTGCATTGGAAGGCGGACTTTTAACCACTGGACTACCAGGGAAGTCCCTTTATTGATTATTCTTTCTTTTGTTTTCTAGCCTTTAACTTCTTCTTTTATCTTTATTAAATTCCCTGACTTCTTTGGAACTATTTTGTAGAGCTGTTGTATAGTTTTCCTGGTAGTGTGCTTTGTCATTCTCCTACTGCCTTCACATCAAGTCTAGTTCCCCATGTGGCTGCAAGATGGTGACTAATGGCCTTTGGGACAATATGCTTCCTTGTTCATACTCACCAGGAGAAAGTTAAAATACCTCTTTCTTTTTTTTTTTTGACTCTAAAATTGATTTATTTATTTATTTTTAAAACTTTTTTATTGAAGTATAGTTGATTTACAGTATTGTGTTAATTTCAGGTATACAGCACAGTGATTCATTTATATATGTTATCTATCTATCTATCTATCCATCTTTTCAGATTATTTTCCCTTATAGGTTATTACAAAATATTGAGTATAGTTCCCTGTGCTATACAGTAGATCCTTATTTGTTATCTATTTTATATATAGTATTATGTATATGTTATTCCCAACCTCCTAATTTATTCCTCATCCCTCCCCACCTTTCCGCTTTGGTAACCATAAGTTTATTTTTTGTGTCTGTGAGTCTATTTCTGTTCTGTAAATAAGTTCATTTGCATCATTTTTTTTTAGATTCCACATATAAGTGATATCATATGATATTTGTCTTTCTCTATCTGGCTTACTTCACTCAGTATGATAATCTCTAGGTCTATCCATGTTGCTGCAAATGGCATTATTTCATTCTTTTTATGGCTGAGTAATATTCCATTGTGGTATATATATATATATATATATACATACATACATACATACCACATCTTCTTTATCCATTCATCTGTCAATGGACATTTAAGTTGCTTCCATGTCTTGGCTATTGTAAATAGTGCTGCAGTGAACATTGGGGTGCATGTATCTTTTCCAAGTATGGTTTCCTCCAGATATATGCCCAGGAATGGGATTGCTGGATCATATGGTAGCTCTATTTTTAGTTTTTTAAAGGAACCTCCATACTGTTCTCCATAGTGGCTATACCAATTTATGTTCCCACCAATAGTGTAGGAGGTTTCCTTTTTCTCCACACCCTCTCCAGCATTTATTATTTGTAGACTTTTTGATGATGGCCATTCTGATTGGTGAGAGGTGATACCTCATTGTAGTTTTGATTTGCATTTCTCTAATAATTAGTGAAGTTGAGCATGTTTTCATGTGTCTTTTGGCCATCTGTATGTCTTCTTTGGAGAAATGCCTATTTAGGTCTTCTGTCCATTTTTTTTTTTTAATTGGGTTGTTTGTTTTTTTGGTAATGAATTATATAAGCTGTTTGTATATTTTGGAGATTAGTCCCTTGTCAGTTTCATGATTTGAAAATATTTTCTCCCTTTCTGTAGTCTGTTTTTTCATTTTGTTTATGGTTTCCTTTGCTGTGCAAAAGCTTTTAAGTTTAGTTAGGTGCCATTTCTTTATTTTTGTTCTTGTTTCCATTGCTCTAGGAGACAGATCCAAAAAGATGTTGCTGTGATTTATGTCAGAGTGTCCTGCCTATGTTTTCCTCCAGGAGTTTTATAGTATCTGGTCTTACATTTAGGTCTTTAATCCATTTTGAGTTTATTTTTGTGCATGGCATTAGAGAATGTTCTAGTTTCATTCTTTTACATGTATCTGTCCAGTTATCCTAGCACCACTTATTGAAGAGATTGTCTTTTCTCCATTGTATAGTCTTGCCTCCTTTGTTGTAGATTAACTGACCATAGGTGCATGAGTTTATTTCTGGGCTTTCTATCCTGTTCCATTGGTCTATATGTGTGTTTTTGTGCCAGTACCATACTGTTTTGATGACTGTAGCTTTGTAGTGTAGTCCGAAGACAGGGCGCTTGATTCCTCTAGCTGCATTTTTCTTTCTCAAGATTGCTTTGGCTATTCAGGGTCTTTTGTGTTTCCATACAGATTAAAAATTTTTTTTGTTCTAGTTCTGTGAAAAATGCCATTAGTAATTTGATAGGGATTGCACTGAATCTGTAGATTGCCTTGGGTAGTATAGTCATTTTGACAGTAAAATACCTCTGTTTTAAATCTGATTGGACCAACTGGGACCACATGCCCTTCCCTGGACTAATAATAGATGCCAGGGGCTGCATGTACTGGTTGGGATGAATCAAGATTCCTGTATGGAGTTAGGGGTTGGGAAAACTTGAACAAAATCAGGGTTCTTTTGGGAAGGAGCAGGAAGGGAACTGAATGATGAATAAATAACCAGCATTATCTGCTACAGTGATTGTAGCTATGGCCATTCACAGACAAAGAAACTGAGCCTCAAAGGGATTAAGTAAATTACCCAAGATCACAGAACAGTTACGTGATAGATAGGGTCTGTGCCATTGCCCACACGCCACCCTGCCAAGCAACACTGGATACATTTTGTCATTCAGTAGCACAGTGCCACTCAAGTGGTTATCACCTCATTTCTGATTAATATTAACATGATGATTAGCTAATAAGGCAAAGTAACAATGAACTTGCTCTGATCACCTTTCTGTGTAAGCAACTTCTGGTTATCTGTTATACAGAACACATTATGCTACTTTTCTCTCCCAACTTTTCCTTTTATGTTAAATATATGATTTTTATCCTCAGAAGGGGGATTATCTCAGAGCAGAACTGGCAAGGTTAAACACTATCTATAAAACACATTCAGCTATGCCATGAAATGAATTACATAATATATCAGCCATCTACCTGGCTTTCAAAACCCTGCAAATGCATTTCTGTTCGGTATGGGTATTTTATATTTTGCTTCCCTTCCCATGAAGGTAAAAATGACCTTGGTTCTTAGGAAGTGAAGATATATTGAACGGGTTAAGATCAACACAGTTTCATTTCATTTAGTCTCCACTAAAATTGCAAAGAGTGAAAATAGATATTGAATTTATTTTACTATATATTGCCTCATTTGAACTTTAGTAAGGCATTAGCTTCTAAAGAAAACCCTCCCCCTTCCATAATCTCTTATTGATGGCATGTTAAGGAAATTGCCTTGACTTTATTGATTCTGAGCTGTGAGGTACAATGTACTCGGCAGCGTGTTAAACTGAGACAAGTGTGCTGGGCTGGCTACAGCTGGAGGGATGGAACTTGCTGACAGTGCGGCACTTTGGCCTACCCAGCACCCACAGCCATTCCCCCCAGAGGGCGAACTGATGGAATGTTGGCCCCATCACAGCCTTCCCTCCACAGACTTGCTTTAAAAGAGGGAGCCCTGCAAGTACAGGAGACTCATGACATGAAGAGGAAACAGAAGGACAAGACCCCCCCCACCACCACCTGAGGCCCTCCAAGTGTCCAGCTCCCTGGGGGGCAGGAAGCCCCTTCACATGTCTCCCTAGGTGGCCCAGAAGATGTGTGTCCTAGCCATGCTGCTTAACTTCTTGGAGCCTCACAGAGTTCAGCTGTAAAGTGGTTGCAGCAGGGTGAAAAAAGTTATTTTGGCTGGCACCAGCATCCGTTTTACATATTTGTTCAGGAAGCGTCTGTGATGGGCCACGCTAGGTAAGGAGGGAGATACCACCAGAAAACGGTCTGCATGGCAACAGTGAGGCAAGGTGGCAGCTAACAAACCATGCACCAAGAAGGTATCAGAAGTGTGTGGGGATGGAAGAGAATCACGTGAGCCGATGGAGATGGGACCTGGAGATGGAAAGCGAAATGTGGTGGCTGGGCTGGTGAAGGCCGAATTTTTAGGATCAGGAATATCCAGTATCATCTGATGTTGTTTGTAAGACAAAGCCATCTGCTGCTTCCAGATTTGGATAAAGTCTACCACTCACACGAAAAGTGGTTCAAGGAGGGAGGCCAGGCATGGGGAAGAAGATGAGAACAGAGCACGGAGGAAGTGGCCCTGGAAGGCAAGTGGGGATGAACACGGGAGTTCAGAAGTGACATAAGCACCTAGGCCCGGGGCATCACAGACATCTCAGTAAGGGGAGTGGCCTGGCACAAGGGGAAAAGCATCTCTGTTTAGGTGTCAAAGGATAAACAGGTCAGCGGATATCTGGGCTACGCGGGAACATAACTCCATACTTTGCAGGGTTGAAGTGAGGCTTACATTTAATGACTGAATTTCCTGATTCTAACTCCCCCTCCCTGCTCTCCCACCTCTCATTCTTTTTGAAGATGGGTCCTACTGGGGGTAAGCATTATTCAAGAGCTGCCCAAAGCCAAGAGAGGCAAGATTAAGCTCCAGGGTCACCATGGTGGCTACCTCATGATCACAGGAGTGAGTCTTCGATCGCTCTGTCCTGTTCCCCAGTCCTCACTCCTGTTTGTCTCCCTTGTACAAACTTCTTATCCATCTATTACACACCCCCGCGTCCCCCGCCTCTCCACCACCCGGCTCTTACTTCAGCCTCCCACCTAAAAATCCTCACTGAGCCTCCTGGTAGCACTCTCCATCTCCGGCAGCTCAACCTGGCCCCCAGGACCCACCTCCCCTCTTTTGCCCCTCCATCCTCTAGCAAGCAGGCCCCAGGAATTAGTCAGCAGCAACATGTACCCATCAGAAAAGCCCTACATCATTACTATTCTGACTGATTCCCACTCAGTGCCATTGGGTCCTAAGGCCCCGGTGGGTACACAGCTCACCAGCTGCCTTCAGGGATGTATATTCAGAAATGAGAAGGTTTATCTTCAATTGAGGATGCCTTGGGCTGTCAAGTCACAGCTGGTCTAGAAAAGCTAAGTGTAGAATTGTGAGCATGCCCTCCCTTCCCACACACATGTACTCTAATCCCCCTCACTCCCCAATTTTCATTTTCATTCCCTCCCCAGAACCTACCCCTCGCTTGATAACCAAATGACCTAATGGAAGAAAGCACCATGGTAGACCCTTTGTCTATCAAGAGGGATCGTTACTTTTGTAAAAAGGGAGACAGAAAGGGACTGAAGGAATGACATAAAGGGTAGAGTATCTGCCACCTGCAAGGGAATGTTTAAGACTATGCGTTTGGCATTGACAATGCAGACTGACCTTTACATGCTGCCCCTGCCAACCGTCTCCAAAAGAAAGAGAAGGCTCTCCATCACCTTGTATGTTCTCACGGCCCAGCCCAGTGTCTGGCACAGAGAAGAGTGTCAACTGTCCCAGACCATCCCAGGCTAGGGGGCCACCAGCTGCTGAATGAGTGTGTCCACCTCTGAGGACCCCCAAACCACGGATAATGGCTGCCCAAGCCTGACAGAAGGGCAGTGTCCCTTCCTTCTGAACATGATAATGAATTCACTTTCTCAAGACTGCGATCAGAGCAGAGTGTAGGCAAAACACATAAACCTCTTTCTGCTGGTATTGACTGACTTCCATGGCTGTACTCTGGGTATTGCGTTAAACAAGACGTTCCTTTTTTCCCCATCTTAGCAAAAAGTGGAGGGAGTTGAGGTTGGGAATGATAAGGGTCAGGGAGGAAAGAAGATGATGAGGGTGGCAGAAAGCCCATCCTATCATGTAAGTGTTCAGCAAATGGGCGTTGAATAAACTTCAACTCGAGGTGACACTAGACATTATATAGGTTATGGGCCAATGGCTCAAAGGCTTCCAGTGGAAGTGAGTGCAGCCGGCCAGTGAGATAGGTAATGAGGGGCTGCTGCTTCCAGGAGGGCTCATGCCCCTTCTAAGAGCAGCAGCCTCTTCTCAGCACCAGGCAATTATTGCCAAGCAGTTATGAGAGTCCCCTGTGGCTAGATCTTCCTATTTTTTCCCCAAGAAATGCCACAGGAAAATTCAGAAATGTGAATTTTCGTATAAAAATACCCATTTTGAAACATTGGACATCAGTTCAAAAAATTTCAAACACTATACCAGTCAATACAAATACATCTTGTCACCAGTCTAGTCCCATCGTTTGATGCAGGACAGTGGTTCTCAAACTTAAGTAAGCATCACAGTCTGTCACAGCACTTAGTGAAACGGAGATTGCCAGGCTCCACCGCCGGACTCTCTGAGTCAGCAGTTCTGGGCTGAAGCCTGAAAGTTGATTTTCTAACAAGTTCCTACGAGATGCTGACGTGGCTGGTCCTGGGACCACACTACGAGATCCACTGCTGTTGTTGGTCACTAGGGTTGTCAGCCTTCCTTTCTGCCCCCGTGAAGTCCTGCTGGCTGGAGGGGAAGGGACCTGCTCTCTCCTTCAGGGCCCCATCTGAGGCAAGTTTTGTGAGCGACCTCTCTCTACGGAAAGAGGGTGTTTCGGTAGAGAGAAACACCCTCTCTCATGCCTTCAGGGCGTGTTTTTATTTTATCTTTTAAATTTTATTGAAGTATAGTTGATTTACAATGTTGTGTTAATTTCCACTGTACCACAAAGTGACTCAATTTTATATATATATATATATATATATATATTCTTTTCTATATTTTTTCCATTTGGTTTATCACAGGATATCAAATATAGTTCCCTGTGCTATGCAGTAGGACCTTGTTGTTTATCCATCCTATATATCATAGTTTGCATCTGCTAATCCCAAACTCCCACTCCATCCCTCCCCCAACTCCCTCCCCCTTGGCAACCACAAGTCTGTTCTCTATGTCTGTGAGTCTGTTTCTGTTTCATAGATAAGTTCATTTGTGTCGTATTTTAGATTCCACATATAAGTGAGATCATATGGTATTTGTCTTCCTATTTCTGACTTACTTTGCTTAGTATGATCATCTCTAGGTCCATCCATGTAGCTGCAAATTGCATTATTTCATTCTTTTTTATGGCTGAGCAATATTCCATCGTATACATATACCACATCTTCTTTATCCATTCACCTGTCAAACATTTAGGTTGTGTCCATGTCTTGGCTCTTGTAAATAGTGCTGCTGTGAACATAAGGGTGCATGTGTCTTTTTGAATTATAGTTTTGTCTGGGTATATGCCCAGGAGTGGGATTGCTGGATCAGATGGCAACTCTATTTTTCATTTTTCGAGGAACCTCCGTACTGTTTTCCATAGTGGCTGCACCAATTTACATTCAGGGCATGTTTTTAAACTAGGAGCACAGGGCTCTAATCTGGGGGCTCTTTCATTTCCTGATTCTATTTTCCTGACGAGGTCTGTGCCTCAGGCATCACGCTGTCTTCTCTGAGTCTCAAACCAGAAGATGTTCTCCTGGAGAATCTTAAGAGCTGTGATGCCAACTGCATTTGATCATTATTAATATTAGATAAAATCCAATATAGGTCCTCTTGGTGTCAGGGGTTTTGCAAGGTTTCTCCAATTGCCTGGAGCTTAAAACACATTTTTAACCTCTTCTGCCTTCAGAGAATCAGTTCCAGCTAGGCCAGGGGAAATTTAGAAACCACTTGGGTTCTCACTGGGGCAGGAGAGCACATTTCTGCTAATTCAGGAGGCATGGAAGAAGCAGCGCATGTTTATTGCTCCGAGATGACGTACTTACCCAGGATTTCCAGTGTGACTTGAGTCTTTTCAAACCTGGAATCACAGAGCTGACCAGATCTTCTCCCCAACACAAGCCCTGAGTAGCAAGCAATAACCCCCCTTCCTCCAAGTTCTATGGAGAGGTGCTAGATTGCTAGACCAAGTTTATAAGGTGGCCCAGAAAACTAGAGATGCGAGAATCTGCTGTCCTAAAAGACCTACTGCTAGGGCCCCAAGATGACAGCTCAAAAGCACCTCTCATCATGATGGATCTAAGAACTTAATCCCCCAAGCTCCTAAGGCCCTCTCTCTCATCCCCAGTGCCTGCGTGTCTTGTCCTAGAAAGCTCCCAACACTTCTTCACTGATAAATCATAAAAATGGAAGACTAGCAGGCAAGTCTTAGGGTAGCCATGCACATCAGTGGCATCTGGGAAAGGCTACCACCTAGGGCAGGATGTTACAGGGTAGGTGAGCATTAGCAATTCTAAATATGGTGGCCGCAAGGCTGGGCCTCTGAGTTTGGTGGGTTCCACTGGAGAAACCTTAGACTCATTTCCTCTAACTGAAGAGGGAGGTTCCTTGCATGGACCTTCATGGGTGAAATCTAGACCAGGAAGCATGCATAGCCCTGCCAAGATCCTAATTTTGGCAGCTTGCCACTGGTTCCCAGGCTTCCCAAATCACTCACCTCTCACCCCTCCACCACTCTCTCTGGGCTTAGTTAGGTCTTTGCCCCCTTTCACTTGGGGCCTGGGGCTTGTGTTTCTGGCATTGTTTACTGCACTGAATCCTTCCTGCTACATCTCAAGCTCATTTCCCCTGCCTGAAATCAGGAATGCTAGATTCATTAGAACCATTAAGAGCCCTGAGCCCCATCTGTAAAATGTGTATAATGATAACTGAGGATTAAATTGGACAGTAGCCTCAAATTTCTTGGCAACCATGAGTAGCTACATATCAGAAGACAGGCAGAGGGGAGGGTTGCTTTGCTAGAAACAGTGATGGATTCACACTGACCAGCCATATCCTTGCCTTGTCACCATTCCACTCAAGTGGCTCTCCTCAAAGGGTCTGAGATCACGGGATAGAGCCTTGCTTCTCAAGGTGTGGCAGACAGAGCAGCGGCCTGGACATCACCTGGGAACTTCTTAGGAATGCAGGCTGTGGAGCCCCTCCCCAGACCTCTGACTCAGAACCCCGGGTGTGAAAAGCCCCAGGTGACCCCTGTGCACACTGCAGCCTGAGAATCGCTGGGAAGGCCCTTCCCTTTCCTGTCCTCCCCCAGCACATTCACTCACCTCCACTGGAATGCTTAGCACATTTGCTTCAAGCTTTACACTTCATTTGTTTGCATCTAAGAAAAGAATGGTAGCCCAGAGCCAAGAAGGGATCTGGAGATGCACAGATCACAGATTGGGGCTTAAACCTAGCTGTGTCAATGACTAGTGAGGGGACCTTAGGCAAGTAGCTTCACCACTCTTTTTTTTTCAATTTATTTTATTGAAGTTTAGTTGATTTACAATGTTGTGTTAATTTCTGCTGTACAACAAAGTAATTCAGTTATACACACACACACACACACATATACATTCTTTTTCATATTCTTTCCATTATGGTTTATTATGGGATATTGAATATAGTTCCCTGTGTTATACAGTAGGACCTTGTTGTTTATACATTCTATATATAATAGTTTGCACCTGCTAATCCCAAACTCCCACTCCATCCCTCCCCCAACTCCCTCCCCCTTGGCAACCACAGTTCTGTTCTCTATGTCTGAGCTTCACCACTCTTGAGTCTTTATTTCTCCACAATGAAGAAGATCATTTCTACCTCACAAGGTTGTTGTGAGACAAAGCAGTTAAAACATCTAACTCTGTGCCAAGCACACAGTAAGCATGCAAAAAAAAAAAAAAAAAAAAAAATCCCCAAGACCTAGCTTAGGGCTTAGCATGCAGTAATATTTAGGAAATTTAATTGAAATGAATTGAGCTGAAGTAGGTTGACTTTTGGCCTCCAACGAAACACAATGTCTGCATGAGGGGGAAGGAGTTGCAGAAACTTTGATCTCCCTGCTTATTCTCGTTTCTCTTCCCCTTTGATGGTTTTCACATCATATCTTCAGCTGTCCACACGTAGAAGTATTTTTCCCTGCCTTGCAACAGTCAAGGGGATGGATGGAGACACGCAGGGACAGAGAGCAGAGCCAGAGGCCAGGTGGCCTTGGCATTTGGAGCTCACAGGCCGACCTCCAGACTTCAAAGCAAGTG
This sequence comes from Eubalaena glacialis, assembly GCF_028564815.1. Taxonomy (NCBI): domain Eukaryota; kingdom Metazoa; phylum Chordata; class Mammalia; order Artiodactyla; family Balaenidae; genus Eubalaena; species Eubalaena glacialis. The sequence goes on along the minus strand of NC_083722.1, from coordinate 68,043,329 downwards.
TAGCAAACCAGTGAGGTGTGCCAGATTCAGCCCTTGCTTCTATTTTGTTTGGCCTATACAGGGTTTAACTTTTTAAAATTACTTGAAGACTTTAAAAACTGTGCAGAATTTAGGGGGAAAAAATCTGACTTTCTGGCTTTTCTTAAAAATACTGGCATCAGGCTTCCCTGGTGACGTAGTGGTTAAGAATCTGCCTGCCAGTGCAGGGGACACAGGTTCGAGCCCTGCTCGGGAAGATCCCACATGCCGCGGAGCAACTAAGCCCCTGCGCCACAACTACTGAGCCTGCGCTCTAGAGCCCATGCGCCACAACTACTGAGCCCATGTGCCACAACTACTGAGCCTGCGCTCTAGAGCCCATGCTCCGCAACAAGAGAAGCCACCGCAATGAGAAGCCCACGCACCGCAACGAAGAAGAGCCCCGGCTCTCTGCAACTAGAGAAAGCCCGCGCACAGCAATGAAGACCCAATGCAGCCAAAAAAAAAAAAAAAAAAAAAAAATACTGGCATCCCTCAACTCCCACTGCCTGGCAACACTTGGCTGGAGCTGAGATTGGCTGATCTCTGGCAGGGCCTACCCTCTCCACTTTGTCACAGCCCACACCCTTCCCTCTGGTCACACTTCACCCACATGTGTCCCCTGTTTGGCCTCAACCATCTATCTTTCTGGGCTTTGAATAAACTGGGTCATCCTCTTGAGGGTCAGATCCAATATTTGATGTCTCTCACTATTTGAGCACTTAGGGTATGCCAAGATTTTTGCATAATTTTATCCTTACAGTGGTTTTGTGAGGTGGGTCCCATCTTATGGATGAGAAAAGTGATGCTAAGAGAGGTATGTATGTGGCCCCAAACCACACAGAGGGCAGAGCCAGGACTTAAACGTGGATCTGGCAGACCCCATGGTTCCTAAGCCCTTGGCTATAGGCTTAGCTTCATATATGTGCACATAGAGGGTTGCAAGATGTTAAACCAAGTGAGCCAGCTCTGGGGAAGGTAAGAGAATTCTTGGCGAAACCGCAAAGTGACTGTGAACTATAGCCATCCACACCCCTTCGCGGATCCCAGGACTGCCCATGGTTGCCTCAACGGCACCAACCCCCGAGGCACTGTGACACAGGTGCATCCAGACAGAAAGAAGCAATGGTTTAAAGCATTGTAGTTAAAATACCTGGCCTTTGCAAATTTTACAAAAACATGGGAATGCTTTGTTAGGACCTCCTGTGGCGTTGGAAGGGCTCATGTAAGTGGAGAGATCTAAAGCTTATGTTTATTTAGCTTCACAGGGATCAGCCCTGCTTCCAGCTGCAGGTGACAGAAAAGCCAGCTCAAAGTGGCTACAAAAACAAGAAACCTCACTGGCAGACAGACTGGAAATCAGAAGCGGGTGGCTTCAGGGGTGGATCCAGCAGTACATTGGGGACCCCAGGGTCTTTCTGCCTTCCCTCTCTGCCCCCTAAAAATCAGCTTCATCCTATACCTGGATCCCCTCTGTTCTTGAGATGGCCGTCAGGAGCCATCTGGCTGTTCACGTCCTCTAAGAATTTTCACAGAACCTGTAGCCACCTTCTCCTTATGGCTCACTGGTCCAAAATGGGTCACTCACTGGTCCTAAATGGGTCACTCACTGGTCCTAAACAGATCACAGGCCAGGCCACTGGAATTCCTTCCAGCCCAATCAAGTGTGCCCCTGGAGTCGAGGTCAAGGCCCCAAACCTCGTTGCTATTCCTCCATGGGGGTAGAGGCTTATCTTCAAGTGATTGCTGGAGTAAAGAATAGGCAGTGTCCACCTCACTTTAAGGATAACTATACAGGATGATGAGGCAATCGCCAAGCTTTTTGGGGGAAAACATGCAAATAGTTAGACCCAGATCAACCTTAGGTTAACAGTCAATCAGCAAGCATTATTGAACACTTACTATATGCTTAGATGAATACCATACCACCAATTCCTTTTTTTAAATTGTGGTTAAATATACATAACGCAAACTTACCATTTTCACCATGTTTAAGTGTACAGTTCTGTGGCACTAAGTACAATCATACTGTTGCACAACCATTGCCACCATCCATCTTCAGAACCTGTTATCTTCCCCGGCTGAAACTCTGTACCCATAAAACACTAATTGCACTTCTATGAGGCACCTAGGGTCATCAAATTCCCCAATTCCTTTTAAGCAGATGCCACTGTTTACATTTCACTACTCACACAAGAGGGAAATGAGCACAGAATTGACATTTTGATTCACTCATTCACTCATTCATTCGTTCTAGCTAGCGTCCCTAAGCATGGACTACAGCAGGGGACCCCAACCCCTGGGCGGTGGACCGGTGTTGGTCCGAGGCCTGTTAGGCACCGGGCCGCACAGCAGGAGGTGAGCGGCGGGCCAGCGAGGGAACCCCACCGCTCGCATTACCCCCTGAACCATCCTCCCCTGCCCTCCCACCCTGTCTGTGGAAAAATTTTCTTCCACGAAACCGGTCCCTGGTGCCAAAAAGGTTGGGGACCGCTGTGACTACAGAATAATTGCCTTCTGTTGCTTGATACGAACTATAGGGAGACAGGAAAAACATAAAAACGCCTCAGTAACTTCTGAGTTACATTTTTCACAGGGCTGTAGGAGAGCTGGCAACAAGGAGAAAGGATGTATTTTTGAAAGGATAAAGCCCCCTTATTATAGTATTACACAAAATTCCTGCTGCTACAGTTTCCTTCAGGAAAACTCCAGGCGCTCCCAGTACCGGTGTAGGTAAAACAATGAAGACATTCTGAAGCCCTGTTTTCAAAGCCAAGAACAAGCTTCAGGAGTGTGAGGAAATGTCACCATAAAAGTCTGGAGAGATGGCGGCGTCCTGGAGACCACACCGATTGAGCTTTTATCTGCACTATTGTGTCATGCACACCCTGCCTGGCTCTCCTCAAAGATGGAAGGGGGTGCCTTGCAAGGGAAAAGCCTTTTCCTACTCACTTCTTAAATGCCAATGGCTGTTTGACTATTGGACTGAAAACACTCAAGGTCAGGAATTTATAATACATTTTTCCGTGTGTATGTGAAGCAGAGGCACCCATGTTGGTCCTTAAGTGTTCTCCCAAAAAGACGAAGTTGTATGGGTGCCCAGCTTAAGTGAGATCTAGGATGGGCTTTCTCAGTCTCTGCACTCCTCACACTTGGGTCCAGATAATTTCTTTTTTTTAATAAATTTTAAAAAAAATATCTATTTATTTATTTATTTGGTGGTGCCGGGTCTTAGTTGCAGCAGGCGGGCTCCTTAGTTGTGGCTCGCCAGCTCCTTAGTTGTGGCACATGGGTTCCTTAGTTGTGGCTTGCTGGCTCCTTAGTTGTGGCATGCGAACTCTTAGTTGCAGCATGCATGTGGGATCTAGTTTCCCGACCAGGGATCGAACCCCGGGCCCCCTGCATTGGGAGCGTGGAGTCTTACCCACTGTGCCACCACGGAAGTCCCGGGATCCAGATAATTTCTTGTTATGAGGGGCTGTCACATGCATTCTAGGAAGCTTAGCATCATCCTTTACAACTAGATGCTGGTGGCACTGCCCCACACCCCGCATGCACACAAGTTGCAGTTGTAGCAACCAGAAACCCCTCCAGTTGTTGCCAAATGTCCCTTGTGAGTAGGCTTGCCAGATTTAGGAAAGAGAAAGGGAGGAAGGGAGGAAGGCAAAAGGGAAAGAAGAAGGAAAGAAAGAAAAAGGATGCTTAGTTGCATTTTAATTTCAGGTAAGCAAGGAATCATTTTATTATAATATTTGGGACATACTTATACTGAAAAAGTATTCATTGTTTATCTGAAATCCAAATGTAACAGGGCATCCTGGATTCTATCCGGTAACCCTACCTGGGGGGCAAAATCACTTGCAGTTGAGAACCACTGCTTAGGGTAACCAGCAGCCCTGGTTTGACCAGGGCTGTCCTGGTTTTAGCACTACAAGTCCAGCATCCCAGGAAACCCGTCAGTCCCAGGCAAACTAGGACCGTTGGCCACCCTGGAAGCTCCACACTCAATCTTTTATGCTGGTTTCAGCTTTCAGGCTCCCTCAGGTTCCCCACAGCCCTTGGGAGATGCCAGTGCTTTCAGTGGGTGGAGAGGCTTCACTGCAAGCCTGACAGGGCTCTCCATGGGAACTACTAAATGGTCCTATTTCTGCTGAACTGTTGATTCGCAAACACATCCAAAACATCACCAATAATGGTTCGAGTCAGCCTTCAAAGTGGCCTATTGATTTTGATGACCTCAGAGTAGGTTATTCTTCCCAGAAAAAAAATCCATATCCCAGACATTTCATCTTAAATAGCCCAATGCCCAGAGCTAATGGGACTTCCCCACCAGGTAGTGAGACTATAGCTGTGCTTTGGTTTTCCTTTAAATCCTCAAGATGGAGTTTTTGTGGGTTGTTGTTGCCCTAATTCAGAGTTATATTGACTGGTCTCCCCCTGCATCCTGGGCCGTTACTAAGCAACACAGATTTTTTTTTCCTGTCATTTTATGTTGGGCAAGACAGCAAAGTGAGGTAGGGGGAGGGGTAGAGGGAACAAGGGTGTTCCAGAAGATTCTTCTGTACTAATGTATCTCTTGCCACCCATGGTGTTTCTCAGTCCACTGCAGATCCCATACCCCACTCTTTATAATTTTTTTTCACAGAACTCTGGACTTCAGACAGTATGAAAAGAAAATCCATTTTTGGTTTCTTGAGCCCATCAGGTTCCTAGTCACTATAATGGCCACCTGACAACTGTGTTAGTTGGTGGTATATGGGGGTAAAAATAAAGTGTTCTTTAAGAACTTGGCAATGAGGGCTTCCCCCAAGAATTTAACTGAAAAAGTTCGTGTTCAATGGCTGTGACTAATTTGGTAAATGTGCTACTGAGAAGTCTGGGAACACCCCACACTCCCATCAGGACATCTGGATATAGTCTCGGAGAGGCAGGATGCAGCGTGATCACACTGGTGTCCTGGAAGCCACCCGTACCAGTCAGGAGGACCACTGTGCACAGCTCTGCCTACTGGTAGCTTGAAATCAGCCTTGGTTGGAATATTTATGCTGTGGAACTTGGCAAATTCTACAAATCAGGGCTTTTTTTCCTGGAGAGCCATGTGTTAAACATTTACTAGCTGCGCCATTGAATGGAAGGATAATGAATTCCTAGAGCCTGGCCCATTGAGTCTGACCATGTCTGGAGAAGCATATTATAAACAGCCTGGAATTGAACTAGGAACTTTGAACTACGAGGCTTGGCCATTTTCTTATCAGTACCTAGCCGGGACCTCGCCCCTGAAGGCACAGGCGTATCAGGGGTATCTGTTGATTTGCTTCAGGCTCCCTCAGGGACCTAGTGAATATAATTTGGCTTTCCAAATTTGGGGTTATAATACTGGCCAGTTGTACTTCTCATTTTATTTTAATTAATTAATTTTTAAAAACATCTTTATTGGGGTATAATTGCTTTACACTGTTGTGTTAGTTTCTGCTGTATAACAAAGTGAATCAGCTATACATATACATATATCCCCATACCCCCTCCCTCTTGCGTCTCCCTCTCACCCTCCCTATCGCACCCCTCTAGGTGGTCACAAAGCACGGAGCTGATCTCCCTGTGCTATGCGGCTGCTTCCCACTAGCTATCTGTTTTACATTTGGTAGTGTATATATGTCAGTGCTACTCTCTCACTTCGTCCTTCTCATTTTAAATTAATAAATCAGCATTCCAAGCCTGCGTATCCATCTTGAGAGCATGACTATTTCCCTGTGTAGTAGTCAGATGCCCAGGTGTTGGAAGGAGTCAGATATCCTGGATTTGAATCTCAACTCTGTTACTTTCAGGCAGTGTCATCTGGGCACATTGTTCTCAATGTCCCCACCTCTGTCCTTCCCCCGATGAAGCCCTAGCTGTCCCATCTCCATGAAGTTTTTACCTACTGCAGCACACACTGATCACACCCTTCTCTAAACCATTTATTTTGTTTTATTTCTAGTCTTGTCTCCACCAACTAAAGTTTATGATGCTTGAAGACAAGGACGGTGCTTTGCGTGACTCTTTTATTCCCAGAAAGACCTGTCCCTGTGCTGTCCATGGGGTAGATGCCTGATAAAAGCTCATTAATAGTTATTTAATTAATATAGATGCTTGGGGATGTTCCAGGTAGAGTACAAGGTATGTTTCACACCATCTCACTGAAAATGCCAAGCTCCCATTGCCCATGGCATGCCCTTCCCTTATTTCTCACCTTACTGGATGCTCTTGTCTCAAGGACATGACGACCCCCAACTCTATCAGTCAGGATGCTTTGGGGTACAAAGAACAGGGAGCTCCAGCTCACCCGTGGCTTCAACAATAAACAAGTCCAGAGGCAGAATAGTCTGAAGTGGAAACAGATCAACTGCCAGGTGATACTGTGGTTAGAGACTGAGGGACCCTCCGTCTTCCCACTCAGCCATCCTTGATGCAAAACTCTCCTAGGGGTGAGACCCTCCGTCTTACCACTCAGCCATCCTTGATGCCAAACTCTCCTAGGGGTGAGGGCCAGACGACACATCAGTACCAAGAGCTCCTGGCAAAGTCCACAAGGAGGAGGGCGCTATTTCTCTCAGTGAGTCTCCTTCCTAGGAGATGGCAAACCTTCCCCAGACGCTCCCCCCACCCCATCCTCCCCACTCTCCACCCCACCTCAACAGACACACACACACACACACACGCACACACACACACACACACACACACACAGGCTCTCCCTCATGTCTCATTGGTCAGAAGTGGATAACATACCCTTTACTTAATCAGTCACTAGGCACCAATGACTCCCCTGCTGAGCACAATTACCGCTCTTCCAGACTCTGCTGGCTCTCCCACCAAACTGGGGGAAACAACTTTCTTTTCCCTCATCTGTAAATCTGATAAAGTAGTGCAAAAATTCCTTTGAATTTTCAGTGACAAGAACTGTACAGACGCTGTCAGTGCCCTGTCAGTATTTCTTGGACCTTATTATTGCAATATATGACGAGCAACTTCAAACCCCAGTTTAGCTCGGGCTGCAGCTGTTCCTGGTTCCCTGCAGCCTAAGCTTTGGAGAGCAAAAGTCACTCATGGCCACCTCTCCCAGATCATAACCCTCCCTGGGGCCATCCTGACACCAGGCCTCAATCCTTCATCCCCAACTCTTGGGGTCAGGTGCGCTTCCGAATGTAGAACGTATTTTGGAAAGGTAATATGGTACACGTACCCCATCTTACACAGCACTCCCAGTGGGCTCTAGGACAAATCATCATCAGTGGCGTTAATATTTTTGTAGAGGCATATATGCATATTCACACCAAGTGAGACCCATAAGTCTGTAAATAGCTTCCCCCGAGTGTAGGTCAGATATTTCTGGCAAATGAGATGTTAGGTCAGATTTTGCTGCTGTTTAGATTATAATTAACTTTTGGTTTTCAGAGCTGTTTTGGATCTTGAGATTTTGAATCAGAAACTACAGACCAATAGAAACAAGTTTTCATAGCAATATGTTAACGTTTGGAAAGTAAGTGAATTCTGGCTCTCACTCGGGGTGAGACCTCACCAGCTTCTATTTGTGAGAACTAAGATGGAGCTAGAGCAGGCTGCACCCTGGGCTGCAACAGTCCTATGACTGGCTGTGTTATCACAGGGTTGAGGGGAAGGGTGAAGCCAGAAACCTGTGAAGCCAGAAACCACTGTAAACCAAGGAGTCAGCCAGCAAGAAGGTGGCCAAGGCAGTCCTCACGGAGGCATATCAAGGGCTGCATCTTAGGGACAGGTATGGAGCCAGCATGGTCAAGGCTTAGGCTGGGAACAAGGCAGGAGTAGGAGGACTGAACATTCCTATTTGGGACTGGAGGCAGGTCATCTAGCTTGGATGGGTGAGCCACTGGCTAGACCAGACTTGCCTCCAGAAGGCTCAGTGAAGAGGGGCATTTATCGCCTGGACACACAGACTCTGGTCCTCTCCCATGTGAAAGGATTAGGTCATCAGATTAGCTAAAGGCAGGCTAGCCTCAGGGGACGGGAGAGTGGTTTCTTCTGCCTGAACCGCCCTTAGTGGCATATCCAGAAGGTATGTTTTTATACATACTGCAATCTCTTATCCATCAATTATTAAAAAGCTAAGTGACTTTAGTCTCCAGCTGTCTTCTCTTCCCATCAGGATATAATTCAGAAGGTAGACAACTTGGGTTTGATGGTTTTACATCCAGGACTCAAACCTTAGCTTTCAAATCCTTGTCCAAATCCCGAGCAGCAGGGTGCACAGGGAGGGCCTCCGTGATGGAGCGGAGATAGAACAGAGACACAAGGCAAACAGGCAGGTGGGGTCATGTCATCCGACCATCCTCAAGCGACCCATTTACCTGGGGGCTAAGAACCTCCTGGCAAAGGAACTTGAACAATGCCAGAGTTCTGATACATAAACAAGGTATGTTTTGTGACCTGAAGGTAAGTCCCATGAGGGCTTATCCACAGAGAAGCACCAGGCACATTGCAGTTGTCACACAAATAATAATAGCAAACACACACACCCAGCCTCACTGGGACCAGGTATTGTTCTAGTCATCTCACATAAGCTACCTCACTTAACCATTAACAGCGTCCCAGGGAAGTGCAGCATATGTTTTGGGTGTCACATCGTGGCTCCTCATCTCACCCCGGATTTCAGTCCAGCTGTGGTGGGGGACTCCTCCTTGGACAGGACCGCTCAGGCGCATTCCCACACTTGACCCTCTACCTCCTTGACCCACTGAAGCTGCAGGAGCCAGCTCAGCCCTCTGAAGGGCAGGACGGGGGCAGGTAACCCAGAGCACCCGCTCCCGCTGCGGGCAGCTCTCCACTGAGGGGGGTGGGGCTAGGAGCTGTGGATAAATGCTCTTGCCCCCCTCCTTCAGGAGGACAGTTCCGGGGGGCTCTGCGCACTTCTCGGACCCCGATAACGCACCCTCATGATGGGCCTTCCCTCCTTCCCAGCTCATCTTCCTGCCCCCTCCCTCCTGCTTCGTGGAATCACTTTCCAAACTAACAACCCACACCCAAGTCCCTGCTTTCAGGGAGATCCAAACCAAGACAAATAGATACCATTATTCCATAGGTATTATCATTTTACAGATAATGATTTCACTCTAAATATTTGTTGCTGACCGAATGAATGAATGAATGTGAGGTTGGGATGGGAGGAGAATGATTTGAAGTGGGTGTGGCTTGTAGGAGTAACTAAACTTGCCCTCCCACTAAAATTAGAGAATCTTAGAGGTGCAAGTAGCCTTGCTGCGCGTCCCCTGTCACAGAGCATGGCTGAGGGGAGCTAATCCTCTTCTCTCCTCATACAGTCAGTGGCCAGGAGGGCCGGAGTGAGCTGCGGACATCTGCTTCTGAAGGCCTCTCCTGGGGGAGGGCCACTGGCCCTGGAGGATCTTGGGCTTGAGAGGCAGTTGTGGTGGGTTTGGGGGACTGTGTAGCTGCAGGTGCCTCCGTCTGGCAGATGGGGTGCAGGTGTTAGAGGGGGGACTTCCAGTGCCACCAAGAGGGGCTGCCAGCGCCGCTATGGAGAACAGTATGGAGGTTCCTTAAAAAACTAAAAATAGAGCTATCATATGATCTGGCAAGCCCACTCCTGGGCATATAGCTTGAAAAGACAAAAACTCTAATTCAAAAAGATACATGCACCCCTATGTCCATAGCAGCGCTATTCACAATAGCCAAGACATGGAAACAACCTAAATGTCCATCGACAGATGAATGGATAAAGAAGATGTGGTGTATATATATATATATGTATACACACACACACAATGGAATGAAATGGAATGAAATAATGCTATTTGCAACAACATGGATGGACCTAGAGATTATCATACTAAGTGAAGTAAATCAGACGAGTATTGCATGATGTCGTATACGGAATCTAAAAAAATGATACAAATGAACTCTTTAAAAAACAGAAATAGACTCACAGACATAGAAAACAAACTTATGGTTACCCAAGGGCAAAGAGGGGGAGGGATGAATTAGGAGTTTGGGATTAACAGATACATACTACTATATATAAAATAGATAAACAACAGGACCTACTGTATAGCGCAGGGAACTATACTCAATATCTTGTAATAACCTATAATGTAAAAGAATCTGAAAAAGAATAGGTATACCTATATATGTATAACCGAGTCACTTTGCTGTACCTCTGAAACTAACACAACACTGTAAATCAACTCTACTTCAATTAAAAAAAAAAAAAGAGGGGCTGCAGGAGAGTGTCCACCCATCAGAAGTCTGGATGGGAGCACTGGGGTTTCTCAGTGTGGCCAGCAGCACTGACAGCAGGCCTGGGCTTAGCAAAGGATGGTGACAACACAGTGACCAATAACCAATTACCTGGTCTGACTCTTAATCCCACTAAGCTGTTCTTGGAGACTCCCGGGAGAGCCCTGTGATGGGGCTTTGCAAAAGACTGGAATTCCTATTAACAGTTAACGTGGCATAATGTTTCCCCATGACCAGTGAGGCCTAGGGACAGTCGGTTACAATGCTCTAATGTAAAGAAATACACCTTGAGTTCCTCACGCAGCCCTCACTGACGGAAGTGTTACCACTGTTTCAGAAGATGGGCTGCCTAGGCTAGAATTTCAGTTCAGCCACCTACTGGGTGTGTGTAGGGACATGTCTGTAATACATTTGCCTCTTTTGTAAAATTGATATAATATTCCTAATTGCCAGGGGATTTGTCGTGAGGATTAACTGAGATTCTGCATTTAGGGCACTTAGCACACAGAGTAATCGCTCAATACCTGTTAGAGAATATTCTTACCATCAGCACCCAATTTCTTAATCCTGCCCCCAGTTTCTCACTTCTCAACTAAAGCTATGTTAGTGGATTTTGATAATTTTATTTGGCCATCCAGTGTCTCAACCGCCTTTTTATTTGGGGAGTCTCCCACTTTATGAGTTCTCATTGTCTTGGGTGCCTGCCACCCACTGTAGACGATGACGGTGACAGAAACTGGAATCTCCAGCAGCCTTTGCAGTCAGGGCACAGGCCACCTGCAGGACCCACCAGCCCTGTCCCCACACTGGGCTTTGACTCAGGAGCTAGAAGCAGGAATGATGGGGTTCTTTCCCTCCCTCTCTGCCACAGGTTCAAGTGTGTGGCACAGAGGTGGCAGCAATGCCACCCAGGGTTCAATGGTAGCAGCAGAAGCTTCGCCAGCCCCCTTCTGCCCCCACGTGGTTCTGGGTGTTGCTCCAGGCTGCTTATCCCCCAGATCAGGCGTCTCCCTTCCGACGGATTTTCTAGCTGCCCAGTGTCCTTTCCATGAAGCTCTCTTCTGCTTCACTCAGCAGAGGTTGACTTCTGATACCCATAACTCAGAACCACTGCAGTGGAACCCAGCCACAGCCTGGCGCTCATGGCGCTTCTCCCCGTCAGTGCCTCATCGAGTCGCCAGCAGTCTCGTATTTCTAAATCGCAAGCCATTGCAAGCCACGACTCACGAGGCCCTGATGGCTTCTTGCCTGCGTTACTGAGACAAGTCTGCCCTCAGCCCGGCCTCCACACTACAGTCAGAGCAATGCTTACAGGACACAGATCCGGACCCACCACCCCTCCTTCACTGGCTCCTCAGGGTCTTCAAAGTACTAACAGCACCCAGTACGTCCATGGTCTGTTCTGACCACCTCTCCTTGCATCTCCTCGCCCCACCCAACCTCCACCCCCAGCACACAAACGCCCACCTGGACAGACACACCATGTCCCACCGCCTGTATCTCACAGAACCTGCCAAGCACTAGGTTCTACTCATCCTTCATCTGGCCGTGGATTAATTTTATCCTGAGATAACACAGGAAGAACACGGGCTTGGAATGAAAAGACTCGAGCCCAGATTCCAGCTCCACCCTTGACTTCTGTCTGCAGAGCCTTCTTCATTTACCTTCCAGAGATTTTGCAGTGATCAGCAAAACATCTGGCTCAGGGGAGCACAGCAAGATGTAACAGCGGGAGCTCAATCAATGCTAATTCCTCCTCTCCTCCTGGTGCAGAGTCAGCCCAAGCCTCGCACCAGTTTCTTCTCCGGGGAAGAGGCCTCGTGGGCCCACCCAGGCTGGGCTGTGATGTGCAGCTCCTCATTAAGAGATGTAAAGAGCCTGGAAATAAAAAAGCTGCAGCAGAGGATACAGTGGGGCTGCCTCTTTTGTGTCCTTTGCAATCACACATGACCGTGGGGAACAGCACCGTGAACAGGGCACATGTGACAGTAGCACAGGTCAAATGCAAATGCCCTTCCAGAAATGCCTTAAGGTGGCACAGCTTTTGGCAGTCCCTTCTTTTTTTCTTTTTTTTTTTAACTAATCATGGCAAAGATTTGTCCAAAAAAAAAAAAAAAATCACATAGCAAAGGAAGCCAAAGGAATGTTCATGCCTGTCCTTAGAAACCACATATATCTATTTTTGGTTCCCAGTAAAGCCCAGTACACTGTAATTAGTATAATAACATGCTGTCTTCATAAAGACAGATGACACAGTTGACCCCTGGTCCCCATCTGGACACAGGACGTGTGCTGTGGGTTGTTTTGTCAGCTGTGGACTTGGATTACTTATCGGTACCCTCTCATCTAGTTTGGACTGGGCCCAGGCATTTGCACGAAGATAGGGAAAGATGAGTGCGGGGTCAGCTAGACCTCTGAGGAAAGAATGGGTACATGCGGAGTCTGGGGGCATCATGGGTGAGATTCGTATGGAATTTGGCCAAGAAGTCACTTCCGTAAAGACCAAATGGCTCCTGACCCCTTTAGGGATCAAACCCTTCACCTTGGCTTTTCCACCTGGGACTGGTGGACTCAATTCAGGCTCCCTCCCCAACTACTTCCTAGTCTTGGGAGCTGACTTGCCCTTGGGGCCACCCTTCAGTACACTCTGAAGTCCAGCCTCCTGGTCAGATGTCAAATATGTACTCTCAGGCCAGCCTCACTGAACCCAGTAAAACGCAGTTACCCGTAGGTGGGCGGCCATAGAGCACTGTTCACTGCTGCGGTTGCCCCTCCACAGAATACGAGTCCCCAGACTCTTCTCGTGCCTGGTTCTTTCTTATTGTTGCATCTTCAGGCATCATTTCCTTGGGGAGACTGTCCTGGCCACCTGGCCACCTGTCGCACTTTCTCCTCTCCACTCTCCCCTGCTTGATTCTTTGTGACACCCACCACTGTCTCAAATTATTTATTTATTTGTTTGATTGAAGTATAGTTGATTTACTATGTTTCAGGTATACAGCAAAGTAATTCAACCATATACATACATATATATATATATATATATATATATATATACACTCTTTTTCAGATTCTTTTCCATTAGAGGTTATAACAAGATATTGAATATAGTTCCCTGTGCTGTACAGTAGGTCCTGGTTTATCTGTTATATATAGTAGTGTGTCTTTGTTAAACCCAAATTCCCAATTTGGGAATGAACAGTGTGAGGACACATAAAGAAGAAACAGTATCAGTTCACCTCGGGTGTAAAGCTTTCTGAATACTCTCCCTTAAAAATAGATAGCATTGTCCAGCCACCTGGAACCTTCCCTTCCTGCTCCCCCCAGCCCTCTTGATTGTCTCTCTGGTTCCAGTCTGCTCCCCTCCCGGTCTGGACTGGTTCCTACCACCAAGTGATCCAGGCTTTCCAATATTACATTTCAATGTTACACCTCTTTGGTCCCTGGCTACCCTTGAGTCATTTGTCTCTAAGCCTTAGTGTTATTTTGCCAGCCCTGGAGAAAGTACACAGAAATCTCTTACCAAACCTCATTGTCCTCACTTGTAAAGTACAGATGATCTCTTAGGCCCCTTCAGGGCTAATCATTCCTAATCCCAAGAATGGCTTGTCCAACGGTGAGCAACCTGATATAAGCCTATCAACATTGGATACTCTTGTATGTGTGTCTATGTGTGTGTTATGTATAAACATGTAGAGACAGTTATGTATATACACATAACAGCCATCTTCTATAAAAGCCATCACAACCTACAATTTTAAAGGCCTTAGTCATGCACATTGTAGCATTCGGTCTTTATAATAAACTGAATATAGGTGGGCAGGTGTTGCTACTCACATCCACATCTTCTGACTTCGAGGCAGTGATGTCCTTGTGACCCCACATTGCATTCCTGGTAAGCGGAGGCACTGGGAGTGTATGTGCCTCAGAGAGAACAGGTAAATGGGGCACCCTTCTCCCAAGTTCTCTGAGCCCATATATCCCTGTAGTTAAGAGCTCGGGCTCTACATCAGATAGATCTGAATTTGAATCTTAGCTCTGCCATTCAGTGGCTGTGTACTCTTTTTTTTTTTTTAATTGAACTATAGTTGATTTACAATGTTGTGTTAGTTTCAGGTGTACAGCAAAGTGATTCAGTTGTGTATATATATGCGTGTGTGTGTATATATATACACACACACACATACATATATATTCTTTTTCAGATTCTTTTCTATTATAGATTATTACAAGATATTGAATATAGTTCCCTGTGCTATACAGTAGGTCCTTGTTTACCTATTTTATATATATTAGTGTGTATATGTTAATTCCAAACTCCTAATTTATCCCTCTGCCCCACCTTCCCTTTGGTAACCATAAGTTTGTTTTCTATGTCTGTGAGTCTGTTTCATAGACAAGTTCATTTGTGTCATATTTTAGATTCCACATGTAAGTGATATCATATGATATTTGTCTTTGTCTCTCTGACTTACTTAGCGTGATCACCTCTAGGTCCATCCATGTTGCTGCAAATGGCATTATTTCATTCCTTTTTATGGCTGAGTAATATTCTGTGGTATATATGGACCACATATTCTTTATCCACTCATCTGTTAATTGACATTTAAGTTGCTTCCATGTCTTGGCTATTGTAAATAGTGCTGCTATGAACATTGGGGTGCATGTATCTTTTCGAATTATGGTTTTCTCTGGATATATGCCCAGGAGTGGTGTTGCTGGATCATATGGTAGCTCTATTTTTAGTTTTTTAAGGAAGCTCCATACTATACTCCATAGTGGCTGCACCAATTTACATTCCCACCAACAGTATGTGGAGGGTTCCTTTTCCTTCACACCCTCTCCAGCATTTATTATTTGTAGACTTTTTGATTATGGCTGTTCTGACTGGTGAGATCAAGTTACTTTACTTCTCTGAGCCTCAGTTTTATCCTCTGTGACATGAGAGAATTGATTATATATATCTCACAATGTAGTTATGAGGATTAAATGAGTTAGTCCATGGAAGTGCTTAGCATAGACCTGGTACACAGAGCCCAATAAACAATATTATTATTTAGATTAATATTGATATTAACATGTACTGACTCCCAAAGTGTTTCTTGCCACATATGTTCAGAATAGTTTTAATTTTTAAAATCCAATGACAATACATCATTCCTAGTGGAAAGTATGAATCTGAGGTGAGGTTAGATGAGCAAAATCAGAAAGGACATTTGAGAAACCTGATGGCAGGAAAGGCACCACCTCATGTAAAATTCTGTGGTCTTCCAGATTGTAGTAATGCCCATGATTCATGCATAACTAACACAGAGCAAATCGTGTGTCGATAAACAGAGCTGCCCACAGGAATAGTTGACACATCTCTTTAAAGGAGCACCAATCCATAAAAGGCCATAAGTAAGAATGAACAATAGCAAGAACCTCAGTTTTCAACACAGGACACATTTCCTGCACGGGGCCTGCTCTAAACACTTAAGGATCCACCTGGAAATGGCATTAGGCAGAAGTGGGGCCTGCAGCCATGTCAGTCCAAGTTACCTTCAACCCAGCTCCTTTGCAGTCAAAGGTTTGGGGTGAATCTTCTTCCGTGTCCCAGATAACCAGCTGCCCGGGCAAGGTTCCTGGAGGAAGACCTCTCCCAAGCCCTGAGTGAGTGAAGCATTTGTCCCCACATGAAAGGGTTAACTAGAAGGTTCCTGATGGAATTCACTTCTCCAGCCAGCCCACAGAGGAGTCCCAGTCTTTTGGGTTTGGTTTTTAAGTGACTGTTGAACTTGCATCTCCCATAGCCTCGAGGAGCCTTCTCTCTGAGACATCTGGTCCTTCCAAACCTACTGCATGTTTTAGATGTAAATGAGAGAGTGAAGGTTTAAGCATCTTAAGAGGAGATCCAAAGACAGACATAATGGACCCAAGTAAGATCTCTGGCCCAAGACTGGGGAGCCCCGAGTCCTGACTTTGCCTCTTGCCTGAGTGATGTCTGTGACACACCATCCACCATCCAGTCAGGGTTAAGGTTAGGGCTAGGGTTTGCAAGCTAGGTTGACCCTCCACCTGTGGATATGCTCAGGGAGAATGCAAGTTTCCAGGGTAGGGAGGGTGAAAGGACCCTTGAAGCCCTTCATACCCTAAGGTTCTGCTTCCCTTCCCTTCCCTTCCCCTTCCCCTTCCCTTCCCTTCCCTTCCCCTTCCCCTTCCCCTTCCCCTTCCCCTTCCCCTTCCCCTTCCCCTTCCCCTTCCCCTTCCCCTTCCCCTCCCCTCCCCTTCCCTTCCCCATCTATTAAACGTGGAGCCTGGGCAGACCTCTCTAGGCCATGCATTCTCAATGGGAGTGCTATCACCCACAAGCGGGCAAAAATTAGCTCTTAAAGGGGGGGCTTGAAAAAATTCTTAATCCTTGTATATAAAGCACAGATATACATGCACTATGGAAATAGATGTGTAGTCCACAGCATAAGTGTTAATACCACACTTGCAGCCTGTTTCATTGCTTGGGGTTCCACAGAGGGTGGATAAAAGAGGTTCTCCCTCTTTGTAAAGCCCCAGGTCTTCATCAATCTAAGGGGTCACCAGACACCCTGACTCTCCAACCAAGTACTGTCCTTAAGCCAATCCTCTGCTCACTTTTTTAAAAAGTGTGCCCGGGTCACTGAATGCCCTGATGTTTAGCCCTGGAATTGGGAATGGGATCTGTCCATGGCACCGCCCAGCAGAAGCCATCCACCATCAGACAGATAGGTTAACTCTGGGAAGACACACTTAGCACCTTTAGCATGCAGTCCTTCCCAGGCAGAACTCTGTCAACTCTAACCAGTTCTGGAGCAGGGCCTTATACTTGGGGGTAGCCGTTTATCATCCAAACAAGGATACTTCTAAGAGTGAAAGTGGGTGCTAGTAATAAATACATCTGGACTGCAGGAGTTCCTGGGACCGTCCCAGGTGAACTAGGATATATGATCATCATATGAAACATGTCAATGAAGGAGAGTCTACAATGATCTCATCATTCACCCAGGACAAGAACAGATGGCCCAGGTTGGCCATACATGGGGTCAGTTTTGGTTGTCACATTGACCTGGGGGCATCCTGGCATTAAGTTAGTGGGGGCCAGAGATACTAAGTGCCCTGAAATGTACAAAATAGTCCCAGAAAACAAGGAATTATCTGACCCCAAATGCCAGTTACTACTGAGAAATGTTGATTGATACGGTAGGATAATAATAATTTTAAATAATAATAGAAAACTCAGGATGACAATCTCAAATGCCTCCAGGGCCAGTCAGGGATTGAAGGATTTATGTCCCTTCCTAAGACATTCAAATTAAAGTCTTTAAAAGACACTAACAAACAAGATCTTTTAGGCACTGAACTTGGCACTGAATTTTGGCTTCTCTAGACTGTGGCCTTTTAATAAAAGTTTACTGATCAGCAAAGATGTTTATGATATATTAAGTGAAAACAAAAGGCTGCTAATCAGTATGATCGCATTTTACACATACACGTGTGTATGTGCATACATGCATACATACATGTATTATCTCTTCATGTATACACACATACGTATATACGGAGAGAGGTACTTACACATATGTATGATGTATATCAGTGTGTATATATGTGTGCATATGCAAAAATACTGGAAGAGTATGGAATGAGATAGAGGGTAGCAAAAAGAGTAGATGACTCAAAGCTTAAGTGTTTTCCTCTTTAAAGTTTTCTAGAGGTCTGGGGAAATATGGAGGTTTTTAGCAGAGATTGGCAACTGCTTAGGACAGAGGTCCCCTGGGAATAGTCTATGAAAAGAAACAGCAGCCACAAGTGTAGGGTCTGTGCCTGCGATTGTCATCACGTCCCAAATGATTTTTCCTAACCCTCAATCTGACTTGTGATGGACGTCGGTCCACACCCCTGGGCACAGCCTGCTGGCCCACAGGAATTGGAGCAATATTGCGGGTGTGGGTGTAGACCAGTGGGGAGCAGGGGGGACCTGGCTGCAAACGAGCAAACCATCCCCCATGCACGTGCTCTTCTGCTAGGAAAACACGTGCCCAGGCCACCAAGACAATCATTTCTAGGCTCCCAAACAGGAAGAAATTCACTAAACACTACATCGCCAGCACAAAGCACAGAGAAGGTTTGCCAAGAGCATGGCCCTGTCCTGACCAGGACAGCAGCAGAGTCATTAAGGGCAGGACCCATGGTTTCTGGCCAGGGGCATGATTTCTGAGGCGGGGGTGGGGGGGGGGGCTCCGGGGGGAAGCCCCACCTGCCTCAGGCCTCCTCTGATGCCTCTAAGATAATCTGAACCCACACCTGTAGCTAGCAAGGAGCACTGGGACTGTCTCCTCATTCACATAGGAAAAGACATCTTTTTCAAGCTCAGCTATGCTGGGCCCCATGCCTCCATGATTTCCCCCACCCTTCATAATGACCCTACAATGAGATAGGCCCGTCACAAGTACTATCTCATTTAATCCTAATAGTGACCCTCTGAGGCAAGCATTATTGGCCCCATTTTACTGATGAAGAAACTGAGGCTCAAGGAGATTAAGTCCCGGGCCTTCCCTGGTGGCGCAGCGGTTAAGAATCTGCCTGCCAATGCAGGCGACACGGGTTCGATCCCTGGTCCAGGAAGATCCCACATGCCGCGGAGCAACTAAGCCCGTGAGCCACAACTGCTGGAGCCCGTGTGCCGCAACTTTTGAAGCCTGCACATTCTAGGGCCCATGTGCCGCAACTACTGAGCCCGCGTGCCACAACTACTGAAGCCCGCGCATTCTAGGGCCCATGTGCCGCAACTACTGAGCCCGCGTGCCACAGCTACTGAAGCCCGCGCTCCTAGAGCCCGTGCTCCGCAACAAGAGAAGCCACCACAAGAAGCCCGTGCAGCAACGAAGAGCAGCCCCCACTCGCCGCAACTAGAGAAAGCTTGCGCACAGCAACGAAGACCCAACGCAGCCAAAAATAAAAAAAAAAAAAGGGAGATCAAGTCCCACAGTGAGCCAGTGTTAGGTTTCAGGTCTAGACGTGTCACTGCCATGGTCCTTACCTTCCCATGCTCACCCATCATGGCACACACCTTCAAGGAGTGGCAGAAGGAGCTCCGGTGGTAGTGTTGTGGGTGGTGTAGCCATTGCTGCTGGTTCTCCTTGGGGATAATGTCCAAAGATGAGAGGGGCTCTGGAAGTGGGCATTTGGAGACAGGATATAAACTGATCACCCAGTTTATCAGCTGTGCCACTGACCTAGACATCAGCCAGAAATTTTCCCCGGTAATGCCCAGTAAAATTAAGTTTAAAGGACAATGGCATTTGTTTGCAGTGAGAGCTAAGTGTGGGGAAAGGGACCCACATCACTTTCTCTGACTCTCAGATCCCATCCAACTTTGTTAAATGATGTATTAGTTACCTATTCCTACATAACAAACATCCTCAAAGCTAAGTGGCTAAAACCATGCCATTTATCTAGCTCACAATAGCATGTCCTGGCATGTGGGACTGGGCTCAGTGAGTGGTCCTTCTAGCTTTGGCGAGGCTCCCTCGTACCCCTGCAGTCGGATGCAGGTCAGCTGTAGGGTGGCTTTGCTGATGGTCACTGTGCTCTCATATTTCTGAGGCCTGTGCTGGATGACTGGGCTGACTCAGCTCTGGTCCACTTGGTCTCTCATCATCCAACAGGCTGGCCTGGGCTTGTTCACATGACTGGACAGGTTTCCAAGAGAGAAAAATCCACAAAGCCTCTTGAATCCTAGCTTCAGACCTGTCACAGTGTCACTTCTGCCACTTTCTATTGGCTGAAACAGGTCATGAGGCCAACCCAGATTCAAGAGGTAGGGAAAATGGCATCACCTCCTGATGGGAAGAGCTGCAAAGTCATTGCAAAGAGGTATGGTTATATAGAGAGGAATAATTATTATGGGACATAATGTAGCACAACTGGCTTAACATCAGCCCTGTTAGTATCCACGTCATGCTTCCCCAGGATGGTCCTCACTCCTGCCCGTCCCTATCCAGTTCAGGTTATCCTGAAGAGCCCTAACCAGATAGATGCTGGCCCCCAGACCTCATCCCATTTTCTGCCTTGTATCTAATAGGCTTCTTCAATTCTTCCAGAAACTTTAGCCTAGGGACACTGTCTCTCTACATGCACACCCCAGCTAATCAGGGTAGGACAGCCCATTGCCTCTCGTTAGAAGGACCTGACCTCAGCTGGATCGCAGTCTATTTCTTCATGAGCTCATTCTCTTAAAAAAAAACATTTATTGGGCCCCTGTGATATGCCTATCAGTGTTCTAGCATCTAAGAATATAAGGAGAAAACTAGAGCCAGTTCCTGCCCTCATGGAGTTTACAGCCTAGTGGGATAAACAGATACAAACGAAGACCATTTTATTCTGTTGGTTTAAGTGGAGTGATAGAAATGAATGCAGGGCTGTAGTCCAGAGGGGCCAATAAGACTTGGAGGAAAGAGGAGGTAGGGCAGGCTGGCACCTGAAATGAATCCTAAAGGTGATGAGCTTTGGGAGGTACTACGTGGAGAGGGAACGTCACAGGCAGTGAATAAAAGTGGGAACTAACAGGATGTGGACTGAACACCAGAGCTCTTCATCTCACTGGAGCACAAGGCAAAAATGAAGCTGGAGCTGTGGGCTTTGTGGGCTGTGTTGAAGATTTTGGATTTACTGCTGAGGGCAAGAAGGCTAGAGGGATTTAAGCATGAAATAATTGGAATAATCTGTATTTTGTATCCTCCTGGTTGCTGTGTAGGAAATGTGTTGGCATAGGAAGCTGGGAGGGAGGGGGTCACTTAGGAAGTGATGGTAGTAATTCTGTTGAGAGATGAAGTGACTTGGATTTGGGGAATGGCAGTGAGCATGACGAGCTGATCTTTCTGATAAATACTTAAGAGGTAACAATGGGCAGAGCTTGTAGATTGATTGGCTAAAAAGGCTGGAGGAGGGGAAGTCAGGTTGACAATGTTTCCAGCTCAGGGGAGTGAGTGTAACTACTGACAGAAGCACAGAACATAAGAGAAAAAGCAGGCTGCAGGAGATGGTGGTTGGTGTGACCCAGGGTGAGTTTTGAGGTATCTATGGAACTTCTAGACGGAGGTGTTAAGGAAGCAATCGGATACCTTAGAGTTGAGCTCAAGAGAGGACTGGAGTCATTGAGCTACAGAAGAGTATGAAACCAAGAAAGTAGATTAAATTAGGGAGAGGGTGCAGCATGGAAATAAAAGGAGTGTTTAGGAGGAACCTTAGGGAACATCAACATGTAAAAGGTTTTTGGAAAAGGAGGAAGTCATGAAAGAAAATAGAAGGAACAGCTCATGAAAGAAAAAGAAGAAACAGCTGGCAGAGTATGAGGAGAACCAGGAGACTTCAGTGTCAGTGGATACCCAAGGACAGCAAGTTCAAGATTATAGGAGTGACCAACAGTTTCCAATGCACTCCAGTAAGATGAAGAAAATGCTCAATTGATTTGGCAGTTGGAGAGGTAATCAGTGAATTTAATTAATAATAGCAAACAGTTATCCAGTGTTTCCATGTCCTAGACATCAATCTAAGCCTGGTATATGTATTTTTCAAGTAATTGTTACCACAACCCTTCAATTAATAATTGGTAACATTTATTAAGTGATTGCCATGTGTCATGGATCAGCTAACTTAATCCTTACAACAATCACATGAGGAAAGTTCTGTTGTCATCCTCATTTTTAAGTAGAGTTAAGTAGGCTTGCCCAAGGCTACACAACTGGTAAATGGTGGGGATGAGATTCAAACCCAGATAGTTCAGAGAGCCCGCACTCTGAACCACGGTACTATGATGCCTTTCATCAGAAATATCATCTGCATTTCACAAATGAGGACACTGGGCCCAACATCACAGAGTTCATACATCGCATGGCCAGGATTTGAACCCGAGCAGGCCCACTTCACAGCCCACATGTTTGTTACTGTCATACCGCACGGTGATTAGCAAGCCTCTGCGGAGTAGGGAAATAAAATCCAAACCACAGAAGACTTAGACGTTTTGGGAAGGTGAGGAATGGAACTATGAGAATATCCCCTTAGAACCCTCCTGCACTGTTGGTGGGAATGTAAATTAGTGCAGTCTCTATGGAAAAGTATGGAGGTTCCTTAAAAAATTAAGAATAGAGCTACCATATGATCCAGCAATCTCACTCCTGGGCATATATCCAGAAAAAACGAAAACTCTAGTTTGAAAAGATACATGCACCTCAGTGTTCATAGCAGCACTGTTTACAATAGCCAAGACATGGAAATAACCCATCAATAACCCATCATCAACAGACGATTGGCTTAAGAAGATGTGATATATATACACAATGGAATTTTACTCAGCCATAAAAAAGAATAAAATATTGCCATTTGTAGCGACATGGATGGACCTAGAGAATACTATGTTTAGTGAAGTAAGTCAGACAAAGACAAATACTAGATGATATCACTTATATGTGGAATCTAAAAGATAATACAAGTGAATCTATATACAAAACAGAAGCGGACTCACAGACATAGAAAACAAACTTATGGTTACCAAAGGGGAAGGGCGGGGAGGGATAAGTTAGGAGTATGGGATTAACAGACAAAAATGTAGTATATTTATTTGCTATACATAAAATAGATAAGCGACGAGGATTTACTGTATAACACAGGGAACTATACTCAATATCTTATAATAACCTATAATGGAAAATAATCTGAAATACATATATATATATATATATATATATATATGTATATGTAGAGCTGAATCGCTTTGCTGTACACCGGAAACTAACACAATATTGTAACTCAACTATATTTCAATTAAAAAAAAGAATGTCCCCTTAGAGTGACAAAGTACTGAAGACACAGAGAGAAACGAAGTGGGCAGAGCTCTTCCAGCTGCAGACACCCAGAGGGCTATGGAAAAGATGGCAGTCCAGTCCCTCTGGCTGAAACATAGGCTCACACGTGTGCCTGACCAGGACGCCAGAGCATGAGGATACAGCTCCTTTCCTCCTGCCAAAGACATTGACCTAACCTCTGAAGTGGCCTTGATGGGAAACCTTGCTGCTTCCCTCAAGGGCCAGGCAATGTCAGCTCCTTATAGACAGTAAGAAGTATGTGTTGGCTCTCTGGAAGTGTTCACCCAGTACACCAATTTATCTTCATTGCGATTCGGCAGTTATTTACTGCACTCCAGCGCTTGCAGCGCCAGCTGGAGCCAAACTTGGTCATCGTTTCCTGCCTTATCCTCAGCAATTGTGTGTTACATTCCAGCTGACGGTACGTACACCGATATAAATTGTTCACCAATAAACATGTCTTTTAAGAGCCTTATTTATCTTTGGGAAGCTTCATGATATAATCATACGGATTCATCATGTCATATTCTGCCCTTAGACTTTATAGAAGATTCCCCATTAACTTTAATGGGGAAGGTTGTTAGGTGTCTTTCTGCCCCTCCCTTAGCATAGATCAAGGTTAGCGCATGGATAATAAAAGACGTATTTTTCAAAAGGCCTACTGGGTCCCTTCTTTCCACCTCTTCAATGACTGCAAGAGTGTCTTCTCCCAGGATCGTTTCTCGTGTTTTGCCTTCTTCACAGTGGAATGACACCCCCCCCCCAATAGACTTTTGACCTCAGTCCCCACTTCCCAGTACATACTGGTTTCATGCTAGGAAAATCTTTCTGTCTTAAAACTCCAGAATGCTTCCCCTCCTCCACCCAATGCCTTTCTACTCACTGTTACCAGTGCAAATTTGTTCCCACTGTGCCCACCTAAAATCACGGCTAGCCTTCTCTAGGTGCTCCCAGCTACTGGATGGCCCTTTGCCCTTGGTCTTCCTCCATTCTGTACTCGTCTAAGGGGTCTGATCCTTCAGGCTTCCTTCTTCAGTTGGAGTATGTCACTTTCTACCTTCTGATTTTCCACTGGTTCATTGGTTTGTTTTGGAACTGGCTCTTAGGTTAGGGTAAAGTTTAAGCTGCTATACCAAAAAGATTCCCAAGAAACTATGGCTTGGAAAAGATTGTGTTTTCTCTGTCATGTAACAGTCCTGATAGAAGTGGCGGCGGGCAGCTCTGCTCCACCTGGTCATCTCAGAACCTCGGTTTCCTCCGGCTTATTCCTTCGCAGTTCCCGGCTCATGGTCACAGCCAAGTCATCGGCACATCTGACGTCCATGTTTGAGCTTATGTGGTAGGAGAAGAGGGAAAATGTCTTCTCTTTTGTGTGGCGCTCACCTCAAGGTGATACTTCCACTCACCTCCCCTTGGCCCACACTTGCTCCCAGAGATGCATCTAGCTGCCTTGTGCCCAGTGTGAATTCTGCTACTCTATGTGAGAACAGGGGATCGTGGATTTTTGTGGACCTCTGGCACTCTCCCCAACAGCTGTGCATAGTTGGCTTGCTCAAAATCAAACAGAGTTAAATGGAGATCTTTCGTCAGAATAAGATCTGTATTGAAGAAAGAAGTATAAACCAAAGAGCTGAGTGGTGTCTGCCACCATGCCTCAAATCTTCCTAAACTAAAACACTTTCTTTAAAGTTAATATAGGAAATGACCTTAATAGAAAGACATCATCCTTGGCTTCTTTCTCCCACACAGCATACCTGATCCATCAGCAAATACTGTGGGCTCTTCCTGGAATATGTATTCAGAATCTAACCCTTCCTTCCTCTCCACTACCAATCCAAACAACCATCAACTCTCTCCTGGATGATTTCAAAAGCCTGCTAATGATTGGAATTCTGCCGTCCTACACTTATATACTCAACATAGCAGCCAGAGTGGTCCTTTTAAAACATAAATCAGAACATGTCACATCTCAGCTCAAAATTATCCAGTGACTTCCATCTCAAATCAAGAGTAAAAGCCAAAGTATTTACAGTGACCTGCAAGGACAATATCTGATCTTATCTCCTACCAGTCTACCCCCTACCCATGCCATCTCATCACTTACCACCATTCTCCTGCTCCCCAGCCCCTCCAGATCTGTTTCAGCTGCACTGGCCTCCTTGCTGTTTCTAAAACATGCCAACCACAACTTGCCACAGGACTTTTCACTGGCTGTTCCCTCTGCCTGGAATGCCTTTCCCCCAGATACCATAGGGCTCCTCCGTCACCTCCTCCAGGACCAATGTCACCTTCTCAGTGAGATTTTCCCTGACCAACCCACACAAAATGGCAACACCACATCCAGTTGTGTGCTGACAAAAGTTTAACAACAAGCTGTTCCGGAATTGTAGGATTTTATGCTTGTGATGTCAACACTTCCACCATGACCAATTTCAAGCTGCCACTGTGAGGTCATTGGACACGGGCTGGGGAGGGATGCACACAATTTTCAAGAGATGGTGCAAGCCAGCTCCCGAACACCATTGCCTACATTTCCCCAGCATTCTCTGTCCCTTTACCCTACTTTAGCTTTTGTTTCCTTAGCACTTATCACTGCCTGGTATATTACTTGTCTACCTGCTCACTTGTTGATATTGTGTGCCCCAGTAAACTGTGAGCTAGATGAGGGCAGAGATTATATTTTCATTGTCATATCTCTAACATCCAGAATTCCTTAAGCACTCAGTAATATTTGTTGGAATGAATGAATGAATGGATGAATGAAATGGTAAAGGACATAGACAACTCCCAAAAGAGAAAGCATGTTATAATCAAATGTATGGGGAAATGTTCTTTACCACTCGCACTAATTGTCTGCATCAGTGCTTACTATCAGGAGCGGGAGGTATGCTGTCCAGAGAGCATGGAACAGTAATTCCTTAATTGAAACAGTTGGAGGAGTTGACGAGACAGAAAACGTGCCATGCTAGAAGAATCCAGAAGAGAATCAAATCTGGCAGGTGTCAGGGGCAGGCAGGGAGATTCTCCCCAGCTTTAAGAATCAGTGAAAACAGATTCAGGATTAAGTTGGAGGCTGTAGGGAGGTACTAGAAAGTTAAGGCCAGCAGGGCATGGTGGATTGCTAGATCTTCTTGGACTAAAGGGTCAGATAGAGGGAAGATTAATCCAAGAAATGTAATTGAAACAGATATAGGGTACTATAAAAATTAATAATACAAATTTGTATTGCAACTGCCAATGTGAGAGAAGTTGGGAAGGAAATGGTACCGTCATATGCAGCTGGTAACGTTGTAAATTAGTTCAGTCCTTTTGGAAGATGATACGTATTAAGAAGAAAAAAAATGTTCATACCTTTCAATCCTGTAAGCCCATCTCCTGTATTTTATCCTAAGAAAGAATTTAATAGAAGAAACTGACTATAAATACAAAGACATTCATATAGCAGCCACCATCATAGCCAATGCTGAAAATGATCTAAATGTTCATTAATAGGGAATGACTAAATAAATGATAGTCTAGTAACTCAATGGAATATATGTCATAAAGCTCTAAAAAATAATTAGGAAATCATAGAGCGACACTAATGACGCTTATGACATAATGTCGAGTGAAAACTAGACTACAAGTTGTAGACTACTGGTTGCAAATCTTTAAAACTATATGTATAACATGGCTAAGACTGAAGGAGAATATGCAAAAATAATTGTGTTGGTGGGAAGGGGATTTTTTTTCTTTCTCTAAAGCTGACTTTACTAAAATTTTGATGTTAATAAGCTTTTGATAAAGGAAAATTACTTTTACATAAAGATGGAGTGTTGAGGTGTGGGGAGAAGACACCTCTTTTGGTGGCAAGTCAACTACTCCTCCCCCGTGGAATCCACTAGAGCCAGGAATCGCTGAAGAACACTGGGATGCAGGCCTTCTGCCCACGGCACCATCCAGCCTGGCCACAGCAAGCACTCCATCTGTCCTACCTACCGGTCTAGGGCAGAAAACCACTGGGACGTTGGGTTTGGATGGCCGCTTGGGGTTCCCGTGCTCGTGCTGCATTTACGGCCTATGAGTAAGGAGACCAGCTTGAGACAATGAACTTCATGAGGACACTACCTGCCTTCCGGGCTAAACACTGAGCAGCAGCCCCAGGCTCCAAGGCGCGGGGCGGGAAAGAACCAGCCTTCCTTCGTTAGCAGCTGAGGAACCTCCTGCTGCCAGAGGAGAACTGGGGGCTTCTAGCAGTTATTTAATTAGTCTCCGAGCCTGCCTGCACCCTGCTTCCAGAAGAACCAGAGTGCAAGGGCCAGAGGGGTATAATGTCTTCCTTTTGCAACTTGTCTTTTTCAAGAGCTCACTTTTCCAAACTCCTCCACACCCCACGATGAGAGCCACATAATCTCACAGAGACAACACTTGTCCAGGTCAGATCATCTATGTCCCTCACTCTGGGCAAAGCTACATTTTAAATCCCCCATGAAAATCATTGTCAGCTTTCGCTTGAATCTTATCCACAGAAAAATACTCTCCAACTCCCTGTGACCATGCCCATTTGAAAAGCAAAGCAGTGTCTCACAGCTCGATCCACCTGAAATTCCTACTAATTTAATGCTTTACTACACCACTGCAGTTATACCATTCACATTCCCTTTCTTCCTGTTAACTGAAGCAGAAAGTAATCGCACGTCATCACCACTGCCTGAGCCCCTGTGCTATACGAGGCACTGCCCTAAACTTCATCCACCCATTTAAATCCTCACAGCAGTTCTATGTAGGAAATACTGTTATTATCCCCATTTAATCGAGGAGGAACTGAGACAGAGCAAACTAAGTAACTGGGCCAAGGTCACACCACAAGTGGCAGACCTGGGATTTGCACTACTTTAGTTCAATTCTGGGACCTGCCCATATCACCAATTCCCTGCCCTCCTCTACAGAATTATTGACACTACAGAGGAGAAGCACAGCATTCACGATGGAAAAGCCTCCAAACTTCAATTTGCCTTCTAAAATATTTCTGAGTTGCTGAGAATTCACTTAAACACAACCATAAATTGCCACTGATGATCTGCCTGTCTCAGGGGAGGCTGAAAAGCTTCCAGAAATGTCTCAACCCAGCAAAGAGCCTCAAATCCAGCACTGTGCTCTGGGAAGAAAGTGGGGGGTCCCAAAGCAAAACAGAAGTTTGGTTGTGAACCTTAAACTTCTTTAAAAAAAATAAAATTTTCAGTTTTTTATATTTTTATTGAAGTATACTTGATTTACAATGTTGTGTTAATCTCTGCTGTACAGTAAAGTGATTCAGATACACACACACACACACACACACACATCCTTTTTTTATTTTCCTTTCCATTATGGTTTATCATAGGATAGTGAATACAGTTGTCTGTGCTATACAGTAGGACCCTGTTGTTTATCCATTCTATATATAATAGCTTACACCTGCTGACCCCAACCTCCCACTCCATCCCTCCCCCAACCCCTCCCCCTTGGCAACCACCAGTCTGTTCTCTACGTCTGTGATTCTGTTTCTGTTTCACAGATAGGTTCATTTGTGTCATATTTTAGATTCCACATATAAGTGATATCATACGGTATTTGTCTTTCTCTTTCTGGCTTACTTCACTTAGTGTGATAATCTCTAGTTGCATCCATGTTGCTGCAAATGGCATTATTTCGTTCTTTTATATGGCTGAGTAGTATTCCATTGTATAAATGTACAACATCTCTTTATCCATTTCTCTGTCAATGGACATTTAGGTTGTTTCCATGTCTCGGCTATTGTGAATAGTGCTGCTGTGAACATAGGGGTGCATGTATCTTTCTGAATTATAGTTTTGTCTGGATATATGCCCAGGAGTGGGCTTGCTGGATCATATGGTAATTCTATTCTTCGTTTTTTGAGGAACCTCCATACCATTTTCCATAGTGGCTGCACCAACTTACATTCCCACCAACAGTGTAGGAGGGTTCCCTTAAAAAAAAAAAAAATCTTAATTAAAAAAAGAAGAAGAGGAAGTTTGACAACCCAGTGATGCTTCTGGGCCTGAGTCACCCTGCCATGGGGCCCTCTAACAGGACTTAACACAGAGAAGAAGTAATATCCCGACATGTGGGAGAGGGGAGCACAGGTGGTCTCTGTGGAGGCAGGAAGGCCACCTTCATCCCTGGAGAGCTGTGTGCCGGCCTGGCAGCAGGAGGCCGTGGAATTACCAGCAGGAGCCTCTTCCTCAGGGTCCCCTGGGGATATCACAGGTGGGGTGGGGTCCTTCCCTTCAGCAGATGGGAGGGGGATATGAAATTACGGGAGCAAAACACAGGTCGCACTTTTCATTGTAACTTCACTTATACGCACGGGCTGGTAAGGAAGGAAGAATACCCAGTTCCAGTCCTAAAAAACAAAGCTAATCACAAAACTTCCTGTTCAAAGACCTCTGCTATTTCCCAGTAACCTACAGGATAAAACTCTTGATTCCTCCACTTGGCACACAGGGCCCTTTCTGGTCCGAATGCTCCCTCTCTCCCTCCCCTGCTTTGGCTCTTGGGGCTGCACACCTCCCCCCCAACCCTGCCCAGGCTACAGGGCTCTGTTCATCCACAATACACTGATCTCTGCACCTGTGCCCTCTGCACCCTCTCTAGAAAGCCTGCCTTTCCTTTCTCTATCCTACTACTTATTTTCTAAGGCCTGCTAAGCTGCTGTAACTCCCCAACTCACTTCTCTTAACTCACCTTCTGCTTTCTGCTCCCCAGTTAGTCATCCTTTCCTTTGAGCTCCAAGGTACACAGCACCCAGCTTTATTTAAACAATCACTGCATGGTGTTATAATTGTTGGTTGCCATCCCCGTCTCCCTTACTCTAGCAGGAGCAACCAGAAGACAGCCACACCTCTCTCATCCTTATCTCTCACACCCCTTCCTACCTCCTTTCCTTGAGGCTCTTGAGTCAAACCTACGATCCTATGGGGAGGATTCTTAAATCGGTAGGCAAGGTAATCCTGTGTCTAAATCAACAAGAGGAGTCTTTTAGAAATCTAGATAGCAATAGATAATTTTGGAAGGCGAGGCACAAAATGCTGTGTGCTAGGTGACTCAGGGACAGGTGACACAGGCAGTGACCCCGAGTGATGGTGTCTGGAGTGCAGTGGACACCCTCTGAACGCTGATTGAAACCAGACTTTCCATTGGCCCTGATTCTTGTGTTCCTACTTGCAATCCCTTCCTAAGGGGCCTGTAACTGTAACAATTTCCCTAAATCATCCACGGGAAAACTCCTTTTAGCATAAAGATTAGTTTTTCATTCAAGAAACTGGGAGAATTGGAAAATATTAACCAGCCAGGTTGTGTCCCCTCTCGGTGTCCCCGGCCTTGACTGGGTCTCTGCCACCCCTGTGCAGCCCTCAGTCCCTGGTTCCGGGAGCACTCCACCCCTCCCTCTCTCCCTGCGCCTCCTCACTCTGCCAGGATCTGCCAGGATCACTTACTGGGCCAGTTAGTTCAACCTCCCTGGCCACATGATAAAGGACAGCGTTCACAGCACCAGCAGTTTCTACGATTCAGGTCACTTTACTGAGTCATCTGTCCCCGTGTTATCAAACGCACCTCATTCTGGCGCACTTGTTTCCAAAAGTGTTGCGAGCTATTCAGATTCCTAAAAGGCTCCTCTTGCGGATTTATTTTAGGGTAGGCACAGGATTACCTGGCCTTCTGGCTTAAGGATCCTCTTCATATTTTAATAGGGTTTGACGCAGAAGCTTCAAGAAAAGAGATAGGAATTGGCTTTTTCAGTCTACCCCAGGATATTTGCCTCTCTTAAAATAAATCATCCCTGGAAATCAGCCAGGAACATCAATGGAAACTTGCCCATTTGGATTCAAAGGGGCCCAAATGCCTTCGTTTCCCATTTCAATTTGAGGCCGAGAAGATCACCAGCTTCACTTAAACAGAGATGACCATCGTGGTCCTCCCTGCAGGAATCCTTCATCAACCTGGAAGGCAGGAATCACTTATGAGTGTTTGTGTCTTAGGCATGTCACCTCCAAGGAATGATCAGCAAATCCTTTATGATGCCCGTGCTATGTTTCTTATCTCCACTAGGATGTATATTCTAGCAGTAATTCATTGTGGAGCATTCATGTGCGCTATTCATGGTTATTCATGCACAGTACCCATGTGTGCTGTGGTTAACATTTTTATAGCCTCCATAAGTCACAGCAAAAGGAGGCTACCCCAGTGCTCTTCAAACCAGTAGCCAGTTGCCATGTGTGGCTATCTAAACTTAAATGAACTAAAATTAAAAATGCAAGTTCTTGTCCGCACTCACCACACTTTATGGGCTCAATAGCCACATGTGTCTATTGGCTGCTGTGTTGGACAGGGTGTGTTACAGAAATCTCCTATAATGGCAGAAAGTTCTCTTGGACATTTCCTAAACTACTTCTCTTTGGACACAGTGAACCTTTGTGTCATGTTACCTTTCCACAAATCAATTCAGATTTGGAATGAAGTACATCCTGCAACTGTACAGAGCTATACAGATGGCGGAAGGGCTTGTCTGTGCCCCTCCAAGAGAGAAAGGGTGGCTTCCCCCAGCACCCATAAGCCCGGGAGCTGCTGGGAAAGGAGACAGGATGAAGTCAACCCTTTGGGTGCTCCCAGCCCCCTGAGCACAGGAGATGATGGGAACTTGCAGTGCCCTGAAATGCTTAATGCTGCCGGGAAGCAGCAGGGTGCGTCTGTCTTCGTAATTCTGTGTGCTGCAGAGTGGGAGCCCCAGTATTCCCTGACATATTGGGCTTTAAACCTGTCACAGTAAATAGTCAGGAATTAATACACCAACTCCCCGACTCTGGCAGTGCAGTTTGCCATCTAAATTGTTACCTTCCGCTGAGCGGTACGTAAACAAAACGAGCCGGTCACAGGGACTTTGCAGCGGACCTGGCGCTCACGGGGCACAGGTTCTTCCCCAAGAAGAGGGAAGGGAAGTCATAGGGCAGGGAGTTGGCATTTCACAGGTTCCTGCTGCGGGCCAAGCAGGGGGCCAAGTGCCTAGCAGGCTCTGCCTCTCTTATCTCTACAACTGCCCTGGGAGGGAAGAATTACCATTCCCATCTTGCCAGGGAGGACAGTGAAGGTCAGAGTCATTTGCTCAAGGTCACAAAGCCGGTGAGTTAAGGAGTCACCCTCAGCCTCGGTGGTTCTGGCCCAAGTTTCACACTCCTCCACTGAATCAGGTCTTAGAACAGTTCTGGGGGGAAGAGTCAACATGAGCTGTGGGAGCTGTTCATTCGTGAAGTGGGACCCTGGACAGAGCCCTACCCACCCCCAGAGGCATTCCTTTGATCCTTTCTATGCACCCTTCCCCCAGCAGTGGGTTCCTTTGGTTCCAGCAGCCATACCTGCCTCTCCTTTGGGAGGACTGTCTTTGGGCTGCCGTGGCACTCTGCTCACAAGAGCAAAATGCTCCAAGTGCCTGGAAATTTCTGACCTCCCAGGAGTCCCTTAGCCAAGGACTGACTGTTTGGGGACTAGGAAAGCCCACAAACTGTGAGTTGTGACCTTCCGGAGCTCTGCCTGGGCTCACAGCCCTGCTCCCCCATCCCTCCCTCTGGGAGCACCTCCCTAATAAATCAGTTTCCCACAGATCCCTGTCTCAGGGTCTGCTTCTGAGAAACCCAACCTAAGACAGAGCATTTCTTCCCTGAAGGCAGCTGACTTGGATGTGGGACAGAGTTGATGGAACAGCTCAGGTCTCTCCTCCTTCATTAGTAAGTCACTGGAGGCTAATACCGCTCTGTCCGTGTCTGCCAGAGTGCCTGCATAAGAATCTTTGCCCGGTTGATGAGTACAAACTGATAAAACGTGTACATTTGGATGTATGACAAGTCAAAATTTGAACCAAAATCCAAAAGTGCAGATTTTTTCCTTTTTTTCTGTAGTGAAATATAGGTGACTTATAATGTTGTGTTAATTTCTGCTGCACAGCACGGTGATTCAGTTATACATATATATACATTCTTTTTTAATATTCTTTTTCATTATGGTTTATCATAGGATACTGAAAATAATTCTCTGTGTTATACAGTAGGACCTTGTTATTTATCCATCCTATATATAATAGCTTACATCTGCTACTCCCAAACTCCCACTCCATCCCTCTCCCAACCCCCTCCCCCTTGGCAACCACCAGTCTGTTCTCTATGTCCGTGAGTCTGTTTCTGTTTCATAGATAGGTTCATTTGTGTCATATTTTAGACTCCACATAAGTGATATCGTATGGTATTTGCCTTTCTCTTTCTGACTTACTTCACTTCGTATGATAATCTCTAGTTCCATCCATGTTGCTGCAAATGGCATTATTTCATTCTTTTTTTATGGCTGAGTAATATTCCATTGTGTATATGTACCACATCTTCTTTATCCATTCATCTGTCAATGGACATTTAGGTTGTTTCCAAGTCTGGGCTATTGTGAATAGTGCTGCTGTGAACATAGGGGTACATGCATCTTTCTGAATTATAGTTTTGTCTGAATATATGCCCAGGAGTGGGATTGCTGAATCATACAGTAATTCTATTTTAGTTTTTTGAGGAACCTCCATACTGTTTTCCATAGTGACTGCACCAACTTATATTCCATCCAAAGGTGTAGGAGGACTCCCTTTTCTCCACGCCCTCTCCAGCATTTGTTATTTGTAGACTTTTTAATGATGGCCATTCTGACTGGTGAGAGGTGATACCTCATTGTAGTTTTGATTTGCATTTCTCTAATAATTAGTGATGTTGAGCATCTTTTCATGTGCCTGTTGGCCATCTGTATGTCTTCTTTGGAGAAATGTCTATTTAGGTCTTCTGCCCATTTTTTTAAATTGGGTTGTTTGTTTTTTTGTTGTTGAGTTGTATGAGCTGTTTGTATATTTTGGAAATTAAGCCCTTGTTGGTCGCATCTTTGCAAATATTTTCTCCCATTCCGTAGGTTGTATTTTCGTTTTGTTTATGGTTTCCTTTGCTGTGCAAAAGCTTGTAAGTTTGCTTAGGTCCCATTTGTTTATTTTTGTTTTTATTTCTATTGCCTTGGGAGACTGACCTAAGAAAACATTAGTACGATTTAAGTCAGAGAATGTTTTGCCTATGATCTCTTCTAGGAGCTTAATGGTGTCAGAAGTGCAGATTTTTAAAATCTCACCCAAAAATGTTGTCCCCTCTTCCCAAAGGGATCTTAATACAACTGGTATGTTCCATTCAACCAACTTGGGGTACAAATCAGTCATATCTCTTGTATTCTTTAATCACCCAACTCCCACCTTCCCACCTTATGTGGAAGAAAATTCCTCCTTGGCACCTTCTCTATCTCCATCTCCCAATATACTTGGGCCTTACAGACTTAAAGAGGTCAGCCTTGCCTTGAAATGCCTGGTGGAGAGAGAGTGAGAGTCTGCCCAGTCTTGTTCCTGGTATTGCTTCTGTGGCTGCCACATGGTGTCACTGTTGAAAACTGGTCCTGCAGAGTTGGATGGATGCCCCTCCACTGGGGTCAGAACCACACTGCCCCGCCACGCAGGCCGCAGCCCAGCTCCAGGGGTGCCGTTCTCACACACAGCCATGTGGCCATAGGACACAAATATGCCATCTGCAGCTGGTACAGCTGTGCACAGCAGCCTCGCTCACGCAAGCCTCCGCACCGCCTGTGATGCCCCAATTTGGGCTCCAGGGTTGCAGTTCTTTGATTTGCATTCACATGCTCAGCCAGTTCCATCTGTAGAGTTGGAGGAGCATCCAGCTGCAGCTCCCCTCCCCACCCTTGCTCTCCTCCCGACTCCTCACGCCCACACACGCCAGCCTCTAAACCCTGCTGGTGAGCCTGGGTCAAGAGCCCAGGCCTCCCTTCCTCCGTGGTGAGCTCACCTTTGGACCCTTTGGTATCCTCTGGCCAGGGGGCCTCAGGATGACCCAGTGCCCCATGGAGGTTCTAACCTATCTGAACATCAGCAGCTTGGGGCACAAGTAGTAATCTCCCCTCCACTCCCTAGTCACTCAACTCCCACCTTCCCAGCCCTCCTCCCAGGAAACCTGTTAGAGACTGGATTTTGTCCTCCTCAAAATTCATATGTTGAAATCCTAATCCCCAGTACCCCATACTGTGACCTTTTTTGGAGATAAGGCCTTTAAAGGTGTCATGAAGGTGAAAGGAGGTCATGTGGTGGACCCTACCTTAGTGTGACCGATGGTGTCCTTACAAGAAGAGATTAGACCATAGACCTGCACAGAGGAAAAACCATGTGAGGACACAGGGAGAGGGTAGACAACTACAGACAAGGAGAGAGACCTCAGAAGAAAGCAACCCTGCTGACACCTATCTCTCGGACTTTTGGCCTCCAGAACTGTGAGAAAAATACGTTTCTGTTGTTCATGCCACCCAGTCTGTGGTACTTTGTTATGGCTGTCCTAGCAAATGAATAGAAAGCCCCTTGCAAACTTTCCCGCCATCTTCCCTCCTGCCAGCTCTGCCCCTCAAGGGGTGTTGGGAAGAGCCAGCTTTGTTCTGACACAGAAGGTGTCCACTCTCCCCTAGGACGACAATGACTCATCTTACATTTTTCATGATACAGAGGAACCATTCTCATGTTCAAGGTGGCTTCCCACATTCCCGAGCCAGAGAAGGGCTGGCAGCTTCTTCCTGCACAATGTTTCATTACTCTAATCAAAGCTACGCAGCTACCCCTACCAGCAACCCACTCCCCAACTCGGGTCTAAGAGCTTTTGTCTTGTCTTGTGCTGTGAATGAGCCTTAGTGGTCCCAAAGCGATAGCATGGTAACGACACTACTTACTGCTCTATTTCACCTTCCAGAATTGGAGAGGGAATCTACAGAATGTTATTTTTCCCAAAAAAATTTAGCTGCCTGGAAGGAAGTCACTGCTCTCACGGAAAAGAACATGCATATTTTCTCCCTCACATTTAGAGCTACCTTGAACGCCTAAGGGACTTCCCCCAGAGAGATCCAAAGCAACACTGGACCCTGGAGATGGGAGCCACTGCTAATTTGGTTCCCTGGGTCACATAGAAATGGAAGGAGGTGGCGTAGGGAGAGAGAGGCCGGCATTTCCTGTCCGCTCATAGGGCTGCGGTACACTTTACATATCCCAAAGGCCATAATTATCTCCTGGAGAAGAAATTCAAAAGACCCAGATAGTTAATTCAGTGAGATTGGCCCAAAAAGTATTTACCTAAAAGGCAGTTTTGTTGAAAAGAACATCACAACACAGTCAGGGTTTGCTTTCATTGCCTGAAAAATACAGGTGCCAGATCCAAGGCTAAAGCCTAATGCAATTACGGAGGGAGGAGGTGTGGGAGTTTGGGAGGCAGACAGAGAGAGAGAGAGAAGGAGGGAGGAAAGAAAGAAAGGAGGGAAAGCAGGGTTTTTCATGACCAGGGAGGGGCCATCCACGAACCCCTAGATCCTAGGAGTTCCCTCTGCATGCAATAAAGTGGAAGCACAGGAGAAGCTTATCTCTGGCCACCTCCATCTCCTTTTCTATGTCCATCTCTGGCCTCCTAGGACCCCCTTTTCCTGCCTCCAAGGCCCCAGGTTCTCCCCACCCCCATGACTGAGCCTCAGTCCCACAATGACCCCCTTCTATTTCCCTAATACAAATACTCGTTCCCTTAGTACATGGAGCTCAGCTCTGAGTCAAGAGTGAACTCGCTGGTGGAATTAATTCCCACAGCAGCTACTGTGTGCCCAGCACCATGCTCAGGGCCCCCGGATGAGGGAAGGCTAGACGTGAGCCAAGCTGTCATTGGACAAATAAGAAAATGGAACTGAGGTGCTCTACAAAAGCACGATGCTATCGACATAAGGTATCCGGTTTGATACCTGAGGCTGAATAAGCCTTAGTTTCCTCCGTGGCAAAACGGAAATAGCAGGACCTTACTTGCAAGGTTGTTTGCAAGGGCTAATCGACAAATGCAAACATCTTATGGATGTTTTCACGCTTAGATTGAAGGGATCAAACTTACGTGGGACCGAAGATACGGGGCAAAGGAATGAGAGTAAGGAAGGAGGCCAGAGACCACAAGGGGCCCATCTGAGAACTTAGTGCATTTAGTGCTACATGGAGGACAGTCGATGGGCCAAACCAGAATCCTTCTACAGCCTCCTTGGTGTTCCGAGAGTAACCCGCGTCTCCGTGTGTGGTCTGCGCCTTCCCGCACATCAGAGTATTCTAAGCATAGATTGGGGTCAACAGGACCCCTGGATTCCGCGTGTCAGTCTGGTCTTCCCAGTTGGAACATAAGCCCCTTGTCTCGCACAGGGCATCTCTGTCAGACCTGGGCACAGAGCTGCTACCGAGCAGCCCCTCAATAAATATTTGCAGACTGTCTGCCGGGAATGAGGCCTGACTTAGGCCAACCGCGTCACAGACCTTCTGCCACCTCTTGGCCTGTGGCTGCCTTTCCGACCTTGATGCCACAGACGGAATGTGACTTCTACCAACTGCGGATGAAAGAAGCTTCTTGGTACTCCGAGGGGAGGAAGAGCTAGGGCGGTGTCCTGGAGGGCTGCAGGGCCACATCGAGAGGCCCTGTGTAAACAGCACCGGTTCGGCCCTTCCGGGGACGTGGGGAAGGGTCAGGCGAAAGCTGACTTTCCTCGCTGGCCGGGGTATTGGCACCTGAGCTGTTCGCAGCAGGGCCCACGGGAGAAAGAGCGGAAGGGAGGGCAGGAAATCCCAGCAGAGCCCCACGCTCTGCGGTGACGTGGTGCCCTGGCCACACCCGGCTGCTCCGGCGGGGAAACAACTTCCTTTTGTGGTCTGACCCTGGCCGGCTGCCAGGGCTTCCACAAGAGCCTTGTGATGTGCACTTCTGAAATGTGTCGGTGGCGCGGAATGGCATGTCTAACTCGTGTTTGATGCCCGTCTGCGTTTACATCTCTTTCCCACGCCCACGGATGCAGACGGGCTGTGTGTGGGAGCCGTGGTGTCCGGCCATCCCGATGCCTGACCGTGTGGCCGGACACACTTCCTTTTACCCTCAACCTGCCCTCTGTCAGGGGTGGCTCCCTTGGAGGAGGACAAAGAGAGGGCAAAGGGGGCTATACTTGATATCAGCCGTTGGACACGCATTAAGTCATTTTTAATCTTCATGACAATTTCATGAGGTGTTATGGCTCCCATTTTACAGGTGAGGAAACTGAGGCTCAGAGAGGTTACATCTTTGGCTCAGTAAAGTAACACAGCCAGAATGTGGCAGAGCAGCGACTCGACTCCAGCCTGTGTCCTCCAGTGACCAAACTCTGCTCAGACACTGGCCCCTCTCTTAAGAGGATAATTCTTCCCAGAATCTTTCTCTTTAAGGATGGAGGCGGCGGCAGCCACCGTCCACATTTCTACTGTCTGCGCCCGCCTCACAGATCACCGTCGGCAGCCAGAGTTTGAGAAGGACCAAGATAGGCTGGGTCTGCTCACTCCAAGTTCAGGGGTTGCTTCAAGGGCGTTTGACTTAATTTGGGTTGTTAATTCTCAAAGTATGTCTGTCAAAGTGCAGAAATTACCGTGCTTATTCTTTTCCCATGATTTTCTTGTTTCTCTGCTGTTTCTTGATTAAGGCAGCTCCTGCCTGGCAGTCGTAGAGACACACTTTGACTCCAGCAAGTTCCCTGGGTGGTCTCTGGGCAACCCAGATGAGAATGAGGTGTGACGCTTTACACGCTGGTGACAGAGCCCAGCCCATTCACAGGCACTGGGAGGAAACAACTGTAACCACACAGACCCTGTCTTGGAGAGGGGGGTCCCGCCAAGGATTAGAATTGGAGGGCACCTGGGTCACTGGGAGGCCACCCCAGAAAGCTGCAGGCAAGCAGTAGGTACAGTGGGGCAGGGAAGGAAAGACAGACGATACAGGGGGTATTGATGGGCAGGTCACCTCTTTGGGCACCTGGGGTGCCCTGGGAAGCTGTGTTGACAGGCCTCAGAGTTGTGCCATCCAAGAGATGAGGCAGGTGGAGTACTTATCCACAGTCGTTGGCTTAGGTCTGTTCCCAAAGCCAAACGCACTCGTGGTCAGAGTCCTCAGGCAGAGAGAGAGACACACATGTCTGCGACCAGAACCTGCAGCAGGGAGACTGGTGAGCACTGAGGGGCCCCCATGGCAGTGCCATGCCAGACACCAGGAATGCAGGACAGAGGTCTTGCCCTCTTTCCCGTCCTCCTCCTTATGGGTTTAGATTTGCAAGATGCTATAGGAGGTGCTCTTGGTCACCTGGTCTGTCTGCATGCTCACCTTCTCAGGCATCACGGGCCAGGGAAGAAGGAATCAGGGTTCATTTCCCTGTTTGGGGGAATCTGAGGGGGATGTAGATGAGGCACTTGGCGTCGTCATCAATCAAAGGGAGAAGAAAGAGGGCTGATCCAGAAATCCCTCAACGCACTGGGCACAGAAGCTAAGGCCTTGGTTGACCACCTGCCAAGGTGGAGGTCTGCAGTGAAAGCCTGCAGTAATCCTACAGTTTTCAGGCTCCTCCTGGGAGTTGTCCATTAGAAGCGAAGATGACCACAGGACAAAATCAACCATGGCTTCTCTTGCAAGCACAGCGAGGGGCTGGGGCATAGGAAGAGGGCATCATTGCAGCCTGGGGGCCAGTGCTGTATCCCATTCCTTCTCATTACCCAGCAATAAATCCATTGCCGGTCTTCCTCCTTCCCTTTGTCTCTGGGTCTGTCTGGCTTCTCTCTGCTTCTCCCTGTGGGCTTCTGTTCCCATTTGCACTCTCTCTCTCCCTCTCTCTGTCTCTCTCTCTCTGTCTCTCTCTCATGCTCTAACTCTATGTGTTTGCATGTGTGTGTGTGCGCGCCACTGGGTGTCTAAGATGTTCATCATCATCTCCTGTCTCAGCCCTCTCTCCTCCTTCTCTTTCCACCTCGTCCCATCTTCTTAGGCTGCTTCCCCAGCCTCCTTTGGAGACCTGTGTACCCCACTGGGAAGGCTTGGAGTTTCAGCACTGAGAGCTGCATAAGCAACCAGCAGGAGGGCACAGGGCATAAGTATCCAGGTGGCACGCTGCCTGTGCAGGCAGTGGACCTGGGCCTGACAGCATCATCCATTGCCAAAGGCTGCTCCCAGCGTCAGGCACCAGCAGCCTTCCCCTCCACCCACCTCCTTTTAGCCGTGATCAACATTTCAAAAGCGAACGCACAGGCCTACAGTAGGTTCCTATAATTCACCCAAGGGTTGCGCCTGCCTGCCACTGGGAGACAAGACGCATTCTTCTCTCTGAGTGAGCTATTTTTAAGACTACTTCCCCCCCCACCTCGTTTCCAGTTCCCATTTCAGTCCAAGCACTGAATTAGATTCTTTCTTCATTTTGTAGGCTCCCGCTCTCTGTTATTATATAAAACCATTTCAGCCCTTAAGGAGTTGGCATCTGACATCCACAGCTTCTGAATCCCCAGAACAGAGAAGGGAAGGAATAAACAGAAGGGAGGGAAAGAAATGTTCTGTTTCCGCTCCAGCAACATGAATCGTCAGAGTTAAATAGCAACAAAGTATTTGGTGTTAATCTTTAATATTCCCAGGAACTTGTCACCTCCTCCTTCAGTCCCAGAGCTGCCGTTCTCCAAGTGATTCTGGCGCCTCTCACAAGATATCACACCTTCTATTATGCTCTAAAAAAAGTACCCACCAGAGGGGAGTTCACAGTGATTAGACTGCCAAAAAAAGGGGAAGGTGCTCATTGCTATTTACAAGGAAATGACTGAAAAGGATGAGCCACAGATGCCTTTGCCGTCAATCTTGCCTATTTTAAGCGGACCCTTCCGGAGCTCATCCTCTGATGTTATTTCTCCCTTCCTCAGGCTCCAGAGCCAGCGGGTGGTGTTTGACAAATACCTAGGGATGCAGGTGACATTTGGGGGGACAACTAGGAGTCTGCGCAAGCTGGCAATTACAGTCATGAGTACACAGGTAGAACTAAAGCCAAGGGAGCAGATAAGATAAATAGTGTAAGATGATCGTGTAGATAACCAAGGAAAGGGGGATGTGACCAAGTCCTCTGGCACTTCTACATTTAATGATGGATAGTGTGGGACTTCCCTGGTGGTGCAGTGGTTAAGAATCCGCCTGCCAATGCAGGGGACATGGGTTCAAGCCCTGGTCTGGGAAGATCCCACATGCCGCGGAGCAGCTGAACCCGTGCGCCACAACTACTGAGCCTGCGCTCTAGAGCCCATGAGCCACAGCTGCTGAGCCTGCATGCCACAACTACTGAAGCCCACACGCCTAGAGCCCATGCTACACAACGAGAGAAGCCACCGCAATGGAGAAGCTCGCGCACGGCGACGAAGGGTAGCCCCCACTCGCCGCAACTAGAGAAAGCCTGTGCATAGCAACAAAGACCCAATGCAGCCAAATAAATAAATAAATAAATTTATATTTAAAAAAATGATGGATAGAGTAAGAAGACCCCAAAAAGTAGACTGAAAACCGTTGGAGGTGTAGCAGAATATTGTGTCACAGAAGCCAAAAAGCACCCTGGAGAACAATCCTCCACCAGTGAGGGACCGGAGTTCATGAATAAATGCCCCAACTTCCTCCCTGGTGGACTGAGCTCCCCTTGCCTACAGAGGTGACCTGCTCATTTACTCACCCTGGATCAGCTTCCTTCCCTCCCCTGTCCTACTTCTCCAAACCCCTCCTACCTCGATCTGCTTTGGGGGCCCCCTACACTAAGACAGGGCCTCGATAAGCACTCTGAGAGTGTTATTATGATGCTGTTTCTATGACTCCACACTTTGTTTAGGGCAGGCTAAAGTTGGAGCCTCCCCTCAGGGCCCCAGCCGCAGACTGAGGGATTTATTACGAAACTCATAGGCCTGTATCTCCCGGTCACATCTTCCACGCTCCTGCCGGCTCTGGCTATGACTGATCAGACTACTCCCTAAATTTAAAGCCCCGTTGAGCTACGACAACCACCACCAAAAAAAAAGGGAAAGGAATAAAGAAAGAAAGAAAGAAACCTCACCAAACACTCCTAAGAAAAAAATAAAATCTATGTCTCTGATGGCGAGGTCAGGAGATATTTTATTTTCACACATTTATGCTGTACCTTCACAGGCTGAACCCATGAATCCTCAGTCTTTATCCTGAAATACATATTAAGTGGGCATTAAACTGAGCGATAGTGATCCCTTCTCACAAGAGCCTCAGGCCTCATTGGGAGGAAGCAATTGGGAATGCTGGGCCCATGAGGCAGGAAGGCAGCTCTCCTGGGGATGCTAGGGGTGGTGCCTCCGGTCCTTGGTGCAAATCCCACTCAGCACCTGCTGCCTCAGTTTATTCCCCAGGAAAATCAAGCCACACAGGGAACCTGGCCTTTCACTCCTCACTCTCCCCAGCATTTAAAGGAAGCACTGTTTATTGGAGTTGCCTTCCTGGGGACAGACAATGTTGAGGCAAGAAGTTGCTTTGAGGTTGAACTTTAGTGCTTCCAATATTACCTCAACCTAGATCTGAAAGTTTGGCTTGCCACGTTAAGTCTGTGTCTGTGTTCTAGAAAGATAAAGCAGGACAGAGAGAATGATGACGAGCTAAAGAATAAAGCCTACTTCATCTTGCTCCCCATTTGTGTCAAGAAAATTTACAGTGATTCTTAACCTTTTTTGGGTCAGTGACACCTGAGGCACTGATGAAAGCTCTGGATCTCGTCCGCAGAAACATACACATTTACCCAAACACGGGAAGTGCCGCCTACTGGCCCTCAGATGAAGGACCTCCACTAAATAAGGAGGAGGAAGAAGGGTGAAAGTAAGAAAGAACAGCAAGAGGAAAGAAAAGGGGAAAAGAAGGGGAAAATGCTTGAATGGCACTTTATAGTTTAAAATCACCTTCACGCACGTTAACTGGCGCTCACCACAGGAGAACTGTGGGCCAGGTCATTCGGCCACAGGAGGGGCTCCCAAGCCCAACTTGGGGGCAAAATGGCTCCAAGAATCTTGGAAGAGGTGCCGCTGAGGTGAGATCCCCAAAGATGAGTAGGAATCCA
Organism: Eubalaena glacialis; assembly: GCF_028564815.1. Classification (NCBI taxonomy): domain Eukaryota; kingdom Metazoa; phylum Chordata; class Mammalia; order Artiodactyla; family Balaenidae; genus Eubalaena; species Eubalaena glacialis. The sequence goes on along the minus strand of NC_083722.1, from coordinate 68,000,136 downwards.
CCAACCAAGAGGGGAACAAAGAGGATTCAAGCCTCAGAGACAAGCAGGTGGAAAGGTCTGGAGGTAAGAGAAATGGAAAGATAGGGGTGGGTTAGAGGCTATTTAGGCTTTGTTAATGATTAGTGACTGAATGGTTAAGGCTGGGTGAGGGGGAAAAGGAACACCAAGGCTCTGCTTGGTCAACTGAGTGGTGGATGGTCATGCTTGGGGGCAAGGGTGCTGCTTTGCGCCTACTGGAGGGCAGAAACCTGTAAAATTAATTAGAAAAATATTTATGAATTTTATAAATATTTTCCAACCATAAAATCATGACCAGTAGGCCTAGAAGAGACTTCAGAGAGTGTCTTGGCCAATATCTTCACTGTCACCTGAGCGAGGCTGTAAAAAAGGGGGCCCGTTTTCCATCCACAGGCAGTGAGGTTGCAGAGGTAGGGACCAGCCAGTTTGTGGAGGGAGTGAGCCGAACCAAGATTCTAGGACATTCATCCACCAGTGGAGTGCTGGATGGACTGGTGGGAAAAGACTGAAGAAAGATTGCAGTAAGAATGATTTTCCTTTAAGCCTTGGGAGCCAGAAGAAACTCAGTCCCTAACTGTGGCCTTCAGTGGGTCACGTCACCACTGTGGGACCCCGTTGCTACCTGTAAAAGGGGAGATCTTGACATTTATCTCAGGAGTTGAATGAGACAGCATCTCAGTGCCTGGCACATAGTAGGTGCTTCATAAACGTTCACTTCTTTGTGACATCCCCAATCTGCCTCCCCACCCAATTCACCTCTGCCTTCCGAAGTTTCTCTTACTGGAACCGCAGCTCCATGCACAGTTTTCCCAGCTCTCTAAGCCCACCCTCTCCAGTCCCCAGTTTAGTCACTCATAACCCTTCCTCACCCCTTTGCTTCCCTCCAGGGGCCGGTGCGTCCGAGAAGCATATAAATGTGCACGGCCGGGGATGACAATGCGATTCTCTGACTGGATGTTTCGGGTCAACATGTAGAAGCCTGTAAAGTCTGCCTCCCACCCCATTTTAAGAGGACACACTGGCTCGGATCTGTTAGGAAAACTCCTCTCATGTATTAATTACGGCCCCACTAATTACACAGGAGGGTTTCTGGCAGCATTATGAGAAGGGATGGGCACCGAGCAGCCAGGAAAAGGAATGATGAGTTCGGCTTTTGCCTCACACTTAAGTGCAGTCTGAATTTCAGAAAAGACTTTCCTTCATCCTCTGCATACAAGGGATGGGATTTTTCAGCCTCTGATAAAACAGGCTTCAGGAAGAGCCAGGGGAAGGTCACTCCCACATTCAATGTCCACTTCCTATTGCAGGTGCATTGCAATGCAAAAGAAAAATGGTTTTCTGAAAATTAAGGAAATGTGGCATCTGCTTTGCACTCATAAGAGGGAGAGAGGGCTTGGAAGCCCAGAACTTGGGCCCAGGACGAGGACCCATTCTGCCTGCCCTCACTACCCCAGGAGCTCCCCTCTGGATCCAGGACCCCCGTGTACCTCCAGAAAACCCATCAGGTCCAAACTCCAGAGAAGCCAGCCCACCCCCAGGGAAACCATTATCCCCTGGGATCAGCAACTGAAGCCTTCCCAGGAGTGGCCAGCGACCACCAACTGCCAAGGGAAGGCCCCCGGGTCACCTGATTGTCTGTGAAAAGTGGACACCCAGAGCCATCCAAGGACAATCCACACCCACACCCCACCCCTTGAGGCTTTGGCAACTGCAACCAAGACTCCCATCTGCTGCCCTGGACCAGATACTCCTCAGGGAGGATGAATCTGTAAAAAATACGTGTGGCTCAAAAACATGTGGCATTTATTTATAAGGTGGTGCTAACAAATAGCTCATTTATCCTGAGAAAAAATGGGCCAACTGAGTGGCTTCAGGCTATTTGAAATAATCTAATGGAATCTTTTAATATGTTTAATAAGATTTTTAATAATCTAAAGAACACATGTTCATGGTAGGAAAATGAAAAATAAGAACTCTTGCACGTAAATGACGCACATGTCCACAAAGGCACATGCCCAAGAATGTTCTTTGCAACAGTGTTTCAGATAGTAAATAAATAGAAGCTACCTAAATGTCCAACAAGGTGGAAAGGATTGAGTAAACTAAGGTCCACCCTTGCAGCATGGAAACAGGTTATTGATAGAGTCAGATGTAGAACAATATACACGGTATGGAAAAATTACTTAAAACTCCATGGATGGAAAAATTACTTTAAAAGTTTTTATGCATTTAGCACTATTTACAATAGCCTGGACACGGAAGCAACCTAAGTGTCCACTGACAGATGAATGGATAAAGAAGATGTGGCACATAAATACAATGGAATATTACTCAGCCATAAAAAGAAACAAATTTGAGTTATTTGTAGTAAGGTGGATGGAGTTAGAGTCTGTCATACAGAGTGAAGTAAGTCAGAAAGAGAAAAACAAATACCGTATGCTAACACATATATATGGAATCTAAAAAAAAAAAATGGTTCTGATGAACCTAGGAGCAGGACAGGAATAAAGACACAGATGTAGAGAATGGACTTGAGGACACGGGGAGGGGGAAGGGTAAGCTGGGACAAAGTGAGAGAGTAGCATTGACATATATACACTACCAAATGTAAAATAGATAGCTAGTGGGAAGCAGCCGCATGGCACAGGGAGATCAGCTCGGTGCTTTGTGAGCACCTAGAGGGGTGGGATAGGGAGGGTGGGAGGGAGATGCAAGAGGGAGGGGATATGGGGATATATGTATGCATATAGCTGATTCACTTTGTTATACAGCAGAAACTAACACAACACTGTAAAGCAATTATACTCCAATAAAGATGTTTAAAAAAAAAAGTTTTTATGCATTTACAAACAGAGAAAAAGTGTCTGGAAAGAAACCCACCTAATGGATATATGTTACCCCCAAGGAGGAGTTAGGGAGGGGTGAGAAGAGTGGAAGCCTTTGTTTTAGCTTACATACATCTGAATTCTTTGAAAGTCTTACTTTTCTAACTCAAAGAAAATGAGAAAACCCACATTAGCAATAAATAAAGAAAAACTATGCATAATAAAAACCTAGAAATAACCCTGGTTAGTGCATATGTCCTCTTCTAAGTTTTACTACACAAATAAGATTGTCTTCATAGCTTAAATTTGCCTTAAAACAATATATCATGCACTTCTTTCCAAGTCAGTAAGCAAACATATTTTTAGGGATCACCTCATAGTCCATTGCATATTTAAACAATTCCTCATTAGTAAACATTTAGGTTGTTTCTAATTTCTTTCTTTTTCAAACAAAAACAATGCAGTAATGAGCATCCTTATTGCTAGATTTTTGCACATAATCACAATTATGTCCTTAGAACTAATTCCTAGAAGTAAAAATTGTTGGGTGAAAAGGTATGTGTATTTTAAGATTTTTTTAAAAATAAATTTACTTATTTATTTTTGGCTGCGTTGGGTCTTCGTTGCTGCGCGCGGGCTTTTCTCTGGTTGCGGCGAGCGGGGGCTACTTTTCGTTGCAGTGCACGCAGGGGCTTCTCATTGCGGTGGCTTCTCTTGCTGCGGAGCATGGGCTCTAGGCGGGCGGGCTTCAGTAGTTGTGGCACACGGGCTCAGTCGTTGTGGCTCGCGGGCTCTAGAGCACAGGCTCAGTAGTTGTGGCACACGGGCTTAGTTGCTCCGTGGCATGTGGGATCTTCCCGGACCAGGGCTCGAACGCGTGTCCCCTGCATTGGCAGGTGGATTCTTAACCTCTGCGCCACCAGGGAAGTCCCTATTTTAAGATTCTTAATGCATATGGTAAAATTGCCCTCCAGAAAGGTCTATAATCCCACGAAAACGCTGAAAACTGAAAATGCTTTAATAAGTTTAACAACTAAACTCATTTGGTGGCAGACCCTGACCTGAATAGACACGAGGCTACTTACGGCTTTATTTATCCCACTTAGTATGAGTATTTGTACATTTCATGCAGACACATAAATGCATATATTGCCCTAGTTCCTACAGGGAGTGTTATATAATTTATACATCATGTTGCTTTTCAAAAATCTGAAAAATTCTGAATTCCAGCACACTTCTGTCCCCAAGAGTTTCAGGTAATGGATTATGGACCAGTGTTAATTTATGCTTCCCCCGGCAGTGTATGAGAGTGCCATTTTCTTCATGTGCTCACCAATAAGTTGTTTTCATCTTTGCCAACCTGATTTTTAACAAACGTAAATGAGGTGGGGCACTTTTCCCGAGCTTTCGGACCATTTGAATGCCTCCTCGCTTAGCCTGTCAGCTGCTGTCAGTAGCTCTGAGCTTCTCGGCTCCAGCGCCCCTTGGGGAGGCCTTGGGCTTCTGAACCTCTGCACATCCATGCTGCTGCTGACCACCTCTGCACACCCCCTCAGGGACCACTGGCCCAAACTCCCCACATCAGCTCTTCCTCGGCCTTTATGGGAAGCTTCTCACCCTCTGCCTCCTGATGTCTGGTTATCACATCCAGCAGGCTGGATGGGTCACCATTCTCTTCTAACTCATCCAGTTATTGGGTGGAGGAGTGGTCCCACAGCAGAGAGACAGGACCCCTGGTAACACCATTACTATAGGAAGTTGTCTTGTTTCCAGGAGGCCTCCGTCTCCGAAGGGGGTTGCTGGGTCGGTGTAGATTCTAGTGAAGCCTCACTCTGACCATAACCCACACCTCTGTCACTGAGTCTGACCCACCTTACCAGAGTCATTCTGCACATGGGGTTATTTTTTCTACCATTGTCATTTACACCAGTCCAAATGACCATGAAATTATAGATAGAGCCGTTCAGGAAGACTGATCCCAGCTGTCTGGCCCCATCACCTGATGTCATTGGGGTCAAGAGGGCTGGAGGAAAGCCAGGAGGCTGGCTCAAAGGAGCACCTGGGGGGAGGTACTGGGGGTAAGATATACCAGCAGGAAGATGACACTGATGTCCAGGATCATGGACCATCATAGCTGCCCCAGGTATCTAGAAGTTGATGGCTATGCCTGCGTCACTAATACACCTTTGAAGCAGAGGACCAGCCCCTGGCTGACGCATGCAGATTCCTGCCTCCGGCCCAAGCTCGGAGCCTGTCATGGAATCACCCGCAGGCTAGACCAGGGTATCGGGAACACAATCGCAGGGGCTCCAATCAGGGATGCATCCCAGAGAGCACTGCTCGAGCCTGGGGAAGGGACATCTGAATCCCGATAAAGCACGTCCCTGAGAACCTACAGGAGCAGCTGCAGCCAGTGTAGACAGGAACAACCAAAAAAAAAAGAGTCTTGACGCAGAGCCTTCAAGAAGACATATGCAGTCATCCATGTCCTCAGGACAAAGAGTATCTGATCGCCCAAGACCACGTAAGCAGGCTTTGGGAAGTGGGCCAACGGGATATGCGGGTATTTCTAAAAACAGTGTATTCTCCTGGCTCTTAATCTGGGATACTAACTGGGTTCATACATTGGTTCTAGCACTTCGGTAAGCTATGTAAATTTTCTGTGCCTAACTTTTCTCATCTGTAGAGTGGGGATAGTTTTTAGGGTCAAAAGAGATCATATGGGTAAGATACGTGAAACAGTGCCTGGTGCGTAGTAAGCCCTCAATAAATGTAAGCTGTTTTTGTTGTTATTGTTGTTTTATTGTTACTTTGAGTGGTTATTAATATTATACTAGATGAAGAGTAAAAATGTCTTTGATCGGGAGCCTGAAAGCTCGCTATGGAAAGCAGTAGCGAAAAGAACAAGAAACAAAGAAGGTGTCATTATCAAGGCTGGAGTTCTGATTGCCGGACCACAGGAAATCTCTAATTTCTTCTGGTTAATAAAATTAATATGAGATGATAATAGGAGAAGAAGGGGTTGAGTCCCAAGACAACAGAAAGGGAATAAACAGCAACTGAGGGGACTGCAAGGAAACCCACCAGGACCCTGGTGGCTGGGCAGCCGAACCCTTAACCTACAGATGCAACTGCTGCCTGCAATCCCGGGGACATGCAGGGGGAGGGTTGCTGGTGGCATAGGACAAGCCATTAAGGGGGGATGAGCATATGCAAAAAAGGGTAAGTTTAGAATGAGAATTCTTCTCTAAAACTGCAAAAGTTAAAGGCACTTAGAAAAAGTTGGAAGACTGAAAGGTATTAAAAGAGGGCAGAGATCTGAGGCATCTCCATCTTGCACGGGAATGGTCTTAGTAGGTGAAGTCTTTCCCCAAGAGAAATATGGAAACAAAATGGATTCAGTGCTCAGTGCATCAGTGAAATGTCACAAGTCTCCATAATTTTTGCCTCTCCATGGCCAACCCTGAGCCCCACCCAGAATGTGCCTGGGTTGGGAGGGCTGGGGCCTGTGGGCTGAAGCTTCCTCCATCATGGAGAGGCAGTCAGGCTGGAACCCTGGGGAGGGGGCTCAGGGAAGTGGGGGGCAGTGGTGGGTCTGGACCAGGATGGGTACAGGGCTTGTCTAATGAACAAGCAGCCACTTGATCAGTTTCAAGTGTTCACTCTCCACTCTGGGCAGCAGGTCTGGGCTCTGTGTGGACAGCCTTGCCACCCACCCACACTCCATGGAAGCCAGCCACAGAGGCAGAGAAGTGTCTGTGGCCCGCTTACCAATTTTATAAGTGTCAGGACTTGACTTGTTGTTCTATAAATGTCAATTATGCCCACCCTTGGTAAAATTGGTAAGAAACATAACACCACAAAAAGGAGGAGGCTCTGATTCTGAAGAGATACCAACAGTGGCTCCAACCCACCGATTTTAGGATATAAAAGACCTTCTTAGAGTTAAGGGCATATCATCAAAGAGTTGCAAAGGATTATTTCAGGTTAACAAAATCCCTTTAGGAATTTCCAAGCTAGAGTTCTAAAATAAAATGGTGGGACTTCCCTGGTGGTGCAGTGGTTGAGAATCCGCCTGCAAATGCAGGGGACACGGGTTCGAGCCCTGGTCCGGGAAGATCCCACATGCCATGGAGCAACTAAGCCTGTGCTCCACAACTACTGAGCCTGCGCTCTAGAGCCCGCGAGGCACAACTACTGAGCCCACGTGCCACAACTACTGAAGCCCGTGCGCCTAGAGCCCAAGCTCTGCCACAAGAGAAGCCACCGCAATGATAAGCCCACGCTCCACAACGAAGAGTAGTCCCTGCTCATCGCAACTAGAGGAAGCCCGCGTGCAGCAACGAAGACCCAACAACGAAGACCCAATGCAGCCAAAAATAAATAAATAAATAAATTTATTTTTAAAATAAATAAAATGGCAAAAGGGAGAGGGACACAAAACATTACTACTTATTTTCTATGGGTGTGGGTGTACACATATGAATACATGCACACGCAAATACTAAAGAGTGAATATTTGCTGAACATTCATTCAATTTGATCTATCACTATGTATATGAACACAATAGATAGAGAAAAAGGACTGGGAGCAAATATACCAAAAATGTCAATAATGGGATTGTGCGAGGTAGGATTCAGGTAATCATTTTCTTTTTTGAATTTTTCTCCGTTTTTCAAACTTCCAATGTTTTTGGTTTTGTTTTCATTTTTTAGAGAAAATGTTAGATCTCAATGCCCTTGACCTTGACCTTGTACATATGTATCCACCTTGTCCGGAGCAACCTCACGTGAGCCATGTGTGAGGAAATACAGCAACTAAGCCCAAAAAAGTCCTGCCGTGTCTTTCTCCCACTCTGATTGCTCACAAAACAAAAACGAATTTTTCCATGGTAACCTACAGCTGCCTCGGTTAGACACAGAGGCCACTGGCAACTTTTAAGTAGCAGCTTCATGCCCTGCTCCTCTTCACATATACAACTGGAGAGAAAAGTCGGGAAAAGGCAGAGCACACTGTTGTGACTATGTCGGTTCAAACTGGCCATGGTTATCTGGGTGGTGAGATCAAAGATGACTACTATCGGGCTTCCATGGTGGTGCAGTGGTTGAGAATCTGCCTGCCAATGCAGGGGACACGGGTTCGAGCCCTGGTCTGGGAAGATCCCACATGCCGCGGAGCAACTGGCCCCGTGAGCCACAACTACTGAGCCTGCGCGTCTGGAGCCTGTGCTCCGCAACAAGAGAGGCCGCGATAGTGAGAGGCCCGCGCATCGCGATGAAGAGTGGTCCTCATTTGCCGCAACTAGAGAAAGCCCTCGCACAGAAACGAAGACCCAACACAGCCATAAATAAATAAATAAATAAATAAATAAATGAATGAATGAATGAATGAATGAATGAATGTAAAACCTCATTGCCTCTCTATGCCCTCAGGAGAAAAATTCAATATCTTGACACAGCTCATAAGGCCCCACGTGATCTTGTCCCTGATTATTCAGTTGACATTTGAAGTATTTGGTTGAACCATATGACGTTGCAGTTTTTCTTAGTCAAAAGTGGTCAGTTATTGGCAACTTTATTTGCTTGAGCTCACCCAAGGCCCTTATCCTCAACCCGATGCTGCTTCCTCGGCCTGCAAAACCCAACCCCTGCCCACCCCCATCTTTCCATACCTCCCCTCACCACTTCTGCCTTGCTAACTCCTGCCTTTTCTTCAAGTCTTCTGGTCTCTCTGTCATTTCTTCCAAGAAGCTTTGGATTCTGGATTAGGCACCCCTCCTATGGGCTTCCCAAGCATCTGTCCTCATTCACTCTACAAATCATTATTAAGCACCGATTACATGCCCACCAAATTCCAGGCAGTAGGGACACTGTAATGACAAAGTCAGTGACCCCTAGTCGTACTGTACTGTCGTCCTGTCGGGTTCTTATTTCTAATTTCCACTAAACCCTGAACTCTTCTAGGTCAAACTGCATGTCTTGTACACCATGAAACAGCCATAGCTCCATGTACCTGACACATAATAATCACATACTCATTGAATGAAAAATAAATGAATTACTCAAATTTATCAAAGTAGTATTTAACTGATGTTATTTCTCTTCTGTTCCAGTTTTTTTTTTTTCTAAGGTTATTGCTCTCACGATTTATCTTCTGACAAAAGGAAACAGCTGATAAAAGAAGCCCTCCTTTGTTCTGGATTTCCTGGCCGGGTCGCGCAAGTCCTGTTTGTTTTGACCGCCTCTGGAGTGCTTGCTGGGTGAGGTCAGGGAAGGGAAGGAGAACGCCGCCCGCCTGTTGTTGGAGCCACAGGAAGCCAGCTGCAAGCTCCGCTGCGTGGAGAGGGGGCGGGGGTTTGGGAGAGCAAACCCCAGCCTGAGGAGAAGTGTGTCCTTAACGCCTATGCCAGCCTCAGGACCTGCCCAGCAAAGCAGGCCATACATATTCAGGTCCCAGAATTGGAGGGCAGAGTCAGCACTCGCAAAGATCACAGAGCCAGGCAACAGCAAAGCTGAGGGTCCAGCCCTAACTTGCGACCCCAAAGTCCTTGCATGTTCCTGGAACAGAGCTGGGGGCAGGGCGGGGGGTGGTATCTAAAACTCATAGCTCCTGGCTGCCACTCAAACTACATGACTTTGGCTGATCAACCCACCCACCATTATTCACTGAATACCTATTATGTTCCAACACCTGTCCAGGTAGGCTGTAGTGGGAGAGGCAAATTCCCACCCTTGGAAATCCCCACAGTGGGAGTGATATGATTTGTGGCGTCCATAAAGTTATGCAACTCACCTGGGTGAATCAGAGTCTGAGGCTCTGGAAGCCTTTGAAGGGGGAGCATAGGCTCCCAGAAGCATAGGCTCTGCTCCCTGAGTCCCACCTCCTCATGATGGAACCTTTTACTTGTCTGAAGCATGCAGGAGTCCTGAGAACCCAGACAGCAGAGCAGAGGGGAAGGGAATACCCCAGTTGGCCATCTACAGTGGGTCAGGCCCTGGGTCAAGGCCTAAACACGCTATGTCCTTTCGTCCTCAATACAGTTCTTTACAGATTAAGAGACTGAAGCTTTAAAGAGGGTGGAGAGGACTGAGTTCTGGAGTGTCTGCTGCGAGGCCCCCAGGACTGTATTGCTTCCTTACATTCATTATACACTAGCACAGGGATCCTAACCACACCTTCTATAACAAGTGGTCCAAGGCACTTCAGTTTGTCCATACTGGACAGCACGGATTTTAGAGAACATTTCCATCATCTCAGACAGTTCTATTAAACAGCAGTGAACTAAGCCATGAGAGCAGGCAGCTCATAAAAGCACTTTTCCACCCCCTGCATCTTCTACTCTCATCCCTTCCAAAGGTGGTCATGGAGAAGAATAAATGGGGAAGATCTGGTCTGAAAAGCAAGAAGGAACTGGCTGCAGAGGTGAGAGTAAGCCCGATTTAATTGACAAATGCTCACTACATGGTGGAGAGCTTGGGCAGACCGAAAGGTCCTTCCTTCATCACCCATCCTCACCCATGAAAATGCAGTAATGAATGGTGATATAATTTATTGGAGCAATAAAGTCCATACCTACCCATCACTTCTTCAGATGACTCATGTCTGACTGTGTGCACTTGCAGTAAAGCATTTCACCCGGACTGAATGGTGGTTAGCTCTGATGCGGGCAAGAGCACCTGGTTAAAGTGAGAGCTAGGATCCTGGAGTTCCTGGAACCCAGTTCCTTTATGCTACTGATGGGGAAACTGAGGCCTCATCTATGGTCACACAGCTAGATGGAGGCAGAGCTGTTCTCTTGCCCACTTGCCACCTGGAATTCAGGCCAGCGTGAGAGCAGACGCTCCTTGTCAGGACAAAGGAGAAGGAAACTCAGGTGGCCAGAGAGCCAAGACTGAGATCAAGTTAATGAAGAAACCAGGAACAAAATAAGACAGTGGGTTGGGAACAACCCCAGAGCGGTAGGGTCGACCAGATGCACACTAAGAAGGGGACGGCAATTGGAAGGAAGATCCAAGTCTGGCAGCATCCAGTGTTGGTGAGGATGATGGAAATGGTCACTCTTTACACTGCTGGTGAGACTGCATATTGATGGGCCCTTCAGAGGACAATTTAACATTGTCTAGTAGAATTTAAAATGTGCATCCCTGTGACTCAGAAATCTCACTACTTCTCTAGGGAAATGTTTGCACATGTGCACAGAAACAGACATAAAACTTCATGGCAGCATTTCCTACGATCATGAGAAACTAGAAAAAACTTAGAGGTCCAACCATGGGGATGGATCCATCAAAAGCAGTGTATCCACACTAAGGGAATATTAGGAAGCAATTAAATAGAGCATAGAGGATCCATCCAGGGCCACCACATCACACACCATATCTTTGAATGAATTAGAATAGAGAAAGACAGCCTTCGCTTCGGACTAAGCTAGCAGAGATGGGCTGAGTTTCAGCCTCCCTCATGCCCTCCAGGCTGTGTTACCAGAGAGATATCTCTGAGTTCAGTCCTTCCAACCTGAAGGACCGTGTCAAATGGAAAAACAAGTTGTAGAATAGTGTGCAAAACAGAATGCCTTTAATAAATTTAAACACACATTCTTTATATTTTCTATGGAGACATAAATACATAGCATGCATGTTAATGAGTAGAAAAAGAACTAGGGGGTACACATCTTCCTGCAATAGCTATGACTTCTTCGGTGGGAGGGTGGCACTGTTTGTCAAAGTGGTCTGTAATCTTATCCAAAGTGTTTTGCTTTAATGTTTCACAAGGAGAATGCATTTCTTTATAATTTGTATAATTAAATTTAAATTAAAAACTAAAACATGGAAAGTTGGGAAGTTGGGTTTTTGAGACAGAAGAAGAAATGTATGTCATCCTAGGTGACACTCACAACACCATCACCACTAGATTTAAAGGCATCTTGCTCCATGGGCCAAAAACCCACACAAGTCCCTTCTGGACCTCAATTTGGAACTCATTTTCTAGGGTAGAGCGTGACAGAGTGCTCACATTGGATGAAAGAAGTTTTTAAAACTCAGAGAAAAGTAAACCTAGTGAGACTCTCTCTTTTAGGTATGCTTGCGGGCAACCTTGGTGACTTCAGCCTCAGAAATCCCAGCTTTGTCCTCAAGGCTGGAAAATAACTGGAGAAAATGGGGGAAGGAAGTGGAGTCTCCCCTTTCCCCATCTTCTCCCAGAGGCAGCATTTCCCCCAAAGCAAGGAGTACCTCTGTGCCCTGATGGAAAATGGTGAGACAGTCAACACAGTCAACTTGAGCGAGATCAAAAGAACCATCCGATGACTTTGGGGGGCTTCATCACAGGGAAAAGAAGGTCAGGGAAGTTGACTGGTCTTGAAATTGTTTTTTAATGGTTTGATTTCACAGTCTTCTTGTTACTTAAGTACCATTCATCTTCCTTCAGATCTCTAGTGGGAGCTTCATATGGCTTGGCAACTCAATTTCCTCTCAGCCTACCAAATGAGACAAAAGGTCCACTGGTCACTTATCTAGGCAAAGCATATTGGGAGCCATTAGAACCTGCATCACCTGGCAGACTGTACTGAACCAGAGAGAAATCAAGGCCCCCTTACCACATGAGAGTTGTGTAAGTTGACCCCTTCTTCCCATCCCTCCCCCACTGCCCAGTGTAGACCAGCTAGAAACATGAGAGATGGGAAATAAGGGAAAGGAAGACCATGTTTTCTCTCCCTACAAGTCCTTTGAGCCACAGGTCTAGGCAGCAGTGGCAGAGGAGAAATCACAGCACTGGATAGAAGATTGGTGTTTTTATTAGGACCTGGCTGTATTTAATCACTGAAAGTGGCCAGAAAGTTGTGGACTGTGCCAAGATAAATTAAAGATCAAGAAAAGCAGATATCACAGAGCACAGCAATGAGGAGGAAAAACATGTCTCATGTTTCTATCTCTACCACACTGAGTGTTCCCAATGAACCACTTACATTTGGATTCTCTTAGTTGACCTATTTTTCCTAATCCTTTTGAGCCATTCAAAGCTCATTTTTACGTATCTTTTTAGGGATAAGAAACAAAACCAGAGCTCTCTGTCTCTCCCTTTGCTTTGCTTATATCTGCTTGGCTCATTCTCTCCCACAGCAGACAGGCTTTCTCTGAGTGGTAGAGAATAAGGCCACCTTCTTCTTCAACTCCTTTCTGATCCATAACCCCTGGGACAGGGCCCTTCTCCAATTCCAACCGAAAAGTCTCAGAGACGGACCCTGATTGGTCTTGCTTGGGTCACATGATCCCCCAGCAAGGGGTCAGAGTCTTGTAACTGTCACACCCCCTCCCAGGTCATGTGTTTGGAGTTGGGGATGTGAGTTCCCCAGAGCAGGGATGGGGCGTGCTGGAACAAAGTACTGAGCAGGGCCCACATGATTCTAATGCGCATCTTCAGTAAGCACAGCCTCCATTCTTCTGACATCTTGGAATTCTTGTCTCTCTACTTACTTTTAAAAGATAGTTTAAATCATGTGAGAGTTTAAAAAAAAAACTCCTTTTAACAGAATCAGGTGATTATGAAACACAATAAAAATGAGTGATAGAAATTTCCATATTTTAGCTTCCTCCTCCCTAAAAGTTATAAAGGCCCATTTGTAACAAAAGAACCTCCCTTTTGCGGTCCTTTTTCTTTCTTTTGACAATAACCAGGGCTCTTAGAAAAGACTCATTCTCTTATTCAGTGAAATTTTATCCACTTATTCATATTTCAAAATATTTGGAAAAGTTAAATTTAAGTAATTTTCTAATATCTAAGCAGGACCTTAAAAAGAATCAATTGCTCTTCAGTCCATTCCATACCCCCAGAGACCTCTAGTTTGGTCTTTAGTTCAAGGTAGCAAAGATTAACTACTAGAACTTCAGGAACTTTAGAGATGTACAGAATAGCATATTGCTAAACATCCCTCTTGCTTTTTGCAAGACTGATCTCAAAAGCTATGTCCTCTCTGGCCAGCCACCCATTCCAACCTAAGTGGAACTGATCACGCCCACTTCTGTGTCCCTACTATTGTTCTGAAGTCTACCAATCATAACAGGAAGACTATCATGGTGGAGATAATGGGGGCTATGTTTATTTATCCCTCTCTTCCTTCCAGGCTGTGCATTTCTTAGGTTTGTGTCTGATTCACCTCTGTGTTCTCTACATGCATTTGAGGGTGTGGCACAGTGGCAGTCTCTGGGATGGATGGTTAGATGGATGGATGGATGGATGATGAAGTTCCTCTTGATGCCGAGAGTGTAGGTGATTCATGAGTCTGCGAGCCTAAGGATGTGCTAGTGATTCAGGCCATTTTGATGTGGCATTTCCTCAAGACCTACAATGAGTGAATAAATGACGTCCCTGACTACAGAGGACCCCATCATCAATCTTGTGCCTCAAGCAGGCTCTCAAGGAGACAGAGTCGTTTTGTCCATCTTTGCTTTACTTGGTTGTACAGGGCACAGCTTGGAGTGTTTCTCTGTTTCCTCGGCGGCTGTGGACCGTACCCCCAGTGTTCACCTGTGAACTCTCTGCCAGAGCAGAGGCTCCTGGAACCAGGGTGCTGCCCCCCCCCAGTAGTGCCAAGCCTCAGGGAATGCTGCCCTCCTGTCTCCCGCCAACAGCCAAGGCTCTGCAGAGCCTCACAGGCGAGAAAGCAAAGCTCCCCAGAGGCCCAGTGCTCTCTGGCAGGCATCCCCAGAGATTCAGGGCAGGCAGAGGATTGCCTTAGGGGTGGGCTTCCCTCCCACTTGACTGTGGCTCTGTGCAGGGCATGGAGAGGGAGTGGGGCACTGTGTGCAAGGCCGGGGAACCAGAGGAGGGCTGACACTCCTGTGAGACTGCTTAGCTCCCCAGCTTCCAGCCCTGCACAGAATCTCCACATTGCTTCTCCTCCAAGTTCTCCAGAAGCAACGGTCTCAGGAGGTACAGCCTGGATGCCCCCCACCCCGCAAAGACCTCGGGGTGGGCAGTGCCCGGCCATGCTGAGGCCACGCTGATTTGTAACTCAGCTGAGTTGACGTCAAAGCCATCACTGTGCTCATCTAAGTTTTCTCTAAGTATTCTGGGCAGCTCATCCACAGCTGGAACTAACCACCCCAGTGCAGACCGTACCCACTCTGAGCCTTGCATCTTCAGGGAGGAGCTGCCACTGGAGCCTCCCACAAGCACCCCAAACTCAGCCTGTGCCAAAGCTCATCTTCCCCCAAACCTGCTCTTCATCCTGCCTTGGGCAGCGTTATGTTCCAGCCAGAACCGTGAGAGCTGCTCCCCCTGCGGTCCCGCTCCTGCACCCAACCATTCACAAAGCACAGCTGATTCTACCTCTCGACTCACTCACACCCGTTCTCTCCTCATTCTCCCTCTCCATTCCTGTTGCCCTGTTTGGTCTAGGTGGGCCACCTCTTCCCTGAGCAACTGGGGGGTCCACTGCAGGTCTCCCTCACCCCCTGCCTCCTGCCTGACTCTATGGCCCTCTGCAGACACCTGTGGTGTACAATGTGATTTTCCAGAAACGTAATTCTGATCCTGCCACCCTCCTGCTGAAAATCTTTGGAAGGCTTGCCCTAGCTTCCAGAAAACTTCAGTTCCTCTGTGCTGGGCAGAAGGTCCTATTGATATTTGACCCCTCCTTTTCTCTTGAGCTCACCTCTGGTCAGTCAAATCCCAGGGAGAATGATAATTAGACAAATCAGTCGCAGGGAGAGCAAAACCTTCTGGGCCCATGGCTTTGCCCATTTTAGAGGTCATCCAGGCAGAGGCGGCCATCCATGCGGGGGAGGCTGGTCAGAGTTGAAGGCTCCTAGCTGCCACTTTAAAGGGCAATAGCATTTGCCCCAATACCCTGTTCATGCTCCTGCACCCCTCAGGAGAGCATCTTTCAGGATTCCAGGCTCCCAGGAAGCTTATGTCTCTCCCCTCCGCCCACATCTGAGTAACGGGGTAATGATTGATGTTCACTAAGCTCCTACTGAATGTTCCAGGTACCAGGCTATGCCCTGTCTCATTTAATCTTCACAGCACCTCTGTGAGACAGTACAATCATTATCTTCATTTTACAGATGACCAGCTTGAGTCCCAGAGGTCAAGTTGCTTGCCCAAGGTCACCTAGATGAGAGTGGCAGAGCTGGGGTTTGTAATCATGGGTATGCCCTACACTACTAGGCCATGATGTTTCTTAGGTTCAGGAAGCCAAAGCTCTTCCAAGTGCAGAACGGGGAGGGCGCTGTACAGCATGGTGTTTTATTCTTTTGTGTATACTTCTAGCACGGGTAATCAGCAGCTGATTTGGCATCTCTTCTGAAAAGATGCTTTTGCCCCCTTTGAGGATTTAGGCATCCTGTTGAACAGAAAAAAATTCAGAAGTATCTTGGTGGTGAGCTGCAGCTTGGCCTACTGGAAGAACTTGTCTTGGCCAAATTTGGGGAGAAAAAGAGGAAGCTCCACTGGGTCACTCTGATCTCAGAGGCTGCAGGCAGGGAACCTCAGTTCAGAAAGTGACCTCCCACATGCCCAGAAATGAGTTTGATTGTGGATTTAAACCCACTGCCGTGGTGCCACCAGGGACAGGAGGAAGTGTGCTCTGCATCTCAGAGATGGGAGCTGAGAAGTGTGTGTCCTGTGTCTCCCCTTCAATGTGAAGAAAGCCTCGTCACCTCCTACAGACGGTAGGAGGTGAGACCAGAGCCCAAAGGATGCCACAGGGAGGGTCGCGAGAAGCGCTGTATTAGGCGTCAAGACCAGCGCTTGGGAGCCGAGATGAGATTTCACAGACGTGGCTGATCCCTTAAAAAGTGAATCTCTCAAGCTTCCTGTCTCGTCCTTATGGCTCTTCTTCATCTATCTGGCTTTGGATTTAAGCTCAGTGAAAACATACAGCACAGGTTATTCAGAAACTGCCTCTAAGGATGTGGCTGCTTCCTTCACAGTGGAAACAGGGAATCTGACCTGTGTTCTTCTCCCATCCTAGGCAACACAGAGGAGCCGGGCTTGAGGATTGGGGATGTGCAGGAGCAGACCCCAACTGTGGGGCAGTCCACACAGGGTGGATATGTGTTCCTGGCATTCAGGGGAATACCTCTCCCTCAAGATTTATGACTTCATTTTATGTTTTAATGCTTTCTGTCAAAATTCCAAGAAGCCATAGTGACTGATGGGCAGCACAGAAAGGGGAAGAATGCTGTAGTGGCAACAGCCCAGATGAAGGTTTAAAGTGAACAAGCAGTTGTTCAGCAAATGTCTTCTGAGCACCTACCATAGTCTCCTCGCTGATTCCCGGGGAAGCAGAGTTCAGAGCCACACGCCCTTGAAGGACACTGAAGGCTCTAGCAATGCCTGACCTCTCTGGCAGAATGAAGGTTGACAATCCTTCTAACCAGGGTGGGGGGAGAGAATAGCGTGTTAGAGGAGCCCTGGTTCATGCCAACCCCACCCCAACCAGCAGTGAAGCTTCAGAAAAACTGAGCCGATGAGCTCACCCAGGGCAGAGAGAGACAAGACACAGCTCTTTACTCTTTCCCGGTTCCAAATCCTGCACAGCCCCAAGCACACACCAGTTAGACGAGATTCTGGCCCCGCTGATGTCTGCCCGACCTCATCCCTCTGACACCAAGGTGTTCTCCCCACAGGCCACCCAGAGCCTCCTGCAAAACAGCCGAAAAGCCCCGCCTCAAGGAGCTTGGTGTCCATGGCGGGCCCTCCGCCCATTTCCACTCTCTATTCCAGCCTCTCCTTTGAAATAAATGTATTCAGTACAAACGGTACAAAATGGATGAAACAGTTGTTTTTAAATGCTGATTTCATGCCCCTCCCAAAGGCACTCTTTTGTTCTTCTGTTTAATTTTTACATCACATTGGCAATAACAAACTCTAGGGCGGATTCATCAAAGGAAACTGATAATTGCTAACTGTACATTTTATTTGGTTCATTATTTTGTTAACACCTGATTCCGAAAAATACTCCTTCTGAACGGGCTGGAAAGCAAGCACCTTTCCACCTGCCTCCAGGTAAACAAACACCTTATAACCTAAGGGCTTGGTTCTGTTTTGCTTTGCAGAAACGTACCCGTATTGTCCTGGTTGGGATTCCAGATGGGTGGAAAATAGTACAGTATCAGGGACATGGGGTCGAAAAGAGGGCCTGGAGCAGCCCCAAAAGGGCAACAAGGTGTAGGATGTCCTAAGGGTTGGTTGGGGGGAGCATACTGGGAGACCCCTGAATCACTGAGAGCAGGAGAAAGTGTGTGTGTGATTCATTCCACGTTTATGAAGTACTTCCTGTGTGCAGTCAGCAGCAGAATTCAAATGTATGTAAGTAGTGGGTAGTGGATACCCGTGGATGCCTCCCAACATTTTTCAATCCCCTTACTGTGTTTGGGGAAATTCCCTGGTTCATGACTGCCCCCCTCCCGCCCCCACCCAATGCAAGAGA
Organism: Eubalaena glacialis; assembly: GCF_028564815.1. Classification (NCBI taxonomy): domain Eukaryota; kingdom Metazoa; phylum Chordata; class Mammalia; order Artiodactyla; family Balaenidae; genus Eubalaena; species Eubalaena glacialis. Next base: position 67,981,859 of record NC_083722.1, on the reverse strand, counting down.
GAAGCTATTTAGAATGCCTCTTGCCCAGCTGCTTTTGCTTCTCAGGTGCAGGCAGGAGATAGCCTTCACCAACCTGACACCCACAGGAGACTTCGATTGGGAAGCTAATGCCATGAAGAATTTGGTGGCGCATGGACCCCATTCTGCTGAGCGTAGCGGCAGGGTATCCAGTTCCCTGTGACGAAGGTTCCAAGGAGCATCCGAGCCCCAGACTCGGGTATGTGAACATGATATTTGTGTCCAGGGATGTATTCTATTTGTGATAGAATCTGGCCACTATTTTTTGCCACTGGGTGTTCAGGTTTGTTCCTCTGGACCTCTCAGATTCTCTGAGTTATCTGATAATGCTTGAACAAATTCCTTTTCTGCCGAAACCGGCTAGAATGAGTTTCTGACATTTGCAGTTGGGAACCCACTGTGCTCATAGCTCTATATGCTGCAAATGACAGAAACCCAAAGGACATTTGCTGGGTTGTGAAACCAAAAACATCCAGGAGTATGTAGCTTCAGATATGGTTAGATACACGGACTAGGTCCAACTACATAATGTGCAAGGCCCAGCACAAAATGAAAGTGCAGGGCCCTTTTTCAAAAAGTATTACAAATTTCAAGTTGACGATGTAAGAGCATTAAACCAAGGGTCCTTCTAAGTGCAGAGCCCTATGTGACCGCACAGATTGCATGCCCATAAAGCTGGCCCTGCTCCAGGACCCCCGTGTTTCTCTCTCTACATCTTGGTTCTGTCAAGTCCCACCCGACCCCTTGCCTGCCCACGCACTCCAATTTTCCAGAGGGAAAGGCTGGAGTCACATGGTTAAGACTCAGAGACCAGTTGTACCCACAGTGGGCCTAGGCACGCTAACCACCAGCACACTGATTAGCCTGGTATGGGGACTCTGGTCTTAGGTGAGGCCCCTGAAAGCAGCCTCTGCTCTTGAGGATCCCTGTGCAGGGGATTTCTAGAGGAAGTGCTCCCAGGGGAGACCTGTAGGGAAGCAGGGAAGGGGAGGGAACTAAGCAAAGGTGTGATCCCCTGCAGATACCCTCGAAGGGGCCTTGCCTGATCCCATAAGGCAGGGGTCCCCAACCCCCGGCCACGGACCAGTCTGTTAGGAACCGGGCTGCACAGCAGGAGGTGAGTGGTGGGCGAGCAGGTGAAGCTTCATCAGCCGCTCCCCATTGCTCCCCATCACTCACATTACCGCCTGAACCATCCCTCCCCCCATCTTCCGTGGAGAAATTGTCTTCCAGGAAACTGGTCTCTAGTGCCAGAAAGGTTGGGGACCGCTGCCGTAAGGGGCTCTAGAGTGTGAGTGATGCCTCAGAGTTGTCTCCACCTGGCATTTCAGTGCTCCCTGTGTGCACCCATCAGTCATTGATTAAGGGCCACGCCCCGTGTGGGTAGGCACATCTCTTCCTAGGCACTGCTGGCTCTCTGTGCATATGGTCCCTATAGACTGAGGACCAGCTGCTAAAAAAGAAACACAGGTGCTAGCTCTTGGAGGTCAACACCAAAGTGAGGGGAGGGGTCACAGGCATTCTAAAGCCCTGGATTCAATGATTTCCCAACATCCTGACCCTACCTGCAGCTGCCCTGAGAAAATGCTGAGGTACACGACCCCAGAATTCCACTGGGAATGTTTGTGTGTGATCCCTCCTGCCAGTGAATCAGGAAGTACCAGGTGACGGGCAAGTGGTGACCAGAAGATTATGTGTATTTCTGAGCTTTCATTTACCCTAGCATTTTAAAAATTAATCTTAGGCTACGTAGGTAAGTAATACAAAACTCAGATTCCCTATTTTGAAATGAATGAATTGCATAACAGTGTTTTGTAAGAACTATGTGAGCTTCTGAGTCTGTCACAGGAACAAATTTTGCACAAACTCTGCTCATCTATTTTGACACCTGCACTTAGTCCCAGGTGATTCCTATTGGTCTTGAGAGATGCATATCATTAGATTCATTAAGGATGGGATCCTTTAAGAATAGGATTAATTATTACCAATCAAATATATGAATACAGTTTTATAACAGCTTTGTTGAAGTATAATTCACATACCATACAACTTCCCTATTTAAAGTGTACAAGCCAGTCATTTTTAGTATATTGATAAAATAGGGAAACGATCACCACAATCAGTTTTAGAAAGTTTTCATCACTCCAAGAAGAAACCCCATACCCATTAGCATTCTTTATTCCCACTAAGGATTTGGAAATCCTTAGTCCTAAGCAAAAAATATTTAGGGCTCGTGGACCATCCCTCTCGTTCCTAATTTCAGGAACCATCCAGAAAGCCCTCTGGGAATAAATGGCTCTGGAAAATCCTCTATTATCTACATGCACTTGGGAGAGTCATGACTTTGATTGCCTTTCTGATTGCCAGACTCAGTGACTGAGAAACAGAAGAAAGGGAAAGGCTATATCAACTCAGTCAAGCCATGCCAATAGGTCCGGCCCGGGTCCAGTCCAAGAGAAACGTGAACGTTTGCATCCCCAGCTACCGTGAGAGCAGCAGTCCCCTCCAGCACACGAGGCAGAGGTATGGCCTGTTTCTTTCCTGAACACCAAGGGGACCTCAAGTCACTTCCTAAAGAGGTCCTGCATCTCCAAATTCCAGCTTGGAGAAAACAGGGCGTTCCTTACACAGGAAGCTGGCCGTGATGGCTGACCCAGTTTATACACTTCTGTTAAAAAAAAAAAGCCACCTCTTAGGAGAAGAAAAGGGCAAGGGAGCACCCAGCTAAGCATGTTAGAAAATCTTTAAGAAATAAATTGACAACATTATTAAGGGATTTATGTTTGACGAAACATTTTTTTAAATTCTTGTAACTGAGACAAAGTGTTTAGAAAAAATTATCTCTGAGCCCCAAGGTATTAAGTCAATTAAACATATACCTGCATGTAACTTTGCTGTAATAAAAGTCCTGCCCAGAGTGTGGTGTTACCGAGTGAGGTACACTGAGTAAACACTCATTTGAAGACCTTTCCACTGGAACAGAAGAGTAAGGCAGTGAAAAGAATATATGTTCTGAACATCACATTGGCCCCATTAGGAGGGCTCTGTGATCGCATTATTATGTGCTTTGTCTTCAGAGACTTCCCTGTCTTTTTCACCCATAAGCAGGAGAAGTCCTCTCCGTCTCATTATCAGGCTCCCGGAGCCCGTTCTCTCTGATGTGCCTCCCTCCCTCACTTTGGAGCTCTACTTCCTTGAGATCTGTCATCGTCACCTTTATTATAATGGAGTCTTACAATCCCACAGCTAGTGACACTCAGGGGAGGAGTATACTGATGAGGAGGGTGGGGATGCCCGGAGGAGACGTCTGTGATGGAAGTTTCCACAGAGGCGACACTGCAAACAGGCAGGAAGAATGAAGGTCTGGTAGGGAGATGGGCACTTCACCACCCAATTTTCCTCCCATGGTCTCGTGCAAGAAGAAGGGAGAAAAGGCCGTGGAGGGTATCCATGAAAGTGGACCCTGTGTTACTTTAGTTGCAGCAGGCAGGAATATTCTCTTCTCAGATAGAACAAGCAGCCTCTGGTACACCCAGAGGCAGATGAGTAAACAGAGGTGATGCATTTTCTTTGTGGCATATGTGGGCAAAAGGAGCTTAAAAGGCCCGTGGGAGGAAGGAATGATAGCTGGTTTCCTTTTCTCTCATTGAATAGAGCCTCTGATTCAATGGTAGGACAGTTAACCAGGCCAATAGAACATGATGGGCTTCTTTCATTCCAAGAAGAGACTAGCCCTCCATGGGTGTTACTTAACTAAAAGAAGGTCAAAGATCACTGAGTATGATTCACCCACATTTAGGGGGCAGAACTGACCTAGAATGTCATAAAAAAAGCACCAAAAGTGCAAGAGCAATATTTTTAGAAGCACATCTAAGGGATGGCCAAACAGAAAGGAAGCAACAAATCAAAAAAAAAGGTTTAATCCTTCTAATTTGTCCACTTTGGCCAAAACGACAGAATTTAATCAAGTTCATATGCAGATGTGATTTGTGTGACTTATTTAGCACTCTATAGATGAATACAGATCAGGTCTATCTATCTATCTATTTATCTATCTGTCTGTCTGTCTATTTTTGGTATTTTTCTCCCTAAGAGTGAATAATTATCAAGACAAAAATAAATTTAAAATGTACACCGCAATGTCCCGAGTTGCAAAAGGACCCCATAGATTTCTAAAATTGTTTGTGGCACTCTCAATCTTTTTCATTACTTTTTGAGGCTGCAAGGAAAAACACACTGCAGTCTTGAGGAGAGATCCGGTCCAATACCATATGAAAATGGCACACAAGTTGCTCTGCCATTTTGAACAGAACAAAAGGAAAAAAATGAAGAGTTGTGGGAAAGGAAGAAAATGTACACTATCAGGTGAGATAAACTATGTGCTCAGTAAGAAAAAGATACAGGGGGGCTATTGCAGGTAGAAAAATGCTGCAGCAGGAAACTCTTCTGCTACTAAGGGTGGTAAAGGCCAACTTAAGAGGAAAGCCAAGAGATCCATAATCATCTACAAGAGGAAATAGGTTGGGCCAGTGAAATAGGACACCTCGCTCAAAGTAATCCAAGGGCAGTTTCAGGGTGATTGTGATTCTAGGAGAGATCACAGTGTAGGAAAAGCATGATGAAGGTAATAGTTGATGAATATCCACTAGGATAAATTCCAGTGGGTTAAAGATGCAAACTAAAGAATTTTTTAAAGATTTATTGGAAAACATGGAATTCTTCTATAACTTGGAACGGAGGAAAGCATTTCTTACTATGACTCAAAATACAGAAGAGACAAGAGAAGATCGATTAATTTGTCTACATAAAAATTAAAACTTCTGAATGGCAAAAAAAAAAAAAAAAAAAAGAGGAGAAGGAAGAGAAGGAGAGAAGAAAGCAGAAAAACAGAAAAAGAAAAAGACAACAAACTGGAAAAAATATTCATAGTGCAGACAAAGAGCTAATCTTCCTATTATGGAGTGATTTTTACAGAAATTGAAGAGACTAATAGCCAAAAGACTTGACTATTAGTTCACAGAAATAGAAATAAAAATAGCTCAAATGTATGAATATATGCTCAACTTCACTCACAAGAGAAATGCAAATCCAAATGACATTGCGATATCATTCATACAATTCCAAAATTTTGATGACAGGCTGTTCAATTGGGTTCTCCCAGAAGCAGACCCTGAGATGAATATTTTAGTGTAGGTAGTTTATTTGGGGGGGGAGGGCAGGAAACACCAGTAGGGAAGTAAGGAGGAAAGGGAAAGGTGTTATGAAGGGTGTGTTCTGAAGCCAAGCCTGGAGCTCAGTTGGAGAACCGTGGGGGACAGTGCAGAACACACTCCAGAGTTATCCCCTCTAAGAGCGGGAAGCTGAGGTATTTATCCACCAACTCCCTGAACATCACTGGTTGATGGTTGCTTGTGGGGAATGAACTCTCAGGCGTTTCTGCCCTGTCCATCCCCCAGGCTCACACACAGGTCAAGCCTGCTTCCTGGAGCCAGAGAGAAGCCCTGGGGCAGAGTGGCAGCTGGTCTAGAGAAGACCTTCTAGCGGGTGTGGGTAGGGCGCAGCAGCATCTTTCCCCACACTCTCCATCAGTGAAGCTGCCAGGGCACAGGTGCTCTCTCATTGCTGGTGAGAACAGACACTGTTACAACACCTATCTATGGCAATTGGGAGTGCCAACTAGTTATTGGGAATCTAACAATACCTAGTACTGATTCCGCTCTCCCGGTACATATACCCTTTGACTCAGCGGTCCCACTTCCAGGAATTTATCCTACAGTTAAGATTTGCACCTGTCGTAAATGACACACGTGTGAGATGATTTATGCAGTGCTATTTGTAATGACAAACTCTTGGAAACAATCTAACGTCCATCGATGGGAAGGGGAGAGTTAAAATGCAGCTTTTTAAAAAAGTATAGTTGCCGTACAATATTATGTAAGTTACAGGTGTACAGTATAGTGATTCACAATTTTTAACAGTTATACTCCATTTATAGTTATTATAAAATATTGGCTATATTCTCCATGTTGTACAATATATCCTTGTAACTTATTTCTTACATAATAGTTGAACCTCTTCCTCCCCTACTCCTATGTTGTCCCTCCCTGCTTCCCTTTCCCCACTGGTAACCACTAGTTTGTTCTCTATATCTGTGAGCCTGCTTCTTTTTTGTTATATTCACTAGTTTGTTGTATTTTTTTAGATTCCACATATAAGTGATATCATACAGTATTTGTCTTTCTTCAGCTTTAAAAACAATTGAGGCAGTTCTCTGGGTAGTGGATGTGGTGAGATTTCCAAGATACATTGTTAAGTGACAAAAGTAAAGTGCAAGAAGATTATACTATCTTTTGCGTAAAAACGGGGGAAGGTAAAGGGAAAATAACACAAGGTCATGTTTGTTTATATATGCATAGAGAAACTGGCAGGATACGGAAGAAATTAATAAGAGAGTTAAGGTGAGGGTTGTGGTGATGGTAACTTGTGGATAGGGTGAAATATATTTAAAATATGTGAATCTTTTATTTACTTCCAAAAAAAATTTGGAAATGCTGATGAACATGGAGATCTGAGGGGCATGGAATTATGTAGCACTTTTTCATTCCATGTTACATATTTCGGATTTGTTTGACTGTTTTACATGGTGCCTGCGTTGCTTTGCAATGTGAAAGGATAGTAGAGATACAGTGACTAGATGCAAACTAGGGAGATAGATAGACAACAGTCAAAAGTACATTACGGGGCTTCCCTGGTGGTGCAGTGGTTAAGAATCCACCTGCCAATGCAGGGGACACGGGTTCGAGCCCTGCTCCGGGAAGATCCCACACGCCACGGAGCAACAAAGCCCGTGCGCCACAACTACTGAGCCTGCGCTCTAGAGCCTGCGAGCCACAACTACTGAAGCCCGCGTGCTGCAACTACTGAGCCCGCGTGCCACAACTACTGAAGCCCGCGCGCCTAGAGCCCGTGCTCTGCGACAAGAGAAGCCACCTCAATGTGAAGCCCGCGCTCCGCAACGAAGAGCGCCCCCCCACCCGCCCCGCTCTCTGCAACTAGAGAAAGACCGCGTGCAGCAACGAAGACCCAACGCAGCCAAAAATAAACAAATAAATTTATTTAAAAAAACACATTACAATGGAAACGCTTATCAGAGCAGGTGTTGAACTTAAGGAATAGAAAATGACTGGCTGGCTAAAGCAGAAAAAGAACGTATTGAAAGGCTATTGGATAGTTCACAGAATCACCAGGAAGGTAGAAGCAACAGGCTCAAAATAAAAGCTGAAGCCCAAGGAGGTGAGGAAACAATACCCACAGAACCATCAGATGAGGTCACCGTTGCCATCGCCCCCACTACTGTCCCTAGGGGAGCAGGAAGTCAGGCCAGAAGGTTCAAGTGAGCCACAAAGACATGACAATTTTTCGATGTCAGAGTAAGGTATGGGGCAGGTCACCAGGCAGAAATGTCAAAGCAGATGACCCAGTACTGAGCATAGTGAGGACGTGAAAGGGATGAGAGCTCGAGGTTGGAGGCAGATCCTTGAAGAGAACGTCAGAGGGGCTGCTGTGGAGTCACTCCGTACCCAAGGGAGTGGCAGAGTGTTCTTGCAGGGGAGCTGCCCGAGAACCCACAGAAATGTCCACAACAGGGCCACCTTTAATCACTGGCCGGACCCAGAGGGCAAAAGCCAGTTGACAACAGGAACCAGTCTGTTAAGAAGTGCTACGTTCCTCTTACCTTTCCTCATGGCCGCAACCCCAGAAGGGTCAAAAACAGCAGCTGGGCGGCGGGGAGGACATGGTGGTGAGAGGAAGGAGTCAAGCCGCCCTCCTCGCAGCCCTAGCTGGGACGGGGGGAGAATTTTTACCTTCGACTGAAGATACAAGTGTTAAATTGAGACCGTGTTTTGCAACTTAGTGACCAGAAAACTTTGTTAGCTGACAAAGACCAGGAAAGTCATGGGCATTCATTTCACGTGGCATCCAGTGGTGATGGTGGGACCACCCCTAAGAAGGAGGCTTAAGGGGGTGTCAGGTTGGGGTGGACAAAATAAAGTTGCTTTTAAGATTAACCATCGCAGATCCGGTAAAGTGACAGTTGCGTAGAAAGTGGACATTACTGCTGCAGTCACTGAAATAATTAAACCTGCTTCTTCACGTCATGTGCTCTAGTTTCAAAGTCCCAAGCAGAGAATCTGATTGGCTGAGCTGAGGCATCATGCCCATGATCCAGCTCCATGGCCCATACGCTACCTGATGAATTCCCCTAATTTAGGAAAAGGGTTCAGAAAGTGGATGGATAAAAACTGACACATATGCACTATAATGGGAGGCTATGCATTCACATCTGATGGGTACGTGCTGGAGGTGGGGTGGGGGAGGGAGGAGATGATTCCAAGAAGAGTAACATAGACCCTGCCCTCAATGAAGCGGGGTCCTACTATTATAGCAACTACAACCTACAAGTATCTCACTTTCATCTAAAACTTTATAGCTTAAAAAGCTCTTTTATGTCTATACATTTGCCCTTGACAACAACACAGTGAGATAACTCCCCAGTGTTCAACATGGTGCCTGGCATGTAGTAGGTATTCAGTAAATGTTTGCTAAATGGATGGAAAAGTAAAGGAATGTATGAGTAAGAAAGATTTAAATCCAGTGGCAAAAGTACAGCTTTTGCAGTTGGACAGTCTTGTTCAGCAGTGCCCAATGGAACCGATGATGGCTCTTTATCCATGCTGTGCAATATGGTAGCCAAATGTGGCTACTGAGTGCTTGAAATGTGCTAATGAGACTGAGGAATTAAAATTTAATTTAACTTTATTTTATTTTAACTTTAATTCATTTAAATTTAAATAGCCACCCACAGCTAATGGCTACTGCACTGGACAGTACAGAGTTCAAATTCCAGCTCTGTGTATCTAGCTTATAACCTGAGCAAATGGACGTCACCATTTGGATTACTGTGACTCCCACCACCACTGCTGTTTCTGCCACTACAGAGGGGATGCCAGGACCCAGAGAGGTTAGAGTCTGTCCAGGTCACCGAACTAGCGCACCACAGAGTGGGATTTGTGTTTCCTGTTTTCATTCCTGCAGTGGCTTTCTCATTACCAAGTTAAGCAAGGGCCCGAATACCCCAGAAGGGCATGAAGAATCATCTGTGCACTGAAAAATGAGTCTTCCACATATGTTTGTGATTAGTATTCACATTCATGTAGATTCCACAGTGATTAATAAAACATAAATTTGTTTAAAAGCCTTACTGATTTTATAGTAGCTTTTTGTCACCATGCAGATTCTTAATCAACAGATACTAAAAGTACAGCTACTATCATGTGAGGTATCTCAGAATCTTTTGACATTGAAAAGGCATCCTCATCCTCTTTGTTGAAAATGTCATTAACACCCCCTTCTTTTATTTATTTATTTTTGGCTGTGTCGGGTCTTGGTTGTGGCACGCGGGATCTTTCATTGTGGCGGGCGGGCTTCTCTCTAGTTGTGGTATGCGGGTTTTCTCTTCTCTAGTTGTGGTGCAGAGGCTCCAGAGCACCTGGGCTCTGTAGTTTGCGGCACACAGGCTCTCTCGTTGAGGCATGTGAGCTCAGTAGTTGTGGCGCTTGGGCTTAGTTGCCCCGTGGCATGTGGGATCTTAGTTCCCTGACCAGGGATGGAACCTGCGTCCCCTGCATTGCAAGGCGGATTCTTTACCACTGGACCAGCAGGGAAGTCCCCAACACCCCCTTCTTAAAACATAGTTAAAGAAAGAAATGGGATACATATCCACATACACAAAAGAGTTAAATACCAAGAGAAAATGGTGATGCAAGAGACCCCGCAAACCAGTATATATTCTAGGTACATTTGCTAGAAACACAAATGGTGGGTTTTTTTTTACCAAAGGGGGTTTATTTAAACTCAGTTAATAGAAAAGATCAATGTGTAATTTCCAAAAGAGTTCTACAACAATCAGCAAGTATCATAAATAAAGCTGAGTTTAGTTTTAAAAAACAAATTGCACACATTCAGAATAGATGAACAATGCTTTAAGGCAGATTTTGTGAAAGATTTCAGAGTTTTAGAAGAGTGGTCCTGAATAGTGTGAATATAACCCAAAAGGTACACAGGAGGATCTATTGGGATGAGGAAATAAAATACTGCAACTCCTATACTGACTTTTTATCTTAAAAAAAAGAAGCCAAGTTTCATTGATATTTAATATATGTATTGACAGCAGTACCTGTATATGATTTAAATAAATAGACATCTAGAGAGCATATACTCAAAATTTTTTTACTAACCAGACTGCATTTTTAAAATCTTTAGACATTTTTGTTTTAGAAGACAACAAGCTCAGGATAAACCTGCGGTATGATGTGATTATTAAAAACAAGGCAAAAGTTGCATCATCTTAGCTATATTAGTGAGCTTTTCCTGTGTAACAAACTACCCCAAAGCAAGCTGGTTTACAAAAATCATTTTTTACTATTTAGAACTTGCACAATGTCCCTTGTTCTGATAATGTAAGAATAAGGGTTCTGAAAACTAAGTCTTATGAGGAAAGGTTGAGAGATTTGGGATCATGATGCTATGAAAAGAGAACATTCACAGGAAAGAGGAATATGTGTGTTAGACACTTACAGTCTTGATTTCTTATAGCTTAGATTCTAATACAGTTTATAGGGGAAGGAAAATATTTTGAATGGATGATCCCTTAAAGCAACAGAAATTAAAGCATTTTTTCTTTCTCTCATTGATTTCATAATCATAGAACTATATGATTTCACAGAGTTCCATTTGTGTGGAACAACACAGTCGACTAACATCAAAATTACTGGAAAATCCCAGAGGAGATGGATATATTCCATACTTATCAAGTTTTCTCATTTTTATCAAAGAATTGGCTGTTTCTCCTCTTTTTATGAGAAAAAAAATACAGTCTTTGTTTCTATTTCTTTCCCCCGCTAATTCAGAGTCTATAATCATAAATTCAAAATATGGGCAGATTTGAAAGTGGATTATGAAGAAAAAGCTTTAGCATAAACAAAAGAAAGATGGAGTAAAATGCATGTCCGTCACTGCATGAGAAATGGTGTGACAAATACACTGTAATTTCGTCTAGAGAATGGTGGTAACTCAGAGCATTTCTGTCCACCTGAAAGAATATGTGAAGTAAAATATATTTAAACGAAAACCCGTGCAAATGCAGTGTCCCTTCTGGATATAGCCGGAACAGTGTTCTGTTTGAATAATTTTATATCCTCTCCTAGAAATAAAATTTCTGCAAAGTTAAATCAAAATGCTATTTTAAAAAATCTATGCATTGTTTAAGAAACTATAGATCTAGTTTATTGTAAGATTTAGAATTAAAATTTAAGATCATCCAATAAAGTAAATTTGAATAACCAATAACCTTGAAAATTTAGATCAATGATAAAATTTATATTTTTTGACTTTTAAACAAACAACAAACTAAGGCTGCAATGAAAACAGAAATGTCATTTCCTTCAGTAGCATTATTGGGAGAAAACTCAGAAATGACTATATCCCTACTCTAAGAGAATTTTTTTTTTTTTTTTTTTGTCAAGTAGTTAAAAAAATCAATCTATATGTTCCTCCACTTTTCTAGGCTCAAAGTTATTTTGTGCTGAGTGGTGCAAAATGGAAAATGGACATTTGCTTCTGGCACTGTGACCTTCCCCAGGCCCTGTCCATGCTGCCCTGTCTGATGCGGTGTATTTCTGGAACACACTTGTGATATAACCAGCAATCATTCTCCATAAACACTCAACTTGACAGCAAGTGAGAGTAAAGAAAAAGTCTGTCTTTCACATCAATGAAGAGTGCCACACGACAAACACATTTCCTTTTTTTGTAAGAGAGGTGATTTTTTAAAAGATTAATTATCTTTAAAAGATGGGCTACAGCTCAACACTGTTATTTTCCTTCTGGCTATACACATGAATACACTAATTTTTGTTTTAAAACCAATAGAGCTGATTTTTAAAAAGAAATCTATAGCTGTTCCATACGTTTTCCAGCTAAGATCCAGCATCAAACTTCCATATGTTTAAGAAAGCTATACCCTCCACCTGCGTACCTACACACTCATACACATAAACACCCGATCCAACTCCACTGTTATCCACTGATGACTAAACCATTTGAGATAGGTTGGTGGGGGACAGGGGGAAAGGGGCTGGGGAGGATTTTTTTTTTTTTTACAATAGGCACGCATAATATTTACTGAACAAGACATTTTGCTCTGTATTCTTTTAGCATGTGGGGGGACTCATCATTTTATTTAGACTTTATATGGCATGGGTTACTCAGTTCACAGCAGAGGCACCTGCAGCAAATTAATTTGTTGTAGCACATTAATTATCTCATAGCTTCTATTTAGGCTGCAGCTGTTGCTATTATGTTAATAATATTTTTTATCACCACTGTATACAACAGGTTATGGCAATAATAGAAATATCTCTTTTTTTGCCCCCCCCCCTTCCCTGTTGTTTCCATGTTTCTGTGTCAGAAGGGAAGGCTGGAAGGAATTTAGGCAAATTAAGCCCCAAAGCACACTATAATTTTCTATTTCTGAACCGATTTGTGAGAGAATGGGTAACTGAAATTAGCAAAGAATCACCCCACACAAAGATGGCGCGTGCAGAATTTGTGAAAGCGAAAAAGAAGACGAAGGAGAAGCAACGGAGGGGCGGAATACTGCAGTGCTGGGGTGGTGAGTGTTTGGATGGGGGCGGGGAAAATGCTGCAGTTTTCATGAAATAATAAGGTGGGGGAAAAAAGGCATACAAAGAGTAGGTTTTTCATTGTTTGTAAAATATAAACACAGATGAATTCTGTCTTTGGTTTGTTCATGCTTTTCACTCTGCACAGCAGGGATGTTCTTAAGAAGTTGCCCTCTGCGAAATTTCACTAAATGGGAACCGTGGACCCTGCATGATGGGATTATAATCACACCAGCCACTCCTTTTACATAATTTTTTGTTTAAGATCCAGTAAGACTCCCTGTTTTTAGTATATATAAAGCAATAGACCTGGATATGTCGATAAACTGAGGGTTTGTGTCCCTATAGCCTAGTGCAAGCTAAAACAAAAAACCGGTGGTATCACATCTACAAATCTCAATGGATTCAAAAACAATATGAAAATTTTTAGCTGACAAGAACATGTCTGCTGCCTGCAGTCCCTGCAATAGCTCACCATGTTGCCTACTAACCGAAAGATCAAAAATTATCGATTTCATGGCGCTGCGTGCTCTGGAAAGAAAAAGCTACTTTAAAATTTGCATTGTTTAAGAAAGGAGTTAAAAGAAAAGAATCATTTTTTTTCCTGAACACTTTGGAATGTGAAAATGGCTTGTTTTAATCTTATCCATGATTTACTATAATTCTATTATTTTTAGCAGCTGGAGTCCAGAAATGATTTTTTTCGATGAATTTAGGATTTTGTCGCAGTATACATCTGCAGTCCCAGAATCCTCCGGTAAGTTAATCCTTCTTTCGATGGGAAACGCCTTAACCTTCTTGTGAATGAAGTATCTGCAACCATTTTGAAATTTGTAATAGAGAGGTGTGTGTGTGTGTGTGTTTGTGTGTGTGTGTGTATGTTTGGGGGAGGTATGTCTCCAAAGCATGATTTCTTAGCAATGCAGCGGTATTTGTCTTAGTTCTTAGAAACATTGAGAAACATATACCTTTGTGCTCTTTGAATATGATGGACGATGTCTCCATTGCTTCTCCTTACACTTTCTATGGTAGCCATTAAAATGTACTTCCTTAGTATGGCAGAGACTCTTGTGTCAAGCCAATGAAGGCCTGGAGAACACATAACTCCAAGCACGAAAAGTGTTCCTGGCATAGCTGAAGCGGCCATGAACATAACTACCACTGCTGCTGCCGCCGCCACCACCATGGACATCGCCTCCCACCACCTTCACTGCCCCCCCTCGTGCCGCAGTGCACACCAGATGCAAGCTTTCCATAGTGGCTCTCCGCCGAATTTGCCCAGTGGGTTCCTAGATGACTTCTGTGTATAAGAATAGCCAACCATGTAGTCTGACAAGAGGTATTTACAACTACTTAGTCTGTTCAGCTGGAAAGAAATCAAAAGATAACACTGAACCCTGACATGATGGATTGCAAATCAAAAGCCCCAATCCATAAACAGCCCACTTGATGAACTGCTAAGTGAAAAGCTGATGCTGATTTTTGTCCAGTGTTTGCAGGTTGTTGAAAAGAAATATTTTTGAACGAGCCTTCTTAGAGAGTCGGGAGTTATTGTTTATAAATGCATGGAATATTATTTAGTCTTACCTTTCTGCTGGGGGAGGATTCTTCCCAAGGAGATTCAGATTGTCCAGAAGAGACCACACCCTCATTTCACTGTTTTCTACTGTTTCTGTTTCTTTTCAAGGAGGGCTTCTTAACAATTACAATTACACATTCATTTAAGGGTCCTCATCAAAAGGAGCCAGGCATCCATTTCTCTCTAAAGGAAGCTCATTGTCTTAGTGTTCAATAAATGTTTAATTAGTGGATTTGATAGAGTTAACTGTCCCAAAAGGGAACGGGCCTTCTTTGCAATGCTGCCTTGATTAATGTTTCCGTCGGAAGTGCAAAAACAATCTGGGCATTTATTTCTTTGCCTAAAGGTGATTCAAAAGTATGTGTTTTAGTGAAGGGACGCTGTACCTTCAGGCTCCATGAAACCACTGCTGGATGTGCCAGTGGTCTGAAATCATGACAGGTAATACTTCCTCGGTTAAACGAGCTGGAGACACTTTTGGTTTCCAGGAACACAGCCTGAAATTTAGAACCATTTGTCCTCTGCAGTTTCACAAAATGGATTAATTCACGTCAAACCCAAGTGGCTGGCTCTAGAAGGAAAAGGTGTAAAAAAGATAACCAAGTGTTTTTTATGAAATGTATTGCCCAAGGTCAATTTTTAAAAATCATTTTTACAAAATCACTTATTTCACCAACTCATCAGGTATTTTGATGCTTGTATTTCTTGTTGGTTTAATGTTAATATTTGTCTTCATTTCAGAGAAGTTATTCATCTCATATTTTTGGTGAGGCAGTTGGAACAATTTCTATCTTGGGGATAAGCAAATAAAAATTCTGAGCAATCTGTTAAATTCGACTAATTCGTCTTAGTGCTAGTCACCCAGTAATTCTTCAGTACACTTAGACGTGATGGGAAAAATAGCTTGCTGCATTGTTGCAAATTTTACATTTCCTTTACTAACATGTGTTTGCTTAAAGTATTACTAGGGATTTTAAATATTAATTATAAATTTAGATTAAGATATCTAAATTATAGAAAAATGCTTCAATTATTTTGGCATCTAAATAGAGAAATACAAATATGGAAGAGTTTTTATCCTTTAGATGTTCTAATGGTGCAGATATTTCTTAACCAGTTTTAATAGTGTGCCTTATTCAGCAAAACAAAACCAAAACTGAACATAGAAAAAGGAAACGTCTGTTAAAAAATTACTCTGATATTTATTAGTCATCTTATTTTAAATATATGACTTTAATCAAATCAACTGCATATTCTTTAACTCTGTATATAAACATTAAAATTGGGGATCAGTACCTGAAAAAATGCCATTTACACTTTTGAGTTTATATTAGAAACACTGCTTTGATGAAGTATCTTTTTCCTTTCGATCTGTTCAAATTATGACCAGATGGTTAACTGCAACCATCCTCTACTCTTAATTCTACAGAACTGCTAGCAAAGACACAAATGAGAAAGTCATTGTAGACAATGGATCTCACTGAACATCATCTTAGTCTGCGGACTTTTCCCACTGCAGGGCCCCACGTATGCTAGGGTGATAGACAGCAGTTAACATTACCACGGTATATAATAAAATATCTTTAAGATAGGGAAAAAAATTGAATTATTTAAAGAACATGTTGCCCCTGAAGCATAGCTATGCCTAAAACTACATAACCTACTCCATGAGTGAATGAGTAAGAAGGTTTCCTGCCTGTACCTATGTATAAAGACCTATTGTTTGCATGCATTAATTACAGAGATAAAAGCCTCAAGATAACTTTGTTGCTTTTTGTACTCTCTCCATTGTTTTGGAGGAAAAATAAGCATACAACAACAGACTAGAGAAAGTGAATCGATCATAATTGTTTCAGCTTTGACAAATGCCAATCCTGCTGGATTACAATGGAGACATTTCCAAGGTGAATGAAGAACCAACTTCAACCTATTAAGACGAATTCGAAAATGTTTTTGAAGAATAGAAAATGCGTTTTTAAAAATTAGAAGCTGCCTAATCAATAGCTCTTTCCATAAACAACATACTTGGATTTCTCAAATAAGTGATACCCTATCAATGCACCTCCTCCAAAGAAAAATCCTCGCCACCACCACAAAAATCTATTGATACTTAGTAACAAAGTGGAACCAGATGAAAATGGAATCTATAAGAATTAACCTAGTTGGCAGGGCTCTGGAGCTAGTCCATTTCTATCAGTCATTTGTTCACAGTAGGGACTCATCAGGACTTGTTGAATTGCGGGCTAGGCGCCTATCCTAATGCGAGTTCACAGCCTTCGGGAGTGGGGAGAACTGGCGGCTCGGCCGGGTACTTCATTTCCAGATTCGGGGTGAACAGCCGGTAGGGATGCGGGATCCACGATCCGGACCGTGGGGGGCTCTGGGGCTCTTGGCTCGGCTGCGAGCCAAGTCCTGCAAACAGCCTGGGGCCCAGACCGCAACTACGGCGGAAGCACGAACGCGCCGGGGTCCCCTGACCGGGAGCCGGGCGGCAGCGGCGCCCAGCAGCGCCCGGAGCGGGCGGGCCCCGACCTCATTCCCCGCGCCGCCGGCGCGGCCCCGGCCCCGAACTTCCGCCCTCCCGGGACCTGTGCCGCCTGGCCCGCTCGGCCCCGGAGGGCCTGGGTCCCGATGCCGCCTCCCGCGAGCAGCGGGCAGCGCGCGGCCAGCCCCGCGTCCGCTCTCACGGCCCGGGGCACGCGCGAGGCGGGGACGTCGGGCTCGGGACAGCGGAGAGTACCAGCGTCGTCCTACCCCGGCTCGCGGGGGCCCCCGGCCTCCCCGACTCGGACCACGGCGCCCTAGCGGGCCGTCCTCCGGTCCCGCACGGCGGGGCAGCAACCGGCCTCTACCCCGGACAGCGTCCGCAGAGGACGCGTGCGCCCCGCCCCTGCCCCGGGCGGGCGGCCGGCGGCGGGCTGCTCAGCGGCACGGGGACTACTTTCCACCGCCCCCCCCTCCCGCGCCCCGCCCCTTGTCCTCGCGCGGCGGAACGCTCCGCGCTGCGCCGCTGGCGGCAGGATACAGAGGGTCCTGAGCGACTTATAAGAGCTCCTTGTGCGGCGCCATTTTAAGCCTCTCGGTCTGTGGCAGACGCGTTAGCCCGGGCCCGGGAGCGGAGAGCGAGGGGAGGCGGAGACCGAGGAAGGTCCGAGGAGCAGCTCCGGTCCCCGTCGAGCCGCCACTGCAGGCCGAGGACGGTCGGACTCCCGCGGCGGGAGGAGCCTGTTTCCCTGAGGTGCTTGGGCGCTCCTCCCTTTACCCTTCTGGGGCTGCTCCCGCTCCCGCTTCGGAGCCAAACTTCGTCGCGGGCGCGCGGTCCCGGCGGCGGCTGGAAACCGGGCCCAGCGCAGCCCGGAGGCCCCGGGTGGGGAGCGGGGGTTGCGGGCTGGGGACGCCGGGGAGGCGGCGGAGGCGGGCCGCGCTTGGGGGACGGAGGGCGGCGGCCTGGCCCGGTTCCGGTCGCGCCGCTCCTCGGGGGCCCGGGGAGCACCGCTTTCGGGGAGGGGGCGCCGCGAGGGCGCGTCCTGTAGCTCGGATGGCCGGCGGGGTGGAGGGGGGGTGTGCTGTGGTTTCTGTCCGGGGCTCCGGCCGCGGCTGAGTTTGGGGGAGGGACCCTGCGCCTCGGGATGCGCCGGGGTGGGGGGCGGGGTGGGGACGGGGGACTCCGCCTTCCCGGCCTCCGCGGGGAGTTGGGGTGCGGGCGCTGGGCCTGGGACGCCACCCGAGGTCCCATCTCCAGGTTCCCCCTTTCGTGCTTAAGGACGTATTGTTAATAGGATCGTTAGTATTTTTTTTTTTAATGCCCTGCCGGCGTGAGTGCGCTTGTTTAAATCGAAACAACTTTAAACCTTAGAGGATCCAAACTATTATTGCAGACGGTGCGATGCGCCAGGAGGGTTTGCACAGATAAAAATCCATATCTTGCACCTATATTTTCTTGTACGGTGCAGGTGGGTGAAAGCGGCGTGCAAGGGAGGTCCTGGGAAAAATAAGGGCGAGGGCGACTGGCTTACTGTCTCTTATCAAGTGACCCATAGGATTCAGCCTCTGACTGCTTCGAGAATTTTGTTCGTGTAAATTCTTTATTCAGATAGTTTCATGGCAGCTAAACTTGATTTTGAGAACACTTTCCAGCGGGGTGAATTTTTCCCTCGCTACGAAATTGCCCGAAGGAAATTCAGGCGTTGCAACTTCGTTCCGTGTTTTGTCTGGGGAGAGGAGTTGGAACAGAGACTTTCGAAGTTCAGTTCTCACAGCCCGCTTCTGAATCCGCTAAACTTGAAAGCTTTGGCAGTCGGATGTAGTTGTTTCCTTCGTTTTCTGTTCTCTGTTGGAGGGAGCATTGTCTCCTACTTTGTATCTTCCAGACATCTGTGGTCTCCCCTCCCCCCCGAGTTTGTGAGCGGTGAATGAAGGGAGACTGGCCTGCTGGTATGCAGAGGTCGGCAGAAGGAAATCGAGGAGTGGTTTTAGTGAAACGAGAGCTTTGTGTCGTGAATAGTGGTGGCTTAGACTAGACAGCAACTTGAAGAGACGGCTAGCTTTTGATAAAGTCTGGGCTGCTGTTTTTCAGATCGCTAAGTTATAACGTATTTTGTCTGGAACTTGGGAAGCCATTTCATTATTGTCCCTTGGTGTACATTCAGTACCTTCAGCTATCTTCCTGTTAACTTGTCTTAATATTGGACATAGCTTGAAATGTTATTTATATAATGCTACTGTTTAGTATCTGCTTAAATAAGTGACATAAACTTCTACTTGGGAGCCTCCCCTTCCCCACCCCCCAACCCCCCCCACCCCCCCACCCCCCGCCCCATTCTGAACTAAGGCGGCTGCTACAGTTATTTTACTTTTACATTTAAACCCACAAATTTCTGGGTTAAAAAAAAAAAAGTGCTATTAAGGTTTGAGAATATCTTTTCACAAAATTTGATTAAGTTGCGCCCAGTATTCATTACTTTGACCTAGTCTTTGTTCTGAAGGCCATGTACAAGGCCCTAAAGTGATTGCAACAGTAACTTGAAAAACTTCCAGAAGACTATTCTATAGGATTAAAGGAATGCTGAGACTATGCAAGTCTGAAGTCCTTGAGGGGGAAATTAAAAAACTGCACTAGAAAGTTTAGTATAGTATGTAACTTAGAGTCCTTGTGGAGTTCTAGGCCTGAGATTCTCCCAGAGGCTAGAGCAGTCATTTAAAATCGCTTTCAGGAAAAACCAATTAAAAAAAAAAAAAGGTGGCTTAAAAAAAAAAAACATTTAGCAGTGTTCAAGTGTCAGTAAGTGTTCAAGAGTTTTCTTTCTTTTGAAATGTTGTCTATTTCCTTTACCAAGGTAATTATGTAGAAAAATGTAGATTCCTATATTAAAACTGAAACTGAATTGAGCTTCCTACTGTTACTAGTGATGAAGAGAATAAAAATTATACATATAAATGAAGTGTATTTTTGTCTTCATAGACACTTCCCTCCTCCACCTCCCCAAATGGGAAAGGGAAAACATGAAGTAGGCAAATTTCTCTAAGGGTGTTTTGAGATTTGGCCCTTAGGAAAACTATCTGCAAATATCCTTTTTTATTGTTGGGAGGGGTGGAAAGAGGAGCGTAAGTATTGTTGAAACTAGGAACATGGAGAATTCAAAAGTTTGAATCTCAAGTCTTTTATAGTTATAAGTAGCAGTGAACTTAAAACCACAGAAATGGAGTATATGTAGTATCTTCAGCTAAATGAAACTTTTGTGTTATTGAAATGAAACAATATACATCGGTCCAGTTATAATAAGCTTTTATTTCTCTTTTATGGTTTACTAGTTGCTGATAGTAATTGTAGAGGAGGAGCTGGTAAATTTTAAGTTTGTACTTTGAGCTTGGTTGGAAGCGTGCTTGATTGCCAACCCAGGGCAGAAGGGATGAATGCATTTAGAGCAGGGCAAACTTCTAATAAAAAGTATTGGCAACTCTTTCGTGCTACATGTTGACTTGTGACATTGGTTGTGAAAACATTAGTTGTGTTAACTTAGTTGTATTCTTGTAGTCCTCTTTTTGTTGGGAATACGGTATCTTTAGTTGAAACACCTTGACTAAAAACATTTTTATACCATAAAAGTAAATAGTAAAACATAGACTAGGAGCTACTGCTTGCTGATTAGTCCAGAGCATGTAGCTGTTGCATCTTGTACCCTCATTGAGAGGATACTGAGTTGCAGAATCAGTTCTCATTCTTTAACAGACTATTGTTTATGTAATACCTTTCTAATTGTGGTGTGATAGAGTAATAGGCTAAAATAAGTACTTAAGTTTCACGAAAGGAAAATATATTATTTGTGTTGCTTGAAAATGAGTAGGAGTTAACTTGTGTAGTTTTTCATCACTTAAACTCTGGAGAAAGTTCTTTATTTCCTCTGTTTACTTAAGAATGCTGCTTTTGTGTTTTACGCAAGTCTGAGCTTGACCAGGTTTGAAATCTAGATACTTCTGTTGAGGCCTGAACCCTGTATCCTTGAAGTATGTATTTAATCTGCTTTCTCTCTAAGGAAAAAGAAGCTCTTAATAGAGAAAGTCCGTCACATTAGGAACCCTTTTTAGAGTTTAACTATCTTTGTAAGTTTGTTAATTGCGGGCATCTCTTCTTTTAAGAGAGATTCCCCATCCCCAAAGTCTCCCTCAAACTTGATGCAGTTGAGTGAGAATAGAGTTAGGGCATGTTATTGCATGCTTCGGTCACATTGAGTGCCCTCCAGTGGATATAATATAATGCTAGTGATATTTTTTTCCCCATCAAGTTTGCATGGAATATATTTACAAACAGTTTTGATGGGAAAGCATCAGTCAAGGAACCTTTTGAATTCTAGAATAGCTTATTTATATTATTACTGCTAGTTAAAAGATCGGCTTGAGAACATGTCATCTCAACCATTATTTGCAGGAGAAAGGTCAAAGTTAAATTAAGGGTTAAATTTTATTTGTTACTTAAAATAGGAAGTTCTGCTTAAATATATCATAATTATAAACCAAAAACTCAGTGTAATTTTGGGGTAAATGATCCTCATGTCTAGCCATATTAATGAATTATAGAAACTAAAATTCTCAGAAGAAGTTAACAAAGAAGTGAATTGTCAATTTGTCTAAAATCTCTTATACAGTAAAACATGAGTAAGTCTTCAACTTGGTTATATTTTCAAGGAATATTATGTCTGTGTTAAGAACTGGGTATCAACAAAGCTAGTTGAGTCAACTTAACGTGAACTCTAGAGCACAATGCCTAGTGACTACAGGCATTTGTATAGCGTATACATTTGTATAATGCTGTGATGCACAATACCAGTATTTTGACCTTTAAAATTTTCAGTAAACACCTTTCTCCACGCTCCTATGTTAAAAGTTCTTGCTGTTTCTATTAGTAGCATTATTTTATGAAAATACTTGTTTTAAATCAGATTCTGATTAGTAACAGGAAGAAAGCCCATTTAAAAATAGCTTTTAGGGACTTCCCTGGTGGCACAGTGGTTAAGAATCCGCCTGCCAATGCAGGGGACACGGGTTCGAGCCCTGGTCCAGGAAGATCCCACATGCTGCAGAATAATTAAGCCCGTGTGCCACAACTAGTGAGCCTGCGCTCTAGAGCCCGCGAGCCACAACTACTGAGCCCGCATGCACTAGAGCCCGTGCTCCGTAACAAGAGAAGCCACCGCATTGAGAAACCCGTGCACTGCAGTGAAGAGTAGCCCCCGCTCGCCGCAAATAGAGAAAGCCCGCGCGCAGCAACGAAGACCCAGTGCAGCCAAAATTAAATAAAAGCAATCATTAAAAAAAAAATAGCTTTTAGAAGTCAAATGGTCATTTTATGGAAAATTCTCAGTTTAGAAAAAAAAATTTTTAACTTTGTATGTTTTCCATAAATAGGTGCTTGAAATGAAATTTAAAAGTTGATTGAGTAGGGAGGGAAAATGACCGTATCACTTACTGCTCCATTTTGCTCTTGGAATTTAGTATATTTTTGTGGAAAAATTGATAATGATTTTTGACTATTTAAGAAATGTATTATTGTTATACCTTTTTTTAATAGATTTTTTAAAAATTAATTTATTTAACTTACTTATTTTTGGCTGTGTTGGGTCTTCATTTCTGCGCGAGGACTTTCTCTAGTTGCGGCGAGCGGGGGCTACTCTTCGTTGGGTGCGCGGGCTTCTCATTGTGGTGGCTTCTCTTGTTTCAGAGCACGGGCTCTAGGCGTGCGGGCTCAGTAGTTGTGGCTCGCGGGCTCTAGAGCACAGGCTCAGTAGTTGTGGCGCACGGGCTTAGTTGCTCCACAGCATGTGGGATCTTCCTGGAAAAGGGCTTGAACCCGTGTCCCCTGCATTAGCAGGAGCATTCCTAACCTCTGCGCCACCAGGGAAGTCCCTGTTATACCTTTTTAAAAACATGAGGCAAGAGTGCCTCAGCTGTTTTATATAAATGGTTATTTCAGAATGGGTTGTGATCCCTCAAAAAGCATCATATATGGAATAAGTAATGTTTAAGTCCATAACTAGTATTTGCATCATTTACTGTCTGTAGGTCAAATAGCTTCTATTCCAGTTTTCCAAGATTTTTATGAGATGAGAGTAGATTTGAAAGTTCTCCTGAAAACTATGTACATCTTACTTAAAAAAAAAAAAAAAAAAAAAATTCTGCCATCACAGTGGGAATAACTATTCAGTGTCTCCAGGGCCAGGCAGGTATGGGCTAACTGGGACCCTGTGAACTACGACAAATTGGGGAACACATGTCCTATCTAAGCCAGTCTTCAGCTCCAGCTATTGTGTGGGAAAGTAGTTCATGTGTCTGCATCATCTGAATTTTTTTTCCCCTAAGAGAAGCAGGAAATCTGGATTAATGTGCATCCCATGATTTGCACACATTGGTGAATGAAATTCATGTTTTGAGACACTGTTTAACACAAATTAAATACACCTATTGGCAGGATCTGCCAGTTTGTGACATCTGCAGTAGTCCATTTAGAGTACAGTTTTTTTATAATGATGATTCTACTAAATGATTGAAGGTAATACGATTCTGGGAGTAGGTATGCATCTGTATCTCTCTATGTATACATATGTATATATATGTATAACTTAGGAAGTAAGATTTATTAAACTATTAGGTTCATATTTGGCACTTGAAAAATGCCTTGTATCAATTGATTATAGATTAGGAACTTAAAACAGGTTCATATTACTAACTTTGTGAAATCTGGGAAACGTACACTTGTAAGTTCAGGAATTAAGATGGGTTGGGTCAAGGAAAAGGAGGAGAAATAACTTGTTTATTACTTGATCATCTTAAGTATAGTTTTTTTTTTTTTTTTTTTTTTGAATTTCTTATAATTTTTTTTTTTTTTTTAAACATCTTTATTGAAGTATAATTGCTTTACAATGGTGTGCTAGCTTCTGCTTTACAACAAAGTGAATCAGTTACACATATACATATGTTGCCATATCTCTTCCCTCTTGCATCTCCCTCCCTCCCACCCTCCCTATCCCACCCCTCTAGGTGGTCACAAAGCACCGAGCTGATCTCCCTGTGCTATGCGGCTGCTTCCCACTAGTTATCTATTTTACATTTGGTAGTGTATATATGTCCATGACACTCTCTCACCCTGTCACATCTCACTCCTCCCCCTCCCCATATCCTCAAGTCCATTCTCTAGTAGGTCTGTGTCTTTATTCCCATCTTGCCACTAGGTTCTTCATGACCTCTTTTTTTTTTTTTTTTTCCCCTTAGATTCCATATATATGTGTTAGCATACTGTATTTGTTTTTCTCTTTCTGACTTACTTCACTCTGTATGACAGACTCTAACTCCATCCACCTCATTACAAACACCTCCATTTCATTTGTTTTTATGGCTGAGTAATATTCCATTGTATATATGTGCCACATCTTCTTTATCCATTCATCCGATGATGGACACCTAGGTTGCTTCCATGTCCTGGCTATTGTAAACAGAGCTGCAATGAATATTTTGGTACATGACTCTTTCTTTAAGTATAGTTTTTTAAAGTGTTTTCTTAAATGAGGTCTCAAAACTTAATCTTTGAAGGTACCTAAAATGCTGGACAAATTCTGGCTGTGTGTACACAATCATGTCAGCCTGAAATTTTATTGATGGCGTTAACTCATGTCCTGGTTTTCAGCCAAAGTCTGCATTTCTGTGATAAACTATTATCAGACTAGATTTAAAACTGAAAAGCAAAGTTTAGATAATGAGAAATTAATTGAATATTAGTTTTATTTAAATTAATGGCTTACTGCTATTTGGTCAGAATAAATTTATGCAGGCAATTAAGTAGATATTGGTTAAATCTTTCGCTGCTAGGGCAAGGTTTTTCATTTCCAGAGTTTGAAAAGTTGGGTATTTAGTTTTCTGACTACATGTTTAAATGGCAAACTATGTCTGGACTGAAAACGCAAACCATAAGCCAACATTGGTTTTAAAAAAAATCTGAAAATAGTGCTGTAGACTGCAATTGTTTTTATATGATATGGTATAGAATGCAAGCCAAACTGATCAGTGGAGTTTTCACAAAACATTCATCCCAAGGTGTTCACCCCTTGGCCTGTTCTACAATCTCCATGTAACTTTACAGAGCTACTGTAAAGTTTCTCTTGTAATAGTCCAGAGATTTCCTGCCTCTGATTTCTTTTGAACTTGTTGAAAAGGCCTCCTCCGCACCCCCCCCCCCAAAAAAAAAACAGTTTGAAAAGTATGAATAGTTGGCTGATGCTGGTTTGAAACTGCTTCATGCAGTGCCATTTTGCTCCCCTGTTTCTTTCCATCTGTTAATTTCTTCACTAATATTCCCATGGTTTTACTCGGGATTTCATAACTTACATGTTGCTGGACTGATATTTTCCTTTTAACTGATGTAACAGGTGTGTTAAACAATTAGTTAAAAAATTGGGGGTGGGGGAGATATTTTTAACCTGTTTCAATTCTTTGAAGTTCTTCAGTCCTCATGGCATACAAATGATAGCTGTGATAAATCTTATCTTAAATGCTGGTAGCTGATCTGACTTGGAAGGAAAAGATGTGCACATGTTAAAGGGTTAGTTAATAAGTTTCTTTTATTAACAGGGTTTTATGATAGCTGAAATAATTGTGATATTTATGTACACACACTCTATTGTACATTATCCATATAAAATTGTGAGACATTAGATTTACTGCAAACTTTCTTGGGAATGCATTTTGAAGACGATCTTAATGATTGTAATTTGCTTCTCAGTGGGGTGGGGGTTGTAAAAGCTGCCCCCCCCCACTTTAAAGTATAATTAAGTGGTTTGGGGGTAAGGGTGTAGGGAGTGAGTCTGTCTTTGAAGTCTTCTGTATACCAGATGAATGACCCATGTGTAAGGGAGGAACAAGGGTTTCTTGGAAATATTTTTCAATCCAACTAACTATGGAGGTTTCTAAGTGGAGTTCCATTCTATTGTGTAGAAAGTGCTGAGGTAGACACTTCAAATCTTTCCTGAGCAACTGAAAGAATGTAGCAATGTCAAACATTACTTTATACCCAACAGTTCATTTAGATACAAAAGTAGACACTACATAAATGTTATATAGGAAACATAGTATGCTGACATGGTACTCTTTAGATAGATTCTTATTAGTCTTTCTGGTACTTTGCTTAAAGTTGATTTACTTAAAGTTTGTTTAGTTTTTTGATTATTATTTTTTTAATTTGATATCTTCTCTTGGAAAAGCCACATGAGATATGAGTGAGGTTTATATCGTTGTAACTTTTAGTTATGAATGTCCTCTGTGATCCATTTACAAGGTGAAACTCATATCTGATAGTTGTCCTCTATAGGTCACTGTTTCCTGCCTTAATTCTGCTGTCATTTTTCCTAGGTCCTGAGTCAGAGTGCCAGGCTGTCTATTCCCCATAGAATGAAAAGAGGCTAGAAAGTTTAAGAGATTAGAAATCTGGGAGTCACTCATAACGCAAAGTAATGATAGTTAAAATACTAAAACTGGATGTTTTTTGAGAGAATACTTACATTCTTGAATCATGCTTGAAGAATGCCCTGACTATATGCCAAAGAGCCTTAGGTTTCTCCTTATTGCTGTTACACCCCAGATCATATTACATTTCTCTAGAAAGTGCTAAGATAGGAAGACTGTTTAACTGTCTCTTTGCTCGTCAAACTAGTCCCCTTTTCCCCATCAGAAGCTAAATAAGCAGAAACTCCTTCACCTTCTTATCATCAATCTGCATGGATGGAGGTCCATCTTTTTATAAAGGAGTAAGCATTATATTCTGGTCAGAGGCCAGTCCTAACACATGCCTTTTGTAGGACTTTGTTTCTTTAGTTATGCCTCACTCTTCTGTATGTATTACCCGTATCCCTCCGGATTTGAATCCCATTGCTGTTTTTGGTCTCCATCTCCCACATTTTATCATCTCCTGAAGTCCATTCATTGTGCCTTCTGGAACTCATAGTCCTTAGCAAATCCTTTTTATTGTCTATCTGTTCTGGGAATGTTTCCTTCTCTTTCTTGCTCCAGCTGTAACCTAGCCTCTCCGCTGATAATGCTACTGACCTTGAAACTCTCTGAAGTGGTAGATGTTTCCTCTTCTTGCACACCTTTTATTGGTGAACCAAGAGGTAGAGTAGATGTCTTCTTTGTTCCTCATTATCACTTCTTGACCATTCTTTTCCAAAACTTTAAGCTTTGACTCTAATGCCATCAAATTATACCACCCACCACCCCTCCTTATTTCAGTCATCTACCAACTTTCCTGGGTCATTCCCCTACTTCCTTGAATACCGTTATCTCCTGGCTCACTGTCGTCTTTATTTCTGTCATAATTCTTGGTTCTTGGTGATATCAATATCCATGTGGAGCAGTGCTACTCAAAATGTCACCTGGTCTGTGAACTGTTTGTTACCAGTATGAATTGCAGTAAGGAGTTTGTACCAGAATGTATCACCGTGTCACTAAGTTCAGTGTTTAGTTCAGCTGACTTTTTTTGGTACCAAAACTTTTTTGATGAAGGAAGCAGTATGTTGGTTTATATAATCTGGCACAAGCTCCTTAGGGTGTCGTGGTCTGGTACTTTGAGTAACACTGATATAGAGGATGCTTCCGCTGTTCTGACCTCTTAGTTCCTTGATGTCCTCTCCTCCAATGATCTTATTTTTCCATCTGATTCAACCACCCCAATACTTCAATTCCAACAGCTTTTCAGCCCCACTGAAACTTACACTGTCTTTCTAAGCTTTTCAGTATCCCTCACCCTCACTTCTACCCAACTGAAATTTCGTGTTGAATCATAATCACTTCATTATATATACTCTCAACAACCTTGTCCCTCTCTGATTTCATGTCCAGTGGTCCTTGGTCTCTTAGTTCACCCCTCTTTATGACTGTATCTTTTCCCTCTCTCCTCAAACCTCCCCAAACCCCCTCCCCCATCCTTGCTTTCATCTATTTCCCTTGCTTTCTATTTCACAAAGCATATTGAATAATTGGAAGAATTTCTGTATGCTCCCACATCTGTGACTGTGCCCTTTACCTTCTCCTCTGTCATCATGGACAAACTGTAGTGTTCAGAGATAAGGACAACCAGCTCATTTCTATACTAGATCCCATTCCCTCTTGCTCTCAAGAATATGACCCTGTCATTCTCCCTTCTCTTGCATCATTGGTTTTTCCTTCTATGAGCATACAGACATGATATTATTTGTCCCATTTAAAACAAAAAAATCTTTACTTCCTGTTTCCCCTTTCATCCACCCAGTCTGCTTCTCTTTTGAACAAGACACCTTGAAACAATTGCTTGGATATACTCTCTCCCCTTTTCTTTTCAACCCCTACCAGTGACCACCATGTTATAAATCTCTAGTCCTCATCTCACTTAACCTCTCAGTAGCATTTGGTACAGTTGCTTGAGACACAAGTTTCCCTTGGCTTCTAGGCCACCACATCTGCTAGCAGGTTTTCTTTCTACCTCACTGGTGGTTCCTCCTTAGTCTTCCTTGCTTTTTTTATCATCTCTGACCTCTATGTTGTAGTGGCTGAAAATTTAGTCCTTGGACCTCTCCTTTTTCATTGTCTAAATACACTCTAGTCTCATAGCTTTAAACATGGTATTTAATCTATTCGCTCATGGCTTCCAGATTTATATCCCTAGCCTGGATTTCTCCCCTGAACTATAGATCCTGATAGCCAACTTTTTCCCCAACATTTTGGATGTCTCAGAAGCATTCTCAAATGTAATATCTAAAACTGAGCTCCCAATTTCTCTTAAAGCTGCTTCTCTTAGTCTGTCCTAAATGGAACTCTGTCTTTCCAGTTACTCACACTTAAAACCTTGCTGTTCTTGACTGTCTTTATCGCACCCCATATCCAAACCCTGTCTGAGAATTGTGTCTGCTCTCCTTCTAAAATATATCTAAAATCTAGCCATTTCTTACCATGCCAATTCATAGCCTTGCTGTCCTAATCTTTTGCCTGGATTACTACAGAGGTCTTCTAACTGGTCTTCCTGCTTACACCGTTGTTCCCCTTAAACGTATTCTCAACACAGTGGCCAGAATAATCCTTTTAAAGCAATAGATCATATAACTTCTCTGTTTGAAAACCTCCAGGGGCTTAACCATCTCATTCCGTAAAAGCACAAACTCCTATGTGTTTGGACTACTCTCTTTATCACCTACTACTTTCCTCCTCTCACTCTTCATAGAAATAAAACTGAAAGGAGATAAGAAAGAAAGAGGGGAAACCAGTAAAATAACTACGGCAATCATCCAGGTGACAGACGGTGGTGGCTTAGGTTAGGGTAGTAGCACTAGGCACAGAGTAGCTAGATTGGAGGAATGCTTTGGAGTTAGAAACAATAGGCTCTGCAAACTCAGTAGAAGTGCAGTTCTTCCCCAACTTCCTATCTCCTATCTCGCTTTATGTTTTTCCTTAGGCCTCATCACTGTCTAACATAATAGATATTTTACCTTTTTCCCCCCTTTTTCTTAGCCTCCTAGAACATAAGCTCTAGGAAGACAGGGATTATTGTCTATTTCCTTACTGTTTTCTTCCCAGTACCTAGAATCATAGTACATAACTAGTTGATCAGTGAATATGTGTTGAGTGAATGACTTTTAAATCTTTTCACCTCATTTTGGATCTTTCCCAATAGCATACAAATATATTCCATCTTTGCAGAGGTGGTTCCTTCCTGTCATTTATGGCTCATGTCAGATTGAGTTCGTCCCTCTTCACTCATTTTCACTTTATTATATTCTTTTATTTAGTTTGTGGCTCTTAATCATACTCTGAAGTAACATTTGTTTATTCGTTTGTTCTTTCCCCCTGTCACTGTCTTTTTCTGATTTGTATGCCTGGTACTCAGAACAGCATCTGGAAGTTGTAGGTGCTAATAAATACTTGTTGAATGGGTGAATATTCTGGAATTGGACGACCTTTGTTTCTTTCCAGCTAATGCCCCTTTAATTTCTCTGCTCCCTTTCATAGTCTGAAAGAGATATCCTATGGATATCGTCTTCACTTTTCATCTCCTATTCCAGTTTGTGTTCTGCTTTCATTATTTCAGTGAATGTGCTCTTGCTGAACTCACTATTGGACCTCCATGCTGACCAGTCAGATACTTTTTACCTTTAGTCTTGCTGGATCACTCAGCATTTGGTGCATTTTTTTTTTTTTTTTAAACTTTCCTCTGGAACCGCAGTGTCCAGTAGAACTTTCTGTGATGGTGGAAGTGTTCTACATCTGTGTGGTCTGATATGGTAGCCACGAGCTACATGTGGCTCTTGAGCACTTGGAATGTGGTAATGTGACTGATGAGCTAAATTTTAATAAAATTTAAATGTAAATAGTCATGTGTGACTAATGGCTACTGTATTGGACAGCACAGTTCTAGAAACGTTCTCCTTTCTTACATTGCACCAAACTCAGTAAGTATCACAACCTAATTGCTCAAGCCAAACACCTAGTAGTCATCTTTAATTCCTCTCATCTACTTTAATTTCTCTCATCTACTGCAATCAGTCCATCAACCAGAGACTCTTTTCTATCTCCAAAGTATTTCTCTAATCTAGCTGCTTTTTGTGCCTAGTGCTGTTACCCTAGCCTAAGCCACCACCATCTGTTACCTGGACATTGCTATAGTTGCTTTACTGGTTTCCCTTTTTTCTGTTCCCTTTTCAGTTATTTTTCATTATAGCCAAAGCCAGTTTTGAAAAACTCAAATACGATCTTGTTATTCACCTGCTTATAACCTTTTATGGACTTCCAGTGGCACTTAGAGTAAAAAATACATTTTTTAACAAAGGCTGTAGAGCCCTACATGATCTGGCTATTTTCAGCCTCATCTCATTTTAATCACACTTTCCCACTTTAATCGAACCACCGTGGTCTTAAAAGATGACGGGGTCCTAATGATTGTGGGCTTCTGCACATGTTTTCTTGTTTCTGGAATGTTCCTGCTCTCCTTACATGCTGGCTCTTTTGCATCTTTCTTCAGGTTTCAGCTTGAAGGTTATCCTCACAGCTTAAAGGTACCCTTGAAGGTTACCACAGAAGCCTGTGGCCACTCTCAGTAGGGCCTTCCACTTGTCCTAGTGTCATTTCCACTCCATTCTCCCACTTGTTACTTAGTTATACACTTATCACTCTTTGTAATTGTTTATTCAGTTGTTGTCTGTCTCTCTATCAAGAATGCAAGGACCACGTCTATTTTATATCACCACTGTATCCCCAGAATCTATTACTCTTCTTGGTATGTAGCAGTTGCATAACAAAATTTGAATGTATGAAATCTTTACATTGCATTTATGCTATTGGTATTGCTATATCCTGGAACTATGGAGTAAATGAAAGAATTGTGGGAAAGACTTCTTGTGGAACAGAAAATCTCTTGATTAAATAACAATTTGGTAAATTGAGAAGATAATATACCAATTGGGCATTCGTATATAGCTCCAGGTTATGACTTATTTATTGGTGTATATTTGGACTCACAATGGAACAGAGATTTAGAGTTCCTTGAAGTTCTTTGTATTGAGGTAATGGAGTAACATTTTGAAAATAAAAGTTTCCTAGCTTACTCTACTCTTCCTTAATGTAAGAGAGACTCATAATTAGGAGACCTACTGCTATGGTAAGGCTGTCAAACGCAGCAAGATGTCCTTCTGCTTGGGAGAGTGCCATAAACTTGATATGCATCGTGGGGGGCAGAAGGTTGCTAAAGATTAAGTTAGAATATGTGCTGTCTTAATGAATAGATGCTTTGCAAGGAGCTGATGCTAGGGTTACTCTCTGGAGTCAGGTTTATGTTTTGGGTTTTTTAGCTTGGGTTACTGACTAATGTTATACATAGAGTTGAGTCATATAGTTTGTCTACAGCTGTAGCCCTTTGCTCTGAGGGTAGCAGCATCAGCAACATGTATGGCACTTAAAAAAATAATACAGTGCCAAGGTTCTATCCTAGCCCTACTGATAGAAAACCGTGGGGATGGAGCCTGGTAATCTGTGTTTTTTAAAGTTCCAGGTTAGAGCCTTTGGAAGGATCTGGTTGCCAGTTTAAAGGGTTCTACAAGCAAGCTTGGAGATCTTTTTAGTAAAACACAATCTTAAAGGGGGAAATTGGATGAAAGCAGTCAAAAGGTACAGACTTCCAGTTATAAGATAGATAAGTACTAGGGACGTAATGTACAACATGGTAATTAACATTGCTTTATGTTATATATGGAAGCTGTTAAGAGAGTAAATCCTAAGTTCTCATCACCAGAAAAAAATTTTTTTCTATTAATTTTGTATCTATATATGAGATGATGGATGTTTCCTAAATATACTGATAAAATCCCTTCATGATGTATGTAAATCAAATCATGCTGTATATCTTATACAGTATGTATGTCCATTACATCTCAATAAAACTGGAAGAAAAAATTATAAACTCTGGAAAAAAATATAAAAATAACTGTTGGACGGTACCAAGAGAGCTGCAAAAGAAGTTTGAGGAGATGTGACCCATGAAAGAAGGGAAATACACTTACTGGGTGACATCCATATTTCTAAGGCTTCTCCAGTGAGAACAATCACCAGTGTTTCTGGTGCAGGACGACTAGAACTCATTAAGTATCAGACGATGGAGCTCAGGGTTGCCAGGATGACTGGAAATTGAGTTGGGGGGTAGGTAGATTCACAGTGGAGGGAGTCCTAGAGGGGAGCTTCAGAATCTGTACATAAACTCCCTTCAGATCGTCGGCCTACCCCAGAATTGTGTGTGTGTGTGTGTGTCGGGGTGGGGGGGGGTGGCAATTCCAAGGAACTCATTTTAAAGCAATACATGGAACACTGAGAAACATGAGCAGAGATTTCAGCTTTCACCCTCACAATGAAGAAGAGTTTGGAGCTTGGTCCTGCCAAGTTAGGGGGTCTTGGTAAACACCTCATGCTTTTCATTTGAAACCAGAGAAGGGTCACACCTTAGGAGTAAAGACGTTTTCCAGGATTAAGGTAATTTACCCTAAATCTAAGGGTAAAATCTGAAATAGATTCCTCCTAAGAAAGTGTAAAACCAAGCTCCATAAAATTAAGGTGATTTAACTGCCTTAAAGAAGAAAACTCAGCAGTCTTTAGAAGACTCCAGAAACCAGAGTCTCCACAATATATCTAATACACAATCTATAATGTATGCAATATACAATCAATAATTACTAGACATGTGATAAAATAAGAAAAAGTCACCCAAAGTCAAGAGAAAAAAAATGCTGAAATAACCCAGGTGTTAGGATTTGCAGACAAAAATAAGACAAGAGGAACAAGACCAACATATAATTTATAACAGCTATAAATGAAATGAAACATGTTTAAAAAAAAAGACTCTCCAACTGGGTTAAAAAAGATAACATCCAACATCATATTCAATGTATGAGGCACATTTAAAACAATTAAAACAGAAAGATTCAAAAGGTAAAAGAGAATTAGCAAAAATATATCAAATAATATATAAAAAGCAGAAGTAACAGTATTTGTATCAAAGTCAGTTTGCTATAAGGAATTTAAATTCTTTGATAATCTGTACACTTTTACAGAATTTGGTATTATATCTACATCCATTGATATCTCTGTGATACATTGTTTAGTTAAAATGCTTTAGAAAACACATTTGGTATGAAAATACGTAGTATAGTTGACTCTTGAAGAACACAGGTTTGAACTGCATACATCAACTTAAACACTTTTTTCCACCAATAAATATAGTGCCTGTATTTTGATTTTACAGATATGTAAGTGTGAGGAAAAGTTTCTGTTGGATTAGAGATCGCAGTATGTGGAAGAAAAAAACTAGGGTTTGAGTTTTGATACTGTCCTATCCTTGGGTGAGTCATTTATCAGTTCCTTTGTTTCTGAGGCAGAGATAGCAGTATTCAGATTTTCTACCATGTGGGGGCTGGTGCCCCTAAACCCCCGTCATGTTGTTCAAGGGTCAGCCGTGTATATATCTTCAAAAATGTTCATTGAGCACTTTCTGAAAGTACCAGGTGCGTAACTGTTGAAAAATTAGACTAAAATGCGTAGAGAGAAAGTTGGAATTATTAAGACAGTAATATTCTTCATATTCCTCTGTAAAAAGGTATTTATTAACTTATAATCAGAAAAAATATATATATACACTATTGGTGGAAAAGTAAATGAAAAATCATTCTCTCTATGCCAATAACACTAGAAATTGTTTCTAGAGAGTTAAAAAGTAATTCTAGGTAACTCATAATTTCTGTGTCATCATCACATCCTCTGTAGACACTGTCTCCTTCAGCCAAACATGCGGGTCTAAGTGATATTAATAATGATCATTAATTAATAACAACAACAGTGGCTAACATTTTTTATGGGGGAAAGAAAAAGGCATATTGAAGCCATGTTCTAGTTTAGCATATACCTGATCTTAATGGCCTGATATGTTTTTCCCAAACAAATGGACTTGATGTGGCTTTCATATGTCATTTGGTCCAGTTTCATTTTTTTCACACAGCCTGCTTTTGAAGATACTCCTGGGAAAAAGGTGAGTGACTTCTCTTAGTAACCTAGTAGCCCACTTAAAAACCCTTTCTGTTGTTGGTCTTCACATTTAGGTTTAATGTACTTAATTATTAAAATGTAAATTCACTTGCCTTTCGTTTGTACTTAGTGAAAGTAAGTAATAAATAGATGAAGGGTTGGCCAACTGCTGCCTACCACCTGTTTTTGTATGGCCTGAGAACTAAGAATGATTTTTACATTTTTTAATGGCTGATAAAAATCAAAAGACAGATAATATCTCATGACACATGAAATTTACGAAATTCAAATTTGCACTTTCCATGAATAAAGTTTTATTGGAACCTAGCCACGCTCATTAGTGTGCATATTGTCT
Source organism: Eubalaena glacialis (assembly GCF_028564815.1). Lineage (NCBI taxonomy): Eukaryota > Metazoa > Chordata > Mammalia > Artiodactyla > Balaenidae > Eubalaena > Eubalaena glacialis. Next base: position 67,947,097 of record NC_083722.1, on the reverse strand, counting down.
GTGGTTGTTTTCTCACTACAATAGCAGAGTTGAATAGTTGCTACATAAGGCCTGCAAAACCCTGAAATATTTACTGTCTGGCCTTTAACAGAAAAAGTTTGCTGACTTCTGTTCTAGATGATATACATTGTTCACAAATGAATCCTTCGTGTTCGTAAAGGCATTTAAGAAGTCTCTTAGGTATATATAATTGTTGGCTTTCTAAGCTTCTATATTACATTTTAGTTGTTCTGCCTACTTTTAGAACATTTTTCTTGTTTTTAGCAGATTCAGTCCATCAAGTATTTAAGAGCTTAATCTGTGCTAAGCACTTTGGAAACAGTGAGGAGCTAAAGGTACAGCCCCCAAGCCCTCTCAGAGTTCACATATTGAGCTTGCCTTTTTTTTTTTTTTTTTTTTAAGTTCAGTGTGCCGGTATGGTGGGAAGGGGAACTCTTACAACAAGTGGAGAAGAGGAAGGTTATTGTTATGGGATAAAAAGCAATGCATTTAAATTACTTCTGGAAGTCTTTGATTCCCTTCCATTAATTCTGCCTGTAGCCTGAATTTAGAGAGTAACATCTAGAAACTTTCTTGAAGTAAAATCTTCCATTTCCTTGGCATAATATACTGATGTTTGAAAATCCTGCATTTTCTTGTCAGCATTTGTGCTAGGCACAGAATCAAAGTATGGAGTATGTACTGATTCAAATCTTAGAAATATTTTTAAATTATTCTTTTTTGCTGTGGTTACTGTTCAAAGAATGTAGTTCTTTATTATTACTTATGACACTTTTTTCTAAAAGTTGCTAACCCTTCTCTTGCACTTAACTGCAACAGTGATTGTTAAATACTAATAGTGTGTAACTTTGGGGTGGGGATGGGATAAATGATTTGATTGAAAGGGCATGTGACTGAGCTAAACAGACCTGGATATGAGTTTTAACAGAGCAGTTTACTACCTATACTCATACTAACTGCTGCTAGTCATTTTTTTCATCTGATGATTTGGGGGAGTGTTATCTACTTCATGAGGTTGCTTGGGAAGATTCCATTACTTTGTGATGCAGTTGATATTTAGAATATCGCCGCTTTAGTAGAATAAGAACTGAATGAAAAATCTGTTAGATTAAATTACTAAAAATAGAAATTTATTGATATAATAAAATGACATTTGCCTAAATATTTTAAAAACCTACAGTAAGTTTGATTTCCTTGCTTTTAGAAAACATTGGTTATTTTTCCTAAGAATGTCTTTTTTTTAAGCAATTTCTTTGTGCCTTGAGGTGCTAATGGTTGGCTGAGTAGTTTCCACATTTCTTTTGCAGAAAGTCCATTTTATAGGCCACTTAGCTTTTATGTTGAGAAACATTTACTTAATGCTGTATATCACTGTTTGGCTAACAAAGAGTGGGCTAAATGATAGATATTTTCTTGGGCAAGTATCATTTCTAATACCAGTATATTATTTCTATACATTTTCTTTGCAAATGTGTGCAGAAATGTCTATTAAAAAGTATGCAATGCTTTGCATATTAGATATATGTTGAATTTTTTTCTATGTATTCTTTTTAACTTTTAACGGCTTCATAGTAATTCTCTATCCCTCTCAACCTGGATGATTTACAGTGGTCTCCTAACTCTTCTCCCTGCTTTGCTTTTGACCCTCGTGGTCTTTTTTTTTCCATATAGACACTAGAGTGAACTTTAAAAATCCTAAATCACAGGTGTTAGTTACTCCAGTGGCTTCCCAGTATGTACCCTTATCCATTTGGTCCCTACCTCTTTTCATGGTTCCCTGATTTCTAGTTATACTGGTGACCTTTCAGTACTATTTCCCTACAGGTCTTTCCTTCCTTTGCATTGGTTTTCTGCATGGAGTGTTCTGCCCCATCTTCACTTGGCTAGCTCCTCCTTCTGTGCTCCTGTCGCTTCCACCCTCATCACTCACTCTTACATAGTGTAGCCCTCCTCCCCAACTAAGTCACTCTATTCTTACCTTGTTTATTTTCTTCACAGCAGTTCTCACTCTTCAAATTGTCTTGTTTTTATTGCTGAACTCTCTAATAGTAGAATGCAGGCTTTCCTAGACGTATGACCTTGACTCTCTGACTGTTACTCACTGTTCCTGCAATGCTGGTAACATAAAAGATACTTAAATATTTGTTGAGTAGATGAATATACATTCCATTCAATGGATACATTACTTTTTATTCACTCCCTTGTTGATGAGCATTTGGGTAATTTCCAGCTTTTTCTCTATGAATGCGTCACTGTGCAGCCCTCTTGGCATGCTTCTGTGAATATTCTGCAGAATACATTTCTATTATAAAAATGGAATTTTTATGTGAAAGTGTTTACACTTATATTTAATGGATAGTGCCAACTTACCATCCAAAAAGTTTCTGCCAGTTTAACTATATCCATCTCAGCAGTGGGTATTATCTTTTCAATCTTACCAGTCTGATAAGCAGAAATAAATGAGTTTAAACTCTTTTGCATATGTTTGTTGCTTACTTTCTATTTTTCCTTCAGTGATGGTTCCTGTCCTTTCTCTGCTGTATTTATTGATTTCTCCTCAGTTCTTTGTGTACTATGGATATTAGCCTTTAATCATATTTCACTTCTGGTGTCCAATATGTCATTTAAAAAATTACTTTATACATGGTGGTTTTTTGCTTGGGATTTTAAGGTTTTATACACACACACACAAATTATCCTATCTTTTTGATTTCAGAGTTCCAAGTCATGCTTATGTTGGGCTTCTTACCATGGTTTTATTTCCATATATACCACCCTTGTATAGACCATATTTTATCCCATTGGTATTTTTGTTTTTAACCTGTAAATATTTGGCATATGTAGGTTTAATTTTAATACAGTAAGGATGAAAAAATGGTATTTTTACAAGGAAAAGTCCCTTTCTCCTAATACTATTAATCAAGTAATCCAGCTATCTCCCACCAGTTGAAATATCACCTTTTACATTTATTAAATTGCCACATTATGTCTGGGTGCTTTCTGATTACTATAGTCTCTTAACCATTCCTACCCCCAATAATATAATTGTTAATTGCTTTGGCTGTTGATTTGTAATGAATTTTAGTATCTGATAGAATTGGTCCCTTATTGTTATTTCAGTCTTTTTTTTTATTATCTTCACACTTCCGTTCCAAATGAATTTAAGAATCATTTTCATTCCTAAAGAAATCTAACTGAGCATTTTGTTGGGAATACATTGAATTTATAAACTAAGAGAAAACTGGCATCTTTATATAGTACAAAAAAATTCTAGTCAAGAATAAGACAGCTCTCCTTTAATTTTGTATGTACCTTTTTTTGTTGTTTTTATTGTTGCAGTTATGAGTGAACTCTTTGTGATTATGTTTTTTTGACTGTCCTAAATGTATATAGGAAACTAGTTTGTATATAATTTAATAACTTTCATTAAAAATTTGGTTGAACTGTGTTTTCTGTGCAGCTTTATCAGACTGTAAAATCCACTTAAAATGGGTGTAAAAGTGTCTCTAGAAGGTTAAAAAGAGTGTCCTCAGTTTAAAAGTATTTAGCCAGTCATCATTTTGTGAAGTTTGAGAAACAGAGTTTTCAGTTTCAAGATGTAATGGAAACAGATCCTCCCACATAACTACAACCCCTAGCCTTTTAAAATAGACTTGTAGCCTGTTTAGCTTTTGTGACTGCTACCTTTTCAAGGAGATGGACATGTTTTATTCTCATATTCAAGACTTGCGTGTGTAAGGTTTAGCTGATTTAACAGAAGTTTCTATAAAATATTCATGTCTTTTTTTGGTAACTCCATTTTAATGAACTTTAAAAGATTAACATACAAAAGTATTTTTAAATCATATTTGGAGTTTAAATTATTTTATCTGAAATGTTGATGTACAGCTGTTTTCTTATTTTTATTTAGTTATTTTTGCTGTGCAGAGTGTAGAGATTAATGTAATAAACACCCATGTACTCACCACCCAGATTAACAGATGTAATTTTGCTGTTTGTTTGATTAAACACACACACACACACACACACACACACACACACACACACACACAGCTAAAGAGTTGAAGCCATCTTTAATATCCTTTCGCATACTATGCCTTTTGCCCCTGAGTATTAAGAAGCTGGTGTGTATTCTTTATACTTTTACTACATAAACAATATGAAGTGTTGGGTTTTCTTTTCAACTTGCATAAAATTATATTTGGAAATTATAAAAATGTGCCTGTGTTGATAAAGGCTATTCTGTATGTATTTTGAAATAGCTGTATTTTAAAATATCAATCTTACATGCACACCAGTGTTCATAGCAGCACTATTCACAATAGCCAAGACATGGAAGCAGCCTAAGTGTCCATCAGCAGATGAATGGGTAAAGAAGATGTGTGTGTGTGTGTGTGTGTGTGTGTGTGTGTGTGTATATATATATATATACACACACACACACAATGTGTGCGTGTGTGTATATGTGTGTGTGTATATGCATGCAATGGAATACTACTCAACCATAAAAAAGAATGAAATAATGTCATTTGCCGCAACATGGATGGACCTAGAGTTTATCATACTAAGTGAAGTAAGAGAAAGACAGATATCATATGATATAACTTATATGTGGAATCTAAAAAAATGATACAAATCAACTTATTTACAAAACAGAAACAGACTCACAGACATAATTACCAAAGGGGAAAAGGGTTACCAGAGGGGAAAGGGGAGGGGGAGGGATCAGTTAGGAGTATGGGATTAACAGATACACACCACTGTATATAAAATAGATAAAAACAACAAGGGTTTACTGTATAGCACAGGGAACTATATTCAATATCTTGTAATAACCTATAATGGAAAAGAATCTGAAGCTGTACACCTGAAATTAACACAATATTTTAAGTCAACTATAGTTAAAAAAAAAAAATTTAAAAATTGAAAGAAATAAGATTGAAAAAGATCTGTCTTTTTGGTAGCTTATATTAGTATAAGCTGGAGAAAAACAGTTTCTACTTTTTGTAGTAATTTGTTCTTAGAGTGGAAAAAGTGAAAATTTGTCTTAAAACATTTTTTTTTTTTTTTCCTGACGGATCAGAACTATTTTAGGATTGTGTTTATTGACCAAAGATTCTGTGTGCAGTTACTCATCAGTGAGACTAATGATATATCATACATGTAAAGGATATTGCCATAATTGAATTATTTTAAGTAGTAAAATCATATTCTCAGACACACATAGTTGGTTTAAATGTGCTATATCAGCGATTATTCAAGTGACTTCTTATGCATGACATATACATGTACTGCATAAAAATGTTAAAAGGACGACATAAAAATCTGGCAAGACAAACGGCTACAAGTAGGGGGAAAAAATTAAGCATTCAGTCTTCTCAGAATTTAGAAAAACTTGTAGGGTGGGGTGGTGGTACATACATTAGATGGCTGGACATAGCTATTAATAGTTGTCCGAGGGCTTCCCTGGTGGCACAGTGGTTGGGAGTCCACCTGCCAATGCAGGGGACACGGGTTCAAGCCCTGGTCCGGGAAGATCCCACATCCCGTGGAGCAACTAAGCGCGTGCGCCACAACTACTGATCCTGCGCTCTAGAGCCCACGAGCCACAATTACTGAGCCCGTGTGCTACAGCTACTGAAGCCTGCACACCAGAGCCCATGCTCTGCAGCAAGAGAAGCCACCGCAAGGAGAAGCCTGCACTCTGCAACGACTAGTAGCCCCCGCTCCTCACAACGAGAGAAAAGCCCGCACACAGCAACAAAGACCCAGCATAGCCAAAAAAAAAAAAAAAAAAAAGTCCGAGATAACAGTTGACGCTTGATAGGCCCTTGGTAAGGTGGTCACTAGTACAATGCCTTCTTTGAAAACTGTATCAATTTATGCTCCATCAGTATTTTGGAGCTATGTATCAAAAGCCTTAAAACTTAAAAGTTCTTATTCTTTAACCCAGTAATTGAAGTAGTCCTTTGGTGGAAGAAATTAAGAGAACTATTTATATGCAAAGATGTTTTTTCAGCATTGTTTGAATAGCAAACTAAATAGGAAAGACAAACTAAATATTCAAGAATGTGAGGTGTGGTTAAATTATAGTATAGACCTATGATACAGTACAGATAATATTTGGTAAGGGTCTACAACACAATGAATTGGCTTTTATATTTTTATATTAAAAAAAAAACCTAACAGTAAATTTAACAGAATACCAAATATAACAATGTCATTATTATGGGAATGCCAAAGGAAAATACCATTTTATACTAAGCATATATTATTTTATGGATGAGGTAGAGGAGACACTAAAATGAAAGAAGGAAAATGACCAGGAACATCCTAATTTTCCCTAGCCACAGACAATTCAGATTTCTAATAGCCATTTTTGTACCTACATATTTAAAGATAATACCAGGAGTATCAATCTAGGTGTTTCAGAGGAGCGAAAGTGTCATTAAATGTTTATTTTTTATTGCCCAGTCTGGGGAAGACCCCTCCCAGGACATGGACGCACGTGCGCGCGCACGCGCACGCGCACACACACACACAAACACACAGCTGAGGAGTAAAAGCAGAAAGGAAACTAGAGTAAGTTGTGACTTAAAAGTGTTAATGTTGAATAAAAAGTGCTGAGACAGGAAGATTTGAGGAGACTATAAATTTTTAAATGGCAAGGTATTAGTAGTGACAGTTAATAAAAATGCATATGTATGTGCTTTTAGATTTACAAAATAGACTTTAGTAAGAACTTTTTTTCTGATTCCTGAGAGTATATCAAAAGTTTTTCGTGCACTTTCTTACTAGATTCTTGGAAAAGTTAATTGTTAGCATGAACAGCCAGTAATCTATTATAAACTGGTTTTATAATCTGTTTTATAGCAAAGTTACTTCTAGTTAGTAGTACTCAAACTTTTTGAAATCCAAGGTAATTAAGATAATTTTGTGTTGATGGGTGATATCTATATTGTGTCAAGATTTCTCATGTAGATTTTGACCGAAGGCCACTTAAAGTACAAAAGGTGAAGTAGAGCCCCCAACAATCATTTTGAAGTTAGCTCTAAGGCTAATCTTTTAGAATAATGTTGTGGTATGTAAGAAAATATCGTTACTTTTTATAGCCACATAATGTACTAATGTATGTAATTTACTTTAAAATCATTCTGTAGGAAGGCACCAATATGGCACGATATTAATGATTGTTAAGTATAGGTGATGTGTGCATTAAAAAGTTGTGTCCACTTTTCTGCATATTTGAAAAATTTCATAATAAAAAAAAACCTAGCATGCTTAAGTAGTCTTGTTAGAAAAGCTGAAGGAAAAATTACTCATGGTAATACTTTGAATAAGGTATGGTGTAGGATGAACTTTCTCCTTAGATTGAAATTATTATATGTAATGGATATATATTTTTCTAAACCTTATAGAGTTTAAATCAGAAATAGATGAATTTTGAGGTGTTCTCTACAAAATATATAATTGGAAAAGAGTATATGTTAAGGAAAAAGAGGAAAATAAAAGGAAGTGTGCATGTATCCATTACCTCATTAGACTGGATAAGTTGGTGATCCCCCAGCACCCTCTTTCTTTGTCAGAGCACCACTTGGTGGTGATAAAGCTGTCAGGACACACAGCATTCTAAATGTAGTTTATAGTAGTGGTCACTTGCATCTGGGAACATTTAGTACTTCATTTTTTTTTTTAAAAAGCATTATACTCTCTTTATCTCGATTGGTACATAGTGGGCTTATCCCCATTTTTGTTTCTCATAATTCTTTTTGAAGTTGGAGCTTTGATCCCCTGAGTTGATCCTCTTGTTTCTTCTCTTGTATTCTGTGTGTCTTTCTCCTTTATGCTCTAGGAGTTTTTCTCAATTTCAGTTATCTATTGAACTTTTTATTTTTATTTATTCTCTCCAGTTTTTATGAGGGTAATAAAGTGAAACATTGTTTCCCTCCCCACCTTACCCTGATTTTAAAGTTTTGTTTCTCTGGAGTCTGGTTTTCCTGAAGTCTTTGGTAAGCCTTAGTTGATTAGGAGCTCTAGGCCCTTAATGTATGGCAGGGTGTAGTAGAGGGGAGCCAGCCCTTGGGCTGAAAGCTCTGCCCAGAGGAAGAATAAGGAAAGCTTTCCTTTGGGGCAAGATTCTGCCGTAGTTCTCTGGATAGGATATTCAATTTCTTCAGTAAATATTTCTCAAATTTTAGGTAAATTTGGATTTGTCTGCAGATCAGTGTAGGGGTGAGTTGGTATATACTGATGCTTATGTAGATCCCCATTTTCATTCCTACTTTTTACTTCTTTACTTGCTGATTGACACTTGGCCTCCCTCACTTCAGAGGGTTGCCGTGAAAAGCAAGAATAATTTTTATGTATGTTGCATAAGTTTGAAAGTGCTATAAAAAAATAATAGTACTAAGACGTCTCCAACATGCAAATAGATATTGTAAGTTTGGAACATGAACTTGCTTTTTTCCATAAAATCATTATAATCCTGGTCAGGTTACTAGGTCAGCCCACATAAGTAGATTTTACCCAGTAATATGGCTAATATGTTTTGCCTTTGTCTCAACAAGGAAAAAAACACTATAAATATTTTTTTTTCTTGATGCCAGATACATCAAAGCACTTCTTAAACAGCTGCACCTGTAGATGTGACTAGTTGGTTTCTGAGCCCTGTGGCATTGGCCAGAGGAGAAGCTCAGTGTAAAACATGTTTTAAGTCCCCTTCCCTGGAAATATATTGGGAGCTGGAGAGGGGAACCCATTTTTCAGAGGGGTGGAGAAATGGTTAAATAGCCAGTCTCAAAGATAGGCAAAAGATACGAACTAAAATACAGCCATCAGTGGACAGAGAACCTGGGTTTCTTCCATCATAGTATTTCTCAACATATAGTCTGCAGATCACTTTCTGCATCCTTAGAATGTTCATTAAAAATGCAGGTTTCTACACACCCCCTCCCATCCTATTGAATCAAAACAATAAACACATAATCCTACTTAATACATGATTTTAAAATACAAGTTTCTTGTTGACAGGAATCACCTTTGTTATTTTCTGTCCTTCACTTTGCCTTGTAAGTAAATCGTCAATTGTTCCTACTGTGGACGATAAAACAATTGTGTCCACAACTCTTGTAAGCTTTAGGTGTCAAGTGATCTTTGTGGTTATAAAAATCTAGTTTTGGAAGAGCAAATCCAGGAATAATCAACACATGCTTCCTTTACATAGAGAAAATAGGACTTTAGAGTAGTTTCCAACTGCATTATGTTAAACACATTTAAACTTTTTTGGACACTGATAGAAAACACAGTTCACACTTACATATCTTAGTCCACATTGGTAATTTACATCTAATTTTTAATTTGTAGTGCAAGAGGAACTTGTTTGGGGCAGACTATGTAATAAAGGAAGTTTTGTTATTAGGAATATCTAGAGACCATGAGCCCTTAAACTGGTCTCATTTGCAAATAGCTCCCTGTGTAATTCAGTGTTTTCCTGAATATTACACAAAAATGCCAAAATGCAGACATAAATTAGATGCTAAGATTTTTTAATATATATGTGAGTGATTTTTACATTGATCAAAGCATTCACTTGTATTTATAATAAATCATTGTTATAAAATTGAACTTAGAAAAGTTTGACTAAAAAAGGTGCTTTTAATTTGTGTTGCAAACTTTGAGAAGTAATTTTACTTCTTAGTAAAAAATCTGAAATCTACTGTTCTGATCCAGTCACCACACATAAAATACCTTATGAAGGTATTTTAGATGGCATTGTATTATATCAGAAAAGAAAACAGTAACAATTGACCCGTTAAATGAAAATTTGGTGTTTGTTTGTTGTTTTTTTTTTTAATTTGGTGTTTTTAAAATCCCACTGGACCTCTATTGCCCAAAGAAGACTTAAGAATTTTTCAGTGAAAGAAATTAAAAAGGGAGAGGGGAGGACTTTTAGAACGCAAGGAGGAGTTGATTTTGAATAGCTTTTTCCCCTCCCTGGCTTTCATTAGTAGAGTGCTTATGCTTTGTCATCTTCAGTAATTTTGCTTTTTTGACATCCTGTGTATCTGTAATTTGTATTTCTCCTGAAAAGAGGTGCTTGTTAAAGAGAAGTTTTCACTTAGAAGTTTGGCAATGATAGAGCTGTGGTTGAAGTGTTTGGAGGAGACCATGAGGTCTGTGTTTCACTGTATCACATGGTAAAAGACGACTTGGGGCTTTTTGTGGAGGTCATCCATGATGTTTGACAGGCCATCCTAGTGACTTATGAGTATTAAAATCAAACAATTTTAAATCCTAATGACTTTGATTAACTCTTTTAGGGTCTCTGAAGTACACCATACTACGGTTTTGAAAATCTTGCGTGGACAATGGCTACCCAAGGTTTGTATCATAAGTCTTTAGTTACTGAATTGGGGCTCTGCTTCATTGCCATTAACCCAGTCTGGCTCAGAGTCCCCTGCTTTCCTCTCTCCCTGCTTACTTGTCAGGCTACCTTTTGCTCCATTTTCTGCTCACTCCTCCTAATGGCTTGGTGAAATAGCAAACAAGCCACCAGCAGGAATCTAGTCTGGATGACTGCTTCTGGAGCCTGGATGCAGTACCATTCTTCACTGATTCAGTGAGTAACTGTTAGGTGGTCTCCTAAGAGTACAGATTTTTCATCACTGAGCTGATCCTGGCCATCATTCTGTTATCCTTGGCTGTCTTTCAGACCTGACTTTATTTCTAAAAAGATTTCAGTGAGTCATATCGTAGATTTTTATTTTCAAATTAAGGTAACATTTCCCTGGTAGTAATACTAATGCTGTTTGATTTTTATAGCTGACTTGATGGAGCTGGACATGGCCATGGAGCCAGACAGAAAAGCAGCTGTTAGTCACTGGCAGCAACAATCTTACCTGGACTCTGGAATCCATTCTGGTGCCACTACCACAGCTCCTTCTCTGAGTGGTAAAGGCAATCCTGAGGAAGAGGATGTGGATACCACCCAAGTCCTGTATGAGTGGGAGCAGGGATTTTCTCAGTCCTTCACTCAAGAACAAGTAGCTGGTAAGAGTATTATTGCCTTACTGAAAGTCAGAATGCAGTTTTGAGAACTAAATAGTTATTCTAATAAAAGTTAGTGTATAATAGCTTAAATAAAATGGTGTGGTAAAGAGAAGGGAGTGATTGCAATATCACCTTGACTGTTTAGGATAGCAAATACTCGGTGAATGCTGAGCTATGCATAGTGTTGAATTTACCTTTTGCAGATATCGATGGACAGTATGCAATGACTCGCGCTCAGAGGGTACGAGCTGCTATGTTCCCTGAGACATTAGACGAGGGCATGCAGATCCCATCTACACAGTTTGATGCCGCTCATCCCACTAATGTCCAGCGTCTGGCTGAACCATCACAGATGCTGAAACATGCAGTTGTAAATTTGATTAACTATCAAGATGATGCAGAACTTGCCACACGTGCAATCCCTGAATTGACAAAACTGCTAAATGATGAAGACCAGGTAAGTAGTGACATGGCTAGCTTTTTAATCTGCTTTGAAGGAAACTCCCAAGGAAGTAGTCTTATAATATCTACCCAGTATCAGTATTAGAAAACTGGAAAATGACGTCTCTTAATTCCTGTACATTATAGGTGGTGGTTAATAAGGCTGCAGTTATGGTCCATCAGCTTTCTAAAAAGGAAGCTTCCAGACACGCCATCATGCGTTCTCCTCAGATGGTGTCTGCTATTGTACGCACCATGCAGAATACAAATGATGTGGAAACGGCTCGCTGTACTGCTGGGACCTTGCACAATCTTTCCCATCATCGTGAGGGCTTGCTGGCCATCTTTAAGTCTGGGGGCATTCCTGCCCTGGTGAAGATGCTTGGGTAAGAAAACATGGTCAGAATGCTGCAAGCTCAGAAGGAGAAGAGTGCAATCACAACATTTCTGATGAGACTTTTTTCTTCTTCCCAGTTCACCAGTGGATTCTGTATTGTTTTATGCCATTACAACTCTCCACAACCTTTTATTGCATCAGGAAGGAGCTAAAATGGCAGTGCGTTTAGCTGGCGGGCTGCAGAAAATGGTTGCCTTGCTCAACAAAACAAATGTTAAATTCTTGGCTATTACAACAGACTGCCTTCAGATTTTAGCTTATGGCAATCAAGAAAGCAAGGTAAAAGAATTGTATTGAACGTGGTTGTCATGGAGCATGGGAGACCCCCAATGTCATGTCCTTCAATGGATTTTGGCAAATTCATTGTATGCCTCACCCTTTGTATGTATCCTAGAAAAGTTGGACATCTCTGTTTCTTTAAATATTTGAGTTGTCAGTGTGTAATGCACTATGCTAGGTGATAGGGATATAGCACGCAAGCTTCTCTTAAAGCTTTCATTCTTGGGTGGAAGAGAGACACTGAAATAATACCCTAGTTACTATTTAATTCATGTGTTAGGAGGAAGTAAAGGGGCTATGAGAGCATGTAAATGAACCAGACCCTCTTTTGAGGGTTCAAACAGATTTCTTGGAGAAAGTGATAGTTGAGTTTAGCTCTTAAGGATAAGAAGGGATTGATTAAAGGTGAATGAAGGTTGGGGAGAGGAAATGGCATCTTTGACAGTTCTGCTGAGGGAGGAGCAGGGCAAGATTTGGAAATTCAAGAAATGCAAAGAGTAAGGAAGAGGAAGTGTGTGAGGTGAGACTGTTGAGATAGGGCAGATCCTGCAGGGCTTAGTGGAACATGTTAAAAGGATAATGGGAAACAGTTTTTAGCAGAGGCGTGAAGTGATGAGATGTGTTTTCAGAAGATCGGGGTAGAGTCAGGAGGTGGGGGTGTGCGGGGGAGTAAAGGGCAAGAATGACTATTTTATGCTGTCTCTTTTTGAGGTGGATATAAGATATGATTAGGAAAAGCAAAGAGCTAGATCATTAAGAGTTTTTAAGTGCCCATTCTGGTTCACATTTTCACTCAACACATCGGCTTTGATGTAACTTGTGTATCTGGGCATTATTGTTTCATACCAACACGGTTTTTGGTTGTTTTTGTTTTTCCTTTTACTATGATCAGTGTGGGAAGAAGAAAATTGCGCCAGAGTTTATATATTTTTGGGAGGATTGGGGTGCATGAATTTGAGTGAAATGTTGTAGAAGGAGGGGTTAAATAGGGCCCCAGTATGGGGGTCTAGCTAATGACGACCAGGAATATATTTAAGTCATTAAGCTGGCTGAAATTCTTGTATAATAAAATAGGTTGGTAATAGTAGCTTTTCTCAGGCATTTGATCAAGACTCCATGACTAACAATACATACACATCTTTCTAGCTGATCATTTTGGCTAGTGGTGGACCTCAAGCTTTAGTGAATATAATGAGGACCTACACCTATGAGAAACTACTGTGGACCACAAGCAGAGTACTGAAGGTGCTGTCTGTCTGCTCTAGTAATAAGCCGGCTATTGTAGAAGCTGGTAAGTATACTTGTCTATTCTGGCTTCTCATGTTTGCAGCACGTGTAGTTCTAATTAGATTACCTTTCTTAGGAAAAGGGTGATAGAACTGACCTTAACAGACTGAAAGTAGATGGTCCTATTCAGTTTGAAGCCAAAGTTGCATTCAGACAAAGTATATGTTCTGCTTGACACCTTCTTTGGTGCTATTCAAGCCTAGTTTAGGCAGTGTTCATATTACCCATCAAAAATGATGGCTAATACTTGGCTTGATAACAGCTATTCCAGAAATACCTGGAATGCGTGCAAAAAATACAGATTTTTAGACTTATTTAATCAGAATCCCTGGAGTGTTGAAGTGACAAGAGAGTCAGTAGGTAGCTGGAAATGTATGGGACTGGAGGCCTAGGAATCTTGATGTTTAGAAGTTCCCTAGGTTATTCTGATGCTCATTTGTTTATTCTGAAAATATTCAGCCCCTGTGTTTCAAGCACTGTAATAAGCACATGGTATACAATGGATAACAAAATAGGTGTGGTCCCTGTATTTATTCTTACAGGTGGTGAGGGTGACAAAAATATGCAGAAAGATGGAGTGATCACATATTGGAATGAATGTTACAAGAGAAACGAACAGCAAGCAAATAGTGATACAGAATTAATGGGGAGGGAAGGGGCTTTCCTGAGAGGGGGATGTTAAATGAAATTGCAGAATGAGAAGGTGTTATCTATATGAGAAGGATTAAGTGCCTTCCAGGTGGTCCTGAAGGTAGGAAAGAAATTGTTGAGTTCTAGGTGCTGAAGAGAAAGTCTGTGTAACTAGAACCTAGTGAGTAATGGGATGAATAGCTCAGGATGAGGGTAATGAGCTAGAGCCAGGCAGGGCTATATTGTGCAGGAGTTTCTAGGTGCCTGGAAGATGTTTATTCATGCGTTATTCCAGCTTTGGAAACAACAGGTGTAGAATGCTTAGGTCAATTTGAAATACTAGGTGGGATCCAAATCCTAAAGGGCTCCTGAAGGTTATGCTAAAGCATTTGGTCTTTATCTTTTTTTTTTTTTAATTAATTTATTTATTTTTGGCTGTGTTGGGTCTTTGTTGCTGTGCGCAGGCTTTCTCTAGTTGCGGTGAGCGGGGGCTACTCGTCCTTGCGGTGCGCGGACTTCTCGTTATGGTAGCTTCTCTTGTTGCGGAGCACGGGCTTTAGGCGCGTGGGCTTCAGCAGTTGTGGTGCAAGGGCTCAGTAGTTGTAGCTCACGGGCTCTAGAGCACAGGCTCAGTAGTTGTGGCGCACAGACTTAGTTGCTCTACGGCATGTGGGATCTTCCTGGACCAGGGCTTGAACCTGTGTCCCCTGCATTGGCAGTCAGATTCTTAACCACTGCGCCACCAGGGAAGTCCCTGGTCTTTATCTTATAATGAGAAGCTATTGATGGCTGTTGAGCAGTGGCACAGCATCACAGTGAGGTGTTGGGAATATTAATACTAGCATCGTATGACAGTTCGAATGACCAAAGGCAAGCAGACCAGGCCACTGGGATGTGTTATAGGCTTCTAGGAATGAAGTCATTAGACATTAAAAATACATAGCAAAGGATGAATGTTATTTGAGTTGACATATTCAGAGTGACTAAAGGTAGCTGGCAATGTATGCTACTGGAATGCAAGGGAAGACTGGGCTGGGATAGAGATTTGGGAGTTGCCCTCTTTAGTGTATGTGGGTAAGGGCTACAGGGAAGAGGCGGGGGTGCCTCTAAGCCATCTGCACCGGACTTTTACCCTGGGCATGCTGAATCAGAATGTGTGTGTTTAAGTCTCTCAGGCTATTCTGAGAGGCATCTGGAACTAAGATCCACTCTCTTAGAGTTAATAATTACAGTGGAGGGAGGGAATGAGGTCTGAGGGGAATCAAGTCTTTTTTTTTTTCTATATATAATTTTACTTTTTTAAAAAAAAATTATTTGGCTGCGCCAGGTCTTAGTTGTGGCATGTGGGATCTAGTTCCCTGACCAGGGATCGAACCTGGGCCCCCTGCATAGGGAGCACGTAGTCTTAGCCACTGGACCACCAGGGAAGTAGCATCAGCCTTGTGCACTCTGTTAGCAGCTGGAGCTGCTATGAGGAACGAACCAGGTAGGGATGATCTTGTCTTACTGTAGGGGTGGTAGGCTAAATTATAGTTGTGATAAATGCTGTGAAGGGAAAAGTACAGGGTGCCGTGAGAATTACAGCAAGTAGACCTAACCTAATTGAGGAAATAAAGCAGACCTGAAAAGATAAACAAGGAGACAAGGGAAAGTACATCCCACTGCATTTAGAAGTGATGTCAGTAGGAGAGAGATGGTGAAGTTAAGCCAGTGTGTGGGGGAATTGAGCTTCCATTTAGACTCCTCTGCCAGTGTAAACGTCCTTCATTAGGGTCCTAAATGATGGAAGGTTGTGAATCTCTGAAGCACATCTTTTGGAGTCAGTGTCTTTTATACAGTCCCAGACATTAAGCGTTCTGGTGCCTTCTTTTTGGATTGTTCTCACCCCATGAGTTTACATAACTCCTTCAGGTCTTTGCTCAGATGTCACCTTCACACTTAGGTGACCTAATTACCCTACTTAAAAATGTAGCCCCCTCCTTTGTCTTGTGTTATGTCTTTTGTAGCACTTAACACCATTTGACACACTGTATAGTTTTAGTTTACTAATTGTGTATTTGTTTCTTGTCTGCCTCCAAGTAGACCATGAGCTCTGTGAAGGTAGGAATTTTAGACTGTTCTGCTCACTGGTATAGCTCCAACTCAAAACAGGGCCTGGTATTAAATATTTTTGAAATAATTGGATGAAAGGAAATAAGTAATAGGAATATTACCTACAGGGGGACTGTGGAGAGAACACAGGGAAGGAACAATAGATATTTGACAGAAGTTGTCACTAGGTGAGATGAACTGGAAAAGAAAGGGAAACTGAGCAGCATTGTAGAAAATGAAAGGAAATAAAGGACTTAGATGGAGGGGATAAGCTTTGGCAATAAAGAGGGACACGTTCTAAGACTAGAGAAGACACTTTGTACTGATAACGACTTGTGAGCTAATAGCCATCGCCTTAGATATTTTTTAATCGTTTTAGGTGGAATGCAAGCTTTAGGACTTCACCTGACAGATCCAAGTCAGCGTCTTGTTCAGAATTGTCTTTGGACTCTGAGGAATCTTTCAGATGCTGCAACTAAACAGGTAAATTCCGAGTAAACCGGTGCCTTAATGAGAAGAGTCAAGCTGAATATGTCCTGAGCGTCTGTTTTCATCTCCATAGGAAGGGATGGAAGGTCTTCTTGGGACCCTTGTTCAGCTTCTGGGCTCAGATGATATAAATGTGGTCACCTGTGCAGCTGGAATTCTTTCTAATCTCACTTGCAATAATTACAAGAACAAGATGATGGTGTGCCAAGTGGGTGGTATAGAGGCTCTTGTGCGTACTGTCCTTCGTGCTGGTGACAGGGAGGATATCACTGAGCCTGCCATCTGTGCTCTTCGTCATCTGACCAGCCGACACCAGGAAGCTGAGATGGCCCAGAATGCTGTTCGCCTTCACTATGGACTGCCAGTTGTGGTTAAACTCCTACATCCACCATCCCATTGGCCTCTGATCAAGGTAAATTGTCGGTGAAAGTAGAAGGTTGCAGAATTGAAAATGAACTACCTCTGAATATTATTAGATGGCTGTCTAGGCACCAGGGATTGATAAGTAGGAGTTGTATTCTTTAGTAAATAGGAAATATGTCTGGGATGGAGGTGAGGGTTTGAAGTGTTTCTGTAGTCAGTTTTACTTTCAAGTGATTGTGATAGATGTAGTGTGTTAGGAATTTTAGGCTAAGAAAATGGTTTTTGTTGAGTTGTTTGCCAGTTCTTTACTCTTCCTCCTTTTCTGCAGGCTACCGTTGGATTGATTCGAAATCTTGCCCTTTGTCCCGCAAATCACGCACCTTTGCGTGAGCAGGGTGCCATTCCACGACTAGTTCAGTTGCTGGTTCGTGCACATCAGGATACCCAGCGCCGTACATCTATGGGTGGAACACAGCAGCAGTTTGTGGTAGGTAAATCTTAATAGTGACACCTGGCTATTTAAAAGGAATGCAAAAATCCATAAGATCCTGAACTACTGAGGTCATTGGCTCCCTGCATTCTCCTGCCTGCCTGAAGGGCTGTTTGCTATTGACTAAAAAAACTGACATGTCTCTGTGGCTGCATAGAAGATAAGGAGTAATGTGGCCCCTAGTGGTATGTCCTTTGACATGTCTGTCCTTCACATCGTTGCCTCCTCAATCGTACGAATGGGGTGTGGAGTGTGATTTACTGCTTTGGGGTCTCATTTAATCCATACAAAAGGTTCACATCCTGAGGAAGTAGCAGAGCCATAAGTTGAATCCAAGTCTGTCTGATTTCAGAGTCTCTTATCCCCCACTGCAGTTCTACCTATAAATGTTTGACGTACCTTTTACTAGCTCTTCCAAGAGTGGTTTAAACTATTTCCCTGGACTTAACGAATGCCAACAAATTACAAGACTAAGTAGTAGCATTTCTGGGATCTTTACCTATAATCTTAGCCTGAAACTTCGATGTCAAGTTTGCAGTCTCAAAACTAGCTTCATTACAAGTATCTAAAGACACTTCTGATTCCTCAGAATGTGTTTTAAGACTCAGACCTTCAAAGATTCTCTCTTATTTAATCAGGTTACTTTAGAGAACAAGACTTTACCAGAACAGATCTTGAGACTCTGATTGCTAGTTGTGATATGGATGCACTCATTAGGAGGCTTTGCCTTTCTCTATTCATTACTTTTGGTGTTGGCCTGTCTCCATGAGGTGGCTTAATAGAATGCAAAGGGTACCTTTTAAAATCTCCTCTCTAGGAAGAAAGGAGCTTTTGTGTCCTTATAAAAATGAAGTTGAATATAAAAGCTGCTGCAAGTAGCAGAATTATGACCTTTTTAAAAACTCAGATAGAGGGAAAGCAGATTGTAGTTATATTTTTGCAAAAGCTAACTTCCTTCTCCCATATAGGCTATCAGTTGAATAGTCTTGGAGGAGGTGAGTGGATTTTCTACTGGCAGCTCAGTAGAATTTTAGCAGTTGGTGATAAAACTTTGCTAAGTTTTCACCAAATACACATAGATGTACAAAGATAGAGGGAGCATCTGAAAGAAAACACTGACATAGTCTGCACGTTACTTTCCCATCTTTGTGTATCTTTTCTTTATATATCCCTTTACCCAGAGTGATTGGTGCCCTGACTGTAAGAAAGTTATCTTTGGGATGCAGAGGTATATTGAAGCTGTGCTTTGCTGTGCGCAGTACCGTGATGGGGGAGGGGTGCTGCTTGGAATTAGTGCTGACAAGAGGCCACTTTCAGAAAGTGACATTCAACTGAATGGAGTCCACCTTCATTCCTGAACTAATTAATTGCAAATTCTGGGGAACTTTGGGTTTATAATGTGAATAACTAGTAATTGCTACTCAGAACAGAAAGCCTTTCAAGTATATAAACTTTAGAGAGGACAATGCCCTATTTATTAACCATATTTCTTTTGGTAGGAGGGGGTCCGCATGGAAGAAATAGTTGAAGGTTGTACTGGAGCCCTTCACATCCTAGCTCGGGATGTTCACAACCGAATTGTTATCAGAGGCCTAAATACCATTCCATTGTTTGTGCAGGTATGTTGCTTTTAAGTGAGGTGTTCTAGATTCTGTGTGTCAGTAAAATTTCAGGATTTTAAAGATGAGC
The DNA here is from genome assembly GCF_028564815.1 of Eubalaena glacialis. Taxonomy (NCBI): domain Eukaryota; kingdom Metazoa; phylum Chordata; class Mammalia; order Artiodactyla; family Balaenidae; genus Eubalaena; species Eubalaena glacialis. The sequence continues at coordinate 67,927,892 of NC_083722.1, read as the reverse complement.
AAAGTATCAGGAAATTAGAGACCAAAATAGGGGCAGCAGCATTTAATTTTTCGTCTACTGTCACCATTTCTAAAATGGCAGTACTGCCCATGCTTCCTGTTCAAAGTATAAAAAATAGAATCTCTATGTGTCATGTCCTTTTAGTTGAATACATTTATGAAAATTCCCTTCGTTTTTCTTGGGCAGTAGAAGGAGAAACATTGGGACTAGAACCTCAAGAAAGGAAGGAGACTTTCTACTCCACTTTTAGGGTTGCTCAGTTTTGAAGGGACGAAAGCTGGTCTGGGCTGCCAGAGCACAGGCCTCCAGCCACCTCTGGGTCTTCCAAGTTTTAGCTTGAATAAAACTCTGAAGAAAAGGTTCGTAGCTAAAAATGCTCTAGAAAACCATTGCTCCTGAGCATCACTCAAGAACACAAATGTAGAGTATATGATTTTAATACAAGCGGTACAAATACCGCGTACACTCTGAATTGTGAATTGGGAATGTTTACACTGCAGTGGGGTGCTTGCCATGTTTTAACTTTAGATTTAATTAGGTTTTGGGTGTATGTTTTCTCCTTAGCTGCTTTATTCTCCCATTGAAAATATCCAAAGAGTAGCTGCAGGGGTCCTCTGTGAACTCGCTCAGGACAAGGAGGCCGCAGAAGCTATTGAAGCTGAGGGAGCCACAGCTCCTCTGACAGAATTACTTCATTCTAGGAATGAAGGTGTGGGTAAGTAGGAAAGGAGCCAGAGCCTTTAGCTTGTGTACAGTGACGCCTCAGCTTCTCCTCAAGGACCTTTATTCCATCCTTCTCCCAGCAACATATGCAGCTGCTGTTTTGTTCCGAATGTCTGAGGACAAGCCACAGGATTATAAGAAGCGGCTTTCGGTTGAGCTGACCAGTTCTCTCTTCAGAACGGAGCCAATGGCTTGGAATGAGGTAGGCAGCGTGAGCACGTTTATTTGGCTGTTTGCTGGAGCAGGTATAAGGCAGTTTGTGGTCTCCTCTCAAACCACTCAGTACACGTTCATTTGCACTGACTGTGTCCTTGGCTTGAATATTCATTCTTTACACTCTTTTAGCAACTGCTGTGAGGAAAAACTACAGCTTTAAGCAGCCTGTTCAGAACAAACAAGTTAGAATTTCCAAGGGAGACAGATGAAAAAGTTAGCAGCTTAAAGAACATTTTTCAAAAGGTTGTTAGGAAAGAGGCAGTCTGTTAACGACTGTTAGTTGGAGGTCAGTTTATCACTACTTCTTAAAAAATGCTCAACTTTTCACGTACTTTTCTACTTGAATTTCTATTAATTCGTTCAGTATTTGTCCTCAGTACAGTTGTTCATTGAAACAGTAGAACCACCCTGAAAGTTTTTTCAATTATGGTACATAGTCATAAAGTCAATTATTTTTGTTGAATGACTGGAGAGATCCTATATATTGTTAGGTGGAAAAAAAATAAAGCAAACTGCCAAACAGTGAGTAGTATGTCAGTTGGCTGTTTAATAGGCAATCTTAACACGTTCCAGCTTGAGCTCTGACCTTCCTCACCCACTCCCTTTCTCCAGACCTGTCCTCTCACAGTTAGTGGCAACTTCGTTCTTCTAATGCACAGGCTCTAAAAGTCTTTTCATATAACATATCCTGTCAGCAACTCCTTTTGGGGGTAGACACTTTTCCTGTTTTGTTTCCTGTTACATTTCTAGCACCAGGAACAGTGCCTGGCACGTAGTAAGTACTTAATAATATATACTTGTGGAAAGAATAAATTAGTATTGTTAAGACTGTGTGCAATGGGAAAACATGTTTCTCAAGGTATCTCTAGGTATCTTTGAAGGGTAGAGTTTGAAGTATTTCTGTATTGTATGCATCTGTATTTCAAAGTAATTCTGCATTTTCTAAGTATTTCTATAACGTTTGAGTTCTTTATTCATTTCGTAATCTGAAAATAAGTATGTTTTCAAAATATTAGACAGTATGCTTTGAGTTGAGAATTTTCATTTTGCTTCTTTGCCTTGTACCTGTTTATCTAGACTGCTGATCTTGGACTTGATATCGGTGCCCAGGGAGAACCCCTTGGATATCGCCAGGATGGTATGTGTCTCACGTTTCTTGATTATCTCCAGATCAAGCTAAAGGTCCAAAGCTTTATCAAAAGAGCTGGTTTGCTCATCTGGGAAACCAGTGTTGGCAGGAAAGTAGTGGTAGCAATTAAAGGCAGTTCTTAAATTCTAGAGTCACCAATGGTATCTTTATTGGAGCACAGGGAATTCTGAGCCACACACTGAGCAAGCAGTAGGATCACACCAATAAATATGTGTCACTACTGCTAGGCCTCTGCAGTATAGTGCAGGATGTTACAAGTCGCCTGGCTTTTTAGTCAGTTTTTTTGGTTCAGAGAACCCATAATACCTGTCTCTACAACCCACCCAGGAAGTGAGAGTATGGAAACTTCTGTCCCCAAGCTCAGATCTGGGATGGGTATTTACATAGTTAGCTTTTCAGAAAACTCTAAAAATACAATTCAAATCTGGGTAGTGGCGAATGGAGCATAGTTAGGGGTAGACCACTAACAGCTGTAACTATTCATCTTAAATTTATAATCTTACCTGGTTTTTCCTAGTTAATAAACCACTAGAGCTTATAAGCTTCTTACCTTGACAGGTACATATAAATGTTAACCCTTAATATAAAACATTTAAAGGTTTCATTGGAAACTGGCACATTTTCTTTGTACTTTTGTGGGTGTCGCCTGGACTTTCTGACAAATAGATTACAATTGCCAGACCTCCTTGTTATCGCCTTCACCTCCTGCCGTGACTCCTTGATGCCTAGGTGTCACACACAGTAGATTGCTTGCTGCTGCTCCCCGCTCAGGAGCCTGTCCCTGCCTGCGTAAATGCCACACGTCCACGGCTAGAACCTGCTGGTAGGCCTTTGGTGGAAACAGACTTTGTGTAGCCTCATGGGTGGCCTGGCACTGGCACTTAGCTGAAGAAAGCTAGAAGTTGAAGAGGTTAGAAGGCAGCGCTTTCTGACAAGCTTGCTGCCCTTGGATGTCCCTAACCTTAGTGTTCACTTTTATGTCTTCTCTCTGTCTCCCTTACCCATTTCGTTGCTACCCCTGACTCTCCTAGATCCCAGCTATCGTTCTTTTCACTCTGGTGGATACGGCCAGGATGCCTTGGGTATGGACCCCATGATGGAGCATGAGATGGGCGGCCACCACCCTGGTGCTGACTATCCAGTTGATGGGCTGCCAGATCTGGGGCATGCCCAGGACCTCATGGATGGGCTGCCTCCAGGTGACAGCAATCAGCTGGCCTGGTTTGATACTGACCTGTAAATCATCCTTTAGGTAAGAAGTTAAAAAAGCCAGTTTGGGTAAAATACTTTTACTCTGCCTACAAAACTTCAGAAAGACTTGGTTGGTAGGGTGGGAGTGGTTTAGGCCTATTTGTAAATCTGCCACAAAAAAAGATACATTGAAAGGAGATGTCTTGGAACATGTGAATGTTCTCAGATTTCTGGTTTGTTACGTGGTCATGTGTGGAAGTTATTAACTTTAATGTTTTTTGCCACAGCTTTTGCAACTTAATACTCAAATGAGTAACATTTGCTGTTTTAAACATTAATAGCAGCCTTTCTCTCTTTATACAGCTGTATTGTCTGAACTTGCATTGTGATTGGCCTGTAGAGTTGCTGAGAGGGCTCGAGGGGTGGGCTGGTATCTCAGAAAGTGCCTGACACACTAACCAAGCTGAGTTTCCTATGGGAACAATTGAAGTAAACTTTTTGTTCTGGTCCTTTTTGGTCGAGGAGTAACAATACAAATGGATTTTGGGAGTGACTCAAGAAGTGAAGAATGCACAAGAATGGATCACAAGATGGAATTTATCAAACTCTAGCCTTGCTTGTTAAAATTTTTTTTTAAATATCTGTAATGGTACTGACTTTGCTTGCTTTGAAGTAGCTCTTTTTTTTTTTCTTTTTTTCTTTTTTTTGCAGTAACTGTTTGTTAGTTTTTTAAGTCTCTCGTAGTGTTAAGTTATAGTGAATACTGCTACAGCAATTTCTAATTTTTAAGAATTGAGTAATGGTGTAGAACACTAATTCATAATCACTCTAATTGTAATCTGAATAAAGTGTAACATTGTGTAGCCTTTTTGTATAAAATAGACAAATAGAAATGGTCCAATTAGTTTCCTTTTTAATATGCTTAAAATAAGCAGGTGGCTCTATTTCATGTTTTTGATCAAAAACTTTATTTGGGATATGTATGGGTAGGGTAAATCAGCAAGAGGTGTTATTTGGAACCTTGTTTTGGACAGTTTACCAGTTGCCTTTTATCCCAAAGTTGTTGTAACCTGCTGTGATACAATGCTTCAAGAGAAAATGCGGTTATAAAAATGGTTCAGAATTAAACTTTTAATTCATTCGATTGTGTCACCTTTTTTTCCTTGTCACTTAGTGGTTTGCGAGGGTAATAAATTATTTCACTATGTGTCTTCCTCAGGATGAAGTTGAATAAACTTAAGTTGTAATGATGGAAAGAGCCTTACTGCTAGTAGACGGAATTGTTTGTTTGCCAAGTTTCTTTAGCACTTGGCCCTGGGTTAAATTGCACCAAAAGTGTTTCAGCCTTGAACGTTGATTCTGAGCTTGTGTAAGAAGAGGTGAGTGAGTCCACCGTCTCCAACTGAAGGACTCTGGGCTTAGAGCCTATGGCCGAGACTCCTTCATCCTGGCTGCAGCCATATGTATAATCCTGCCCACGTGACCAAAGGCATCTAGTTCTTTGGCTTTCAGTTTTGTTCTGTGTAGCCCAATAGGCATCCCCCACCCCAGACTCCATCACATGGTTTCATTCCTTTAAGGTAATAATGAAGAATTACTCACCTGGATTTGGACTTCAAGCACCTTCACAGAAGTGTGACTCATTTGGAGCAGGGAATTCCTTCAACTCCACTTTGAACTGATAGTTAAGATGGTTTACCTGCCGATGTTTATCTGAACATAATCAGAGAGAACTAGAATGGGCCTTCTTCCATGCTCTCTGCCAGGTGAGCCTGTCATCCTGGTGGTAGGTCTGACAAGCTTAGTTCATCCCTGAGGGCAGAGTCAGTAGACCTGTTTGTTAGGACTTGTGTTTGGGGCTTTAAAAAGCATGGAAGTGTTTTGTGCTTAGGGAGGGCTGTTTGTGATTTACTGTGTATTTAAAAACATGTATTCAGTACCTTTTTGTTGGATGAGGACCCTTTGAGAAAGCTTTATAAATTCTTCCCTGTGGTCTAAGATGTAATTGGGATTGGAGAGGAAACATTTGTGTACCTGGTGAGGGGGCAGTTGTGCCTCCAGTGCATGACACAAAGAAGCAAGGCAGCGTTGCATGAACTATTTATTAGTAGGTTAGAGCTATTGGTCAGAGTGAAGATCTTTAGTGAGTTCAGCTTTTAACATAAAGAACCACAGCAGGGTGTTTTTTTTAAAACCAGAAAACATTTCAGAGCTTTGCCTAAAATTATTATAGTTTTGAAGTTCCATGTAAAAACTTTATATGAAGGTTAATCTGATTCAGCAAGGTAGTTCTGCAGTGTACTTAGAAGGACAAAGAGCCAAGAACGGCAAAGACACTGGTGAAGAATAAGATGATAGGAGGACTTGTTCTATCAGCTGTCAAGGCCTAACTGTAAAGCTAGAGGTAGTTAAATTAACACTGTTATTGGCACGTGTGTAGAAGTATACACTAAGTGAACAGAATAAGATGAAGACAATAGATACTTTAAAGGTAGCATTGGAGGTCAGTGTGAAAAAGAGGGACCTTTTAGTAAAAGTGTAGAACAGTTAGGTAGCCATTTGGATAAAACTGAAATTAATGCAGGAAAAAAAATCCACGATCAACAGAGTATCAAAAGCCCTCACTGGAAGCCCATGTGTCCAATAATTTGCAAGAGAATGGCCGCAATGCAGTAAAAGACTACAGCTTCAACACGATAGTATGGGTATATCTCAAATATGATACTGAACAAAAGCAAGTCACAAATGCATGCTGTAGGACTGCATTGGTGCAAAAAGAAAGGCAAACTGTTTTAAGGAAATCATCCAGAGATAGTAAAACTAAAAAGCAAGAAAATTATTAGATTACCACAAAAAAACAGAAGAGTGGTTACCTGGGGATGCAGGTGCGTAGGACTTCTGATCCCATTGCAGTGACCACCAATGAGCTGAAAAATGAAGCTTTTCCATGTTGGATGAGGTGTTCTAGACATGAGGCTTTGACCTGGTTATTGGAATCCTTGGCAGTGAAAGATCTTGAGATAAATATGTTGTCTTGATTAGTGTAATAAAAACAAGATCTGAATCGTGCCGTATGGTTTATAAACCAGCAGAGAGCTGAGTTGCTCCACTGCAGTTGTTTTGTTCTAGTAGGTGAGACTCTAACTGCCTTGCCTTGCTTGAGTGAACACCCATCAAATGCAATTAGAAAATAATGGGGGCGGGGGGCTGAAAAGGTAGTGCTTCCTTTTTCTTATTCATCAACGTCCTGGGTGGTGTCCACTCCACCTCCCCACCTCATGAGTAATCTAGAGGGAGGTGACCAGCCTCCTCTGCCACCTCAGCATCAAGCCTCTGAGAGGCCAGAGGCCAGGTGTAAAAGGCCAGCCTTCTTCCAGGTCACATCAAGACTCCACACCGCCCTGGTCCTTATTCTGGGCCAAGGCTGCTGCTTGTTGCCACTTCCCTCCCTCGGCCTCCTGGAAGCTTGAGGCTGTTGGGGCCAAAGCCTCCTGAAACTCAGTGAGTCTTGTCCCCACCCCACTCCAGACAGGTCTCCCCAGCGACCAAGCCTCTTTGGGCTTTTGTAGCTTCTTGCCTCCCCCTTCCCTACCAGTTCCCTCCTGAGGCTTCTACCTCAGCCCCTGCCTAAGTCCATTTATCGGAGAGATTTATTTCTACATATTTTTCTGTTGTTGGAGGAGGGAGAATAAAGGGCATTTTGCTTCAAGTGGAGGCAGGAGAGACCCAGGTCCTCTCACTATCACTCACTATGGACAAAAGCCTTAGCCACCAGAGCCTCCACTTCTGAGCTGTCCCACAGGGCTAAGAGCTGCCCTGCATTCACAGAATTGACCTCAGAACCTCATGAGGTAATAGGGGAAACCTCATGATAATACGGGAAGCATGAAGAGCTAGACAAGCCCAAAGAACCGTCAGTCAGTAAATTCTGTTGCTGCGTCCTACAGAGCCACTTGCTTAGCTGCCAGGTGACTGTCAGTTCCTCTCAGGATACCCTCCAGGCCAGAGTCACCCCAGATAGATTTTCACAGAGGGACAGCTCACTGGGCACCTACTCTCAGGCTGTAAGTTGAGGCAAGGTCTCAAAGCTTTGGGCCTGTTGTTAGGGAAAGAAGGCAGCCTGGTGCAGCCACTCGCCGGCCCGCTCCGCTCCATGCAAGGCATGCTCCTGCTGCCTCCTTTGCCCCCTTACTCTGCAACTTCAGTGATGCCATTCATCCCTGGGGGGCTCAGCCGATGGACTGTAGCCAGTTAGCAAACAGCTAAAGCTTGGAGGTGGTGGGAAGGGGAGGGCCGGTAGTTACCTGGGTCTGGGCCTCTGGTCACTGCGAGAATCCTGAGGGCTCTGATGGGTGGCTGGGGCCCAGGTCTTCTCAGAACTGGAGCCGGGGAAGCCACAAAAGGGTATGGGCCTCTCATGTCGGGCAGGGAAGGGTACTGCCCTCGGCCTCCCTCTTGTCTGCTCAGCCAGACTTCTCATGTCCCCTACCTCAGCTCATTAAGATTGGGGCTGCTGCTTTCCATAAGGCACCTTTGTGAGAAGGACAGAAAGGATCCCCTAACTCCAGGAGGACATAGCCTCACACCAGCGTGCAAAACTTGGCATGGGCTAGCTTTAGCGCCTGTCACCCTGGGCTGAGCACCCTTGGTGGGGCACTAGCCCTGCTTGGGACCATCTCCTCCTTGCCTATTCAAATACGCCTTTCCTCAAAGAGGCAAGGCTGTGGGACTCAGGGCCAGGCATGGTCCACTTAACGTGGTTCTGGAATGTTAAAACTTTCCTCCTGTTTCACCTTAAGCAGCAAAGACTCCTCCCTGCTCAGCTCAAAAGGGTAGAGAAAGAAGAATTCGATTGCTCTGAAATACCTTCTGGGGGACTCTAGGTCTAGAACTCCAGGGTGGTTCCCCTAAGAGCTGAATGAAAGGAGAGAGAACAGATTTCCTGGGAAAACAGGGAGAACTGTGCCTGTTCCCTGGACCAAAGAGGCAAAGCAACAGGAGCTGAAGGCCAGGCCTCCAGCTGCTCCATCAGCCTCCCCCACCCCAGGAGCACAGGCAAACCCAGCCGGGCCAGGGCCACCTGGGCGCACAGCCTGGTGATGGGCACGTTGCCCAGCAGGACTTCCTGTGGGCAGTAAGGAGGCTATGAGAGCAAATGACACTGCCTGCTCCTGGGTGGGGTTCCCCCTTACACCCCTGCTACTCAGCTCGACTCTGGACATCCCACTGGCAGACACACAGGCTGCGGAGTCCGAGTCCCGAGTTCAGCCCAGCAGTGGGGCCTTGGGCAAGTGGACTGGCTCCTCTGAGCCTCAGTCTTCTCATCTATGAAATGGAGATAAGGTCTGCTTGGCAGGTGGTGAGGTTTAAATAAGGTAAGTGACATCCACGCCTTTGATGGAGGGGGGCACGGAGCTGCTGTGTTCGTTACAAAGCCAAATGGAAGCTGGCACACTACCCAGATCACCGCAGCAAAGTGGGCCTGTTGGCGACAGTGTGCCCAGCTTCCCGTGATGCAGTAGGTGTGGGGCCGCCTGTGTGCCCCTGTGCCTCCCGCTTCTGCGTCCCCCGCCCATTCCCCCCGCATAGGGGCTGCTGCCTGGGACAGAAGCCCATCTGGGCTCAGGCAGTGTGTGTCAAGGGGCAGATCCCCTCTCTAAGCAGCCCAGAGCACTGCAGCTACTGATCTAGTCGAGCCCTTTCATTCTGCAGGTGGGGAAACAGAGGACCCAGAGAGGAGGCCAAGGAATGTTCTCAACTTGCTCACCTGGTTCAAGCTGCCCAGGATGCACCCCTCCCTCCCTCAGTACAACAGTCCCAGCCCCCTTCCGCAGTGTCCACCCAGTGTTTTCACAGGCTTGACTCTTACATAGGGGGCACTAAGGGCATATGTGTGAGGAAGAAGCTGGAAAGGCTTCGAGGATAAGGGGGGAGTCACCGGTAGAAGTGGGGGGTGTGATTCTACCTTGATGCCATCATCCCATCTAGATGAGCAGATCTTCAAGGAAGCCAGCGTTCCTTGAGCGTTTTGCATTCCTTTAGGCAAAGTTTTAACCACCTGTTCCTGTTAGTGCAGTCTTGCCCAGTTCTCCCCAAGATTCTTGGAATCACTTCATCCCTGAAATGAAGAAAAGCCAAGCAGGTAAAAGTGGGAGGAAGACAAGAGACGGTAACTTCCAAAGACTTGCTCTGGAGCTGTAGCTGGGAGAGCGTTCCTGCCTAGTTCTGCCTGTTAAATCTTCCCCAGAGAAGAAAGATGCTAATAGACGCTGGCAGGCCTAGACTAGCACAGGCAGTGCAGGCTTCAGCAGAGGCCCACCTGGCCCACACAGAGGGAAAGAGCATTCTGAGAACAGCTAGCAAACCTGGGGTTCCCAGACGCATCCCACATGCACCGAGGAGGTCCATTCTGAGTGGGTTTTCCAGGGTCTGGAGTTAGAGCATCTCAGCCAGAGGTTCTGGGTTCAGCTGACTTTATTAGATCCAAACAGAGCTGTAGGTGCCATGTGGTGAATGTGTGTAGCTGAGGGTGGGTGCCGCAGAGTGGGCTTGTGCTAAATGCCTTCTTGCCTAGTGTCCAGCAGCTTGGAGGATCTCCAGGGCCAAGGAAGCCACTGCACTGTTGGCCGACGAACTGTGAGAAAAACCAAAGTAGAGACGTTTAGGCATCCCCAGGGTAAAATGCTCTGTCTTCCAAAGGGGCGGGCCTCTTCTGCTCCCGAGTACCTGATGGACCAGCTGCTTCCCAGAGCTGCCCCTAGCATCATCTTGAGAAGCAGAAACAGCGTTCGCAGGCTCCAGGGCCATGAGGTGAGGACCCCGAAGCCCACAGTCCCACAGGGGCTCAGCACTGGCCCTGCCACCCCTCGACGTCTGACCCCACTTTGGCCAGGTGCACCGATGCTGAGCTGTGAGGGCAAGTCAGGCGGACGGCAGCCAGAGCCTGCCGGCCCGAGGCCCACAATGAGCCTGCCCGGCGCCTGCCTGCAGCTGACTTGTGCCATCCAGCAAAGATCCCAGCTGCTGACACTCCCTGCTCCATGCTGCCCCTTCCTGGCCAATCAGCCAGGAGCGTTGGGTTTCTTATTCTCATAGGTGTGGATGTGCAATTAAGAGTTTCAAACGGAAACTTCGTTATTGGAGCAAATTGTTTGAGACACCTTTAAACCTGTGCCTTAACAAATGTTACCAAAGAAAAGAATGGCGCATAGCAGTGTGCCTTGAAATATGAAATTAGCTGATAGCACACCCTTCACTACACAGAAACACAGCTGTTGCCAAATGCCAGGGGGCTGCATAAAAGAGGTGGGTCGCAGGGGGACAGGACTGTGGTCGGAGGTGGTGCCATGCATTCCTGCTCTGTGCATCAAAGGCCCCTTTGAGGGCTGAGGGAATGCACTTGAACTTGGCCTGCTCCCGGCTGAGACCAGGCTACTCTGTTGGAGCCGTGCTGCCCACTCCGCCTGCCAGAGCAGCCCTTGGGGGCCAGTGACCGGCAAGGAGCACACACCCACCTGGCAGGGCCCCATCAGAACTGAGAACGCTGCCATCCGGTCACTCTTGGTCAACATGAAAAAACCTTTTTCTGGTGGGGCCATCCGAACAAAGCCCAAGCGGGACAATTTCAGAGCAGCAGCCTGTCGACCAGTACGAGATCTGCCTGGTGTAGACGTGTTAGTTGCTGGAGTGATACGTGTGGGTACGGAAGAGGCCTCAGGGAGTCTCGTTTTCACGTTTGGTCCAAATTTGGGTCCAGCGCTCCCAAACTGGTACAGCATGAAGATGTGCTGGCCTCGGACCCAGCTGGGGGGCGGGGGAGTCCCACAGAGGCAGGCCGTGGAGAGGAAGGGCTCTCAGCAGCTCCCCACTCAAGTCCGTGCCTCCCGGTGGCTCTCCCACCCTCTGCAGGCACACATCTGCTCACAGGGGCCTCATCTCAGCTGTCTGCACAAGGCCAGGGTCCCCAGGTACGGTCATCACCTGCTCCTCACAGACCAGTCTAGCGGAAGGCCTGTGGCCCAGCCTGGGGAGCCAGTGTCCGTGCCTTACGCCACAGGGGCCACCGGGGTGAGCAGGGGCCCCTCCCATCAAAGCCAGCCCGTCCTTCCCCTCAGCTCACAGTAACCACGGGTAAGAACTGACATCTTTGGCTTAAGCTACAGAGGAAGGGGGGTGGGGTAGGCCAGGAGGCGCTGTCCCCTCCCCACCCAATCCAGGATTAATACAACAGGGCTGGCTGGAGCTGAGCCTTCTCCGCAGACTCACCTTCCCAGCAGTACCTCAACCGCATATTCTTCTCCAACTAATACAAAACCCCAAACACCAGGAAGCAGATTCCATAGAACCTTGTGGTTCTGAAAACAAACTACCAGGGATGCCGTGCACCACCCCGTGTCCCGCACACCCAGCGAAGGCCAGGTACCCCTTAGCAGGGGGGGCCTCCTCCCCAGGGCAGGGAGAGCAGCTGCAGCTCAGGGGCCACCACGTCCTCCGGCCGCCTCCCTCAGCTCTGGGGACAAGGCACTCACCGAGTCATTTAATCAAGCACCCTGAACCACCCCCAGAGCCCACCTGCCAGGCCCTGGCACTGTCACATGCAGTGAGCCATTACACAGCACACCGGCTGACTAAAGGGTGGATACCTGGGGGCAGTTCTCTCTTTATTCCCATGCCATTTTTCTCTGGTCACGTGGCACTAACATTTTAAATGACTCGTCAGCCCTGCTTCCCCCGCCCCCCAGAACCGCCTCTCCAGGGAGTGCAGGGGTGTGTGCGGCAAGAACCCGCCCAGCGCCCTCTCTACACCAGCATCGGCATCACCGGGGGACTGGCAGAGAGGCCGGTTCCTCCCTCCACAGGGTACAGCGTGTTCCGGGTGACAGGGCTGTCCTGGTCTCGGCACCTCGCTTCTAGGATGCTCTAGACGTACTGACTGTGAAGCTGAGGACTGGGAGGCTGACCTAACCTCAGCTTCTCAGTGTCAAACAGTCTGTTCTGTGGGTTCAAGTTTTCCCCCTGAAGGCAGCCGGGGCTGTAGAGTGGGCCTCCAGACCCTCTGCAAGGTGGTGGTAATGGTGCCTCTGGCCAGGCTGCTGCGGGGGGCACGTGTGCACAAACGGGTACTGCTTTTCTCATGAGGTTCATCAGGTCTCCCACCTGGTCATAATCCGCTCCCGTCCCCATCTCTACTCCCTGTAGATGGGAATACGGCCTCCCCACGCTGCAGGGCCAGGATGCTCTTCTTTTCTCCCTCCCTTTACCTCCCCCCACCTCCATAGTGGGGACTCCCAGGGGGTGGAGGGGCAGAGTGGCCCATCCCACACTGGGAGGGAGGGATCTCAGTGGGCAGTGTCAGGCAGGAAGGTGACGGTCCCTGGTGTGTAGGGGAAACGGGGGTTGGGGGAGGGAAGAAGAGAGGAGAAAAGGAACGCCAGGCTATTTGCTGAGCCCAGGTACGCTCTGTACTGCTCCCCCCAGCCCTCCTGGGCCTACTTACCCCCCAGCCGGGACCAGCCACTCCAGAGCCCGCAGGAGGCTGCCCGAATTCTTGAGGCTCTCCAGGTGCTTCTCATTGGAGGTGATCTGCAAGGGAGGCAGAGGAAAGCGGTCGGCTGGCCCATCCCTGACCCATGATCCGTTGGACGGGCACCCTGAGTCTCAGGCCACCTGTGCTATTGGGCAGTGAGCCCTGAGCCCCAGTGTGCTGCTGACCATGGAGGCAACCCTTGGGGTGAGCAGGAAGGAGTCCGCTGCAGCTGGAGATGTGCGAGAGCAGGATGGGGTGCCTCCCGTCGGTCCCTCAGGAGGGTCTGTGTTCTGGAAGCCTGAACATTTCAGTTAAAGCAAATCATGGGTGAACAAACTTTCCAGCTGTTGGTTCCGGGACCCAGTGGGCCCTTGCGTCCCAAGCCCGACACAACCTCTTTCATATGGACAGAAGGATGATGCTGGGCTCCCGGCGATCTCAGGAGCCTGGGAAAAGAAAGAGGCACTAGGAATCAAACCGGTCACACCCCCACCCGCGTACCCTGGGAAGTGTGCCCCTGCCAACGGCCACCATCCTGGGAGACACAGAGGAGGGACACTTGGGCACCAGAGGCAGAATCATAAACTCTCAGGGCTGGATGGGACTCAGATAGGTGCTGACCCAGCCCAGGCCCCTGGAGACCTCCTAATTCAGCCCTTCCATAAAATGAGTCCATGCCCTACGAGGCAGAGAAGACTTCAGGAATGAACCTTGATTTCTGCTATTAGAATGTTTCTCTTAATTCACCATTCATGTCCCATTTTTATCTTTGATATTTAATAAATATTTTCTAATAAACACTGGTATGGAACTTCACATTTCAGAAGGCTCTGCAGTTTCCTGTACGTTTTCTCACTTATCCCTTTCAGTAGCCTCACCTTGCAAGGTAAGCATGTAGTGTGTTTTATAGATGAGGTGACTGAGGCTTAGTGAGATTAAGGGACCACTACAGCAATACACAGGGAGCTTGACCCTAACCCCACATGAGGCTGGAACCAGGCTGGCCTCGGTTGTCCCCACCATTTTCTGTCTTTCCACTTGATCATAGCAACCAGGGCTGGATTATCATCCCTGTAGTTCTCAGGGAGAGGCTGAATATTTCTTAATCAATCACTCATGGTGATAGGAAGGTCACAGGGGTAGTTAGACCTTAATGTGGCCTCTGAATTGCACGTGAATGAATCTGCACCTCCACTGAGACCCTATCCCGCTTCCTGAGTGTGCCAGACCCCAGCTGCCAGCTCAACTGCATCAGGTGTAATTTCTGCAAAGATTTGCATCTTAAAAGAGCTGTGTGTAAATTTGTTCTGAAATTACACCCCACCTGATGAGTTCAGAAGGCTGCTGTAGTTCAATTATGTCTGAAGCAAGCACAAACTTACCCTGAAAGGGTCTTCGGCGAGGATTCCCATCTAATTTTTCTCAAAACTCTGCCTCATACAGCTCAGCTGAGCTACATCCAGACTCACTGCCCTGACCAGCCCTACCGTGGGATCGTGTGTAAGAGGCTGTGCTCCAAGTTGCAAAGAGATAACAAGACTACATTCACTCACGAGGCTAGTTGGAAGGTGCAAACAAAAGAATACAGTGAAAACTATGTGATCAAAGGGGGAGACGAGAATAGCACCGTGTGCAGCTGACATAAATGCAAGCATAAACAAAGCCAAGAGAATTAATTGAAAACTATGTGATTTGGCCACTTACCTGAACTCTTACTAGCAACATCAACTGTTGTTCTATCAGTATGAGTTAATTAGAAAATAAAAATTTTAAATAATATCAATCAGGTTCTAGTTCTGGGAAAGACAGAGAAAACACATGCCACCCTTTCCATATAAAACCTGAACAGAATGCACAGCGCAGCTCTTTCAGAACACTGAAAAGTAAACAACACTGGCAGATTGGGGAAGGACACTGAAACCAAAGCGCCATCACCTCTTTCCCTCCAGTACAGACCACCTTGAACTCAACACACCCAAACCCCAGAAGTGGGGCACACAAGACAGCCCCAGGAGAAGACAGGCTTGAGGAATGGGAAAGGAAACTTCCAAAAGCTCAGAGAGAGTAGATGAAACCCCCTTTCCTTTTCCTCAGTTCTGTTTTGGACCATGCCCCAGGCAATTCTGTGGTGGCAGTGGTGGCAGCAACAGGAGCCATCAGCCAAAACTCTTCTCTCTCTCTCTCTCTGTTCTCACAATGTTTTGGCCCCGACATGACAATTGTGGAAGTTAAGCAGTTTGTGGCCAGACAGAAAATGGGAGATCCAGGGAGCCAGAAAGTACTGGGGAGATAACAGGGAAGAGCTCAAGAAAGCAACCCCATAAAATTATTTATGAACTTCTAGGCTCACCTTCAACCTGTGTTGGTTAAAATAAAAGGTTAAAAAAGATACACCGGGGCTTCCCTGGTGGCGCAGTGGTTAAGAATCTGCCTGCCAATGCAGGGGACAGGGGTTCGAGCCCTGATCTGGGAAGATCCCACATGCCGCGGAGCAACTAAGCCTGTGAGCCACAACTACTGAGCCTGCGCGTCTGGAGCCTGTGCTCCGCAACGGGAGAGGCCGCGACAGTGAGAGGCCCGCGCACCGCGATGAAGAGTGGCCCCCGCTCGCCGCAACTGGAGAAAGCCCTCGCACAGGAACGAAGACCCAACACAGCCAAAAATAAATAAATAAATAAATAAATTAAAAAAAAAAAAAAAGATACACCATCCAAACGGGAATCAACAGAAAGCTAGAGTGGCTGTATTAATATCAGGCAAAGAAGACTTTAGAACAAAGAAAATTATCAGGGATAAATAAAGACATAACATCTTGATAAAAGGGTTCTCTCACTAAGAAGATAAAACAATAAATGTGTATGCATCTAACAATAGAAATTTAACATACATAAAGAAAAACTGATACAACTGAAAGGAAAAACAGACAAATCCACAACTGTAGTTGGAGACTTCAAATAACTCTTATAAGTAATAGATAGGATGAGTAGACCAGACATCAGCAAGGATATGGAAGAGTTGAACACCACCATCATCCAACTGGATCTCACTGATATTCGTAGAGCACTAAGCCCATCAACAGCAGAATTTACATTTTCCCCCAAGAATCCAGGAACATTCACCAATGTATACAATATTTTGGGTAATAAAACAAATATTTACTAATTTAAGAGAACTGAAATCATATAAATTATATTCTCTGATCATAATGGAATTAAACTAGAAATAAATAACAAAGATAACAAAAATATCTCCAATCACTTGGAAATTAAACAACACACTCAAATAATCCAAGGATCAAAGAGGACATCCCAAGGAAAATTAGAAATTATTCTGAGCTGAATGAAAATGTCAATACAATATATCAAAGTCTGTGGGGTGCAGCTAAAGTAGTGATTAAAGAGAAATTTACAGTACAATACTTACATTAAAAAAGAAATGTCTCAAATCCATAATCCAAGCTTTCATGTTAAGAAACTAGAAAAAGAGCAAAACAAATCCAAACCCAAACCCAAAGAGGGAAGGAAAAACAGAGCAGAAATCAAGAGTAATGTGGTAAATGTAGGCCCAAATATATTAATATCTACATTAAATGTAAATTTACCAAGTACTATAAATAAAAGACTAACATTTTTAGATAAGATATAACCAAAATAAAACACAACTACATGATGCTTACAAACATACCTTAAATATAAGGGCACAGAGCAACTGAAGTTTAAAGAACGAAAAAAGAGATGCCACACAAATTGTAACCAAAGGAAGTTGGTATAGCTAATATCAGACAAGGTCGACTTTAAGCCAATCATTATAACTAGGAATAAAGAGAGACATATCATATTTATAAAACGATCAACTGACCAGGAAGATATATCAAGTCTAAATTCTAAACGTACCTAATAACAACCTCAAAATCTGTAAAACAAAAAATGACAGAACCAAAGTGAGAGTTACACAAATCCATAATTATGGTGGGATATTTTTCAATCTCTCCCAGTAACATGCATACGAAAATCAGAAGGGATATGGACGTTTTATACAACAAGATTAACAAACCTGACCTAATTGACATATATAGAAAAATTCATCTAACAACTGCAGAATATATGTTCTTTTCAAATGTGCATGGAAACTTTTCAACATATACCACGTACTGGGTCATAAAGCAAGTTCTGACAAATTTCAAAGATATAAATCTAACAAAATATGTCAGGATCTATATGTTAAAAATTACAAAACGCTGATAAACTTTTTAAAAAACTAAATAAATGGATATAATGTGTTCATGAATTAGATGACTCAATATAGTAAAGATATTAATTTTCCCAAAATATAGGTTTAATGCAGTTTCTATCAAAACCCCAGCAGGATTTTTTGCAGACCCACACAAACAATATCAAAGTTTTGACAAGCGTGCAAAGGTAACTGAATGGGGGAACGTTTTTGAACAAATGATGCTAGAACAAATGGACATCCATATGCAAAAACATGACCCTAGGAACATATCTTAATACCTCAAATAAAACATCATTCAAGGGAATTCCCGGGCGGTCCAGTGGTTAGGAGTCCACGCCCTCACTGCCGAGAGCCTGGGTTCGATCCCTGGTCTGGGAACTAAAATCCCATAAGCCGTGAGGCGTGACCAAAAAAAAAAAAATCATTCAAAATGGATCATGGATCTGAATGCAAAATGTGAAACTATACAACTTCTGGAAGAAAATATAGGAGAAAAGATATGAGACCTTGGGTTTGTTCATGAGTTTTTAGATACAACACAAAAGCACAATCTCTGAAAGAAAAAAATGGACAAATTGGACTTTATCAATGTTAAAAACTTTGCTCTTTATATATGTACAATGGAATATTACTCAGCCATAAAAAGAATGAAATTTTGCCATTTGCAGCATGGATGGACCTAGAGATTATCATACTAAGTGAAGTAAGTCAGAGAAAGACACATATATGATATCACTTATATGTGGAGTCTAAAAAATAGTACAAATGAACTTATTTAAAAAACAGAAACAGACTCACAGACATAGAAAACAAACTTATGGCTACCAAAGGGAAAGCGGGGGGGATAAATTGGGAATTTGGGATTAACAGATACACACCACTATATATAAAATAGATAAACAACAAGGATATACTGTATAGCACAGGGAACTATATTCAATATCATGCAATAAACTATAATGGAAAAGAATAAAAAATATAGATATATACATATATATGTATAACTGAATCACTTTGCTGTACATCTGAAACCAACATTATTGTAAATCAACTATATTTCAATTAAAAAAATAAAAAATAAAAAAATAAAAATTTTTAAAAAGTCTTTGCTCTTTGTAGAAGATTGATAAGAGAATAAGACAAAGCACACACTAGGAGAAAATATTTGCAAATCACATATCTGATAAAGGACCTTTCTCCGGAACATATAAAGAACTCTTAAAATTCAGCAAGAGAACAAATAACCCAATTTTTTAAATGGGCAGAAAATCTGAGTAGACACTTCATCAAAGAAGGTATTATAGATGGCAAACAAGGACATGAAATGATACTCAATATCATTTGTCACTAGGGAAATGCAAATTGAAACTACAATGTAATACCACTACATACCTATTAGAATGCCTAAAATTCATAAAACTGACAATAACAAATGCCAGCCAGGATGCAGAGTAACAGAAACTCTCATTCATTGCTGTGGGAATGCAAAATGGTACGGCCATGGTGGAAGACAGTTTGGCAATTCCTTATAGAATTGAACGCAGTTTTACCATACGGCCCAGCAATTGTACTCTTAGGTATCTGCCCAAGAGAAATGAAAACTTATGTCCACACAAAAACCTGTGTGCAAAAGTCTGTAGTAGCTTTATTCAAAAATCACTAAAAAGAAAAAGGAACCGAGACGTCCTTCAACAGGGAAATGGAAAAACAGCTAGGAAAGCCTTCACGCCTTACTTGGTATCTAGGTCTGACTGGATTTTTAGAATGAGATATCAGTAAAGATAAGTCTGGATAATTTTTGAAAAGATAAGACTTTTAATATGCCTTGCTAAATTATTTTGCCCTCTGACACCAATTTCCTATCATTAGTCAAGCTTGTAATGTTAGGATTTCACATGGCTTTGAAATAATCCTTTGGAAAGAGTTACTCCTTTCTCCCAGAGTCTGGTCTCCTCTTTGGCCACCAAAGGCTATAAATTATGATGGGTACCAACCTTCTTTTAGAAACACCCCACTGTATTTATCAGACAGTGTGGCCTTTCCCCTTCTATTTTCTCAGTACTTAAACTTTGTTAAACAGCAAATTGTGGGTCTGCTCGAAAGTCATCCCACCTCCTCCTCTTCTGAGCTACCTAAGCAGAGAACGTTCTGGGCACACTGAGACCCGTCCTTCATGAGGCAGGAGGGAAAGTGACACTTGTCCACTGAGTTAATGAATTCATGGCTGAGCAACTGCTGGAGAATTTCTCATGGCTCTGATGACATAGTCAAGAGCGAGCACTGCAGTGACTCTCGAAGAAAATAAATAATGCAAGAGGACACTCTCGAAGAGTGTCAACACAGTACCTTCCTCCTATAGTTGATATTTTCATTAGAAGTCAGTTCCATTAGCCAAGACAAGGAAACAATTTTATTTTGCAATAATATTCTATAGCAGAGGTTCCTGGACCTCTAAGAGTCCATGGGTAGATTTTATTATTTCAAAACATCACATGGCAGGTGTCCATTTCCTGAAAACTAAGCCATGCCTGCCTCACATTTTTCCTGCTCCTAAGACATCTGACTGGTAGCTGGATGGCTAAAGTCAACCAAAATGGAAACATGAATTATACTAAATACATGCAGTTCACCTGGTAGACAGGCATCCGTTCAAAACACTGGGATCTTTAAGGGAAACGTCATAAAAAGGTTGGGAATTTGAACTTAGAATTAAGATCAACTTGGAAAGACAATTCCTCCATCTCTGTTTAATTGAGGGAATATGAAAAAGCAGATGATGGACTTTGGGTAAATATGCTACTTTATTCAACCTTCTGCTACAGTCCCTTGAACGTGGGTTGTGTCAATGAGTATTCAGGAATCACTGTGAAACCAAAACACTGAAAGGAGAGGCTGGTGTCCTGCAGAATCATCCCTCACATTCCCACCAGGCCCACAAATTGTAAGGTAGTGGCTTTTTTTTTTTTTTTTTTTTTTTAAACACACCCACCCTCCAGGACAGAGTTTGGGTTGGCTCCTTTCTGGATTACAGCTTCCCGAATGCAAACTACCAAAAGAAGCCATCTCAGGCCCTCGGTAACGGCAGGAGCCTGAAGTTGGCAGCCTCCGCAGTGTTCCCCGGGGTAGCTGAGGGGAGACTAGGTCTCCCGGGGCACAGTGGCCACCGGGGGACAAAGCCAGGCCTGGTGCCAACATTCCTCAGCAAAGGCCTTAAAAACGCGTTAAGTCAGAAGGTACTTTACTTTGTATCATCGTGATACATTGTGAGTTTATGCTCATGAATCTGACTCACAGCATCGTCCGTCCTCTTGCAGCTCGTAAAAGCTCCGCTGCCAGCGTCTCTGGTTGGCAATGGTTTCAGGTGTGGATTGGCAATGGTTTCAGGTGTGGAGCTCCGTAGCTGTGAGTGAGGCAGGCACAGGCAGGCCGCCGGCCTCTGTTACGAGTGTGTAATAATACGTGTCTGTCTCTTCCCTGATCCTGAATGTGTGTGGCACAACGACGCCAAGTTAACCTGAGTTTTCTAATCGTGAGTTCCTCTAGGCAGGCCCGGGCAACACGGACAGACCAGAAAAAACCCAGCAGACGGAGCTGACGAGAGCAAGCGTGGCCCAGGTGCTCCCCGGCGCTTGTTGTTACAGACGCACGCTTCACACACGGGAGGATTATTTTAATTCCGTGGCCTTCAGATCTCATAAATACGAGTAAAAACAAGCAGGTAACTATGACAACTCTACTTCAGAGAGTTTCAATTTCAAAAATAAACATATCCATCGAGCCCCTTTATTTTGTTCTCTTAACATATACTTTGTCTTCTCTTCAGTTAAGGTTTTTATGTTACTTCAAAGCCATTTCTACCCCTTGCATATCGAGACACGCTATCCCCTTGCCTTCTGACGCCAGGCTGGAATCTGGGAAGAACCTCTGGGCGGCGTGATGGAATCTGGCAGTCCCTCCCCGCTTCCCACTTGGTGCTCACTCTGGGTGTCTCCAGAAATTTCTTGAGCTGCCTTTCACATCCACATTTAAAGCAAGACTGTATGAATACAAGCTGCTCTGCATCCAGGCCCGTGTGCGTCTTCCATGAGTTGCTGAATGCATCTGGGGTGGAAGGGGGTAATTCTCATGCATGGCCTTTGGCTGCCTCATGGCATCTGTGCCTTCCCTGGAGTCCATTTAGAAACGCTATATTCCTCAACAAAAGCAAGTGAGGCCCCTTCTGACCCAGGCTAGTAATCAGGTGGATGATCTGAAGGAAATCTAGAGGCATCCCTAAGAATGCCTGTCAGCAGATCTGCTGATCACCAAGGAGTGAGGGGGGTCAGTTGGAACCTACACTGGGGCATCTCGAGGGCAGAGGTGTGGGCTTGTGGATGAGGCAGGCCCAGTTCCAAAGCCTTAGTCACCCGGATTTGGCCCAGATCCTGTGAACTCAGGTTCTCTGCAGGGAGACCGAGACATTACACTGAAGCTGGGTGGTATCGGGCCAGAAGCAGCACCATCCCTGCATCCGGGTGGACTCTGCTGTGGAGGCGTTCTTCCACGCGCTGCATGGAGCACAGTGTAGCTTTAACTCACAGGGAGACCCTGGCAGCACAGAGGCCGGGGGAGATGGTGGCGTCCGGATACAGTGATTCCTCAAGTTGAAGAAGGCTGAAGAAGAAGAAAACAGAAGAAAACAGAAGAAGAAGAAAACAGAACAGCTCCTCGTGTTCAAGAGCGCCCATGAGTTTCCATGCTGAGCATTCAAGGAGAACGGGGAGGGGAGAGGGTGGGAGGAGGCACAGGGCGTTCACCAACATGCATAGGCAGAGCTAAGAAAACCTAGGTTTCAGGTAAAAAACTGTCGTGATTCACCTTTGTCTATAAAACTAATTGAGTCAGCAGGCCTTAGAGCAAAAAGAGCTTGGAATTTGGTTCAAGAAAGGAAACCAACATTTCTGAGCACCTATTATGTGCAAGAACAGAGTTAAGTGCTTTCAAATACGTTATCTTCTTTCTGACAACCATGAAAAAGAAGTATTCCTATGCTCACTTTACAAAAGAGGAAACGGAAGCCAGCAGGGCTAATGTGACTTGCCCAAGGTCACCTGGCCAGCAGGCAGTGGAACTGAGCTAAGACCCGGCCTCCCCACCTTCAAGATCCACGTGCCCTTCCAGAGAGTCCGTTCCATCCTCACGTCCGCTAAGCACACTGCTCAGCTGTTGGCCGACTGGCTGATTAATAACAATCAATGACCGAGTGACCGATGACACGGTGTTTCACTTCAGGCTCCACTGCCTACATGCCGGTGATCCAGTGTAAAGGCTTACCAACCGTGCTGCTCGGTGCCCCCTGCCACCCCGGTAAACCGTCTGGCACCCTTTGCTCCCCTCATTGTTGCTGTTGTTGATCCCCATCATTTCCAGGGGGAGCAGGGACCACAGAATCTCTCTCCTAGACAGCATCAGGGGTTCCAGGTCTTGACCGAAGGAGTCCATGGATCATATGTACTTGCAGTAAGCACACCCTGATGTGCAGACCACCACGCGCTTGGCAGTTTCTCTTAGCGCCTGGCGACCAGAAGGCTTTTCTGCATCTCTCCTCACACCCTCAGGTGGAGGGCTGTCCCTGCTGGTGATGGGACGTGAGCTTACAGTTTGTGGACCATTATCTCCTGTTCTCTTCACAATAACCCTATGAGGAAGGTCTTCTATGACTTCACATTAGAGATGGGGTGAGGCTGGCATGGAGACCCAGATGTGGCCGACTCGCTCCACCGCCCTCCCTGCCCCAGTCGCCGTGCTGCCCTTTGCCGCCCCTATAAGGGTCTGGCTGCAGAAGCAGCGGCACAGAGACAGCCAGTGGCCGCTGGGGAAGGCGGGAGCTGACACCTTCCGTGAGTAGGGAGGAGGCTGCCATTCTGGCCCAGGGGGAGCCAGCCCCAGCTTCCAGGAGCCCAGGTCCCCGAAAGAATGGCTTGGCCTGCCGTGTTTAAGACCGCAGCCTCTAGAGCCGGGGTCAAATTGGGGAGTACTCTCTTCTCATCTGATATTTCCAGATTTGGAAAAGCAGCAAGCAAAGACAGGACAGATGGTGGGCAAATAGTTACCAAATGGCATGGGCGAGCTGACCTTAGTGAGAACACGCCAGCGTGGAAGGATTTTCTTCTTTCTGTTGACCTTTCCTGCCTCTCCTCCTGGGGTTTGTACGCTCCCCAACCTGGCCCGACACCTCAGTTCTCCTCTCCAAACTCCCGTCTGTACCTGTGGGCACCTGCTAAATCCAGAGCCCATGGAAATGACATGCTGAGGATTTGAATGTTTTTCTTTTTCACCCCATAAGACACGGTTGCTTTCTAGAAGAAAATTATCCATATCTACCCTCTTCATTTTAGGCCAGCTAAATGAAGCTCTCTTCAGCTCCCTTTGGGGCAGTAAAAATGCCCTTAATGCTTAGAAACTGTTCATAATTACATCCGTTTCTGGCCATTCAATCCAGTAAGTTTAAAATGTTGAATATAAATATAGCTGGTTTGGGAAATCTTTTAGACCTGATCCAACTAACTACAACAGCCAGGTCCAAAATAAGTGAGGAAAAAGCAGTTTTAATTGGCAAAGAAATCGGATTGTGGACCTCTTGTGGATATAAGAATAAACTGTAAGTTGGCCCAAAGACAGTTCTGGGGAAACACAGGATCAGGCCGCACCATTTTCCCCAGAGGACCTGATCCAAGTGCTTAGAAAGGCAAACACGAGAGAACAGGTTTCCCAGTCAGTGGCGCTAGGATGTCAACCACGGGATGTGGTTGGAATCAGTTCCTCACAAGAGAAAACACCCAAGATAGTAACTGTCCTGTGATTTGGTAAGTGTGAGAACTAGGGTCGTAAGAAGTGAGGAACTGTGTGAGGAGATATTATGTGACCTTGACCCAAACAAATCTCAGCTGATCCTTAGGAATGCTCTATGGGGTCATACTGAGGGGTCTATTTGACAATGCAGTCCTTGAATTTGTGGTGTGGGTAGTGTGTGTGTGTTAATGGCGGGGCTTTGAGGTGGAGAAGCAGACAGCAGAAGTGGCTTATTCAGTGACTGCTTCCAGGCCTTTTTCTGAACTTTCTATTGGATGGTAGGGAAAGGGGCGGGGGCAAGTGAGTGATAGCAGGTCAACAAGGCTTACTAGGTTCCCCCAGTTTCCTTCTTTCCCCAGTTCCTCACTCGACCTAGTGAGGATACTGTCGGCCACGAAACCGCACTGCTGTGATGCAGCATCATAAATAAGAACAATCAGGAAAATGCACACCCTGTCATGTTAGGTAAAGAGCAGAAAATATAAAAGCAATGTGTGGAACGTGGCTGCGAATATGTGAAATGACAATGCGGACATGCTCAGTTTGAGGTCTCCAGTGTTATCATCCTCGCTCCCAAGGCCCTCAGGCTAGTGAGAGGCGGGCAGAGAAGAAATCACAGTCCGACACGAGCTGAATACACATGAAGGCTCTTTCTGCAGCAGTAAAGGGTCTGACAAATCTTAGTTAGCATGATTCTGTGGTCAGGAAGACAGGGTGTTGGGAATCCCCTGGTGATCCAGTGGTTAGGACTCTGTGTTTTCACTGCCAAGGGAGCAGTTTCGATCCCTGGTCGGGGAACTAAGATCCCGCAAACAGCATGGCGTGGCCAAAACAAAAAAAAAAAAAAGAAGAAGAAGAAGACAGGGTGTCTTGATCACCTGCTATATGCCAAGCCCTCTTTAGTTAGATTCTGGGGATATAGTGTAGGATGGGTGTCAAGGCAGAGCTTCCACTGTGAGAAACACAGTTAAAATGTAAACAGAATATCCTTAAAAAACTAAAAACAGAGTCACCATATGATCCAGCAATTCCACTCCTGGGCATATAACCAGAAAAGATGAAAACTCTAATTCAAAAAGATACACGCACCCCAATGTTCTTAGCAGCACTATTCACAATAGCCAAGACATGGAAACAACCTAAATGTCCATCGACTGATGAATGGATAAAGAAGATGTCGTCTATGTATATACAATGGAATATTACTCAGCCATAAAAAAGAATGAAATAATGCCTTTTGTAGCAACATGGATGGAACCGGACATGATCATACTAAGGGAAAGAAGTCAGGCAGAGAACGACAAATAGCATATGATATCACTTACAGGTGGAATCTAAAATTTGATACAATGAACTCATTTACAAAACAGAAATAGATTCACAGACAACAACAAACTTGGTTACCAAAGGGGAAAGGACAGGGAGGGATAAGTTGGGAATTTGGGTTTAACAGAGACAGAACCACTATTATATATAACAGATAAACAACAGGGACCTACTGTATAGCACAGGGAACTATATTCAAGATCTTGTAATAACCTATAATGGAAAAGAATCTGAAAAAGAATATACGTATGTGTGTATATATAACTGAATCACTCTGCTGTACACCTGAAACACTGTAAATCAACCACACTTCAATTAAAAAAAGAGTAAACAGGATAATTTGAGACAGCGGTGGGCGTCAGGAAGAATCAAGCAGGGGAGAGGGGGGAGGAGAATGTGCGGTGGGCGGCCGCGTGGCCAGGACAGTCTCCCCGAGGAGACGACGCATGAGGATGCGACGGTGAGAAAGAACCAGCCACAAGAAGAGACTGGGGACCCGTATTCTGCGGAGGGGCAAGAGCAGCTGCCACATGGGTCCTAAGGGGGGAAGGACTCTGGTGGGGACCTGGAGGCGGCAGAAGCAGGGACCCGCTGGAAGCAGGGAGCCAGTGAGGAGGGGCTGCAGAACCGGCCCAGGGGGAGGCGGCAGGGCCCAGCGAACCACACCCAAGGACTCACCGGCCAGCACCCTCCCTCCCGCTGAGCCTTCGACTCAGCAAAGACAAGACGCTGCCGGGCCCTTCGTCCTGGACGGCAGAGACTGCACGTCAGCAGAGGTGAGGCGTGGGTGACCGCCGGGGTCAGCAGAGGTGAGGCGTGGGTGACCGCCGGGGTGAGGGTGCTGACGAGCCAAGCACGGACCTTTCCTTGCAGGCAAAGCACCTAAACAGACCCTTCTGGGGGGGACGAGAGGAGAGTCTGCATCCTAGACTCTATGCTATGGAAACAGAGCCCTGGGGATTTCTATCAGAAATAAAGCAATTCCAGGACTTTTCTGAGAAAAGGAGGAAAAGGCAGGCATGGAGAGCTTAGATCTGAAAACGGGTAACACAGATTACACATTAATTCTCGGGGGGGGATAAATTACTGCCCATTATCAGCAAGCTTGTAAACAGACTTAGTAAATGAGTGTTTTATTTTTTGGTAAGTGACCACTTTTGAAACACACGGTGAAACTGTCACCCTAATGAGCGAAGTCTTCCACCTCCTCCTGAAACACATGTCACAGATCGGGGGAAAGGCTGTAATTTCTGCTTAGAGTCACACGCTGCGCTGAGCAGGAGCCCCTTGGCTGCCGTGAATCCACTGAATTCACAAGTATAAAAGGAGCCTTGGGGTTGGGTCTAGTACCTTGTCGCCACAGGCCCTCAGGGCCGCCATGACAAAGGACTCCAGAGGCATCGAGCTGGGATTTGTAAGTTCGGACAGAGGGTCTCGGGGACTGAAGTTCAAGGCAGCCAGGCCTGGAGACTGGACCAGAACACTCAGCCTGGCCTCCAGCCAGGAAGGCAAGTGAGGGACCGCTCAGGGCTGGTGGGCAGATCTGCAGGCACAGGCAGCCACGGTCAGCAAAAGTGTGGCCGCAGGGAGCAGCCTGCTTTCTGAGGGACTCCGCCACCTCGGCAGCATCCTCGACACCCATCAGAACAAGGCAGACACGGTCGGGCAGAGCTGACGGAGACACTTGAGCTAAGAGTCTACTTACTTCCTCTGCTGTCTTGCACTGTCCTCCAAACGTTACCTTATCCTCTGGGACTCTCTAAGGAAACATTAGGGGCTGCTGAAATTTCCTGGGACTGATAACACTGGGAGGGAAATGCAATGGGAAGGAAAATTAAAGCACATTTGGTTGATATAATTAAAACCATCAGGCATCAGTTAGTCCAAATTTAGGCCAGACACTGCTGAAAATTCCCCTGGTGGCTGTTATGTTTGTTGAGGGACTTGATCAAATACTCCATTTGGAAATATTTTACTAATGACCATTTTTAGAAAATGAGCAGCTCCTTTGAGATCTTGGCCTCCCCTCCCACAGGCCAGACCACCGCTGGAGGGAAATCTTTGTGAGGCCCTTTGAGAAAGGCTGGTCCCACAAGGGGGAAGGGGCCTGGTGAAGTTTCTGGATTTTCACCTCAGAGAGAGAGGTCAGCCGTCGGCTGACCCCCAAAGCATCCATTCTGCACAGCTGGGGGATGACAGGGAGCTATGTGTGTGTATGTGCGTGATGGGGGGTGGAAAACTCCCAGGAGAAGTCTGCTGACCCAAACATTCCCCGCTCCGGGCGAACCTGATGGACCGCACAGAGCCAAGCAGGGCTGGTATGTGCAGGAAACAACTTCCCGGACAAGTGTCCAACTGGCCTCGGTTAAAATTAACTGAAGCGAGGTCTTGGAGGCTTCTGGAGCAACATCAAAGAGCCTGGGTATTCCTCTACGAAAGGCTCTGGCAGGCTGAGGTGGCCGAGCTCTGCAGGCTCCGCCCTCATCCTTGGGCGGTGGGGCCCCGGTGGAGGCGGGGGACGGGGACCAGGAGCCGGTGCTGGTGACAGGACAGGGTGAGGGTCCTGGACTCAAGGGAGCAGTGACCACTCGTGCGGCTTCCTTCTGGGTCACCCTGAGCACTTTGATAGGGATGCCAGAGCTGTGGTCCAAGTGAGTCTCTAGTGGGTGGAGGTCTAGAAAAGCCTCAGGCTCTGCCTGCGCTTCTTTCTAGAGCAGACGGGGCACAGAAGGGGCCTCGCAGAGTCGGGCCCAGAGCTCTGAGACCAAGAGGGCCTCCCTCTCAACCCAGGCGAGTGACCGTGGGGGGATTCTCAGAAGTAGGTGGTCTGCCCACAGACAGGCTGGACCGTGGTTTCTCCACATTCTCCTTAATGGCTCCAAGTACAAGGTCAAGCTTCTTAGAAGCCAAAGAGCGTTACCCAAGAGGAAACCTTTCGGTGCTTTCAGATGAGGTTGAGTATTCATGACTTAAAGTGCTTCAGGGACCCTAGTTCAGAGGCAGAAGTATTCTAAGGAGGTTTTCACTGAGCAGAGACAGGAAAATAAACTGAGACGGAGAAAAGGGTTTCTTTCACTAGAGGGGAGGAGGGGGAACCTTGCTCAAGTGTCAACAGCGCTGAGGCTGAGAGACCCTGGGTTTTGGATCCTGGCTGAGGCATATTATGCTGCCTTCTCATGTTATGCTAGGATGTCTGAGGAAATTCAGGAGGTTACCTCTCCCTTTTTTATTTTTACATATGAAGCTAGGTCTTGGACCAGCCTTTGTTGTGATACACAATGGCCTTCCTTCTGTGGTACCTGGGTCTGTGACCATCACTGGGATGTATCCCACCCGGAATGCACGTGTGCTGCAGGGCCCTCCCAGGCTTCCTAAGGCAGAGCGCCCCCTGGCGAAGCATCCTTGAAACCCCACGCTCCACCATCCCTGAATGTGGCTCCAGAAAGTAAAGATTTTGCATATAGCTGCTGCCAGCCCAGCAGCAGTACCTCAGATGCAGCTCACAGAAGCCAGCCCCTGAGCTGCTCTCTGGACCAAAGTGCTCACCAGTTACACTGACTGACTCAGCCAATCCAGGGGAGATGTTTTATATCCAGACCAAACTGGCACTCAGCTATCACTAGGTATTTCTTTTTTTCCCACATGACCAACATGAGTAAGAGTTTAAGTTAAGCAAGCTTTATTATAGTCCTCTGAAATTAGTTTTGTATGAGTTTCGGAATGGATCAGGATTCTGGAAAAAATGTGATGGGCACGACGTTCTTATTTTGTATTTAGAGGATAATCACTCGATCACCATTCCAAGGTATCCCTTGGAAATGGATAATCCTCAATTAGCTTCACTAATAATTTCAGTGCAAATCCACGAAAAGAATAAAGGCCACAGGCTGTAGGAATTTTACATGCCACTCAACATGTCCTTTTACAGAAGATCCTAGGAACAGTTACTGGGCCTAGGATAGATAAATGAGTTCCAGGAATTGATGGTCCTCTGCTAATGCACAGTCTTCCATATCTGGATGAGATGGCTTCAGGAGAACATAGGCTCCCTTCATTTAGGGCTATTATGAGGCTACAGTCCATTTCACCTCATGACAAAATGGCACCATGATCCATTGTTACCTTGGTGAGATGCTTTGGTTCATGATAATGAAACATGAGTTAAGACCATAGGGATTCTGGGACTGTTTTAAGGAAATGCAACTTGATGCAGATTATCTACATACTGGACCTTCATAGGATTCCTTTAAATAGTACAATCTCTATGCCTCTTAAAGTTATTCAAATGGTAAACATTTGATTTTACACTTTCGTATAACGTTAAATTACTTAATAAATAGAAGTATAGAGTAAAGCACTTGAACATAACTGTAGCTGAAAGGGTGCTGGGGAAAATCCTTGACTCTCCGGGGGCTCATCTTTTTTCCACCCTCAATACTTTGTGATGGCACTACCTCTAGTTTGAAGGTGCAATGAAAATACTATTTATCACTATGAACTGCTATATGTGAAAATTATAGACTTTTCTGTACTAGTTGGAATATACATGTACATTAGAATAAACACACATACACACATCATTGTAAGCAGCCCAGGATAACGACAGACCAGGCTGTTAGCTAACGTGGAGGCCAAGAGGTCACGCAGAGAAAAAAAGGATCTATACACAATACACAATAAAAACTACCTCTTCAAATAGGGGGTCCAAAGTCCAGAAAAAGAGGTGAGGATGAGACAGTCAGATGGGGGAGGGTCTGAGGGCCAGGACTGGACATTCAGGTAAGGTACTCACTCCACCCATCATACTGCACCCAGCTGAGGGCCCATGACCTTGGCTGAGGGCTCCACCTCTTCACCTGTCCACTCCTCTCCCTACAGAACCCAAAGAATCGCTCTGCACTTTTGTGAGGTCTCAAGTCCTCAGAGTGAGAAAGTATAAACAAAGATCTCGAGCCCTTTCCCTTCCCTCCCTATCTCTTTTCTAACTTTTGTTATTTGTCTCTGAGTACACAGAGATGGGGGGAATCATTGCTCTAAAGATCAATCTCTGCTGGTCCTTCCAGGATCCAAGGTAGCCTGGTGGCAATGCTCTGTTAGTAGCTGGTCATGGCAGGAGCGAACACATACTGAGCACTTACTGTATGCCAGGTACTGCTGTTCTAAGAACTTAGAAATGAATTAGCTCATTTAAGCTTCTAAGAGTTAAGTGCTATTAAAGTTCCCATTTTATACATGAAGAGATTTTGGCACAGAAAGTTTATATTTCTAAGGAAGCTATTAAAAACCTTAGAGAAACAGAAATTCAAATCCATAAAAATGACAAAATCTGAGAATAGAGTGCATTTTTGTCTTCTATTTATTCATTTTTGTATTATTAAAACAACTGGCAAAATTTATTGTAATAACTCTTTTTTTTCCTAAAATAACCATCTCTCTAAATGGTTTCTTTTTAACCATCTGTATCACGTGCAGTTTTTACCTAATTGATATAGGACTTATAAATAAAACTGTTTTTTTTTTACATTTTCTACATCCTTTTTCTATATTTTATCACTTTCATTCTGTCTGCACATATTAATTTTTAACAGCTTTACTGAGGCTTGACTGACGTGATAAACTATACAAACAGAAGCTGTACAATTTGCTAAACTGTACATATGTATACAGCTGTATATATATGAGTATATAGTACATATGTATACAGTTGCATACATGTGTGTATATGTACACGTGCTGTGTACCTGTGTGACGCAAACACCACAATCAAGATTGTGAACATACACATCGCCCCCAAAAGTTTCCTCCTGCCCATTTATAATCCCTCCCTTCTCCTCCCCACTCCCCCCTCCACATCCAGGTCACCACTCATCTGCTTTCTGTCACTATATGCTACTTTGCACTTCATAAAATTTTATATAAGTGGAGTCATCTAGTACATATTCTTTTTTGTCTAGCTTCTTTTACTCAACATAATTATGTTGAGATTCATCCATATTGTAGCCTGTATCACTAATCCTTTCCTTTTTATTACTGAGTAGTACTTCATTGTATGGATATACCAGTTTGTTTATCCGATCACTTATTATAAAGAAGTTTTAACTGAGTTTTTCTTTGTCACTTGGGAACCAAAATAATCATATGTGATACAATCTACAATAACCAGTTAGAAAATAAAGAAAAGATGACAAATGCTATGAAATACCTAGAGAGGAAAAGTAAACTAACAAGAAATGTGCAAGACTTATTAAGAAAACTGAAAACTTCCAAAGAAGATTCAAATACGGGAAGAGAAATCACATGCTCAAGGATGAGAAGAAGATACATAGAGATGTCAGCTCTCTCAGGGTTCACCTAGAAATCCAATGCAACCCTTATCAAATCCCAATGAGAGTTTTTTGGATGGAATTTGATACGATGATTCGAGGTTGGTCTGGAAGAGAAAATATACAAAATACCAAGGAACCACCCCAATAAGCTCCTCCTCTCAAGTGTCCAGGGCAGCCCCCTCTCCTGACAGCCAGCAGCACACCCAGGCCATGGCCCCAGCCACATCCCTTCCAAAGTCCCCCTCAGAGAGCCACTTCCCAGCGCACCCCAGGATCATGGTCCTGGCAGGGCAAAGGCGTTAGGACCTGGGGTACAGCCTGTTGGGATGGGAGCAGTACCTTAATTGTCCAGAGCTCTTTCTCTCTTCTGGACTTTTCTTTGGGTGTGGTTTGGATGAGGTTGATACCCACCCTTTCCTTCAGGTGTGGGCATATGAGCAAAGCCTGTCTAAGAAGTCCCAGGGGAACATCACCCAAGCCAGGCAATGAGACTCAATTCTAGGATACCGGCTGTTGGATAGGACTGTTGTGTACTGTCTTTCAGGGATCACGATCTTTCACTGCCTGATGCCCAGTGTCTTAAAAACCACTGTTTTATTGCTTATTACATACTGTTTATATATATCGTGTTGTTGTTTCAGGCAAGAGGGTATATCTTGTCCTATTCTTCCATCTTGCCCTAAAGTGGAAGTCTTCCACTTTAAGATTCCAGGTAAGTCTTTGTAATGCTTACACATCCAAAATTTATCTAAACATTTCTCTATCGTTGGATACCTAGAACGTGTCCAGTTTTTCCTTTTTTGTGTGCACATGCATTACTTTGCAGTATATTTTAAGGTTGTACATTAACACGGATGGCCAATAATACACTGATGTTCAGTTACAGTGGTAATAGTTTTCTTCAGAAAGCACAAATTACTTTAAAAAAAAAAAAAAAGCTCTAAGGACTGACTCACGGATTTAAAGATGCGTAGCAAACACAGAATCTTAAATTCTTATTTGCAAGAATCTTTTGGCACAGATATAGCCAAATTAATTACAGGCCTTGGCCTAGAATACATGACTATACCTATACTGAACCAGAATAAAAATCCTGGTGGGCTTGATTCACTGCAGTTTGTTTAGATTTCTGACACTTCAGCAAGCAGTGCAGCCACTTACATCCCATGGAGCTGTGGTTGTTGGAATTCCTCTGCGTCCTGTATCTCATGCCTGCATGTGCCTAGGACTCCTACCTACCTGGTAGCAGGGAAGATGAAGGGTGATGGGAAAAGAATGCCTCTATCATAGCTCTGCAACTCTGATAACCTAGATGCGGTGCCCTGTCTACTAACAGTTCTGTGTGGAAACGCCTGAGACAGCTGTCCCCTGCACTGCCCACTAAACTGCCTCAGAGGCCCATAGTCCAATGGGGTTGAAGTAGGGTGAACTAGGTCAACTCAAAGCCCTCACAAGAAAGACATGGGCCCACTGCACAGCCTGTGGTGCTCAGTGAACGTCCTGCAGGAAGAACTTATATATCACTTCCTATAAAGAATATTAGGACAGTGATGTGACAAAGCAGAGTGACTGCCGTGTCATTCGCTATCTGGGCTTTGGGTTGGTGCAGCCCTCCTCTTCACCTCCTGCCACGGTAGAAACAATTTGCTGGTTGCAAAGGACAATTTAATAGCACTTTGTTAGGGGTTACAATAAAGCATGGGTATGGGTTTTGCTTTTGAAAAGTATTTGTCTTCTTTGACTTGATATTTAGGTGATTTTGAAGCAAACTATTAAGTACATAGAAACAAAACATTAGATCAAAAGATCAAACTTAAAAAGAATGCTTACAAGATCAAAGCCTCCTGCTCATCTTCTCTTGCACGAGTATCTAGCAGAGGGAGAAAACATTTCTTTTGAGAAATACTCTATTCAAAGAAAGATTAGAATCCGGCTTTAAGAGAATGGCCAAAGGGCGGAGAGAGAAAGGGTGGGGAAGAAGCAGTAATGGCATTCAGAGCAAACCTTCCGGCTACTAGTTCAGACAAGTTGGTGTATCCGTCAAATGTTGGAAAGCTCAAGAGAGAACAACTCAGCTGCTGGTGAACCCGCTCAGAATCTTTCCCAACATTGGTGGGGTCCACGGTGATGCCATGTGCCCAGGAAACGTGAGGCTCTGCTGTGCCCACCGACCAAGACTGACTCAGCCGCTGCTGCCACCAGCCTGCAGGCAGAGCAAGTGGGTAGCAAGCTGTCCTTGCTGGGCATGGGCCTTGCCACAGATGTATTTAGGAAGGGACCTCAATGCAGAAAGGACTGAGAACCAGCCCCTGATTCCAGGATTCCACAATGACAGAATATGTAACAGGTGAGACTATTATTGATCCACAAGAGCCTGGTTTAGTGTTTGGGGGGAGCAAATGAGCTAGGGAAGGTATCTGTGAATGGCAGACACCTGCCCCACTGGCTGACCACACACTGTGGATTTCAGCTCACTGACTAGGTGAATTCTCTCATTCTCCTACAGTTGTCTGATGATGGTAAGTGTGGAGCAGGCTTGGAACCTTTAACCAACCCCAAGTGAACAAAAGACGCCCTTCCCAGAGCTCTGGGGAAGCCCTATGCTCCAGTTACCTGACCTTCAAGACAGCCCTTCACTTCAGGTGTCATCTGTGTTCTCCATCTGGTGCAAGGCTCAAAGTTTTAGACTTTCCCTTGCTTCTTTGGACCATCCCAGGTCAAAGCCCTAGCCCTTGCCACCTTCCCTTGGCTGACAGGGAAGATCAGAGGATCACAACAGGGGTTAGAAAAAGAATAAAGGCTCGAGACAGACTCCCTGGAAGGTCAGAGCTGAACAGCACTTTGTCCTCCTTCTTTTCTTTGCAAAGAATTTTGACAGAAACTTGACTACATAAAATCAAATTCTGCTCGGAAACCACCGGTACGAACAGAATCAAAAGGTAAACGAGGGATTTCCCTGGTGGTTCAGTGGTTAAGATTCCACGCTCCCAATCAGGGGGCCTGGGTTCGATCCCCGGTCAGGGAACTAGATCCCACATGCCACAACTAAGACCCGGCGCAGCCAAATAAATAAATAAATAATTTTTTAAAAGGTAAATGAAAAACTGGGAAAATAGTTGCGACATAGTTCACAAAGAGCTCCTTTTCCTAGTAAAGAGCTCCTAGAAATCAATAATAGGGTCAACTTTTTAAAAAATGGGCAAAACATACAAAAACACAGTTCACAAGAAAGGAAACTCACATGGCTTTTAGACAGGAAACCGTGCTTAGTCTCACTTACAGTAAGTAAAATACAAATGAAAACTACAGCAAAATACCATTCCCACCTCTCTGACTGTCAAAGATAAAACAAGTGGGAGGTGGGTGGGAAAGAGAGGTGCAGTGTACAGAGTCAGCTGCCGTTTGTGTAAAAGGGGAGGATGATGGACAGTCAACATTCCCCTCCATAAAGCATCTCTGGAGCGATGTCCAGAAAAATGATCATTCTGGCTGCCTCCAGAGAGGAGAGTCTAGTGACTGGAAAACAGGACTGGATGAGAGATTGTTCACTCTACATTCTTTTCATCAATTGAAATTTGAACCTGAGATTGCCTTAAAGCTGAACTCATTTTGTCAAGAACTAGGGAAAGAAGGTCTTTCCTGGGACCTCGTTTTGACGGACAGACTTACGTGCCATGCTGAACGAGAGAGACTGTATCTTCAGAGATCGATATGGAACAGTTTCCTTTAAAAAGATATCATCTCACACTGGTCAGAATGGCCATCATCAAAAAATCTACAGACAATAAATGCTGGAGAGGGTGTGGAGAAAAGGGAACCCTCTTGCACTGTTGGTGGGAATGTAAATTGATACAGCCACTATGGAGAACAGTACGGAGGTTCCTTAAAAAACTAAAAATACAACTACCATATGACCCAGCAATCCCACTACTGGACATATACCCTGAGAAAACCATAATTCAAAAAGAATCATGTACCAAAATATTCATTGCAGCCCTATTTACAATAGCCAGGACATGGAAGCAACCTAAGTGTCCAACAACAGATGAATGGATAAAGAAGATGTGGCACATATATACAATGGAATATTACTCAGCCATAAAAAGAAACGAAATTGAGTTATTTGTAGTGAGGTGGATGGACCTAGAGTCTGTCATACAGAGTGAAGTAAGTCAGAAAGAGAAAAACAAATACCGTATGCTAACACATATATATGGAATCTAAGGGGGAAAAAAAGGTCATGAAGAACCTAGGGGCAAGACGGGAATAAAGACACAGACCTACTAGAGAATGGACTTGAGGATATGGGGAGGCGGGAGGGTAAGCTGGGACGAAGTGAGAGAGTGGCATGGACATATATACACTACCAAACGTAAAATAGATAGCTAGTGGGAAGCAGCTGCATAGCACAGGGAGACCAGCTTGGTGCTTTGTGACCACCTAGAGGGGTGGTATAGGGAGGGTGGGAGGGAGACGCAAGAGGGAGGAGATATGGGGATATATGTATATGTATAGCTGATTCAGTTTGTTATAAAGCAGAAACTAACACACCATTGTAAAGCAATTATACTCCAATAAAGATGTTAAAAAAAAAAAAGATAATAGATCGGTGCATTACGGTTTGTGAAGGTCTTTCATATGTTATCTTCTTGAATCCTTGAAATAACCCTCTGAGGTGGGCATTATTTTTATCTCAGCTTTTCAGAGGGGGCGAGTGCAGCTCAGAGTGGCTTTCTTGGGCCCGAGAGGGAAGTTCCTGAGCCCGGATTTGGCCCTAAATGTAGCCTCATGAGGCTGCGTTTTTAGATCTGCCCAGCCCAGGACCTCAGAGGCCACGAACCTGCCCTAAGCTGAGGCAGAAGCGGAAGGGGGAGTGAGCGAGGGCAGCTGGCTGGCTGAGGCTGTGACGAGCCGCAGAGGGTCCCGCCTGGGTGTAGCCCCAAGGCCCGTCCAGGCCTTCAGGAGAGGAGGCAGGGCCCAGGCAACACCTCAGGCTGCGGCCACAGCCGTGGCTAGGGAGGCAGGGAGGCTGGCGCCAGGTGAGGAAAGGTGGCCCCGAACACACACTCAGAGCGGGGCAGGAGCACAGGTTTGGGGCAAGGCTTCCTGCCCAAACTGCAGGGCATCTTCTTTCTACCCCAAGCTCAGGCCCTCGCACGCTCGGAGCTGCCTTCTGTCTTCACACCAGCCCTCGCTGCCTCGTGCCTTCAGCCCCTCTGAAGACCTCAACCCTAGGAGTGACAGTTAATCCAGGAGGCTCTCCACGGATGTCCATCATCTTTACCCAACCGCGATTCTCCAGGGACCCGAGACAGCAAGGCCTGGACTATCTGTCTCAGGGTCAGCCTGCTGCAAGTTCACCTTGTAATGCACTGTTCACTGTTTGTGCAAACCGCTCACAGAAGATGGCAGAGGCTGATGCACAAGGCACTCCCTGCACATCGAGGGCCTGGCGGTAACTCCAGGAGCTCATGGCAGAGCCTGGTCAAAATCTTGACAGGACACAGCAAGGTCAGGCTTGGGGCTGAATCTGGGGGGAACGAGAAGGGGCGCAGAAGAGCAGAGGTGAGGAAGCTCAGCGAGCAGGCAACGCCGGGGGCTGAGAAAGGCGAAGGAAAGGGGTTAGGGACCAGCAAGCAGGAAGAAACGGTTCCCGTTTAACTTGGTGGAGGGGAAGGAAGGAGGACCGAGTGACGGAGAGAGAGGGATACAATTTCCCGCTGGCTCAAGAACTGAAATGATGTGAAGAGAAAAAACAACGCAGTTTCCTCTGTTTTCTGCCCCTGGGATATGATTTCAGCTGTGAATATGATGCTTATCTTTATACTGATTTTTCTCCATCCAAACTTCAGAAACAAATAAGATCAAATGGGGTCCCCGTGGGGGTGAGAGCTGGCTGCGTGATTTCACTCTGCTGAGAACAGGACACACAGCTGTGACTGATGGGGGACACGTTTCAGACTCTCCTTTCACCCCTCTGACACCACAGCTCTCTGGGGGTTTGAGCATCTTCAGATACAGAGCTGGTCTTCTGGCTACAGGTTTGGGTCTCGTGGAAGCAGAGTTTTTCTCTCAACCAAATCCTCCCAGTAAGAGCCTCAAACCTCCCTAGGATGATATTAACATCCGCCAGAGTCCAAATATATGAACGAGAGCCATATATGAACGGGAAGTTATTGCCCTGAAGCCAAAGTCACGTTTATTCATAAAGTTTAGTCCAGTGAATTTTATTATTTATCAGGGCTACACGTGGGGACATTTGGGGGCAGAGTGTGCAAGCCTTGTTTTCTTAAACTAGGTTGGACCTTCAGTTGGCTCTTGATCCCATGAGTCTGTGTAACATAATGTGACTGTGTTAAGTGTCTTCAGAGTTACCTTCAGGGTGCTTGGAAAGACCTAAAGGGAACACAGTGATTTTTTGGACAAAGATAAGAATTATACTAAAATTCAGTTTGAGTCTGGTTATTCTTTGTATGTAGTTTTGTGGGAAAACTCAACTTCAAGTGATTTCACAAACAGAAAAAAAAAAAATTTGAAATACAGCATGTGTGATCATAAAAAACCCAGCTTCCACTTTTCCCTTCCTAACCGAGCCTCCGGGGGACAGGAGGTCATTTCTGACTGTCTGAGTGAATCCTGGGAGCTGATCGCCAGCCAGGACCCTGACCTGAATCTAGTCACTGAGACTTTAGGGCAAGTCTGCTGGGAGCTTCTTGGAAAGGGTCCCTTCTCTAAGACCTGGGCAGGACGCGGTGCAACTCTGGAGGGTCGGTCTTGGTATGATCTGAAGCTGCGGCAAATGTCCTGCTACAGCCCAAGAAAGCAGCTCGCAGAAGGAGGGCAGCTGCACGACGAAGAGCAAGCAGAGCCTCAGCACCTCGTGCAGCTCCGGACCCCCTTCCATGAGACCTAACACACCCACTCCCTGCTTGCACCGCTTGACTCGGGGTTTTTGTGACTTGCTGATAACATAACTACTAGTACCTAATACAGGATGCCGAGAACGCTTTGAGGGGCCTTAACTTACCGTACCCCAAGGTAACGGCAGCCAAAGACCGACCAGCCCCACTCACGCACCTGCCCGGTGGCTGTGTTTACTCAGAGAAGGACCCTCCTCAAAGTAATCCTCTGAGTGGCCGTCATTTCCAGCCTAGTCTTGAAACGTTGTGATGGTCAAACCTTTGGATTCCCCTTTGTTCTGGTTCACAAGAGAGCAGCGTCTCCCAAGCCGGGCCTCCCCACCTGACTGTCGGGGACCCACAGCACCAAACGCACCGGGTGTGGAGGAGGCTCCGTGGGGGGAGCATCTGATGCAGCCAGGCCACTCCTGAGGCTTTCGACCTTCTGCTAGTATAGCTGCATCTCCCACACATTTACACATTTTTAGTTAACTTATTTAAATTGCTTTGTTTCATTACAGCTGTTGTTATGGCAATTATAAACCACATACTTAAAATGTTCTTGACTCTGGAATAATACACCATCATCTGAGTGCAAGGACCACTGAAAAATCATGGCTATTGCTTACCGAGTTTACTGTTTCAGGTATTTGAGGGAGAAGACACAGTGCACTAAAATGACTGGAATAAATGATTAAATCCCCAAGGGCGACTCAATACTCTGGATTCTTAATTAGATTTTATAATCATCTGTACCCAAAACCCATAACAATAATCATAAACACTTCCACAAAATTCCCTCAGAAATTTAGCATTATTGAAAATATCCACAAAATACAAAGTGACTTCAATATGACTTGGTGACTCAACACAAACATATTCTACCGACGAAAGGCCAAGGCTGAGGTGAACGTTCGCCAGGATGAAAGCCTGAGCGGTAACCCCTGGCATCCTTCCGAGCCTCAGGCTGACAGAGCAGGAGGGATCTGGGGGCGTATTCATCCAAGCTCTCCTCATTGTACAGAGGGAACAGAGCTCAGACTGGAGGGCAGAAGCCCAAGGAGGAGAGAGTCGGTCTAACACCTGGCACTGGACCCCGATGCTCACCTCCTCCACTAGCGCAACCTTATTTTGGTACAAGACCTGGTAAGGTCTCTGCCGTATGTTATTATAGGTGTGATGCTGATGCTGATTATGGTGGTGGTGGTGACGATGCCAGCTAAGCTTACTGAAGATCTACTATGTACCAGGCACTTTATATGCATGAACTCATTTAATCAGACAACAGTTGGATGCAGAGGCATGATTATTACCTCCATTTAACAGAT
Source organism: Eubalaena glacialis (assembly GCF_028564815.1). Classification (NCBI taxonomy): domain Eukaryota; kingdom Metazoa; phylum Chordata; class Mammalia; order Artiodactyla; family Balaenidae; genus Eubalaena; species Eubalaena glacialis. The sequence goes on along the minus strand of NC_083722.1, from coordinate 67,888,143 downwards.
GGGGAAAATGAGACAGGGGTCAAGTAACTTCCACCCAGCTGGGAAGTGGAGGAGTTGGGATTCGAACCCTCACACTCTGGCTTCTAAGCCTCTGCTCTTACTCTCTAGGTGATATTGCCTTTCACCTAGGCTTCTGCCATCCTCCCTGGCTTCCACTCCTCAATGAGCCCTTTCTGGCTGCGTGGTGGTATTCGTGACCGGTGGGCTTGCACCGGGAACGGTTCGGGGAAGCCCAAGGAACTGGACTGAGTTCTACTGCTGAGATACCGAGTGGCTGGGAGGCAATGTCATAAAGCACGTACCGGGTGTTGCCCAGGATTACTCGGGCTCCTCCAGGTCATGAGTTCCCTGTGGGGAAGGACTGTGGCACATGTATGCCATTTCCTGATACTCTGGACCATCGGTACCCTTCTAAGCTCTTGCCTGTCACAGCAGGGAACCCCAGAAACTACAATCCCCAGGCTCCCTTTCCAGTTGGTGGCGGATTAGATTTTGGGGGTGAGATCAATCAGGCCGAGAGAAGCCATGATTCACTGGGAGCAGCACAGGTGGACGCCAGGGGATTAGCAGAGGGCAGGTGTGAGACGGGTGGAGAAGGCTTCACGGTAGAGGCGGCACTTGATCTGCATCTTGAAGGATTAGATGCAGTTTGTGAGATGGAGAGGACAGCGGGAACCAAGGCATGACAGTGTGAAGGGTGTGGTGAGTCCAGGACCGTGGGGCCAGCTGTGCCAGGCTTCGTGTGCCATGTGAAGGAGCCTGTACCTGTCTCTGTTAGTAGGAGAGAATCATGAGAGTTTCGGGAAAGGAAGTGATCAGATTTGGTCTATAATAATGTGACTCCAGGTCAATATGGCCAGCAGCAGCGATGGGGGGAAAGTCCCTCCTTTTGTCGAAACGCACTGAAACGCAGGGCAGCACACAACCAAAACGACAAGGAGACACAAAACTCAGTCTGAAAGAGAGGGAAAGGATTCCTAAAGGGTAGTGGAGAGCGGGGCGGGAAGCCGAACCCTGCAGGGATTTTGACCAGGGTGCCCACCACAAGGGCGGCTGTAGCGCCATCCTGGTGGGTGCTCGAGGTCACGGGCCCCAGACTTGCTAAACCAGAGCTGAGCTCCTTGGCTGAGGCTGGGAGTCAGGAAGGTCTGTCCTGCCTGTAGAGCAAGCACAGAAATCTCTGCCCAGCAGCTGGGGACCATGGCGGGGAGGCGGCCAGCTCAGTGTCAATGGTGCAAAAAGAAAGAAGCATGAGACATGAGAGCCCTTTGCTGGGGGCTGACATTTACGCTGGAGCCTGAAGGAGAACGGGAGGCGGCCACACGAGGAGCGAGAGGAAAAGCAGAGCATCGGAGTGTCATGAACAGAGGGAACGCCACGCCCAACGGCTCTGAGACCACAAAGGGCCTGAGCAAAAGCTGGGGTCTCCACGGCCAGAAGCTGATCACTGCGGGGAGACGGGGCCCAGGCTGCAAAGGGCCTCGGGGTGACATCCAGATCGCGGCAGAACAGCAGAATGGGGGTCACAGAAGGAAGGAGGGGAGAAGGAGGAGGAAGTATCAGGTTGGGGAAACAGAGAACACAGTGGTAAGACCTAATGCCCCAACTTTTCCCAAGCAGAGGCCTGTCGCACTTCAGACCTCTGCAAATGGGGCCTGAGACAGCGAGGGGGCCGTGCCCCAGGTGCTACCATGTTCCAGCTCCCTGCCAGGAAGGTGCTCTCTCCTGGCCTCACTAAAGCCCATCCATCCTTCAGGGACCCCATGTCTCCAGAAACTCCTCTCCCTCTTACAGCCTCCATGTGTCCCTACTGTGCTCTGGCCTGCACTTATTTGCTGCTTAGCTTTCCCGTGCGTGCTCTGTGATCCTGGATTCCTTCTGGAGCCCTAGCTCCTGACTCTCTGCAGTCACTGATGCCTGGCACGTGCAGGGGGTGGCTGCTTCCTGCTACAGACACTTGGAAAGCAGAACAGAGGGTGTGCCTCAGCTTTTTGATTCTGAGACTGATGCCACACCACAGGAGGGTCCCACAGAGTTTTCCAGCATCTTGCACTGGAAAGGAGGTGACCAAAGGCTGCCGATGTTGAGCCCTCTTTAAAGGACTGCCAGACCTTTCTTCCTCAGAACACAGGTCTAATCCAGGGGGTCTCAACCCTTGTTACACACCAGAATCACCTTCACAGCTTTGAAACACACAGATCTTCAGGCCCCTCCAGACCCAGCACGTCAGAATCTTCAGGGACTAGGGGCCAACACTTTCTTAAAGCTCCATAGGTTAAGAGCCATTGAAATCAACTGAAGGCAAAGAAAAATTCACACTATTAACTGATTTGTTTTCTCCAACACCTGAGGTGCTTTCTGATGGACCACTGCTGCTTTCCAAAGCAAAGTGCCTTGCCAAGCACAGCCTCTCTCACCGTAAGAGGCTGAGGATGGTCAGGCCGTCCAAAGTTCTTGGATGGGCTAATGCATTATCATATTGCAGAAGAGCATGAACTTCAGCTCATTATCCCAGATGCAAAGGACATGAACGATGCTCTCTTGGCAATGTAACATCCACACCGGCAGCACCTATAGGTCAAAGGCCTAACACAAATCAATACATCCCCAGTCAACAATTGACTAGGCAGCACTTCACCTTATGGGTTTACAGCAGGCAAAAAATTGCCCATCTCTACTGAGGATATTGCATCTATCACTGGATTCTGCTAATGAATGGAAGAATCAGACCCCAAAACAGTATCATACACCATACACAGCAAGCGATATTCAGCTTAAAATGCAATGGATGAAAAATAATATTTGGCTTACAAGGCTAATACATAAACTCAGACCAGAAAGCTGCTGAGATACTTTTAAAATTGAGCTTTTGTGTTTTCTGATGGATGAACTATTTAAGTCTTTCTGTCAATAAGGAGAGAGAACATTGGGACTCAAAAACCAAAAGTAGTGGCTTTTGCTAAGAATTTAAAGATAAAAAGTGAAGAGTTTAAAGCTTTCTATTCAACCCCATATTGGTCAGTCCCCAAAAGTGAGAGAGAACTTCAACACTATGCCCTGTCCACTCATGCTTTCCTGTCTTTAACATAAATAAATTCACCAGAATTAGTGCCATTTGGAAATATTTAGATCTTCCTATTCTCACTTCTCCCTCTTAAATCAAAAAGAAAATAAGATTTTGATCTAGAAATAAGAAATAAGGGTCCCAGCTTCCATGGTTATGCCCTCTGTCATTGAAGATTAAATCAGTCAACAATTAGGTTCTTCTTCTCCAGACTGTATATTAGAGGAGTGATAACACTGGGAAGGTTGTAAACTTTCATGCATATTAGGAGTCCTCCAATCAGAGAGGGTCAAATGGAAGAAATATTCAAAATACGTAAGAAATGGCATGGCAAGGGACTGAGCAGTGAGAATGCTGACCATGGCCCATCCCAAGTGGTGCCTGTCTGGGTGTTTGGGTGGGATCTCAGCCTGGAGTAAAACATCAGGTTTGGAATAGCTGAACTCTTTAGAGAATCAATGAGGGTTAGGAACCTCAACAATTCAATGAGTTGGTGGCACAGAACATTTACAAAAATGGCTGCAATGATTTTCCCCTCTGTATCTACACCCCCGACTACGTGACTCTGCAGCTCCTCCCATCAAGAGGTAGCGTCTATTTCCCACTCTTGAATCCAGGTTGGCCTTGTGATTTGCTTTGGCCAATAGGATGTGATGGAAGCCATATGGTACCAGTTCCAAGCCTAGGGTTCAAGAGATTTTGCACACTTCCATTCTCCCTCTTGGACCTCTAAGAGAACAAGCCCGGATTAGCCTGCCGGAGAAGAGGTCACATGGGGCAGAACTGGCCCAGCTGTCCCAGCCAAGGCTCCAGATATGTGAGACAGCCCAGCAGTCCTGCAGAGCCACCTACCTGACCTGCAGCTGAGCAGGGATGCATGAGACGCCCCAGAAAGGCCAGCTAAGGAATCGCCAGCACCTCCCAGCCTAAATGGCCGACTTGCAGAATCATGAGCTACGACTATGGCTCTTGTTTTAAGTCACGTTTCCGGGTGATTGGTTAATGCAACAATATTTAACCGATGCAACTCGGCGGGGGGACTCCCAGAAATTTGGATGGGGAGATTTTTATGTTCTGTGATTCTCTGCTCAAGAGGAATAGTTTGTAACTCTAGTGAACATACTATTTTCGTGCTGCTTTACTTTCAACCACTATAGCCCATATCCTTTTCCACAATGCTAATCTGTATGTATTATAATAATTTCTGACTATAAAATATTCCACTGAAGGAGTATAATATCATTTATCTAATCATGCCCATATTGACGGGCTTTTAGATTGTTTGTAACTTCCAAGAATTATAAATAATTTTTTACATAAAACGTTTCCCATGTTTTGGATGATTTCTTTAGGATAGATCCTTAGGGACAGAATTACTGAGTGAAGGTTATTAACAATAATACGGCCCTTGAAACACACCATCAGATCCTTTCCACAGGGGCTGAACCAACTTCCATTGACATAAGCAGGGTCTGAGCACCAGTGTCATCATACACTTGCCAAAATTGGATTTATTTTTAGGAGGTACAAATTTAGCAGACAAAACATTGAAAAAATGGGAGCTTTGGTTACATTTCTTTGACTGGATGAAAGCCTGGGGCAACCATAGAGCTGTCTGATTTATATACCACTGGATAAATGAGGTTGGCATAAGATTTTGAAAATGCAGAGAATTAAGGAAGAGGTAAATGTTACTTAGATATTCATTTCTGGGACATTTACAGCAGCTCTAAATTGTGAAAACTGGTGGGTATTGGCGTTTCAAAAAATGAGTTTTTAGAGGAGGAAGCTTCATCACTACAGATACAGTATTTGACTATGTATGTACGTGTAACTTTGCTCTACCTGTATGTTTTTAATGGGCATTATTTAACATAATCATAACAATACAGAATCTTGCAATAAGTTTTCACTGATTTTTGTATTAAAATTATTCTGTGATTGCAGAATACTTCCCAAATAATATGAGCACAGCTGGGAGAAGCTTTGTCTTAATTTAAGGATGTCCACACACAGCCACCAGACAGCCTGGTGAGGCCACCGGACACTTCCTCAGTGCACCCAGATGGTGACAAGAAAGTACCACATAGGTCTCAGCTAGGAGAATGCTATGCTGACATCCTCCCAGGCATGATACAAGTGACTTGTGGCTAACAGTAGTTAGAGCACTGACATTTATAAAAGAATTAATTTTCTCTTCTTAGAAAACAAATTAGAAACCCAAGGTTACCATCTAGAAATACCACGTTCACCTTCTTGCATTCTGGCAGGCTCTTTTGCATGGCAAATTAAGGGGTGGGTTATAGCTAACGCTCTAGGAACTCAGTCTAACCTTCAGCTTATCACATCCATGCAACAGCAAGGAAATCCTGGAAGATTCTGAGCCTATGCACATGCCTCGCCAAGACCAAGTCAATACCAAGACTGGAAGGAAAAGTCAAATACGCCGGTGGACGTGAGTTTGTGTATCTAATAGGCATCTCAAGTTTAACATATTGAACAAGTGAACACCCCATCTTGCTCTCCAAATCTACTCTACCTGCAGTCATTTTTGACTCCTTTCTCTCTCTCACACTCCAAACCAATCTGTTAGGAAATCCAGTTCTGTCTCCAAAACATTTCAAAAATCTGACCACTTCGCACCACCCCTGCTACCACCACCCTAGGCCGAGCCACGGTTGTCTTTGTTCTTGAAACTGTAATAAGTGACCTGACGTCACCTTCCACTGTTCTCCTCCTCCCTCTCTCTACTCTATCCACACTGGCATCCCCTGATGTTCCTTGAGCCTGCCAGGTTTCTTGCTGTTCCTTGAACCTCCCGGTTTTTGAGTAAGTCAAGCACGCTCCCGTCTCAGGGTTTTTGCATCTGCCGTTTCCTCTCCCCGGGATTCTCTTCCAGACACCTACATGGCTCACTCACTCACCTCCTTCAAGTCTTTACACAAATGTCACCTTCCCAATTGCAGCCAAACCCCTTCATACCTATACTCCCATTCCTTTGTTAATTGCCCCCAGCACTTAGTATTTCCTGCTACATTGTAGAATTCATAATACACTGTATAATATAATGTTCTGTGCTTGTTGTTGACTGTCAGCTTCCCCCCACTAGAATGTAAAGTCTACAAGAGCAGGGATTTATGTCTGTTCTGTTTCACTGATGCATCCCCAGATCTTGGAACAAAGTCTGGTACATGGTAGATAAGTATTTGTTGAACTGACTTTTTTCCCTCCCCTTAATTTTAGACCCTGGGATCAGGGATAAGAAAGAGAAAAATTGTGAAACCTTCAACTCCAAAAAAGGTCATGTTAATTTGGAGCCTTGAAACAATAAAAGATGGTATTACCAGTGCGACAATCCAGTGCCGGGCATGGTGTAGCACTTCTGCCCTCCGATGGACTATAGAAAAGCCAGGAGCTCTGGGACGCATTAACTGAACATCAGTCCCAGAACAGTTCTTGAGCACAGATCTCACAATACCGACTGAACACTTTCTGGACTGAATATAATCAAATTTTGACCATCTCATGGATTTTGGGGGCTTCTTCTGACCTAGAAGCGCTGGGATCTAAAGTTACAATAAGGAAGTAGCTGAACCCAGACTGAGGAGGAGGGTCTTGGAAGTATTTGGTGTGACTGGCTCAGGGACTTGCCCAAGGTCACGTCCGTACTGACTCAGAGTCAGAGCAAGAACAGGGGGAAATTAGAATCATTCAAAGCTCTTGGATGAAGAACGTGGGCATTTTGTGTGTTCTCACAGGAAACTTTTTTTTTAACATTTTTACTGGAGTATAATTGCTTTACAATGTTGTGTTAGTTTCTGCTGTACAACAAAGTGAATCAGCTATATGTATACATATATCCCCATTTCCCCTCCTTCTTGCATCTCTCTCCCACCCTCCCTATCCCACCGCTCTAGGTGGTCACAAAGCACCGAGCTGATCTCCCTGTGCTATGTGGCTGCTTCCCACCAGCTATCTATTTTACATTTGGTAGTGTATATATGTCCATGCCACTCTCTCACTTCGTCCCAGCTTCCCTTTCCCCCCGCCGTGTCCTCAAGTCCGTTCTCTACGTCTGCATCTTTATTCCTGTCCTGCCACTAGGTTCATCAGTACCATATTTTTAGAGTCCATATATATGCATTAGCATATTGTTTTTCTCCTTCTGACTTACTTCACTCTGTATGACAGTCTCTAGGTCCATCCACCTCATTACATATAACTCAATTTCATTCCTTTTTATGGCTGAGTAATATTCCATTGTATATATGTGCCACATCTTCTTTATCCATTCATCTGTTGATGGACACTTAGGTTGCTTCCATGTAGTGGCTATTGTAAATAGTGCTGCAATGAACATTGTGGTACATGACTCTTTTTGAATTATGGTTTTCTCAGGGGATATGCCCAGCAGTGGGACTGCTAGGTCATAGAATAGTTCTATTTTTAGTTTTTTAAGGAACCTCCATACTGTTCTCCATAGTGGCTGTATCCATTTACATTCCCATCAACAGTGCAAGAGGGTTCCCTTTTCTCCACACCCTCTCCAGCATTTACTGTTTCTAGATTTTTTGATGATGGCCATTCTGACTGGTGTGCGGTGATACCTCACTGTAGTTTTGATTTGCTTTTCTCTAATGATTAGTGATGTTGAGCATCTTTTCATGTGTTTGTTGGTGATCTGTATGTCTTCTTTGGAGAAATGTCTATTTAGGTCTTCTGCCCATTTTTGGATTGGGCTGTTTGTTTTTTTGATATTGAGTGGCATGAGCTCCTTGTATATTTTGGAGAATAATCCTTTGTCAGTTGCTTCATTTGCAAATATTTTCTCTCATTCTGAGGGCTGTCTTTTCATCTTGTTTATGGTTTCCTTTGCTATGCAAAAGCTTTTAAGTTTCATTAGGTCCCTTCTGTTTATTTTTGGTTTTGCTTCCATTACTCCAGAAGGTGGGTCGAAAAGGATCTTGCTGTGATTTATGTCATAGAGTGTTCTTCCTATGCTTTCCTCTAACAGTTTTATAGTGTCTGGCCTTACATTTAGGTCTTTAATCCATTTTGAGTTTATTTTTGTGTATGGTGTTAGGAAATGTTCTAATTTCATTCTTTTACAAGTAGCTGTCCAGTTTTCCCAGCTTCCCACTTATTGAAGAGGCTGTCTTTTCTCCATTGTATATTCTTGCCTCCTTTGTCAAAGATAAGGTAACCATATGTGCGTGGGTTTATCTCTCGGCTTTCTATCCTGTTCCATTGATCTGTATTTCTGTTTTTGTGCCAGTACCATACTGTCTTGATTACTGTAGCTCTGTAGTATCGTCTGAGGTCAGGGAGCCTGATTCCTCCAGCTCCGTTTTTCTTTCTCAAGATTGCTTTGGCAATTCGGGGTCCTTTGTGTTTCCATACAAATTGTAAAATTTCTTGTTCTAGTTCTGTGAAAAATGTCATTGGTAATTTGATGGGGATTGCATTGAATCTGTAGATTGCTTTGGGTAGTATAGTTATTTTCTTTTTTTTTTTAATTTTTATTTATTTATTTATATTTTTGGCTGTGTTGGGTCTTCATTGCTGTGCACGGGCTTTCTCTAGCTGCAGCGAGCAGGGGCTACTCTTCGTTGTGGTGCGCAGGCTTCTCATTGTGGTGACTTGTCTTGTTGTGTACCACGGGCTCTAGGAATGCAGGCTTCAGTAGTTGTGGCATGTGGGCTCAGTAGTTGTGGCTCACGGGCTTAGTTGCTCCGCGCCATGTGGGTTCTTCCCAGACCAGGGATCGAACCTGTGTCCCCTGCATTAGCAGGCGGATTCTTAACCACTGTGCCACCAGGGAAGTCCCAATATAGTCATTTTCACAATGTTGATTCTTCCAGTCTAAGAACATGGTATATCTCTCCAGCTGTTTGTATCGTCTTTGATTTCTTTCATCAGTGTCTTATAGTTTTCTGCATACAGGTCTTTTGCCTCCTTAGGTAGGTTTATTCCTAGGTATTTTATTCTTTTTGTTGCAACGGTAAATGGGAGTGTTTCCTTAATTTCTCTTTCTGATTTTTCATCATTAGTGTATAGGAATGCAAGAGATTTCTGTGCATTAATTTTGTATCCTGCTACTTTACCAAATTCATTGATTTGCTCTAGTAGTTTTCTGGTGGCATCTTTAGGATTTTCTATGTATAGTATCATGTCATCTGCAAACAGTGACAGTTTTACTTCTTCTTTTCCAATTTGGATTCCTTTTATTTCTTTTTCTTCTCTGAGTGCTGCGGCTAAAACTTCCAAAACTATGTTGAATAAGAGTGGCAAGAGTTTACATCCTTGTCTTGTTCCTGATCTTAGAGGAAATCCTTTCATTTTTTCACCATTGAGAATGATGTTGGTTGTTGGTCTGTCATATATGGCTTTTATTATGTTGAGATAGGTTCCCTCTATGCCCACTTTCTGGAGGGTTTTTATCATAAATGGGTGTTGAATTCTGTCAAAAGCTTTTTCTGCATCTATTGAGATGATCATATGGTTTTAATCCTTCAGTTTGTTAATATGGTGCATCACAGTGGTTGATTTGCATATATTGAAGAATCCTTCAATTCCTAGGATAAACCCCACTTGATCATGGTGTATGATCCTTTTAATGGGCTGTTGGATTCTATTTGCTAGTATTTTGCTGAGGATTTTTGCATCTATGTTCATCAGTGATACTGGCCTGTAGTTTTCTCTTTTTGTGACATCTTTGTCTGGTTTTGGTATCAGGGTGATGGTGGTCTCGTAGAATGAGTTTGGGAGTGTTCCTGCCTCTCCTATACTTTGGAAGAGTTTGAGAAGAATAAGTGTTATCTCTTCTCTAAATGTTTGATAGAATTCCCCTGTGAAGCCATCTGGCCCTGGGCTTTGGTTTCTTGGAAGATTTTTAACCACAGTTTCAATTTCAGTGCTTGTGATAGGTCTGTTCACATTTTCTATTTCTTCCTGATTCAGTCTTGGAAGGTTGTACCTTTCTAAGAATTTGTCCAGGGGCTTCCCTGGTGATGCAGTGGTTAAGAATCCACCTGCCAATGCAGGGGACACGGGTTCAAGCCCTGGTCCGGGAAGATCCCACATGCTGTGGAGCAACTGAGCTCATGTGCCACAACTACTGAGCGTGTGTTCTAGAGCCCGTGCTCCATAACGAGAGAAGCCACCACAATGAGAAGCCCACGCACTGCAACGAACAGTAGCCCCCACTCACCGCAACTAGAGAAAGCCCATGCTCAGCAATGAAGACCCAACACAGACAAAAATAAATAAATTTATAATTAAAAAAAAAAAGAATTTGTCCATTTCTTTCAGGTTGTCCATTTTATTGGCATATAGTTGTTTGCAGTAGTCTCTCATGATCCTTTGCATTTCTGCAGTGTCAGTTGTTACTTCCCTTTTTCCTTTCTAATTCTGTTCATTTGGGTCTTCTCCCTTTTTTTCCTGATGAGTCTGGTTTATCAATTTTGTTTATCTTCTCAAAGAACCAGCTCGTAGTTTTATTAATCTTTGCTACTGTTTCTTTCATTTCTTTTTTCATTTCTTTTTGACATGATCTTTACGATTTCTTTCCTTCTGCTAACTTTGGGGTTTTTTTGTTCTTCTTTCTCTAATTACTTTAGGTGTAAGGTTAGGTTGTTTATTTGAGATTTTTCTTGTTTCTTGAGGTAGGATTGTACTGCTATAAATTTCCCTCTTAGAACTGCTTTTGCTGTATCCCATAGGTTTGGGGTTGTCGTGTTTTCATTGTCATTTGTTTCTAGGTATCTCTTGGTTGTTTAGTAGCATATTGTTTAGCCTCCATGTGTTTGTATTTTTTACAGTTTTTTTTCCTATAATTGATATCTAGTCTCACAGCGTTGTGGTTGGAAAAGATGCTTGATATGATTTCAATTTTCTTAAATTTACCGAGGCTTGATTTGTGACCCAAGATGTGATCTATCCTGGAGAATGTTCTGTGCACACTTGAGAAGAAAGTGTATTCTGTTGTTTTTGGATGGAATGTCCTATAAACATCAATTAAGTCCGTGTGGTCTAATGTGTCATTTAAAGCTTGTGTTTCCTTATTTATTTTCTGTCTGGATGATCTGTCCATTGGTGTAAGTGTTAAAGTCCCCTACTATTATTGTGTTACTGTCAATTTCCCCTTTTATGGCTGTTAGCATTTTTCTTATGTATTGAGGTGCTCCTATGTTGGGTGCATAGATATTTACAGTTGTTATATCTTCTTCTTGGATTGATCCCTTGATCATTATGTAATGTCCTTCCCTGTCTCTTGTAATAGTCTTTATTTTAAAGTCTATTTTGTCTGATATGAGTGTTGCTACTCCAGCTTTCTTTGATTTCATTTGCACGGAATATCTTTTTCCATCCCCTCACTTTCAGTCTGTATGTGTCCCTAGGTCTGAAGTGGGTCTCTTGTAGACAGCATATATATGGGTCTTGTTTTTGTATCCATTCAGCCAGTCTGTGTCTTTTGGCTGGAGCATTTAATTCATTTACATTTAAGGTAAATATTGATAGGTATGTTCCTATTACCATTTTCTTAATTGTTTTGGGTTTGTTTTTGTAGGTCTTTTCCTTCTCTTGTGTAGGAAACAACTTTTATCAATAGAAGTGCTACGAAGAATGCTTGGCTAATGGAGAATTGAATACACATATTTAAAGAGTTTGAGTATCAGTTTAAAGTATGTTCAGCTTTCCTCTCTGAGATAAACAGAGTTTTCTCCAGCTCATGATTGAGTGGACACAAAATGATATTTGAATCAAGACTCAGTTGTTTAAGCAAGCTAGTACACAGGGATTTTCATATGTCTTGAATCCAGAATAAAAGGGGGAACAGGGATGATGGTGGAGGCCAGCCTACCATTGTGGCTTTTAAATGTCTAGTGGCCTTTTTTTTTTTTTTTCTTTTGCCGCACGTGGGATCTTAGCTCCCCTACCAGGGATCGAACCCATGCCTCCTGCAATGGAAGCGTGGAGTCTTAACCACTGGGCCACCAGGGAAGTTCCTCTGGTGGCCTTCTGAAGAAAGAATATGAAAGAATAGACAGCTGACAGGAACGATGCAGTGAGATTATTCTCTGAATAACCAAGTTTGTGATCAAAAGAGGTAGTTTTATGAAAACTCAGCATGTTGTGATGAGCCATTTATTTTAACTATTTTCAAAGTACTTGAAATATTTAGAATACTGCTCTGTTGTAGCACAGGTTTATTTACTTCCCAATCATTCTGCCAAAAGTTCAGATTCCAAGTTGCAAAACAGTCCTTATTTAAAGTGAACAGAGAATTTTAAAATGAAGAAAAATAATAAAAAGCTATGATTCTAAATTAAAAAATCATGATGAATGTCTGTTGGGGAATATGGATAATTTCAAACATTTCAGTGATTTATGTTAGCAAAGCAGCTATCTTTGGCTCTCTATATGTCAAACTTTAGATAAACAAGTTTATTTAAATATTTGAAAATCTAAATAATTTATCCTTAATTCAATGCAGACATCATAAGAGAATTTCATATTAAACAATAAGTGAACTTTTTCTTAAAATGAAGTATACTAAAACAGTCCATAGCAAAAGATTAGAAGACAGAATTATGCATTTATGTCAGAAGGACCAAAATCAATAGTGTATTCAAAATTCATAAAACATCAAACATTCAAATACAAATGAGCAAATGTTATCATTATTCTTAAGTCATTACAATTTTTAAAAATGATAGCATTGGCTCTGATAATGATAATTTGGCTCATAACTGATTTTGACACTGTCTTCTTCTCAGGGTTCAGGAGAAAAGAGTTGCCTATTCTTGAAGAACATTTAAAGAACTTCCAGTTCAGGAGCTTACACTGTGATATTTTATTCTGCCCAAATCAAGATTAAATCATTGAAGATGTCATAGCAAGAAGTAAAACTCTAGGGAGGCTATTAACAATTTAGCATTTCTAGTTCATGCTGGAGTGTTAATTCCACTTCCCAAAGAAAACGGGAGAAGTGGTAATCATTCAAATTAAGATCCTGTGACTGAAGAATTGTGCCACCACATTTATATTAGAGCACATTTGGAGTAATGTGCAAATGTCTCCATGGAGGCAGTGAAGTTAGTGAAGTGTCAGCTTGATTTCTCCCTAAGTTATTTCTTCACACTAAAATACAGAAGTGATTCACAAACAGAAGTGAGTTTCTGCATATGTGTCTAGCAGTGTCCTCTGAGATAAGGGGTTCTCCGGGCCAGGGACTAGTGATGGTCTTTAAGACCTCAACTGTAAATGTGTCTTTTCTGCACTGTAGTTTCCTTCTGATATGCTCAAGTCTGTAACTCAGGGTCACCCTGGGTAGCAAGCTCTGTAGCTACACCTGTGCTCTGAGGTATGCCAAGCTGGGGAGGGCAGCGGCCTGCAGAAGTGCCTGGGACTGAAATTGGGAGCTGCGTGGCAGAGAATAAGGTGAGAGGTGACAGTCAAGAGATGTTCAAAATCCCCAAGAATACTCAGAAATACCTGGGAGGGGGCCGGACATCCAGTAGTCATGTCCAATGGATGCTCTGCTTGTATTTGTCACTAAAGAGAGGGACACATTTGAAGGCCTGCAAAATGTGAGTAGGGGGTACTCAGTATCACGTGTAAAATGGTGAAACATCTGCCCGGGGTTTCCTTCTTCAAGAGAACATGGTCTTGTTCGCTCAGTAGAAACAGGAACTTTGAACATAGATAAATGTAACACATGGATTCTTAGTTTTTAGTAGCAAGCTGCCGAGATCAACCCTGGCTGACTTCAGCAGAGAAAGACATTAGGGGCTCACGATTTTGGGGGGAGCTGGAAGCCTTGAGGCTAAGCTTTCAGGGACAAAGCTCACGCCAATTACCACCACTGCTACAAGGGACCCCAGCCTACACCACGGTCTCTGCTGAGTGGGAAGCTCGTTATCCTACAGCCATGACTAGCAACAGCCCCGCTTCTTCCTGGCAATGCCATTTGTGCAATGAGGGAGTCTGAGAGGTAGAGCTGAAATCCCCACCTGTAGCCCAGCTGCAAGGGAGGCTGGAATAGGAGTACAAAGTATTATCATTTGAGGCAGTCTTGGCAGCCTCCTGCCAAGAGTTACAAGGCGGGGAACATCGCCCTAATATGGAGAGGGGTGCACATGCTGGGCCATCAAAATGACAGGGCCAGGCCCAGAGGGGAAGATTTCTACCCTGGAGAGGGGAACTCCAGCCCTCTGTAAAGGTGGCTCCCTTTGTTTCATTTAAATTAATTAATATTTTTCCTGATGATAAAGATGCCTTGTGAGAGACTTCCATTCCCAACGTTAAGGCCTAGACCAAAAATTCTCACACTACAATAGCCTAGATGTGCTGATAAAATATAACCCACATTCCCTTAAATAAACAGCTGAACTAGCAAGGAAGTAAGGAAAATCCCCAGTGGGAAAACACAAGGAAGAAATTAAAATCTGGAGCAGAGGTGGCTGCCTGAGAACATGCTCATTTTGGTACGCAAAAGCTTGAGTTTCCACTTCCCTTCTCATATTTATCCAAGGTCTCACTTTCCATCCTCATGTGCTGAGCAAACTCAATCTCTTTATTAATCTCATTGTGAACTAAATCTCATTGTACAGAAAAGTTCTTGGATTGGCACCAATCTATGGTTCATGCTTTGAGTAGCACTGCATTTAGACTTTGTTGAATTAACTATACCTGTTAACTGTTTTAAGATGATTACTAAATAAAAGAAACAAAATGTATCTATCTTTCAAACCAGTAGAAGAAGAAAAAAGGTATATATTTATTTACTTCTCAATCAGTTTACTAGAAGCCAGGAAAAAAAAAAGGGAAGGGGAAAGAATCAGAAAAGTACAATAAAATGGTAGAAAAAATTAACTCCAAATATGATCACAATAAATGTGAACAGAATAAATGGACTAGTTACAAGACAGAGATTGTCAGATCAGATAAAAACAGCAACAAAATCTAACTTTATGTTATTCAAATGAACAACAAATGAAACCTACCTAAAAGCACAAAAGCAGAGCAAGGCTGAGAGTAAAACTAAAAATGAAATAACAAGTTTGATGGTAATTTATGTTTCAACTTGGTTAGGTCACAGTACCCAGACATTTTGTCAAACACTATTCCAGATGTTTCTGTGAAGGCATTTTTTAAGATGAGATTAACATTTAAATCAGCAGACTTTGAGTAAAGCAGATTACCCTCCATAAGGTAGGTGGGACACATCCAATCGTTGAAGGCCTTAGTAGAAAAAGACTGACCTCCCCAGAAGAAGAGGGAATTCTGCCAGCAGATTACCTTTGGACTCCACCTGCAACTTCCATGGGTCTCCAGCCTCCTGGCCTACCCTGCAGATTTTGAACTCACCAAGCCTCCAAAATTGTGTGAGCCAATTACTTAAAATAAACCTCTCTATATACACATCTTATTGGTTCTGTTACTCTGGAGAACCCTGACCAACACAACAAGCAAACAAAGGGTAAAACAAACCTTAAGGTAAAAAGCATTAGGGGGGACATAGGAATAGAGGACTAAGAGGTACAAACCATTAGGTATAAAATAAGCTGCAAGAATATATTGTATAAGATGGGGAATATACCTAATATTTTATAATAACTATAAATGGAGTATATAGTGAATCACTATAAAATTGTGAATCATTATATTGTACACCTATAACTTATATAATATTGTACAGCAATGATACTTCAAATAAAAAAACAAGGATGAAGATGAGGAAGGCCTGAACACACTGATAAAAGAACAGTTCTCTAGAAGTTTGCCAGGAAGCTAACAACTGTGATGTGCATACACATAAACATTATAACTCTAAATATACGAGTAGAAATGAACAAATTATAAGGAGATATTGAAATCTGTAATCACAGTGAGAGATGTCTATCATGCAGACAAAAACACTGGGAAGATGATAAAGACAGGAATGGAACAGAACTAACAAGATAAATATACCGGACACTCATACAATTCTGTACCCTTATAGCTAAGGTGTAGAGTTTTTTTCAAACATGTGAAAAAATGACAAAAATTGACCACAAAGGATAGGTTCAATGAATAGCTAACAACTATTATCAGCAAGATGGTATCTTCTGACCTATGATACAATTAAAATAGACAAAAATAAGTAAAAGATACTTTAAAAAATCATAAATTTTGAATATTTAAAACATACTGCTAAATGACCAAGGGTGAACTCATGGAATACAGAATGTATTTAATGGAACACAGAACATATTTAGAACTAAAAAAGAATAGAAGGACTACATTTGAAATTTGCAGTTTTTAACTAAAGGGCTACTGAAAGGATAATTTAAAGTCTTAAGTGTTTTTATTAGAAGTTAAAAGAAATTTTAAAATTAGTGGGAAAGATGATGAAATTATAAAGAAAAGCAACGGAATGATTATCACAAAGCGAGGAGAGTGGTTACACTGAGGAAGAGAGCAGAATGTAGCGGGGGAGGGTGCACAAGGGATTCTGAGGGGCTGACAATGTTCTTTTCCTGAACTGCATCACGGTTACCCATTTGTTTGCATTATAATTATTCTTTAAATTATGCAAATATGTTTACATGCCCTCTGTCTGAAAGATATTTTACAATAAAAGACTTAAACTAAGAAAACAATTAAGTTAAAAGTGTAACGGAGAGTTATCCAAAGAATAGCAAACAAACCAAAATCCAGCTCCATGCTCTTTGTAAGAGATACTTCTAAAACAAAGGTATGGAAAGGTTGTAGGAAAAATGTGGAAAAAGACCAACCTGGAAAGTAATAATCAAAGAAATCTAGTGTAACTATATTAATTTTAAAAATAGACCTTAAGATAAAAACCATTATTAGGGGTAGAAGAAGTTATTACAGAATAATAAGGTTTGAAATCACCAATAAAATAAAACAATTCTAAACTCGAATGCACCAGTAAAATAGTGTCAAAATATAGGGAGCAAAAACTGATAGAACTAAAGGGAGAAAGGTACAAATTTACAACCTGGCTGATAATCAGGCAGATACAAAATTTAAGTAGATATAGAATATTTCATCAAAATAATTAATAAGCTCAATTTAATGAGTATATATAGAGCTTTACACCCAACAGCTGAAGCATGCATATTCTCCTAATGCACATATAAAACATTAGTGATAACACACTAGGCTATAAAGCAAGTCTCAAAAATTTTCAAGAATTAGGATCCATACAGATAAGGTCCTCTGACCACAGTACAATTCAATTAGAAGTCAGTAACAACAAAACAACCCAGAGGTTTGGAACCCCAAAACCTCACTTAAAAATAATTCATGATTCAAAGAAGGGATTATAATAAAATTGTTAAAAAATTTAGATATGAGTGATAATAAAAATTCTATATATCAAAACTTGTAGAATTGTGCAAATGGCCCTATGAGGGATATTTATAGCCCTAAATGATTATATTAGAAAAGAAAAAAGGCTGAAAAGTAATGAGCTTATCATGGAAATTATTCAATAATAAATTAGAAGAAGAAAAGAATAAATCTAAAGAAAATAGAACTGTAGGAGCAAAGATGTATGAAACAGAAACAAACACACAAATCAACAAAGTCAAGAGATGGTTCTTAAAGACCAATAGAGTAGACAAACCTCAGGAGAAGATGAGAGAAGACAAAAAATACCATCAGGAATCAAAAGAGGTGCATAATTACAGATACAGCAAAGATAAATAGTAGCAAGGCACTCAGTGGCTATGTGTCCCATGGGTAAATTATTCAACCTCTATAATACTTTGGTTTCATCATCTGTAAACTAGGGTTACCTAAAGAACCAATCTCACATGATTGTTGTGAAAATTAAACTAGTTAATGTATGTAATATGCTTAGACCCATCCTTGGCAATAAAAGTGATAACAACTATTATATCTAGTGCTCACTAAATGTTAGGGGTTGCTCCCATTGTTGGTACTTATTTGTTATTTTCCCTTAGCCAGTTGGACTACTTTATTAGTATTTTCTAAGAACATCTTTTGATTTTGTTGATCTTCTCACTTATTGCATTATTTTCTATTTCATTAATTTCCACTCATATCTAGCATTTCCTTCCTTCTGCTTTCTTTGGGTTTAATCTGTTATTCTTTTACAAGCTTCTTTAATTGAACATTCAACACATTTATTTTCAATGTTTCTTGTTTTCAAAATTTGTTTTTAATGCTAAAATGTCCTTCTAGCTAGCTAAGGTACTAAAGTACTGTCTAGGTTAAGCTATATAATGTTATTATTTCAATTCTATAGTAGTTTTAAAACATGCCCAGGAGTTCTTTGATAATCCTTCTATCAAAAGATGGAGTCTAATTTCCTGCTTCCTTCAGCCTGACTGACTGAGCTCAAGTGGAGAGAAGTGATGGTGAGTGACTTCTGAAGCTAGGTCATAGCAGGAGATACAGCTACTGCAAGGCTCTACTGAGACGGTCATCCTTAGAACAAGCCAGCATGTTCTGCGGAAGCCCAGGCTATGTGAAGAGGCCGTGTATAGGTGTTCCAGCTGACAGCTACCATCCACTGCCAGACACAAGAGTAAGCCTTCAGATGATTCCAACCCCCAGCCTTTGAGATGTGCCAGCTGATGCCCCATGGAACAGAGGGGCAGAGACATACTGACTTTACTAAGTCTAAGCCAAACTACAGACCGGTCAACAAAATAAATGTTATATTTTTAGGCCACTAAGTTTCAGTATGCTTTGTTTTGTGGCAATAGACAACCATAACTGTTCTAAATATTTTTAATTTTAACATTATGAAATTCTTTTAAAGACATGAATTATTTAAGAATATGTATATTCCATAGTTTCCAAAAAAACAAATAATGGTAGTGGTGGTAGTGGTGATGGGATGGTTTATTTTATTATTCATTTCTAACTTAATTTGACTGTGGTTAGAAATGTGGTCTGAGTATATTATTTATTTTAAATTTGTTAAAAAATTTTGTAATAAGCTGTAAGTGTAATTGTTCCATACGTCCTTGTAAAGAATACACCTTTGTTCGGTGCAGGCTTTCATACATATATGTATTTGTGTGTGTATATATATATATATATATATATATACACATATACACACACACATATGTACAAATATACACACATACACTCACACACACACATATATATATGAAAACACTGATCTAATGAAAATTATATATAGGTCTACATTAGATGAGTGGTTTTCAAAGTTTTTGTTCTCAGGACGCCTTACATTTTTAAAACTGGAGGACCTCGAAGACCTTTTGTTTATGTGGGGTATATTTATTAATATTTACTGTACTAGAAATTAAAGCTGAGACATTTAAAAAATATTTATAAATTCATTTAAAAATTATAATAATAAAACCATGCATATTAGCAAATGTTTTACTTAAAAAATGCATTTTTTAAAATAAGAAAATTTAGGAACAAGAGTGGCATTACTTTACACTTGAAAATTCTTTAATGTCTGGTGTATTAAAAGACAGTTGTATTCGTATATCTGCTTCTGCATTCAGTCTGCTGGGATATATTGTTTTGGTCGAAGTACATGAAGAAAGTTCAGCCTCACACAGATACAAAATCGGAAAATGGAGAAGTATCATAATTGTCTTTCCAGGGAACTGTGAATATTCTTCTTTGATACTACTCCAAAATACAGCAAGTGTCAGTTTCTTAAGGATAACTGTGACATGAAATGGAAACCATATCAGTAAACTTTTCATACTCTATTATGTTGAAATTGATCGGTTTATCATGCACTTAAAATAGGTCTTTTACCACATAAAATTTTGTAATATCTTGTGTTTGTCATCTTGAAAATATTGTTATACTGAGTTGTAAAGATCTGCCCAAATGTTGACACATTTCATTATTTAATATTAAAAAAGTCATACTCATTAATATCACCACTGATCTCATCAGAAAAGTCTTTAAGTATTGGGAGGCTGCCAAACTCTCAGTGGTGATTACACATTTCTAAAATTCTAATTTTTGCTTGAAAACTCAATTTTTTGGCAATAAATGTGTTAGTTGTCTTTTCCAAAGTGACAGACTTCGTTCATTTTTGAGAAAATGACTGCCAAATGTTTGAGTCTAATCAGTTTGTCAGTAGTTGTTCTTTTGAGTAAATACGGTGTTCCTGACTTCCGGAATGGCAGTGTGAGGAGCTCCATGGACCCAGTCCCAGCAAAACAAGCATAATTGGTAGAAATTATTTTTTTAAAGTGTCTAAAATTGTCTTAAGGGCATACAACAAATGAAGAAACAGTTATTAAAGTAAACCCACTAATACTCAGTATGAACAGTGAAAGTCTGTGGCATTTCAACCATGATCCACTTAATCTCTCACCCTTTCCACCTCAGTATGATGGAAACTCCACTCCAGGCTGGTGCACCAAGAATACAGGGCTCCCTTTCCTGCCAGTTCTCACTTAAGGGCTATGATACACCCCCCAGGAGGAGCAAGCCACCTGTGTTTCTCATCCTGCCCAACTATGTGTTCCAGAGGCTAAACTCTAGACAAATACAGCTGAGAGGCTGGAGCCTCCCTTCCTCCACCCAGCTCCCACTCAGAGAGCAGATGCTCTATGTCAGGTGTGGCACACTGAGAATACTGGTGCCCTGATGGCCCTCACCCCTGTTTGTTCATAGGGCAGAGGATCCACCCTGGAATACATAAGCTGAGAAGGCCAGAGGCTTCAGCCCCCACCTGACGCTGCTCACAAAACAAGGGTGTCACTCTAAGAGAAACTGGTCACTGTCCCCTCCCCCAGCTCCAGATTTGTGGCTTAGAGATTTTGCCCAGGGGAAGAGGCAGGATTTAAGAACCAAGAACTCCAAAGCTCTTCCCACAGGACCTGACTTTATTTGGACCAGAGTGTGAGGAAGTTCAAGGCAAAGGATGCTCTCAAAAACAAATTAGCTTTTGGTAGTAAGCAAGCAAGGGGAGGTTAGTAGCTTCATCATAGCAACAACCTAAACTGCCGGCCAACTTCTTTACCAGAGAGAACCAAGGAAACAGATGGCTTAGAGGAGCCCTCCTGGGGTCAGAACAAATCTCAAGACTAGCCTCAAAAATTCCCCTGCAAAGGGGCCCAAATTTAATTGGATCAGACTGTGAGCAATTTTTTCCCAGAGCATTTTGAAAACAAAGATAGTACTCAGCAATTAATAAAGGATAACAGTTTGATATGATACCAAAAATGCAGGCAGCTTATTGGAGAGATCAGGGAAAGAGACAGAGAGCCTACTGAAACCATGATCATCTCAGGGTGACTGTGCAATATATCCAAGGCTGCACTCCTGAGAAAGTTTCATGAGAGGCTCCATGCTGTTGAGGGGGTGAGGAGAAACAGACTCCACTAGAATAACTTGCCAATCACTGAACAAATAAACAAGCAAATAGCAACAACAAGCTCTGAGGGAAGGTGGACCAGTAACCAGAGCTGCTACAATATATTATCTTAAATACCCAGTTACAAACAATAAATTATGAACATGCAAAGAAACAGAAAAATATGACCCAAACAGGAAATAAAAGGCAACAGAAACCATGACAGGGCCCAGATACTAGGTTTAACAGACATAAACTTCAAAGCAGCGTTATAAATATGCTCAAAGATGTAACAGAAACCATGATTAAAGAAGTAAAGCAAAGTATGATGACAATATCTCATCAAATAGAGAATATCAATACAGATAATTTTT
Organism: Eubalaena glacialis; assembly: GCF_028564815.1. Taxonomy (NCBI): domain Eukaryota; kingdom Metazoa; phylum Chordata; class Mammalia; order Artiodactyla; family Balaenidae; genus Eubalaena; species Eubalaena glacialis. The sequence continues at coordinate 67,866,359 of NC_083722.1, read as the reverse complement.
TAAAAAAAATTAAATTCTGGTGTTGAAAAGTACAAAAATGAAACAGAAAGTTCACTAGGGACCCTCAACAGTAGATTTCAAAGGGCAGAAAAAAGAATCTGTAAACTTGAAGTTATATCAACAGAGAGACTATGCAATCCAAAGAACAAAGAGAAAACAAGAATGAAGAAAAATGAACAGAGGACTTGACTGCCAAGAAGGGAGAGTAGAAAGAGCCTGAGCTCACCTCGTTTCATGGGCACACCAAAATTACAAATATTTACAGAACAACTATCAGTGAAAAAGACTGGAACCTATGAGAAAAGATCTTCTACAACCAAAGATATAAAGAAGGAATCACAACAAGATGGGTAGGAGGGGTGGAGTCGCAGTATAGTCAAGACCCATAACCCCGGGTGGACAATCCACAAATGGGAGAATAACTATAATTGCACAGGTTCTCCCCAAGGAACAAAGGGTCTGAGCCCCACATAAGGCTCCCCAGCCTGGGGGTCCTGCATCAGGAAGACAAGCCCCCAGAACATCTGGCTCTGAAGGCCAGTAGGACTTACTTTCAGGAGACCCCCAGGGCTGTGAGAAATAGAGACTCCACTTTTAAAGAATGCACACAAAAATCTCACACACTCCGGGACCCAGGGCAGAAGCAGTCATTTAAAAGGAGCTTGTGTCAGAACTACTTGCTGATCTTGGAGAGTCTCCTGGAGAAGCAAGGGGCAACTGGAGCTCACCCTGGGGACACAGACACTGGCGGCAGTGAATTTGGGGAGCTCATTCTACTACATGGACATTGGTGCTGACAAATGGCATCTTGGAATCCTCCCTCTAGCTTATTAGCCTCAGGACCCAGCACCACTCCCACCCACCAGTATGTAGGCACCAGTACTGGGATGCCTCAGACCAAGCAACTTACTGGGTGAAGACAGAGCACCACCCACCAGCAAATAGGCTGCCTTAAGAACCCCCCTGAGCCCTTAGCCACTCTTGGACATGGCCCTGCCCGTGAGAGGGTCCAGGACCAGGACTCCCAGGACCCAGCTACACAGAACTAGAATATTTTCCACAAAACTAGAACAAATAATTTTAAAATTTGTATGGAAACTCAGAAGACCCCGAACAGCCAAAATGATATTGAGACAGAAGAACAGAGCTGGAGGTATCAGACTCCCTGACTTCAGACTATACTACAAAGCTACAGTAATCAAAACAGTATGGTGCTGGCACAAAAATAGACACATAAATCAATGGAACAATATAGAGAGCTCAGAAATAAATCCATGCACTTATGGTAAATTAATCTATGACAAAGGAGGCAAAAATATACAATGGAGAAAAGATAGTCTCTTCAATAAGTGGCACTGGGGAAAATGGACAGCTATATATATATATATAATAAAACTATAGGGAGATGCAAGAGGGAAGAGATATGGCAACATATGTATATGTGTAACTGATTCACTTTGTTGTAAAGCAGAAGCTAGCACACCATTGTAAAGCAATTATACTTCAATAAAGATGTTTTAAAAAAAAAAAAACTATAACATTTTCTAACACTATATACAAAAATAAACTCAAAATGGATTGAAGACCTAAATGTAAGTCCAGAAACCATAAAACTCCCAGAAGAAAACATAGGCAGAACACTCTGACATAAATCACAGCAACATTTTTTTGGATCTGTCTCCCAAGGCAACGGAAACAAAAGCAAAAATAAATAAATGGGACCTAATTAAGCTTAAAAGCTTTTGCACAGCAAGGGTACCATCGACAAAGCAAAAAGATAACCTACTGCATGGGAGAAAATATTTGCAAATGATATGACCTATAAGAGATTACTATCTGAGCTTCCCTGGTGGTTCAGCGGTTGAGAATCCGCCTGCCAATGCAGGGGACACGGGTTCGAGCCCTGGTCTGGGAAGATCCTACATGCCGCGGAGCAACTGGGCCCATGAGCCACAATGACTGAGCCTGCGCGTCTGGAGCCTGTGCTCTGCAACAAGAGAGGCCGCGATAGTGAGAGGCCCGCGCACTGCAATGAAGAGTGGCCCCCGCTCACCGCAACTAGAGAAAGCCCTCGCACAGAAACGAAGACCCAACACAGCCAAAAATAAATAAATAAATTTATAAAAAAAAAAAAAAGAGATTACTATCCAAAATATATAAACAGCTCATATAACTCAACATATTAAAAAAAAAACCCAATTAAAAATGGGCAGAAGACTTGAAAAGACATTTTTCCAAAAAAGACATACAGATGGCCCACAGGCACATGAGAAGATGTTCAACATCACCAATAATCAGAGAAATGCACATCAAAACCACCATGAGATATCACCTCATACCTGTCAGAATGACTACCATCAAAAAGACCACAAATAACAAATACTGGTGAGGATGTGGAGATAAGGCAACTCTTGTACACTGTTGGTGGGAATGTAAATTCATACTGTGGAAAATAGTATGGAGGTTTCTCAAATAATTAAAAATAGAAATACCATATGGTCCAGCAATTTTACTCCTGTATATATCTCTGAAGAAAACGAAAACTAATTTAAAAGGCTACATGGACCCCAATGCCCATAGCAGCACTATTTACAATAGTCAAGATATAGAAGAAACCTAAGTGTCCACCAACAGGTGAATGGATAAAGAAGATGTGTTACACACACACACACCCCCAAACACACACAAAAATGGAATACTATTCAGCCACAAAAAGAATGAAATCTTGCCATTTGCAGAAACGTGAATGGACTTGGAGGCTACTATGCTAAGTGAAATAAGTCAGACAAAAACAAATACTGTATGATATCACTTACATGTGGAATCTAAAAAATAAAACAAACTAGTGAATATAACAAAAAAGAAAGAGACTCAGAGATACAGAGAACAAAGTAGTGGATATCAGTGGAGAGAGGGAAGGAGGGAGGGGTAAGATAGGGGTAGGGCTGGGGTCCCCAAAGCCCTGTTAGGAACCGGGCCGCACAGCAGGTGAGCGGTGGGCAAGTGAGCGAAGCTTCATCTGCCGCTCCCCATCACTCGCATTGCTACCTCAACCATCCTCCACACCCACCCCCCACCACCGTCGGTGGAAAAACTGTCTTCCACGAAACCGGTCCCTGGTGCCAAAAAAGGTTGGGGACTGCTGGGGTAGGGGATTAAGAGGTACAAACTACTACGTATAGGGACTTCCCTCCCTGGTGGTCCAGTGGGTAGGACTCCGAGCTCCCAATGCAGGGGTCCCGGGTTCTATCCCTGGTCGGGGAACTAGATACTGCATGTATGCCACAACTAAGAGTTCGCATGCCGCAACTAAGAAGGTTGCATGCCGCAATGAAGATCCTGTGTGCCACAACTAAGACCCGGCGCAGCCAAAATAAATAAATAAATAAATATTTTAAAAAACACTGCCATGTATAAAATAAATATGCTACAAGGATATCCTATATAGCACAGGGAATACAGCCAATATTTTCACAATAACTATAAATGGAGTATAACCTTTAAAAATTGTGAATCATTATGTATGCCTGAAACATAATATTGTATATCAACTATACCTCAATCAAAAAAAGATAGAAATCAAACTTCTGGTTACCAAAGGGGAGAGGGAAAGGGGGAGGGACAAATTAGGAGTGTGAGATTAAGAGATACAAACTACTATGTATAAAATAGATAAGCAACAAGGATATATTGTACAGCACAGGGAATTATAGCGATTATCTTCTAATAACTTATAATGGAGTATAATCTGCAAAAATACTGAATCACTGTGTTATACACCTAAAACTAACATAATATTGTAAACCGGCTATACTTCAATTAAAAAAAAAAAACTAGTATGCTGTGCCCCCTCCCCACAGCTGGTGTGCCAGCTCCACGAAGGCAGGAACTTGTCTTTTTTTGGGTTCGTCACCATATGCCAGCATCTACAACAGCCTCTTGTACATAACAGGCACTCAAACTTTCGTTAAGTGAATGAGTTAACATCTTAGAATATTTTCCTCTTCTTTTGCTCTTTGCCCATATATTTTTCTATGAAATTTTAAAAACATATTATATCATTTTCTAAAAACATTAATACTCTCCTTAAACATTCAAAGGTTTGAATGATTGAATATTTTAATGTAAAATAGGCAATTACATCTACTCTCTCAGCAATTCAAACTCACTTCTGATTTTGAAACACTATCACTTCACTTCTTCGCTGTCCCTGTACAGCTGATTATTTATAAAGGTAAATAATCTAACACAAGGGTTTGTTAAACTTCTGTGATGGAAGAGGAGGTGACATAGCCCAGTTCCAGCCTGATGTCCCCCTCCCTCCCCACACACTGACCAAGACACGACCACCATTTTTTTTCTTGGTCAAATATATATCCTTCTAAACAAAAATTTACTGAGTTTATCATAGTAGGAACCTCAGGATAAACAGCTGATGCTGAAAAGAATTGCAATTCTGATGGAGAAGTTTATCGAAATACTCCAGAAGGTGTTTTGGTTTATCCTGCAATGCTATCTAAACCACAGACTGGGGCTCTGCCACTCACTAGAATAACTTCCCATGATTACAGACAAGAAAGACTTAGTTTCTGGTCCTGAGGTTGGGAAAGTTGCTGCCAGCTCCTCTCTTTTGATAGCTGTTTACTGTTAACTCACACATGCTGCAGGGAATTGTCACTTGACCTCCCTTCTCCTGTGGATGCAGTTTTATTGACCTTTTAACTAATGGGTATATCCTATGCTATTGTCCCAGGGATTAAGGTAAATTATTAATGTTTTAAGGCAAAAATTGCTTACAACTCTTTATCTTGCCTCTTGAGCAAATCCTAACGAAGGAAAACATAGGTGAAAAAAGTAAGACGGACAAAAAAACCCTTGTTTTTGTTCTTCCATTCCATGAGTGATAAATGGTAAATGGTAATAGATGAGATTTTGTTTGTCTGGCATAGAGAGTTGAGAAGATATTTTTAAAATGTGGGTCTCAAAACATAATTTCAGTCTGTAGATTAAGTTTGAGGTTATAAATTAAGAAGTCTACAGCTGTTTGAACTGTATTGTTAGGTTAGTTTTTTTTTTTACATTTTTTTTTAACATCTTTATGAGAGTATAATTGCTTTACAATGGTATGTCAGTTTCTGCTTTATAACAAAGTGAATCAGTTATACATATACATATGTCCCCATATCTCTTCCCTCTTGCATCTCCCTCCCTCCCACCCTCCCTATCCCACCCCTCTAGGTGGTCACAAAGCACCGAGCTGATCTCCCTGTGCTATGCGGTTGCTTCCCACTAGCTATCTATTTTACATGTGGTAGTGTATATATGTCCATGCCACTCTCTCACTTTGTCCCAGCTTACCCTTCCCCCTCCCCGTATCGTCAAGTCCATTCTCAAGTAGGTCTGCATCTTTATTCCCGTCTTGCCCCTAGGTTCTTCTGACCATTTTCTTTTTCTTTTTTTTTTAGATTCCATATATATGTGTTAGTTTTTAAAAAAACGGTTGTTTGCATATTTTCATAAAAATGAATACTTGGGTTTGGTCTTGAATTCAGTAAGTAGCACAGTTATATGTAGTTTTTACTTCAAAACTGTAGTATTTTAATTATAAATATAATAGTACTGGGAGAAATACCACAAATGAAGATTTGTTTATAGCTACCTAATCCTAAAACACTTTAATGAGAATCTTCTCTATAGTTAGGGTACTATGCACGATGCTGGTAGAAAGAAAAGTCCAGGGTTTGTGACGTGCCCTGAGGCAAATCCTGATGAACAGGGCCAGCCAGCCACCTGAGTCATCTCGGAGTGACAGCCGCAGGCAGTCGGCCGTGTGGTCTGCGAGGTCAGAGCAAATCTAGAAAAACTACTTGGACACTGTTGTTGACATTGTGTGTCCAACTGTGGCTTACAAAGAAAATGGGCAGCATTTGGAATGAGGAGGTCTTAATCAGTGTCGTCCCCATAACTGGTAGAAGATGACTGATTCATTTAGAAAACTTAATTCCAGTATGTGTTAATTTTGTTCTAAAAAGAACTGTGGAGGACTCAGTACCACTGATTCTGTTATGATGGATTTTGAGGAATAAAGGATCGTGTCTGAAAAGGTATGATTAACTGTAACAGGTCTATGAAAACGAGTTTAGATATTTCTTGTGGATTTCTAGAAATAGGTCCCTTTTTTTTTTCTTTTCACTTAAATGCAATATTAAAACTAGTACAAGATGGCCCCAGAGACATTTAAGTGGCCATGTGGAGACTGAGGCAGCCTTGGGAATGGACCTGCAGACTGTGTTTCTTTCTCAGGTTTCTGTGGGCATCTCCTCTAGGGTGGGGTGTCTGTGGGCTTCTCCTCTAGGGTGGGGTGTCTGTGGACTAGTACAAGGGGTTGCTTGTGACGGCAATTTATACCGCAAACCAGGTGATTTCCATCGTAAGAGCTATTAGGACACCTCATTTCCACTGAGCTCTCAATGGCTCAGAAGATTTAAAGGCACTTTTCATGTCATATGTGCATGGTTTTCATAACTCATCAAGAATGAGCTAGCTATTTACAATAGCCAGGACATGGAAGCAACCTAAGTGTCCATCGACAGATGAATGGATAAAGAAGATGTGGCACATATATACAATGGAATATTACTCAGCCATAAAAAGGAACAAAATTGAGTTATTTGTAGTGAGGTGGATGGACCTAGAGACTGTCATACAGAGTGAAGTAAGTCAGAAAGAGAAAAACAAATACCGTATGCTAACACATGTATATGGAATCTAAAAAAAAAAAAAAGGTTCTGAAGAACCTAGGGGCAGGACAGGAATAAAGACGCAGACGTAGAGAATGGACTTGAGGACACAGGGAGGAGGAAGGGTAAGCTGGGACTAAGTGAGAGAGTGGCATGGGCTTATATATACTACCAAATGTAAAATAGATAGCTAGTGGGAAGCAGCCGCATAGCACAGGGAGATCAGCTCTGTGCTTTGTGACCACCTAGAGGGGTGGGACAGGGAGGGTGGGAGGGAGGCGCAAGAGGGAGGAGATATGGGGATATATGTATATGTATAGCTGATTCACTTTGTTATAAAGCAGAAACTAACACACCACTGTAAAGCAATTATACTCCAATAAAGATGTTAAAAAAAATAAATAAAGCTTTACTGCCCCCCCCCCCAAAAAAGAATGCGCTAGATGTTTAAGTGCTATCAATTTGGGGAGAGCCCAGATCAAAAGGGAGAACCTGCAGGTCTGTGGCTCTTTCAAAATCTAGCTTCTATTAAACAAGGAGAAACCTTTGCAAACATTGTTTTACTAGCCTAAATATATTCTGGTATGTGATCAAAGCAAGTACATCTCCAATCTGCAAAGGAAATGCCATCATATCACCATATTCAATTTTTAAACATCTAACATTTATTGTTTACCATGCACCTGATACTTTTCTAAACACTTTTATGTATTAGGTCACGCAAACCTCCTAAAAGCTATATGAAATAGGTATTGCTATTGTACCCAATTAACAGATCTGGAAACTGAGGTCAGAGAGGTTAAATAAGTCTCCTTAAAACACTGAATTAATAAGAGGTGGAGCCGGAGTCACTGAATTAATAAATGGAGAGCCCAAGCTTTTATCTACTGATTCCATAATGGTTTCTTCATGCATATAGATACAAAACTTTCCCATAACTTAGTAAAACTCAGTAATGATATAAATACGCTATATTTCAAATGTTTAAGGGTTTAAACGAAAATAAACTTGAATTTTCTTTAAATTACGAAAGAGGCCATATATGATTAGAATATCTGCTCTTTGAATTCTGATTCCAGCTCTGCTGCTTACTGGTTACGAGACTTAAAGGAAATTCTCCTAGTGGTTTTGAGCCTGTTTCCCCAACTATAAAAGTACAGATTTCTTGGGAGAATTAAGGGTCATATACATAAAGCCTCCATCTCATTGTGAGCACTCAACAAAAGGCAGCCATTATTATTATGAGATAATCTAGTGCAAAGTCCTACGTAAACTGTGCTATGTGAATCCAGAGGGTATCACTATCATTACCCTGAAAATGACGACGAATGTGATAATACAAGTCAACTGTTGGAATTACAGCCGAATTTTCAGTAACAGGGAGAGTTGTTGGGTCCCCAGGAGCCTCATGCACCTAGCATAAATTCCTCCAGTGTCTGTGGGACAAAGAGGACACCCGCTAACCTTGCCCAGCTCCACAACCCAGGCTGGGCACTGAGAACAGCTTTTACCGGCCACGGTCCCAGACAAAAATGCTTCTCAGTTTTGAACAGGCTCCTGAATTGACCCTGAGGCCCATCCTTCAAATAAGGCATCTAGGCTGCTTCAGAACAAGTTTGAAGATTCAGTAATTTCATGCAATTATATCTTACTGCCATTTTTTTAAAGCCTGGAAACAGTCCATGGATCTTAACTGCCAGGTCTTTCTGGTTCTTACTTTTTCCCTTTATAATGCAGCAAATTCAGACCCTGGGAAGGTTTTTCCTCCCAAGATTTCACGATTCCATTACTACTTCAGGGGGCTCCTTTAAAATAAGATGACAGGTAATAATTAGGGTCGTAACAGCCTCGGAAAACCCTCTTCTAGTCTCCAGTGTCCTTTAGAAACTCGGCATTAGTGTGCAAAGAGCTGGGGTATAAAATATTCAACAACTCTTGCATATGTAGAAGCCTTGCTTCCTCACACCCAGTGAGACTCCCACTCTAAAGGCTGGGTTGGTGCTGCAGGTAAATTTTCCATGACACTCCCTTTGTTCTAAGTCCCTTATGTGAATTTTTGTGGACAGTGTTTCTTAAAGTGATGTACCTGCTACAATTGGACCCAGCGTAAGGTAGTAGCTCTCAAGGTAATAGCCACAGACCACCTGCATCAGAACCACCTAGAACTGGATAAAAAGCAGAGCCTGACCCCAGACCTAATGAACCAGAATCTTTGGTAGAGATCAAGAATCTGCATTTGTTCAAAGCTCCCAAGTGATTCCCATGAACACTAAAGTTTGGGAACCACTGGTTAAAGAAATGATGGATGCTTCCTTCTGGCCAAATCAGCCAATGCTCAGCATACTTGCTAGACTACATCACACACATATTAAAACTAAAGTCAAAATTTTTGCTTCACTCAAAAAGAAACAGAAATAAATGTATACCGAAGATTTACAGGATGATATTTTGAAAGTTAAGGTGAAAAGGACACATTGTAGGTAGTTATCTATATGATCTGGATAAGGGAAAGAATTCTTAAGCAAGGCTCCAAAGGTACAAACCAAAGGCAAACAGCTGATATTTTTTCTGGTTAACGAATCACATCATAGGCAAAGTTAACAAGCATGACAGGTATGGAGATAATATTTGCCATCTTTAGATCTAAATATCCAGAACATATAAGCGATACTTGCAAATCAACCAGAAAAGGCCAAAGATACCAAGAGAACAATGAGCAAAGGATAGAAATAGAAAATTCACAGAAGCACTTGTTTGCAGAGAAACACAAATTAAATTTACGATGAGATATTACTTGACACCCATCAAAATGGATATCAGTGCCCAGCAAACAGAAAGTTGGGTAATACCAAATCCTGCAAGGATGTGCAGAAGCCAAGAACCCTCAAGAGCCACTGTGGACGGGTTTAACCTGGTGCAGGTCAAACCTCTGTCAAATCAAGTCAAACAATGTTGCAGTACTTTTTGAAAGACAGCCTGCCCATGCCCTACGTTTGGTCCTGTAAGTCCATCCTGGATCTATACTCCAGATGCAAAGAACTACATGTACATACACTAACATGAATGGACTTTTAAAGTATAGGGTTGTGGAAAAAAAGTTTTTTAAAAAAACATTATCAATAGTACAGTGTCATTTGTGTAAGTTAAAAATGCACACACATACATACATAAAAGAGCTCTCTGTGCGTGAGTGGAGACTGGAGAAGGAGAAGAAACAACTAAATCCTGGCTCCTAGCTGAGTAACAGGAACAAACAACAAAAAAGAGTAGGGAAAGTAAGTCTCTCTAGATGGAGAATCTTTAAATTCAGCTCTAAGACAAAGAAATGAACATTTTTGTTAACCAGGATTTACAGTATTGACTAAATACTCCAGTGGTCTCAGCACTCCTGTGCTATAGAGAGTTAATTCTCCATTGCCTGGCTAGGAGCTGACATTCAGGGATCCTGCAGCCGTGCATATGGCCCTGCCTACTTACTGCCCACCAGGCAGGGCTGGCTGCACCTGCAGGTTTGCTGAAAGTCCTCTTCCCCCCAGCACCCCCTCCCCAATCTCACTCCCATGAGCGCTTGCAGGTGGTGTAAAAGGCAGATAAGGTGATGGAGAGGCATTTTTACTGTCAACAAAAAGTAACAAGCAAAATAACCGCAATTCAAGAGGGAACAGACGGACTTTAGAATTTAAAAAAATAGAAAAAAAAAAAAAAAGATTGGAAATGTTTCCCCTTTCTTGTGGGTGGTACAGGTTAGTTACTTCCCTGGGTTCCTAAAGGGGGGAAGGCAGCAAAGCCTACACCTGGTTATCTTGAGCTGTTTCATGATCCAGCAGCATTTCAGTTCTTTGGCTTTGAGGAATGATGACTGTCACTGCAGGTTTGGCTCAGCAGGAAGGCAGGCAAGCCAGAGATCGGGTTTCAGAGGCTGCAGCTATTTCATCCGGGCCGAAGCATCAAGAAGGCAGCCCTTTCTCTTTCTTTCAATTCAGCAAGCAGGTTCTGAGAATCTCTGGTGTGCCTGGCCTGTGCTGGGGACACAAGGGGACACAAAGAAGATGGGAGCCTGGCTGCTGGGCAGGAGATACCTAGTTAGTGTCATTGTATCTCCTACTATTCAACAGTCATCAATCCTCTGCAGAAAAAGAAGGCTAAGCTGAGTGAGGGGGGAACCACTGAACATCTTATGAGATCCTTTACCAAATTCAGTGCATTTACTGAGTATCTACTCTGTGTGCAGAGCTACACAGAGGCATGTGACATAGCAGAGCAAACATGAAAAGTTTAATAAGAACTCAATAATCAGAGACAACAGGGCACAGAGAACTACCATCAGGTACAGAGGATTAAGTGTCAGGGGAGCAACCACTCAGTGTGCAGATAGCAGAGGAAGGGGCTGACAGCTATTGAGAGAGCAGAAATGGCAACGGGTCTTGAAGGATGGACGGGATTTGGGCAAGTGGAAAGAACAATGGGGGAACAGTATAAGCAAAAGCAAAGGCTTGAGGTGAAAGGTACCCTCTCTCTCTGGGCCTCTACTCGCCAGCATTTTTCTCTTCACTTCATCAAAAGCAACGTAAGGACATCTTCCTCCTTTACCCTGTGCACCGTGATCTTAGAAGAGCCTCCTTTGGTTTTCTTGTTTTCCAACCAGCATGTCACGATAAACTGTGCACGTTTCCCTCTTGCGTGAAGGAAATCTTGTACTAAAACTATAGATTGGGAAAACATTAGCACCGCGAGAATAAAAACAAATCATCATCCTTCCAAAGGAGGTAATTACCTAGCCAAATGAGATTATCTACACTAGCTGGGAGAAGGGAAGGACCAGCAGGGTTTGTTACAGTGGTAAGAATGTCCCTCATTTCTTCACAGCATAAACTATAAATCTTCTGATGGCTTAAATGATATGCTTTTCATTAAAGAACCGCTTGAACTGTACACTCAGCCCCTGGTGACTATAAGATGGGTATCGTGGCAATATTCTCCCAAGAATCCCCAAGGCAAAGCTCTCTTTCCAAAAAGTGACAATATCAGTTTGGTCACTCAGAAAAATGACATCTAAAAGAAGCCCAGGAGGTGGGAGTGTCCTGGGCAGTTGGAAGAATTAAGACGGACTACATGTGGATTAGAGACAGAAACAACTTTTCAAACAATATTTATATATAAATATAAATTATTCACTGGTTTCTTAGAAGAAAGATAAGCATTAAACTCCAATTAAATATAAAAAAGAAATCAGATTTTATGTTATGTTATGTAAAGCAGATACTTTCAAAACAAATACTTATCCATTCAGTAAATTTAAGAATTTATGTCATTGTCTTGGTTGAAAATGATTTTCAGAGACACTGAAATTGCACGTGAGGAGGCAAGTTCCTGGAACTGAGAAGGTGTTTTTAATGAAACAATGGATTTTATTTTACATACTGTACACACACACACACACCCCTAACTGTATGTGTGTACATGCACGTGTGTATGTCTGTACACATCTATATAGATAAATGTATATATTTATATAGACATATAAAATAATGCTTTTATATATGTAATAAAGTAAAGCCAGGTCTTTATCATACTCCAGTAAAAGTCACTGTACACAATGACTAGGCTCCTGGACCTCCCACTAACTGGGACTGTTTGCTTCAGCACAGCTGGGGCTCCCCAAGAACAGACTGCTCTGATCCGCTCTCTCATTCTTTCTGCAGGCAGCAAATTCACAGCATTCTGGTCACAAGAGGTACCATTATACCTCACAAATCAATACGGACAACTCCTCAAATTCGATTCTTGAATACAAGTTTGCAGCTAATTCTTGCAAGCATTTCATTATTAACTTAAGTGCAATTTAGAATCTGTGATTGAAACGCCTGCTGGCTACAATTCCCAATTCTCCTCTTCAACTAGATTACCCTACATTCGTTGGAAAATGTATTAACCTTAAGTTAAAGAAAGTTCCATTTGCGTGCTTGTATATACACAAGAACACGCATATAGTGGATTACATTATATCCTCCCTCCTATGTTGGAGAAAAGTAAAAAGAAAAATATTAGGTCAATGGCAGACTTAAGGCAAAAGAAGCTTACAGTCAATAGGGTACATGTTTGGGGATTCTGGAATAAAAGAAAAGCTCACATGCAGTCTGTTGGTGGTCATGTGCGAAGTCCATTTGACAGAAGTTGTAAGCTGTTTTTAATGAAGTGTCGTCTTCTCTTTCTCCCTAAGTCACTTCACCCTGATGGGTAGGATGGACAGTTTAACTATTTCAAGGTCATCTAGAAATGGTCCTCTTTGACTGTGCCTGATGCTTTGGAGGGACACAGTAAAGGCCACAGAGGACAGGGGCACCATGAGCCAGACTAGCAACCAGAGGGACCACTGCCAGAAACCACGTAACCCCCCTCCCCCGGCTCATCCCATCAAGAGCAGGGCCTTTAGAACACAGTGGCAGATGCTTTAGGTAAGGGTTCCGAATTGAATGCAGTCTCTTGACCAACTAGTTTAGCAATAACTATATAAAACAGCTCAGTGTTTGATAACATTGCATTTATATGTTAGGCTCTCTGACTTGGTGTTTCCAAGCTTTTGATAAGGTGGACCAGCACAGAAGTTTTGCTTTTGGGGCGGTTTATTTATTTTTGGTGAACTGAGAAAAAACGATTTTTGGAATTAAACCCCTGGTTTCTAGAAGGGGAAGAAAAAGGACAATCTAGCACCTTCTACCTTTATCCTCACATCCTGAGCAACCTGCTGGAAGAAGATGTCTTGCTGGACAAAGTCCATAGGGGACTCTGTTCAGAAGGAAATTGCACCAAATCCCTGGCCTATTTAATTTACCTTATTATAGCAAGGGCACTTTTTAATCATGCCAACAAAGTGCTTCGATGACTATTTATTTATTTATTTACATCTTTATTGGAGTATAATTGCTTTACGATGTTGTATTAGTTTCTGCTGTATAACAAAGTGAATCAGCTATATGTATACATATATCCCCATATCCCCTCTCTCTTGTGTCTCCCTCCCACCCTCCCTATCCCACCCCTCTAGGTGGTCACAAAGCACTGAGCTGATCTCCCTGTGCTATGCGGCTGCTTCCCACTAGCTATCTGTTTTACATTTGGTAGTGTATATATGTCCATGCCACTCTCTCACTTCGTCCCAGCTTACCCTTCCCCCTCCCCATGTCCTCAAGTCGATGACCATTTATAACTTGCTTTTCCTTGAGATATTTTTCTTACTTTTCTCTATGGAATCTCTACTTCCGTTCATAGCCATTTGCCCTCGCACTGGCACCAGGGCCCCGGCCACTTGCCTTCTCTGTCATCTCCAGCACACTCCCCTCCAGGACCCACTAAGAGAAGCTGCTTCAGAATTCCCGATTATGAACATAATTAACACCTTTTCATTCTGGAAGAGACCAGTAGTCACCTTTCAAGTGCAGCAATTATGGAAACAAGACACGCAGATGTGTAGTAATTTCATAATAACTACACACCTATGAAGTACCAGAGGAGGCCGTGAGGTCTCCAACCTGCTTAAGTATGCAGTGATGCTAATTAGGATGATAACTTGTATTTATGCGGCGCCATCCTGCCCAGCCACCTAAACTGGCATCAAGGCGTACAATTAACAGTCACCGATAAAGAGTGACAACATTCAGAACACAAGAGGGATCTTTCTGGAAAGGAACACAGGCAGAGGAAACCTTAGGGCATGTTGGCATTTCTTTTCCTGTGGAAAAGGCTCTCCCACTGAGTCAGAGGCAATGGGGCAGAAATGAAGTTCAGACTTCTCCCTTCTTCAAGTCTTTTAGAGGATGAAGATGATAGAGATGAAGACTTGGCATGTCTGAGCCTGAGGGTGGGGAGGAAGGTAGATATGCCAGAGGCCAGAACACTGCAGGATGCAAAGTGATCTGGATAGTTCAGGATGGTCACCCTAGGAAGACATAACTGAACAGGATACATGCGGAATTCTGCAGTGAACGACAAAGAACCCGCTCCTACCGAACAGGATGGGGAGTTGAGGCTTCACAGCGGCATGTGTAAAAAGGCAGTGTTTGCACACTTCCAGTCTGCAGAGCGATACAGTTTCTACAGATGGAGAAGAAACCATCACTGTCACTAAATTAAAAACCGTTAGAATCAGCAAGAGAGTGGGCCAGCTCTGTTCTCTATTGTCAGACCACAGACGGAGAAGCACATTCACTCTGGCCCCTGCATTTTCAGAGGGATGCTGACAAACGAGGCAGCAGACAAAAGAGACCAGAGGGGTGGAGTGTCTGGAAACCAGCATGTAGCACGATGAGCAAAGAAACAGTTCCGAGGAGGAGAGGCGGGATGCTGAGAGAGCAGAGATATGACTGCAATATACAGAAGTTTCTGGAGTTTTAAGAGAGGTTGGACTTAGTTTTATTTTATTACCAGTGAGCAAAATTAGATTCCATTGGTGGAAGTTACAGAGAGGAAGTTACATAGAAGGCATATATGTAAATCCAACATAAAGCCTTGAAAGATGCTGAGCTTCCTGATACGGGATTTATTCAAATAGAAACTAAACAATCCCTTATAGGTGGAGGAACTGATCCTGGGCAGAGGTGAGGGTAAGGCTGCCCCTGGGACTCAGCCAAGGAGAGCGAGGCCTGCAGAGTAGGTGGATATATGGTGCTGAACAAACCAGAAGACCACAGCCAAGTTCTTATGTGGGACAGACACACAATCTTCCTTGGTTCCCCTTTATTTTACTGCTTTAAAATTTTTTAAAAATTAACGTACAGTAAAATATATGTTTCTGTCACTAGTTCTATGAATTTTGGCATGTAAATTGCATGTTTACCATCACCACAATCAAGATATGGTACAATTCCATCACCAAAACTAATTCCCTTCTGCTGCCCCTTTTCCAAAACCCTAGTAACCACTGATCTCTTCCCCATGGTTTTGTCATTTTGAGAGTGTCAGACAAATGGAATCCTACTGTATGGAACTTTTTGACACTGGCTTCTTTCACTCATCACAATGCCTCTGAGATGCATCCAAGTTGCTGTGTGTATCAACAGTTCAAATTCTTAAACAGAGGATGTTGGGGAACATCCATTGCCTATTTTGGCTACTTTGAAATCTCTGGTTTTTCAGGTTTTCCAAACTTCTTGGCTTAATCTGGGGAGCAGCGAATCCAGTTCAAGAAAATTATAATATCTGGTGCCTCTAGTGATCTTTTTCTTTCTACTGTTGTTTAATTTTGAAGGAACCTGAATTCTAAAAAAAAAAAAAAAAAGGCACATGCTCACTGTAAGAAACCCACATACTACAGATCAATTCATATATACATGGATAAGTAAAGGAAAATTTCCCTCTACAACTTTCACCTTTAGAGGAATACGCTTTAATAGTGTAATGCCTATTCCTTATAAACTCTTTTCTAAACTTATTTAGTTACATAGATTCAGTATTTATAAAAATGGAGTCTTACTAAAAATACAGTTTTATAACCCAATACCACAAACATCTTTTCCTAGCAATATATATAGTTCTACCTCATTATTTTTGTGTACTGCATGGTATTCTATTATACAGATGGACCAACATTTACATAATAGGTCCCCATATTGATGAATATTTAGATTATTTCCAAGTTTTCACTAATGCAATGTAACAATAAACACCTTTGTTTATATATCTTAGGGTTTAAAACCATTTGAATGAAAAAATAAAGCTCTTCATAAGGAAGGGTATTTATTGGAAGAGCATATTAGATTTGAAAAATGGTACTGCATTAAGGAATAAAAATACAGAAACATACAGAATTATTAAAACATAAGCACCAGGATTAGAAGTTCCCAACTTGTACAAGCATGAAGATGTTTCAGATTAATATCACATTAATTGGCCTCACCTCCACAGACCCAGTGGTTTCTCTTTAGACAGTTAAATGTGCTTCTCCCCTGAAGCTAAGAGCTGTTTCCTGCCACTGATTTTACAATCCTGCCGTCACTGAGCTTTCTGGACTCAAGTGCACTAGAATCAATGCCAGAGAGATTAGAATTTGCCAGCACAAGGATGCTCTGTATCTCTCGAATCCCTGCATGCCTATTTCCTCCTTGTTTCATTCAATCGACTTCTCTCTCCTCCCCACAAGCCTCTTGGGACTGATTTTTGCTTTCCCAAGGAAATCGATGCTATACTGACTTCTTTTTTTATGAGTTTCATGAATTATCTGACAATCTGAGCACATTTGGACCTTTCCCGAGGCTGGCCACTGCTCACACATTGTCCCAATTCCTCAGGCAATGCTTACCTAGGCAGTTTTTATAGGCAAAACCAGTTAAGTGAGGTCTAACTATTCTCCTACTGTGCTACAAACCCATCTGGGAATGAGGGTTCAGGGACCACGGCTGGGCATGGACAAGCAATGATGCTATAAGAAGCGTGTGGATCATCAAGGTGAGGGGTGACTGGAGAGTTAGAGGCCCAGAGCCAAGTCACAGGCTAAGAGACCCATTTACCCCTAAGGCATCTAAAAACTCCAAAGAACCCTTTGGCCCCAGCACTCTGTGGCTTAGAAGGACTTTTATGCCCATAATTTCACCTGGGCTCCATAATAGTTCCAGGCAGCAGAGCTAAGCCTATGAAAGCAGCCCAGCCACAGCCAGGGAAGCAGTCTGGAGTTCAGGGTTTTTACTAAGCCATGCTGTTACGCTCACAGTGGCTAAAAAGGTCATAGACAAACGAGGTGAGGAGGCCAGAGGGAAGCCAGAAGGAGTGGTCCATCTGCCAGCCTCTGTAGGGAGTCACATGAGATCTGCAGCTTAGCACTTGGCATTGTAGTTTCCCAAAGACCAATGAGTCTGCTCATGTAGAGCGCGCGCACACACACACACACACACACACACACACACACACACAAACGGGCTATTAGTAAACTCCATAATGAACTCTTTCAGGCACAGCGGCCGTTTGGGTGAAAGAAGGCAGTTGCCCCCAGACCGACTTAGGTCGCTGTTAGTTCTGCAGGTCGGGCCTGCAACCATTCATTAGGGTAAGAGATCTAGTTAGTCTGGACTGTGTCAGGCAAGACTGTCTACCGGGGGGCAGGGAGCTCCTCTGGGCCAACAGTTGAGGAAATGGTACAGCAGTGATGCATGTAAGGGACTCATCAAGCGAGCAGAAACATTTGGGCGAGTCAATTCAAACTGGGCATCTACTCCAGGGTTCTTGACAGCTCATCTACTCCAATTACCTGAAGAAAATGGAGGGTTCTTGGGATAATAACATGCGCAATTATAGAATAAAACCTGACTGTTTAATATTAATTCCTTGCCTTTAGATCCTTGGGAAAAAAGTAAAAACATGAGGAAAAACGTCTACCTGAGGCTATCCCTATGCTCTTCTTTTCTCTCCACATCCCCAACCCCAGGATAACAAAAGTGTCACAACGTCATTTAGGATTCCTCTGTTTCTCCTTTTTCTATATTTACTTACACACTTTCCTAAGTATTTTATAGATTCAAGGTGAAAATGAACTTCTTCTCTGCAATCCGCTTCCCTCATCATTAACACCTTTGCCAAGCCCACAGAATCTCTAAGGCTGTTTAAGGCAAATTTCTTAGCACTTTGTTTTATCCATTTGTATTTAATGAGAGATCCCTAATAATGCAATTGGTCTCTGTTTGGTTGACTGTCAATAACTTCAGAGTCTTCCTTAGTGCCTTATAAAGAACAAGTGATCAGTGAATATCTTTTAATATGGAATGAGTAGATATATGATTAGAAGGAAATACATCAAAATTATAACCAATAATTTATCTGGGACTATGGTATAATTTTTCTTTCCTCTTAAGTGTCTTTCCAAGTTTTCTATAAGCTAAAATAAATAGCTTTTAAAGAGAAAGTAAGATGTACAAAATATATGGTGTAGCAGTACAAGATAATAATTAAAAGAAGTAAGATCTTGGGATGTTGAATCTTAAAAGCTCACGAGTCTTTCTTCTGCACCCACCGGAAATCTGAGCGTGACCACTATATGGCCTAGAGGACAAGGCTGATTCCTCCAGTAAGTAGAAATTCTCCAGCCAAGAGGGAAAAAATAAAACACAAATCAGCAAGCCTACATTTCCATTTCAAAGCCGATCAACTCCAGAAGCACCAATGACAAAGCGGATCTGAGGGCCACATCAACATTTGTGAATTCCAGTCAAATATTCAAGTGATTTTAGGAAAAATTCTGGAAAACGGTCAAGTCCAAGCAAGAATCCACTTGATTTCATCATGATTAATGACACTTAGTGCTACAAAACGACAGTATTTAGAGCTACCCATCTTCCCAATGTCAGTCTTGGTCAGAAGCCAGAAGTCTCAGCTGCTCAATGGACTAAGCCTATACTGTGCTGCTTCGGAAGGCCAGATGGTATATAGCAAGCAAGATAATAGTTTAAGAAGGTTGGTACTAACCTTTAAACCAACTTTAATCAATCTTCAAAAATATTTTCTAGTCATCTCAGCTGAAATTTCTGAAACAAATCCTTTTTTTTTTTCTTTCTTCAAGCAAAGCATTGTGCATTGAGACCCAGAGGGCAGGAAAATAACACTCTTCTGGATGACTTATGCATGGCCATGATAAATCCAGACAACATGAGAGAGAATCTTTCCTGAAGGTCCCATTTCAGACTATATCAGAGTCAGAATAAACTGTGAAGACATCATCCAGAAATGTTTCAGATCAAGTCACTAAATTGAATCATGCAGACAAGTGTGACCTGGATAATTTCAAACTGCAGACTGATTGCCAGTGGCATCTATGGAAATTAATGTTATAATAGTAAAACCCGATGGTGTACACAACCTCAACAGACCTGCATTCACAGAGGGGAACTGGTGATTCAGTCACCACTCATTTCTATTCGTGACTGTGACGCCTTTTACTTCCCTTTAAATGGAGATACACTATAAATCATGGAAAAATTAGTGCTGAGAAGTTGGATAGACAATCAGAATTGGGGGATCTGTACTGGGCCTCTGCCTGGGGAAAGAGTTGAAATCAGCAAATGTTTCATATCCACCTTGGCCTGCAGTACTGTTTCTTTGCCTCAATGTCTGGTATTTTTAAAATTCTGAAATCTTTCATATCTTACCTAAGGGTAACTAAGGGTAGTGTCATCTTGTGATAATTTTCTTTTTCTTTCTTTTTTTTGCGGGGAGAAGTTGTCTAAAACAGATCCCGTAGTTTCCTTTTATCATTCAGGCAGTTTGAACTGAGCTGTTTTATTTTTCATCTATTTGCTGTAAAGGACATATGAACAGTTGGGATGCTGGCTATTCAGGACAGGTATAATATAAGATAAATCATGATTGGCAAACCTGGTAGCACCTCAGTGGAGAACATTAAGAATTCAGACTCCCGGGCTGACCAGAGATTGTGATTCAGCTGGTCTGGACTGGGGTCTAATTGACTCCAAAGCAGCTGGGCCATGGATTGGCACTTGAGAACCATTGATCTAAGTGAAATACATAGTGCCAAGTTATTAAAGCTTCCAGGCCTGGCTTTCCTATTTTAATGGCCAGGTGCTATTTATTATAAAATGGTAAGATCTTGAGAGAGAATAAAAGTTCACAGGATAGGAAAACTGAGGAAAACACACACATACAATGGCAAACCTGAGGGTAGGAGACGGTCACATTTGCAAAATCGCTTCTTCCCTTCTAGTTGTTTATTAGAAGAGTGTTGCTATGGTGATAGGAAGAGTGTGGAATTGGAGGTTTGTGAAAGGGGTTGCAAATTGGAGAGAGCTTAACCTATAGAAATCTTTGTTAAAATTTTTTCTCTGAATTGGGCTGACAGGCTGCCTCATCTACTCTCATTTGGAGGTCTGTCAAGTCTCTTTTGGTTCTATTAGCCACTGTGTTCTTTGTTTTCCTCCATTACACTGGAGGGACCCAAAGCCTTGGCTACAAAGAAAGGGTGTCCCATCTGACATCCTAGGTCCCTTTCAGCTCTAAATTCCATCATGACTTTGGGGGATTTTTTTTATGGGCTATTTTTCTGCTTAGACCATATATTTATATAAATATGAATAAATACAGACAGACATTTTAACATTGGTAAACCTGCTTTAAGCATCTTTGGAGGCTTCATGCTTGTCCATAAATATATATAACCATGAGCTGTGGAGGGTGACACTAATGTGGGCTCTGCAGGTGCTTCTGTCTGCTACTCTTCCCCCACTCAACTTCCACATACTCTCCAAACGGTGGCAGGAAGTCCCCTTGTGTGGCTACACACCATTTAAACAAAGAAAGAGTTCTGGGTCTTTGAAGATTACTGCCTAAGAAAGATGTCTGAGATGTGTATATTAGTATCAGAATGGATTTGAATTTTGTGGAAAAGAATTAACCACAAAAAAGTTTCATTTTTTTTGTTTTTTAAACTTATTTATTTTACTTATTTATTTTTGCCTGTGTTGGGTCTTCATTGCTGTGTGCAGGCTTTCTCTAGTTGCAGCAAACAGGGGCTACTCTTCGTTGCGGTGCGTGGGTTTCTCTTCGTTGTGGTGCATGGGCTTCTCATTGTGATGGCTTCTTTTGATGTGGAGCATGGGCTCTAGGCATGCAGGTTTCAGTAGTTGTGGCTCACGGGCTCTAGAGCACAGGCTCAGTAGTTGTGGCACACAGGCTTAGTTGCTCCGTGGCATGTGGGATCTTCCCAGACCAGGGCTCGAACCTGGGTCCCCTACATTGGGAGGTGGATTCTTAACCACTGTGCCACCAGGCAAGCCCAAAAGTTTCATGCTTAATTAACTTATGTCTTAATTCACCCTCTGAAGGAGTAGAGATCAAGATTCAAATAAAGGGGGAAGGAAAAACTGAACAGGGCTCTGGAATGTCACAGCTGGAGGGGAAAGGGACAGTCAAAATGATGACGCTTTTCCTAGGGACAGAGAATTTGAAGTAGGATGAAAATTTATAAAGTTGAGAGTGAAAGAGAGAAAGGTCAACAAAGGTAAATTGTTATTTACACGAAACTGATGGTTATACAAGTGACAGAAACAAAACTTTGACAATTCTAAATTAATTTTTTAAAAGGTACTTTTAACAATGGCACAAGATTCTTTCTTTATAATTGTGTTCTTTAGAATGAGTAATTAAGTTACAAAAAAAAAAAATAGTAGTCAGCGTACTTACTAAGAGTGGAGTTTTACTCCCAGCTAACAAAAGTCCAGGACCAGATGGCTTCACAGGTGAATTCTAACAAACATTCAAAGAGATAACACCTATCCTCCTCAAACTATTGCAAAATAGTGGGGAGGAAGGAATGCTTCTTCACTCATTCTATGAGGTCACTATCACCCTGATATCAAAACCAAACAAAGATATCACAAAAAATAAAATAAAATTACAGGCCAAGATCACTGATGAACATAGGTGCAAAAATTCTCAAACAAATGTCAGCAAACCAAACTCAGCAATACATTAAAAGGATCACACACCACAACCAAGTGGGATTTATCCCAGGGATGCAAGGATAGTTCAAAATTTGCAAACTGATCAATGTGATACACCACATTCACAAACTGAAGAATAATAACAGATGCAGAAAAAGCATTTGACACAATTCAACATCCATTTATGATAAAAACTCTCCACAAAGTGGGTACAGAGGGAACATACCTCAACATAATAAAGGCCATATATGAAAGCCCACAGCTAACATCATACTCAACAGTGAAAAGCTGAAAGCATTACCTCTAAGATCAAGAACAAGACAATGATGCCCACTCTCACCACTTTTATTCAACACAGAATTGGGAGCCCTAGCCTCAGCAATCAGACAAGAAAAAGAAATAAAAGGAATTCAAATTAGAAAGTAAGAAGTAAAATTGTCACTGTTTGTAGATGATATGAGGTATACACAGACAATCCTAAAGATGTTACCAGAAAACTACTAGAACTCATCAGTGAATTCAGTAAAGTTGCAGGATACTAAATTAATATATAGAAATATGTTGCATTTCTATACACTAATGAGGAGCTATCAGAAAGAGAAATTAAGAAAAAAAAACCCATTTACAATCATATCAAAAAGAATAAAATACCTAGGAATAAATCTAACTAAGGAGGCTAAAGATCTATACTCTGAAAACAGACACTGCTGAAAGAAACTGAAGAAGACACAAACAGATGGAAAGATATACCACGATCATTGATTGGAAGAATTAATATTGTTAAAATGACAGTACTACCCAAGGCAATCTACAGATTCAATGGAATCCCCATCAAAATACCAGTGGCATTTTTCACAGAATTAGAACAAATGATTCTGAAATACATATGGAAACACAAAAGACCCATAATAACCAAAACAGTCTTGAGAAAGAATAACAAAGCTGGAGGTATCATGCTCCTTGATTTCAAATTACACTACAAAGCTATAGTCAGCAAAACGGTATGGTACAGGCACAAAAACAGACATATAGATGAATGGAACAGAATAGAGAGTCCAGAAATGAACCCGCACTTACACGGGCAATTAATTTACAACAAAGGAGGCAAGAATACACAATGAGGAAAAGACAGCCTCTTCAATAAATGGTGCTGAGAAAACTGTACAGCTACACGCAAAAGAAGCAAATTAGACTACTTTCTCACACTATATACAAAAATAAACTCAAAATGGATTAAAACTTAAATGTAAGACTAGAAACCATAAAATTTCTAGAAGAAAACATAGGCAGTATGCTCTTTGACATCAGTTTTAGCAATACTTTTTGGATATGTCTCCTTGGACAAGGGAAACAAAAGCAAAAATAAACAAATGGGATTACATCAAACTAAAAAGCTTTTGCACAGCAAAGGAAACTATCGACAAATAAAAGGGAGCCTACTGCATGGAAGGAGATATTTGTAAACAATATAACCAATAAGGGGCTAATATCCAAAATATAGAAAGAACTCATACAACTCAATAGTAAAAAAAAAAAAAAAAATCCTATT
Source organism: Eubalaena glacialis (assembly GCF_028564815.1). Classification (NCBI taxonomy): domain Eukaryota; kingdom Metazoa; phylum Chordata; class Mammalia; order Artiodactyla; family Balaenidae; genus Eubalaena; species Eubalaena glacialis. The sequence goes on along the minus strand of NC_083722.1, from coordinate 67,842,636 downwards.
TAAAAATAGGCAGAGGATCTGAATAGACATTTTTCCAAAGACGACATACAGATGGCCAAGAGGCACATGAAAAGCTGCTCAACATCACTAATTATTAGAGAAATGCAAATCAAAACTACAATGAGGTATCACCTCACACCAGTTAGAATGGGCATCATCAGAAAATCTACAAACAACAAATGCTGGAGAGGGTGCGGAGAAAAGGGAACCCTCTTGCACTGTCGGTGGGAATGTAAATTGATAAAGCCGCTATGGAGAACAGTATAGAGCTTCCTTAAAAAACTAAAAACAGAATTATCATATGACCCATGAATCCCACTACTGGGCATATACCCAGAGAAAACCATAATTCAAAAAGACACATGCACCCCAATGTTCATTGCAGCACTATTTACAATGCCAGGTCATGGAAGCAACCTAAATGCCCATCGACAGACGAATGGATAAAGAAGATGTGGTACATATATACAATGGAATATTACTCAGCCATAAAAAGGAACGAAACTGGGTCATTTGTAGAGACGTGGATGGACTTAGAGACTGTCATACAGAGTGAAGTAAGTCAGAAAGAGAAAAACAAATATCGTATATTAATGCATATATGTGGAACCTAGAAAAATGGTACAGATGAACGGTTTGCAGGGCAGAAATTGAGACACAGATGTAGAGAACAAACGTATGGACACCAAGGGGGGAAAACAGCGGGTGGGTGGAGGTGGGGGTGTGTTGAATTGGGCGATTGGGATTGACATGTATACACTGATGTGTGTAAATTTGATGACTAATAAGAACCTGCTGTATAAAAAAAATAAATAAAACTAAATTAAAAAAAAAAAAGGCAGCCTACTGAATGGAAGAAGATATTTGTAAACAATATATCCGAAAAGGGGCTAATATCCAAAATATAGAAAGAACTCATACAACTCAAGAGTAAAAAAAAAAAAAAATTCCAAATAAAAAATGGGCAGATCTGAAAAGACATTTTTCCAAAGAAGATATACAGATGGCCAAGAGGTACATGAAAAGATCAACATCGTTAATCATCAGGGAAATGCAAATCAAAACTACAATGAGATATCACCTCACACCTGTCAGAATGGCTATTATCAAAAAGACAACCAATAACAAGTGTTGACCAGGATGTGGAGAAAAGGAAACCCTCACGCACTGTTGATGGGAATGGAAATTGGTGCATCCACTATGAAAAACAGTATGGAGATTCCTCAAAAAAACTAAAAATAGAACTACAATACAATCTGGCAATTCTACTCCTGGGTCTTTATCCAAAGAAACAAAAACACTAATTCAAAAAGATATAAGCACCCCTATGTTCACTGCAGCATTATTTACAATAACCAAGATATAGAAGCAACCTAAGTGCCCACTGACAGATGAATGAATAAAGAAAATGTGATACATACACACACACCCACATGCACTCGTGTGCACACATACAGTAGACTATTACTCAGCCATAAAGAAGAATGAAATCTTGCCATTTGTGACATGTATGGACCTAGAGTGTATCATTCTAACTGAAATAAGTCAGAGAAAGACAAATACCATACAATTTCACTTATATGTGGAATCTAAAAAAAAAAAAGAACAAACGTAACAAAATAGAAACAGAAGAGAACGAAGAGGTAGTTGCCAAAGGGGAGGGTGACTGGGGGGAGGAATTAAGAGGTACAAACTTTCAGTTACAAAATAAGTGAGTCAGAATATAAAATGTACAGTGAGGGGAATGTAGTCAATAATTACGTTATGTCTTTGCAAAAAAAGATAATTTTTTTAAAAGACAGCTAAAAAACAAAACAAAAAAAGAGTGGACTTTTTAATTAGCTTAATTTGAGTTAGGAACTAAGGCTGAGGTCGCTTAATGCTGGTTAACTCCACAGTAAGATGATCTGAGTGTAAAGAATCACATTTCATGACCTGGGACAGGAGAACTGATGTCATCAGTGACTCTGAATATTTATCAATCTCTATTTTCTTTTATTTAATAAATTCTTAAGTAGTTAAATGAGAATCTCTTCATCTTCATATTATCATCAAGTTTAACAGCATTGGAAACTACTAAAATATTTCTTGGTGGTAGCTGATGTTTCTTGGGGACAGACAAAAAAAATACAAGAAATAGTATCATAAAATGAAATACTTGAGCCTGTGCTCCGCAACAAGAGAGGCTGCGACAGTGAGAGGCCCGCACACTGCGATGAAGAGTGGCCCCCGCTTGCCACAACTAGAGAAAGCCCTCGCACAGAAACGAAAACCCAACAGAGCCATAAATAAATAAATAAATAAAAATTAAAATACTTTTTCCCTTTTGCAAAGAAGTCACAACCACTAATGACACAAGATGTTAAGAAAATTATAGCCTTATAAATTATTATAAGGTGTATAAGCAAAGAACTATTTTGTTAAGGAATACTGTGCATAATGCTGACCTACACCACGGAAATTGGCAATTACAAAACAGGTGTGTCTTGGAGGCATGAGGCATTTAAAAGAGTTGAATGTCACATGCATGAGGACAGAAAGAAAGAATGTATTTGGTCTTTGAATAGCACTAATGTTCTTGTCTCAAATTATTTCTTATTTTAGATATTTTAAAAATGTCCATTCCGAGCCTCTATGCAAAAAATGAAAAGAACCCAAATAAAAAATGCTCTACATTCTTATAAAGAAATACTTAACCAGAAAATAGAAAAAAAAAATAACCCCAAAAAACCTTGTAAACCTTTTCTAGAACAAGGCTGAGAGAAACAGAGAGAGAGAAAGAAGGAAAGAGACGTGCTACATGTAGGAAAGAGGGAACCAGTTATGCCAGCTGAGTGCACAGTATTTGCCACAAAGAAGGTGAGCTTGTCCTCCACCCAGACTCACTCAGCTCCCCCTGGAGACCAGGCAGGGAAGGAGAGTGGGAGAATCAGGGCTCAGCTCATTGCCCTTGCAACACGTGGCATCCCAGCCTCAGACACTCCCAGCGAGACCCCCGTACTGTTACCAGGAAAACCCCCACTATAATGAAACTGCCTCTGGAGGACGACACTTTCTGTACAAAAGAAACTACCGACAAGAGCTCTAGGAAAATAACATGCAGTAAAGGGTCCTCCACACCAAGTTTAAAGCTTGTAAGAAAACGTAACAGAAAATGAAGGTGGGAGAACTTCAAGCCCCATCTGAAGTCCAGGGGTCTTGCTGGGGTCCAGCTTGGGAAAGACAAAGTGGTCAGAGGAGTGTCCTATGGATGTCTGTCCCATGTTGCTTCTGCACAAGCACAGAAGCCACTTCTCTTCACCAGCTCTCAAGGAGGAGTCAATGCACTGAAGGTTTAAGAAGCGAACTTGCCGGTACAGGCAGGCGTGGGGCTGGAGGAGAAACTGCTATTTCACCCCGAAGTCCACCCACACTCCCCTTTACAAATGCCCGTGGGCTGCCCCTTCTTTGGCCAGGCCACTAACTGCCCCAGGTAGGCATCCAGCGTTTGCACTTACAGAGCCTAGCACTGGGTGGGACCAGGTAGGATGGGGTCTCCGGGCAGCCTGGGAGACGGGGAGTCAGGACATCCCTGCCGTCTGCCTGCAGCCTGAGGGATGCCCAGCACAGGAAGCCGTGGGGCTACAGCCCCGCTGTCAGTAACCTGCTGGGAACCATGGGGGAGAATGAAGCTCTGCTTGGACTTGAGGACACGGGAGGGAAGGAGAAGCTGGGGCGAAGTGAGAGAGTGGCATGGACTTATATATACTACCAAATGTAAAATAGACAGCTAGTGGGAAGCAGCTGCACAGCACAGGGAGATCAGCTCAGTGCTTTGTGACCACCTAGAGGGGTGGGATAGGGAGGGTGGGAGGGGATATGGGGATGTATGTGTGTATGTGGCTGATTCACTTTGTTGTGCGACAGAGGCTAGCGCAGTATCGTCAAGCAGTTATACTCCAATGAAGATCTATTAAAAAACAACAACTGGGGAGGGGCTTCACCGCAGCTCCAAACACTTTATTAAAGACGCTGATGACGTTAGCTCTGTGTGAGAAGTCCTCTCCAGGTCACTACACTTTTCAAAGGTCATCCTACTGGACTGTCACACAGTCTTTCTACTTGGGCCTTAGCCCCACTTTCTAGATGGGGAAAGGGAAGCTCCGAGACACTGCAGGCCACATAATGAGCCAACGGTAAATGCAGGTCTCAAATCCACGTCTTATTACTCCAAATCCTGATGATGATATAATTTTTATTTTGAATATTACATTTCTGGGCTCTAAAATTCTACTATACAGTATATATTTACTGTATTTATTTAAAAATACGAAACTAGGCAATTTGGGGAAAATAAAATTGACATTGTTTTGACAGAGTCCTTGTATGGGCTGGGGGAGGGGGAGGGGGAGGGGTTCGGGAATAAGAGTAGCTGTCACCCCTCTCTGTCACTGGGGCTGTCTGGAAGGGCCTGGGTGAAGAAGGGGTCTCCTACGTTCCCTGTTCTGGGGGGTGGGGTGCGGGAAGGGCTGGTATCTGAGGGCACATCAACACCAGCCACACTTGCCAGGATAGGAAAAACGATACACACACACACACGCACACACGTGTGTGTGCACAGATGCAAACACAGCCGTGCTTTCACATAGAATTGTGAAGTCTTGAGGCCCAGAATTCACCACCATTATCACCCCCAAGAGCTAAAATTTACAGTTTACAATTCCCCCTTCATACAATGTCCTCATTTCATAAGGTGGAATTATCAAAGCCACTTAGTCTGTCTCAACCCAGACAGTAAATCCAAATCTGGTTCCTCTACCGCAGTATGGGCTCCGGCCCAGCCCCCTGGGTTTGCCATCCTAATAGAAATTCCAGGATCTCCGGCAGCTCTGGATATGGCGGCCCTTGAAGTTCGGCGACTAGGGGACACAGAGAGCCACGGGGAGAACGTGTGAGCCTTTCTGTCTAGCCTCGTCTCTGAAAACCAGAGGGAAAGTTGATGAGGGCTAATCAAGTTCTCACAGCCCCACACCCTCTCTTCTCTCAAAGGCAGAGAGGATTCTCAAATGGAACAAAGCAATTTCTTTGCCAAGAGAGCTTTTATGTTCACCTTCAAAATAGCATTTCTGCTTTGCAGAAAGAGCCCATCAGAGAAGCACCTTCTTTAAGAGGGAGGAAGTAAATAAGAAGAGAGAGAGTGTCTGGGGCTCCAATTTTTCTCCAATAGGATCTGAGTGCCTCGACACAAGGGTACCCGCACCCGGAATTCCAGTTTCCTTCCCCTGACTGTGCCCAGGCCTGTGGAGGCGGCTGCAGAAGTGGCAGGATGACCCGCTGGACACTCCACCGCTCAGAGATCAAGCTCGGAATTTTCTGGCCACGGCAAGGCAGGAATCACCACAGCCTTCCTAAGATTTATAAGGAAATTCCCAGATGCTGGAGGAAAAACACCAAATCTTAATTTCTGGATGATGTGGGCTCCTCATTAGCTGGCCTTGCCCGTGAGGTGCTCTCTTGATCCAAGCATCTTCCTCACTGGCCTGGCTACAAATTCCCTCCACGGCTCACCCCTCTGTTTAAAACTTGAAGACTGCTGTTAAAATACTACTGTGATCTGATGGCATAATAACCCTTACGAAAGAAGTCCCAGTTGCCTGGACAGGAAGCCCTCAAGGGCCCCAACGGGACTCCAGGGACGAGAGACCACGTGCTTCGGAAGAAGCGCAGCAAGCTGGGGGTGCCAGCTGTGGGCAGGAGCCTGGAGCAAGATTCCAGTAGACACAGCCGGTGCTCTGCCCAATCCCCTCGGGTCTCTTTTCCCAAGTCTGCAGAGCCCGCCCAAGGGCCTGCACTCTTGGCCTCCCAGCCTGCACTCCCAGTGGGCTGCAGTACCTGGGGAGTCACATCCCACAGGATGCCTCTTGCCAGCGACTGACTGGAGGGCCATGGACAAAAGCCCGGTCCCCTGGTCTCAAGTGGGGACCAATTCTGATGCACAACTTACATTCAGTGTCCCCTGTGGAATCAGGATGAGACCACCCTCCTCAGAACTCCGCCTGAGATCCCACCATTGTTTGGCTTTCTCCCCTTCCATGTCCTGTGTCTCCCAACCCCTCATAGGTTTCACCAGGGAGCACTTCCTCAGTCAACTCCTTGTACCCGAATCCTCATCTCAAGGTCTGCTTCTGAAGGACCCACCCTAAGACAGAGCTCCTGACTGCAAAGGACCAGTGGAATGGGGCCCCTCGGGTGAAGTGGGAGCAACGCAATCTACATCCACTCTTCAATTTTCCGTTGGGGGCCCCTCTTAGGGCAAAGGTGGGAATTATACTTTGAATGTAGAACTCTCCAAGCAGCTAAAGGAAAACAGCCCTTTCTGAACGCAGCAGCTTTGCTTAACCAGTGTATTTAATCACATTCAGAGCTCAAGACCTACCTAGTGTTGTTGCCTAACACTTGTGGGCAGCGGGGCTGGGAAAGGCTGCTGGCTTCTCAACAGTGATTAATATTATTTGCATAAATTTGTAGAGGCACTTATCACAAAGAAAGTCTCCACCTAAGCAGTGCATGAAAATCAGCATAATATTAACCAAAAGAGGAAATTAAAAAGGAAAATGTCACCGGAAATTTCAGCTTATCAATCTTCATTCTTCCCCTTTAACACTGTTTCACTGCTGCTTATATCACATTTGCATAATTAAATTGCTGGGAGCGTGGGTTTTAATTTGGATGGAAAGTATATGTTATTTCTACTGTGTAAAAATTATTTGATGTCTGAGTTTTTAATGCTCACTCTTCAAATTACTAAAGGCAGAAAAATAGTTTTGTTTTTCTGGGTTTTTTTTTTTTCCACAACCTATTTGACCATGAGGTATTCAGATGTTGCTAGAAGGTTACAAGTACAGAAGTTAAGATGAAAGTAATGCAAACAGGCCTTGAGGAGGTGACATGGCGTCAGGGGAGTGCCCAGGTCAGCGTGTCCATGCCCCAGCCTCTTATTTTGGTTTTGCCACGAGTTTGCTGTGTGACACTGGGGTGGGGGCCATTTCTCTCTTTCTCATTCATCCATCCATCCATCCATCCATCCATCCATTCAAGAAATATCTACTGATGTCCACTCTGGGCCAACAAGGGGTTAACTAGACCTACATTGTAATATAGTAGTGACTAGCCACATGTGGCTATTTAAGTATACATCTAAATTAATTAAAATTAAATACAATTAAAACTCAGTTCCTCAGTTCCCCTAGACACATCTGGAGTACTCAAGAGCTACCTATGACTAGTGGCTGCTGTATTGGACAGTATGATATAGAACATTTCCAACTGCAGGAGATTCCACTGGACACTGCTGAACTACATGATTGCTCAAAGTCTTTTCATCTCAAATGTTCTATGATTATAATGATGTGAAAATAAGCCCAAGTTCATACTGGTAACCACTTGCAGTGCAAGGCTGAAGTTTCTGCCATTTTCTAGGCATTCCCTGGGAGTCTTTTATAGAACTGGATGGGGTTGAGGTGGGAACCCAGGGGACAAAGGGACAAGTTTCTTCCCTTGAAGGACATCAGAGCCCAGTAGAGGAGACAGACACATGTACAAACGATACGCTGGGGCTGGGGGTAAGAGAATGGTTCCTAAGCTGAGTATAGGACCAGCCTCCTCAAATTTCCAAATGGAAGCCTGGCTGTTTTGTCATCCCACCTGGGAACGTCCCAGGCTGGTGCCATAACTGGTGCTCCCTCTGGATTAAGAGACTATAATTGTTCTCCAACATGTGAGTTCTTAATTCTTCCGCAAGTACTGTGGTTATACCATGAAGGTGTTAAGAGTCTTCAGCATAAGCAGCAAGAGAGGAACAAGGAGACTGAGATGGGATTTACCTTCTGTGGCCAGGCCCCGTGATGCTGTGATAGTTTATATTACTTTCAGCAACTATTCACTTGGCCTTGGCCATGTGACTTGATTTGGCTTCACAGTGGGTAGAGATATTTGTATCTCCTTGATTTGGGGCTTGACCATGTGACTTGATTTGGCCCATGGGATGCTGGTGGACATGACACAAGCAGAGGCCGGGAATGTACTCGCATGGTTGGGTTTGGTCTTTTGTGCTTCTGCCACTGCCAGGAGAAGGCCTTGTTCTGACTGGTCCACTGGCCCTGAGGAATGGAGCGGGGCTGAATCCAACCTGTGGGCTGGGCCAGGCCTGGCTGAGCCTAGCCTAGATCAGAGAAACCCAGATGACCTGCCATCATGTGATCAAGAAATAAATGCTTATTGATGCAATGCTACAGAGTTCTGGGGTAGTGTGTTATATCACTGTGCTGTGCATTACTGTCATAATAGCTGATCATTACAGATGGTGACAAAAGGCAGGGCTAGGCCCGGTTCAGAAAAAGTACAGAGAAAGTACTGTGATTTTGTTTGGTAATTGAGCTCTTTGGAGGAGCTGGCCTGGTGGCACCACATTAAGTATGATAAAGACAGACCAGGGAAGCTTGGACAACCACAGCCCCACACAGGAAAGTTTACCTACACCCTGGGAACCTGCCCAAACCAGAACAGCAACCTAAATAAAGAGAGAAAGCCTGATGTTGGAACCATCACTATCACTATATCGTAACTTTGATTTCACAAAAGACAGAGGTGCCTAAGCCATCCTCACAGAGCACACTATATGCCTCTACTGCAAATTCTTTATAACTGAGAGGGGGGAAGGGGAAACTTTGAAAATAACCTCATCCCTCAAATCTCTTTTCCCTCCTACCAACGTTATCATCAGGGATCCCTAGGGATAACATCACTAGCAAGTAGCCATGTCTGGCCCAGGAGAACAGATGAACAGACAGGTATGAATGGCAGTCATGAGCCACTCTCCTCACCCGTCCCACACTCTTGGTCTGCTCCCAGTGGGGCAGGCACCCCTCTCATCTCTGTCCCTTGGGCTCAGGACTACTCTTCCTGAGAATCGTTGGAGGAAGTTGGCTATATCTCCTGGTGGAGGCTACAAGGGAGAAGGACAAGACCTAAAGCATCTGTAAAATCATCTCAAATACCAGAAGAACATTTCCTGAAACATTTATAAACAAATTGCACTATATTAAAAGCTAAGAGCGCACAAAAATTTAGCAGATGTGTTAAATTACGTAATTTTTTGGAGAAAAAAATTCAAACATGGTTTGTGGTAAGACGTGGATGATGTGGAAGAAACTGCCATGATGGTTTAATAAGTTTCTCTGCCTCCTTTTAAGTTCTTGGTCGATGCTGAGTAGAGAAGCGTATGGGGAGAGGATGTTAATGAGGTGAGGGTTCAGAATCAAGCTTCTCCATCTGCGTTTTCCTGCGTGGGGACAGGCCAGCCCACCCAGTCATATCAGATGTGCACGGCCACAGGTCACTTCACATCCAGGGGAAAGGGATGGGCGTGGAGAGGAAAAGGGCTGCCTGAGAGGCTAAGGGACTTGCACCACAATCTAATGCTTCCATCTCGACTTTCTACTGAGCTGAGGCTTCTAACAGATTTTCCTCGTCTGTGTTGCAATCAAAGCTGGTTTAGAGGCCCCTAATAATTAGGATGTTGCTACTGTTATTAGAGCTAAAGTCATATAAGAAATACGCAAGCGGCTACTGTCTAATAAAGGGTCAGAGGAACAAAAAAGCAAACCACTGACAAGCTGTGGTCTTCTTTTAATTTGCATCCTTACAAGCTCCTGTCGCATTGTGATTGTCCATAACAATGAATAAGCCTCTGTCACTGTGGAAGCTTCTCCCACAGCCTAACGCTAATTATCTTTTTCTTTCCCACCCGGAGCCTCGTGAGATTACTGACGAGACATAAACGGGAAACAAGGAGCCGCAGCAGGGCTGATGTGCCCCTCTCTTTGGTTTTACACAGTTTACATGAAAAACAGTGACTCACTTAGACTGTACTTTGGGCATCTTAACATTAGCTTTATATTTTTTTAAACACTTTAACCAAGATAATAGTGGTTAATGCCCAAGTTTGATAAGCTTGTATATACTTTCCCACCCTTATTCTTTATTATAACCACATCGCAACAACTGTTGAAGTTGGGCTAGCTCTGGGTAGAGGGTAAACCTTACTTCAAGCGGCTCCTCAGAACAATACTAATGCTGAAAGTCCTCCCTCCCTCCCTCCCTCCCTCTTCATGTGAAAGAGAGAGAGAGAGAGAGAGAGAAAGAGAGAGAGAGAGAGAGAGAGAGAGAGTGAGAGAGAGAGAGAGATAGAGAGAGAGAGAGGGAGTGCACCTGCAGGAATCAGAGGAGGGCAGCCCTGGGTGCTCTTCTGTGATTTGGGGCACGTAAGCCCAGAGACCCTCAGTGTCCCTACACAAAGCACAGGCTTGATCCAACCATCCCAAGAGGAAGCAAGGTGGGTCCCGTGGGCACCTGTGTCTGCAGATGGCAACCTCCCCAGCCAGCATTCCACCCAGGGCGGCCTCCTCACCCGACCGCCTGGCCTCACCTGTTGGGGGCCCCTGCTCCCCACTGACCCTGAGGTCTGTAGCAAGGCCTCATTCTCGTGCTCAGGAGCTGCCCTGAGGGGGTTCAGCACACTTGGTTGCATATGACTTGCACCCCTGTCGTATGCTTTCTCGTGCTGTATTTTTCATAATTTAGTACGAACCTGTCTTCCCCACCAAGCTGTGAGCTCCTTGTGGGCGAGGGAATTTTTTTTTTTTAACTGATGCTTTTTTCCCAGTGCCTGGCTCAATGCCTTGCAGGCATTCAATTTTCTCTCTTTCTTCTTCCTCCCTTCTTTCTCTCCTCCATTCTTCTGTCCTCCCTCCCTCTCGATGTCAGGGTGTGTTCTACGTATGGTCCACGCACTCTGTTAACTGCTAGTGGATGTGAACAAGACAGTTCCTCCAAGACCATCCAGTCTACGTGCAGAAACGAAACACAGTAATGCCATGAAATGCTACACTGGGGGAAGCCCAAGATGTTACCCAACTCGGGTTAGAAAAGGCTGTAAACTGAGCCTGCAGAGACAGCAGGGGTTTGCCAGGGGAAACAGGTGAGCACAGGAGGTGGGGCTGGGAGGGAACAGAGCTCCAGGGACAGGGAACAACTCAAAGGTGAGCAAGAGTCCGGTCAGCGAGGGGAACTGTCAGTGGCCAGAGTAGCTGCAGTGAAGGTACAAGGAGGGAGGAGGGCGAGGCAACACTGGGGAGATGAGCAGAAGTCAGCAGGGACTTCAAAAGCCGAGTTCAAGACTCCAGGGTTTATCCTGAGCGCACTGGGGACCCGCTGATAGGCTTTCAGCAGGGCAGTGAGGTGCTTTCACGAGACGCTCAACCAATATTTACCGAGCGGATTGCCCCATGCACTGAGGACATGCTTGCACTGGGACGGTCCTTCTTGTCACCTTCAACATGACACGCCGCTCACATCTGGACACATCATGACATCAGTACTTAATTTTACCAGCTTCTTGAAAGTTCGTATCGTCTCTTTCTTGTTCGTGTCTCACAACTAACACTAGATTTCCTCTTCCACAGCATTGTTCCCAAGTTTTTTGGCTACTGAAGTCCTTAGCTCTTCTTCTCTGCAGAAGGTGAGTTCCGCAAGCACCCACTCAGCGCTCCTTTTAGTGCCCGGAACATGGGGTCCAGGAGGGCAGGAGGCGCATCTCCAGCAGACGTGGGGAGGGAGCAGGGGAGGCTGAAAGGGGCAGAAGAATCCTGCCATTGAATGGTTTCAGGCTTAGTTTAATATGTTCAAGCTTTTGGATGATGTTCATTTGCATCGTGAACGACTTTTCGTAATAACCGCAAAATGAATAAGGAAGAAGTACATTTTCATGTATGCTGTGGAAAATAAATCTTAGGTAAAATAATTGAAAAAGATGACAGCAAGCAGAGATGCTATATCCTTGAGTTCTCTTCTCCTAAAATAATTCACTTAGAAAACCATTCTCCAAGTATTTTTGAGTATATGGCATTGAACGTGACAAGGGTGTGAGACAGTCATGTGGATTTGGGGGCTCTGTCATGTATAGACTCATTGCTTTTTCTGATGAGCTTCCAACTTTTCTAATGGCTTAAAAATAACCTGTAATACATGAGTCATTACTCAAGATTATCTTCAAAGAACTCCAATTACAGAATTTAGTCACTGGAATCCCCCCTTTTCAGACACAGGGACAAGTATTTAGGTAAAAAAAAAACAACAACATAGGATTCACAAGTAAAGATTTATACTTTTTTCTGAATAGAACTAAATAAAAGTGCCATCCCTGCAGCTCTAGCTGAGTTCAAAGGCACACAGTATCAGCTTTAAAGTCTATCCCAATAGTAGACTCAGTCCAAAGTTACACATGTTCTAACTAGACTTGTTGTGTGTCTACTGCTTTCAAGTCTTTAGCATGCAAAATGCTTCTTTATTTTTGGAGAAATCATAAAACAGAGAATTCTAACTTTGCATATTTCTAGTTTAGAGTTCATAGTCTAAAAAAAAGGGAGAACTGACAGCCTATAACGTTGCAGGAGACAAGACAGATATTTCTCCCAGCTCTCAAAAATCAGGCAGTAGGCAAACCCCTTCCAGATCAGGCTCTGATTCATCTTGGCAACTTCATTTCTTCCTCTTCTCTTTCATGCATTTAACACTCCATCTAGAAAAGGGAACCCTCCTACACTGCTGGTGGGAACGTAAATGGGCGCAGCTACTATGGAGAACAGTATGGAGGCTCCTTAAAAAACTAAAAATAGAGCTACCATATGATCCTGTAATCCCACTCTGGGGCATATATCCAGAAAAGATAAAAACTCTAATTCAAAAAGATACATGCATCTCAATGTCCATAGCAGCACCATTCACAATAGCCAAGTCATGGGAGCAACCTAAATGTCCATCGACAAATGAATGGATAAAGAAAATGTGGTATATATATGCGTGTGTGTGTGTATGTACACATACACACAATGGAATACTACTCAGCCATAAAAAAGAATGAAATAATGTCATTTGCAGCAATGTGGATGGACCTAGATATTATCACATTAAATAAAGTCAGTCAGACAGAAAGACAAGTATCATATGATATCACTTATATGTGGAATCTAAACAGAATGATACAAATGAACTTATTTACAAAACAGAAATAGACTCGCAGACACAGAAAACAAACTTATGGTTACCGAAGGGGAAAGAGAGGGCGGGAGGGATAAATTAGGAATTTGGGATTAACATATACACACTACTATATATAAAACAGATAAACAAGGACCTACTGTATAGCACAGGGAACCATATTCAATATCTTTTAATAACCTATAATGGAAAGGAATCTGAAAAAGAATACATATATGTATGTGTGTATATATATATATGTATAACTGAATCACTTTGCTCTACACTTGAAGCATTGTAAATCAACTATACTTCAATAAAAAAATTAAATTAAAAAAACCTCCATCTAAAACTTCCTTTCCTTCCCCCTGTATGGATCTCCCTTTTCTGCCTCCATACTCTTGCTCATGCTGTTCCCTGTATCTGGAATGCTCTTCCCTCCATATCAGCATGTCTACATCATACATGAATGTTTCAAACTCATCTCGGATACCACCTAGTGTCTCCAGGAAAAAAAGGAGGCCCTCCTCCCAATGGAATCATCGCAGTGCATGGACCACACGTTGCCTTGCTGTGCCACGTGCTGTGGGCTCATTGAGGACAGTGTAAACCCACGGTAACCCCTAGTGCAGAGCCTGATTTACCACGGGCATCAGTACCTGTTCCCTATATGAAAAATAAGGTAGTAGAAAGTTATGAACAGGCAGATTTGCTGATTTAATACGTTAAAAAACTAAATGGGGATTGAGAGGAGGCAAAAAGAAAGACAAGGTCTCAAATGCAAAAGGATGAAGTCCTGGCACAGGTGTAGCACTGACCACCAGCAAACACAGTGCAGCATTTCTGGGTCCCTACACAAGGTGTCCTGGAGAACAAGGTAAAGGCTACCACTGAGTGTGTCTGTGACATGCTGGGGTTTCTGCAAATGTTTTCCTTACACTGTTTTATTTATTTCTCAAAAACAATTCTAGAATGTACGTTTTATTGTCTCTGCTTCGCAGAGGAGAAATGGGGGTCAGAGAGGCTATGTGAGCTCAGGGAGGTACAAACAGCTGAAATTTCTTCTCCTCCAAAGCCTACGTCTCTCTCCTTACGCTGCCCCAAGATCATCATATTCTAAGAGAGAGACGTGTAACTGAACACACACACCAAGCTCCAGGAAAACAAGGGTAAATGTACACATCAAACTCTTCAGAGCATTGTTAGTTTTACAGCAGGAAAAATCACAAGAGGTCAACAGAAGTTCCTCACATCGGCATAATACATCACACTTCCCGGAGAGCTTCCTTCCACGTCCATGAATCTACTCATCTATTACATTCAGCATAATCTGAATTAGAAGGTATGAACATGACTTGGCTGTGCCTTGCCAGAGAAGCCCAGAGTCTTTGGTGCTCATCTTACGTAAGACTCAGAAAGCTTGGCGACTCCAGAGAAGAGAACATCTTCCGTAAGCTGACCCCGAACCAAGAGACCCACGGAACCAAAGTGCCCTCCTAAAGCTGTGACCTGAGTGGTTCACTCTTCCCTAAGTCAGTCTCTAAGATACAGGTGCCAAGAGAGACAGGGCACATCTGGAAGACCAGAGGATCTCCAGGGGTCAGGCCATACCAAAGGCCACACGAGATGGAAGGCTGAACTCCTACTGAATTTACCACATACCCGCCCCCCTGGTGTTATCATTTATAGAGCCTAGTTTTCTGACAATAACAAAACATCCCTCCATCTCTCCATCCATATCTAATATAGCTCCTAGAAGGCAGTCACAGACTCTTGCGACTTGACCAGGGCAAAAGAAGCACCCACAGAATAATGCACGCTCAGAAACTGCAGGTCTCTGGGGTCATCCTCAAGGAAGTCTGGTTTTCTAGGTTGGTTCCTGAGAGCTGGTCTCTAAGTCCATTCAGCTTGGGATGACTTAAGCCAAACTCCTCTCCTCCCAGCCCCTATGCCTGAGTCTTCCTCAGGGGCCAGCATGGAACTTCCCCATTCGCCAACACCCAACATTTCTTGAGCAGACAGATGAGAGGGACCCGCAGTGGTAGTACTGGTAGTAGTATTACTAGTAGAAGTATTACTAGTCGTAGTAATAAGAAGCAGCTTCAAAGTCCTGTCCCTCATGTAGAACTGAACTCTAGGAAAGGCAAAGGCAGGCTTTAGAATGGCAAAACAGGAATAGGGTCTTTTCTACCCTCACCCCATTTATCAAATATAAACATAAAGCCAATTTCCCCTTGGAGCTCTGGGCACACATACAAGGCATATAAGTTTCTCCTTGGAGGAGTCTTGCTATGGAATATAGGGCCCAAGGTACTTCATCTCTACTTTCAATGAAACAGAATAATTTTCCTTTATGTTGGTTTTTCCTCCATAAAGTAAAGGAAATATCACCATGGCACCACTGTCAAGGTCACACATATCCTTCTGAAAAATAAAACCCAGATTACTTTGACCATCTTGCCATTATTAATATGGACATAAATTCTCTGTGCTATTTCACGGGTATATTTCCAGGCACACGGTATATATTTTATAATTTAATATTACATTATGATAAATGTGATTTGAGAGTCATTCCTTCATAAACACAGATCTTGTCCATATTTTATGCAAACGTACTATTCATCATATTTAGCACCCTCATATTTAACCTAAGAAGGTAATGAAAGTGTAAGCTGAGGGAATCATTTTATAAAATTCTAACATGGCTGTTTCTCTCTCCCCTATAGAGGGACAGCCTGTCCTTGACCATTTGTTTTTTATTTTATTTTTCTTGTTTTTTGCTTTAAGTCATGGGCCTTTTTAAGACTAAAATAAAAGTTATGGATCCATTCTCCAGAAAAATGTGCCTGAACAGAAACGCAAGAGTTTTCATATAACTAGTTATATTTCATTGCAAGTTTATTTCTTTAAGATGAATACAATGTAGAAATAATCTGTATAAAGTATTATATATCTTTCTTTATCCTTTTTATATGCCTATTGTGCATATAAACTAAAAAGTAATCCTGCTTCAGAATAAATTTCAGTTTGAAGGCTTGCTGTTATATTTAGCTTCAGTAAGAAAGTGAGATCATGTCAGAGTGTTTGATAGCCGGGTGTGTGGGTGTGTGTGTGTGTGGGTGTGTGGGTGTGTGTGTGTGTGGGTGTGTGGGTGTGTGTAGGTTTTTACAGTAACCAAATCTAGGCTTGCATCAAGCAACTCCAGAATCATGTAGTATTCATGGTTCACTCTTTACTACGTCTTTCAAGAAGTGTCTTTGTGTTTGGCAAGGTCTGCCTCACTGGAGCTGCCCCTGTCATCACAGAAAAGATCCAGAAGTTTGAATTTCCATTTTAAAGTCTCAAAGGAGTTGGGTACTGTCACCAGACGTCTGCAGATTTCTTTCTGCGGAGGAATTAACGAGGCTTGGTCCTTTTGGAGGGTGAGCGGCAGGGCCTCTTCCTCCCCCACAGGGAGGTTCACGAGATATCTGCCTCCACTCGGCTCTTCCAGAATGAAAGCTCAGTCAAAAGAACTCAGGGTTTCTCAGGAGCATCAGTGATGGCAACCGTAGGACCTTGTAATGAAAGATTCCCCTCATTCATTTGGCAAAAGTCAAAACAAAACTTCTAAGTGTGTCACATGATCAATTTCTCCCTTCCAGATGGCTCTCAGAGTGAGTGGCCACCTCTTTCACTCCCAGCAGGTGTGTTCTGGACGGAAGATGGGCCAAGCCGCCCAAGAGTTGTCCTCTGGACAGCCAGCAAGCCTCGGGGCCGGAGAGGGGAACTTCACACCCTGTGTCACCACTTGACAAACCCCTTCAGAAGCTGGTGAGTCAAGGCCTTGACTCTCCTAAACGACAACTTAGCCTGGCAGGAAATACTTCTTTGGGATTGTTGGTGGAAGGCCGGATACCAGAGCCCGTGGAGGCAGAGATTAACGGTCCTTCCTTCTTCACAAAAGGAGTCAAACCAGAAGCTCTTTGGTTGAAACCACACGCATCCAGTGGCAGCTGATAAAAAGTGGCATAATCGCCAATTTTTCCAGGATGTATTTTGAAATAATTAGAAATTTCAGGCATTCCAGAGCGGATGGTATTTGACAGGGCACTGCTTCATTCTTTCTCTTCTTATTCCAGCTACAAGCTGTAGACACTTCCCCACCTGCCACCCGCCCCCCCAGGATTGCTACAGGAGCCTTACGGACTGCTTAAAGATAAACTTGGGACAAATCCAAGTTTCTGCCTTTTCAAACATAGCCACCTTCCGTACCACCTAGTGAATCTCCACATCAGAGGGACAGGTGTTCCTCTGTGTCTAGTGTCAGTCACCCAAGTGACTGCTGGGGTCACCCTATCCACGGGGTAGAGGACCTGACCTTCCCTCCTATATCCAGGTCACCTTCTAGGACATGCATTTTTACCAGGGTGATATTGCTCCCATAGGGGTAGAAATTGGCTTTTGGCAGGGGAGGACTACATCTTAGTTATTACAATGATTCGTGTCCCTCCAAAGGACCACTATATATATATACACACACATATATATACACATATATATACACACGTATATTCGTATATATGTATGTATGTATATATATAAAATATCTGTGGTATTTAAATTTTATAGGGAGAAGCAAATAGGAAAAATGTCTTAAGTTTCCTTGGGTACAAAATGGCAAAAGAAAAAAAGACAGACAAACACTGCTCCAGTGTATTTGAGGGGGTTGGGATGTCTCCAGACTGTTCCCATGTGTAGCTATGTCCTCACACTCTTACTCGGCTGCAGGCATCCTCTGACTCAGCTCCTACTTACCACCTGGATTCGGGGACCACTGATTCCCTCCCCAACAAGTGCTCCAACTGTCACTGTAGCCACAGAGGAAAGGTGAGGTCACACCCCACGCTGCCCTTGCCAGGGTGCACACTGCTCCCACTTCCTTTATCCCTTCAGGCACAGCTTTCTTGAATAATATTTACAACAGTATTTACTGAGAGTATGAGAAGGGATTTGCCATTCAAAGCAGAAGACTTGGGGCTTCCCTGGTGGTGCAGTGGTTAAGAATCCGCCTGCCAATGCAGGGGACACGGGTTCAAGCCCTGGTCCGGGAAGATCCCACATGCCGTGGAGCAACTAAGCCCGTGCGCCACAACTACTGAGCCTGCGCTCTAGAGCCCACGAGCCACAACTACTGAAGCCCCCGTGCCACAACTACTGAAGCCTACGCGCCTAGGGCCTGTGCTCCACAACAAGAGAAGCCACCGCAATGAGAAGCCCGCGCACCGCAACGAAGAGTAGCCCGCGCTCGCCACAACTAGAGAAAGTCCGCGCGCAGCAACGAAGACCCAAGGCCACCAAAAAAAAAAAAAAAAACACAGAAGTCTGTATCAAGTTTTGGTGTCCCTCTAGGGGTTTTAGCTGGTCGCCTGTTAACCAGTGCTTTCCCTGCTCCCTTCATATTGCTGGGACCCCTCTCTTTCGGGTATAAGCTCATTCTCCCCATGCTCTGATTCCAGGCTCAGGACTCTCCGGCCACCAAGAAGAAGCCAAAAGTACTTAACACCATAGTAACCTCCCCTCCCAGAAAAGTGCCCTTTTGACTGGCCCAGCAGAGCAACTTACAGCTCCTCTTTGCTTAACCTCCTCCTTTAGACTAGGTTCCCAGCCTCTGCAGAGCCCAAAACCCCAACAGGAAGCTGTGTGGCACGGAGGAAGGCAGATGACTCAGGGGATCTTACCTAAGGTGCTGGTTAACAGGGGATGAGAAAGCTCTTGAGGTCAGACAAGGCCAACTCACAAGACAACAGGGTACATGCATTTTCCAATCCCAAGCAAAACAGATCAGTAGCATCTTCCACCCACTGGGTCAGAATGGTGCCCATGGGCCTCGACATCTGCCTCCTACTCTTTCCTTCCCGTGCTTTTCCTCAATGGGACTTGCCTTCAAGCCCAGCAGTATGTGGTGGCCTTCCTCATTGGGCTTAAAGAATCTAAGAAACCATCTGACTTTGGCCTCTCCCAGGGATACTGTTTCCTGCTTACTCTATGAAGTTCTAAGCTTAACACCCATTTCTGCTGAGTCTCCCCATCTTAGAAGCCTCTCTGGACGTCAGGTTCCCACAGGCTAGAACCAGCAGGGCCTGGCTCCACTAAGCAGTGACCTACTTCACTGAATACCAACCAGATAAGGCTCTCAGAAGGCCAGTGAAATAGGCACACATCTATATTGATGTATTTGGTTAACAATCTGGAGTAGTGGAGTGTTAATAAGAAGTCAATCACTATGTGCCTCAAGTAAGTTGGAATCATACACTATTTGTCCTTTTGTGTCTGGCTTATTTCACTTAGCATAATTTTTTCTAGGTTCATCCATGTTGTAGCATGTGTCAGAATTTCGTTTCTTTTTAAGGCTGAATAATATTCATTGTATGGATATACAGGAAAAAAAAAAAAAAAAAGAAGTCAATCACAACTAAAGCAAAACAACTTTCCATCTTACTTCCATAGAAGTAACTAACGTAACACCTACTACATTGGTTAAAATAATGCTAGATGAAGTAGGAGATAGTCCCTACCACTCTTTCACCTAAACCTCAGGGGCTTAACACCCTAGAAGTTTATTACTGTCTCCTTTAACAGTTCAGTGCAAGCTTCAAAGGTGACCTGATGCCTCCGAGGCACATGTTCCTTCCATCTTGTGGCCCCACTGTCCCACGGGGGCCTCACAGCCCTGTGTATCCAACTGGCAAAGGGGCAGAGAGATGATGGAAAAGGCACCTTTGCCTCCTAAGGAACCTCAGCTCAGAGGCCACACCTGTGCTCACACCCCATTGGCTAGAACCCGAATGCAAGGGGTGCTGGGATATGTAGTCCAGTTGTGAGTCACATGAGAGGATGACTATGGCTGGCGCATCACTGGCTCCCGCCACCCTCCTTCTCCCGTCAGTCCACAGTGGCTGAGCAGAGGCTGTGCTGGGGTCGTGACCTCATGGGGAGGGGCCTTATGAGACCATGAGGACCAATCCCCTTTTATTGAAGGCTTGAGTGACTTGGCAGAGGCTGCATCCATTACAAACCAGCCTCCCTGGCTGTTTCAGGGATGTCCATGCTGAATGGTTTTCAACCAGCTACCTTTAGACCACATTTGCAGGTAATTCTCATTTTTGTTTAACTTTTTCTTGATTTCACCTTCTAATTACAAACAATGTGTGGTAACAGGCCTCTTGCCTGTTAAGACTGGGAGCTCTTTGAGGTCAAGACACAATAGAGTGTTCTTTTACTGTACTTTATCTGCTTTTAAGTGAGGGAACCAAAGAGAAGCTTAACCGAGGCCAACTTACAAAAGGGTCCTGGAAGCTCAGGAAATGAAGGCCCCACTGTGAGACAGAGCAATCAAATTCTGAGAGGTTCAGGCCAGCCCACCAAAGAACCTGTGTTTACTACAGGATAACTTGTTTTCCAAATCTGTATTCATGCAATTGCAGAGAAGAGCTACCGTGCAGTGTTGTCTAGGTAAACACTTGCCTTCTGTTACATTGTGGAAATCCAGAATGGCTTGCTGACCCCACTCCTACCTTGTGAATTCCCTTATCCCCAGTGATCTGGATCATCTTCTTTCCTTTCCCCCAGCACATGCATCAAAGCACTGCCCTCTTCCTATTAGGTTCATCATTCTTGAAGGAGTTGCTCTCAGCTCCCTACCAAGTTGGAAAGCTGCTAGAAAACTCTTATTTGCCAAGGAACTAACTGTGCTAAGGGCAAACACAACACTTTTTCCAAGAGTTCCTGCCTATCAATGAGAGCTTGTTCCCCAAAGAAAGATCTCTAGTGGTGGAATTTTAGGAACTGATGATGGTTTCAGGGAGGACCTGAAAGGCAGAGATACTCTGAGGTGAAAAGGCATTCCTAATACTCTTCAATCACCCCCAAAACATGGTAGCTTTTGGTCCACCCACACGTAAACTTGCCCTGGAAGAGAGATCCAGTCCTGGGTTGAATCCCCACCTCCAAACCCAAGAATGCCCTTGGGCATAGCTAAAGCCCTGCAGAACCTGACATCTGCTTACAGCCCAATTATTGCACCCATCTTGAAGACTTGGTGATGTTTTTTGGTGTCACCATCGCTACGGATACGTTCTTAATAATAGAGATTTGGGGGTAGAAAGTCTTCAGGTAAATATTCACAATCAATCAGCACTTCCTTATTGTAAGAGGGCTGATTGTCAAGACTGTTGTTTGGGAAAAATATTTTAGAAGGTCTCAAATCAAACTGTATAATCAGCACTCATGTTTTAGGCAAATTAGAAGATATATTCTTACACTGCATCATAGGAACTAATCTGAGCACCATAGCTCAGAGAAAGCATTTGCCACCCGAAATTTAGAACAATAATTCAGTCCATGGAACAGCGCATCCCCACAGATTAGACTTGTTATAAATTTATAATGATTTCATATAAAAACATTACATTTTAATAGTTTCAAGAAATGACAGGGTAGGGCTGGTATAAATGTTTAACTAGCAGTGTCTCACACTTCACACTTTTGTTTATTTCATTACTGGGTATGCTAAAATGAAACCGCTAGCTTGAAAAATATCATCAAATTCAAAACAGAAAACTTATGAACAAAAACTCTTGGTAAACCTGATTTCTAGCCCTGAGGATACCCCACAGCCTCTTTCAGGTAAACACCTGGATATTTCACTTAACTCTCTAGTAATTTTTCCATACAGGTAATTTTTAAAAATCATTCTTACTTGGGTAAGATGAATAATAGGCCATGGCCCTCGTAATTAAATTTATGTCTATATTGAAGGCTACCATGCAGGGGTCCTGTCCCCTCGTGTTCTCTGTGCCGAACTGTTCATTGGCTCTACTGTGACCTTGCGTGTATTTCTATAAAGGAAAGAGGATCGCTCAAAAAAACATCAGGTCTTGTTAATAGGAGATTGAGCTGTGACAGTCACTGGGATGTGTCAGACACACAGACGAGACCTGAAGCTGCCTGGCAGGAACGCATCTGATTTGTTATTGTCAGGTCTGCCCTCTTATCAGCTAGTGCCCTTTCTCTTGATACTCCCTTTTGAATTCTTAGTGATTCTGACCTTTCTTTTCTGATACAATCACTCATAGAAGTCTGACAATGCGGTGGTATTCCAAATCACAGCATGGTAAACTATATGCTTCCTATTTATTAATCGTAGACGAACCAGATTTAAAACTCCACGCCATACCAGCCAGTGCAAAAGGGCAGCTGTGGGACAGTATGTTTAGTTGGACTCCCTTTTCCGGGATTTTTAACTTTCTTAGTCATTTCTGCAACATTTGAATGATTATGACTAAAGGTCTGATGTTACCTGTACAATCAGAAAATAAAATAAAGATTTAATTTTGCTAGCTAAGAGAAAAAAGAATGTTCCTCTGGTCTAGGTGGTCCACAAGGAAGACAGGGTCAGTGTGGAAGGTAAGGTGAAACCAGGCAAAGCCCATGAGAGCCCGGAGCCTGAGGAGTAGCTTCAAGTGGCAAGGGCAAGTCCCAGGTAGGGGAAAAGCCAGGGGGAACAGGAGCTAAAAAGAAAGGGGCAGCATGGGAAGTGGGATGCAAAGTAGAATATGGCCTAATGATTCAGGCAGCAGGTTGAAAACACCCTATTCTCCACCTTTGGGAAGGTGGAACTTTGAAGGTTGAAAGAAGGTGGCTCAGGTCCAAGCTCTGGGCAAGGCAGGGAGAGAAAGGTCAGCAGCAAAAGCTCTGATGGCGAGCAGCAGGCAGGAATCGGGGATGTAAGTAACCTATAAAATCTAAGCCCCCTCCACTTTCCAGGCATCCTCTGCAACCCTGGGGGAGTGCTGGACCCTACGGCATATGAATCGCTTTCCTTGGAGATGAAGGGAAATGGTGACCCTAAAAGCTTGGGATATGTGGTGACATTTGGGTAAACATTTGATCCTCATAGTAGCCTATAGGCAGATGCTTTCATCTGTAGTTCATTGATAAAGCAAAGAACGTTTACGGAAGTTAGGTAACTTATCCAAGGTTTCCCAATGGCATAAGCAGGGACTTATACCTAGACTGGAAATTAAAACCTTGTCTCCTCATGAACCATATCTTGGAGGGAAGGAGGAGCAGCCCCAGTCAGCAGCTCTGAGCCGACTCTGAGAACGTCAGTGGTGTGTGGGCAGAACGTCCCTCTGAGTGTGGTGCACGGAGCTGGCAGGAAGGCCACAACCGCCTTGGGGTGGGTGGGAGCCAGTGCGATGAAACCACAGACTGCATTTGGGCTACTTCCCTCATTGTCAGCTTCTCGGAGTGGGACGGCTCAATAGGGCAGGGCTGAGAGCTCCCTGGGACCGGAGACTGATCTGGGTTTGCCCATCACGCTTTGCCCGATGCCCAGCACAGTGCAGAGCAGGGCTCAGCGCGTTTGCTGAACACCTTTATGAAATGGGAGTGGCTTGGGTATCAGTCTGCAGCCCAACAATCCAACGTGCCACCCACTCTCCCTTAGGTCGTCCCCCCGACAGGAGACATGTCAATTTGATGAATGCTCACTTAATTCAGGCTGCTGTGGCAGGTGTCACAGCAGATCCAAAGATAAATAAAAACAACAGAGCTGACACTTAGATAGTACCTCACATGTGCTAGGCACTGTTCTAACTGCTTTTGCAGAAGTAACTCATCTGATCTTCACAATAGTGCTACACAAGGAGAGTATTATTAGAATCCCATGCCACAGATGAAGGCACTGGGACACTGCAGGTTAAGTAACCTGAGGTCACAGGGCTAGTAAGTGGAGCTACATTTCAAATGAGCTGTTTTGGCTCTGGAGTTCAAGCTGCTTATCATTATGCCACGCTGCCTCTTACACGATCTCTTGCCACAGGGCATTTGGGGCAAACACACCACAAAGTAGTGGGCTCTGCAGGACAGCCTGTGGCTTGAGTCCATCCAAGGAGGAACAGGTGCAAAGTTTATAAAAACCATTCACTTATCCAAACAAACCACAGGCCCAGTACAATTCTGTGTGCGAGGGACACAGAAAAGATGCGAAAAACAGACCTCATAGTGCTTATATCTTAGTGACGGAGATAAACAATAGAAAATAAACAAGCAAACAGACAAGACACCAGCAAACGATGAGTGTAATGGAGAAAAAGCAAGCTGGGTCAGGAGGCAGAGGGCACAGAGGCAGGGAAAGGGGCGCCTCATTCACTGAGGCTGCCCAGGGGAGGCCTCTCGGTCCAGGTGACACCTGAGTCAAGACCTGAAAGGAGGCGGGAAGCCATGTGGGATTGGGAAAGAATCTTCCAGAAAGAGAGGCCTTGAGGTACCGGCGTGGCTGGTGTGTTTGAGGAGCAGCAAGTATGTCTGGATTGGAGGCAGCAAGAAGAAAAGTGGCAGGAGGGATGCTGAGATGTGCCGGGAGTGGAGGCCAAATTGTGAGAGCCCTGCAGGTGAGGGAAGGGCTGTGACTTTCCTCTGAGACGGGGAGCCGTACTTCACTCGGGCTTTAAAAGGATCGCCCTGGCGGCTATGTTGAGAACAGCCTGTGGGGCGGGGACGGGGGCACTGGTAAAGCAGGAAGACTCGCTCAGGCAGTTATCATAATTGACATGAGAGGTGATGGATCAGCACAGGGGAGGTGGTGGTAGTGAAAAGATCAGCTTCTTGATCTGTGTGGACAACGGGGGTGGAGCGAGAGGGGGAGAAGTTAAAGATGATGTGACTTGTTCCCCTGCTTCCTTTGGGCCCCGCTCAAAGGCCGCCCTGCTGGAGAAGCACTCGTATCGCCTGTGCAAGGTCTGACCTGACACACTTGAAGCTGCCATGGCTGAGATGGGGAGGGTGACGGGGCAGCCGGCTTAGGGAAGGAAGGCCACAGGACATCTGAGATACCCGTGGTCAGTTGAGCAAAGATGGGGAGCAGGCTGCTGACGCCATCAGATTCAAGTTCAGGGGCCCCGGGGGCTGAAGGTGCGAACTGGGAGACGATAGGAAAGGCAAGGCACGGGCTGAGCTCCCTGAGGAGCAGACGTAGATGGAGAGGAGTGGGCTTAGGGCGGAGTCTTCAGCGCCGCAGTGTTTACAGAGACCAGCAAGGGAAACTAAGAGGAATGGCCAGTGTGTCAGGAGGAGAAGCAAGAGAGTGTGGTGTCCCAGAATCCAAGGGAAGAGTTTCCTCAAGGAGCCACCAGCTGTGCCAAGGCCGAGTGAAAGGAAGGCTGAGAACTGTTGTTCACAAGCCACCATGCTCAGGGCTGTTTTGACGGAGGGGTGGGTACGGAAGCCTGACTGACTGGATCCCAAGGAGCTCTGCTGGGACGGGGAGAGAAATGGGGCAGCTAGGCAGAGATATGGGTACAGAAAGTGTTTTCTCCTTTTTAAAGATGGCTGATGTGACAGCGTATCAGTACACCGATGGGACTGACCCCGCTGAGGGGCACGTCGTGATGCAGGAGATAGAAAGGGCACAGATGCTGGAGGCACATCCTTGAGCAAGAGGGAGGGGACGGAGGCCTTGGCCTCCCCCCCGCAGAAGAGGAGGGAGGTGGCGATGTCGGGGTGGGAGCCTGTGGCAGTTCTCTCCTGATCTAATTTCTCAGCGAAGTGTGAAGAAAAATCATTAGCCGAGAGAGAAGATGGAAAAAAAATGATGGGTTTGGACATCTTTTAAAAGGTTTGAAAGAGAAAACAGTAAACTTAGAGTCGACTGAGAGAAAACTCTCATTTGATGAGATAAAACTCAGGAAAAATAGACAAAATTATCAAAAGTACCAATTCCTTCTTCTGTTGTTTGAAAAGTGCTCTGGGACACAAATTCATCTTTTCCTGGGAGCAGGGCTGACACGGGCCATCCCCTGAGGATGCGGGCGACTGAATCCATCAGAACTTGTTGCATATACTCCAGAAAACTGCTTAGAAGCTGGAAAGTTGTACTGTTGAACATACATCATTATAAGGGATTATTTTATATTACAGCATTACGTAACATCAGTTTTCATATCCTAGTGTGATTAAACCTTTTTTCAAAGCAGCATCTTATTGGGTGGTGGTTACATGAGTCTTTATTATTTTGTTCTCCACACGTTTCTGTGTGAGTGTGTAATATCAATAATGATAATAAAATGCAGCACCTTACTCAAATTTTGATATAATAGATGTGTATTACATGCAAGTTTCTGCCATAATATCTTTACAGATAGATTCTAATGCTTTGGTGTTGCTTCTAGGGAAGGTGGTTACATTTTGGATTTTTATCATTATGAAGTAAGAGCTTCAGCCTTCTTGTAAAAAACAACAAAATAATCGAGTAAGCCCATACTTGGCGTTTTGCTGTTTGAAACATTACACAGATCACTGTCTACTCAGAAGGGAGCTCAAAATAGTCAAGCAAAGATTAATCTGTGTTTAGAAGAGTTTTGCTGATAAACATTCTCCTACTGCAGTCTAGTTTCCTGAGACACCATCAGTTGAATGCCTCAATGAAACAGAACAGCCCACTTCTTGGGCCAGATCAGACAGCAGAGGGTTAATTATAGTAAGATGATTCATTTCAGGTGTGAGGTCCTACAGGCCTAGACCTGTGGATTAAAGAGCGTGAAAAATGCAGCCCCTCCAAGTACTGCTGCCTGAAATACACAGAAAGTTCCTAGGTATGACAGCACCAAATTATTTGGGGATTTTTTTTTTTTGAGAAAAGACAATTTTAGGAGACAAGACAGAGTTAGAATTTGGGATTGAATTAGAGACTGACATATTCAGGCTACTGATAAAGCAGAGATCAGTAAGGAACATTCACACCAGCAACACATTTATAAAAACAGGTCCCTGGAGGATTTTGCCCAGTCTTCCTTTCCTTTTTTCAGTTTTTAAAAATTGTGGTAAAATACATGTAACATAAAATTTACCGTGTTAATCGTTTAAGGTGTACAATTTCTTCCTTATCTGCAGTAAGTATGATACAACATACACTACTTATGATGGTTAAAGATGTTCAATTAAAATATCTGGATTCAAATCCTAGATTCCCCACATACTCACGGGGGCCTCCTGTGCCTCAGTTTCCCCAACTGGGGAAATGGGGTATTCCTATCTCCCCTCACAGGGTGGCTCCAATGTTATCCAGGTCAGTGACTCAGCTTAGTGGCCAGCCGAGAAAACACCCAATACACGTTGGCTTTTGTATCATTATTAAGAGGGTGGTCAAGACAGTAACTTTGAAGAAAACCGTTTCCTTGTCTTTAGAGTCATCTGATTAACAGTGACAATAAGTGGAGGGTCCCTGCGCTTAGCAGCAGAGAACATTCCAGCTTTACGATGGCTCAGAAGCCCCCGAGAACAGAGCCCCACTCTGGCTGCACTGTCCCTGGGAGGTTTCTGTGCAGTGACACAGCCTCCGCCAGCCTGCCAGCCTGCAGCCTTTGTAGTGGTAACGGAGGCCGCCAGCCCGTGCACCACCGCGCAGTGGACTCTCCCAGCACTGCTGCCCTTCCTCAGAATGCCCCGGGGCCACTGATGAGACCCACACCAGAGGCTCCAGCTCCCAGTGGCCATGCAATTAAGCCTAACAAGGCACAAGGAGCTCCTTGGGGGGCACACGGAGATGCCCACAGTAATTGGCCACGGGCCTCTGGTTCCCCAGGGGTTAAGGATTATGTGCTGGCAGCAGGGAAGGGCCAAGGAAGGGTCAAGACCTTGAGGGAGGCCAGATGGGATCACCTCGCTTCATGCATAAGTCATGAGCAGCCCTGGTGACTGCTCTGCGCTTTGCTGGGCGAGACAGATCCCTAGTTCAGCGAAGCAGACAGCAGAGGCCTCCCCTGTGCTGGGAGACTGCTGGGGCCCAGGCTTGCTTCCCCACATCTGACTGTGGCTGCAAGAAAGCTGACTTCCGAGCTCTGGGTTCTTGCAGAGGCAAGCAATAAAAACACGTGCATCATGTGGTATGTGTTCTCACTCGGCTGCCGCTGAACCCCTCAGCAGGAGGTGTGTATCCCTGACAGGAAGGATGTGCATTCTCAACCAGAAAAAGCCCTTACTGAGCAAATAAGAAGGATGTAAGTGTACAATCTGGTAGGCATGTATGCCTGGATCCCGGATATTTATGAAGACAGTTGGCATTTCCAAAATATGTATCTGTGTGTGTGCGCATGTACATATGTCTTTTATTAGTGGCTTTCTCTCTGTGCTGTGACAAGGGATGCACTGCACTATGATAAACCCTTTGCGTTAACTATCTCCTGTAATCCTCTATTAAGGGCCCTACCAGGTAAATTAGCACTCAGCTCTGAGATGTTAAGTGACCTGTCCAAGGACACACTGCAGATAAGGGACAGAGTGAGGTCTGAACCTGCCTGTCTGTGTCCAAGTGTCTTCCCTTAATCCAGTCACTGGTGCTTGACTGTCTAAAAGGGCTCACTCAGTACTCCCCCGTCCCCAGGTCCCGGCCTCTGCACCTGAACTGATGGATCAGCAACAATGCTGGCCCACCTGCTCTCCGCCAGCCCCCAAGCTGGGCGCTATGCCCTTGCTACTGCATTATTAATGCATTAGCAGGAGGATATTACCATTTTAACAGATTTTTAAAAAAACTCTCCTACCTTCCGCTAGCCTGTTTCACAGCTTTATTTAATCAGTATTCTCTTCCTGATATTTCTCTCCTGCTGTTGCTCAAAGTCTCTCCCCTTGTGACTTCTTTACTAGATAAAATAGCCTTTAGAGACAGAAACCCTGAACAGTTACGTCCATTTTGAAAGTCATTATCATTTTCAAATAAGAAAAAAATTAAAATAAGAAATAAAAAAGATTTTTAGACGTTGATGTCAGTAGGTCTTCCAGAAATAAATGGACAGACACAAATTAAGAGTTCCAGTCTCAAAAAAAAAAGAGTTCCAGTCGCCTTCCCAGCAAACATAACTGAAAGTATCTGGAATTGGCTAAAGACACACTGGATTCTGAAAAGGGCATCTCTCAGACTCAAATCTTGCTTACGGCTCTGCTAACCACCCATTCTGGATTTTTAGAAGCCACCTCTAGACCATGTTAGAACCACCTCTAGAACCACTTGGGGACCACGTTAAAGCACAAATTCTGACTCAACAGGTGTAGGGTGGGGCCTGAGATTCTGCATTTCAAATAAGCTTCTAAGTAATGAAGCTGCTGAAGGTCTGGGATCACGTTTTGAGTAGCAAGGGCCTGGAGGTCCTGTTAACTCCACCACACCAGGAAACTATGCCCAAGGTGGCAATTTTCAGTATTTTCACTAGACTCAATTCTGAATCCAAAAGTGCTCTTTCAAAAATAAACAAATGGGACCTAATGAAACTTAAAAGCTTTTGTACAGCAAAGGAAACCATCGACAAAATGAAAAGACAACCTACTGCATGGGAGAAAATATTTGCAAATAATATGACCTATAAGGGGTTAATATCCAAAAATTTATAAACAGCTCATACAACTCAACATCCAAAAAACAAACAAACTGATTAAAAATTGGGCAGAAGACCTGAATTTTTCCAAAGAGGACATGCAGATGGCCAACAGGCACACGAAAAGATGCTCAACATCGCTAATTATCAGGGAAATGCAAACCAAAACCACAAGATATCACCTCACACCTGTCAGAATGGCTATCATCAAAAAGATCACAAACAACAAACGTTGGCGAGGATGCAGAGAAAAGGGAACCCTCATACATTGTTGGTGGGAATGTAAATTGGTTCAGCCACTGTGGAGAACAGTATGGACGTTTCTCAAAAAACTAAAAATAGAACTACCAGATGACCCAGAAATTCCGCTCCTGGGTATATATCCAAGAAAACCCCAAAACACTAACTGGTAAAGATACATGCAACCCAATGTTCATAGCAGCATTATCTACAATAGCCAAGACATGGAAGCAATCTAAGTGTTCATCAACAGATGAATGGATAAAGAAGATGTGGTGTGTGTGTGTGTATGTGTGTGTGTATATATATGTATGTATATGTATATATACACATACATACATGTATATGTATGTATGTGTATATATATATAATGGAATATCACTGAGCCATAAAAAAAAGAATGAAATTTTGCCATTTGCAACAACATGGATGGACTTGGAGGGTATTATTCTATGTGAAATAAGTCAGACGGAGGAAGACAAATGCTGTATGACATCACTTACATGTGAAATATTAAAAATACAACAAACCACTGAATGTAACAAAAAAGAAATAGACTCACAGACATAGAGGACAAACTAGCAGTTACCAGTGGGGAGGGGAAAGAGCGGAGAGACAATCCAAGGGCAGGGGAGTAAAGGGTACAAACCATTATCACAAAACACGCTATAAGGATATATTATACAACACAGGGAATATAGCCAATATTTAAAAATAACTATAAGTGGAGTATAAGCTTTAAAAATTATGAATCCCTATACTGTACACCTGTAACTTATATAACATTGTACATCAATTATACTTCAATTTTTTTAGAAGTGCCTTTTGCTGAATCATCTCAGTATCTGGTCTGGAAAATCTAGCTGTCCTATCAGGGCCTGCCATGAGTGAACACTTCTTCACATCACAGAAAACGTTAACACTTGCCTCATTTAAGACAAAAAAAGAAGGGAAAATAGATATCCACTTAGGCACATACCCTATAAGCAAAGTGCTCTCCTGTGGAGGATGTGGGGAAACTGTCCACATACCACAGCTGAGGGTTCCATCACCTTCTCTGTGCCAGGAGGGTGTTGAATGTGTGTGGATCATCAGACCTGCTAAGATACGGTTCCCACGAAGAGCTGTGGGGTTTCCTGGACCCATCTGCCACAATTCTTAACATTTCTCTCACTCGGCGCTCAGAAAGAATTCTTCAGGTTGGTTTCATAAATAATTCACTTGGCTTTTGTCCATTTATTCCGTTATTCAATCCCTCTACTGGGTTTTAAAATTGGAACGTCATGTTTTGTTTTACGGATGCGATAATCTTTGACGTCTCTGTGAGAATACTAATTAGAATTTGCTTTTAAGTCCTCTTTCTTATATTTTCTTTACTGTGGCCACTGGCTTTTCTGGTTCACCTGTGGCCACTCTTTGGCCACAGACTTCCCTCAGATGTCCAGCAATTCTTCTTTGTCTGCCCATCTTTCATAAAATGAAGATCTAATGAGCGAGGACTGGTACCTCAGGAATTTGTAAGATCTCGCTTTGATTTCCTTGGGGAAGCTGCTCCTGAAGGATGCTGCTGAGAGCTATGGGCAGCCTTGCCCTGGGGTGAGTGAGAGAAATGTAAGAAAAATGAATGAAGACTTAACTTCAGAGAAGGAACAGGATGGAAGGTTGAGCATCCACTTTGGCGGACGGCAGTGGCTCTGGAGGACCAGGGCAGCCCAGCCCGGAATTCAGTTATTCTTGTGCCCACCACAGGGCACCCTAGGGAAGAACCTGTGCACACACAGTAAGCAGCTCCAAGGTGTGGGCTGGGCCTGGGCTCTGCCCTTCCTCTGAGCCTCTGCTGTTCCTGAGCCTGGGATTCTTCCAGAGCGTCTCAGCATTTCTGCTTCCTTCCCTATGGTGGTCTATGGTTTCCTAAATTCTGAATAGTCTTTCTGTTAAACTAATTGTGTCTTGTAGAAACTTCCCAAATTAGGCATCTATCACTGATACCTTTCCTTGTTTCCAGTGAGGTTGTGCATTTTCACTTATTTTTATACTTATTTTGATCATTTCAGTGATTTTGGGAGGCAATCAAGGTAAACACATGAACTTTTTCACCATAATAATTTAAAATCTTAACTTGTTTAGAAATGTATGTCAATATATGTGTATGTGTTTATGTGCATATGTATATACACATACATACATATATGTCGTGTGTGTGTCTAGAAAGAAATAAAACATTAACTATGGTAATGTATGGATTATAAGTTGAAGGATGACATTATTTTGTTTTTACTCTTATATATTTCCCAAGTCATATTCCTTTTTTTTGGATGCTATAATTTTTTATAACAAAGTCACATATCATAAAATTCACCATTTTAAAGTGTACAATTCCGTGGTTTTTAGAATATTCACAAAGGTGTATAACCATCACCACAATAGGTTTTAGGACACCTTCATCATTCGCCCAAAACCCCGTATCCGTTAACAGTCACTCTCCATTCCCTTTTCTCTCCAGCCCCTGGCAACCACTAATCTTTCTGTCTCTGCAGATTTGTCAATTCTAGTACATATTTCATAAAAATGGAAACACACAGTGTGTGGCATTTTGCATCTAAGTTCTTTCACTTAGCAAAACGCTCTCAAGGTTCATCTATGTGATAGCATGTACCAGTATTTCATTCCGTTTTATGGCTGAATAATATTTCATTGCATGGATATACCACATTTTATTTATCCATTCATCAGTTGACAGACATTTGGATTGTTTCCACTTTTTATGAACAATGCTACTATGTATGAACTTCATGTGCAAATTGTGTATTACTTTTATAATTAAAAAATACTGCTTTAGAAAGATTACAAAAATATTTTTTCAAAAACAGTCAATAAGTCAAACTTTTCACTAATGTAGACTGGCTTTGTTCCTATTACTCAAAAGCATTTGGTTTTACTGTACTCTTAAGACCTGTCTAATACCTGCAAATACTTGGATTTAATAAATTATCTAGGAGTAAGCAGACATTCTTGCATTAACTGTGGTCAACTAATAAGTTTACCCTTTTTTCAACATGGTGTAAGTACACTTATGTATGTTAACAACTTCTATGGTATTTCTAATCATTATAACAGAAGAATAGGTCTTCCATTTAAGAATATCATCTTAGAATATATTTCATTCTGTCACGTACAACATTCAGAAGACAATACTTGTGCACTGAATTAAAAAACTGCCCAGATGGTGAAAAAAGAGGAAAAAAAAATCTATGTTGCTGCCCACTCATGGAGTGCAACCTTTAGAAAGGGATTATTTCCATTACATTTTCATCAGGGACTGGCAAAGAAAAGTATATCATGTTATTACAGAGCCTGGAAATGAAATGACTTCCAGGTTGCTAAGCAACACAGTAATGTTAAAGGCCCTAGGATCTGTGATCTCTAGAGACACTCTCAAATTTCATTAAAACCTTCTCATAACCATCACACAAAAAGTCCATGTGGAGTTTATAAACAGACTTTGTTTCTTGACATAATAATGAAGGAATTTAAAAGGAAGCAAATGGCATCAAAACTTTTGTGGTACTTAAAACCAAACATCTTTGTGACCCAATTAATGAAACCTACAATGTTTCTTGGGGTTTAAAGAAAGAAAGTACTATCAGTTTATAGTAAATAAAAGTATTTAA
Organism: Eubalaena glacialis; assembly: GCF_028564815.1. Taxonomy (NCBI): domain Eukaryota; kingdom Metazoa; phylum Chordata; class Mammalia; order Artiodactyla; family Balaenidae; genus Eubalaena; species Eubalaena glacialis. The sequence goes on along the minus strand of NC_083722.1, from coordinate 67,809,236 downwards.
TATCCTGAAAAAAATTATACTGTGTAGAACTTAACAACTTTCTTTGAAGAAAGGATAAATCTGTTCTGTGTATAAATCAAGAAGGGAGGCGAGGATAATTGGAAATGAGAGTCCCAATCGTTATTTGCTTCCAGGAGGGTCATGACAGTGGCATATTTGCAACTGAAATAGGAAAGCAAGATGCTACGGGAAATAATTCTCAGGAACACTTTCAATACGTTTCCTTTAGAAAACGTGGTGTTAGAAAAAGCTAATCCCTGAAACAGAAAAAGTTATGACAGGTCTCAGTGACAACCCCTGAGATACTGGTCTAGGATTTTTGGCTCAACTCCCTAAGATGCCAATGAGAATTGGTCTCTGTACCCCACATGTCGGCCACCCAACCTCCTCATCCGTCTCCTGAAGTCCTAAGGAGAAATACTATAAAGAGATCGTGTGGGTTTGCTCAGGCTTACTCACCCACCCCACAAATCAAAACATTGAAAGATCAAAGTAAATGTCCACTGACATAGATCAGAAGGGTCATTTTTTGTGATGGTTAATTTTAAAGGCAAATTCTTAAGCGGAAACTATGCCTGAATGTGGGATCATCAGATCTGCTAAGCTAAAAGGGTGATTACAGAGTGGCAAAGGGTTCTTATTACCCAAATTTTTATTTTCAAAACCCAGCCCCCAGGAACTTGAGGCATGAATATGTTTACTGATAAATTGATGGATGGCTCTCTCTCACGTACGTACACACACACACACACACACACACACACGCACATACACACACACACACAAAGTGTTCAGCCAGGCCTAGGCACAATGTTTTTTGTTTTTTTAAATTAGCATATCTGTGCTAATATAGAAATCAATTAGAAATCAATAGAAATCAATATAGAAATCAATTGCAAAGGGAAAATTCCAATCTTACAAAAGATATGGGATTTCATTAAATCATTGCCAGTAATGGTGGAAGAATTACATAAAGTCTTTTTTTTTTTTAACATCTTTATTGGAGTATAATTGCTTTACGATGGTGTGTTAGTTTCTGCTTTATAACAAAGTGAATCAGCTATACGTATACATATATCCCCATATCCCCTCTCTCTTGCGCCTCCATCCCACCCTCCTTATCCCACCCCTCTAGGTGGACACAAAGCACCGAGCTGATCTCCCTGTGCTATGCGGCTGCTTCCCATTAGCTAGCTATTTTACATTTGGTAGTGTACATATGTCAGTGCTACTCTCTCACTTTGTCCCAGCTTACCATTCCCCCTCCCCGTGTCCTCAAGTCCATTCTCTATGTAAGTCGGAAAGAGAAAAACAAATACCGTATGCTAACATGTATATATGGAATTTAAAAAAAATAAAATAAAATAAATGGTTCTGATGAACCTAGGGGCAGGACAGGAATAAAGACGCAGACATACAAAGTCTTTAAAGAGGGAAGGTCTGACAGATAGACAACACCGGACGGTCACCAGCTAAAGAAGAGGAAAATCTCTTCAAGTGTGAAGAAAGGGCAGGAACTTCAAAGGGGAATACTAATTTGAATAGCAATGGAAAATTAATGAAGACCTTAAACAGTTTTCCAAAAAAGACCACATTTTATGATGATGCTGAGAAGGTTAGATATGAAGGCTGTTATAATGTGCCATCATGCACTTTTCATAATGTGAAAGATGACACGCAAAAATGTCTAGAATTGCTGGTAGAGCCCAATGTGATGGAGGGAAAGGGCCCAGCTACAGGCCGCCCTGGCAGGGTTCGGATGGGTTCTGCACACTCAGAGTAAGACCAGCCCTCTGTTGATTCTCGTGGGCAGAGAGACGTGGGGTCACCTCTGTCCTGGCTAGAGTCAGGAGAAGGCCCAGAACTCTGCAGGCACCAGCAGGGTCCCTGCCTCTTGCTCACAGCCTCATGCATCCTGTCTGCGCAATCTCAGTCGGGACCAGTCTCCAGCACCCACACTTCATCCTAGTTTACGTTGATCACAGTGCAGAGCCCAGGTCTCCCAGGTCACCCCTCTTCCCCTGGGCTCACACCCACAGTGCTCTGTACAGCCCTTTCTCGGGTTCCTTATTCACGGAGATGGCTCCGTGGTCCTCCCTGCTGCTTCCTGACCATTCCCCACCTCTCCTCCTTAACCCCTCAGCTTTACACCTAATGTCGCCAGAGAATAGCGCCTGCTACTCTTCCTGCTGCAGCTGTGGGTCACTGGGTTCCCAGCTCACTGTCCTTGTCCCCAGTGCCACTCTTGTCACAGCGCTTGGTAATACTGCCGTCCATAGAGAGGGTCCTTCCAGCACCACTCAGGTCTCTGGCTTTCCCTCCCATGACCCTGTCTTCCTCCACACCTCAGACACTCACTCCTGTGGTTTTACTCTAGACCTGGTTTTTGCCATTAACTGGCGGCCTTCCAGAATCCCCATTCGAACAGCCCATGTTCTGATCACCACCTCTCACCGTTTCTCCCTCCAGTCCAGACTTCTCTTACTTGGAATTCCAGACCTGTAGATCCAACAGCCAACTAGACATTCCCACTTGAATGGCTGACAGGCATCTACCCATAATGTGTCCCAAACTCTGCTCCCGATTTCCCCTCTTCCCCCAGACCAGCTCCTCCTGAGTTCTGGCCATCTAGGTTTTGGGTTGGGCCCAAACTGGAATCATCATTGACTATTGTTTGCCTCACAGCCCATATCCAATCTGCTGGCAAATTCTACTGGTTGTACTGTCAAGATGTATCCAAAATATAACCACTCCAAGCCATGACCAGGACTCCCCAGGACTGCAATAACCCGCCGGCATCTCTCACCCCTCGCCCGCTTCAATGACCGCTCTCAGCGTGGCAACCAGATCGCTCGCCCTTCTGCTCAAAACCCTCCACAGGCCCTCGTCTCACTCAGGATGAAGGCCAGTCTTTGCAAGGATAACTTCCTCCCTCCACCAAACCCTTCTCTGTCATCTCCCTCACATCTTACATATCTATTCCTTGCTCATTTTGCTTTGGACACACTGGCTTCCTTGGGGTTCCTAGCACACCCTGGGTAGGCACCTGCCTTGCAGACTTAGCAAATGCTGTCCCCTGTCTAGTGTGTCCTGCTCCAAATCTCCCCCTGGCTTCCTTCAGGTCTTTACTCAGATGTCATCTCGGTGAGACCTTCCCTGGTCACATCATCCAGAGCTGCAGATGTCCCACTGTACGTCTTATCTTTCTTTCCTTCTATATTTTTCTTCTTAGTGCTTTTACTATCTAAAATATCAATAGTTTATTTAATAAATGCAGTTGTCATCTCACTCTCCCTGGTAAGCTCCAGTAGAGCAGGGATCTTAGTCTGTGTTGTTCACGGCTCTATCCCCAGCACTGAGCAGGCACTGCATAACTAACTACTTGCTGAGTGAGTGGTCACTCTTAGCGAAGACTTCTTCTGCACAGGCTTACAAAATGCGAAGTAACCCATTATAAGAATGTCTTCATAATGTTGTTAAAAGACAAAATCAATGCATTTAAATAAATTTCAGTTTTATTTCTTGAGATCAAGCCCCAGCCACACATTTTGTCATTATTTACCACAGGTGTTAGGCGGCCAGTTTAAGTGAATTTACGTGAAGTGGTTAGTTTTCCAGTATTACTTATTCCAGAACAAAAAGGAACCCCTGTGTTGCAAAATCACATACCTAAACTTGGTCAAGTATTTCTGTTGATCAATTTCAAAACACTTGCTTATACAAAACAACAATAAGAGGTCATAATTCACCTTTAAATTAAACTTTTCTAACGGCTTGAATTTAAAATACTCTCTCAGATAAATATTTAAAATATCAACTGAAATTTTTTTATCTTTAGCTTTTTCCATGATTATTTAAAAACTGAAAACCCAAAACCCAACTCTGGTTCTTTGTCATATACAGTATAACAACTTGAAAACAATCCTTTTGAGGAAAGGAAGATATTCCTATGAATATAATGTAGACATTAACTATTCTTTTAGTGGACAGAATTCATTTATTAAAATTGTTATAGATTATACAAAGGAAAATTGCATTTAAAATATTCTTTTAAATACAAAAATTAGAAACATTTAGTACAGGTCTTCCTAAGGAAAGGTCCTCCAGAGCAATTTTCATTGCTGTCTGTATCCACAAGGAAGTATTTCTCAAACATGTTCATCCTAATTCTTAACATGCTTTGAATGTTCACTATTTTAAGACTGGTTTTGTTAAAAGCATGTCACTAAAGAAATCCCACATTACCAAGAGAGTCTAGAACATTCTGCACAGCAACAGCTGCACAGTGGGCTTGATGATGGTCAGAATGATCATGAAGAATCAGGAAAACTCCACAGTTACTTGTAATCACTATCATTTGAACCAGATAATAAGTACCTATAAATGGGAATATTCAAAGTTTGAATAAATAAATGATCCCTCACAGCTTCTTCCCCTCCTTGGTCATGAGGAAGATACAGAACATAAAACAAATTCCAAGGACCCTTAGCTGTTTACTTATAATTTACAATGGGTAGATTCTCAACAAATTAATATTATGCAAGAAAGCAGTAGGTCTTCTCTCTTTTTGAGGGATACCTGTTCCCAAGGATAGCAGATTGGTCCTTTCCACAGTTTAAAAATTAATGCTTAAAAATTAACTATTTCTTTTGCTCCATCACCATTGGCCCATTTTTTATAGTCTTTACCCTTTTCTTTAAGAAGCTGTGGGGAATACAGATATTCGCACAGTGCCAAAGCATCTCTGTGAGGATTACTTAGTAATCGCAAAGGGAAACATGTATCTACCTGATGGAGAGAAGCAGAAGATAACCCCTTAGCCAAGCAATCAAACTTAGCATCACTGAAAGTGGGGCAGCCTAGCATCATATGCTTCTTGATGGGATACAAGATTAGGGGCCATTACCGATGAGATATTGTGACCAAAAATGCTGTGAGGAAATATTCATACTATTTCAGACTGTTGGGCATTCTACCAGACAACTGACTCAGACTCTCCAAAAAGTCAATTTCATAGGGGAAAAAAAAGACAGGAAGACTCTTCTAGATTAAAGGAGACTAAGAAAACAACAAATTCAGTATGTGAGCCTTGACTGGAACATGGCTTTTTTTTTTTTTAAAGCTATTAAGTCGTTTTTTGTTTTTGTTTTGTTTTTTTAAAAATAAATTTATTTATTTATTTATTTATTGACTGTGTTGGGTCTTTGTTACGGTGCGCGGGCTTCTCATTGCGGTGGCTTCTCTTGTTGCGGAGCACGGGCTCTAGGCGCGTGGGCCTCAGTAGTTGTGGCTCGCGGGCTCTAGAGCGCAGGCCCAGCAGTTGTGGCGCACGGGCTCAGTTGCTCCGTGGCATGTGGGATCTTCCTGGACCAGGGATCGAACCCGTGTCCCCTGCAGTGGCAGGCAGATTCTTAACCACTGCGCCACTGGGGAAGTCCCTATTAAGTCGTTTTTTTTAACTAGGAAAATTAAACATGAATTGGGTATTAATGATATTATGAATCGTTATTAATTTTCTTGGGTGTGATAATGTTATTGGGCCAAGTGTCATGATTCCTTTGCTTTCACGTGATTTAAAACACACACGTAGAAATAAAAAATATCAGAGTGACAACATTTTGCATGAATAAAGTACATAAGGAGACTTGAAAAATATGGTGAAATGATAACAATTCTGATAATAATTCTTGATTACACAGGTTCTCAATCATATTACTCTTTCAACTTTTGTGTGGTTTTGAAACCTTTCATAATAGAAAGGTGGGTAAAGATACCATCCATGGCAATGGGAACGGAAAGAGGAAAGGGCTCATTAGAGAACGAATTTTATCTGGCAGAAGAATTTCAGGAAGCAGGTAGGGAGCTGAATCTCTTGAAATAAGAAGTCAAAACAGAAGGGAAATTATGCTGCCCAGGGCCCACAGACATCAGACTGACAAGGAGGACAGGAAGGTGCCCAGCCTGACCATGAGGCGCCTCCATGTGGGAAGGGGCAGGGGAGAGGGCAGATGCACCTAGGAAATGTGAGGGAGAAAGAGACATGTTCAAAGGGATGAGACATGTTGCACATCCTCAGGAAACCCACGGCAAAGATCCACATACTTCCTCTCTGAGGTGGATGTGGCTTCACTCACAGAAACACAGAAGTTTCGGTCTCGAGAGTGACTGGCTGTAAGTGACCCTATTCCACTGGCCATAAGCTTCCTGATTTTGTCTTGCTCAAAATCTCAGGAATGTTTTCTCAGGGAACTAAGGAAAAAATTTTCAGCAAGATGTTTCTTTTCTTTGTCGGAAAGATACAACTAAATTAATCAAAGAGTTCCCAATTAACTTGTGAGTCCTATGGCAATCACGGGCATAGATGCTCATCCAGTGTAACAATAAACGGTGTGTATGGATTCAGGGAAAGATCCCTCTTGGAAACTCCTAAGAGCGTCCTCTCAGAGTCTCAGGAAAACGTTCTAAGGGACGAGATTTCACAAAAATTGATTACATTTGCTTTTTACTCCTTTGGGTACATAGTGTTTCTCTAAAAATTTTCACTGGCTTCATAACAATCTCCCCACTTTTTTCCCTTTAGGAAAATAAGTCAAGAAAAGAAGGCCTTACCATGAGAAAAATAAGCTAGGAGGGAGAGGTATCATTTTGTCTTCTTGTTACACCTCAAGGAATAGTTCTTTACTTTTCTAATAGAAATTAGGTCCCTTCTGATTCTACATCTACAACTCATCCTGCTCCTAAAATAGAAAAAGAATGGCTGCAGAATTCCTAGTTTCCTCATTTGGTCTCTTCAGAGCTTTAAAAACTCTGTACGTGAAGAAATGCTATTACACTGATTTTCAGCAACACAACATCTCTGCTCTCATGGTGAAAATGGAAAGGACCAGGGGACCTACCTGAGAATTTGGAAGAAAAATGGTGGCGAGCATAGCAAGATTTTCTGAAAGCGGCAGGGTCAAGGGTCCCCAAGGGATGGATATTTGTGATAATCTTTAATACTAATCACCCTCAGAGAGCGAGCCCAAGTCCCACTGCTGCCACCTCTGCTGTACCAGGTAGATGGGTGAGCGGGCAGGTGAAAGGAGTTGGCAACCTCAGCGTGTTACGACCATGCTCTGCTTTCAGAGAGCAGTCAGTTTTACAGAACAAGTTTGTGATGGCTTGTGTGTAGTCAATATTTTGAGTGTTGGAGTAAAACTAGCTTTAATTAAGAGACAAGCATTTGATCCACGATCATTACCCTGAGAAAACTCCCACTGATACCAAGTTTAAGGGACAGGTAAACCTGGCAGCAACCGGAAGGATCTCCATCACATTTTTAAAGCCAGAGTACAAAGTCTAATTATAAAACCACCACACATCCTGGTAAATTACAGTACATAATTAAATTCTCAGGTTTCCCCAACATTTTCTCAATGTTCTAAATACAGACTAAATAAGGAAGAGCAACCTAGGGGCAAAACATATCCCAACCCCATCCGCACAAATTAAACATCTTATTTCTTTCATCTGTTAGTGAAAATTCTGCTTTTAGAAAGTTACAGTCACAAGATTGGGAGCTGAAACAGATATTTCAAGAAAGGGCCTTTTGTGTAACTCATAGGGAGGAATCTGCCACATTATTCCTAAGATGGCTCTCTAATAACCACAGTTTACCATTCACAGACAGGCTCACTACATGGCCTTAGAAACTGTAGGGCCAAGGATATTTTGGGGTTGCCCTCTCTGAAATCATCCTGGCTTGCTCAGTTTTGGGGAAAGAGGCACTCCTCAATCAGGGCTTAAAAAGAGACAGTCTCACAGAGTAGAACCCTCTTGTTTTTAGAAATGCTCCAAAAGCGATTTACAGATTCAGTGCAATCTCTATCAAAATTCCAATGGCATTTTTCAAAGAAATAGAACAAACAATCCTAAAATTTGTATGAAACCACAAAAGACCCCAAGTAGCCAAAGCAATTTTGAAAAAGAAGAACAAAGCTGGAGGCGTCACACGCCCTGATTTCAAACTATATTACAAAGATATAGTAATCGAAACAGTATGGTACTGGCATTGAAAACAGACAAATATATCAATGGAACAGGATAGAGAGCCCAGAAATAAACCCATGCATATATGTTCAATTAATTTTTGACATAAGAGCCAAGAATATTCAATAGAGGAAGGTCAGTCTCTTCAATAAATGGTGTTGGGAAAACTGAACACATGCAAAAGAATGAAACTGAACCATTATCTTACACCACACACAAAAATTAACTCCAAATGGATTAAAGACTTGCACATAAGACCTAAAACCATACAACTCCTAGGAGAAAACATAAGCAGTAAGTTCCTTGACTCTGGTCTTAGAAATGATTTTTTTGGATCTGACACCAAAAGCAAAGGCAAAAAAAGCAATAAACAAGTGGGACTACATCAAACTAAAAAGCTTCTGCACAGTGAAGGAAACCGTCAAGAAAATGAAAGGCAACCTACCCAATGAGAGAAAATATCTGCAAATCATATATCTTATAAGGGAATAATATCAAAATATATTAATAGAAAGAGCTCATACAACTTAATAGTAAAAAAGCAATCTGAATAAAAAATGGGCAGAAGACCTGAATAGACATTTTTCCAAAGAAGATATATAGATAGCTAGCAGGTACATGAAAAAATGCTCAACATCACTAAACATCAGGGAAATGCAAATCAAAACCACAAGGAGATGTTACCTCACACCAGTCAGAATGGTTATTATCAAAAAGACAACCAATAACAAATGTTGGCGAGGATGTGGAGAAAAGGGAATCCTTGTGTACTGTCGGTAGGAATGTAAACTGGTGCAAACACCATGGAAAACAGTGTGGAAGTTCCTCAAAAAATTAAAAATAGAACTACCATAAGGCCCAGCAATTCCACTTCTGGGTATTTATCCAGAGAAAACAAAAACACTAATTCAAAAAGAAATATACACCACAATGTTCACCGCAGCATTATTTACAATAGCCAAGATATGGAAACAATCTAAATGTCCAATGATAGAAGAATGGATAAAGAAAATTTGATACACACACACACACACACACACACACACACACAATGGGATATTATTTGGCCATAAAAAAGAATGAAATCTTAGGACTTCCCTGGTGGTGCAATGGATAAGACTCCATGCTCCCAATACAGGGGGCTCGGATTCGATCCCTGGTCAGGGAACTAGATCCCACATGCATGCCACAACTAAGAGTTTGCATGCCACAACTAAGGAACCCATGAGATGCAACTAAGGAGCCCACCTGCCGCAACTAAGACCCGGTGCAAGCAAAAAAAAAAAATCTTGCCATTTGTGACAACATGGATGGACCTTGAGGGAATTATGCTAAGTGAAATAAGTCAGACAGAGAAAGATAAATTCACATAGTCTCACTTTTGTGTAGAATCTTAAAAGAAAAAAAAACGGAAAGAAAAAGCCAAGCTCATAGATACAGACAATAGATTGGTGGTGAGGGGCTGGAAGTGGGTACAATGGGTGAAGGGATTAAAAGGTACAAATTCCCAGTTATAAAATAAATAAGTCATTGGGATGTGATGTACAGCATGGTGACTATAGTTAATAATACTGCATCGTATATTTGAAAGTTGCTAAGAAAGTAAATCTTAGAAAAAAATGTATAACTATGTATGGCAATGGATGTTAGCTAGACTTACTGTGGTGATCGTTTTGCAATATATAGAAATATCTTGTACACCTAAAACTAATATAATGCTATATGCCAGTTTTGCCTCAATTAAGAAAAAAAGAATTGCTCCCAGAAGGAGTGTGCACTTAATAAATGTCCTTTGAGGTAGGTCCTTAAAGAGCTTGTCTTTCCCTCCTTAACTTCTTATAATCAGAAGGCTGCACTTAACAAGCCTCCTTAATCCAATTACTGATTCAGGTAACAAAACCAAATTGCTCCCTGCCTCTCTATCAAGTCTGGCTCCCCCAGGCCATCGAGGAGAGCCTGAGACACCAGCCCCCTTAAAATCACAGGAAATCTTTGCTCACGTTCTTTCTATCTCCCAGGTTCCCATCCTCTATGCATCTACCTATCCAATCTCACCCCCTTCTAAGAAACTTGGCAGGGATAGTGTGGAGGGGACTGAAGCATCAGACTGGGGAACAACTAAATGCCTTTTAAGGTCCCTCTCATTCTGGCCTGTGCAAAGCACTCAAATGAGCTCACAATATACACTGAAGAGCAAAAATGAACAATTGCCAATAACAAAAACAGAGATTTTATAGATATTTCTTACTCAGTTCAGTGGATACTTAATAAATACCAATTACATGCCGGGCACTGTGAGAAAGCTTTATTTCACCGTAAACATAATTTGAATTCAATTGAGATGCTACCACTGTCCTTTGGTTTCAGAGACCAGAACTTCCTAATTCTAACAACGGTGTCCAAACTGCAAATGTTTGGTACCCTCTGGCCTTTCCTGGTCCATTTCTTACGTCTGTCAGTCTAGCCCTGTGGATTTTGGGGCCATTATTCAGGATGTGCTTCCTCCTGGTCCATGCATGGACGACCAACACATCCTTCTACATTCTGCTCAAACACCATGTCCTGGCCAATCTCCTCCCCAAAGGGAATGTTTCTGTGGAACTTTGCTGGTTCCTCTAGCGTGGCACTGACTGCATTCTGCTTTATAATGAAGCTGGCATTTCTCTCTCGCTCCAGTTAGGGATCCCTGAGAACAGGCAGCAGGAAGAGCATATCTTACTGTCTTAGTTCCCCCAATGTAGTGGATGCACATAGTAATAACTCTATTATTTTCCCATGAATGAAAGAATGAATCTCTTAGGTGCCTTCTAGATCGAAATTCAGTCAAGTTCAGCTTAATGAATGCCCTCAGAGTCCAGATCAGTACTGGACAGAGCAGCAGCAAGGTGGCTAGCTACTTGGCAAGAGCGCAAGCTAGGGTCAGTTCAGCTTGGCTGGTCCCAGCTCTGCCGAGTCCTAGTTGGTGGCCTTGGGAGTGTTACATAAGCTCTTTGAGCCTTAGCTTTTAACCTATAAATGGAAGCAATCACTAGAGCTGACCGCTAAGGTAGCTGTGAAGATTAAATGAGATAATTCACCAGAAGTCCTTAACACAGTTAGAAACATCATCTGCTGACAACCTTTCATGGGCTAGACACTATAACATGCTGAAAAAGACCACATCACTACCCTGAACAAGGGTAATGTGAAGGTGAGAACAGACGGTAAGCTGACAGTTACAAAACAATGGCAACCACGGAGGTGAGGACAGGACGCAGCGAGAGAGAGGGGAAGGACCACATCAGTCCGGGAGTGGGCGCTGGCATCATACAACTCTTTGGGTCATGTGCTGCTGCTTTTCTCCAAACGTACTGAACTCAGTACTAAGTTTAAGCAGAACCGAGCCTCAGGGTAGGCAAGTTCAAGGCCCAGAATCCCTGATTGTGTGTTTTGCACCACTTGAACCCAACATTGACCCATCCATGGGTAATTTAGAAAGTTTGCAGAAGATTATAAAGCACTTATCACAGATTGCTGGTAAACTTTATATTATGTTTACTTTACTACAATTTAAAAAAAAAAAACAGATGAGCAGCACCAGAAACTTCTTCTATTTTCACACACACAGATAAAGTCACTTGGATTCAACTTTTCTTCCACAAACAAAACCTACCTGGCCCTATATGTGGCAGGTCAGAAACTATCAGGAAATCATTTCAGACAGTAAAATTAACTAAAAGATGGTGTAGTCTGGTTACTTTGACCAAGTTGGGGTCTAATTGTTTCCTGCGTGATTAAATTAACCTGGTTTTTAAAAATGATGTAATTTATTCCAAAGATAGGTCCATAATCTCTCTGCAATTCTAAAATCTAGAAAGCTCTGAAAATCAAAACTTTTTTCTTAAGTTGGTTCAAAAACATATTTGGTGGCAAAACCTGACCTAAGCCACATGGGGTCACACATAGTTTTTATTTACCCACTTGGTGTGAATGTTCATACACTTTGCAGCAGAAATACTACCATGCTTGACGACGGTACCACCCCAGGTGACTGCTATGGAGTCATATCATACATAGTATAAGCACCATGCCAAAAAGATCTGAAAATTATAAATTCCAAACTAAATCTGGCCCTAAGATTTTCAAATACGAGATGGTGAATCTCTATAAAATTAATTGTATCAGATGTGAGGTCAATATCCCCAAGCTTTTGTCATTCTGTACCAAACACACGATTCTGCCACATGTACATATCACTCATATTACCATATTTTCCAGTACTTGAGTTCACATTGACTCACCATTTTTAAATGAATAAAACTATTTTTTGAAAGAAATATCTTATCTCTACTGAAAAAGCTAGTCATCTGAAAGGCTTCCTCTCTGTTAAAAAGGGACATTCTGAAGGATTCGAGAGGTGTTAAAGACACAGTAGTACCAAATTGAGACTTTCACCTTAAATCATCAGAAAGATCAAAATAAAATGGAAGAGGAAATATTTGCCTTACTCCGTGATTCAGTGTCATCTAGTGTTAGGTTGGAGTACCATGCCCAAGATCTACTGTCCCCAGAAGTATTTATCCTACACTTTGGGAGGCTCACTTAGATTGTGTCATCATCCGGTTACTCAGGGAATGACTCCACTAGACAGGAAGCATTGCTGTGGTTGGGAGGTCTGGCTGTACAAAAGCATAATGTAGCAGCGAGGAGGGTAACTCTCTATCTCTGTTCTAGTTCTGTCACCCATAACCTGCTGTGTAGATTTAGCTGGGTCACGTACTGCAGCTGTCTATCAAACTAGCATAAAAATTGTCTTGAAGGCAACTCTCTGGAGCATCCATAGCCTCCACTGCCAAAGGACCCCTCAAGATAATTGGATCTAGAAGTGAACACAGACTGACAAGCCAGAACATGACACAGACTAACGGGACCTCCACTCCTCTACTAACTTCAACAACAGCTGCTGTAAATAATGGCCTTCGAAAGCAGCAGAACAAGATCTACTGTAAAAAGAAAATAAGTCAGTCTTCAAAAGTACTTTCAAGTAAACATCAGCTATATATATTTTTTAAAATAAAATAAATGGGGCGATGGACTTCCCTGGTGGCTCAGTGGTTAAGAATCCGCCTGCCAATGCAGGGGACACGGGTTCGAGCCCTGGTCCAGGAAGATCCCACATGCCGCGGAGCAGCTAAAGCCGTGCGCCACAACTACTGAGCCTGTGCCCTACAGCCTGCGAGCCACAACTACTGAGCCTGAGCTCTAGAGCCTGTGAGCCACAGCTACTGAAGCCCGCGCGCCTAGAGCCCTGTGCTCTTGCAACAAGAAAAGCCACCACAATGAGAAGCCCGTGCACCGCAATGAAGAGTAGCCCCCGCTCGCCGCAACTAGAGAAAGCCCTCGTGCAGCAACGAAGACCCAACACCACCAAAAAATAAAATAAAATAGAATAAATAAAAAATAAATGGGGCGAAAGGGAAAATTTTTCCTACAGTACCATAAGGGGGGTTAGAAACGTTGCGAGTTTGAAAATCTCCCTTTTGCAACCATTAAAAAATTTAAAAATAACAACAACACATTGATTTAATGAAGTGATCAAAATTAACATCACCAGTAAAGGGCAAACAGACATCATAAGCCTCTGGATCTGATGGATTGAGAAGGACACAGTATTTCTTCTGGGGCTTACCTGAATCCAATTGTCCAGAAAACATCAGAGAGACCTACATTGAGGGAGAGTCTACAAAACAACTGGCCCATTCTTCAGAAATGTCATGAAAAGACAAAGAAAGGCTGCAGAACTATTCCAGATTAAGGACACACGTCTACTGAAATACATGATCCTGGACTGGTTTCGACACCAGAAAACAAGCTATAAAGGACATTATGGGGACAGTTGACAAAACTGGAATACAGATGGCAGATGAGTAAAAGATTTGTATCAATGTTAAATTTCCTGGTTTTGATAACTGTAGTTAAGTAACAGAACATCCATTTCATCAGGAAATACACACTCACATACTAAGGGGTAAGCAGGAACAATGTGTCTAACTCTCTCACAGTTCAGGAAAAATACTTGTATATGCAGATAGATATGTAGAATATGATAAATGTTAACAGTAGGTGACTACGGGGAAAGGTAACTGGGAGTTCTTCAATGAAACTAGGTCGAAAAAAATGACTACTCCCCGTCTACTGGCCGCCACTGAGGCCGCCCACCCAAGCCCCAGTATCTGTGTGGACTCACCATTCTTCTGAGAATCCTCAACAGAAGCTTTAGCTCCTTCGGGTCCTCTTTGGATGTCAGTAAATCAGCAAAATTCTCTGCATTTTCGGGAGACAGGCTGTCTGGGTTTTCCCCTCCATACAACTGAACCAGTATAGACAGACACTTGGATGAAACTTCAAAAATTTCAGGATCCTCGTTAGGAAGCTGAAAATTAATAAATTGGACGACTTAAGCTTAACTGAAGATGGTGTTGGTATTCCTCAAGAACCACAGTAAAATTTGGCGTAACGGACAGAATGTCAGTCTGAGTACAAAGTTGAATTAAAGGAGTATTTTTTTGAATGGATCTTTTTCAAAATGCATACAGTAACTCAAACAAGGCTAACAGCACAAAATCAGAAGGAAATCCTGCAGTCCTTTCTTTAATCCATAGTGATGAATGACCTGTGGCAAGCAAAGGACCAACATATATTTTATATGCATATGCATATATGCATATATTCATACAGGTGTATGTGCATCTATAGGTGTAGAAACAGTTTGATTTTTCCGAGGCACAACCCTTACATTCTTGTTTACTTGTTTAGGAAAATCCACTTTCTAGAAGATATTAAGAAACAGTTTGAACTTGTCTGTTTCCAAATCATTATTGACTAAACAGGCAGAGAGAAAGCATTGTTTCTGTATAAAAGGTATATTATGAAAGAATAATCATACCATAAGTATTTTAACCTTTTAATGTTTAAAGTTTTATTTTATTTCTAATAGCTTTGTTGAGCTATAATTCCTGTGACATACAATTCAGTCATTTAACGTATATCTGCCATTCAATGGTTTTTAGTATTTTTCAGAGTGGTGCAACCACCAACAGAACCAATTTTAGAATCTTTTCATTACCTGAAAAAGAAACCCTGTACCCTGTAACCGTTACCTTCACGTCATCTCTTCTCTCTACCCCCAGTCCCTGCCCAGTGCTAACGTGCTTTCTGTCTCTCTGGCTTTGCCTATTCTGGACATTTCAGATACTTGAAATCATGCAAAATATGACCCTATCTGACTGGCTTCTTTCACTTAGCATGTTCTCAAGATTCATCCATGCTGTAGCATGTATCACTATTTCATTTCTTTTTATTACGTAGTAATATTCCATTGTATGGATATACCACATTTTGTTTATCCATTCATCGGTTGATGGACATTTGAGTTGTTTTCACCTTTTGACTAGTATGAATAACACTGCTGTGAACATGTGTGCAAATGTTTTCGTGCAGACAGGTGTTTGTTTCTCTTGGGTATATACTTAGAAGTGGAGGTGCTGAGTCATGTGATAACACTGTGTGTAACTTTTTGAGGAGCTGCCAGACTGTTTTCCAAAGCTGCCATTAGCACCAGCAATGCGTGAGGTTTCCAGTTTTCCCACATCCTCACCAACACTTGTTATTACCTATATTTTTAATTACAGTCATCCTAGTGCGTGTGGAGTGGTAACTCGTGGTGGCCTTTCATTTGTACTTGCCTGATGGCTAATGATGTTGAAAATCTTTTCATGTGCTTACTGTCCATTTGCATATCATCTTTGGAGAAATGTCTATTCAGATACTTTGCCCACTTTTTAAGATAGGTCATACGTCTTTTTAGAATTGAGTCTAAGTGTTCCTTATATATTTTAAATACAAATCCCTTAGCAGATATATGATTTTCAAAAATGTTTTCCCATTCTTTGGGTTGCCTTTTCACTTTCTTGATAGTGTCCTTTTTTAAAAATATATTTATTTATTTATTTATTTGGCTGCGCTGGGTCTAGTTGCAGCATGTGGGATCTAGTTCCCTGACCAGGGATCGAACCTGGGCCCCCTGCATTGGGGGTGCTGAGTCTCAGCCACTGGACCACCAGGGAAGTCCCTTGATAGTGTCCTTTGAAGCACAAAATATTTTTTATTTTGATGAAGTCAAATTTATCCATTTTTTAAAAGATTTTTTTGATGTGGACCATTTTTAATTTATTTTTTTTAAATTTATTTATGGCTGTGTTGGGTCTTCATTTCTGTGTGAGGGCTTTCTCCAGTTGTGGCAAGCGGGGGCCACTCTTCATCGCGGTGCGCAGGCCTCTCACTGTCGCGGCCTCTCCTGTTGCGGAGCACAGGCTCCAGACGCGCAGGCTCAGTAATTGTGGCTCACGGGCCCAGTTGCTCCGCGGCATGTGGGATCTTCCCAGACCAGGGCTCGAACCCGTGTCCCCTGCATTGGCAGGCAGACTCTCAACCACTGCGCGACCAGGGAAGCCCGTGGACCATTTTTAATGCTTCTATTTTATGTTTTTTTGGGTTTTTGGCCACAAGGGATGTGGGATCTTAGCTCCCCGACCAGGGATTGAACCCACACCCCCTGCATGGGAAGGCAAAGTCTTAACCACTGGACCACCAGGGAAGTCCCTATCTGTTCCTTTTATTCCTTGTGATTTTGGTGTCAAACCTAAGAAACCATTGCCTATTTCAAGGTCCTGAGATTTAAGCTTCTTCTGAGAATTTTTATAGTTTTAGCTCTTACATTTATTTTTAAGAACTTTATAGTTTCAGCTTTTACATTTAGGTCTTGATCCATTTTGAGTTAATTTTTGTATATGGTATGAGTAGGCGACCACCTTCATTCTTTTGCGTGTGAATAAATCTTATTTTGAGATATTTGCAGGTTCATATACCATTGTAAGAAACAATACAAAGAGATACCACACATACTTCACCCAACTTCCCCAATGGAAACATCTTGGATAACTATAGCACAAGATCACAATCAGGAAATTAACATGTATATTAGAACAGCCACTCCTGCTTTTTAAAAATTAATATTTGCATGGTATATACTTTTCAACCTTTTACTTTCAACCTGCCTGTATCATTATATTTGAAGTGAGATTTTTGTAGACAACATACTGTTGGACCATGTTTTGTTATCCATTCTAGTCATCTCTGTCTTTTAATTGGTGCATTTAGACCATTTACATTTTTATGATAAATATTAAGATGCTAGGGTTTAAGTCTAACATGCAATTTTATTGTCTTCTGTTTATTTCCCCTGTTTCTTATTTTTCTGATTCCCTCTCTCTTTTTTTAACCTTCCTGTGGGTTACTTGAACATTTGTTTTATGTTTTCATTAAGAATTATTAAATTCTCTTTTACTACCAATATTATTTTCTTAGGGTTGCCATAACAAAGTACCACAAACTGGGTGGCATAAACAACAGAAATGTATTACCTCGCGGTTCTGGAAGCTAGAAGTTCAAAATCAAACAGCAGGACCCTGCTCCCTCTGAGACTCACAGTAGAATCTTCCCTTGCTTCTTCCTAGTTTCTGATGACTTGCTGGAAACCTCTGGCATTTCTTAGCTTGCGGCTGCATAATTCCCATCTCTGCCTCCGCCATCACATGGCTTCCTCCCTGTGTGTGTCTGAATTTACACGGTTGTCTTCTTACAAAGACACCAGTCATATTGGATTAGGGGCCCACCCTACTTGAGTATGACCTCATCTTAACTAACTACATCTAGACCGTCAGTATTTTCAAATGAGGTTTAATATTCTGAAGTGCTGGGAGTCAGGACTTCAACGTATCATTTTTGTGGCGGACACAATTCAACCCATTACACTTCCTATCAACTTTCTTTTGTGCTCAGCTGTTTATTCACCTTGGTTTCTCTCCTTCTCGTTGTTATGCTTCCCCAAATGTCTGGTGGTCCTTGGCTTTCTATTCTATGAATGAAAGATTGGACAGATTATTATAGGCAGCTGGCTTCAATTTCCTTTGCATTTGTATATGTCTGTTTCTTCAAGTTGCCTCCTCTGTCTGTGTTCTATGATTTCCTCAAACTCCACAATGTTTCTTTCTAGGGCATAACCCCATACTAGAAATCACATCAGATAGACAGTTCATTCTCTTTACAGTGCAGTTCTTGACCTATTATGTTGCAATAAAGCAGAGCAAAATGAATAAGGGAAGGGGACTGACAGGCCTGCCTGTTCTAAATGTGCATCTTCAATTAGCCTGGTAAGTGCCTAGGGCCTCCATCATTTTTCCACTCTGAGTTTATAGATCATCTGCATCTGTTCCTACCTTCTGGTTAGTTTTTTTCCTATGTATGTTCTGGGTGATAGGTTTCTTCACTATATTTCGATTCAGTTCCATCTGCTTTCTATCATCTAGTAACTGCCCAAAATTTCTTTTCCACTAACAGCTTCTCCTTCCATTCTCCCATGATTGTAAGATATTTAATCCTTTCTCTATTTTCATAGCTTTTGGGTAGTTAGTGAGATAGGCACAGGCATTCATGCTTCTATTTCAGTCTACTTTAACATTTCTTCATTTCTGAGTTAGTTTTGCTTCATTGTTGAAATGATGGGAGGATGCTTATCATAAGTAATAATTTCAAAGATGGCTTATTTCTTGGATCCTTGTAAACTTGATAATGTTTGTGTTTTGTGTTGTTTTTTGTGCCCTGCCCCACCAATACCCAAAAGATTGTGATGGTATAAAAATCTTTCCATCTTCCCTGAACTAACAGGATAAGAATATACCCAAGTGCTTGCAAAAACAAACTAGCAGAAAAATACACGACACAATGGTTTTTAAGACACTAGACATCAGGTAATGTAGGACAGTGATGCCCAAGGGATGGAGAACAATTGAGGTGAGCTCCCAGGTCAGAGGCTTACGAGGTCACCAGGCCTAAGCACAGGGACGGCAACTGAGGTGGATACCAGCAGATTTTTTAAGTTGAGGAGACAGAGTGAAAAGTCTCAGAAAACCAAAGCAGCTAGAGTTCATAGGACAAAGTACCAGAGAGAAGAGAGCAGGCCAAAGCTCACTCTGAAGACACAGGTAACCTGGATAGCACTTTATCCATTAGAGAAAATGAATTTACGGTTAAAAACCTTCCTACAAAGAAAACTACAGGCCCAGATGGCTTTATTGGTGAATTCAACCAAAGATTCAAGGAAGAAGTAATACCAAGTCTATACAAATTCTTCCAGAAAGCTAAAGGAAATGGAAACTTCCAAACTCATTCTATGTGGCCAGTACTACCCTGATACCAAAACTAGACAAACACATTCCAAGAAAAGACAACTTCAGTCCAATAGCCCTTATGAATATAGATGAAAAAAATCTTCAGCAAAGTGTTAGCAAACCAAATTCAGCAACATATTAAAAGGATTGTACACTACGGCCAAGTGGGATTTATCCTAGGAATGTAAGGCTAGTTTAGCATCTAAAAATCAATGTTATGTGCAATATTAATAGAATAAAAGACAAAAATTATAAGAGCCTTTCAACAGTCATAGAATAAGCATTTGACAAAATTAAAACCCCTTTTAGGATAAAAAAAACTCAACAAATTATAAATAGAAGAGAACTTTCTCAAATTGATAATGGATATCTAGGGAAAAATCTACAGCTGACACCATACTTAATGGGTAAAGAGTGGATTCCTTCCCTCTAAGATCATGAACAAGATAGACGTCCATTCTTGCCAGGTCTATTCACCACTACATTGGAAGTTCTAGCTAGGGCAAAAAGGCAAGGAAAAGAAAGAAAAATCATCTAGAAAGGCAAACCCTATTTGCAGATTACATGATCTTACATACAGAAAATCCTAGAGAATCCACTTTTTTACTATAAAAATAAACAAGTTCTGCAAGGTGGTAGAATATGAGATCAACATACACTAATATGTATAAAATAGGTAACTAATGAGAACCTGCTGTATAGCACAGAGAACTCTACTTAATGCTCTGTGGTGACCTAAATGGGAAGGAAATCCAAAAAAGAGGGGATATATGTATACACATAGTTGATTCACTTCGCTGTACAGCAGAAACTAACACAGCACTGTAAAGCAACTATACCCCAATAAAAAAAATTAATTGTATCTCTATACACTAGCAATGAAGAATCTGAAAACTAAATTAAGAAAACAATTTCACTTACAATAGCATCAAAAATAATAGAATATTTAGAACTAATGTTGAAAGAAGTACATAACTTGTACACTGAAAACTGAAACATTCTTGGAAAAAATTAAACAAGGTACATAAATGGTAAAACATTCCATGTTCAAGGATTGGAAGAGTTAACATTATTAAGTTGGCAACATGCCCCAAACTGATCTACAGATTAAAAGCATTCAGAGTTGCAGCTGGATTTTTTTTTTTTTCAGAAATTGATGATCCTAGAATTCATATGGAAATGCAAGGGACTAAGAATAGCCAAAACAAACTTACAAAAGAAGAATAAATTTGGAGGGATCACATTTCCCAATTTCAAATTTTGCTACAAAGCTACAGTAATCCAGTCAATGTAGTACTGGAATAAGGACATGCATAATGATCAATGGAATAGAATTTAGAGCCCAAAATTAAACCCTTACATTTATGGTAAATTGATTTTCAACAAGAGTGCCAAGACAATTTAATGGGGGGGGGGGAGAAAAATGGTCTTTTCAACAAACGGTGCTGAGACAACTAGATATCCATACGCAAAAGAACGAAGTTGGACCCGTACACCACACCACATCCAAAAATTATCTCCAAATGGATCAAATATCTAAATACAAGAGCTAAACATGTAAAACTTTTAGAAGAAAACATAGGAGTAATTACACCTTTGTGTTCTTGGGTTAGGCAATGGTTTCTTGGGTATGACACCAAAAGCACAAGCAACAACCAAAAAAAATTTGATAAACTGGACTTCATCAAAATTAAAACATTTTGTGCTGTAAATGATACCATGAAGAAAGTAAAAAGACCACCCACAGAATAAGGGAAAATTGCTATAAATCTAATACCTAATAAGGGACTTGCATACACACACAATATAAAAACTCTCACAACTCAGTAATAAAAAGACAAATAACATAATTTTTAAAGGGCAAAGAAAATAGACATTTCTTCCAAAAAGGTATATAAATGGTCAATAACCACAGGAAAAGATATTCAACATCATTAGCCATCAGGGAAATGCAAATCAAAACCACTATGAGATACCACTTCACACCCACTAGGATGGCTATAATTAAGAATACAGATAATGACAAGTGTTGGTGAGCGTGTGGGGAAACTAAAACCTTCATACATTGCTGGTGCTGATGCCAGCTTTGTAAAACACTCCGTATTTCCTCAAAAGGTTAAACAGACTGATCATAGGACTGAGCAATTCCACTCTTAGATACATACTCAAGAGAAAGAAAGCACATTTACACAAAAACTTGTACACAATTGTTCACAGCAGCCTTATTCAAAATAGCCAAAAAGCGTTAACAACCCAAATGTCCATAATAAATGGATAAGCAACTATGGTGTATCTATACAATAGAATATTATTTGCCAAAACAAAGAATGAAGTACTGATACATGCTACAGACATGAATAAACCTTGGAAAAAACATCATGCTAAGAGAAAGGCCACATATTATATAGTTCCATATATAAGAAATATCCAGAATAGGCCAATCTATAGAAACAGAAAGTAAATTAGTGATTGACAAGGGTCTGGAGGGGAGAGAATGGGGAGTGACTCTTAATGAATATGAAATTCCTTTCTGAACATTCAGACGAAGATGTTCTGGAATTAGATCATGGTGATGGTGCACAACTCTGAGAAAATACTAAACAGCAGTGAACTGTACACTTTACAGGGGTTAAAGGTACAAATTACTTCCTGATAAATCTTTTTTTAAAAAACAATAGCAACTCTGCACAGAGTCTTCAAGAAAAACGAAGAGGAGAGAATACTTCCCAACTCATTTGCTGAGACCAACAGTACCCTGATACCAAAACCAGACAAAAACAGTATAAAAAAGTAAACTACAAAACATGAACACAGATGCACAAATTCTAAACAAAATTATAGCAAATCAAAGGATAATAATATTAAATAAAGGAACAATAAAATATTAAAAGGATATTATATTATCAAACAAAATGTTAAAAGGATAATAATAAGACAATACATCCTGACTAAATAGAGTGTATCCTAGGAATGTAGGTCTGTTTAATGTTCAAAAAAATCAGTCAATGTAATAAATCATATGTATTAATTTTCCAGGGCTACCATCATAATAAAGGATCACAAACTAGGTGGGTTAAAACAACAAAAATTTATCTTCTCACAGTTCTGGAGGCTAGAAGTCTGAAATCAAGGCAGAGCCATGCCCCTTCTGAAGCCTCCAGGGGGGAATCCCTCCTTGCTTCCTCCAGCCTCCAATAGCCCCAGACGTTCCTTGGTTTGTGGCAGCAGAACTCCAATCTCTGCCTGCATGGTCACATTGCATTCTCCCTTGTGTCTCTGGCTTCATTTGGCCATCTTCTTATAAGGACAGCAGTCATAATGGATTAGGGAGCCCTCACTATTCCAGTATGACTTCATCTTAACAAATTACATACACATGCAATGAGCCTATTTCCAAATAAGGTTCCATTCTGAGGTACTGGGGGGTTAGGATTTTAACACATATTTTTTGAGGGATACAGTCAACCCATAACACCATAATAACTAAAAAAGAAAAACCATATGATCATCTCAATAGAAAAAGTATTTAACAATATTCAACACCTATTTCTAACAAAAACTCAGCAAACAAGGAGTGCAAGGAAACTTCTTTAGCCTGATAAAAAATATGTCAGAGACTGAATGCCTCACCCTGAGATCAGAAAGACAGATAGGAACATCTGTTCTCACCATTTCCGCTCAACATGGGAGGTTCTGGTCAGCACAGTCAGGCCAAAATAAATTAATAAATAAAAGGCATCCAGATTGGAAAGGAAGACTTAACTGCTTATTTGCAGAAGACATGATTCTTGATGTAGAAAATCCAATGGAATTCACAAACAATCCACTAGACCCCATAAATGAGTTTAACACAGTTAACAAAGACATTAAATGGAAAAGAGATACATGCACTCCAATGTTCATAGCAGCATTATTTACAGTTGTCAAGATATGGAAGCAACCTACATGTCCATCAACAGATGAATGGATAAAGAAGATGCAGTATATAAATATATAAATAAATATATATATATATATATACACACATATATATATACACACACACACACACCCCCAATGGAATACTATTTGGCCATAAAAAGAATGAAATTTTGCCATTTGCAGCAATATGGATGGACTTGGAGGGCATTATGCTCAGTGAAATAAGTGGGACAGAGAAAGACAAATACTGTATGATACCACTTACATGTGGAATCTTAAAAATACAACAAACTAGTGAGTATAACAAAAAAGAAGCAGACTCACAGATACAGAGAACAAACTAGTGGTTACCAATGGGGAGAGGGAGGAGGGAGGGGCAATATATCAATAGGAGTAGGGGATTAAGAGGTACAAACTATTAGGTATAAAATAAGCTACAAGGAGGACTTCCTTGGTGGTTCAGTGGGTAGGACTCCATGCTCCAAGTGCAGGGGGCCTGGGTGCAATCCCTGGTCGGGGAACTAGATCCCGCATGCATGCCGCAACTAAGAGTTCACATGCTGCAACTAGGAGTATGCAAGCCATAACTGAGAAGTCCACATGCCGCAACTAAGAGCCTGCATGCCAGAACTAAGAAGCCCACAGGCTGCAACTAAGAGCCCGCATGCTGCAACTGGGACCCGGCACAGCCAAAATAAATAAGTAAATACTAAAAAATAAATAAATCATTTTTAAAAAATAAAATAAGCTATAAGGATATACTGTACAACATGGGGAATACAGCCGACATTTTACAGTAACTATATATGGAGCATAACCTTTAAAAATTATGAATCACTATATTGTACCCCCATAACATTATATAACATTGCATAGCAACTACACTTCAATAAACTATAATTTTAAAAAATTTTAAAGGGAAATAATCACATGTGAGTATATCTGCATATACAAAGTTATTCATTGCAATGCTATAAGTGAAAAAATTATAAACAATCTAAATGTCCAACAGTAAATAATTATAATATGTACTCATAAAAAAACAATATCATGTACAATAACATCTAAAAACTTCAAAGATTTAGGGATAAATCTGACAAAAGATGAAAGACCTGTACACTAAAACCCACAAAATACTGCCGAGAGAAATAAGAAGATCCATATAACTGGAGGGATATATCTTGTTCATGAGTGAGAAGACTCAATTTTGTTAAAATGCCAATTCTCCCCAAATTAAGACTAAATGCAATCCCAACAGAAACCCCAATAAGTTTTTTTTTTTTTTTTTGGTAGAAATCAACAAACTGATTCTAAGTTTTTATATTATACATGTATATATTAGTTGAAAGAATAATATTACCTGATTTCAAGACATTATTATAAAGCTGAAATAATTAAAACAGTATGGCATTGGCATAAAGTTAGACACAGATCAGAGCCCAGGAACTAGACCCTCACAAATACAACTGAGTTTTGACAAAGGTGCAATGGCAATACAGTTGAGAATATAGTTTCAACAAATGTGCTCAAACAATACACAGAAACATAAACTTCAATCTAGACCTTTTACCACATACCAGAATTAACTCAAAATAGTTGATAGCATGCATCAATTCTAGGGTTAGCTAAGGTAGCTCAGAACCACCAAGGAACATCCACACTAAATGAAAGAAGCCAGAATCCTCAGGAATCCCTGAAACTCATATGGTTCTTTAAAAAATATATATTGATAGACCTAAATATAAAACCTACCACTGTAAAATTTCTAAGAGAAAACAGAGGCAAAAAATTTGTTGACCTTGGACGTGGGAAAGATTTCTTAGATATGATGCAAAAAGTGCAATTCACAAAAGAAAAAAAAAAGTGAAATGGACTTCATTTAATCAAAAACTTCTCTTTGAAAAACACTGTCTAGTTCATAAATGCTCAATAGGGGTAGATAGTACCACCACCACCCCCATTGCAAAGGATCCCTTTAATGGAGACCCATAAAAAAAGTGTTCTTTCAGATCTAAAAACTAGAATATGTTTTTTGCCCCAAAGAACTCTCACCCCACTACTCACCCCACTTACTGGGCAAGGTACATCTTGTAAATGATTATATTCTCATTTTTGTCTGGCAACCAGGACTCTTAAGGCCAAAACCATGGCCCAACTTTAGCAATTATGTTAGACTTCATATTTGTATAGAAACTTCACCCTATCTTACCTTCATTGTTTTCTTCATGTTTTCTACTTAGGATTGCCAGACCTTTTTTTTTTTAAAAGGACACCCAAATTAAGTTTGAATTTCAGATAAACAATTTATCTTTTTTAGTGTAAGTATATCCATTTGGCATCTTGTAATTTACCGGACAACCCTAACTTGATAGCAAACATTCTCATTAGCAAACTCAAATGCTTTGTGGGAGAGATGAGATAACAAATATAAACACACACACAAATTGGATATATCTCTAAGTAAACTTATACTTCAACTTTAAAAACTGTTTTAAAACAATTGAAAATCACAGTTGTACTGTTTACTTCCCTTTATTCAACCTGCATAATACAATGCAGCATTTCAAAACCTTTCTCATTTTATATTCTATTTTTAAAATATTGCCTAGTACAGTGTTTTGCCAAAATTATAAGGGAATATTTATTTTCAGAGAAGAGAATATATTAACCAAGAAAGAAAAAAGAAAACCACTTAGTAATACAAGGTTTTCTACCCTTTTGATATTATTTAAACACCTGGAGAAAAGATTCCCTCTGTTTTACCAGGACATCTTTAACAAGATTTCACATTAGGCCATGAATCCCTGTTCCTCTTCATTTTAATACATCCCTCCTGCCCAAACTCAGCTGAAGAGGCAGCAGAAAATAGCATTAAGCTGATGAATGGTGGTTAATTCCTTATGACAGCGCCACAGAAACACTGTTGACCACAGCCTTGACACTGTCCCCTCCCCCTGAGAAGTTATCCTTACTTCTTGGATCCCCAGGCACATTATATTCCTAAATGTGGAAATTTTGAGGGAAGAAAACCTGCCATTACCATTACTGATTCAGTTGTAAGTCTATATATCATAGACTAGAGTACCAGGGTTTAAAAAAAAATCCAAAAATAAGTTGAAAGTCACTGGTGGGTCAAATCAGCATTGACTTCTGGGCCTCCTGCACTGCCCTGGCTAGTTTCATAATAAACTTCATGTTTTCCTCATCAATAACTAAAGAATGGGAAAACACAGCTCATTTTAAAAACTATATCCAGTCAATATAGAAGGAGATTTAAATAATTCTACTGAAGCACCAAAGTTGCAGAAACCATAGAGGGTAAATATGTCAACACCGACTGTTAAGATGTTAGGTTTTGTGTAAAAGCTTTGGCCTGATCATATGTCCCTTTCTGCTCTTTTTCTCTCTCTCCACTGTAGACATTCAGGTGGATTCTGCTTTTGTCATTGGATGACAGAAAGATGTTCGAGACAGATACCCAAGAAGTAACCAAATGTTCCACTATGCTTCCACTTGTGTTCCCTACAATTTATTTTCCACACAGAAGCCACAGTGATTTTTTAAAAAAACTTTAATCGGATCATATCGCCCTCCTGCTCAAAACCTCCAAAAACTTCTCAGCGCATTTAGATATAGTCCAAACGCCTTGCTGTGGCTGACAAGACCCTGGCTGAGCAACGAGGCAGCATGACTGGAGTGAATGTGGTAGAAGAGGCTGGACAATGAGGCCAGAGAGGGCAAGATGGCACAGAGCCAGCATAAACCTGAGTCAGATCATCATTCACTGCTTGAACCACCAGGGGCGTAGATATTCTTATGGTGATATTATAGGTAGCATTATAGGATATGTGAGTGGAGTTCCAGGGACGGTCATGGCTAAAGATACAAACTTGGAAATCCTCCTTGTATAGCCATCACTGAAATCAAGGAGTTGAGTGAGATCACCTGGGGAGAGGGTGGCAGCCCAGCCCTACACTGCAGGTGTGGAGCTTGGAAAGCTTCTCTTCAGGGAAGACTCACATCACTTCTACCACCACCCTCCTCAGAAAATTCAGGCAGGCGTTACCCTGGGGTACTGTCTGATTTCTTCTCAGCTTCGACTTCCTTAGGAAAAGTCCCGGCATCATGTTGCAGGACATGTACTAGGCGACTTGGTCTTCTGTATGTGGAAATTGGAGAAAAGCATAAGAGGGATCAGATGCAGAGCTTTCCTCATACAGACTTTTGAAAACGTCCCTATTTTCAACTCCTCCCCAGAGGCCAGAGGTGCTGTGGGGTTTCAGTGGGAAGGCCAACTCGCACCACCATGCTGGCAACCCCACAGGGTGTTTTGGGGCCAGGCTTCCTCTGCCTGTTTAATCCTTCTACAGGCTTCCTTCTGTCTCCTAGAAATATGTTGAAATCTTAATCTGCTACGGACTCCCATTTTCCCTTTCTCTTCATTGTTCTAACTTTATTCTTTCTTGAGTTCCTGCACTTTTCCTTTAAAGGCATCTTGTGAGAGACAGGAGATGGATGTGTGAAAAGTGAGAACAGTGAAAAGAGACCTTCCTGTTCAAGATTTTCTTGGTAAATCTCACATTTATTCCACAGGACCATTTTAATGAACTAAAGAGTGTGGATGAAATTATGATTTAAAATTACTTAAAATTTGTAGATGAGTTTGGGAAGAATCTGTATTTTTAAATCTTACCACCAGGTACCTGCATGTCTCTCCATTCATTCAGGTCCTATCTTATGTCTTTGAAAATGTTACACAGTTATGGTCATATAACTTGCATTTTCTTGTTACATTTAGTTTTGGCCTTTTTGCGGGGGGGTGGAGTTCTTTTCACAGAAAACTTCTAACAGATTAATGCCAGTATAAAGAAAAGCTCTTGGTTTTGGGGTATTATATTTCAAGCCACCAACTTACTGAAATTTGCTTTTAGTCCAACAATTTTTTTATTTCAATCTTTTTTTCCCTAGGTATAAAAACCTTAGCAACTGCAAGTAATGATCATTTTTAGACTTAATATTTCTCTTATCTTACAGCATTACCAACAACACATCTCCCTCCCCCCGCCACTGTTGACTACTTCGTGACAGTAGAAGACATTCCTCTTTATTCAATTTTAATGAAAATGCTTTCAACGTTTATTTTAAATGCTTACAATTTATTTCTAGAAAATAACTTTCAACATGTTTGGAAGATTCACTCTATCTTAAATGGAGTTTTTAAAAATGAAGACTGGTTTAGTTGAACTAATTTTTAGTATTGATTATTATGATCATGTTTTTATTCTCCTTCAATTTCTTAAAATATTAAATTATGCTTTTCGAGTGCTTGAACTATTCTTGAATTCCTGGATCAAAACCTATTTGGTTACATTGGTCCTTTAATATATTGCTAGATCTGATTTACTTTTTTGAAATTTTCTCACCTCTGTTAATAAGTAAAAGTGATCTTCATTTGTTCTGTATTATTTTAAAGTAGGTTATGGCATTAGATTTATTATAGTTTTATGAAAATAAACTAGGAAGCTTTCCATCTTTTTCTGTACTCTAAATTATTTAAATAGCATAGAAGTTGTCTATTTCTTGAAAATTTAGAACTCACTTGTAAAACCACCCAGGCCTGCAATGTTTTAATGATAGATCTTGTAGATGCAAAATATCACATTATTAGAATCCGGTTGTCTGGGTTTTTTTTTTTTTTTCCCATATTTTAAGTTTTTTCTTCTGGTAGTAACTAATGCAATTCTACTATCTACCCTTCAAACTGGCAGCCCTTCTAACTGTTTGTGAAAGAAATCTTAGCAGAATAATAAAGAGGAAAATGTTCCTTCTTTCCCTACAGCTGCAGAAAAGGAGAATCTATTGTATATCATAAAGTAGTCCTTGAAAATATCATTTCTAATAACGGAGTCTCATAAGACATCTAGAAGGCAAAGAGGGTGATCATGTCCTCTGTAATCAACGTGTAACTTTTAAAACATAAATAATTCTGATTTTTACCTTACCTAACAACATTTGCTTTCGTGATAATACCTATATTGACATCTTTGAATTTCTACATGGTATACATACTCATAAGGTCTCTGCTGGATTGCCATATCCTTCTTTTCCACCTGCTTGTGGTGAAAACAAATTTAGACCTTGTGGATTCCTATTTAAACAGTTTGAGAGACATATTATTAGATGATCAAATTTACATCTTTTGAAGTTTGATATTTTTATCTATTCTGATGCCAATTTTGGTAATTTTTAATTTTCTATAAAATCATCTACTTCTCTATACAAAGTTAATGCCTTAATGTTACACATAGTTTGCATTTGTGTGGCTATATTTCCTTTCTCTTTCCCAATGCTACAGCCATGGGATCCAAATTAATATAGTTAGTGAGACATCACTTTTACCTGTCAAATGGACAAAATTTTAGAAAGACTCAGAAGATGTAGTGCTGAAGATGTAGGAAAATGAGTATATTTATACACTTTTAATTAGAATATAAACTGCTAAAATCTTTTGGGAAGTCATATGGCAATTAATATTTATTAAAATTGAAAAGTACCTTTTAACCTAGCCATCTCACTTCTGGGTGCTTATCTAACCAAAGGAAATACAGAAGTACCTAAACCCAAACAAAGATGTGTACTGTATTATGCTCCTAATAGCAAATAAGTGGAAACAACCTGACTGGCCATGCATCAGGAGATGTTTCAACTGAATAAACAATAGTACATTCACACTATGAAATACTGGGCAGCTATTAAAAAGAATGAGATCATTTTTTTTTTAACATCTTTATTGGAGTATAATTGCTTTACAATGGTGTGTTAGTTTCTGCTTTATAACAAAGTGAATCAGTTATACATATACATATATCCCCATATCTCTTCCCTCTTGCATCTCCCTCCCTCCCACCCTGCCTATCCCACCCCTCTAGGTGGTCACAAAGCACCGAGCTGGTCTCCCTGTGCTATGCGGCTGCTTCCCACTAGCTATCTATTTTACATTTGGTAGTGTATATATGTCCATGCCACTCTCTCACTTTGTCCCAGCTTACCCTTCCCCCTCCCCGTATCCTCAAGTCCATTCTCTAGTATAAATACTGACTTGGAAAGATGTCCATACTATAGGGATAAGTAAAAAGAAAAGCAAGTTACAAAATATCTATCCTCTGGTACTATTTTTAGAAATGGAAGCTAAGACAATACAAGAGAAAAACAATGATACAAACGCATATGATTGTAAGCAAAGTAAAAAGAACGCCAGGACACACATCAAATGTAAGCCATAGTTACACTGGAGGTAGTGCCTGGTTCAGGGAGGGGAGACTTTAGTTTTACTTCTATCATTTCTATATTGCTTGGAGTTGTTTTAAGGGGCTGATGGCACATTTTGTAATTCAAATATTTGAAGTAAATCTGTCTTCCCCACCCCAAAAATTTTAAAAAGGGGAAATTTCCTGGGTACCCTCTGTAATGACCCTCACAAACTGTCAAGAGGTAAACACAAGACTCACTATAACGAACGATAATGGCTGGAGAAGATGTGAAGGGCTAAGGCTGCATTTAACAGTTCCTACAACAGACCATCATGATTTCTTATGACTGTCAAATAAGGAACAAAGAAACTCGAATTTTTTACTTTTTGGTTATAAGATTCAAAAATGTGGACTTCCCTGGTGGCGCAGTGGTTAAGAATCCGCCTGCCAATGCAGGGGACACGGGTTCGAGCCCTGGTCCGGGAAGATCCCACATGCCGCGGAGCAACTAAGCCCAAGAGCCACAACTACTGAAGCCCACGTGCCTAGAGCCCGTGCTCCGCAACAAGAGAAGCCACCGCAATGAGAAGCCCGCACACCACACAAGGAAGAGTAGCCCCGGCTCGCCGCAAATAGAGAAAGCCCACACGCAGCAACAAAGACCCAACTCAGCCAAAAATAAAATAAAATAAATAATTTAAAAAAAAAGATTCAAAAATGTATTACAGAATTACATGGTTTAGAATTCTGCAAAAATTACTGTTTACTGAATCCAGGATATCAAAAAACACCTGGAGTTCTCTTTATGCTAAAATAATCCCTTTCTGAAAAGCTCATATCTAAATAATACAGGTTTGAGGTAGAGAATATACCCCAAAGGAAAATGTATAGGAGAGAATACATTTATCCCTAAAAAGGGTTTTTATTTCCATTAAACGAATGGATATTTTATAGTAAAATTACCAGGCTAATAAAATTTAAAAACCACTTCCTAACAGTAAAAACTTACCAAACCAGGCAATTTTTTACAATTGGAAGAAGAAAATTCTCTGCATAAAATTGGTTAATTATAGTTATGGCTTTATTATCTAGACATTAAGCATAAACTCCATAAGGTAAAGTCTCAGCTTTACAAACTAATGGTTCACTTATTCAAAGAAACTGATCCAGAATTAAAATAAAAGTGAGACTGTTTGTCTGAAGTTTTATACTGTAGGACTTGTTGCCCCCAAAGCAGCTTTACTAGGAGGCTCTGCCCCTTGTACCTTCGTGATCTGTGAGACACTGCAGGGCACACTCACTGGAGATGAAGTGGCAGTTAGGGCAGCTTATTTTAGAGCTACAATGAAATTGTTGGAAATACCCCTGGGCACATTATTTCAGCACATTAATGAGGCTATTCACAAAGAGAGTTTATTACAATAAGAGAGACGTTTATTAGATCCGTAATATGATTACAGAACGTGCTGTATGGGAAGGACCTCTGGGAGCTGTAGGCAGGATAATTTTGTAGGCATTAAACAAAACAAAAAAGCCAAACATCATTATCAAAACTGCTAACTTCACTGTATCACAGTTATGGGTAAAGATCCACATTATTTTTCTGCTTCAAAAATGATGCACCGGCATGCTTTCTGAATTTACATGAAATCAAAGGGCTTTTTTCAGGGTGGCAAAAATAAAACAAATTCAGGGTGTTTACTGCTCATCTTAAATATGGTCTGAAGGCACCTGGGAATTGCATTTTGAGGTTGTAGCCGTAATGGGTTTTGCATCACATGTTATTGTACTACTGAGTAATAAAGATAATGCCGCCACCAGTACGGATACAACAGAGAGAGAAAAGCACACACTGGTGGTGGGGGGGTTACTATGTGCCAAGTGCCGTGCCAACAGTTCTTCACACACTGTTCATTCAGTCTTCCCAACAACCGTGTGTGGTGTTAAAATTTTCTCCTTTTTTTGACATGGAAATGGAGACTTACTAACTTGCCCAAGGTCTTTCGTCTGGGCAACCAATGAAGCCAACACAACCATAATTAAATTAACGGGTGTTCCAGAGGTGACCCAACTGCATCATGGAAATGTCACTGTGTCTTGCCAAACAGCCTCACATGGACTGTCAAATCAATCAGATATCATTGTTTTGTTTCCCCTTTTTAAAGATGTAACCATTTCTCTTTTTGTTGCTGTTACCTATAAATGCAGAGCGCCGCGTTACTAGGCTATTAGCCCTGTTGAAGACAAGCAACAGCAATTTCCACAGTTTAAAAATCTAGCATACACTGTAGGAGGCCGGGATATTAAAGACCAGCATTGACAAAGTAAAACGCAATCAGTATGACCTTAAAGTAGACATAAAATACATATATACAATATACACATACACACACACACACACACATATAAATATATATCTCAAGTTATCTGTTATCCATCAACACCTCTCAACTTTAAATGGAATTTTCTTCATCACCCCACATGTCTTGAGAGTGACTGTTTCTCTCTGATTAACCAATGGAGAAAAGGTGTCTTTCCACAGGGGAAACCAGCCGAAAATGCTACTTTCTCTGGAGGATCACATAATGTAAAAGCAAGGCTCTTCTGTGTAACCCCTGGCAGGATATATCAGAATAGCTCTCCTACTTGGAGGCTACCACTCACTTCCTTTTCTATGCTATAAAAGATTCACTATGGTTTCATCCCCTTTAGTTTTATTAGGAAGACATCCAATTAGGCCAAAGAGATACTATTTTCATAGGACATGTTTTCCTATTATCTCTTAGGACACAAACTACTCCCAATTATTTAATGATTGTGGCGCAAAGAATAAATATAATCAATTGTATTCAAAGAAATGGTATTTTCATAAGATATGCAGGTGCTACTCCCACTTATCTAATAATTATATGGCAAAGGATACAAAACAAAATCTTAATAGTACTTGATGTTTGAAATCTCTTACAAATACACCACCATGTAGATGTCCACCCTTCTCCTTACAACAAAATAATCCTGACTAAATCAAATATCTAAAAGTAGAAAACAAACAAACATGAAAGTACTAAAAGAAAATACAGGTGAATATATTTATAGTCCTGGAATGAGAAGGCCTTTTAAAAGATGACATAAAATTCAAAAGTCATAAAGAAAAACACTGATAAAGTTGACTACTGAATGAAAACGACCTTTATAGCTAAAGTACTAATAAAAATTAGAAATACAAAGAGAAAATAAAAAAGTGTATTTGTTATGACAAAATTATAAACTTCTTAATATACAAAGAATTTTAAAAAATCAATAGAAAAAAAGTAAACTAAATAGAAAATAAATGAGCAAAGATTACACTAAAGCAATTTATAGGAAAAGACACACAAACGGCTAACAAACCCACAAAAGATGCTAAATTACATTTAAAATTAAATAAATACAAAACACCAAAGACACAAAATTTCACCTATAAGAAAAGCAAAATGATGTAATTTCGTAAAACTCAGTATCAGCAAGGCTGTGGGGAAACAGGCAGTCTCTCTTTTAGTGAGAATGAAAACTGGTTCTCTACCTTTTAGGGACAGCAATTTGGTAATACATATCAAAATTTAAAATTTACAACCCTTTCACCTAGTATATTAGACAGGATTCTCCAGAGAAGGAGCCAACAGGAGATATATAATTATGCAGAAAGAGATTTATTATGAAGGATTGGCTCCCATGGTTATGGAGGCTGAGAAGTTCCATGCTTTGCCATCCACGAGCTCGAAGTTCAGGAAAGCTGATGGTATAGTTCTTCTCCAAACCTAAAGGTCCTGAAAACCAAGGGAGCCAATGGTGTAAATCCTAGTCTGAGTCTAAAGACCCAAGATCCGAGAGTTCTAACATATGATGGCAGCAGATGTACGTCCCAGCTCAAGCACAGAGCAAATTCACCTTCCTCTGCCTGCTTTACTGAATCTACTGTTCAAATGCTAATCTCTTTCAGAAACACCTTCACAGGCACACCCAGAAACTACGTGTCACTATAAACATTAAAAACAAACAAACAAATGAAAACTCAGAAGAGAGCTGTTCTACCCATACATCAGGATTACTGTCTCATGTTTCACTTTTCATTTGCACTTTCTGGCATCATGTATGTGAGGTTCCAGTATAAAAACATAATACCTTATTCTATTATTATTTTATATTTTGGTACTTTATATTTTCCCAGTGTTAATGCTCAAAATGTTTTGAACTGATTTTTAAACAATAACTAGTACAGGAAAGAAGAGGTTAGTTATTAAATATTCAATTTATTTTTCTCTCAGTGATAAATTAAGAGAAACTGATCACTAAGTTACACATTGAATTTTCTGTATTTGCAGTGTTTCCACATGATGGATTTTGTAATTATCTTGGCCTCCACATTCCAAACAGCTTTGAGGTTTCATTTACGTGAAATGTGAGTTTCCTATTTTTGCCTCAAGTGTATCTTTAATTATGTGCTAAACCACACTTATAAAAAAAAGTTGTGAGTTGAAAATTTAACCCTTCCATTCACACTGACAAAAAGAAAGCCAGGAGAAGCTTAACCAAACAGTTTATACGCAAATCTACTTCTCTGTAAAATGAGTGCTGTTCTACTGCATTTGAGTGTATAGTCCAAAAGGCATGCTCTTGATGGTAGAATGATGACAGGAAATGAATTCTGCATGACAAGTCTTTAGTGATGTCATACTGTTGTTCCCGAAGATGGCTCAATTCCAAGGACAGACAGAAACTATGGAAACCTGACTACTAATGACCCTAGGGAATCGAATCAAAATAAAAATAAAAATACCTATTAGAAGGTACACACATAGGCTTACAATCCACACAACGATACACCAATTTCTAAGAAGTATGCTAATGAGTTCAACTCAGTCAAGGTTGATGATTCTCAATTTGTTTCACCAGATCATGCAGACATGGCCCAAAATAAGTCTAAAATTGCTAAGATTCTATGTGAGAATAACTCATAACTTTGAACTAAATATGAATACAACTATCTTTTGGCCCAAGTGATACTTAAAAGTAGGAACATGGAACTGCATGTAATCAAGATTCCTTGAGAATTTTTTTGGAAAAATACTACACCTTTTCTGATACTGATACTAGGTAGTTTTCATTATCTCTTGAGTGAATTTTAAAATGACAGAGCTTGAAGGGGCCAGCAGAGCTCTTCTGGTCCAACTACTGACTTGTAGGCAAGACATGGTCATTTTAACTCCCTGGTGAACCTTTCAGATAAACTGGATGGAAAAGGTGCTTTTACACGTTGTGTCAATTGGCTGTGCTGGGTCACTGGATAAGGACATGTTAGGGTCCATCTGCCCAAAATGGCCTGCTTGGGAAGGGGGATCAGGTAGTCATGCCCTTTGACAGTAATCAGAAAGGAGACCCAGGGGCTGCTGCTAGTGACAAGTCTACTCAGGAAGGGCATCAAGAATGGAATATTACTCTGCCATAAAAAGGAATGAAATAGGGCTTCCCTGGTGGCACAGTGGTTAAGAATCCACCTGCCAATACAGGGGACACGGGTTCGAGCCCTGGTCCGGGAAGATCCCACATGCTGTGGAGCAACTAAGCCCGTGCACCACAACTATTGAGCCTGCGCTCTAGAGCCCGCAAGCCACAACTACTGAACCCGCGTGCCACAACTACTGAAGCCTGCGTGCCTAGAGCCCCTGCTCTGCAACAAGAGAAGCCACCGCAATGAGAAACCTGCGCACCTCAATGAAGAGTAGCCCCCGCTCGCCGCAACTAGAGAAAGCCCACGCAAGCAACGAAGACCCAACACAGCCAAAAATAAATAAATAAAATAAATAAATTTTTTTTAAAAAAAGGAATGAAATAATGCCATTTGCAGCAACATGGATGGACCTAGAGATTGTCATACTAAGTGAAGTAAGCCAGACAGAGGAAGACTAACATCATATGCTATCGCTTAAATGTGGAATCTTAAAAAAAATGATACACATGAACTTATTTACGAAACAGAAATAGACCCACAGACATAGAAAGCAAACTTACAGTTACCAAAGGGGAAAGGGGGCAGTGGGGGGGTATAAATTAGGAGTTTGGGATTAACATATGCACAGTAGCATATATAAAATAGGTAAACAACAAGGACTTACTGTATAGCACAGGGAACTATACTCAATATTTTGTAACAACCCATGAAAGAAAAGAATCTGATAAAAGAATATATATATATCTGAATCACTGTGCTGTACACCTGAATCTAACACAACATTGTAAATCAACTACGCTTCACTTTTTAAAAAATAGGAAAAAAATAAAAGAATCATATTTTTAAAAAAAGAATTACGATTAGCAAATCATCACAATCAATGTAGATCAAAAAAATTTCATTTGCTTTTTTCTAAAAGAAATCACTATTCTTATCATTTCATGGATGTAGCACAGGTGCCCAGACATGGAACTTCCTGAGCCTAAAAGTAGAAGAACAACATTTTAAAATTCAACATAAACTTTTATGCTCTACTGAGACATGCCTAGCTGCTTATTTTGGAGGACCAAAATATAGTTTAGTATAGCATCACAGAGCGAATTTATTGCCACAGGAAATCCAACCAAATTGTTCTTCGTCTCCATTGAACAGAACAGTATGTTGACCCTTACCGGCAGAATTAAAGAGTGAATTCTGTTGTAGCAGCTACTGTGAGAAACTTGAGTTGCAGAGCTGGCGAATATTTATGAAGTTTTCCTACTGTGCTGGCCACTGGCAGAGATAGTGGGAGAGATACATGCTTCTGAATCATTCAAGGAGCATGGAGTTACCCGTCAGATCTGACTCTGAGAATTCAAATCCTAAATTTAGAAAAAAAAAAAAACCTCACTGTTTACTAAAAATAAGGTGTATTAGGAAAAACGTTCAAGATTCTGAAGGTAAATTTACAGTCCAGATACAACTCTCCATCTGATGGAGAGAATGTCAGATATCTCTAGAGTGGAAAGAGCTGGCACTAAGCTGCTTCCTTGCTTTGCTTCCATGCCTTACACACTATACTCCGGGAAAAGCAAGAAGACCCCTTGGTCCCCACTGATGCAGGGTGAGAGCTGCCTCTGAGGCCAGCTTCTGGCCACTCTTGAGTGAAGAATGTTTCCAAGGCTGAGGCTGAATGTCACCTGTCCTGTGCCCTCTCAGGAGGATCCTTGCCCCACCTTATTACACTAAACCTTTCTGTTTTATGACTCACACCCTAAATCAAAATTTTAATAAAAAATTGTCGAGAAACATCCTGTTAAGTCCTTGGTATAAATCACTCTACCCTCACTTCTTTTTGTGTCCTTTATACACACATACATACAGCATGATATAAATCAGCTCGTATCACAATTTTGTTTTGTAACTAGGTTTTGGCACTTGTTATATCTCATTCATGCACCCCACAATTATTTACTGAGAGCTTGTGATGGCCAACCACTTTGAAAGGGCGGGTAGTAAGGCTGGGAACTAAACAGACCAGTGACTTTCAGTCAAGATAGTGTGTGACTTCAAATTTTGCACTACCACCTCCATAATAACTACAAGAAGAAAAAAATTTATAAGATACAAATATCTTTGTGGACCAGAAATGAAACAAACACACAGAAGCTGGAGGTTCAAAAGCTGTTAGAAGTATCTATAGCAACTAGGATCTCCAATACAATTGGGGCCACACCCCATGTGGAGCTAGGACAAAAGTCAGGCACAGAGTGTGAAATGGAGGTTGGGGTTCCTGTCCACAAAAGGAAGCTGAAGAAGCTGTTCCAGCCTTGGGGCTTCGGATAATAAATGAAGCTGCTCTACTCTTGAAAAGAGCAGCAACAGAACCTGTGCCAAATCCCCTGCAGGCTCGACGTCTGGATTTGTAATAAATCCAGTATCATCATGATATCGGAATTTGGGGACCCAGAGCAGAGTCAAAGTAACCATAATATCACTAGATAGCAAGGGGCTGGTGCAGAGAAAAGAAACAGCAGCATCACAAAATACAAATAACTTCCACTCTTAATGAGCCTGACTGGGAAGGAAGCCTAAAATAGAGAAAGAGAACCACCAAACACAATGACTACTAGGTGAATTCATTCAGGAAGAAATGAAAATAATAGAGCAGCCTCAAAAGGACTTATTTTTTAACAGTTTCCTTGAAGCATAACTGACATGCCAAAAAACTACACATATTTATAACATACAGCAATCAAGGTAACAAACATATCCACAAACCTCAAAGGCATCTTTCCACCAATACCTCACTATTTTGATTATAGTAACTTCATAGTACATCTTGACATCAAGTAGTGTCAACCCTTCAACTTTGTTTTCTTCCAAAGTTGTCTTGGCTATACTAAAGTTCTTTGTATTTCATGAACATTTTAGAACAAATTAAACAATTCCTACAAAAAAAAATATCGTGCTGAAAAAATTCCCAGAAACACAAAAGCTACCAAGACTGAATCATGAAGAAGTAGAAAATGTGAATAGAACTGTAACTAGTAAGGAGATTGAATTAGTAATCAAAAATCTTCTGCAAGTACCTCTGCAGACCGCAACAACACAGAGCCGAGGTGCTACCTCCTGGCGTGCACATGGGGCTGGCTCCTCAGCTACACGTCAAACACCAATTCTGCTGCCCGTACTGGATGCCAAGTGAGATAATGTGATTTTTTAAAAAATAGTCTCCTATTTTCCCTTCTTTCATTTATTTATTTACTTATTAACATACTTATTTATTTATTTGGCTGCTTAGGGTCTTAGTTGCAGCACACGGGATCTTTATGGCGGCATTCGGGATCTTTCCTTGCAGCGTGCGGTATGTTCGTTGCAGCGCATGGGCTTCTCTCTAGTTGTGGCACGCGGGCTCAGTATTTGCAGCACGTGGGCTCCAGAGTGCACGGGCTCAGCAATCACGGTGTAAGGGCTCTCTAGTTGTGCCGTGAAGGCTCCAGAGCGTGCAGGCTCAGTAGTTGCAGCACATGGGCTCTCTAGTTGTGGCATGCTCTCTAGAGTGCACAGGCTTAGTTGCACCACGGCATGTGGGATCTTAGTTTCCCAACTAGGGATGGAACCCACATCCCCTGGCGGATTCTTAACCACTGGACCACCAGGGAAGTCCCTATTTATGTATTAATTTTTTAGCCACACCGTGCAGTTTGCGGGATATTAGTTCCCCAACCAGAATCGGAGGGCTTCACTGATGAATTCTGTTAAACATTTTAAGAAGAACTAATACTAATCCTTCTCAAATTTTTCCCAAAAATTGAAGAGAAGGGAACACCTAACTTGTTCTATGAGTCCAGCATCACCCTGATTCCAAACCCAGACAAAGACAGTATAAAAAATAAAACTACAGATCAATATCCCTAATGACCACTGACGCAAAAATCTTAAACAAAATTCTGGACAACCAAATTCAGCAGCATATTAAAAGTATTAAACACCATGAACAAGTGGGCTTTATTCCTGGAATGCAAGGATGGTTCAGTATATGAAAATCAATCAATATAATACACAACAATAGTACCCAAAGCAATCTACAGATTCAATGCAATCCCTCTCAAAATCCCAATAAAGTTTTCTGCAGAAACAGAAAACCCCATCCAAAAATCCATATGTAATTTCAAGTCACCCCAAATAACCAAAACCATCTTGAAAAAGGACAATAAAGCTGGACTTCTTGATTTTAAAACTTACTCTACAATGATCAAACCAGAAGAATGACATACAGACTAACTGAAGAGAACAGAGATTCCAGAAATAAACCCACACATATATAGTCAAATGATTTTTGACAAGGGTGCCAAGACCGTTCAATGGGAAAGGATAGTCTTTTCAACAAACGGTTCTGAGAAAACTGGATATCCACATTCAAAAGAATGAAGTTAGACCCTTACCTAACACCACACGCGAAAATAAACTCAAAGTGAATGAAAGACCTAAATGTAAGACCTAAACTATAAAATTCTTGGAAGAAACAAAGGGCAAAATCTTCATGACACTGCATTTGGCAACAATTTCCTGCATATGACACAAAAGGCACAGGCAACAAATGAGAAATTAGGCAAACTGGACTTTATGAAAATTTTCAAAAAGTGTGCATCAAAACACAATATCAACAAAGTAAAAAGGCAATCCACAGAATGGCATAAAGTATTTTAATATCATATATTTGATAATGGGTTAATTTTCAGATTACACAGTTTCTAATACTCGACAACAAGAAACCAAACAACCTAATTCAAAAATGGGCAAAGGACATGAATAGACATTTCTTCAAAGAAGATATCCAAATGATCAATAAGCACATGAAAAGATGCCCAATATCACTAATAGTTAGAGAAAAACACATTAAAACTGCAATGAAATACCACTTCTATGCTAAAAGAAATAAGCCAGTCACAAAATGACAAATAATATATGACGCCACATACACGAGGTACTTAGAATAGTCAAAATCACAGAGACAGAAAATATTGGGTTGGCCAAAAGTTCCGTTCATTTTCTTCCGTAAGATGGCTCTAGTAGCATTTAGTTGTCTTTAACTTCATTGGAAACAATTTTGTTAGACTGTATGTGACAGCTGTCATATCAGCGTGCATTTAAAAAAAGACTTATCAAAATTGGTGGATTTTTGTGTAGCCATTTTAATATTGAAGATGGAAGAAAAAAGCAACATTTTCGGTATATTATGCTTTATTATTTCAAGAAAGGTAAAAACACAACTGAAACACAAAAAAAGATTTGTGCAGTGTATGGAGAAGGTACTGTGGCTGATCGAACACGTCAAAAGTGGTTTACGAAGTTTCGTACCAGAGATTTCTCACTGGCCGATGCTCCACGGTCAGGTACACAAGTTGAAGTTGATAGCAATCAAATCGGGACATTAATTGAGAACAATCAACGTTATACCACACGGGGGACAGCCGACATACTCAAAATATCCAAATCAAGCGCTGAAAATCATTTGCACCAACTTGGTTATGTTCATCGCTTTGATGTTTGGGTTCCACATAAGTTAAGGGGAAAAAACCTTCTTGACCGTATTTCCACATGCGATTCTCCATTGAAATGTAATGAAAACGTTTTGTTTCTAAAACAAATTGTGATGGGTGATGAAAAGTGGATACTGCCCAATAACGTGGAATGGAAGAGACTGTGGGGCAAGTGAAATGAACCGTCACCAACCACACCAAAGGCTGGTCTTCTTCCAAAGAAGGTGATGTGTATATGGTGGGATCAGAATGGAGTCCTCTATTATGAGCTCCTTCCAGAAAACCAAACGATTAATTCCAGCAAGTACTGCTCCCAGTTAGACCAACTGAAAGTAGCACTCAATGAAGTGTCCAGAATTAGTCAACAGAAAACACATAAGCTTCCATCAGGGTAACACAAGACCGCATGTTTCTATGATGAGCAGGCAAAAACTGCTACAGCTTGGCTGGGAAGTTCTGATTCATCCGCCGTATATACCAGACACTGCACTTCGGATTACCATTTATTTAGGTCTTTACAGAATTCTCTTAATGGAAAAAATTTCCATTCCCTGGAAGACTGTAAAAGGCACCTGGAACAGTTATTTGCTCAAAAAGATAAAAAGTTTTGGGAAGATGGAATTATGAAGTTGCCTGAAAAATGGCAGAAGGTAGTGGAACAAAAGGGTGAATACGTTGTTCAATAAAGTTCTTGGTGCAAATGAAAAATGTGTCTTTTATTTTTACTTAAAAACCGAAGGCACTTTTTGGCCAACCCAATAGAATGGTGGCTGACGGGCTGTGGGGGGGGAAGGGATAGTTACTGTTTAATGGGTATAGAGTTTCAGTTTTACAAGATGAAAAGAATTACAGAGGTGGATGGTGGTGATGACTGCACAACATTATGAATATATTTAATACTACTGAACTGCACACTTAAAAATGATAAATGGGGTAAATTTTACGTTATGTTTATTTCATCACAACAAAAAAAGAAAAAAAATTCATACAGCCCTTCTTCCTTGGCCCAAATCATGTAGTTAGTTATTCTCTCCACAGGGCCCCAGGGAACCTAGAAGCATAACAAAAAAATTTCTGTATTGTATTGTGTGATAAATTGGCATGTTTGTGTACCCAATGGCTGTTCTTTGATCTTATGCATGATGCTTATGAAGGTATACTGAGGATCCTGTATATTATTATCTGCAGAGTATATGCTGGATCTCTGTAATTCAATAAGTTTTTGTCAGGAGGCTATAAGTTTACAGCCAA
The DNA here is from genome assembly GCF_028564815.1 of Eubalaena glacialis. NCBI lineage: Eukaryota > Metazoa > Chordata > Mammalia > Artiodactyla > Balaenidae > Eubalaena > Eubalaena glacialis. The sequence continues at coordinate 67,766,506 of NC_083722.1, read as the reverse complement.
GAAGAACTGCCAGACACTTCACTAAAAAAAAGTTATCCAGAGGATATTACAGGAGATCAACATAGGAGATGCTAAGTGAGGACTGCAATCCTACCCAGACTGCAGAGGGACACCTTTCCAGTGGCTGAGAAAGGCATGGTTAATATGAAAAGTATAAGCCAGGCTGAAGACTGGCATCTTTGGCATATAATAAGGAAAACCTTAAAAACAATTATCTCTTATAAATTTGAAAATACTTATTTTAATAGGGGGAAAAGGAAGCTGTAGCGTAATTTTTATAGCAAATAATTATCTAGTTACAAAATTCATCTGGGATACATATCCTGGCTTTGTATTTTCATAAAAAAGAAAACATTTAGGGGCTTCCCTGATGGCACAATGGTGAAGAATCTGCCTGCCAATGCAGGGGACACAGTTTCGAGCCCCACGGAACAACTAAGCCCGTGCACCACAATTACTGAGCCTGCGCTCTAGGGCCCGCGAGCCACAACTACTGAGCCCACGCACCACAACTACTGAAGCCCACACTCCTAGAGCCTGTGCTCCCCAACAAGAGAAGCCACCGCAATGAAAAGCCCGCACACCACAATGAAGAGTAGCCCCTGCTCACCACAACGAGAGAAAGCCTGCGTGCAGCAATGAAGACCCAATGCAGCCAAAAATAAATAAATAATATAAATTTATTTTTAAAAAAGAACATATTTACGTCAAACAACTACCCTGCTTTATCTTTTCTTCAGGAGACATAGTCAACTTGTTATATATTTTATTAGCCATATCTTACTTACACTATGGTTACCAATTGAGGGTTCAAAGAGCCCCTTGAAATTCTGTATTGTGTACAGAACTTTGCATATAGGTGAGTCTAGGCATTTTTTCCTGGAGAGTCTAGAATCATCAGATTCTCTAAGTAGTTCACACTCAAGACAGACTAAGAGGACTTCCTTGGTGGTACAGTGGTTAAGAATCCGCCTGCCAATGCAGAGGACACGGGTTTGAGCCCTGGTCTGGGAAGATCCTACATGCCGCGGAGCAACTAAGCCCGTGCGCCACAACTACTAAGGCTGCGCTCTAGAGCCCGTGTGCCACAACTACTGAGCCTGCGCTCTAGAGACCACAAGCCACAACTACTGAAGCCGCGCGACTAGAGCCCGGGCTCCGCAACAAGAGAAGTCACCGCAACGAGAAGCCCACACACCGCAACGTAGAGTAGCCCCCGCTCACTGCAACTAGAGAAAGCCGGCGCGCAGCAACAAAGACCCAACGCAGCCAAAAATAAATAAATAAATTTATTTAAAAAAAAAAAAAAGACAGACTGAGAATCAGTCTTATACCCACAGTTCACTATGATTTTATAATGTATAGTATAAACATGGGTCGTAAATTATGGGTTGACAGGTTTCATATTCCCTGAAGGATAAGTATGCTTACTTTCACAGGACCCTATCTGGAAAGAACCTCAAAAGCTAACAAGTTCATTCTCCTTCCTTTAGGTAAAATACCTCTATAATTACCCAAGTCCAGTGAAAACTAAAAGTCTGCTTATTTTTCCCTGTGGGAAAGCAATTCCAGCACCTCATTCTGTAACTTATCACATTTTTAACAACCACTGTAAAAATTTATCTTTGGTCTGTATGTGCTCTAGTTGAGGCCCTCAATAGCCTTATTACTATTTTTCTTCACTGTATACACAGCTATAAATGTGTATTAATCTTTTCCGGAGAAGACATATTGAATGTCTGTCGCAGGCCATTTTTAAACCTAATGACTCCAGGGGTGAATGTGTATGTAGACAACACAGTTCACACACGTTAGGCAGACATTCGGCCAATGTACTAGAACCTAAGTGTGATCAAGTTACTAGTAACAGGAGTTCAGAGTCCCAAAGGCTGGGGGAAATATCTCAGAGGACACACTGCAGCAAGAAGGGGCTCTCCAGCTATTTCTGGCAGCTGTAGTGTAGGCCAGAAGTACGGGTGTGGTGGCATCTGGTGGAGGTCTGACCTCACCGGGGGCCCACAACACTGGGCCCCTCTGCAGCCCTCATCCTAGCCTGGCCTGTGATCACAGTTCCACTACTCTCCCTAGTGGAGACCGTGCATTCCAGGCTTTCCCGAGCACTGGCACCCCGACTCCCCCTACTTGCCTGCCTCTCTGGGTTCATCTCCTGTGGTCCTCCCTACACAGACATCGGACCCTCCAGGCCTCCCACCACCAGCAGCGGCACCCTGCCACCCTCTGTGCGTCTGCCCACTAGCTACGATTCACCGGCACTCTCAGGGTTGCTTCCTGCTTCCCCAGGGATTGTGGACCAGCTCTGGCCTGGGCAACCCAGCCAATTGGCCCACTGTCCTGTGGGCTGTCGTCACACCTTCTCCAATGAGGTCTGACCCACAGCCTTGGGGAAGAGGTATCCCCTTTCAAGTTTGTCCTTCCTGAGGACTCTCCCTCTCCCTCAGCTTTCGGATACCCTACAGAGTTCTTTTTAAATCTTGCATTTACTCTTCAATTATAGCTTAATAATTCTTTCTATTGAAATTCTCCTGTTTAAATCACTATGTGGTTTGTCTTCTGATGGGACCCAGACTGATACAATCACAATGTCTTTGACTGTGCTCACCAATAATATTTGCTAACAGTGTATTTTTATTTTTATTTTTCCTTCTAGTTTAAGTGTATTACAGTTAAACAATGTGGTCTATACCATTCCTACTTATTGGAATTTATTGATATTCTTTTAACCTAACGCATGGTAAACTTTTTAAAGTATTTCCAGAAAACTGAAAAGAAGGTACAGTCTGTATTTTCAGGGTAGAGAGACGGATATACTTCTATTAGATTAATCTTACTAAAGTTTTCATATCCTCTATACCAGGGGTTAACAAACTTTTTCTGTAAAGAGCCAGAGAGTAAACAACACAGGCTTGTGGGCTACAGAGTCCCTGTTGTAACTCCTCAACTCTACCGTCAAGATGCAAAAGCAGCCATAGACAACTGTTTGTGCGGCTGTATTCAATAAAACTTTACTTACAAAAAGAGGCAGTGAGCCAGAGTTAGTCCACACGCCTTAGTTTTGTCAACCCCTGCTCTACATCATCATTTTCATCCACTTGAGTCGTCAAGCAATGAGAAAGGTTAAATCTCTTGATATTACTGTACTTTTTTTTCCCTATATGTTTTGGTCCTTCCCTGTATGTTTTGGTCCTTCTCTGTTTTTATAGTTCTATGCTCTGATATTTGACACAAAACGGTTCATAGTTATTGTATCTTCCTGTGGATTTTATTCCTTACCATTGTAGAGTCCTTCTCTTTGCCCTGATAAAGGTTTTTTGTTTTGCATTAAACCTTACGTCTAATAGAGGAAAACATTTAGAAAGAAAATATACAACAAGACAATAAAATTAAGACCAAAGATAAGTTTAAGAATAAATCTGATTGGAATAAATTCAACTATTAAAGCAAATCTCAGAATGTAGCAAACACCAAAACCCTGTCTATAAGATACCTATGTGAAATAGAGTGTCCTAGAAGTTTACCTGAAACAGATTTCTTCAACTGCCTTTAAGCTTTTTTTTTACTGTTTAAATCTTATATGCTATTAATATAAGTATTATCCTACATATCATATATTGCATCAGTTATATTTAATGGGGATGTTTTGAGTCTTTCATATGTCCTTAAAGAGTGCATGATTTGGTTAGTCTTCCCTCTGTTCACTGGAGCCCCATCTATGTCCTGCATATTTCCAAAATATACAAACAGCTCATACAACTCAATAACAAAAAAAACAAACAACCCAATCAAAAAATGGGCGGCAGACCTAAAAAGACATTTCTCCAAAGAAGACATACAGATAGCCAATAGGCACATGAAAAGATGCTCAACATTGCTAATTATCAGGGAAATGCAAGTCAAAACTACAATGAGGTTCAGTTGGTCCAAACTCCAAGTCTCCATTGGGTTCTTTTCACGTACTCAGTAGTCTTGTGAAGTCTCATCTGTTTTCGTGTAATTTCACTTATTTCATTCTATTTCTATGGAGACTGTGGTGGATATGCTCTAGCTCTGTCTGCGCTTCTGCATTTCAGGGTAGTCCTGCATGCCAAGTAACCCTAAAATATCTTTTTGAAAGAGAATTGACGCCCACAATGGATTTCTTCTTCCTTCTTGGAATTCATTTCTTGATTTTCCTTTTTTTTTTTTTTTTTTTTTTTTTTTTTTTTACCTCACATCCATTAAGAAGAATTTGAGGCTCTGCCTTACTTAAATATCCACTTAAATGAATGATTAGCCACCCGCCTATTAAAGTAGAAATTTAGTATTTCCAGGCTAAATAATCTTCTGAAATTTCTTTTGGTTCTAGTTTTGAAAGGAATCAAAATAGCATAGCAACTCAAGACATCATGAAATTCAAATAAAATCACTTCACCCTCTGCAACGACCTGAGAGACACACAGCAGGTGCGTGAGCTCTTACCAGCGGGACGAGCAGGCTGATAAGGTCTGTCAGAGGCTTGCCAAGCAGCAGCAGGTCTTCTGCGGCCTGAGTGCTCCCTCCAGAGCCGGACTTCTGTGCCTGAACAGGGGGAGGAGAGGGGGAGGGGGTCTTGGAGATTAGTCAGTTTGGCCGTAGGAGACAGGTCCACCCAGACAGGCCTGTGATGACGGCACAGAGGAAGCATTTGACCTCAGGCCCCTGAAGAGAAGTTAGGCTCGGTTATCACGTGACAGAGAGTACACACACTGCCACCAGCTCAGGCCACAGAGGCGGATCTGGGCGGACCACAGATAAAGCAATAACCCGGGCTGTCGTTGGAGGGATGATATTGATGTTCACACACTGCGGGTGGTAAAGCACTTTATCTCCCCAACCATCCTGAGACGAGGTGCGGTTATCCCCATTTGTCAGGGGAGAAAACTAAAGTTCAGAGAGGTTGAGTAGTTTGTCTAAAGTCCCACAGACAATGGGTGACAAAGCTGGAGGATGAATCCAGGCTAAATGACTCCAAATCACACAAGCTCACCTCTTCTGGGCACTGTCATACACATTGTATGATGCAGACCAAATGCATTCTGCTGTGCTTTCCTTCTCTATATGCACACACCTGCCCAAATAACATCTAGAATATTTATCGAATGAACAGGCTTTGGACCACTGCATGAAGAAGCTTCAGATACAGGTCTACATTGCTTAGGAAGTATGCAATGGAAGTAAGAATTGAGAAATGAGTGGCTTTAACTTTAAGTGTGTCTTTCCCAGGAGTTTTATAGAACTGCCTCATTTCAGAGAAGATTTCTATCATAGAGATGAATAATTTTATACTGAGAGAAGGCACTGATTATTTATTGTATTTGCTATAGTACATACACATTTCATTCGCATACACCCTCTCTGTTTTTAATTTCACTCAGAACAAAACTACTTTTAGGTAATGACCTTTGCCAGAGCCTTTTTAAAGCAGGCTGCCCCACCTTAGGTCACTAACCTGGACTCTGGGGCCCCTCTCATAAATGCCAAGATTCCTTCTGCCTTCGGGCCTATGGACAGAATTTAAGTGGCCCACTTTCCTCGGTTCAAAAGGATGTTGTGGAAAATCAGACACCTGCCTTTTAACAGCTTGCACCTCTCTGCAGCCAAGGGGGACAACAATAATTGGTAGCTAGGAGTTTCCTCTCACCTCTCCCCTCCCCTATCCCTACCTCAACCCCTGGCCTCTATTAGAGAGGTGAAATTTCCTCCCAGAAAACAAACGCGTAGCACTATCCTAGGTCTGAACCTTTCTGAAGTTCGGCTGTTGATCCTGCCTTCTGAAACACCATGTGAGGTGGAATGTCGGCCCTTGCACATTAACATGTTATCCTTTAGAGTAGACCAACTGTCTCTTGGGAAAAATAAGGCAGTCTTGCAAACCAGCACCCAGGCAGGGAGGGGCATGGGGCCACTGCTTCCTTTCCAAACACACATAAGCAAGGAGACACGGCTACAAGCACAAGCACACACTGTGGGACTCTTCCCACCAGGATATCCAGTGGGCCCCCAGACCCTCCAAGGTCTACAGTCATTTGTTATTGTCACCAAGAAACATCCTGACCCTGCCCGCCAGTATTCAGGTACCACCTCCTTATAAAGATGCCAAGGGTTCCAGAAAGGGAATGCTATAGCTTGCACAAGAGGAAGGTGCACACCAGGAATGCATATGAAATTCAACTCTCCTCACAAAAATCCAGGCCCACAGCAGAAACTCTGTGCCCCCCAAACACCATCACCCACACACTTGTCATGCACAGATGATACGACTCAGTCCCCACTCTGTAGAACCTCACGGTTTCATTAAAAGAATGGCATGCTTTACTATGGAAAACAGTATGGAAGGTCCTCAAAAAACTAAAAACAGAGTTGCCATATGATCCAGCAATATCACTCCTGGGCACATATCCAGACAAAACTATAATTCCAAAAGATACATGCACCCCTATGCTCATAGCAGCACTACTTACAGTAGCTAAGACATGGAAACAGCCTAAATGTCCATCGACAGATGAATGGATAAAGAAGATATGGTACCTATATACAATGAAATACTACTCAGCCGTTAAAAAGAATGAAATAATGTCATTTCCAGAAACATGGATGGATCTAGAGATGATCATACTACGCAAAGTAAGTCAGAAAAAGAAAGACAAATACCCTATGATAGCACTTATATGTGGAATCTAAAACACAACACAAATGAACTTATCTATAAAACAGACTTACAAACATAGAGAACAGACTTGTGGTTGCCAAGGGGGGAGGAGTGGGGTGGGGGAGGGAGGATGGATTGGGAGTTTGGGATTAGCAGATGCAAACTATTATACATAGAAGGGATAAACAACAAGGTCCTACTGTATAGCATAGGGAACTATGTGCGATATCTTGTGACAAACCATAATGGAAAAGAATATGAAAAAGAGTATACATATGCATAACTGAGTCACTTTGCTGTACAGCAGAAATTAACACAACACACTGTAAATCAACTATACTTCAATAAAATTTAAAAATAGAAGAAGAAGAACGGCAAGCTTTCAAATAACTGCCCTAAAGGCAGAGTGTGAAAACTGCCACAGTGGAGGAGGGAATAGAGGAGCTGGGGCGGGAGTAGGAAAAGGTGACACAACTTCACCGTTTGGATAGTGGGGACATGGTCTGCAGGGAATGACGTGGACAGCCGGTGTTTCAGGTGCTGGAACCACGTGAGGAAAGGCCGGGAGTGATAAGGCACAGGATCCACGTGGAAAATGCCAAGGTGACTGTTTGGCGTGAGCACGGGCTGCACGAGGGCTGGAGCACGAGGCTGGAAAACCACCCTGGGGCTGATCGTACGAGGCCTTGACCGTCTTGCCAAGGAGTTAGAAAATGATATGTAGATAATGAGATGTCATCAAAGTTTTCAAGGGCAGGAGAGAAACGATGAGGACCATGGACTACAGCAGACAAATCTCACTTGCACTCAGCCACCAGACAGGGTAGCTCATGGGGGACAACAATAAGGGGAAAGCCCGGAGGAGTCGAACTGGTAACTCCAAGAGATAGTGAAATAGAGACTGTAGCCCCTACCCTGACAGCCTTCACGTGAGCGTGAGATCCAAGAAGACTCAGTGGCCACATTTCAGTCTCCCAGGCAATGCCGACACATCTGCCGACCAACAGCAGTTAAACCGTCCTACTACCAGAGTAACGTATCAAGCTGCCCCCATCACTCCAGAAGTGAGAGACAAGGCCCAGATTGGGAAGTCAGGTGACCTGGATTTTAATATTGAATATTTTCTTTCCCTAGTCCCCAAACTTGGTAACATCCCCCGCCCCTGTTCACTCTGCAGGACCCTGTACCTTCCAGTGGTGAGGCATCTCACTGTATTAAGATGATGATTTGCTCCACTATTTGGGTATTGACGGTCTTACCAAAATGAAGCTCCCTGACACTTAACAACCTTCTTCTCTTGATTCCTGCCAAAATCACAGGTGCCAAGCCCTGGGCTAGGCTCACAAATGCAAAATAAAACCATAAATTTATATCTCGTAAGCCTGCTAGGAGTTAGTTCACTCCCTAAATACGAACTGAGTGCCCTCCCATGTGCCAGGACACAGAAATGAAGAAATCATGGCCCCCAGGAACCCTCTGTAAACAGGAAGGGGAGGTGAGCACCTTTCTTCTTGTTGCTATTAACAATACAGCAACCATTTATCGCTTACATTCCCTGGGCCAGGTATACTTAAGGCACATCATATTTACATATCTTGCATTCTCTCATTTAAGTCCCCTGCTGAGTAGTTAGCATGTCTACTTTACAGACAAGGAAACTGATACTCAGACAGGTCAAGTAACGTGCCCAGCGCCCCATAGGTAAAAGTGACGTGGCTGGGATTCAACTCCAAGGTGTTCCAGCCTGCAAGGCCCAGGGGCTCCCACCACACCAGTGAGTCCTGAGCATCTATTTGTCTCTGCTTCCACATCTTTCACACACAAACTCACAAGGTAGGTTGGGGATAGGGACTGGACTCCTAGCAGAGATTCTGACACCTCCCTCCCCTACTCGTCACCTTCCCAGTACACATTCCTGCATCATATCCTTCTCCTTCCTGAGAAAGAAAAGTGCTTCATAAATCTAAGCACTATTATCATTTTTAACACTGGCAACACTGAGCTCTTCTACTTTCGAGAGGTTCCTGTTAAAAGCAGACATGGGCTTTGAATGCAGAAGAATCCCAGGTGTGCAGCATGTTTACAAATGGAAGAGGTGACTTATGCTTTGGAAAGAACTTACAGCTCAGTGTTCTAGAAGGATGTGTTGTTGGTGCCCACTCCATTTCTTTTCCCAACCTTTTCCCTAATTCAGTCTCAAGGACTCTACCTCTTTCAGATTGACACCAGGTATCACGTAGATCAAAGTCGGTCATCAAGGTCAAAAGCAATACTTGGCAGATATTATAGGGAAAGATTTAGAAAGATGACAGCAGTAAAATACAAAGTGGTCCTGAAAAAAATGAAAGAATAAAAAACAGTGATCTATTAGTACACTAACAAATTGAAAAAAAGAATTAGAAAATATTTTGTACTAAGGAGTTTCCTTTTAAACACCCTACCTGATCACTTGAAATAAAAGAGGATTTCTACGTTCTGGAATTTAAAGAATTTTTAGACTTCTGATCCTTTTTATCCACAACCTACACAATCTTTTACAGATTGATATCATCAAAGCATCTTGTGAGAGTAACTATCAACTACACCTTGAAGAATTACATAAAGCTACCACTGTGGAAACTGAAATAAGAAACAGTGCTCTCGATAACTTAAAAGGACCAACTGTATAGCACAGGGAACTCTACTCAATACTCTGTAATGACCTACATGGGAAAAGAATCTAAAAAAGAGTGGACCTATGTGTACGTATAACTGATTCACTTTGCTGTACAGCAGAAACCAACACAACAATGTAAATCAACTATACTCCAATAAAAATTTTAAGAAAAAGAAACAATGCTCTCTGAAGAGACACTTATTAGAAAAGAGAGGGAAAACTAAGAGAAATCCATAATTCAGGATTCCATAAGTACTTAGCCAAGCTTTACTGTTCATTTAGAATATGAGCAAATAAAAACAGCAAGGTAGTCCAAAGGCCATTTTCATCTACTGGCTTTACAAGTTTGGGTTAAAACTTATTGACTAACTATCATCTTGGTTGAGGGGATCTTGGAATTATTTATTAAAACACATGAGACAAGCTACATACTTCACCACCTTAACTGCGGGTAAAAGATAATTATGAATAACAGAGACTAAACTGGGGTCTAGGGATTCATTCTTGGCTCTGCTACTGTGACTCTTGGCAAGGTATCGGAACGGTCTGCTTTCAACATCAACTTCTGCATCTATCCAAGCCAGGATGCTACCATTGATACACATCTCTTGCAATTTTACTGGGATTCTAAATATAACAGTGAATTCATATTGGCTGTGTGCTATCCCATGATCTAAGTATCAGCTGACTCAATTCTTTAGAGAAAACATGAAAGGAGATAAGCATGTGGTGGTACCTAACACCTAACACAGAAAGTACTACTCAGTGAACTCACATGCCATTCCTTCCTCAGAGCACGATGCCAGGTTACAGTCTGGGGCTACCTGACTTTTCTATAGCCACTAAATATTGGGGTGGCCAAAAGATTCATTCAGTTTTCCCGTAAGATGGCCCTAGTAGCACTTAGTTGTCTTTAACTTCATTTGAAACAATTTTGTTAGTGACAGCTGTCATATCAGCGTGCATTTAAAAAGAGACTTATCAAAATTGGTGGATTTTTGTGTAGCCATTTTAATAATGAAGATGGAAGAAAAAAAGCATTTTCAGCATATTATGCTTTATTATTTCAAGAAAGGTAAAAACACAACTGAAACGCAACAAAAGATTTGTGAAGTGTATGGAGCAGATGCTGTGACTGATCGAACGTGTCAAAAGTGGTTTTCGAAGTTTCATGCTGGAGATTTCTCGCTGGCCGATGCTCCACGGTCGGGCAGACGAGTTGAAGTTGATAGTGATCAAATTGAGACATTAATTGAGAACAATCAACGTTATACCATACGGGAGATAGCCGACATACTCAAAATATCCAAATCAAGCGCTGAAAATCATTTGCACCAACTTGGTTATGTTCATCGCTTTGATGTTTGGGTTCCACATAAGTTAAGGGGAAAAAAACCTTCCTGACCATATTTCCGCATGCGATTCTCCATTGAAATGCAATGAAAACGTTTTGTTTTTAAAACAAATTGTGATGTGTGATAAAAAGTGGATACTGCCCAATAACGTGGAATGGAAGAGACTGTGGGGTAAGTGAAATGAACCGTCACCAACCACACCAAAGGCTGGTCTTCTTCCAAAGAAGGTGATGTGTATATGGTGGGATCAGAAGGGAGTCCGCTATTATGAGCTCCTTCCAGAAAACCAAATGATTAATTCCAACAAGTACTGCTCCCAATTAGACCAACTGAAAGCAGCACTCAATGAAAAGTGCCCAGAATTAGTCAACAGAAAACACATAATCTTCCATCAGGATAACGCAAGACCGCATGTTTCTATGATGACCGGGCAAAAACTGTTACAGCTTGGCTGGGAAGTTCTGATTCATCCGCCATGTTTACCAGACATTGCACCTTCGGATTTCCATTTATTTAGGTCTTTACAAAATTCTCTTAATGGAAAAAATTTCCATTCCCTGGAGGACTGTAAAAGGTACCTGGAACAGTTATTTGCTCAAAAAGATAAAAAGTTTTGGGAAGATGGAATTATGAAGTTGCCTGAAAATGGCAGAAGGCAGTGGAACAAAAAAGGGTGAATATCTTGTTCAATAAAGTTTTGGTGCAAATGAAAAATGTGTCTTTTATTTTTACTTAAAAACCGAAGGCACTTTTTGGCCCATCCAATACATCTCTAGCCCTCAGAACCATCTTGCAGGGGGCCTGATTCCTCCAGCTCAAAGCTACAGTAATCAAGATAGTATGGTAGTGGCAAAAAAACAGAAATATAGACCAATGGAACAGGATAGAAAGCCCAGAGATAAACCCACGTACATATGGTCACCTTATCTTTGATAAAGGAGGCAAGAATATACAATGGAGAAAAGACAGCCTCTTCAATAAGTGGTATTGGGAAAACTGGACAGCTACATGTAAAAGAATGAAATTAGAACACTTCCTAACACCATACACAAAAATAAACTTAAAATGGATTAAAGACCTAAATATAAGGCCAGACTCTATAAAACTCTTAGGGGAAAACATAGGCAGAACACTCTATGACATAAATCACAGCAAGATCCTTTTTGACCCACCTCCTAGAGAAATGGAAATAAAAACAAAAATAAACAAATGGGACCTAATGAATCTTAAAAGCTTTTGCACAGCAAAGAAAACCATAAACAAGACCAAAAGACAACCCTCAGAATGGGAGAAAATATTTGCAAACGAAGCAACTGACAAAGGATTCATCTCCAAAATATACAAGCAGCTCATGCAGCTCAATAACAAAAAAACAAACAACCCAATCCAAAAATGGGCAGAAGACCTAAATAGACATTTCTCCAAAGAAGATATACAGATTGCCAACAAACACATGAAAGGATGCTCAACATCACTATCATTAGAGAAAAGCAAATCAAAACTACAGTGGGGTATCACCTCACACTGGTCAGAATGGCCATCATCCAAAAATATACAAACAATAAATGCTGGCTGGAGAGGGTGTGGAGAAAAGGGAACCCTCTTGCACTGTTGGTGGGAATGTAAATTGATAACAGCCACTATGGAGGACAGTATGGAGGTTCCTTAAAAAACTAAAAATAGAACTATCATACGACCCAGCAATCCCACTACTGGGCCTATACCCTGAGAAAACCATAATTCCAAAAGGGTTATGTACCACAATATTCATTGCAGTTCTATTTACAATAGCCAGGACATGGAAGTAACCTAAGTGTCCATCGACAGATGAATGGATAAAGAAGATGTGGCACATATATGCAATGGAATATTACTCAGCCATAAAAAGAAACGAAATTGAGTTAGTTGTAGTGAGGTGGATGGAGCTAGAGACTGTCATACAGAGTGAAGTAAGTCAGAAAGAGAAAAACAAATACCGTATGCTAACACATATATATGGAATCTTAAAAAAAAAAAAAAAGGTTCTGAAGAACCTAGGGGCAGGACAGGAATAAAGATGCAGACGTAGAGAATGGACTTGAGGACGTGGGGAGGGGGAAGGGTAAGCTGGGACGAAGTGAGAGAGTGGCATGGACATATATACACTACCAAATGTAAAATAAATAAAATAGATAGGTAGTGGGAAGCAGCCACATAGCACAGGGAGATCAGCTAGGTGCTTTGTGTCCACCTAGAGGGGTGGGATAGGGAGGGTGGGAGGGAGACGCAAGAGGGAAGAGATATGGGGATATATGTATATATACAGCTGATTCACTTTGTTATACAGCAGAAACTAACACACCATTGTAAAGCAATTATCCTCCAATAAAGATATTAAAAAACAAAAAACCATCTTGCAATTCCACATTATCAGTCATAAGGGAAAGCAAGTGTGAGGGTTTATGTGTTGCATATGCATGAATATGTATGTCTGTGTATCTATGCACATACAAACACATGATGTGTGCGTGTGTATGCGCACCTAAAATCTCAATCTGCTGCTGTTCACTAGCTAATCCATCCTGTTGGGGGTGGGCTGGAGTGCCATCTCTGGACAGGAAAGACTACACACTGCTTGGCCAACCCCGCAGTCCAAATGATCTCTGGGTCACCAGCAGTTCCCTAATGAGTACTCACCAATTCTTTGCTTGGGCCTCTCCTGCTTTCCTTTCAGATTTTGTGTTCAAATTACCTGTCCTTGACACTGGTCACCCAAAGATGGCTAATAAATATGGTATTCTCTCTCTATTGTTAGAATCATATGTTCTTTTCCAAAAATAAAGACACATTCAAGGAAGATGAGAGAAAAGAGAAGGAAAGGGAAGTGGGACGTGGCACAGGGTTGTTCAAGATGTGGAGAAAGAGGTCCTCTACCTGCAGAGCCAGTCGCACGACCCCGGAGGTATAGGTCAGCATGCTGTGCAAAATATCAAGCAGGGAAAATAGCAGGGCGGCTGCCATCTCGTTGTTGTTTTTATTGTCCACATCCAAGCACAGTGTGGCAGTTTCAGTGAACAGGTTACAGACATGATGGACCAGTCCTGGGGGTAAAATAGGAGAAGGGTAAAACATTCATCATAAAATATAAAAATAACGTGTCACGTAAACCCAGCAGAGCAGGCATACATAGTCTACGTTGCATAAACTCTAAACAGTCCTTCAACTGTATTTGTACCAGGTACACTTGGGAAAGGTTTCTAAAATGCAGGTTCCCAGGCCACACACCCAGAGAGTCTGCTCAGGAGCCTGGAATGAGGCCTAGGAATACACTTGTTAAAAAGCTCCCCCGCTGATTTTGATGGAAGGGTTCCCCAAATTACACTTTGAGAAACACTGTCCTACATGGACAGGCTTCACAGGGATGAAAGACTCCCTGACACTGCACAGTGTTGTATGCAAACATCCTGTCCCCAGGTTCTGTTTAAAGGTACAGTTCTTCACGGGGTGGCTCAGGGACCGCAAGTGAACTGGGGATCAAGGATGGACAAGTAATTGGGTCACCCCAAGAGGCTAAAGAAATGAAGTGATTTTTTTCACATGCATTCCAAAATGTAAGATAATGATTTTTAAGCAATGTGAAATTGAGAAATTGCCAGGTCTGTCTCTGCAAACCTCATATTCACAGTGCGGTTGGTCTTCATCAGCTTTCACTTTGATGTAGTTTGTTATGACCAATACATTTAAGTTGGCATTTTTACTATTATTGTAACGCAGCATTACATTTTGAATTCCCAAAATGATTCAGATGTAAACATGGTGAAAAGACAACGTGAAATGTTATAAACCGAAACGGTAAGGGGGTCCTTTAGTATCAACAGATCTCAATGTTCTAGAAAAAAGTGAATCTTCGAATATAAATATTTTACACAAGCAGATGGGGAAAAAAACATGGTAAGGAGGTAGGACATGTGTTGTAAGCTGGACCTGCAATCCACTTATTTATTGGACCTGCAATCCATTGGTCCCTAGTCCTCAGGACAATTGGATGGAAACTCTGCCAGGCACAGCCATCCAAGCTTTGGTACCTTTCCCAGACATTGCACACTGTCATTTCCAGTAAACCAATCTAGTGTTCCTAGACAAGTGCAAAGTAATTAGACTACAAAAGCAATTAATTGTGTCACCAAAGGCAGAGAGAAACCAAAATTACAGAGCATCATTCAAAGTTGTAATCCTTGCGGCAAAAACTGGTATAAGCCACAAAGCTGAAAATAAATATACTTGAAGGGAAAGTAGAATGAATTATTAGCAAAATTTCTCTATCAAGTGACAAGGTTTGATAGCACAAATCATCAATGACACATAGTAAAGAAAAGCAATTATTAGGACACATGCATTACACCGACAGGCATTCTCCTTTGAGTTAGCATGCATCACTCAAGTGCCCGCTATGAATCAGCACTTGGCATTTGTGAGCTGCAGGTAGGGTAGAAGGGCTTTAAAACGTAGTATGTGGTAAACACATGCTGCAGGAGAAGATGTTCTCTTTTGGGGAGTTCATGATTACTTTGTGACACATCACGCTGATGGTCAGAGGTGCAAGGGACCCAGCTATGCGAACAGCAGAGAAGGACATGGCCCTTCAGAAGGAGGAGGTAGACCCCTGGATACCCATCTACACGCTGCTTGATTCAGACGAAACAGCTGATGAACAACTGTGCTCTTCCTGATCTTTATTCAGCCTTCAAGCAAGGAGCACAAACAATGAATGCAATCGAATCCATGCTGGGCTGGCAAGCCTTTCCAGCCTGTGAAAAAAACAGGCAACAAACACCAAGCTCTGACATTACACTCGGAAGTCACCTGCTGTCAGGGAAGGTGCTCATATGAGATTAGAAATGAAGTATGACCTAAATATTTCTTCATAACAGTGAAAATGCCAGCAAAGCCCATTAATACGATGTTAAATGGCCTAGCTCAGCCATATAGTCAGTGCTCTTCATAGACAGAACTTTCACTTCAGATTAAAATGCAAGTTTTTCTTGTTTAAACATTTTATTATGAAAACAAAGAAAGTCATGAGAAATTTCAGTAAAATGAATCCCTATCACCCTCTTTCATAACTATCAATAGTTTGCCAATATTGTTTAATTATCCCCATCTACTTTTTTTTTTAGTATTTAAAGCAAATTCTAGATATCATCTTATTTCTCCTGTAACTGCTTCTGTAAGTCTCACAAATACCTTTTTTTTAAAAAACATAACCACAACGCCATTACCACCTAATACAATTAACCCACTTCTTAACATACTCAATGTACCATCTGCGTTCAAAACTCAACTGTCACAAAACTGTCATTTTTTTACAGTTCATTTGTTTGACTCAAGATACAAAGCAGGTCCACACATTCCATTTGGCCGCAGATCTTAAGTCTCCTTCAACCTCTAACAGTCCTCTTCCCCACCTGCAATTTTTCAGGCCATTTATTTGTTGGAGAAATGAGAATATTTTTCCTGTAGATGTTCTCGTTGGGTGTTCTTATATCCCTGCATTTCCTGTAAACTGGTAATTAGACTTTGAGACTCAATTTAATTCCGGTTTGATTATTTTGGCAATAATACTTGGAGCTGGGTACTCTGTATATCCTGTTGCATTATATCTGGAAGGATATACTGTCTGGTTGTTCTACTCTTAATGATGTTGAAATTGACCCATGGGTTCACGGGTTGTTTGCCTAACTCATCCAGTATAAACTTCCCCATCAAACGTTATCTACTAATGACCAATGTCCAGTTGTATTATTTCATTAGACATGGCAATATGGAATTTTCAAATTCTGTCATTCCTTCTATATTTTTTCATCTGCTTTTCTTCTATAAAGAACCTTCCTTTATCAACTTATTTTGTTATCATAAAATATGGTTTGTAAAGGAAAGGCAAGGTAGATGCTTGATAAATGTTTCTTTGTTATCATTTACCAGTTTTCACAACAATGATTTTGGAGTGTTTGCAAGTCCCAAATGGGACCGAGGTAGGGAGGTGGGGGAAGCTAGAAATTACCAAGGTTACTGATCAGTTCACTTTGGAGCATCAATGTGAATATAATAAATTTTTAAATAATATATTTTATGGATTTTAGTTGATTTCAATCACTATTATTTTTATGCTAAACTTGTTCCATCTTTGGCCACTGAGAGCCCCTTGAAAGTGACCTACCTTCTACTAAGATTGTATGTCTCAAGCTCATCTTATGAATTCCTGCCTAAGACTGTGCATTAGCTACCTCTCGAAGGAGTCCTGGTTTCTTTTAATGAGACTGGTAATTAGAGACCATGGTCTCAGCACTAGAAACACTCATTGCTACTGGGTCACTGATTCAGTGGACAGGCATAAGAAGTATACATCTTTTAGACAGAAAAAAAAATAATGAGTTCATGCAGATATTTCCAATTCCACATTCCAGAAATGGACCCTCATCTCTAAGCAGCAAGGGAAAAAAGACAAATAACATACAAGAGAACTCCCATAACGTTAACAGCTGATTTCTCAGCAGAAAATCTACAAGCCAGAAGGGAGTGAGATAACATATTTAAAGTGATGAAAGGGAAGAACCTACAACCAAGATTACTCTACTCGGCAAGGATCTCATTCAGATTCAATGGAGAAATCAAAAGCTTTACAGACAAGCAAAAGCTAAGAGAATTCAGCACCACCAAACCACCTCTACAACAAATGCTAAAGGAACTTCTCTAAGTGGGAAACACAAGAGAAGAAAAAGACCTACAAAAACAAACCCATAACAATTAAGAAAATGGTCATAGGAACGTACATATCGATAATTACCTTAAACGTCAATGGACTAAATGTTCCAACCAAAAGACACGACTCACTGAATGGATACAAAAACAAGACCCATATATATGCGGTCTACAAGAGACCCACTTCAGACTGAGGGACACACACAGACTGAAAGTGAGGGGATGGAAAAAGATATTCCATGCAAATGGAAATCAAAAGAAAGCTGGAGTAGCAATACTCATATCAGATAAAATAGACTTTAAAATAAAGACTACTGCAAGAGACAGAGAAGGACACTACATAATGATCAAGGGATCAATCCAAGAAGAAGATATAACAATTATAAATATATATGCTCCCAACATAGGAGCACCTCAATACATAAGGCAACTGCTAACAGCTATAAAAGAGGAAATCAACAGTAACACAATAATATTGGGGGACTTTAACACCTCACTTACACCCACGGACAGATCATCCAAACAGAAAAATACTAAGGAAACACAAGCTTTAAATGACACAATAGACCAGATAGATTTAATTGATATTTATAGGACATTCCATCTAAAAACAGCAGATTACACTTTCTTCTCAAGTGCGCACGGAACATTCTCCAGGATAAATCACATCTTGGGTCACAAATCAAGCCTCGGTAAATTTAAGAAAATTAAAATCATATCAAGCATCTTTTCTGACCACAACACTATGAGATTAGAAATAAATTACACAGAGAAAAACGAAAAAAACACAAACAAATGGAGGCTAAACAATACGTTACTAAATAACCAAGAAATCACTGAAGAAATCAAAGAGGAAATCAAAAAATACCTAGAGACAAAAGACAATGAAAACACGATGATCCAAAACCTATGGGATGCAGCAAAAGCAGTTCTAAGAGGGAAGTTTATAGCTATACAAGCCTACCTCAAGAAACAAGAAAAAACTCAAATAAACAATCTAACCTTACACCTAAAGGAACTAGAGAAAGAAGAACAAACAAAACCCAAAGTTAGCAGAAGGAAAGAAATCATAAAGATCAGAGCAGAAATAAATGAAATAGAAACAAAGAAAACAACAGAAAAGATCAATAAAACTAAAAGCTGGTTCTTTGAGAAGATAAACAAAATTGATAAACCATTAGCCAGACCCATCAAGAAAAAGAGGGAGAGGACTCAAACCAATAAAATTGGAAACGAAAAAGGAGAAGTTACAACAGACACCGCAGAAATACAAAGCATCCTAAGAGACTACTACAAGCAACTTTATGCTAATAAAATGGACAACCAGGAAGAAATGGACAAATTCTTAGAAAGGTATAACCTTCCAAGGCTGAACCAGGAAGAAACAGAAAATATGAACAGACAAATCACAAGGAATGAAATTGAAACTGTGATTAAAAATCTTCCAACAAACAAAAGTTCAGGACCAGATGGCTTCACAGGTGAATTCTATCAAACATTCAGAGAAGAGCTAACACCTATCCTTCTCAAAGTCTTACAAAAAATTGCAGAGGAAGGAACACTCCCAAACTCATTCTATGAGGCCACCATCACTCTGATACCAAAACCAGACAAAGATACTACAAAAAAAGAAAATTACAGACCAATATCACTGATGATTATGGATGCAAAAATCCTCAACAGAATACTAGCAAACAGAATCCAACAACACATTCAAAGGATCATACACCATGATCAAGTGGGATTTATCCCAGGGATGCAAGGATTCTTCAATATACGCAAATCAATCAATGTGACACACCATATTAACAAATTGAAGAAGAAAAACCATATGATCATCTCAATAGATGCAGAGAAAGCTTTTGACAAAATTCAACACCCATTTATGATAAAAACTCTCCAGAGAGTGGGCATAGAGGGAACCTACCTCAACATAATAAAGGCCATATATGACAAACCCACAGCAAACATCATTCTCAATGGTGAAAAACTGAAACCATTTCCTCTAAGATCAGGAACAAGACAAGGTTGCCCACTCTCACCACTATTATTCAACATAGTTTTGGAAGTGTTAGCCATAGCAATCAGAGAAGAAAAAGAAATAAAAGGAATACAAATTGGAAAAGAAGAAGTAATACTGTCACTGTTTGCAAATGACATGATACTATACATAGAGAATCCCAAAGATGCCACCAGAAAACTACTAGAGCTAATCACTGAATGTGGTAAAGTTGCAGGATACAAAATTAATGCACAGAAATCTCTTGCATTCCTATACACCAATGATGAAAAATCTGAAAGAGAAATTAAGGAAACACTCCCATTTACTATTGCAACAAAAAGAATAAAATACCTAGGAATAAACCTACCTAGGGAGACAAAAGACCTGTATGCAGAAAACTATAAGACACTGATGAAAGAAATTAAAGATGATACAAAGAGATGGAGAGATATACCATGTTCTTGGATTGGAAGAATCAATATTGTGAAAATGACTATACTACCCAAAGCAATCTACAGATTCAATGCAATCCCTATCAAATTACCAATGGCATTTTTTACAGAACTAGAACAAAAAATCTTAAAATTTGTATGGAGACACAAAAGATCCCGAATAGCCAAAGCAGTCTTGAGGGAAAATAATGGAGCTGGAGGAATCAGACTCCCTGACTTCAGACCATACTACAAAGCTACAGTAATCAAGACAGTATGGTACTGGCACAAAAACAGAAATATAGATCAATGGAAAATGATAGAAAGCCCAGAGATAAACCGACGCACCTATGGTCAACTAATCTATGACAAAGGAGGCAAGGATATACAATGGAGAAAAGACAGCCTCTTCAATAAGTGGTGCTGGGAAAACTGGACAGCTACATGTAAAAGAATGAAATTAGAACACTCTCTAACACCATATACAAAAATAAACTCAAAATGGATTGGAGACCTAAGTATAAGCCCAGACACTATAAAACTCTTAGAGGAAAACATAGAAGAACACTCTTTGACATAAATCACAGCAAGATCTTTTTTGACCCACCCTTAGAGAAATGGAAATAAAAACAAAAATAAACAAATAGGACCTACTGAAACTTCAAAGCTTTTGCAAAGCAAAGGAAACTACAAACAAGACGAAAAGACAACCCTCAGAATGGGAGAAAATATTTGCAAATGAATCAATGGACAAAGGATTAATCTCCAAAATATATAAACAGCTCATGCAGCTCAATATTAAAAAAACAAACAACGCAATCCAAAAATGGGCAGAAGACCTAAATAGACATTTCTCCAAAGAAGACATACAGATGGCCAAGAAGCCCATGAAAAGCTGCTCAACATCACTAATTATTAGAGAAATGCAAATCAAAACTACAGTGTGGTATCACCTCACACCAGTTAGAATGGGCATCATCAGAAAATCTACAAACAACAAATGCTGGAGAGGGTGTGGAGAAAAGGGAACCTTCTTGCACTGTTGGTGGGAATGTAAATTGATACAGCCACTATGGAGAACAGTGTGGAGGTTCCTTAAAAAACTAAAAATAGAATTACCATATGACCCAGCAATCCCACTACTGGGCATATACCCAGAGAAAACCATAATTCAAAAAGACACATGCACCCCAATGTTCATTGCAGCACTATTTACAATAGCCAGGACATGAAAGCAACCTAAATGCCCATCGACAGATGAATGGATAAAGAAGATGTGGTACATATATACAATGGAATATTACTCAGCCATAAAAAGGAACAAAATTGACTCATTTGTAGAGACGTGGATGGATCTAGAGACTGTCATACAGGGTGAAGTAAGTCAGAAAGAGAAAAAGAAATATCGTATATTAACGCATATATGTGGAACCTAGAAAATGGTACAGATGAACCGGTTTGTAGGGCAGAAATTGAGACGCAGATGCAGAGAACAAACGTAGGGACACCAAGGGGGGGGAAGTGGCGGGTGGCGGTGGTGGGATGAATTGGGAGATTGGGAGTGACATGTATACACTAATATGTATAAAATGGATGACTAATAAAAACCTGCTGTATAAAAAAATAAAATAAAATTCAAAAACAAAACAAAACAAAGCCTTCAAAAAGGAACACAATTTAGATCTTTATTAAAAAGGAAATGTATTTTCCATGTTTTACTTAAATTATATTGCATTAGTCATTTGCAATCACAGTCTATATGGAATTTTCCTTTGGCGGTTTTCATGTTTGGGTTTTAGGAAAGGACCCCCAATATATGGTTAGTCTCTGAATAAATATTTTAACGTTCCTAAATAAATAAATAAAATAAAAATAAAAAAATAATTCAGATTTTGGCCACCGAAGTGACACTTGGCAACTGACAGTTTCTCTTAGCAAATGATCATAGGATAAATGGAATAAATGCGACATGGATGGTGTCAACTGGCAGATGATGTGGGTTTTAAAACTCTCTTTCATGTATGTTGAATTGACCTTAAGTAAGCAATAATTGGAATAATTAAAGTCCAAATATCATGTGTATCACAAGTAGCCATATTTAGCCACTTGCGCTGTCATGACAATGACAATCAGAGAGAGTGGTGGCATTATAAAGTTCCAGGGACACCAGTAATAAAAAAAATTTAAAAAAAAGAACTTATATCCAGAATACGTAAATGATTCCTAAACTGAATAATAAAAACCCAAAATACCCAATGTTTAAAATGGATAATAGACTTCAACACTTAGTTTACAAAAGATATGTCAGTAAGCACATGAAAAGTGTTCAACGTCATTAGTCATCAGGAAACTCCAAATTTACAATGAGATACCACCACACACAAACAGGAATAATTATAATGAAACAACTGACAACACCAAATGTTGGTGAGGATGTAGAATGACCAGAACTTACATATACTGCTGATGGGAAACAGATGGCAGTTTTTTATAAATTTAAATACATATTTACTACATTTCCTAGCAATTCCACTCTTAGGGATTTATCCAAGTAAGATGAAAACATATGTCCACAAAAAGACTCATTAGACCTGTGTTCAAAATAGCCCCAAATCGGAAATAGCCCAGGTGTCCATCAACAGAAGAACAGATAAACAAACTGAGATATATTCATACAATGGAGTACCACTCAGCAATAAAAAGGAATGAACCACTAAATCCCATAACAACATGGCTGAATCTCAAAAACAGGGCTGAAAGAAAGACACCGGGAACAAAAAGAGGGTATATAAACTCAGCTGTATGAATACATTTAAAGAAAACTCGTCTATGTTGATTGAAACAGAATAGTAGTTGCTTCTGAGGGAGGGGCAGAACAGAACTTTCTAAGGTAACGGAAATGTTCTATACTTTAACGAGGTGTTGGTTACAGGAATGTATGCATTTTTCAAAAATGACTGAACTGTATATATAAGATTTGTCCGTTTCACTGTATATAAACCATACCTAAATTTTAAAAGAGCTAAAGAAAATCAGTTGGGATAGACTGAGAGAGGTCGGAGGAAGTTAAGTGAAGCAGGAAGTGCGGTCTCTGCTGGGATGAGAGCAGCATTTACTGAGCACCTACTTTGTGCCTGGCACTGGACCTTTACTTGGCTTTTTCCATTTAATATCTCATCTGAATTCTCTAACAGCTCCAGGGGACAGATGCTAATATCTCCACTTTCTAGATGTGAAAACGAAAACTCAGGGTATTCAAGTAACCAGTTCAAGGTCACAGAGTAAGCAGGAGTCACAGAGTGATCTGAACCTGCATATAACTCCAAGGTCCATTTCTGTCAATACCACGGAGCCTCTGGGAGCAACCAGTGGGGAACTGAGACCAGAAGGTCAATGATGAAACCTCTGCAGTTATGCCACGACCAAGTGCTGGTGAGGTGGGAAGCAAGGAGGGGGCAGAAACATCCCTCAGCAAGTGTGATTTGTGACTTCCTGGCAACAGTGAGGTGTGGCCAAAAAGCCTCAGTAAGAGACAGGAGAACTAGACCCCCACTGGAGGAAATGGGCAAGTGAGTTTTCCAGGAACTATAATGTACGTTAGTTTTCAAGACACACTGAGTTTGAGATAACATCCAAAAGCCAAGGCCCAAAGGCTGTTGGAGATGAAGGCCTAGAAACCAGCTAACAGTCAGATCGGAAAAAGGTGGGAGATGACTGGAGACAGTGGAAAAGTTCCCGAGGACGGGCAAGCCAGAGGCCCAGAATTAAAGACTGAGAGATGAGTAGATCCCACACAGGGGAGGAATTTACAGGGGAAATGGAGGCAAAGGTGCCAACATAACAGAGAAAGAGCCATAATAACATAATGCCACAGACATCAACAAATGACCAGAATCAAACAGAAAAAGGGTGTCAAGGGTATCTAGTTGACACAGTTCAAAGCCTGAGAAAAGTTCACCGATTGGGTCACTTCCAGGTTACTGATGACTGTCGTTGGTAAAATTTGTTAGGTCCTGTGCCCTGAAGTCAGACTTCAAGTTGCCAGACCTTCCCTGTTACATTTTCCCACATACCATGTAGGTTTTGACATATTTGCTTCCATGCTGTCCAGAATTTCCCCATAGAGGGAGTTAGGAAATAGAGTTTCTTGGAAGGCAGGAGAGCTTGGACTGGCATTTGCATAAAGCTGACCACACGAGTTGTCCACATCCTCTGTGGGAGCAAAGGAGGCAGCCTGTTCGTCCCCTCACCTCACCCTACGGGACCTGAGGATTAGACTGTTACAATAGGCAAAGCTCTGTGAATGAGCTAACACATGATGCATTTTACTAAAGTGAAGGCATAAATCTAAGGAGGTAGCAAAGGGAAGGAAAGGAAGTTAACATTCCCCATTTCTGTACTTTCATTCTCCCCAGTCAAGAGAAAGATACTCCACCTCCCTAGAGACTGAATGAAGTTCCAGGATACTGCCAGGCTGTGTTCTCCAGAGTGAAAACTTTCCAAGGGATTCACCTGTCAGCAGGCACGTGTGTATGGCTCTTTTCTACCTTCCTCTGCCCCTAAGAAGGCTAATGGCAATACAGCAGAGACAGAGGCCTGAGCCCCTGGGAAGAGCCCAGCCATTTCTTTTGTTGCTGTCTTGGGAGGGGGTTTCTGCTCCTCTTCTCTCAACCAGACCCAGTCTGAGATACACTAGCCACCTGCGGCTAAGGTCAGCTCTGCTCCAGACCCTCAGGGCAAACGCACAGCCCCTTGCTGTGTCCCCTGGCCCTCCCCTCGGGCTAGCTGGCTTGCATCTGTGTGCAAGGAAGAGAAGGCTCTCCTGCATGAGGGTGTTAAGATCCAAGAGTGAAGTTCCAACGCCGAGGCAAATACACAGGGATAGCAACAGCCAACTCTGTTTCTAGGCCAGCAGATGGACCTAGTATAGGAAGTGGGGCTAAGAGCAGTCCTCTATGGGGACCAGTATAATTAAAAGGGTTTCTGCGCATTGCTTGCCTGTCATCTCCCTTAGAGATGCTGTACAAAGACATTTGGGATAGCGTCCTAGTACTTCCCAGTCCTCTGGCCAAATGCCATCTTAATACTCCATCCCAGCATCTCTAAAAGAAATCAAAATTCATTAAGTCATAGAATGCAAGAACTATTTTACATGAATCATAACCAACTCTTCAAAAAAAAAATCCAAGAATTATTCTGTGTTAATTATAAGCAAATCTCTAAAGGGGTCATCCCCATAGGTTATTTTCAAGCGTTTAATATTCCAGAAATATTAATGTGCCTGAGCTGTTCCCAGCTTTGGTCACTGTGTCCTTATTATAACATTACTTTCTCAAAATCCGTTGGAGCAGAGAACTAATATAAGAGTACACTTTGAAATTCCAAGCTTTTGAAAGTACTTTCCATTTCTATCATTAATGATTTGAAAACAACACTCTAAATCCAAGCATAAGCTCCCCAGATAGAGGCTTCCTTGCAGATAATTCTACATTTACATCATACAAACATGTGGTCATTTCCACTAGGGTTCATTAGAGTCAACCTAAACAGACAATCCGGAAGAGGAGTATAAAAGCATCTGTGCAACTCAATGTGGGGAAATGGTTTTGTTTTTCCCAAAATGATCAACGCTTAACCACCAAAACCTCCAAAGTCACATCACATCAGCTGAGTTAAACGTCTTCTTTTAAATAGAACAACATGGAGGGTGAAAGTGGCAATGCTGTCCTGGATTCACTGAAGGGTAAACGCAGGCATCTGTGAACAGCGTGGGTCCTGAGCTGTAGCATCCCAGCAACCATTCCTGGCCAAAATTAAGGAGCTGACACACACACACACACACACACACACACAGAAATGACCCCAAACGAAAACACGTCCAAACACCTCTGAGGTTAAGAATTACTGAACCATCTTAGTGTCAGTCTCTGCCTCTGTTTTTCTAGCCCGTTTATCTGTGTCCAACCTGCCTGCACAGGCTGGCATAAGCGCTTCCTAAGAGGCCCTGAGTGTCCACAGAGTGCCCGGTGCCAGCCCAACCCCTCACCCCAGCCTTCATCCTCCTCCCACATCTGCCCTCCCAGTTCTTTTTTTTTTTTGGCCGCGCCGTGTGGCATGCAGGATCTTAGTTCTCTGACCAGGGGTCAAACACGCGCTCCCTGCAGTGGAAGCACGGAGTCTTAACCACTGGACCGCCAGGGAAGTCCCTGCCCTTCCAATTCTGCATGCCTCTGCCCTGGAGCTTTGGGGTCCACTCTCACCTAAAGCCCTCACCCTCACACCCGTCCCTCCCAAACACCGAGGGCCCATGAGAGTTTGGCTTTCCCCAGTCAGGAGAGGAACACTGAATAAGTCTTGCTAGATGAGGATGACTAGCCAATCCATAATTCTGTGCTCAGAAATTACTAACTCATTGAACCTGGAACGGAAAGTATGTCATAGGCTGGGACCTCTCAAATAGGACAGACACTAATGTTTAAATGACATTTTTCTTCCGAAAACCTAAACGGACTCTGTATTCAGGGCATTCATTCTGAACTACTTTCCTAAGAAAACTTTGTCTATGAGAGTATCTTAAAAACAAACTCACTCCAGCTCCCCTGAGTCCACAATTGTCCCTGGATTCTCCTGTGATTAGCACAGAATCACTTAGTTCCACAGATAAAGAACACTGGACTGAATTATTCCAGGTGTATGATTTATCCTGGCCACCTGTCTCAGGAGCTGCAATGCCCTTTTCTGGTTTAAACAGAGATCCTGAATTTTAGCAACACATAAACCTATTTCTGTGTGGCCAAAATGAAGCTCTAGTTGCATACTTGAGAGGTAAAAGTTTTGGACAGAATGAACTCAATTATAAAAACCACTGAAAGGATCAGTTTAACACGTAAAGGATTTATGCACTGAAGATAACGTGAATTTTAATTACTCAGAGACAGCTAAAAGAGCATAGGATTAATTTAAACAAATATACCTGGAACAATTTTGGAAAGTGAGAATATAAAAAGTAGAAGTGGATGCTAATTTCATACCTGAAACTTATAATACAATGTTGTTTATGACTAAGTAAATTTTATTAACTCAAAGGTACAGAAACTTTCCAGTTTTTATCAGGAAATTAATGGGTAAAGAACAATGAATCATACACGTGCAATGCCCAGGAAAGCGCTAGAAGAGAGTGGGGTGGAGGAGCAGGGAAGGAAGCCCTCCTGTGAGGGAGGGAGACTCCTCAGCAGCAACACAGCCCAAAGTCCACTCCCCAAAGCCTGGAAGCTTTGTCTAATTCCGTTCCGACTACAACACAGCACTTGCTGAATTACGAAGGGGCTTTTATGAGCTGGGCCCTGAGCTAGAGATGTGCTCTTGAGGCCCCAGAAGACCTTCAGTCCTTCCTTTTCCTTCCCCTGCCATTTATCTCCCAGCTGGTGGATAAATGTTCAGGAGAAAACATGCATCAGTCACTTAACCAGTTGTTCATCTGCAATATGCAGAGCTCTTATGATGTAAATTTCATAGTGCCAGACAATGAGGGAAAACACTCAAAAAGTGGCTCCTTCTTTTCAAGGCCCATTAAAAAGATATCCACATGTGAAACACATCACAGAATAAAAGGTCAGCTTGGTGCTATCTGTCAGAGAGCAAGGATCAATGGGAGGACAGGGGAAGGAGGGACTAAAAGTGGCCTTGGTAGGACATGAGGGTTTGGATAGGCAGGAGGGAGGAGGAGGAGCTCACTAGTTTTGGTCAAGAAACACGAGAAAGATTTCCAGTTGGGATTTGAACATGCCGTAGTCAAGCAATTGTGTGAAGGCTAGAATATAGGGCCTGTGAGAGGGCGGCTGTAGTCAGATTCCCAAGGCAGAAGACCCTAGGTTTTTATCCTATAGGCAATGCAAAGTGGCAAAGATTTCTCCCATTGGTTTATTATAAAAGCGATATATACTCATTATGGACAAATTCACATTTTTCATTTTTTTCTTATACTCTGTAAATATTCGAATAATACAGATATATGTATTTGTATATAAAATGTGTGACATAGAGAATTAAAACTTCCCAGACATTCCATTTCCTCAAAAATCACGATACGTAAGGGCTTGCCATGGAGTCTTTCGAGGCATGTGAAATATACATAAACACACGCACACATACATGCATGGAACAGATTCTATGGCTTGCTTTTTTTCACTGAAGAATCTGTCAGAGACATCTTCCCACACTATATAAAGTGCTTACTTGACAGTATCCCATTTTTAAAATAAAATTCCATGATAAAGTTAATCCCAAGAAGGAGAAGCCAGGAAGTTTAGATATCGCCTGGCCGCTGTATGCTCTGCGCAAGGTGACTGTGTCTCCAGCCCTGTTTTCTTCCCCTGGAGTTCCAGAAGCAGGGCAGGGAAGGAGAGAGCCACATCTCTCTGGGGAACACATTTTAACATTTGAAACAGGGGAGTGGCAGTGGTTATGCGTCATCTCAAGGATCAAACAGTAAGAATGCAGGGCTACAGCAAGAATGAAAAGGAAAATGATGGACAGAAAAGAGAAACTGGGGGGAGAAGGGCTTCGGGTGTCACATTTGGGCCCCTGGTTCTAGCTGTTTCTGGGGCCCAGGAATGATTCTGCCTCGAGTTCCATCAGACACCCTTGGACTCGTAGACCTTCCACTTTTCATGTGGCTAGTTTGAGACAAGTTTCTGATACATGCAGGTAAAAAGTTCTAACCAACACAGGAGACTGGGAATTCTTATTTTTAAGTCCTCTTTTAACTGGATAGATTAGCAGTTCCCCAACTATCAATTTTCAAGTTACTCAGTCATCTTCAAAAAATCCTTTCTTGACTCCATGCGTTATCCCTGTCCTACTTCCCTTTCTTTCAATCTGTATTTATTTATTTATTTTTATTTTTGTCAGTCTATTGCAGCCCCAGGTCATTCTCCTCTCCCAGAGGCAACTAGTTTTACTTTTACTTGATTATTTTATTATTTATCTCTGTATCACTAAATAACACACTTGTAGTTTTTTAGTTTTAGACATTATCTGATGACTTCCTACCATGCGATAATGAAGATGCAGCTCTCTTTCCCCACCCCTACCTCACATGCACACAATTCCCACCCCTCATCCCCCACTATGATTATCTCTTACTTTTAATCAGATTGATGTTCAGTGATTACATTGCTATGACTGTAAACACTATTCCTAAATAAATCATATAGAAAACTATGATTATTTTTCCTTTCCTGGGCAATTTCTTGTTTTCCCTGGAGTTAATAATTTAAAAGGCTTGACTCTTATTTTAACGGCATTTTGAGACTGTGGTAGGATAAATAATGCCCCCTCTCCCCAAAGATATCCACATCCTAATCCCTGCAAACTGTGAATATTACCTTATAATGGCAAAAGGGACTATATAAATGTGATTAAGTTAAGAATCTTGAGATGGAGAGATTATCCTGGATTATCCAAGTGGGTCAAATGTAATCACAAGGGTTCTTAGAAGAGGGAGGCAGGAGATTGGAGATAGTAGTAGGAAATGTGATGACAGAAGCAAGAGGTTGGAGTGATGCAAGGGAGGGGCCACAAGCCTAGGAATGCAGCAGCTTCTAGCAGCTCTTCAACTTGGGTTTTCAAGGCAGGGAAACAGAAACCTCCAGAAGGAATGAAGCCCTGCCAACAGATGGCTTTAGATTTCAGACCTCCAGAACTGTAAGAGAATACATTTTTTGTGTTGTTTTAGGATGCTAAACCTGTCGCTTTGTTAGAAACTAATACAAGGAGGAAACAAAAGTAATTCTTTTGGCTTAGTCTGTCGTCTTTACCAAGAAGTCCTCAGCCACTGTTCCTACTGATGAGACACACTTCTGAGTTTGCATCAGCTGATAGACCAAAACCTTAGAGAACCCAATCTGATAATGTTAGAGATGTTCTATAGTCATTACACTGTTCTGTAGGAAAAGCTTATGAATTGGCTCATTTCTGGTTGGCCAAAAATGGAGAGGGAGACTATATCATTCAAATTATAGCAGAGAAAGCACAATGGACTGAGGGCCTGGAGACACATATCCTGGTCTCAGCCCTACAGAACCTAACAGAGTGACTGTGGTCAACTCTCTCCTTCTTACTGAGCCATAATTTCCTTATTAGAAAATGACGATGAAGGAGCTCTATGTGACACCTAAGGTTTCCTTTAGGCTCTGATACTTTGTAATTATAAGTCAGAATGTGGCAAATGAATATTGTATTCCTCTAAACCTACTAAAACGCTACATGGAAAATTATTTGCAGACACTTCAATAAAGATTCATGATAACAAACTGTGACTATTAGTAAAATAAATAAATAAATAATAAAATAACATCAATACTCTAAACTAAAAGCTAGGTATTAGAACTAGCCAGAGAAACAGTAATAATAGCAAAAACCTAGATGGCTCTTATCATGTGCCAGGTACTATTCTAAGTGCTTTAACAGATATCTAACCAAAAAAAAAAAAAAAAAATCTCCTTAACAGCTCCATTTCACAGATGATGAAACTGAGGCTGAGAAAGGTTAGATGCCTTTGCCAAGGCCATCTGGCTCCACAGTCTGTGCTATTACACACTACGCAAGATTGCTTTTCTGTAACTGAAATGACTGAAAAAGGAAAAAGAGGAAAATACAACTATTCAGTCTAATAAGTGAATGCAAAAAACCCCCCAGATTTATTTTAAAAGATGTAATTAGGAAGAGATAAGGATAAGAAAGGTAATGGGGAGGGCTTTACATACCAAGTTGAATCTCTCCCACTACTAGAGAAATAGAAAGGGCTAAAGAAGAAGCGTAAACAAAAAGAAGGGATAGAAAACTGCCATGGCACCAAGACACTCTGCCTTGAAAATCAATCTGCTTCATTAAAATCTTATTTTGCAAAAGTTATTTTAGCATTTGTACACAGCAGGTCTATTATCCCACAACAGTCTTCCACGTCAGTGACATCTTTCCACATTAGTTAATTAACAGATGCCACTCACAGAATGAGCCTATTCTAGCTGATGGTGCAGGAGACACAAAGCAATATTAGGTATTCAACACCAGTGCTGTCAAGTAAATGATAACAATCAGCAGGGAATGTACTTCATTTTCCATTTTCTGGTGGAGAAAATAAACATTAGGAAGAATTTTATATGTAGCTTTTATATATCGAATTTCTGAAAAATCTGAAGTCACATTGGAAATCAATTCAAGCTATAAAGGAACTTGCAAAAACTCACTTAAATATTAATGTAAACGATGAAGCTGGCAGAAACAACCATAGAAGAAAATATATGAGGAATACTGGTTAAAAACAGAAGAACGTAATACTCATTCTTTACCTCCTTGCACTTGACCTCTTCATGGCTCTTGACACATTTGACCTTCTGGAAATGCTGCTGCCCTCTTGGCTTACAGGACACCCCACACTTCTGGGTTTCCTCCCCGTTTACTCCTCAGTTTCCTGAAGCTCTTTTGTCCTTCACGCCACAATCAAGGTGTGCACTTATCTGATGAGTTGTCTGTCTTCCCTACTAGACCATAAATTCTACAAGAGCAGGAAACACATCTATTGGGGCTATTCCTATCTCACCTACGCCTAGCACAGCCCCTGGCTCATATTGGGTACTCAACAAACGTGTTGAGTAACTGACATCACAACAAGATCAAAGAAGGGCTCATTCTAGAAATTCATAGCTGATTAATCATTAGAAAAACCATTAATAAAAGACACACTTAACAGTGTGTGGGAATAAACAAATATTACCCAAATGAGAACAAGCAGAGGCTATTCGGAGCTTGCTGTAGCAAAGGAGTCAGCCAGCATCACTTGTGTTTGGCAGAGACTCAAAGGCAGGCAGCTCAAAGACTCAAAGGCAGCTTTATAGTGAAACACACTGATTGGAGGCTGTTGGCATGGGGGAGCTGGAGGTGGGTTAACTAAAAGCAAGGTACCTTGTCATTGTTTGGGGGAGCATATTTGACTTTCTGTGGCTGGTCCTGAGTTGGAAGCAGGGGAAAAAATTAAGGAAGCTGGCAGTTATTGACCAAGTCCTGACCGATTTGGGCCAGATGCTACAGAGGTGATGGTCTGGCGTCCTGGAATGGTTGCTGCAGAGGTTGTAAGTCAGAAGTCTATTTTCATATAGGATCTGACCACTGTCCATTTATATAACTGGCCAATCAACAGTAGAGGCATATGCATTCAGGGCAGGAACAAGGAGAGGATGCCCACTCTCACAATTTTCATTAAAAATTCTGTTGGAAAACAACAAGGACCCACTGTATATACAGCACAGGGAACTATATTCAATATCTTGTAACAACCTATAATGGAAAAGAATCTAAGAATATATATATGTATATATGATTCAGTTTATATATATATATATACACACACACAGACACACACACACAGGTACACACACATATATATATATAACTGAATCATTTTGCTCTTCACCTGAAACTAACACAATGTTGCAAATCAATTATACTTCAGTTAAAAAAATAAAAATTCTGTTGGATAATCTAGCCAAGGCAATAATAATAGTTAACTACTTTCATAGTTAAAAGGCTTCTTTAAAAGCCTGTGTGGGGAGGGGACTAATGAGATTTGAAACCATTAAAAAAGATGAAGTAGAGCTACATGTACTGATACAGAAACATGTCTACAGCATAGAATATGGAAAACCAAGTTAATAAATAATACATATAGTGTAATAGCAATATACTACAGGCATTTAAGAGTAATTTTTTTTATTAAACACTTCCTAGTTTTTCAGCACAGTGCTGTTTTACACACTTTATCTTTACACACATCTCATCTAATCCTCCATGGTCACCCAGTTATTATTCCCATTAGTTTGCAGATGAGAAAGTGGGGACCTCCCAGAGAATTGTAAGTAAGGCGTAAACCCAGGCAAGCTAACTCCAGACCTGGATTCTTCCTCACTGTCTACTTCTGCTTGGAAAGCTCTACGTACATGGATAACCCAGGTCAGCTGGGTTTGCTTTTAACTTCATACACTTCCTCATTATATAAATTTTCATAATGAGTATGTGTTGCTTTTATGATTGGAAAAGATACAGATATTTTACATCTTATAAAAAATTAAATTGTAAATTGACAGCACTTTATTTTTTTTATCATGATCTGAAACTTACAAATTTGTTAGCAGTGAGTAAGGCTTCTGTTCAGAGTTCAGTTTGAACCTTTGTAACACCAAGTAAACTTGTATTCCATTCTGACACTTTCCTGAGGTTTGTTCCACCTTGAAGAAAGTTTCAAGTGTCTCAGCTGTGAGGAAGCTTGATACCAAGAAAACAAATACTACTTGGAAGCCTGTGAGACATTTAAGTGCTGGCTTTGCTTATCTAATTGGGATGGCTTTGGTACAGGAGCATAATGTGAAAATCAACGAGACAGAAAATGGAGCTGAGAAAATGACATACTCTGATCTTCCTTCCTGGAGGTCTCAGAGCAAAAGCAGTCTCATTCCTACTAACACAACATTGTAAATCAACTATACTCCAATAAATTTTTTTTAAAAAGAGAGAGAGAGAGAAACCGAATGTTATGGGGGGGGGAAAAAAAAAGCAGGACTGCTACCCCATACCCTTCTGCTTTCTCCAAACCTTCCACCCATTCCACCCCCCCCATGCCCCCCCCAACCACCCTCACTTGTGAGTTATTCAATTTCACTTAAGTTTCCTTCCTCTCTCCCTTTCATCTGTTGTTTTCAACTAAGCCAATTTCTCAATCCAAAGGAAACCTTCCACTGGCCTTGGTGGTCCCTCAAAATTATCATCCTATCTCTCCTTCTTTTATTGACAGTGTAGATAAGTCTGTTTCCTTCCTATTTTTTCTACTGTTAAAGTCATCAATAGAATTTTCAAAAAGTACTTCACTACAAGCACTTTAGCATTTGATCATCTATTTTCAACAACGGCTTCTTTCTCACTGCCCTGCTGGGTTCTCTGTCACTCATCACCAGTTGGTTGGTAAGAGAATATTTCACTGGGCACAAGGGGACAGTAACAGGATCTTTCTGAAGACTGGGAGTATCTAGATGGTAGGCTGTGTTATGCTTTCATTCTCCTGCTTGGCCCAGTGTTTCACAATTAATAGGTGGGTCTCCTCTGGTAGTGGAGCCAAATCCTGCTAATAACGTGATGACCCAAAAGCCAGCACCATCACCCTTCTGGGCACAATCTTTTCTCCCCCGAAACCCCCCCAATACATGCTTTGCCCCTAAGCTTCATCTCCATTGGCACTATGTGCAAAGTTCTTGTTTCTAGTATAAGAAATGCATCTACTTTGCTGCTAAGTTTCCAAAGCAATCAGCACTAACACTCTGACATCCAGTAAACACAAGTTCTACTATGGAGGAGTTATTCAACTGATATCTCTCAAAGGAGACTGTCCTTCAGATGTCACCTCCCACCTACCTTGGCTAGCAAAATTCTAATCATTGTATTCTAACTATAAAGACTAAAACATATAGTATTAATATCAATACACAAAGGGTATGACTAGGATTATTCTAACATATGAATACTTTCACTTCCTCAACTTTACATGTTAATTCGATTCAGAGGATAGGACTCCCTGACTGACATCTTCAGGAAAAGGTCAAAGGCATGATGAATTTTCCTGAGATTTGAAACCTTGGTAGCAAGGCTATCTCTTCCCTCTCAGCCCAAATGCCTGTGCCCTTTTGCCGTGTCTCTTGAATGACTCTGTATGCTACAGCAGTTCCTTTCCTGTTCCAGTTTTGGCTTGTATCACCACATATCTACAGTTACTGTTTCAGCCTCCTGTCAGTTCTCTCTGTCTCCAATCTCCATCCCACAAGTGGGGCAGCCTAATCTTGGCTCAGTATCACTGACGTAATGTCCCTTCACTGCCAAGAGAGAGCCCGAGCACTGTGCCATCACCTACTTGACCAAGTCAAAGTCCAACCCAGCATTCAAGGTCCTCCACACCCTGCCTGCCAACACAGACCCACTTGTCAAGCCAGGATGCATATTCTCGGCACCCTGCACCTCCTCCTTCACTCCTACCTCCGACCTCTGTTCCTGCTGTTCTTTCAAGCCAAGGTGGTCTTTCCTCCTCATCTTCCCAACAGCCTCCACTTCACTCAAAGTGCACACTTCCACTCACTTCTTTCTCCTTTGAGAGCTTCCATTTATGCCTTCCTTTTTTGAAATATCATCTTGTAGTACTACTTATATTTTCACGCAAAATGTTTCTCCCCAACTAGACAGCAAGTTCCTCAAAGAAAGAAATTATAATGGAATGAAAAGTACATTAAAAAAATATTGGAATATATATAGTTGAATTGAACAGGGTGCTTTTTTTGTGGGTCCTTTAATGCTTATCACGGCGTTTGAAATACGTTCAGTACTTTCTGAATGAATAAATGAATATGTAAATTAACTTAGATGAGAGGGACAATAAAATTACTGGTGCTTGAGGGTATGGACTACATCTTCTGCATCATATACCCAGAGTCCATCTCAGTGGCTGACATCTACCAGTGCTCAATAGATGTCTGTGTCAATGACAGTGAGAAAAGTAGACAGAGACAGGGAACAGCATTTAGATGAAGGTTATGAATATCACAGATTAAAATTTGTTGCAAAAAGAAAACCATTCCGTGTAAGAGAGTAATAGCCACTTAGAAGACGGAATTGAAGAATCAATCCCATTTACAATAGCAACAAAAGAAGATGAGATACTTAGGAATAAATATAACGAGAACTCTTCAAGGTCTATGTGAAGACACGCTTAAAACACTATCAAGGGACACTGAATCAGACAGATAGACAAATGGAGAGTCATAACATGTTTTTAGATAGAAAAGCTCAAAATCATAAAATGTTGATTCTTCCTAAATTAATCTATAAATTCAAAGTAATTGAGATAAGAATAAGCACTCAGTGTGTTTTCTGAAACTAGACAACCTAATTACAAAGTTATCATGGAAAGAAATCAAAATAGCAAGGAACCTTTTGAAAAAGGTAAAGTAACTAGAAGCGAGAATTAACCCAATCAAACATTTAAATACATAACTAACAATACTACAAAAATTAAGAGTTTGGCACTGGCATGCGAGTAAATAAACTTGAAGGGAAAAATGAAGAGGCCTGAAATCCACACAGAAGTGTAATATGATTGCATTTCAGATCAATGGAGAAAAGACGGAACATTCACTTAACAGTACTGGCACTACTGAGTATTCATAAAATAATAACTCCTACTCTCACAATTTAAAATCAAATAAATTCCAGGTGAACCAATGATTTAATAATCAAAACTGAATCCATAAAAGTAACAGAAAAAAATAAAAGAGAACTTTTACGTTTAGAGTTGAGAAACCATTCCTAATATAACACAAACCCAAAAGCCATAAAAGGTTTATAAGTAATATTTATAAAAATCTCATATTTCCGTACTAAAATGCAACATTAACAAACAACATTAAAAGTCAAACAACAAAGTAGCAAATACCTGCATAACATATGGTGGGGTCAATGTTCATTTATTTGTAAAGAACACTGACAAGCCAATAAGAAAACACTAAAAACACAGAAGAAAAGTGGTCAAAGGAAACAAATAGATATACTTTTCAAAGAGAAGGAAACACAAATGACTCGAATAAAGGATGAGATACTGATAATAAGTAAACTTCTAATTTAAAACAGACTGAGGACTCTGACATCCAGTCATGATGGTATAACTGGTATCAAACTAGTCCTTCTACCATAAATAATGTTAAACCTAGACAAAATGAAAGACACAACTGTTTTTCAGATGTGAGACAAGGAGTACAGGATTCTGATTCCTGTAGAGAGGGAAAATGCATGAAATGAGCTCTATAATCACACTGGCATTCTGCCCAAAGGAACTTTCCAGACTAAGCACGGGGTGATGGGGCCCAAGCAGAGCATCGCAGACTCACTTTGCTGAGGAGGAGACTGAAGCTAGGGTTTGCTGAAGCAGCTAGAATTTGCCAGGTAGACTAATGAAGAGGGTGGAGCTGTCCAGAAAAAAAGTTTCAGAGACCTGCTTAGTGGTACCCTAAAGTCTTCGGCCAAATACTAAAATGTTCACTGGATGAGATTCCAGGAGATGTGATAGAGAACAGTACTTTGGAAGCTGTAGGTTGAATGGAGAGTGTGAAAACTGCACGGAGCTGGGAGACAAGGAGTTCTGACAATCCAGAGAAAGGAGACCTTGTTTAACACACTGAGTATTCAACTGAGACCTTAGAAAAACCACACCTTACTAACAACCTGTGGTAACAAAACTTTAAAACAAGCCTTGAAAGAATCAAGCAGAACCACCAGTAAATAACATGACAGCCAGTACAGAAGTCAACATTCTCTAAAGGAAGACAACAAAATTCAGATTCACAATACAGCCTCCAGAACTGCCACCAGGCAATGAAAAAGGATCATATATGCAAAAAATCATGGAAATGTAATCCATAACCAAGAAAAGATACATCAGAGACACCAAGATGACACAGGGTTTAGAGCAGCAAATAAAAACATGTTGAAAGACATAAAAGAAAATATGATCATAATGAATTAACAGTAAGAATTCTTTAAGAAATAAAAACTAGGACTTCCCTGGTGGCGCAGTGGTTAAGAATCCACCTGCCAATGCAGGGGACATGGGTTTGAGCCCTGGTCCGGGAAGATCCCACATGCTGCGGAGCAACTAAGCCTGTGCACCACAACTACTGAGCCTGCGCTCAAGAGCCTGCGAGCCACAACTACTGAAGCCCGCACGCCTAGAGCCCGTGCTCCGCAACAAGAGAAGCCACCACAATAAGAAGCCCCCGCACCGCAACCAAGAGTAGCCCCCACTCGCCGCAACTAGAGAAAGCCCGCGTGCAGCAACGAAGACCCAACGCAGCCAAAAATAAATAAATTTTTAAAAAAATAAAAACACAATGGTATAACACAGGGAACTCTGCTCGATATTATGTAACTACCTAAATGGGAAAAGAATTTGAAAAAAAATAGATACATGTATATGTATAACTGAATCACTTTGCTGTACACCAGTTACTGTCACAACATTGTTAACCAACTATACTCCAATACAAAATAAAAAGTTAAAAAGATAAACACAATGGAACACTATTCTTTAATGAGAAGTAACAAAATACTGATACGCACTACAACACTGATAAACCTCAAAAGTGTTATGTAAGTTTGTAAAAAGTCAGATGCAAAAGACTAAACTATATTGTATGATTCCATTTATGTGAAATGACCTGAAAAGACAAATCTCTAGAAACCAAAAGCTCAGACGGGAAATCGGGCCCAGCAAAAAACCTGCCCTAAATCTCATGCCTCTGTATTATACTGTGCTATCAAATTTAATGACAATGTAAATATCAAGCTGAATTAAAATTGACTCCGTTACATGTTCTTGCCATGGGACCACTTCATTCATCCATTCTCTCATTCTCTTGCTAATACTTTTATTGAGCAAGGAACTCAATTCTTATAGGTAAAGTGCAATTGAACACTGGTTTTCAAAATTTTTTTAACTGATGAAAACTCTTTTGCTAGGAAATATCATGAAGAACCCCAATATACAAAACAGATGAGAGTAGAGGTGCTCTGTTTAAATGAAGAGAAAGATGTCTTGCTTGTGATCTATCCTTAAATGCCCCCTTCCAACCATGCACTTTCCCCTTCTGGTGGCCTGGGCAATTATGAGACGACTACATTAAAGTCTGAAGTAAATAAATATTTGCAAAACCTCTGAAGCATCACAGTGGAATACTAATGTTTCTTGGCAAGTGGCAGCTTTTTTCCTGTGTGTAGGACAATCCCCTGCAAAATGCAAGGGGTAGGAGTTTAAAGATTTTTTCAGTTGTCCAATTTCACTTTTGGCTTTAGATATCTGGCAATAAACAATTAATGTATTGAAATTTTAATTAATGGACTAATTCCACAAAAACTTGCTGGCTTTATATTGATGAAAATGGCACGTTCGTGGGGGGACAATAAGATAACATCAGCACGGCACAGTAGGGTAAAGAACAAGGTTGTTTTTGACCAGAGACTCCCTGCCTATGAACCCACCACCCCAGTCCTACCCACCTGCGGCCAGAATGAAGGACCAAGTTCTCCAGTCCCTGTAACCCACAGTGTACCACATGCTATGGCCCAGAGTCTCCTGAGAGGTTTCACCCATCTCTCTGCATAGAAGTTTCCTACATGGGGATTCAGCTCCCCACAGGAGCACCTCCAGACAAAGGTCCACTGGACGTTTTATAGTTGCCTGACCTTGTTGCATAGCCCTATCTGCCTCTGCAGAAACGTTTAAGCTCTGATATTTGTTCTGCTAACTTTATTTTTAGCTTTCAACTATTTGCCTAACGCTTATTAATTAATTCTTCCATTCTATTGCTGCTTTCATTCGAACTCCCTGAGTTGAATACATGGTCCATTTATCTTCATTTTTCTTATTTATTAACAAAAGAATTCAAACCCATTAACTTCAGTCTGAGAAGAGCTTAACTGAAAAAACAAAGTGTGAATATATAGTTTTTCCTGAGCCATTATTTTCTAAATAATCTGTCATTGTAGTTCCAACATTTTATTAAATTTTGTTATTTTGATGTAATCAAAACAATATTGGCATATAAATTATGAAGCATAATAATAAAATGCACATAAATGTTACACTGAACTTAAAAATTCACCAACTCCATTTAACCTTCCTCGATAATCCTCCATAGATATATCCACTATTCTGGATTTTGAATGTTTTATTCCCTTGCTTTTGCTTTCACAATCCTATTATTTATATGTATCCCTAAATGTATTGTTTAATTTTGTTTTTGAATTTTATAAAGTTGGTTATTATACTACACATAGAATTGTACAGCCTACTTTTTTTTCTCACTTAATATTGTGGGTGCATATAGCTATGAGACATTCATTTCATTGCTGGAAAATATTCCAGTATATGGTTTTACCACACTGATAAACCCATTTACCTACTGATGTTCATTTGGGTTGTTTCCATGCTGCTATAAATATTTTTGTACATTTCTCTGGGTTCACATATGCAAGAACTTCTCCAAGATATATCGGTAGGAGAGAAATTGCTCAAAGGACATACAAATATTCGATTTTACGAGACAGTGTAACTATTGTCCACAGTCGAGTCATGACTGTAGACACCCATACACAGTGCTCACTTCGATCCATAACTTTAGCAGTAATCTAGAGCCAATCTAACAGTATAAAAATAACTCGTTGAGAATTTAATTTGTATTTCCCGATTATTAAAAACACTGTTATTTTCATATTTATTTGTAATTTCATATTTATTAGCCATTTATCTGTTCAGTAAGCACCTATTCATTTCTTTTGCTTAATTTTCTAGTGGGCTGTTTGTCTTTTTCAATTCTCACTGAATTGTGGGAGTTCTTCATATACATAGGAAACTAATCCTATGTCAATTATGTATGTCAGAAACAGCTTCTCTCTGTTTATGCTTTGTCTTTTCACTTTGCATGTGGTGTCCTACGATGAACAAATTTTTAAAACCTTAAGGCACTCAACATTTCTTCTAAAAGTTTTAAAGTTTACTCTTTTGTATTCAAATATATAAAACATCTGGACTTGATTCTTGTGAATGGTATGAAGCAGAGGCCCCATTTCTTTATCCTAAGAAACTATTATTATAGGACCATTTATTGAACATTACATCATTTCTCCAGAGATCTGGAATGCTACTTCTGTCACAGAACCAAGTAGGGCTCTATTTCTAAGCAATCTTTCTGTTCCATGGGTTTATTTGACCATATCTGAACCAAAACTCTGCTGTCTTAATTAGTAGAATTTGACTATACATGGCCTTTCTTCTTTGAGATAAAGCTTGGAATCAAATAACCAACTTTCAAAAATCAAAACCAAAACCCTGGTAATACCCTTATTTTAACTGTACTGAGTTCATTAACCAATTTGGGAGACTATTAGTATCTCTGCTATAATCAGGTCTTCTAATCCATGAATAAGGCAGATCTCTCCAATTGTCTTTGCTAATGTCATTCAATAAAGTTTTATAATTTTCCACATAAAGGCCTTGCACATAGCTTTTTAGATTAATGTATTGGGACTTCACTTTTTACTGCTATTTAAATATTATATTTTTATATATAGAAATAATTTTTATATATTTATCTTAAATTGAGCCAACTTGCTAATTCCCTTTATTTCTAATAATTTTCTTGTAGTGGCTTTCCATGTAGAAAATTATATCATCTATAAATAGCAACAATTTGTTTCTTTAAAATTGTTATACTTTTTATATTCTTTAAACATCATTCTGTGCTGGATAGGGGCTTACTGTGTCTATGGGCAATAATGTTGTTCCTAATTTTCAGAAGTAACGCCTCTTAGGCATTATCTTACAATTTAGGTTTGCTGGATATTTTTGGTAAATACTCTATATCAAGTTAAGGAAGTCTCCTTCTGTTTTTATTTGGCTAAGAGCTTTTTTTGGGGGGGTTTCCTTTTAATCTTAAAGGGGTGTTGAATTTTATAAAATGGTTTTCTATATCAATTGTATTTTTTTCCTCTTTAGTCTGTAAATGTGGTTAATGACATTTTATAGATTTTTCTAATGCTA
The DNA here is from genome assembly GCF_028564815.1 of Eubalaena glacialis. NCBI lineage: Eukaryota > Metazoa > Chordata > Mammalia > Artiodactyla > Balaenidae > Eubalaena > Eubalaena glacialis. The sequence continues at coordinate 67,724,957 of NC_083722.1, read as the reverse complement.
AACCATCCTTAGATTACTGGATTAAAACCTATATGTTTATACTGTATTTTCTCTTTCATATTTCACTGAATTCTGTTTGCCATTTATGTTCATACATGAGACTGATCTGTAATTTTTTGTTAATGTATTGCCCTAGGCTAGTTTCAGTATGAGATTAAACTGACCTCACAGAATGAGTTGGGGATATTAACTGTTATTCTATTCTATGGAAGAGTGTAAAATTGAAATTATCTGGCCTTTGAACTTTTGGTAGAACTCCCATGTAAAACCATCTGAGCCTGATTTATTCTTTCTAGGAAGGTTTTAAAATTTCTTTAACAGTTATAGACAGGGTGACTACATATTCTATTTGGTCTGGAACACTACTGATTTACACATATTAAGCAAATTTTTTGAAAGTACTAGATTTGGATGATAAATTATATACTCAGTCTAGTTATAATACAATTCAGACTTTCTATACCTTGAATCAAGTTTGGTAAGTTATCTTTTTCTAAGAGTTTTTCTATTTTTCTATGTTTCCAAATTTATTGGCATAATATTTCCATAATATTCTTTTATTATTTCTTCAGTCACTGCTCTTTTTTATTCTTATCACTATTTATTTGTACCCTCTCTCCTTTTTCTGTTGAGGCTTTCTTGAGTTTGATCAATTTTATCAATCATTTCAAAGACCTATGAGTTGCCTTTGCTAATCTTCTCTACTGTATTAATGAACTTTTCTGCTTCATTAATTGCTGCTCTCATCTTTATTATCACCTTCCTTTGGGTTTTTTCCCTTTCTTTTCTTTTTCTAACTTCTTAAGTTGAATCCTAGTTCATTAGTTTTCATCTTATCTTTTTTTTCTACTGAAACCATTTAAGGCAGTGGTTCTCAATCCCGGCTGACACCCTGATATTCAGAAAATAGCAATGCCAGGGTCCCAATGTACAATAACCCTAATTTCATTGGTCTAAGGTTGGGCCAGGGTATCAGCTTCCTTATTTTAGTCTTTTTATCTCTGGTGGTGGGAGGTAGGAGGGATGGTGTAGAGGGCAAGGAGAGGCCAAGCTGAGCAAAGGTAGGAAACGTTTCTTCAGGAATCAGGGAGATGGAGTGAGGGCCCTCATGTTCCCTGTAGCCAATCTCTAGGATCAGGTCAACTCAGAAACTCCCAGAAGTGCTGGTGATGTCCCTGAACTCTCAGTCCAGCACATTTTTTAAAAGACAAAACTATAGATACACAAAAAATTAGCAGCTGCCTGGGCCTGAGAGTGGGTGAGAAAATTCATTGCAAAGGGGCACAAGGAAACTGGGGTAATGAATATGTTCCATATCTTGATTATGGTGGTGGTTTCACAACTGTACACTCATCACATTGCATACCTAATTAGTGTATTTTATTACATGTAAATTATATCTTAATAAATCTGGTTAAACACACACACCAAATCTACGCATCGACTGCCTTAAAAATGCAATGCTTACTTTGCTGTACAGCAGAAACTGACACAGCAGTGTAAAGCAACTATACTCCAATTAAGAAAAAAAAATGCAATGCCTTTTGACATAGAAATACACCAGACTGATATACTAGCCTAAGAAGAAAATACCTGCATTTTTAATGGACTTTTCAATAGTTGCAGAAGTTCAGAGAAGGTATGGGCATGGTAAACAATCAGCTGATTAACAAAGAGAACAGAAAACACTTAGCCCCATATGACTGTCAAAAGGAATCCTACATACCGAAGACTAAGTTAGAATTATGAATACATGTCAGGTGCCCAGAGCCTCAGTCTTCTAGAAGCAAGGAAGGCTTTTCTCAGCAAGTCACCATTTAATTTGTAACTCTCACAAGAAACCAGGTGGGTGCAACAAAATCTCAGGGAGCTGGACATCACTTAAGATGTAATTGACGACCCGAAGGACCATCAGTGGCTCTGCCACAGGAAGCACAAATGCAAATAACAAAGCCAACAGAGAGGGAAGTCGGCAAGATGGCGGAAGAGTAAAACGCGGAGATCACCTTCCTCCCCACAGATACAGTAGAAATACATCTACACGTGGAACTGCTCCTACAGAACACCCACTGAACGCTGGCAGAAGACGTCAGACCTCCCAAAAGGCAAGAAAATCCCCACGTACTTGGGTAGGGCAAAAGAAAAAAGAAATAACAGAGACAAAAGAATAGGTACGGGACCTGCACCAGTGGGAGGGAGCTGTGAAGGAGGAAAGGTTTCCACACACTAGGAAGCCCCTTCGCGGGCCGAGACTGCAGGTGGCAGAGGGGGGAAGCTTCGGAGCCATGGAGGAGAGCGCAGCCACAGGGGTGCGGAAGGCAAAGCGGAGAGACTCCCACACGGAGGATCGGTGCCGACCAGCACTCACCAGCCCGAGAGCCTTGTCTGCTCACACGCCGGGTCGGGCGGGGGCTGGGAGCTGAGGCTCGGGCTTCGGTCGGATCGCAGGGAGAGGACTGGGGTTGGCGGCGTGAACACAGCCTGAAGGGGTTAGAGCACCACAGCTAGCCGGGAAGGAGTCCGGGAAAAAGTCTGCAGCTGCCGAAGAGGCGAGAGACTTTTTCTTGCCTCTTGTTTCGCGGTGCGCGAGGAGAGGGGATTCACAGCACCGCCTAAACGAACTCCAGAGATGGGCGCGAGCCGCGGTTATCAGCGCAGACCCCAGAGACGGGCATGAGACGCTAAGGCTGCTGCTGCCGCCACCAAACAGCCTGTGTGCGAGCACAGGTCACTCTCCACACCGCCCTTCCCGGGAGCCGGTGCAGCCTGACACTGCCAGGGTCCCGTGATCCAGGGACAACTTCCCGGGAGAACGCACGGCGCGCCTCAGGCTGCTGCAACGTCACGCTGGCCTCTGCCACCGCAGGCTCGCCCCGCATCTGTACCCCTCCCTCCCCCCGGCCTGAGTGAGCCAGAGCCCCCGAAGCAGCTGCGCCTTTAACCCCGTCCTGTGTGAGCGAAGAACAGACGCCCTCAGGCGACCTACACGCAGAGGCGGGTCCAAATCCAAAGGTGAAACCCGGGAGCTGTGCGAACAAAGAAGAGAAAGGGAAATTTCTCCCAGCAGCCTCAGAAGCAGCGGATTAAAGCTCCACAATCAACTTGATGTGCCTGCATCTGTTGAATATCTGAATAGACAACGAATCATCCCAAATTCAGGAGGTGGACTTTGGGAGCAGGATATATTAATTTTTCCCCTTTTCCTTTTTTTGTGAGTGTATATGTGTATGCTTCTGGGTGAGATTTTGTCTGTATAGCTTTGCTTTCACCGTTAGTCCTAGGGTTAGGCCCGTCCATTTTTGGGGGGGTTTTTTTTTGTTTTTTTTGTTTTTTTTGTTTTTTTTTTTTACTTAAAAAAATTTTTTTCCCTAATAAATGTTTTCTTAATAATTTTTTCCTTATTTTCTATTTTTAAAAATTAAAAAAAATTTTTAATAAGTTTTTTCATATTTTTTATTTTAAAAAATTAAAAATTTTTCTTAATAAATTTTTTTCTTAATTTTTTTTCTTATTTTTATTTTAAAAAATTAATAAATCTATTTTTAAAAATTAAAAAAATTTTTTCTTAATAAATTTATTCTTAATAATTTTTTTCTTATTTTTTATTATAATAGTTTTATTTTATTTTATTTTATCCTCTTTCTTTCTTTCTTTCTATTTTTTCTCCCTTTTATTCTGAGCCGTGTGGATGAAAGGCTCTTGGTGCTCCAGCCAGGCATCAGGGCTGTGCCTCTGAGGTGGGAGAGCCAACTTCAGGACACTGGTCCACAAGAGACCTCCCAGCTCCACGTAATACCAAATGGTGAAAATCTCTCAGAGATCTCCATCTCAACATCAAGACCCAGCTTCACTCAATGACCAGCAAGCTACAGTGCTGGACACCCTATGACAAACAACTAGCAAGACAGGAATACAGCCCCATCCATTAGCAGAGAGGCTGCCTAAAATCATAGTAAGGCCACAGACACCCCAAAACACACCACCAGATGTGGACCTGCCCACCAGAAAGACAAGATCCAGCCTCATCCACCAGAACACAGGCACTAGTCCCCTCCACCAGTAAGCCTAAACAACCCACTGAACCAACCTTAGCCACTGGGGACAGATACCAAAAACAACGGGAACTACGAACCTGCAGCCTGTGAAAAGGAGACCCCAAACACAGTAAGATAAGCAAAATGAGAAGACAAAAAAACACACAGCAGGTGAAGGAGCAGGGTCAAAACACACCAGACCTAACAAATGAAGAGGAAATAGGTAGTCTACCTGAAAAAGAATTCAGAATAATGATAGTAAAGATGATCCAAAATCTTGGAAATAGAATAGACAAAATGCAAGAAACATTTAACAAGGACGTAGAAGAACTAAAGAGGAACCAAGCAACGATGAAAAACACAATAAATGAAATTAAAAATACTCTAGACGGGATCAATAGCAGAATAACTGAGGCAGAAGAACGGATAAGTGACCTGGAAGATAAAATGGTGGAAATAACTACTGCAGAGCAGAATAAAGAAAAAAGAATGAAAAGAACTTAGGACAGTCTCAGAGACCTCTGGGACAACATTAACCGCACCAACATTCGAATTATAGGGGTCCCAGAAGAAGAAGAGAAAAAGAAAGGGACTGAGAAAATATTTGAAGAGATTATAGTTGAAAACTTCCCTAATATGGGAAAGGAAATAGTTAATCAAGTCCTGGAAGCACAGAGAGTCCCATACAGGATAAATCCAAGGAGAAACACGCCAAGACACATATTAATCAAACTATCAAAAATTAAATATAAAGAAAACATACTAAAAGCAGCAAGGGAAAAACAACAAATAACACACAAGGGAATCCCCATAAGGTTAACAGCTGATCTTTCAGCAGAAACTCTGCAAGCCAGAAGGGAGTGGGAGGATATACTTAAAGTGATGAAGGAGAAAAACCTACAACCAAGATTACCCTACCCAGCAAGGATCTCATTCAGATTTGATGGAGAAATTAAAACCTTTACAGACAAGCAAAAGCTGAGAGAGTTCAGCACCACCAAACCAGCTATACAACAAATGCTAAAGGAACTTCTCTAGGCAAGAAACACGAGAGAAGGAAAACACCTACAATAACAAACCCACAACATTTAAGAAAATGGGAATAGGAAAATACATATCGATAATTACCTTAAATGTAAACGGATTAAATGCTCCCACCAAAAGACACAGACTGGCTGAATGGATACAAAAACAAGACCCATATATATGCTGTCTACAAGAGACCCACTTCAGACCTAGAGACACATACAGACTGAAAGTGAGGGGATGGAAAAAGATATTCCATGCAAATGGAAATCAAAAGAAAGCTGGAGTAGCAATTCTCATATCAGACAAAATAGACTTTAAAATAAAGACTATTACAAGAGACAAAGAAGGACACTATATAACGATCAAGGGATCGATCCAAGAGGAAGGTATAACAATTGTAAATATTTATGCACCCAACATAGGAGCACCTCAATACATAAGGCAAATACTAACAGCCATAAAAGGGGAAATCGACAGTAACACAATCATAGTAGGGGACTTTAACACCCCACTTTCACCAATGGACAGATCATCCAAAATGAAAATAAATAAGGAAACACAGGCTTTAAATGATACATTAAACAAGATGGACTTAATTGATACTTATAGGACATTCCACCCAAAAACAACAGAATACACATTTTTCTCAAGTGCTCATGGAACATTCTCCAGGATAGATCATATCTTGGGTCACAAATCAAGCCTTGGTAAATTTAAGAAAATTGAAATCGTATCAAGTATCTTTTCCGACCACAACACTATGAGACTAGATATCAATTACAGGAAAAGATGGGTAAAAAATACAAACACATGGAGGCTACACAATACACTACTTAATAACGAAGTGATCACTGAAGAAATCAAAGGGGAAATCAATAAATACCTAGAAACAAATGACAGTGGAGACACGACGACCCAAAACCTATGGGATGCAGCAAAAGCAGTTCTAAGAGGGAAGTTTATAGCAATACAAGCCTACATCAAGAAACAGGAAACATCTCGAATAAACAACCTAACCTTGCACCTAAAGCAATTAGAGAAAGAAGAACAAAAAAACCCCAAAGCTAGCAGAAGGAAAGAAATCATAAAGATCAGATCAGAAATAAATGAAAAAGAAATGAAGGAAACAATAGCAAAAATCAATGAAACTAAAAGCTGGTTCTTTGAGAAGATAAACAAAATTGATAAACTATTAACCAGACTCATCAAGAGAAAAAGGGAGAAGACTCAAATCAATAGAATTAGAAATGAAAAAGGAGAAGTAACCACTGACACTGCAGAAATACAAACGATCATGAGAGATTACTACAAGCAACTCTATGCCAATAAAATGGACAACCTGGAAGAAATGGACAGATTCTTAGAAATGCACAACCTGCCAAGACTGAACTAGGAAGAAATAGAAAATATGAACAGACCAATCACAAGCACTGAAATTGAAACTGTGATTAAAAATCTTCCAACACACAAAAGCCCAGGACCAGATGGCTTCACAGGCGAATTCTATCAAACATTTAGAGAAGAGCTAACACCTATCTTTCTCAAACTCTTCCAAAATATTGCAGAGGGAGGAACACTCCCAAACTCATTCTACGAGGCCACCATCACCCTGATACCAAAACCAGACAAAGATATCACAAAGAAAGAAAACTACAGGCCAATATCACTGATGAACATAGATGCAAAAATCCTCAACAAAATACTAGCAAACAGACTCCAACAGCACATTAAAAGGATTATACACCATGATCAAGTGGGGTTTATTCCAGGAATGCAAGGATTCTTCAATATACGCAAATCAATCAACGTGATACATCATATTAACAAATTGAAGGAGAAAAACCATATGATCATCTCAATAGATGCAGAGAAAGCTTTCGACAAAATTCAACACCAATTTATGATAAAAGCCCTGCAGAAAGTAGGCATAGAGGGAACTTTCCTCAACATAATAAAGGCCGTATATGACAAACCCACAGCCAACATTGTCCTCAATGGTGAAAAACTGAAACCATTTCCACTAAGATCAGGAACAAGACAAGGTTGCCCACTCTCACCACTATTATTCAACATAGTTTTGGAAGTGTTAGCCACAGCAATCAGAGAAGAAAAAGAAATAAAAGGAATCCAAATCGGAAAAGAAGAAGTAAAGCTGTCACTGTTTGCAGATGACATGATACTATACATAGAGAATCCTAAAGATGCTACCAGAAAACTACTAGAGCTAATCAATGAATTTGGAAAAGTAGCAGGATACAAAATTAATGCACAGAAATCTCTTGCATTCCTATATACTAATGATGAAAAATCTGAAAGTGAAATTAAGAAAACACTCCCGTTTACCATTGCAACAAAAAGAATAAAATATCTAGGAATAAACCTACCTAAGGAGACAAAAGACCTGTATGCAGGAAATTATAGGACACTGATGAAAGAAATTAAAGATGATACAAATAGATGGAGAGATATACCATGTTCTTGGATTGGAAGAATCAACATTGTGAAAATGACGCTACTACCCAAAGCAATCTACAGATTCAATGCAATCCCTATCAAACTACCAATGGCATTTTTCACAGAACTACAACAAAAAATTTCACAATTTGTATGGAAACACAAAAGACCCCGAATAGCCAAAGCAATCTTGAGAACGAAAAATGGAGCTGGAGGAATCAGGCTCCCTGACTTCAGACTATATTACAAAGCTACAGTAATCAAGACAGTTTGGTACTGGCACAAAAACAGAAATATAGATCAATGGAACAGGATAGAAAGCCCAGAGATAAACCCACACACATATGGTCACCCTATCTTTGATAAAGGAGGCAAGCATATACAGTGGAGAAAAGACAGCCTCTTCAATAAGTGGTGCTGGGAAAATTGGACAGGTACATGTAAAAGTATGAAATTAGAACACTCCCTGACACCATACACAAAAATAAACTCAAAATGGATTAAAGACCTAAGTGTAAGTCCAGACACTATCAAACTCTTAGAGGAAAACATAGGCAGAACACTCTATGACATAAATCACAGCAAGATCCTTTTTGACCCACCTCTTAGAGAAATGGAAATAAAAACACAAATAAACAAATGGGACCTAATGAAACTTAAAAGCTTTTGCACAGCAAAGGAAACCATAAATAAGACCAAAAGACAACCCTCAGAATGGGAGAAAATATTTGCAAATGAAGCAACTGACAAAGGATTAATCTCCAAGATTTACAAGCAGCTCATGCAGCTCAATAACAAAAAAACAAACAACCCAATCCAAAAATGGGCAGAAGACCTAAATAGACATTTCTCCAAAGAAGATATACAGATTGCCAACAGACACATGAAAGAATGCTCAACATCATTAATCATTAGAGAAATGCAAATCAAAACTACAATGTGATATCATCCCACACCGGTCAGAATGGCCATCATCAAAAAATCTACAAACAACAAATGCTGGAGAGGGTGTGGAGAAAAGGGAACCCTCTTGCACTGTTGGTGGGAATGTAAATTGATACAGCCACTATGGAGAACAGTATGGAGGTTCCTTAAAAAACTAAAAATAGAACTATCATACGACCCAGCAATCCCACTACTGGGCATATACCCTGAGAAAACCATAATTCCGAAAGAGTCATGTACCAAAATATTCATTGCAGCTCTGTTTACAATAGCCAGGACATGGAAGCAACCTAGGTGTCCATCATCGGATGAATGGATAAAGAAGATGTGGCACATATATACAATGGAATATTACTCAGCCATAAAAAGAAATGAAATGGAGGTATTTGTAATGAGGTGGATGGAGTTAGAGTCTGTCATACAGAGTGAAGTAAGTCAGAAAGAGAAAAACAAATACAGTATGCTAACACATATATATGGAATCTAAGGGAAAAAAAAGAAAGGTCATGAAGAACCTAGTGGCAAGATGGGAATAAAGACACAGACCTACTAGAGAATGGACTTGAGGATATGGGGAGGGGGAGGGGTGAGATGTGACAGGGTGAGAGAGTGTCATGGACATATATACACTACCAAATGTAAAATAGATAGCTAGTGGGAAGCAGCCGCATAGCACAGGGAGATCAGCTCGGTGCTTTGTGACCACCTAGAGGGGTGGGATAGGGAGGGTGGGAGGGAGGGAGATGCAAGAGGGAAGAGATATGGGAACATATGTATATGTATAACTGATTCACTTTGTTATAAAGTAGAAACTAACACACCATTGTAAAGCAATTATACTCCAATAAAGATGTTAAAAAAAAAAAGCCAACAGAGATCAAAATTTAGTTGCTAACAAACTAAATATTTGTAAAACGTTTCAGAGATTATTTACACAAATAATCATGACATCAGCTCTTCTTTACACTGTGGCGGACACCAGAAGTGCTGGTGATGTCCCAGAACTCTCAGTCCAGCACATTTTTTAAAAGACAAAACTATAACTGGTCTGGGGAAGAGGAAGAGGCATTGGTTTTAGAGCCTGCAGATCACAGCTGTCTCATCTAGTTTTGCAGGCACCCTACCTTCCTCAGGACCTCCTCACCGACACTAAGGAATCAGACTAGAAGAGCTCCAAAGGTCCTGTCTGCCCTAAAAATCTCAGAAAAATTCCTGCTAATGTCACAGGATAACAAATTTTTGTTTGTTTGTTTAGAAATCATTTATTTAGGTTAGAATGTTGAAAAAGATTAAAGACACTGAGTTCTGAACTGGCTAAAAAATTAACTTAAATAATGAGTTTTTCACATTTTATCTATCTATCTATCTATATGGCTGCACCGCGTCTTAGTTTCAGCATGTGGGATCTAGTTCCCTGACCAGGGATCAAACCCGGACCCCCTGCACTGCGAGTGCAGAGCCTTAGCCACTGGACCACCAGGGAAGTCCCTTTCTCACATTATATTTAACTTAAAAATATAACATATATGTAATTAGTACACATGCTTTATGAATCATTTGGTTTTCTTTTTCTTTTTTGGTTTGTTAAGAAAAGAAGAAACCTGATGATTAACAGTTGACATCTGAATGTTCTAAAACGACATAAAACAATACCGTGTTCTTCTGGAAAAAAAATCTGAATTTTACTCATGATATAAATACATTTTATTTATTTATTTATTTACTTACTTATATGTTTGGCTGCATTGGGTCTTCGTTGCTGCGTGCAGGCTTTCTCTTGTTGCAGAGCACGGGCTCTAGGCACATGGGCTTCAGTAGTTGTGGCTCGCGGGCTTCCAGAGCACAGGCTCACTAGATGTGGCACACAGGCTTACTTGCTCTGTGACATGTGGGACCCTCCTGGACCAGGCATCGAACCCATGTCCCCCGCATTGGCAGGCGGATTCTCAACCACTGCGCCACCAGGGAAGTCCCTCATGATATAAATACATTTTTAAAGCAAGGATTCTGAAAAGAGGAGCTAGAGCTAGAAATACTGAATTACAGAGCCTCAGCACTCAGAACTAGTCATTTGAATCACTGCTTTGATTTCAGCAATAGGAAAGGCCATTTTGGTTGAGTCGAAATAGACAAAAACAAACAAAAGAAAAACACCTCATTGAAGTAGAGATATGTTTTTTAAATTCTTCTTTTGGGTCATTTGATTTTGAATTAAGACCGAGGTATTCAGTTGGTCAGCTAGAGAATGCTCATCCCCTTCACAATGATATGATTTTCTCTTCCTTCCCTAACGTCTCTGCTCAAATGTCATCTTAAAAGAGAAGCCTTCCCCAATCTTCCTGTACACAACCCCCATCTCGCACGTCCTACCCCCTTATTCATGTCATGATCTGACATATATTTGACACACAAATTATTACTGTCTCTCTCCTCTAGAATATAATCACCGTTAAGACAGGGGCCCTTGTCTTATCCATTGCTATGACCGGTGTCTAAAAAAGTAGTTGGAATTAGTCATTCTCAACAAATATTCAAATAAATAAATGTTTGAATGACTACGTGAATGGAAATAAAAGCTATTTCTGTTATTTTGGACTATAAAATGGCTCAGGTCTTCAGAGTGATGTATGCAAATATGGAAGTGTAGAGCATAACTCTGAATTTCATTTTCCATCAATGTCTCATTACCTACTGATTAAATCTGACAAGCTGCAAAGGGAGACAAATCATTATTAGATCCCAACCTATCATCTATAACAACCTAAATGTAACTAATGATACGTTTTATTATACATAATAGCTTTTAGAGGAAAAAAAAAAATATGGCCATAATCTCACTGTAAAAAATTTTTGAATGAACTCTGCTCTATATTTGAACATAGCTAAATATATGGCTATACTTTCGTCTCAAAATGTAAACTATAAACATACATTTAGACATACGGTTTCGTTTCTAGAAAGATCATCTAATCACGAGTTGTAATATAAAATTCCACTGAGTTGTTGCTTTCTATGATAGGTATGTATGTGTATATACACACATATTTTTATATACACACACATATACATATAATTTTTTACACACATTCACACACACACAGTCCCTTAAAGGGAAATGATCATTTTCTCAGTGACACTTATGTGCCATATTAATTCTCAATATAACTAAACAATGATGATATTATCCCCATATTACAGATGAGGAAGCAATTCACACATGTGCCCTAGCTGAGTGCACAAGGTCACACAGCTATTATGTGGTACTATCAAATGACAAACCAATCTGACTTACTGAATCTAAGGTAGGCATATACTCAGTGTTAACCTACCATCTGTGTATACAAACAGTAATAGATTTTTTTAGAAAAACTTTTTATTGCTATAAACAAAAAAATGTGTAAATATCATAAGTGCACAGCTAGATGAATTTTCCCCAACTGAAAACACCCATGTAAAGAGTCTGCAGCTTGAGAAAGAGAAAATCACCATTACCCAGAATCCTCTTATTCTTCTGCCAGACATTATTCTCCTCCCCAAAAGTCATTACTGCACTGACTTCCAATTTCAAGGATTAACTGCCTGGTTTTGTAGTCGGCAGAACTAGAATCACAAGTTATGTTCATGAGATCCATTCACACTGTACTAAGAGTAGGTGTAGTTCATTATTCTCATTGCTGTGTAGCATTACAATGTGTGAATATGCCAAAGTATATTTAAACATTCTAAAGTTGATGAGTATTTGAGTAGTTTCCACTTTTCTGTAATTATAAATATTGTACTATGAACATCCTATGTACATGCCTCTCAATAACGTCTTATAGTTTTCAGTGTAGACATTTTGTCCATTAGATTTATTCCTAGTTACTTGAATTTTGGATGCTACTTATACATAGCAAGTCTTAAATTTTTTGTTTCAACTTGGTGGAAACATGATTGATTTTTTAATACTTATATCAATTGATTTTTATATTGACCTTGTAACTGGTAACCTTGATAAATTTCCTTATTAATGTCATTAGCTCATAGATTCTTTTGAATTTTCTAGGTTCACATTCATGTCATCTGAAAATAATAGTAGTTTTATTTCTTTCTTTCCAATTCTTACACATCTATTTCTTTTTCTTACCTTCTTGCACTGGCTAGGACATCCAATACAATGTTTACTGAAAGTGATGATGATGAATATCTTTGGTTTGTTTGAACCCCAGGGTGAAATTCTCAATGTTCTAATATTGAATATGACATTTTGCTTTAGTTTTGTTTTTTTTTTTTTTGAGATATTCTTTATCAAACTAAGGTAATCCCCTTCTAATCTTAGTAAGCTAATGGTTTTTAAATTACAAATAGGTGTTATATTTTGTCAAATGCATTTCTGTAGTGTTATTCTTTTAACTGTCCACATAGTAAGAAAAACTAAACTAGAAATGCCTGTCTCCCATAAATAGCTTATTTTTCCTCTCAGATTAATTTTCTTGCCTTCCAACACTGAGCCCTTCATTATTGAATCATTTCCGTGTCCTCTGTTACTTAAGCTAGTGTTTTTGTTATTTTAGACCACAGGCCAAAGTGATCAACTGGAGTGTGATAAGAAAATATAAGAACTTAACTTATAATTATTTTTACCAAAAAAAATAACAAAACTGGTATTTCCACTGGATCTATGCATCACTTTGCTGCACAAAGAGAGTGGCGCTTGGTTATCCAGACGGAAAAGAGTGAGCTGCAGGACTCAGGAAGGGAGAGTGGGCAATCCCAGGGGTTTTGTAAAATTCCAGGGACTGGGACATAATAGCAGTTCATGTGCATCTGGTTAAATGGATGCACCAACTATATTATTTAGTTTTAACTAAATTATAATCAAAAGGTAAAGTACTGGACTTCCCTGGTGGCACAGTGGTTAAGAATCCGCCTGCCAATGCAGGGGACACAGGTTCGAGCCCTGGTCCAGGAAGATCCCACATGCTGCGGAGCAACTAAGCCCGTGCACCACAACTGCTGAGCCTGTGCTCTAGAGCCCGTGAGCCACAACTACTGAGCCCGCGTGCCACAACTACTGAAGCCCGCATGCCTACAGCCTGTGTTCCGCAACAAGAGAAGCCACAGCAACGAGAAGCCCGCGCACCGCAACGAAGACCCAAAGCAGCCAAAAATTTTTTTATAAAAAGGTAACGTATCTTACTCCTGGAAAAAAGTGAACTTGAAGTTAATACTAATAATACAAACAAACAAAAATTCAGAACAATTCTGCTTCCTACACTTTTCCTCAGCTACAGTATGATGCTAAAAGCAATGACAACCTAATCAGATCTGAAAAGAAGTCAGTTTAAAAATCTAAAATTATGAAAGCTACTACTATTGCAACAAATCCTGCAATGTATTTTATCTTGATATTTTAGCTAGAAATTATATGATTAGGTTAGTTATATTAATTCCCACCATCATTGGAAAGAATTTTATACTAAGCACCTACAATAGAAAAATAAAACTGTTTCATGTGATTTTCAGTCTAGTATTTCTCAACATTTTAGGAAACAATGAAAGATATACAGAAGCCTCTTTGAGGTTTCATACTTGACAGTATTTTAATGTATACTATTTATGGAGCATGAACTTTGTACAAGACAACATCCTGACCTCTTTACACTCATTCATGTACTATTTGCAACAACCCGTATACTGGACACTGTAATTAAACCTATTGTTACAGGTGAGGCCACTGAGGCACAGAGAAGTTAAGACTTGCCCAAGGTCATTGTGGATATAAGTTTCAGAACCAGGACTTAAACCCAGGCAACCTGGATCAAGAGGGCCCACTCTCAAACACTAAGCCAGGGATGGGGTTAGTTTTTTAAAAGCAACAACAACAAAAAAACAAGATCTTTAAAATAGGAAGGTCTTTATAATTATTTTGTAATGAGATGTAGAGTGATCATTGCTAATCTCATGACCAAGATCTTAAAAGAGCTGCTAAACCTGAAAATGACTTACACAGTTTTTTCTTTATAAAAAGATACTTGCTAAGATTTTGTGTGGTAACAAATAAGTTGTCAGTATGCTATCTAGCAGATGATTACACACACACACACACACACACATCCTTTCTTAACACACTCTTCACCTGTCCCTTCAAGGTGAAAGAGAAGTTTTAACATTGAGTGAAAAAGTTAACTACTATAAAGAGAGCATTTTGAAAAAGGATGTTTGAAAAAGTATACAGCATCATCTGATGGAGTTTTTCTATAGCATAATTTGTTCTAATATCTGCTGAAAATCCTCAGATATATACCATAAGAAAAATTAGACAAAGAGAAAAGGTCTTTAAATGAATAATGCAGAAGATAAAAAATGAACCATGACCATTTTATCACACCATACACAAATATTAATTTGAGATGTTTCATAGACCTACATATAAAAGGAAAATAATAAAGCTTAGAAGAAAGCATAGGAAACCATCTTCATGATTATGGCACAGGCAAAAATTTTTCAACAAGGCACAAGAAGCATTAACGATAAAAATATAAATTACAGTAAGTCCCCTACAAATGGACCTTCAAGTTGAGAACTTTCAAAGACGCAGACGCGCACCTGTTTCCAGCAAGGAATCAGAACCATCAACATCAGGCATGAGTGAAATTGCAGGTTGCCCTCTATCTCCTATTGCTGATGGCCCTTCAGCTCTACCATCTCCCACCTCCTCTCCCTCCTCCAGTCAGTAACTCTTCTTGCCTGTTCACTCGATGCCAGCCCCTGTATGCCAGCTGTTGTACTGTACTGTAAGATTAAAAATGTTTTATTTTTTGTTTGTTTTTTATGTACTATTTGTGTGAAAAGTATTATAAATCTATAACAGTACAGTACTATATAGACGATTGTGTTAGTTGGGTACCTACGCTAATTCTGTTGGACTCACGAACAAATTAGACTTACGAACGCACTCTCGGAATGGAATTCGTTCATATGTAGGGGACTTACTGTATAATTCATTAAATTAAGAACATTTGCTCCTTAAGTTTATCACTGAGGGGTATAAAGGCACACTATAAAATTGAAGAAATTATTTGCAATACACATATCCAACCAAGGACTCCTGCTTACAATATATAAAGAAACCTATAACTCAGTAAGGAAAACACAAGTTAACGTTAGAAATGAGTGAAAGACATGCAAGACACAAAAGAGGATATCCAAATGGCCAATCAATATATAAAAATGTTACAAATTTAAAACGTGAGATATTACTACACACCAACAGAAAGACTAAAATTAAAAAGACAAAGACCAAATACGTAGAGCAACTGGAATTCTCTTACATTGCCAGTTTACGTACAAATTAGCATAACACTTGAGAAAACGGTTCGGCAAAATCTATTCAAGACTAACATGTCTTCCCTATGACTCAGCAATTCCACTAGTAGATGTATGTATGTAGGTATGTGTGTCTGTGTGTGTGTGGGTGTGCATGCATGGTTCTGTATGTATCCAAAGCAAATGAGGGGATATGTGCACAATAAGATATGTACAAGAATGTTCAGGGACTTCTCTGGTGGCACAGTGGTTAAGAATCTGCCTGCCAACGCAGGGGACATGGGTTTGAGCCCTGGTCTGGGAAGATCCCACATGCCGCAGAGCAACTAAGCCCGTGAGCCACAACTACTGAGCCTGCGCTCTAGAGCCCGTGAGCCACAGCTACTGAGCCCACGTGCCTACAGCCCGTGCTCTGCAACAAGAGAAGCCACCGCAATGAGAAGCCCATGCAGCGCAACCAAGAGTAGCCCCCACTCGCCACAACTAGAGAAAGCCCGCGCACAGCAATGAAGACCCAACGCAGTCAAAAGTAAAATAAATTTATATTAAAAAAAAGAATGTTCACAGCGGCTTTATTCATAACAGACATAAACTGAAAGCAAGCCAAATGTTTAGCAGTAGGAAAAGAAAGAATCTGTAATGCATTAGTACAATGGGATACTAAACAGAAATTTTTTAAGTTAAAAAAAAAAACTTATAAAAGAACCAATGTGGATGAGTCTCACAGAAATTATGCCATGAAAGTAGCCAGACACAAAAGTGGATATATTTATATTTCTTCTATATGAAGTTCATGAACAGACTAAACTAATCATGGTGATAGAAATAAGAATACTGATTGGCCCTGGATATGAGCATGGGCTGGGAAGGGATTTGAAGGAACTTTCTGGTGTAGTAAAAATGTTCTTTATCTGGATCTATGTGTTGGTTTTATAAGTTTATACATATGTAATAATTCATTAAGCTGTATGCTTAAAAATTATGTAGTTTATTACTACATGTTAAAACTCAGTAAAAAGTAAATGAGATAGGACCAAAAAATGGAGGCTATTTTCACACCCACTTAAATGTTTTCCAAGCAATTCTTATAGAAGAATGTGATATGTTCCAATTAGTTTGTAAGAATAGGCAATGTTCTGGGAAAATGAAATTTTACTAGACGAATTATTTTTTTAAATATTTGCATAACTGGCATACGGTTTTGAAAATAAGTATAATTTAGGAGGCAGTCAATGGTGCATTTTCTCCACAAAGATCTATGCACTGTGATGAGGTTTACTTTTCAGCTGTAACAGCCATTAAAACCAAGTATCAAAACTAATCAAACCAGAAGAAAATAAAAAGATAAACCACAGACTGGGAGAAAATATTTGCAAAACACATATCTGAGAAAGGACTTGTATCCAAAATATGGGAAGACTCCTTAGAGCTCAACAATAAGACAACAAACAACCCAATTAAAAAACAGGCAAAAGATCTGAACACATACTTCATCAAAGAAAATACACACAGATGCCAAATAAGCATATGAAAAGACGCTCCATATCGTACATCATTAGGGAATTGCAAATTAAAACAAGACACCACCACAAACTTATTAGAATAGTGAAAATCCAAAACACTGACACCAAATGCTGGTGAGGATGCGGAGTAAAAATAACTCTCACTCATTGCTGGTGGGAATGCAAAGCGGTACAGCCACTGTGGAAGACAGTCTGTCTGGGCCTTTCTTACAAAATTATACATAGGTTTACCAGACAATCCAGCCAATTCTGCTCCTTAGTGTTTACTAGAACGAGCTGGAAACTTAAGTCCACACAAAAGCCTGCACACAGATACTTACAGCAGCTTCATTCATAATTACCAAAACTTAGAAGCAACAAAGATATTTTCAATAGGTAACTGGATAAACAAATTGTGGTAATCCAATGGAATACTGATAGACTATATATGGTAGGGACTTCCCTGGTGGTCCAGTGGGTGAGACTCCGCACTCCCAATGCAGGGGGCCCGGGTTCGATCCCTGGTCAGGGAACTAGATCCCACATGCATGCCGCAACTAAGAAGTCCTCAGGCCACAACTAAAGAGCCCGCATGCCACACCAAAGATCCCACGTGCCACAATAAAGACCCGGCGCAGCCTAAATAAATAAGGTAAATACAATGGAATGTTATTCAGCAATAAAAAGAAATGAGCTATCAAGCCACAAAAAGACACAGAGGAACCTTAAAATGCATATTGTTTGGTAAAAGAAGCCAGTATGAAAAGGCTGCATTTGGATGCTTCCAAACAGATGACATTCTGGAAACGGTAAAACTAGAAAGATACTACAAAGATCAGGGGCTTGGGGTGGGAAGGAGGGAGAGATGAACAAGGGAGCAGAGGATTTTTAGGGCAGTGAAACTATTCTGTACGATAATGTAATGGTGGATACATGACATCATATAACTGGCAAAACCCACAGAATTGTATAATACAAAGAGTGAACCCTAAAGAAAACTATGGATTTTATATAATAATAATGTATCAATTGGTTCAATTATAATAATTGGTTCAATTATAATAAATATAACACACTAATGAAAGATGTTAATAAGAAGGGAACCTGTACACGGGAGATAGGGGAGGACGACATACAGGGGCCCCTCTGTCCTTTCTGTTCAGCTTTTCTATAAACTTCAAACTGCTCTAAAAAATAAAGTCTACTAATTAAGAAAAAGATAAACTAAACCGAATCACCAACTGCTCTATCATAAAATGCTAAATCACATTTTCAAAAATAATGAAGCATATTTGATTAAAATCTAAGAGGCATTTCATACCATTAAAATGAAGGAAATGAGCTTAAAATAATGTTTTTCATTTGTATCTCATTGTAAGGGGATCCAAAGAGCCTCTCCCTTCCCCTAGCCCCACCAGGACACACAAGCACCCCTGTAGGTCCAGACTGCCTTGGGGAGGAGGGGAGAGGAGAAACTGATCTCAAAGGGAGCTGGATTTTGAACAGACTGCAGATTGATTTACGATCGGGCCATTTTAAACCAGAAAAGAATTAGACACATTTAATTGGAAAGTCCACGTTTGAGGACTAAAGCTTCAGGGTTTTTCCGTGTGTGTGTGTGTGTGTGTGTGTGTGTGTGTATGTGTGTATGTGTGTGTGTCTTTGGTTTTGCTACACAGTTGTAATGAGGGCCCGTGAAAATGTTTACATTGGTATATATTTGTACATTTTTGCCCCTTCAACAATATATGAGTCTACAGCATCATTGGCTACATACCTTTTACCTTCAGACACTTCAACTTTAAAGTAAAATAACCCCTCAGGCCAAAACCAGGTTCCACTTTCATGTTGCCATTCTGAAAGCTCCCTCTATGGGTTCTCAGGATGTGGATGACTGGCTTTCCTCAAGGGACATTCACCTTGCCAGGTACAGACCCTGATTCAGAGTTGTTCAAGGATAGATACCTTGGTCTTTAGAAAATATGCCATCTTGGGTCCTACATCTTATTATTGTAATTACTGTCATTATTTTTATTATTGGACCTATTCTCTCTCCTATCACCTGATCCTCTCACAAGCACACACCATATGCAATTATCTTTAATTTTCAAGTGCATTTTCTCATTCATTCTTTTACTGATTCATTTAATAAATATTTGTTGAGCAACAATGACATGCCTGGTGTTGTGCTAGAAAAATCTGAGTGAGTATCCCTTTACCCAATAACAAATACCTGATCAAGCTGTCTGAGTCAAAACCCTTTGGATTGGCCATCCTGTCAAGACATGATTAGGAGGACTGAGAATTCCACCAACCTGCTTACTACTTCAATTTCATAAAATGGACCTGTCCCCAAACAATTACTCTTTCTTTCTTTATTTCAAATATAACAACTCCTCACTTTTTTGATTATTTGAAACTTATCTTTAAAGTACGTATCAAGTTTTCCATACCAGTTACATATCAGAGAACTAGGATGAATGCCATCCCCAGATAGAGAGCTCAGCTGGTGGAAGCCCAGGATTAAAGAATGCATGGTTTTATTCTCTGGGCAGAGATGTCTTTTCTCAACACTGGCCAGATATCTCAAAAAAAATATATATATATATATAGCATGCCACTGGTCACCAAGGACATCAAGGGAGAAGATACTGACCCATGTCTTTAAAGGAGGACCACGAGTCGTAATATTACCCTCAAAGAAAGAAGGCAGTGTTCCAGTCAATTTCATCAACAGCAAACAAAGCTAAAGCAAAAGCTTGGTTCCAAATGAGAGGCAGAAGAAAATACCCAATGGTGCTTTGACCAAACACTTGCAGTTCTGAAGATGGAGGTGAGCCAGCCCTTGGTGAAGGCACAGGGAGCAAAGGGGCTCAAGTTACAACCTCTACATCTCAGAGTCATCCCAGCTGCTTTCCAGCTCGGGGAGCCCAGGGCAAGTTTCTGCACCTTGTTGGCCTTGCTTTCATCATCCGTACAATGAGCGGTTTTTGAAAAAATGATTTTTAGGACTACTCTAACTCTAAACCCTCTGTGATTCAAAAAAGGGTTACTGAATGAAATTGAAGGAAACAAAACCCAAATCAGAAGAATTGTTTCCAACAGGAAAGGAAGTCTTCTGGGCATGGTGCAGTGGAAGAGCTCTTAGGAGGCAGGGGAGGACAAACTATAATGCCCAGACTCAATTACGGTGGAAATTGTTAACAGAATGAGAAATAAAAGCCCTATGATTTATTCAGCTATTTATACCTAATATCCAAAAGATACCTAAAGAAAAAAACTGGATTAAATCCAAAATTTGGTGCTTATATAGACAGAAGATCATACTGTCTGCCAATCACTCATTTATGTATCTGTAAATGGAAAGAGCTGATAGCTTACATTTTACTGAAAATGTTAACACTAAATCATTGCTCTTTGGGGACTCATTTTTTAATTGTGCAAAATTCTACAGGCTTTAACAATAAGATGCACATAAAGATATTTGAAATCTAAGTGATCTCTTGACATTTGACTGAAAGTCAAAGCAGTGGACCACAGGACAAATAGAACACTTCACCCATGAAGGTTGACTATTAGCTTTGTTTCATGGTCTGTAAACGAGTTATTAAACTCCTCTATAAAGTTTTATTACTGTTCTAATCCCATTAATAACTTTCGTCACTTTAAATGGCCTACTGTTTGCTGAATATGTCAACACTGTGCTGCAATAATGGCCACCTGGCATTTGATTTTTTTCTCTAAAACTAAGGATATAAAAGAGAAGGCATTAGACACATTATGCAACACTGATTGTATCATTTAAAGGAAAAAAGAAAGAGCCAGATGTTAGCTGTCTCTCTTTGTACAGGTATAACCTGCTTGATTCCACATTTCCATCTTTAATTCCTGAGTGTCAGCAGCCTAGACAGGAGGGAAGAAAAGTAAATGTGTGTTTCAGCACATTGGGAAAGCGCTTAACAGAGAAAACAATTTACATCTTAATAGTTTTCTTTCATTACATTAACTCCTCCTCTGCTTTTCATCTTAGAGGTTGTAGGAATATTTGCAAACTACTGGCAAGTATAAGAAAGAATCACAGAATCTCTAGAGCTGTCAAGGGGCTCTAGAGGCCCTCAGCCAACCTCCCATCCACACTGGAATTGCTTCTCTGTTTGGTCTCCCTTGGAGACTTGTGGCACTCACTTTGTCCAGAAGCCGACATCTCTCTAATTAAGTTTTCAGACCCTTGGAAAGAACTGTCTTATGCTGAACAGGAAGTGGCTGCCCTGGAACTTTCCCTAGGACCGAAAGTCCTGCCTATTGGAGCAACTCACAACACGAACCTCCTTCCGTTTCCCAGGAGAGGCAGACACATTTGCAGACCGTGCTGGAAGCTCTGATTAACCATCTGGCTTACAAGCCGAACATCCCAGCATCCTCTGCACTCCTTAGAAGGAATGGTTTCCATTAGGCTCTCTACCATGGATGCCTAAAGCTAAGGAGACTCTAGTTTTACCTGCAACGTTTCTTTAATGTTTAACCCAGAAGTAAACTCAACATTCTTCCTTATACAGAGGAGTCATTTGATGCCCTGCAGCTGGGCCATCAGACAGTAGTCCACCTGCTGAAAGCAATGTGGTCGAGAATTTGAAGTTGAAGCACGTGTGAACATATGGGGAAAACAGGGACAGGAAAATCAAAGTACATTCATGGAAACCTTAATAATAAGACATGGAACAAACACAAACAATATAAGGAACACTATACTCATTTTAAACATTTCATACATTATAATTAGTAAAATGGGAACTTTAATATTAATTTCTTTTACGTGGCTCATGTTCGATAAGAATTTTTCAGGATCTTCTGATCCTACAGTTTCAAGGAAGTTACTTCCAAAGTGGATTTACTATCTTGCAAAATACATATATACTAAAAAAAAATTTTTTTTTAATTTAGTCTTTGATGTCACAATAGTTGCTATCTGCAAAATATTTGTGCTCTTCTTTCCAAACTGTGGAATCTTTGCTGGAAAGTGGCTGCTCAGCCAGGCTCTCCATTGCCCAAACTCCTTGCGTCCTCACATAGCCCAGACACCAGTTCTCACCCATGGGATGTGAGCAAGAGGGACGTGTGTCATTTCCAGCTGGGTTTGTTTGTTGACTGTGGTAAAAATACATATATAACATAAACTTTGCCACTTTAACCATACAATTCAGTGACATTTAATACATTAATAATGCTGTGTAACCTTTGCCACTATTTCCATTTTCACCATCCCAAACAGAATCTCTGTACCCATTAAATAAAACTCCCCATTTCCCCCTTCTCCCAGCCCATGGTAACGACTATTCTACTTTCTGTAGAATATAAGTAAAATCATACATTATTTGTCCTTTTGTGTCTGGCTTCTAATATTTAGCATAATGTGTTCGAGGTTCATCCATGTTGTAGCATGGATCAGAATTTTATTCCTTTTTATGGCTGAATAATATTCCACTGTACATATATACCACCTTTGTTACCCATTCATCTGCTGATGGACATGTGGATTATTTCTACCTTTTGGCTATTGTGAATAACACTGCAATGAGCATTCACGCGAAAGTATTTGTTTGAGGCCCTGTTTCACTTCTTTTCGGCATATACCTAGGAGGGGAATTGCTAGATCACATGGTAACTCTATGTTTAACTTTTGAGGAATCACCATACTGTCTTCCACAGCAGTCGTATCATTTTACATTGCCACCAGTAATGCATGAGGGTTCCAGTTTCTCCGTATCTCACCAACACTTGTTATTTTCCTTTTTTAAAAAAAATAGTTGTGATTCTAATAAGTTCAAAGAAATATCTCATTATAGTTTTGGTTTGCATTTCCATAATGACAAATAATGTTGTGCATCTTTTCATGTGCTTATTGGCTATTAGTATTTTTTTTTGAGAAATATCTATACAAGTTCTTTGCCCCTTTTTCAATTAGGTTGTTTGATTTTTGTTGTTGAGTTGTAGGAGTTCTTTATATATTCTGGAAATTAATTCCTTATCAGATAGATGATTTGTAAGTATTTTCATCTCTAGCTGGGGTTCTTGAGAACCAGGTTGCCTTCTCCACTATATTACTCTTCTGCCTGTTGGATGCAGAGGATTCAAAGACCCAGGAGAATGACAGATCCATGAAATGGAATGAGATGAAAGAAAGCAGCCCACTGACGAGGAAGGTCATAAATTCTACTATTATACAACTGATAAACTTCTTTTGTGTTAATCTACTGAAATTTTGGTTCTTTTTTCCCACAAGCTAGCATTACCCAACTTAACAGTTGTCTATACAAATGTTCACAGCCTAATAATATCATCTAAGAGTTAATGATCTCCATCTCCAAGATGTCCTATTAGTGCCTCTTAAATATGGTCTCAGGCCTTCCCTGATTAGCCTCTCCTTTTTTCAATTATCACAGAATAACATCATCATCATTTTATGGAGCCAGATTTATCTATAGTTCTGAAATTCCTCCATTCCTCTTTCTGTAAATGAGATATTTTCCATCCTAAGCTCTTAGGCACTCTATTTCTTCGTAACTTCTTAAGAACTATAGCTCTGAGTATAAGGTTCCAGTTATAAGATGAATAAGTTCTAGGGATCTAATGTACAGCATGGTAATTATAGTTAATAATGCAGTATTATATACTTGAAAGCTGCTAAGACAGTAGTACTTAAACGTTCTCGCCACAAAAAAGAAATGGTAATTATGTGGCATAATGTAATTTTGCAATATATGTGTATCAAATCAACACAGTGTATACCTTAAACATATACAACATTATATGTAAATTATATCTCAATAGAAAAGGAAGGAAGCAAGGGAGGGAGGGAGGGAAGGAGGAAGGGAGGAAGGGAGGAAGGGAGGAAGGGAGGAAGGGAGGAAGGGAGGAAGGGAGGAAGGGAGGAAGGGAGGAAGGGAGGAGGGAAGGAAGGATCCCACAAATAAATATTTAATTATAAAAAAGAACAACGGCCAGTCAGAATGGCCATCATTAAAAAGTCTACAAATAATAAATGCTAGAGAGTGTGTTGAGAAAAGGGAACCCTCCTACACTGTTGGTGGGAATGTAAACTGGTGCAGCCATTATGGAAAGCAATATGGAGATACGCAGGTTCGATCCCTGGTCAGGGAACTAAGATCCCACATGCCACGGGGCAACTAAGCCTGTGCGCCACAACTACTGAGCCGGCGTGCTCTAGAGCCCGTGCGCCAAAACTAGAGAGCCCAGCACCACAACTAGAGAGCCTGCGCACCTCAATGAAGAGCCCGCATGCTGCAACAAAGATCCTGCATGCCGCAACTAAGACCCGATGCAGCCAAATAAATAAATAAGTAATTTTTTTTTAAAATCAATCCTTAAAATCAGTCCTAGCTCCCCCATCACAGAATCTTTAGGCATGGAGAGCACAGGAACTGCTGATAGGTAGAACAGGGCATTCAGAAAGATGAGGGTGCAAGAAACTCACGTGAAATGCTTGAGACCATTAAGGAAATTAAGCCACAGCAGTCAGGGAGTCACAGTCAGGGGCCCTTGTTTGGTGAAAGACTACCATGCTTATTTTGGTGACGTTGAGCATGGCCACTGAATGCATTTAAGGATTGGGAAGACAACCCAGAACCAAGCAGAACTTTAGAAGAACCCAACTTCACTGGGGTCCACTGGAGTTACCCCAACTTAGGCAATTTGTTAATGTAAGAGTTTTCACAGTCTACCCTAGAGCTTAGCCCACAGACACGAGAGTCAAAATAACAGATTTTTGTTTTAATTCACTGAGTTATGGGGTGGTTTGTAATCCAACAACAGCCAAATGAACTTGAAATAAACTCCATCTAGAATGAATAGGTATAATTGAATAAATCCCCTCAATAAAGGACGAAGTAAAGTGAACACTGAAATCAAGGAACACCAAACATTGACAGATATGTTAACAAGGGATGCTGTAAATAGTCACACAGGGTAGTAAAGAAATACACATGCCTCTTATCAATAGTTAGCTGAAAAAACTCAATAAAATATTTCTGGCATCTTAAATGTAAAATATTATAAGATACCAACTGTGATACTACTACAGTCTAAACTTTACTTGCATACTGGAAGGTATTTAATCCCTCCTATAAGTAACTGAAATAACAAATGTTATCTAAGGGACTTCCCTGCCGGTCCAGTGGTAAAGAATCTGTCTTCCAATGCAGGGGACACAGGTTCGATCCCTGGTCGGGGAACTAAGATCCCACATGCTGCGGGGCAACTAATCCCGTGTGCCACAACTACTGAGCCTGCGCACCTCAACTAGAGAGCCTGCGTGCCACAAACTACAGAGCCCACGCACCCTGGAGCCCATGCGCCACAGCCAGAGAAGAGAAAAAACAACCCGCACGCCACAACTAGAGAGAAGCCGTGTGCCACAACAAAAGATCCCACATGCCTCAATGAAGATCCTGTGTGCTGCAACTAAGACCCTATGCAGCCAGAGGGAGGGAGGAGGGAGGGGGAGGAGAGGGGGATGGGGATGGGGAGGGGGATGGGGAGGGGGAGGGGGAGGGGGAGGGGGAGGGGGGAGGGGGAGGGGGGAGGGGGAGGGAGGGGAAGGGGAGGGAAGGGGAGGGGAAGGGGAGGGAAGGGGAGGGGAAGGGGAGAGGAGGGGAAGGGGAGAGGAGGGAGAGGGGAAGGGGAGAGGAGGGGGAGGGGAAGGGGAGAGGAGGGGGAGGGGAAGGGGAGAGGAGGGGGAGGGGAAGGGGAGAGCGGGGGAGGGGAAGGGGAGAGGAGGGGGAGGGGAAGGGGAGGGGAGGGGAAGGGGAGGGGAGGGGAAGGGGAGGGGAAGGGGAGGGGAGGGGAAGGGGAGGGGAGGGGAAGGGGAGGGGAGGGGGAGGGGAGGGGAGGGGAAGGGGAGGGGAGGGGGAGGGGAGGGGAGGGGGAGGGGAGGGGAGGGGGAGGGGAGGGGAAGGGGAGGGGAGGGGAAGGGGAGGGGAGGGGGAGGGGAGGGGAAGGGGAGGGGAGGGGAAGGGGAGGGGAGGGGAAGGGGAGGGGAGGGGGAGGGGAGGGGAAGGGGAGGGAGAAGGAAGGAAACAAATGTTGTCTAAGTAGTCCCAACAGGGAAAACTAGAATCAACTAAGGTAAAAATCACAGATAAGCCAGTTTTAGTTCAAGGTAAAGAAACACTTTCTAACAATTAGAATTCTTCAAAGGATGGAGTGTGCTGCTCCTGTGGAAAAAGGGCTTTCTAATTCCAGACCCATTCACACAGCAATCCCTCAGGGTGACAGCAAACAAGAGTCCGGCTCTGTGTGGGAGCTGAGTCTACACAGCAAAGATTTTCCAACCTGGGTTATCATTAGCCTCACCTGGGACGGTCCTCAGTCCCACTGATTCCCAAGCCACTGGTCTAATCTTCACAAGTCAACCAAGATAGAGGGGTAAGTAGGTAGTCAGTAATCACCAACCAATTTCCTAATCCTCAGTTCAAACTGAACTGCAGTCTAGCCATAAGTTTCTAAACAGCTTTTGACAAAAATGACCCTGTACTCCCCGAAGGCACCAGCCAGTTCTGCTGGTTTTTCCTCCTGTCTTGTCCAGTGTTTCCTCTGCTGTGGCCACACTGGCCTCCCCACTGTTCCTCTGACCTGCCAGGCAGGCTCCCACCTAGGATTCACACCTATTGTTCTCTCTGCCCACCTTCCCTCAGGTTTATCTGTATGGCTGCTTCTTCACTTCCTTCCAGCTTTTACTTAACAACCATATTCACAGTGAGGCTTTCCTTGGCTCCCCAAGGTAGGATGTCGACCCCACTCCCATCCAGACACCTCATACCCCCTTTTTCGTTTTTTACTCCTTCAGTAGTTATCATCGTGTAACATCTAACTTTATCTAATGTAAACTTCTTGTTCATTTTTTTGGTTTGCTGTCTATTTTTTCCACCAGAATGTCTGCTCCATGAAGGCAGAGATCTTGCCAGTTTTGTTCATTGCCATATTCCTTACACCGAGAACAATGCTTGGCACACAAATACTTGTTGAAAGACTGGATGATCTAGATCAGGGTGGAAAACCATCTGTTTTGTAAATAAATTTTTACTGAAACACAGTCATGTTCGTCCCTTTATGTATTTATTGTCTATGGCTGTTTTTCTGCTACAAGAGCAGAACTGAGTAGTTGCAACAGATTATGGCCGACAAAGACTAAAATATGTGAAATCTGGCTCTTTACAGGGTAGTTTGCCAACCCCAAGTGCGCCAGTCATGGTGTCACGTAAAGCTCTGGTTCTAAATGTCTAGGTAACTATACTAGACTAAAGATGGTCATGGATTCATTGCAGCTCTTGTCATCAAAGACAGAGCCTCTTTCCCTATCCCTTGACCCAGGCTGGCTTAGTGATTTCCTTCAGTCAATAGCATGTGATGAAGTGACAGAAGATTCCCAAGCCCAGGCCACAAGGGCCCTTGCAGCTTCCATTCAGACTTTTTTTTTTTTGTAAATATGTATGTGCTTTTATTTATTTTTTTTTAATTTTTTTTAATTTTTTTGGCTGTGTTGGGCCTTCGTTTCTGTGCGAGGGCTTTCTCTAGTTGCGGCGAGTGGGGGCCACTCTTCATCGTGGTGCGCGGGCCTCTCACTATCGCGGCCTCTCTTGTTGCGGAGCACAGGCTCCAGACGCGCAGGCTCAGTAGTTGTGGCTCACAGGCCTAGTTGCTCCGCGGCATGTGGGATCTTCCCAGACCAGGGCTCGAACCCGTGTCCCCTGCATTGGCAGGCAGATTCTCAACCACTGCACCACCAGGGAAGCCCCACTCAGACTCTTCTTGAATGCTGCCACCATGGGAAAAAGCCTGAGGGCGCCTCCTTGAGGGTGAGCATCCCCCCAGCCACACAAGGCTACACACACACACACACACACACACACACACGAGTGAGTCCAGCTGACACCAGCAGAACCCAGCCTGTGCTGCCAACCCACGGAAGAGTAAGCAAATAAATGACTATTATTTTAAGTCACTTAGCTTTAAGGGGTGGTTTATTACCTAACAAAGGCTAACTGACTCAGTAAGATGTATTTACTATGATTTTTAGACTAAGCCCTTAGGGCAAATATTCCACTTCTTCTTCACAAATCCTCACACTACTGTGAAGGCAGTGGCCTCTTTCTGAATATATTCATTTAAATGTAATTTTCGGTTACTTCTTAAGTTGAATCATAGTTTAATAACTAAATTTTACCAGTATGTTGATGTGAAATTTTCAGACTAGTTTTGGGAGAGTTTGAGTTAGTTATTGTACAAGAGGGGTTGGCAAACCATGGCCAGTGGGCTGGCCACCTAATTTTTTAAAGAAAATTTATGGACACAAGGTCATAACCACTCATGTATGCATTCTCTGTGGCTGCTTTCCTGCTATACTGACAGTATTGAGCAGTAGTGACAAAGATCATATGGTCCTACAAGCCTAAAATACTATCTCGTCCTTTACAGGAAAGTTTGCCAACTCCTGCTCTGTGACATCATTTTGAATGTTATTCTTAAATGTAAAGGAATCTAAGAGAGCTATCAAGTACACCTTCAAAGCCCAAACAGCTCTCATAGTGATTTTCTGGTCTCTTGAGGAAACACCGATTTAGGCAGTTTTATAATAAACCTAGCAAGAAATGAGTGTTTTGATTTCTGACACACCATAAACCAACGGGGACAAACAATTCCCTTAAATGCTCCTTTGGAGGTGCTACAGTTTTTTGGCTACTGCAGTGTGTCATGTACATCCATTATGCTGACAGCTCTGCTGGTAAAACTGAAGCTGGAATTAATATCCATTATCAAAAGGTCATTGCACAGGGATGAGCCAGCAGCCAATTTTAAAATGTTAATAACTCTAACACCTTTTTCAAATATAAACAAAAGGTCTTACTTTGTTTTTTAATTCTTTCCCTAAACGTTTCATTTAAAAATGAAAATGTTTGAGCAAAAAACCTCAATTATACAATGCAGCTGCATACTGGTGATGTGTCAATGACTCTACTCCTCAGAGTCTGCATACTTTGTGGGATGCCTACCAGGTGGCAGATGCTGTACGGAGGTCCTCACATGTATTACCTACCACACCTCAATGAGTCTAAGCTGCCAGTGATCAGAAGGGACAGTATTATTTTATGTACCACTAAGAAAGAAAAAACGCTACCAATTACATGGCACACGCTTTATCACTTAGAACTTCGTCTTACACTCAATGCAAGCGCTCTGAGACTCAGTTTGATATGGATTTTCTCATATATTGCCTTTATAATACATAAAAAAGGAAATCTAAGTAAAATTAATTGGTTGAGTTTTTCTAAAAAAGTCTTCCCATTTGGAGGCTGACTCTTCTCATTTGTCAACTCGGAATCATCAATGTCCGTGTTGCTCCATAAGCTTTGTTCCAAGAGAACACGGATGCAAGAGAGCACTACGAAGCATCTCTCCTGAGGTCTCTGGGTTCACTTCCAGGGCACCCACACCCAGTCCACAAGGTTCATCACACACATGTCAGCAGCAAAAACTACATCAGGACTGCCATGTGGATAGCAATGGTTGATGTACTTATTTCAGAGATATTAAAATGTGAGGGGGGAAAAAATGTATGCCTTAGAATTCATTCTACCACTAGTTGTTAGTGTGTGGTTTGAGGATGAAACTCAGTTTGACACTGGCCTAACACAGCACCGTAATGAAGCACTTCAAGGCAGGAATAATCATTTCTACTTCATCTGCAGTACAGCTCACTTACATTGGGGTGATTTTTTTAAGGTATTAATGTTACAAGTAACTATGTTTGGAATAGGGAATTTAATTCTGTATGACATGCAATGAATATATAAACCAATGATTGAACCAGAATTGATCCAAAATAAAAATTAACAAGAAGACTTCATTCAAGCCAACCACATACATTCAAGCCCATACAGTGGCAGATCATTAGTAACTCTTCATGTGGCCATGTTCCACTGAATCTTAATACACTCTGGGTTGGCAAACACCCAACAGATCTTTTACCCAACTTTGGAAAAATCAGCCCACACATTTAGTAGCCAAAGAGTCTGGAAAGCAGCAGAGTATAACGGAAAGTCAGACCTGGTGTTATCTCTGGAGAATGAAATCAGACTTTCTGCAGCCACAAGGGCCTCGCCTCTCCTCCCCTCTAACCTCCCCTAGCAAGGGCCAGGAAGGAGATCCCAACCTCGGTGTACTCCTGGAATCCCACTACCCTTCCTCACCCCACCACACTTGCAGCCTGACCACCCTTCTCCGCCTTAAGACCACCTGGACTCATCATGCCCTCTGTCCCTACTCACGCTGTCACAAGAAGCTCAGGACTCCCAGTCACCCACAAATAGTATAAACAGCAAGAGGATTTGTGCATCTCCTTTCAGAGGCCACATCCCATCCCTGCCCAACCTCTGAACCCCTTCCACTGTGGTATTTGGAGCTCATAGTCAGTTATCAGCTAAATTCCTCAAATCATCCACTTCTGGTCTATATGTACCTTTTATCTTCCTACTCTACCTGAAACCTGCCCCTTTTAGAGCCTTGTCTCCTCGGCAGGACCTTCAAGTGATGGATACTTCTTTGTCCACTCTGTCCGCATTTAACACTGGGCCTTAGTGGTGTCGCCTTGTACCCCACTGCTGCTTCTAGAACAGATGTTGGCAAACTTTTTCTTAAAAGGCCCTACAGAAAATATTTTAGTCTTTGTCTCAACTACTCAACACTGCTATTATACGACAAAGCCAGCCATAGACAACATGCAAATGAATGGACATATCTACATTTCAACAAAAATTTATTTGTAAAAGTAAGCAGCCAGCTGGCAGGCTATAATGTACTGAATCTCAGATCAAAAGTCTGTCCCACCTACTTCCCCTCATCCAACTGCCATCATCCTCAGACCACTAGATCACCCCCGCCACCTTATTCTCTGAGCTCAAGGTTACACTAACACTACTCTTGCCATAATTATTTTTGTGATGTCCACTCCACTCCACAAAACACGGAAAGGGGCTAGATATTATGAGAACTGAAGCTTGTCCAGTTGGGGAGTGGGGATAGGCTGTAAGAAGAAAAAATCTACGAATGTAAACTGTCCCTGCATAAATGAGGGCCCTTGACACTTAAGCTTCATGTTAAATCTGCCTGTGCTTCTTCCGGTGCTCCAAATCTAACAGTCCTCTGAACACAAAATTTCAGTAGATGCCTTCCATCATCATAGACAATCCTTCCATGCCTGACCTCTCAATTCCCTAAGATTATGTCTTCTAGGATTTTTTCCTTTATCCTGCCTCAGCCCTGCAATCCCATGCTTTCATGGGCTAGTAGCTGCAATCTCTGGAATCTCAATTTCAGGCATCTGACTCCTCATCCACTCTCTCAGCTGGCCAATAGGGCTACTAAGAATCTTGCAGGCATTATTCCACAGTATCCTGATTCTCAGCCCAACTTAGAGAGGAAAATGTGTTGAAGGATTCATGGGTAGGCTTTTTGTTTAATGGAATAAACTTCAGTAAGATTTACAGGAAACTGACAAAGTTTTTGCTAGAATTATAATGTCAGAAGAACCACCAGCTTGGATTAAAAAGGACAGGGATAATTCATTTTCAGAACGAAAAGCGGTATTAGGGCCCCCTAACTTCCATGCACAGGCATCAGGCTGAAAAACCTACTAAGCTATAAATACGGGTCATTCTTATGGAAAAGGAACAATGATTCAGATGTTTTAATAGTTTAAACAATTTTAATAGTTTGCCTTTCTAGAAAGTTCATCTAAGTTATCTAATTTATTGCGATATAGTTAGTTTACAGTATTCCCTTATAATCCTTCTTATTTCTATAAGGTCAGTAGTAATGACCTACCTATCTGCAAACTAGCTGATTCTTTCTTCTGCCAATTCATATCTACTGTTGAGAATCTCTAGTGAATTATTCATCTCAATTATTACACTTTTTAACTTCAGAATTTCCATTTGGTTCTTTTTTATAATGTTATCTCTTTATTGATATTCTCAACTTGCGCAGACATCATTTTCATGCTTTCCCTTTAAATCTTTAGACGTGGTTTCCTACAGTTCTTTGCATGTATTGATAATAGCTGATTTAAAATCTTTGTCTAGTTAATCCAACATATGGATCTCCTCTGAAATAGTTTTATTGACTGCATTTTTCCTGTATATGGGCCATGCCTTCCTATTTTTTTTTTTTGGCATGCTTTGTAATTGTTGATTAAAACTGGATATCTTAGATCATATAACGTGTAAACTTTGGAAATCAGACCCCCTCCACACACACACACACCCCCCAATGGTTTTCAGTTATTGCTGTTTTGTTGTAGTTAGTTCAGTGACTTTCCTGTGCTAATTCTTTAAGTCTGTATTACCCGTAGTGTCAAGCCACAGAAAGAAGCCTGTGTCATTTAGCTCAGCACCCAACTAAAGACTGGCCAGAGATTTCCTTAAATGCCCTGAATCAGTAAGTCTTCCACCTTTGCCAAGGGGCTGTGTGTGTGTGTTGGAGAATGCCTTCAACATTTAGGCACTTTACAGCTCTGTGCGGGACCTCAACATGAGCCAGAGAGCTCAAAATGGTTCTCTTCTTATAGAGACTCATCAGTTTTTCTTGAATAAACATTCCTTACATTGTTGCAAGCCTTTAGTAATTTGGTAATTTCCAGAGTTCACAAAGTTTACTACGAAACTTTTTTTTCCAGTGTTTTTGTTACTTTTATGGCAAGATAGGTTTATGGGGGTCATCAATGTACCCATTCTGGAAGCCTGCCTAGTAAGTTTTCTTTTAAAGAATTTCAGAGAAGAGGAAAAAAAAGATATTCTTTTCTAGTTAAGCCCTGCCTTGTATATTTTATTTCTTTCTGCAGATCTGAGTTTCAGTTTTCATCTGGTATCACTTCCCTTTATCTTGAAAAGTTAATTTAACATTTACCATTAGGCAGAAATTCTGAAATTTTCATTTATCTGAAATGTCCATATTTCACCTTCATTTTTAAAGGATATTTTCACTGAATATAAAAATCTAGGTTGGCAGCTTTTATTATGTCAACACTCAAGGTATTTTTCTGCTCTTCTGGCCTCTACTGTTTCTGACAAGAGATCAGCCATCATTTGTATTGCTGACCTCCTTTATGTGTCATTTTTCTCTGAACACTTTCAAAATTTTTATCTTCACTTTTCAAAGTTTGGATATTATGTGCTTAGGTAGTTTCTGTTTTTCAATCTTGCTAAGGGTTTTCTTAGCTTCTTGGGTCTGTAAGCAAATATTTTCACCGAATGTGGGAATATTTTGGCCATTATTTATTTAAATTCTTTTTCTGCCCCATTAACCCTCTTCTGTTTCTGGGATTCCAATTACACATATATTAGAATGCTTGATTATTGTCCCACAGGTCACTGACGTTCTTTCATTTTTAAAAAATCTTTCTCTTTGTTCTTCAAATGGGAAAACTTTACTTATCTTACAAGTTTAGTTACTGTTTCTTCTGCAGTTTTTAATCTGCTAAACTCCAGGGAAGTTTTCATTTCAGATATTATACTTTTTGGTTCTAGACTTCTACTTGGCTCTATTTTTTCATAGATTCCATTTCTCTGATGAAATTCCCTACCTCTTTTCTCTTTGGCCTTGGATATATTTATAATAGTTGTTTAAAAGCCTGATCTGCCATTTCACAATATATACACCTACCAAATCATCACATTGTATACCTTAAACTTACACATTGTTGTAGTTCGGCTGCATCTTTAAAAAGCTGGAAAAAAACTCTATCCAAAGAAAGAAAAACTGCAACACATGAAAACTCGTACAGATTCCTGGTGTTGAGTTTCTCAGAATTTGGGATGATTTTAGGAAGTACAAGAATGCCAAGACCATATGAAATCACCTTGAACAATACAGTGAGAGCATTATTC
This sequence comes from Eubalaena glacialis, assembly GCF_028564815.1. Lineage (NCBI taxonomy): Eukaryota > Metazoa > Chordata > Mammalia > Artiodactyla > Balaenidae > Eubalaena > Eubalaena glacialis. Next base: position 67,690,730 of record NC_083722.1, on the reverse strand, counting down.
TCCTTTCAAATCTCCTGACTGTCAAGAAAGCATCAGTTGGGTGCTAGGGTTATCTTACCTCTCTATTATTTGCTAATAAACATTTTTAACAGATAGGAAAAAAGTGCCTGATCTGGTAATTCCAACATCTGGGTGATCTTGGGCTTTGTTTGAACTGACATTTTATTATCATCATCATCATTATATCATCATCATGGGTCACATTTTCTAGCTTCTTTTTCATGTATATTAAGTTTTGGCTGTATGCTTGTCACTGTGGATAATATGTTGTAGAGAGTGTGGGTTATATTGTCATCTTTTAAGTGGTATTTTGTTCTAGCAGGCAGTTAAATTCCTTGTCAATCTTTTGACCCTGAGGGATTAGTTTTATTCTTTGTTAGGAAAGATCTACAGTGGTTTAATCCTTAGTCCTAGGACATGGTCGAAACTCTATGGCAGGTCTAGAGTAGCCTTCAGTTTCAGGCTGGTGTAACTTTACTTAGGTGCATAGCAAGGTTTCTCCACTGGCTAGGACGGAATTCCTACATCTCCTATCACTGCATAATTTCTGCTATCTCAATTTAGCTCAAAAGAAGAGAGAAAAGAAGAGAGAAAACTTCCTTTAAAAAAAAAAAAAAAAGAAGAATATAGCAATGACACCAAAGTCTAGCAAAAAACAGTATTTTTAAAAAAGAAAGAAACAGGAAACAAAACTACAGACCAATCCCACTTATGAGTAGCAATGGAAAATCCTGAATAAAAGATTAACAAAGAATTTAAGTAGCACAATTAAAGAATATTATATCACAATTAAGTGTGGTTACTGACTCAAATGCTAGGATGATTTAATATTAGGTAATCTATTAAATATAATCTGTTACATGAATAGATCCAAGGAAAAATCATTTGCTCATTTCCAGAGATGTCAAGAAGGCATTTGACAAAAGTCATTATTTATTCTTGATTACAAAAGATAAAATTTAAATAGATAGGTACTTCCTTAAACAGAAAAAAAGATTCTGAGGTAATACCAACGTATCCTCTATCTCATTCTCTTTGAATCTTGCAATTGGACAAGAGAGAAAAAGTAGAACTATAAAAGTTGAAAAGAAAGATGGTTACTAATGGTTATTATTATATAACCAGAAAGTAAACAGAATCATTTAGAAACCATTACTATGGAAAGTAATAAGAGAATTAACCTAGGAACAAAGTTAATAAATAGAAATCAAAAACTTTCAAACACATACTAAAAAAAAATAATTGAAAACTATATTGACAGAAAATTCCTTATTTCTAATAGCAAGCAAAAAAGGATGGGAAGAAACCTGGGAAGAGATAAACAACAAGAAATGCATATGGCCTATATAAGGAAAACTATAAAGAAACAAAGTCAAACAAATGGGAAAACATAATATACTCATAGGTCCGAAGACAACCAATCTCATGTGACTTGATGGAAGTACAAATTGGCATGTTACTTACAACACCTTGTCAATATCTATGGAAATTACAGATGCATATACCCCTTGATCCAGCTATTCTAACCCCAGGAATTTACCCTATAGATAGTCCTGCTCCCGTGTGAAGGTATGCATGCATAAGGTTATTCATTGCAGAACTATCTGTAATAGCAAAAAATTGGAGATTACCCATATCCATTAGAGTACTGGTCTATTCTGACATACCCATAAAACAGAATAGGATGCTGCTGTATAAAAGAATAAATATTTCTATGCACTAAAATCCCTCAACTGTTGGCAATATTTATTACTGCTGGGAATGCACATTTTTCTTAGGGGAGGAAAAAAATATTGCCAACATTTAAATATAATGACCACATAGAAACAAAACTCTAAATTCTTGGGGGGAAAAATCAGAACAGGGACTTAATGATCTTATCCACTGATTGATCTCATTCAAGTCTTATTTTTATGAACATTCAAATGAAAGATTTTATTAATATAAAAGTAGTAAACGTTATGTTTAAAATGCAACAATATTCCCAACTTGATCTATAGAATCAATGCAATCCCAATCAAAGTCCAAGCAAGTTATTTTATTAGTATCAACAAACTGATTCTAAAGATTATATGAAAAGGCAAAGACCCAGACAGCCAACACAATATTGAGGAGAAGAACAAAGTTGAAGGACTGATGCTACCCGACTTCAAGACTTACTATAAAGCTACAGACATCAAAGACAGTGTGGTACTGGTGAAAGAACAAGCAAATAGATTAATGGAACAGACCAGACGGCCCAGAAACAGACTCACATAAATATAGTTAAAAGATCTTTGGCAAAGAGTAAAGGCAATACAATGGAGCAAAGACAGTCCCTTCAACAAATGGTGCTGGAACTAGACAGCAACATACACATACACACACAAACACACACACACACAAAACCTACCTTATACCTTTCACAAAAATTAACTCAAAATGGATCAGACCTAATTGTAAAAAATTCAAAACTATAAAACTCCTAGAGGATAACATAACAAGATGACGTTGGGTATAGTGATGACTTTTGAGATACAACACCACAGACAAAATCCATAAAAGAAGTAACTGATAAGCTGGACTTAATTAAAATTGAAAATTTCTGCTCTGCAGAAGACAATACCAAGAGAATCAAAAGACAAGCCACAAAATTGGGTGAAAATATTTGCAAAAGACAGATCTGATAAAGGACACTTGTTCAAAATACACAAAGAATTCCTGAAACCCAACAGTAAGAAAACAAATAACCCAATTAAAATTAAAAATTAGGTTAAAGATCTTAGCAGAGATCACCAGACAAGATATACAGATGGAAAACAAGAATATGAGAAAATGCTCCACATCATATACCACCAGGGAAAGGCAAATTAAAACAACGAGCTACCACTACACACCTAACAGAATGTCCAAAATCCAGAATACTGACAACACAAACTGCTGGCAAGGATGCTGAGGAACAGGAACTCTCATTCACTGTGGGAATGCACAATGGTACAGCCACTTTGGAAGACAATTTAGCAGTTCCTTACAAAATTAAACAGTTAGTGTATGATTAGCAATTGCACTTCTTGGTATTTACCTAAAGGAGTTCAAAACTTAAGTCCCCACAAAAAGCTGCACACAGATATTTACAGCAGCTTTATTCAGAACTGCCAAAACCTGGAAGCAACCAAGATGTCCTTCGTTAGGTGAATGGATTAATAAACTGTGGTGCATCCAGACAACGGAGAATTATTCAGCGCTAGAAAGAAATGAGCTGTCAAACCATGAAAAGACATGGAGAAACCTTAAATAAACATTACTAAGTGAAAGAAGCCAATCTGAAAAGACTACCTACTGTGTGATTCTAACTTTATAACATTCTGGAAAAGGTAACACTAGGGAGACAATAAAAAGATCAGAGGTTGCGGAAGGCAGGGGTATGAATAGGCAGAGCACAGAGGATTTTTAGGGTGATGAAAGAAAAGACACCGTATAATATTGTGATGATGGATATATGTCATACATTTGTCCAAACACATAGAATGTACAACACCAAGAGTGAACCCTATTGTAAACTAAGGACTTTGGGTGACTAGGATGTCAATGTTGGTCTACCTTTAGTAAAGAACATAACACTTTCGTGAGTGATGTTGACAATGGTGTAGGCTATGCATGTGTGGAGGGCAGGGGTTTTATGGGAAATCTCTGTACCTCCCTCTCAATTTGGTTTTAAACCTAAAACTACTCTAAAAAAATGAAGTCATTAAAAAGTTTTTCATTTTAGGGCTTCCCTGGTGGCGCAGTGGTTGAGAGTCTGCCTGCCAATGCAGGGGACACGGGTTCGAGCCCCGGTCTCAGAGGATCCCACATGCCGCTGAGCGGCTGGGCCCGTGAGCCACAACTACTGAGCCTGCGCGTCTGCAGCCTGTGCTCCGCAACAAGAGAGGCCGCGATGGTGAGAGGCCCGCGCACCGCGATGAGGAGTGGCCCCCACTTGCCGCGGCTGGAGAAGGCCCTCACACGGAAGAGAAGACCCAACACAGCCATAAATAAATAAATAAATAAATAAAATTAATTAATTAATTAATTTTTTTAAAGTTTTTCATTTTAATATTACAGATATGCATAAAGTGTAAAGTGTAACTCATCCAGTCTCATTTTCCAAGGTGCTTTTGACCATATATGCTTTCATTTTGATAGGCAGAAATAAGTCTAAATACTCTGCTTACACTCTACTTCTTGGTTTCTCATCTGTAAGGAGTCTGTATTGATTTTGTGACATGAAGGAGAATGAATTAACTCAGAGAATCTATCACAATCTAACGACACTTTCCATTTCTGCTGGTGATGTTATCATTATTTGTACACCTTTAAACATCTATTTTGATTGATCAACTTTAAATAGTACTTCTTGACTCTCTAAGATGAGGAAACTTACAAATAGGCAAAGTTCAGCATAATCAAAGATGAAGTCTAAGAAGCATTTACCTTGTTCATAAAGTAGCTTCATATTCAAATCTTTGCAGGTGACCAGATTGTTGAGCAATGCAACCACACTTTGCATGGTGTTACCCAGAATGTTCGCCTGATGTTCCTGCAACAGATCACCATTCCATCATAACAGTACAGAAATAGCATTACATCGTAATAAAGACAAATGATCAAACGACCTCCATCCCTTCATTCTTTTACAAGGTTGAATGATTATTTTTTTGCACTTGGGTGAAGCAGACCCCTCTGTGGTAAGGCCCCATCAGTGAGTTAGGTGAGCGGGAGGCAGTCTGAATCGCTCAGCACCAGCACTGCTGCATGCAGTCCCCTGCCCATGCACTGAGGGACAACCACATAGCCCTCTGTGCTTTCAAAGGGCACCAAAGGAGTCAGAGAGATCAGAAATCAAGTACGTGGAACTTAGGAAACCACATCTGAAAGTGATTTTGAGATCACAGAAGAAAAACTTCTTAAAGAAATATTTCTGCTGTTTGGAGAGTAAACTGCTATTCTCCTTCTTCAGTCTTACACATTGCTGGTTATGTTGGATATGACTTACTGCATCACTGCTTCAGTGTAATAAACTACACTTGGGACCTGAAAAAGTGAATTTTGCTTTCCCTAACACTTTGCATCATACAGCAGGGAGTAACTTTGGCCCTCATTTCTCATTGTAAAGACACAAAAGATAACTTCTTTGTAACTTTTAAGGGATCTTAAAAATAACTTGGGGCTTCCCTGGTGGCGCAGTGGTTGAGAATCCACCTGCCAATGCAGGGGACACGGGTTCGAGCCCTGGTCTGGGAAGATCCCACATGCTGCGGAGCAACTAAGTCCGTGCACTGCAACTACTGAGCCTGCGCTCTAGAGCCTGTGAGCCACAACTACTGAGCTCGCATCCCGCAACTATTGAAGCCCCCATGCCTAGAGCCCATGCTCCGCAACAAGAAAAGCCACAGCAATGAGAAGCCCGCGCACCTCAACGAAGAGTAGCCCCCACTCGCCGCAACTAGAGAAAGCCCACGCACAGCAACGAAGACCCAACACAGCCAAAACTAAATAAATAAAATAAATTAAAAAAAATAACTTGCTTTAGTTTTGTTTCCTTTTCACTCTTCTGAATTTTTAAAAAATTAAACAACTAGCACTGATTGTGATTGAAACTATAAAATTTCAAATAGTATAAAAATAAAGTCTTTAAGCTCCAGGACTAGGTGAGGCAAGCCAGCTGCATAGAGTATAGAAAGAATGGAGGCACTCGCTCTCAGGACTGTGCCAATGCAAGCACTTGCTGGAAGTGAGTGCTTCTAGGCGGCTAGCTTGTCCCACACTAGCCCTGGCCCCACCCCCTGGTCACTGTTAATAACGAGTCCTATCCTAAAGAGTTATGCGTGTATCAATTTAGTAGACTCCATCCAGACCCTTTCCTATTCATTTCCTCCCTTTCTCTCTCTCTCTCTCTCTCTCACACACACACACACACACAGAAATACATGGTTTGCTCTGTTATCTAAACATAAGTTATATCATATTTATTAATTCACGCAACAAATAACTAATGAAGAGCTATTATGTACCAGGCACTGTTCTAGGCACCTGAGGGAACAAAACAAGGTTCCCTGTCCTCATGGAAATAGACAACAAACAACAGGCACAGGGACTTCCCTAGTGGTCAAGTGGTTAAGACTCTGCACTCCCACAGCAGGGGGCCCGGGTTTGATCTCTGGTCAGGGAACTAGATCCCGCATGCCCCAACTAGAGATTCCGCATGCCGCAAATAAGACCCGGAGCAGCCAAATAAATAAATAAATATTTAAAAAAAAAAAAAAAACAGGCAGAGTAAATAAGTAAACTGGACTATGTGTTAGAAGATAACAAGTGCTATGGTAGAAAAAGAAAAGAGCAGAGCAGGAAAGGAGGGTTGGGAATTTAGCAGTGACGCTCTCCATCATTTTACATTGTGTGGTCAGGGTGGGACTCATTGAGAAGGTGTCATTTGAGTGGAAATTTTATTTTACTTTTTAAATGCTGAAGCATCTTAGAATTCTTTGGACTAATTTAGTTTTAATAAAATTTTCTTTTGAAATAATTTTAGATTTACAGATGAGTTGCAAAGACAGTGTAGAGAGTTTCCATATACCCTTCACCCAGATGTTCCCTATGTGAACAGCATACCCAACCAAGGTACACTGATCAAAACTTGGGACTGGGACTTCCCTGGTGGTCCAGTGGTAAAGAATCCGCCTTCCATTTTTCACAGAACTAGAATAAAAAATTTCACACTTTGTATGGAAACAAAAAAGACCCCGAATAGCCAAAGCAATCTTGAGAAAGAAAAATGGAGCTGGAGGAATCAGGCTCTCGGACTTCAGACTATACTACAAAGCGACAGTAATCAAGACAGTATGGTACTGGCACAAAAACAGAAATATAGATCAATGGAACAGGATAGAAAACCCAGAGATAAACCCACGCACATATGGTCACCTTATCTTTGATAAAGGAGGCAAGAGTATACAGTGGAGAAAAGACAGCCTCTTCAATAAGTGGTGCGGGGAAAACTGGACAGCTACATGTAAAAGAATGGAATTAGAACACTTCCTAATACCATACACAAAAATAAACTCAAAATGGATTAAAGACCTAAATGTAAGGCCAGACACTATAAAACTTAGAGGAAAACATAGGCAGAACACTCTATGACATAAATCACAGCAAGATCCTTTTTGACCCACCTCCTAGAGAAATGGAAATAAAAACAAAAATAAACAAATGGGACCTAATGAAACTTAAAAGCTTCTGCACAGCAAAGGAAACCATAAACAAGACAAAAAGACAACCCTCAGAATGTGAGAAAATATTTGCAAATGAAGCAACTGACAAAGGATTAATCTCCAAAATTTACAAGCAGCTCATGCAGCTTAATATCAAAAAAACAAACAACCCAATCCAAAAATGGGCAGAAGACCTAAATAGACATTTCTCCAAAGAAGGTATACAGATTGCCAACAAACACATGAAAGAATGCTCAACATCATTAATCATTAGAGAAATGCAAATCAAAACTACAATGTGATATCATCCCACACCGGTCAGAATGGCCATCATCAAAAAATCTACAAACAACAAATGCTGGAGAGGGTGTGGAGAAAAGGGAACCCTCTTGCACTGTTGGTGGGAATGTAAATTGATACAGCCACTATGGAGAACAGTATGGAGGTTCCTTAAAAAACTAAAAATAGAACTACCATACGACCCAGCAATCCCACTACTGGGCATATACCCTGAGAAAACCATAATTCAATAAGAACCATGTACCACAATGTTCATTGCAGCTCTATTTACAATAGCCAGGACATGGAAGCAACCTAAGTGTCCATCGACAGATGAATGGATAAAGAAGATGTGGCACATATATACAATGGAATATTACTCAGCCATAAAAAGAAACGAAATTGAGTTATTTGTAGTGAGGTGGATGGACCTAGAGTCTGTCATACAGAGTGAAGTAAGTCAGAAAGAGAAAAACAAATACCGTATGCTAACACATATATATGGAATCTAAAAAAAAAAAAAAAAAAAAAGGTCATGAAGAACCTAGGGGCAAGACAGGAATAAAGATGCAGACCTACTAGAGAATGGACTTGAGGACAGGGGGAGGGGGAAGAGTAAGCTGGGACAAAGTGAGAGAGTGGCATGGACATATATACACTACCAAATGTGAAATAGATAGCTAGTGGGAAGCAGTCGCACAGCACAGAGAAATCAGCTCGGTGCTTTGTGACCAGCTAGAAGGGTGGGATAGGGAGGGTGGGAGGGAGGGAGATGCAAGAGGGAAGAGATATGGGGATATATATATATATGTATAACTGATTCACTTTGTTATAAAGCAGAAACTAACACACCATTGTAAAGCAGTTATACTCCAATAAAAACGTTAAAGAAAAAAAAAAAAAAAAGAACCCGCCTTCCAATGCAGGGGACGCAGGTTCAATCCCTGGTCAGGGAACTAAGATCCCACATGCCGCGGGGCAACTAAGCCCATGCTCCACAACTACTGAGTTCACACGCCTCAACTAGAGACCCTGCGTGCTGCAAAACTACAGAGCCTGCACGCTCTGGAACCTGCATGCCACAACTAGGGAGAGAAAACCCGCACGCCACAACGAGAGAGAAGCCCACGCACCACAACAAAAGAGCCCGCATGCCTCAACGAAGATCCCGTGTGTCGCAACTAAGACTTGATGCAGCCAAAAATAAATAAAATAAATAAATAATAAATAAATAAATCTTTAAAATAAAAAACAAAACTAGGGACTTAACACTGATACAAAACTAATAGTGAAACTACAGACTTTATTCAAATTTCACATTTTCCACTAACATCCTTTTCTGTTCTGGGATCCAATCCAGGATGCCATATTGCACTTAGAATTAACTCATTTTTGCAATACATATTTACTAAGTGCCCACTGTTCTAGGTACTTGGCTTATGTCAGTGAATAAAAGAGACCAAAAAAAATTTTTTTAATTAATTTTTTTAAGAAAAAGCCCTGCCCTTGCGGATGCCCTGTGGAGTTTACCTTGAAGCAGAGAGGGAAGACAACATAGTAAATAATTCCATGGTATGTTAAAGACGATACACACTACAGGAGAACAGAACAGGGTAAAGTGGTTTGGGAGTGCTGCAGGGGAAGGCTGCAGTTTTAAACAAGGCACGTAAGGCAAACCTCCTTTGGAAGGCAGCGTCTGAGCAGGTTTGGATTTACTCTTTATGCTGCCAGGTTCTGTTAGCTAGTTTGTTTTAGGGTAGTTGCATCAATGTTCTTCAATGTTATTGGCCTATGAGTGACATCCTCATCTGATTTTAGTATCAGTTTCACGCTAGCCTTGTCCATCCATTTTATTCCACAAATATTTATTGTGCATCTATTTCTGGGTGATGTGGTAGAACTCACTAATAAAAGCAACTGGGCTCAGTGTATTTTTACCGGTAGATCTTCAAGTATTTTTTTGAAAAACATCTTATACTCAGGAATGTACACACTGACCCAATTTTATTTCCATTTTCCAAGAAAATCACCTATAATGTCCAAGTTTCCAAACGTATTGTAATAGAATCGTACACAGCAGTCACCTGTCTTCACCTGTCTTCTCTGAACCGACTGACATCACCTTTTACCTGTCTCCTCCCTCTTTCTTACTGGTCAGACTCACCAAAGCCTTGCCTATTTTATTGGTCTTTTCAAGGAACCAGCTTTCTGTTTTAATCAAGAATCTACATTTGTGACTTCAAGTTAGTCATTACAAATGTACACGATTTCCCACTTCCCTCTCCTAGGTATGCAGGAGGATGGCACTTCCCTGCCCCCTCATAATTCGAGATGCCCATAACTGGACTTGCCGTCCAGCGCCACGCCTGCCATTCCCCGACATGCTGACAGTGCCTTGCATTGTGGTCACCGTAAAATAACTCTCACTGGCATCCAAGCTTAATAAAAACACCTTCATTCTGCTCAAAAAGGGCAATCGATAGATACGGAGAAGCCAAACTGAACAGCCTCAACCATATAAAATTCACTGACACCAGCTTAAGAATATTAATGTGGAAGCAGTGGGCTGCCACCAATTTCATCTAATTATTCTTACAGTTGGTTGGAAGGAAAGGGTGATTAATAAGCACCAAGATGACATGACATGTTACTCATGATAAAGTAACTAACGATACATAGGAAGCCTATTCTTGTGAAGAATAAAGACACTAACAAATCTCTTCTTTTGGTCCCATTTGGTAAAATAACACATACCACTCCTGGTTCAAAGGCCAGTCTGGCGGCAAATATAGGTCAGTTTTACTGGAGATAAATCCATTGTTCCTTCCATATACATGTTTTTATGATTAAATGCACCTTTTCTGTGCTCTTGGCAGTATTTTTGGCTGGTTGCAAAGCCAATACTTTGGTTTTTCCTTGTGCTCACAGAGTGACAGCCACCTGTTGATGTAGGCATTTCCCTTAAGTACAAAAGCCAAGTTTCCAAATCTCTGTTACCCCTGAACACTAAGAACCCAGGACCATACCCCAGCCAACCAGGTCCTGAGACTCCTGGCCTGGGGTTTCCAGAATCACTGCAGAAGGACGGGCTCTGCCAGCCCCACTACTCAATCTGCAGAGGGGCACAAAGGTACACTCTATCAAAAGCCCCCACTAACCTTATCATGGAAACACTCAGGGCACCATATTTGATGCAGAGAATAGAGACCAATAATCCTACAACCAGACTGGGAGGCATGGTTCCTTTTCTATTCCAGCCATTATTCAAAACACTGTTGTGTTTTAGTTTCTTTGTTGTTGATTTTCAGACCATTCACAGACTGAACTTTGTTCTATATAAAGTAGGGGTGTTATTAAAATTATATTATAAAATTGTACTCACTTCCTCTTCCTTCTTGTAGGTATAAATGCTTCTTATCTAGTATGAGGGAGGGAGACCATGGAACAGAGTCATTGTTCCTGCTCAAGATGACAACATGGTTCTCTAGGGGAATCTAGACGGTTATTGCTGTGGCCTAGATCATAACTTCCCCCAGAAAGAATGCTAAAGACAGGCGAAGAGTAGTTGAGAATGTATAAATATGAATTAAGCATACTTCTATTATTTTCTATCAAATTGAGTTATTTCATTTCTCTTAGCAACTTTATTAAGATTTGTTCTTGCTGTTCACAGCCATATTCATAGCCCACAGGGGATAAATTATGCTTTGAAAAACATCATATTTACTTTCAAAGTCAGAGTCGAGAATTATATGAAGGGAGAAACCACCAGGGTAAACATGTGGGACAAGAGTTCTTCTTGGGCCCCTGGAAGACTGATGTAAAGAGGAAAGGGAACCACAAGTTTGATTCAAAGACCTTGGGTCAGAGCTGGAGGGAAGGGATGATGCTGATTAAAGCCTGTGTCTTCATTAGATGTTCCTCTAAGACAACCCCTCTCCCTAAAAAGGTCTACCTGAGCCCCAGGGTGAAAGGACTGTAACAGAAGCCTAGGTAAAATCCTGGTGTCTTTTTTTTAATCCCCATGGCTCACTAATAAAGAAAGGGGTCCACACCACTGGCACCCCAACACATGGAAGAAAAGTGGTGTGAGGAGAGAAGGAAGCTTTTAATGACCTGCAACAGGGTCTCTGGCAGAGGGTCTGGGGCCCAGGCACCAGCAGCTTCTGTGCTGATTGAGGCAGAGCAGCCACGTGGGCCCGAGCCGGGACAAGGCAGAACTGACAATATACTGATAAGGTACTATGTGCCATGGCCTCTACCCCAAGCATTCTATCTCATTTAATCCTCACCAAAATCCTGAAGTGACTACAGTTCTCCCCTCTTTACAGATAAGGACATTGAGGTTAGCAAGATGAAGTGTCACTTGCCAAGGATCACCCAGCTCCTCGATTGTGAAGCTGGGATTCAGTCTGTAGGATGGCAGGGGTCCCTAATCACCAAGCGACGTTGCCTGGTGACCACATTAATGGAGCAAGAGAGCAGAGGGTGGGGTGTCAGGGTCACCAGTCAGCACACCCCAGGTTAGCCAACATGACCTGAGGACCCACGGACTTAAAGGAATCTAGAGGCAGGGTGGAAAGAGGCACAGACATATTGATTTGGGGCCACTACTGTAATGTTGCCCTCCGTCTTCGGCTACAATGTGACCAGCCCTGTGTCACCACCACTGGGAACTCCTGGCTTCACAAGAGCCCTTAATACAGATCATTTGCTGTAAGACATGCAATCCGGAAGCAAGATGTGCGTATTAGGCAACTAAGGAAAGGGAAGAATGGGCATACTACCCCCAAGGATGAAATTACATACTAGCCCCACAGTCAATAGCCACATGATTGAGACACTCAGTGTTAGCGTAGGCTTGATGGGTGAGAAAGGAAGCTGAGCTCACAGGAGAAGCCATCACTGCTATCCTACAAAGACACCCAAGGCGATCCTACTGAACTTTAAGATTATGACGAAAATCTTTAACTCCTTCATCCATAGCCCAATAAGCAAGGCTGACCTAATTTGTGAGCCCAACGCCACAGTGTGCGGACATTTAACAAACAGGGCACTTGAGAGTTCTAATAAAACACAGCATTTGCCAGTAGAGATAATTAGAATTGAAGCCACAAAATTCTAGTGTTTGGCAACATAGATGAAACAACTTCATTAAAATGTACAGCTTCAGCAAATGAAAGGCAGGAGAGCACTGGACCCTGAAGAATCAGCCTTCTCAAAACTAATTGCTTCAGTGCTTAAAGAGGGCAGCTCTGCAACACCAAGGGCACAGCAAGGAAACACTGCTAAAAAACGATCAGTTTTCCCAAAGTGCTTTCGCTGTAAACAGAGCGTTATACTTGATGCTAATATCTCAAGATGGAAACGGCACTAGAAGACTCCAGATGTCCAGATGAAAAAGTTGGGCTGGGGTCTGAACAGTCCAGGTAGGAGATATCTGTAACGATCAAAAGTAACAATGAACTGTGGCAAGTCTCTTCCGCCCTTGGTGTGGGTCGGGATTCAAAAGACAACACATTAGAAGACAAGAGCCGATCCTACAAGGTTAGAGAGCACCGAGAGAACGAAAAGCAGAAACACACACAAGTGATGCACACGTGACATCCACGATCTCTTAGAAATAAACACACAGCGTATCCCATTCAACACACATTCACATTACCTTTCAGGGGGAAAAACTTACGTTGCTCTGCAAGCTGCCCCTGTACTGCGCATGTACTTGCAGTTGGTACAGAGGTGCTGCCCCAGGACGTAGTGGGGTGCCCACCCACTCTCCTTTTCTTACGTTCTCCTGCATAGCCAGAATGCTAGAGATCTGGAGCCTGCAGAAACGAGCCTTCAGAGCACCCAAACCACAAGAGTACATGCGTGCAGAAGAGGACACTTTCATATTATTGATTTTTCACAGGGCTGTCCCACAGGCAGCTCAAACTCAGTGGAATCTAAACTGAACTCAGCTCCTTTCCCCTCACACGTTCTCCTTTTCCATTTTCCAGTGAACGACCCTCCAATCTGCCGAGCTACCCAGTCATAAATCTTGGAATCACCCAGGACTACTGTCTCTATTCTCATCTCCCACATCCAATCAGCCATGACAGTCCCCTGATTCTCCCCGAGCCCCTCCTGAATCTGTCGTCTGCTCTCCAACCCCACTGCCACTGCCCTCTTTGGCCGGGGCCACCACCATCTCCTAAAGGTATCTCTACCTCCGGCCTCACCGTTCTGACTGCTAACCAGCTTCCTCTTTCTAAAGTGGCAGAGATTAGGCTCCACTCCCAGCGCTGACATCGGGGGCCGCGGGGCTGGGGAGTGAGCGTGTCGGAGTCTACAGTAGATCCAGGATGGAGGGAGGCCACTGCGTCCCACAGTCCAGTTTGTGCCCAAAGTCCCAGTGGGATTCCAAGGCCTGAAAGGGGGAGAAGCCACAAGAACCAGGAGATGACAGAGGAAAGGCACTGGAGCTCCAAGGCTTTCAATCCCAGAGGAGCACTGCATTATGATTTCGAAATAGTCTCAAGACTTATCGAGACAAATACTGACCCCTGGGGGTGAGGAACAGGGAAGGAAACAAACTGGATTAAACGGCAAGGGCACAGAGTGATTTAAAATGAATTCACTCATTTAGCTCATAAATATATATATGGGATTTCCTGGGAAGAAAGGCCAGGATGTAGGGGTCCAAAGTGGGACTGTTTGGGGTATGAGGAAGTTGGTGCTGGGGTAACCGCTACTGGGCCTCTGCTCTACCAGCTGTGAAGCAGTTAACCAGATCCTCTGCCCTGTGGTCGGGGTTCCGTGGGGCTGAGCAGACTCGGAGGGCCGGGAAATGTTCTTCTCCCATCTGTAGCCAAAAACATATGATGCTCTCACCTTAAGGGCCTAGAGGTATAAAATTAAGTCCCTTCTTTTATTTAGATCTCCCTCCATCCTTCTGGTTGAACACACAAGAGAAAAGAGTTTCAAATTGTTTTTAAATTTGACTGACAAACACGTTAGAGCTCCTCCAGCAGCAAATATAAGTTATTACCAGCAATACATTCCAGCTGGCACGGAAGGGAGTCTGGCTCAACTGGTACCATCTGTCAGTCAGTGTGCCAGCTCGGCTCTAGAATCCCAGTCCTGTGCAACACCCACGGCAGTGCACTGTGGATGCCCTTCCGGCAGGTTCATTGTGTCACTTGGCTTCCCCAGCCGTGCCCTTTCACATTATTTAGGCTTCTAGCAGGAAACTTCCGTCCTCTGGGCTCCCAGCAGGGCCCTAGGCCTCAAGGCAGGCGCGGTGGGCCCGAGCCAACACTGTTCAGGAGGGAGAACCCTGGCCGTGGAGCTGAAGGGAAGCTGCCAGGACCAGTGTCCCTGGGGATGGATTGTACCCCTTTCATGTGTCTGCCTGGAGTGTTGAAAGACAGGCCACTCTGGCCCACAACATGCTCTCTGAGCTAAATACAGGCCTGAAATAGCGGGGACAGATGAGAAAGAGAAAATACAAGTGTGCATCCAGACACAAAACCCCTCCTGCCTTCTCTTAGCATCTCTGCCAACGTGCAAAGTAAGAACAACAACAACAAAAGGAACGAAACTGGGTCATTTGTAGAGACGTGGATGGACCTAGGGACAGTCATACAGAGTGAACTATGTCAGAAAGAGAGAAACAAATATTGTATATTAACATATCTGTGGAATCTAGAAAAATGGTACAGATGAACCAATTTGCAAGGCAGAAATAGAGACACAGATGTAGAGAACAAACGTATGGACACCAAGGAGGAGGGGGGGGATGAATCAGGAGATTGGGATTAACATATATACACTAATATGTATAAAATAGATAACTAATGAGAACCTACTGTATAGCACAGGGAACTCTACTTCACTGTACAGTAGAAACTAACACAACATTGTAAAACAGCTATACCCGAATAAAAAAAAAAAAGAAAAGGAAAAGAACAACAATAAAAAAACATTAAAGGCTTGTCAAACTCATATTCCTTCTTAAAAATTCAGGCCAGATGTTGTTTGCTGAAGCTGGGGTGCGGGCGGGCACAAAGGCTGCCCTTCTCATGTTGGACGGCGCTTCCATCACCTTCCCGTGCTTGCCTTCATCACAGCGCCTACCACATCCCTTAACTGTTGTTCATCCATTCCTCGACCAATGCCGAGCCCCTTGAGGGAAGAATTAGGACATTTAGCCGGGTCTCCAGAGCCTAGGTGCAGTGCCCAGTATGCAGTGGCCTCTGGTAAAATAAGGAAATGCTCAATGTCGCTTATACGACCACAGCTCGGGAAGGGATATACAGCTTGTGGGATGCTCCTTCGAGAAATGAACTTGTCAGCAACTAGAAACTGCCTTCAATCAAGCAATCAGTAAATATTTGTGGAGCACCTAAAGTTTGCTATTTAAGGGTGTGAAACAGAACTACAAAAGGATTAAAAAATGACCTTTCTCAAAACGTTTTCAATCGCTATCTATTTACATCTGAATAATGTTTGCAATAAGTGATACATTCAGATATTTTGACTTCAAATGAAATACATAAAATCTCTCACCTGCTACATATTTGTCAAGTACTCATGAAGCACTTGAATCAGCATGGAAAATGTACACTCTCAAATTCTGAAAGACGTTGACAGTTTTAATGGGACCCTCCGTTAAAGATAACTGCTCACAAATATAAAGAAGTGTCCTATTCTAAAGAAAGAAAATATTACAGAAGGTAAAAATGAATGAAAAGATCAATACACAGAATTATGACAAGAGAGTTTTCAATTACAGCTATCTTGACTGTGGGAGTTTGCAGTTTTTGCAGTGGGAGTTCCCCAGGTGTTGGTACTCACGGTTCCTGTCCCAAAGGAGAACTAGTAAATCCTGCAGGAAAAAGATACTAGCGGGAAACGACTGGAAGTTTACTTAAACCTAGGGTTTCAAGGCACATAAAGAAATGGTGCAGTAAGTGAAAAGAAAACTGAGCTGAAAAAAATATAAGAGCTCCTTGGCCTGCCCCAAACCAGCTGGCAAGCCTGGAGCAAAGCAAGAATCATACTACCAGACTTTGGAAGAACTGGAGAGAACTTTCTAAGTCAATCATTTGATTTTAAAAATAAAGGAATCGAAGCCCTGAGAAGGGAACATAAGGAGTAGGGCCAGGACTTCAACTCAGAAGTGCATCTTCATTTTCCATTACTTCACTTTGCCCTCACAATTGTAAAATTCACATCAGGTAATGGATAAAGAAGATTTGGTACATATATACAATGAAATACTACTCAGCCATAAAAATGAATGAAATAATGCCATTTGCAGCAACATGGATGCAACTAGAGATTATCATACTAAGTGAAGTAAGTCAGAAAGAGAAAGACAAATACCATATGATGTCACTTATATGCAGAATCTAATATATGACACAAATGAACCTATTTACGAAACAAACAGAATCACAGATATAGAGACAGACTTGTGGTTGCCAAGGTGGAGTAGGGGGGTGGGGGAGGGATCGATTGGGAGTTTGGGATTAGCAGACGCAAACTATTATATACAGCATGGATAAACTAGGTCCTACTGTAGAGCACAGGGAACTATATTCAATATCCTGTGATAAACCATAATGGAAAAGACTATGGAAAAGAACGTATATACATGTATAACTGAATCACTTTGCTGTACAGCAGAAATTAACAAAACATTGTAAATCAGCTATACTTCAATAAAAAATAAATAAATAACGATCACATCGAGGTATGCAGAGTCAGGGAGGTAACTTTAAAGATGGATACAAATTTTGTGCACACTGGAGTAATGTTTTAAGTACTTCTCCCCAGGGCTGCAGACTCATTTGTCCTTAGCATCTTCTTTGATAGGTCAGCTCTTATCCCTGAACAGGTAGGTGGGATACCACTGGGGAAATGGAAAAACCTCAACATAATGCCTACTGACCCCCATGCCTGGGAAGCACATACTTTCTGGGGCTGACAGGATTTTTTCAACCAGTTTTTGTTGCAGAGGGTTATCTCTAAAGAGGTGATAGGAGAGCCTGGCCATCTCACAGAAATGTTAAACAAGGAGCACCTTTTCCCAATAAATTATTCTGAGCAGGTAACAAATCAGACATCAGGGAAATTGCAAACAAACACATATATGTGATGTTTAAAAATCAGCAGCATCTAAGGCAGCCCCGGCTTCTGTCACTCTCCCTAAAATATGCTGCACTTGGTATTTTATGCATGATCACACTTTTGTTCTCAATCTCCATAATGGAGGGCAGTTTTCCTTTTCTTAGACTCTACTTAGATAATAACAGTTATATTTGTTGGAACATTCGATAAGCTCATTTTTGTCCACACGATGATAAAAACTATAACATCTTGGAAAACAAACTGGCTGCAATGGGATAAAATCATCTCAGGAATTTTTCATTTCCTAGATGATATTTTGTGTTCTTACTAGCATTTAAAAAAATTAAATGGAATTGGAAGATTCCCTAGATATAAGCATAAACTGGTCAATGTTAATGTGGTTCATGCTGGACAACCATGGAGGGGGCGCATCAAGGGGTCTTTTGCTGGGAAAAGGTTTGAGAGAAAGGATCAATAAACCTGCAGGGCATGGGCTGGGCAAACAAGAAGAGTCAGGAGACTGACCAACTTGACCACGGGAGAAAGTGACCATATACTTGCCAGTGTCCATTTCTGAAGTTGAAAAGGGAACTGACAGTTTAAATTAATTTCTTATGCCAAACCAGGCAGTATGTCTAAGAGCCTTGAGACATCAGCTGACCCTCCCCTTTAATATCTATTCTGGGACAAACACCCTTGGCAGCCTTGGCTATAGGCTAGGCATCCAAGACTCATCTATGGAGTGCCCATTTGGTCACGGCGTTGTTTCTGCATGAAAGCAACAGTCCCACCAATCCGTGAAAAGTCCCTTGAGCTCAGGAATGAGCAAGTGAGGAGGAGGGAAAAGGGACAGCTATGGTGTTTTCATATTTTTAACTCCTGTATTTCAATAAATGAACTTCAGCTTGAAGAGCTTAGATGTCAAGTTGGCATCATTAAATTTTCCTCATGCAGGTCTGAGAGAAAGCCAGAAATCAGAATGAGTGCTAAGAATAAGGGGAGGGAGGAAGGATGGAAGGGAGACAGACTACGGAGGGAGAAAGGATGGGAAGGAAGAAAAGAGGGTCAGAAGGATTTTCCCCAAGAGGAAAAGTGAGCCCAGTAGGGCTGAGCTCAGGGAATAACCCCTCGTCTGCAGGTGCTAAATCAAGAGGTCTCTGCATCCAAGGCAGCTGTTCACCTCCATCTGGAACGAAAAGTGAGGCACAGACCTACCACACATCCAGCCACTGGGTGCCTCCAAATAAGTGCTGACCAGTGTTTCAGAGGGAGGTGCACAGAGACAGAGCTCTCATTCCTGCACGTCACCACTGTCTACTGTCAGCCCCCAGGGGACCCCTGCCATTCTCGACAGGGAGCAGAAAAGCAAGAGGAAGTGCTTTTTAACTCTGGGCACTTTAACTGTTCTCTTTAAATCTGGGCACTTCCAGCTGTTTCTGGATTCGTGGAGCCCTGCTTCTGGGTTGCTTTCTTGCTACCACACTTTCACCTGTGAGTAGAGTGATGGTATCACAGCCCCTCCCGCATGTGGAATTTTTTTTTTTTTTACTTTTTTTTTTTTTTTAACTTTACATTTATTTATTTTTTGGCTGCCTTGGGTCTTCCTTGCTGCGCGCGGGCTTTCTCTAGTTGCAGTGAGTGGGGGCCTGCATGTGAATTTTGATGAGCTGCAAATGACTAGATGCCTGGTCCCCTCGGGCTGATTGGCTGGCCGGGAATCCCTCCTCCTGTTGGGGTGCATGATAATGAATGGTGACGGCTGTCATGAGCTTGTGTTGGTGTGGGGTGAACAGAGAAGGGGTGTTGATCCTTAGGCGATGCCCCTGAGCTTCACAGGCATAAACAGCCCACTCCCGGAGGACTGGATTTTATTATTCGCCAGTTTTACTGGCTAAACTTAGAATCTCATCTCTCAGGGCACAAGTAGCAGGTTAAGCAAACCAATCAACCAACCAAAATCTGTTTAGGAAGCAGAGGAAATAATTCACGTAGCTCCAATTCTGAAACGTTGCACGTCTCTATGCTCTGAAGTTCAACAAAACGTGTGGGTTCTGCTCCCACCAGGGATCTGCACTCCACCAGAGAGAGAGGCCGAGAGCAATGACTCTGAGCCACGTCGTCCAACTCACTGTCACCAGATCCAACAAGGGCAGAGAAAGAGGCAAAACCTCAGGCAGCTGGAAACACGTTGTCTAAAGCCATACAGATGACAGGGAGACTTTCCCCTACAGCAACTCAGAGGGGCAGAGCGCCCAGATGCATCATTTTGCATCAGCTGTCTTATCCAGGTGCAGGGCTGCAAGCTCCACTGGAAGTAAGCAGCAGGGGGAAAGCACTGCCTTTTATGGCTGCAGAAATGGATGCCCGGAGAGAAATGATCTACTTGGAGACTCAAGCTAAGGTCCTTTTCTTCCCTAACATCCTTTGATGCTATACCCGATGCTGTGTCTTTCCCAAATGAATCTTTGAATGAGAGGTTAAACAATGTCAAATTATATAACAATTTCTAAGCTTTGTGACTATAGTTAAACAAAACTGTCTCAAATATTTATCTGTGGATTGTGGCAAAGATCACTTAAATATAAGTTTTAGCACTAGATTGGCATCCCCGCATCTACCCCTCCACAGAATGCTCATTAATCAAACCCAAGAACAATATAAAGTTGTGATATAATGTGAGGAAAAAAATCCTCAGAATCCTGCCTTTCTTCAGCCCCCTAGAAGAATCCCAAATAGCAGAATCCAGCTGAGCTACCACCAATGCCAACTTCACCACATCAATTTTGGAAGGGAGGGAGAAAAAGAATATGTTTATGAATTACTGTCTGCTTAATCACAGGGTTTTATAACATAGAAAACAAAACTGACTTGGACAGAATAAATGGATGGTAGCTAAGATCCCACACTAAAAAAGAAAAAAGGTTTTAGTGTGAAATTGCATAAATTTAAAAACATACAAACACATACACTTGCACAGACATACACAAAACTCTTTACAAAGTACTATGTGAACAATTTGTAGGTTATTCATCATTTTGAGTAGTCTGCCCACCTGATATACTTCTGTATAACAGAAAATAGAGTATATAATTTTGAAGAAGGTAAAAAATGAAAAATCTCCTCTGCACACAAATGAATGTCACTCCTTCAACAATCTGTACTAAAGACCAGCATATGCCAGGCCTGCCCTAGATCCTGATGAAGCGCCCCAAACCTGCCCCGGGATACCTGCCATTGGGGAGCTTCCCATCCAGTGGGTGGGCAGGGCAGACAATCAGAACAGGCTAAGGGGCAGCACGGTGTGCCAATCAAGGCAAGCCCTACTCTAAGTATCCCAGGGAATGAGACCTTGGAGAACTGAGATGATGAAAGAAGATTTTAGGACGGAGATGGGAATGGACCTGGGCAGGAACCTGGGGAGGTACCTAGAACCTGAGGAAGAGCAGAGACCCTGCAACTTAGGAACATGCAGTTGAGAGGCATAAGACGTTACAAGGGCACACTGAGGCCGATTACTCTCAACACTTGGCTAAGACTTTTGGAATCCACACTAAATCCTGGTTTATAGTAAATGCCCAGGATATTAATTTCTTGGGGATTCAGTGGCATTGAAAGCAAACTAGACATCCACTGTCACTATGACTCGCGGATATGAGTTACATCATCTCCGCATAGAGTGGGCAGGAGTGGCACCATGTCACCCTCGTGGTCAACTCCACAGGGGTCACTCCCTGCCAACCTCGCTCAGCTCACCTCTGAGCAGCCTTCATCACCTGGCCTCCACACCTCCCTTCCTGCTTTCACTTGGCCCTGGGGGCCTCTGGGCATTGACTTCAGACTGAGCCTAAATTCACTAGGCTCTACCTCTCTGGCTGGAAAGGCCAGCTCTCACCCCTTAGTTACAGCAAACAGAGGGGGCAAAAACTTCTGGAGGTTTTTAAGGCATATGGATTCTTAACTATCCTTCTACCATGAGTAGAAGGCTAACACTATTACTGATTCTGTTATTATCTACAAATATGATTTAGCTGTGGATATCCTTGAAGGCAAAGGGATAACCAGAAGGATTCTTATGAATTCTCAGAGCCTCTGCACTTTAGGGACAGTCAGCAGTAAGTCTTAGTTTTCTTTTCAACTATAAAACCAAACTTCTTTTGTATGAAAGCTCTCAGATAACGATACATATGGCTTTCAAGAGATGAGGTCAGAGGGCTTTCCTGGTGGCGCAGTGGTTAAGAATCCGCCTGTCAATGCGGGGGACATGGATTCGAGCCCTGGTCCGGGAAGATCCCACATGCCGCGGAGCAACTAGGCCCGTGCGCCACAACTACTGAGTCTGCGCTCTAGAGCCCGCGAGCCACAAGTACTGAAGCCCACATGCTCTAGGGTCCGCGTGCCGCACCTACTGAGCCCGCGTGCTGCAACTACTGAAGCCCGCACACCTAGAGCCCGTGCTCTACAACAAGAAAAGCCACTGCAATGAGAAGCCCGCACACCACAACCAAGAGTAGCCCCCACTCGCTGCAACTACAGAAAGCCCAGACGCAGCAACGAAGACCCAATGCAGCCAAAAAAAACCAAAAATCAAAAACAAAAACATAACCACACATGGTGATTATGCCTAAAAAAATTAAAAAAAAAAAAAAGAGCGAGATGAGGCTAGAAGGAGGATATATGATACTCTGGATGTGAGACGCTGATATCAAATAGCAAAAATGAAAGAACAGCATATTACTGGCTATTTTTGTTTTTTAATGGAACTCACAGGCTTCTATGTGCTCCCCAGAAATGCCTCAGAGTTGTGATGTGGCTGGAAGCCTAAATGAGGTTTCAGAAAAGATAATGGAGCTTTAATGATGGAAACAGTAAGAAAATTAAATCTAATCATGTTCCATTAAGCATACTCTAAGCTCCCATTTTTACTAAATTATTTTATTATGATTTTGCCTCTGTCTATTGAAACAATCTTTTACAGCAATTTGATTTGCAAGCATAAATAAGTCTCATTTAATAAACCCAGTGGGATTAATAAGATGAGATGGATCATCTAAAATTTTACTCATTCTGCAATCAGAAAGTAACCATTCAGAGAGATGAATACTTTGTTTTATATTTATTTCAGAGGAAAACATTACACTCTAATTAGAATCCTATTCAACAGTAATGTATTACCTGCTAGAGAGACTATCTCCAACCAGGCAGCTCCTTCTAGACCAGGCTTGAAAGGGAGTCACAGTCATCCCCACCTCAGGCGCTGGTGGGTCCCACACTACCAGTCACCTCACCTCCTCAGGCCTCAGCCCCCATGCTTGTTCTCCTCCTCCTACTGTTTGATGGACGGGTACCACGTTCGGAGTGTTTTGTTACTACGGACTGGAACTGCTGGACTGTTTGCCTCCAGCAAGACGCTCCTGCGTAGCCATCTAGATGTGAATCCTTGAGTACGTGAGTTGTGAACAATCACACAATCTGTCTAGGGGCAGGCAAATGACTGTCAACAATCATGCGATCTCTCATGGAATGCCATAGGGGAAGATGGGAGAGGGTGTTCATTCTGGTCTCTGCAGAGAACGGAAGCACCTGTCAGAATAGGTAGGTGGGGTTTTAGATGTTCTTTCCAAAGCATGTTTACTTGCAAAACGTGTCACGATGATAAAGCTATGAAGCTTAACTAGAATCACCATTCGCTAATTAAATGAGTCTCTGGGCCAAATCCTAAGGGAGGCTATTAAGAAATAAAGGACTTAGTAGAGAAACTCACATTTAGAAAGAATGGTACCGATGGGAAAAGAGGTTGGGAGGGTGTTATATGATGAACAGACATAAATCCATACCAATTTTCCATTCTAACTTTGTATTAAGGTCTGAAGAGAAAGAAAAAAAATTATTATTAAGGATACACTTACGAAACAATTTTAACTAGAGATCATAAAATGTAATAAGTTCATAATGATTACTAATATGTAAATGCCCAATAACACAGCAACAACTCTCAGAAATCAGAAGAAGTGAAGAGAAATACATGGAACCATACTAATAATCCGGTACTGTATACCACCTCCTTCCATCTAAGATAGCTTATTAGTATGGTTATGCATGATAACTGCTCCATAAGCTATATCTTAGAGATGTCAAATTCTGACATATGTACAGAGTGTACACAAGCATACACAGAGAATTCATGAAAATTCACCAGAGCAGACACAAAGAAAACATCAATAAATTTCCCCCAAAATAAAAATTCTTCAGTGCAATTATCCAATACTATTAAGTAATTAAAAAACCAAACAAGCTTTTCTGAAATGCTATTTTAAAACTCTTGAGGGAAATACAGATCCAAATTGCAAAGTTCTGTGAAAATAAGGATAATGAAAACAACGCATTAGTATCTATGGAATACTACTAAAGTTATCAGAGGAAAACATACAGCATTAGATACCACAACAATAAAAATATACAAATACACACTCAGTTTTTAAAAAGCTAAGGAAAAAATGAAGTTACCAAAAGAAAGCAAAAGGATGAAATTCAAAAAGGTAAAAGCAGAATATAATGAATTAGGACACTTTTGCCTCTAGTAGGATACAATGGGTCACACAAGCCAATAATATCACCTTACAACAACTAGAAAACTCCAGAAAAATTACAAAATCATATCTGTAGAGATAACAGAGAGCTCAAAAGCACCAAGAAGTAACTGAACTAAAATCCAGAAAGTAGAGAACTTTTCCAGGGTGAACTGACACTTCCAAACATTTCCCCCACTAGGGAGGGGGGCATCTGCTGGTTCTGGATGCTGGCTGAAAGTTAGGCTTGGTACATAGAGAGGGCCTCCACTGAGGGCATGAGAAACTAGCAATGGTTTTAAAGGTTGTAAGAGGCTAGAAAGACAAACAGGAAGCTTCAGGGGCCTCAAATGCAAAAGTAGTATCCCCAGAAGACATTTTATGGATTCTGAAGCTGCGTAAGGCTAGTAAGCTGAACAGAAAGTCTGTAAAGGCTGAGTAAAATCTCCCCCAGTCAGTGGTACAGGCATAACTCAGAGATATTGCAAGTTCAGTTTCATCACAAACACACAAATATCATAATAAAGCGGGTCACACAAATTTTTTGGTTTCCCAGGGCACGTGGAAGTCATTTACACTCTACTACAGTCTATCGTGCAAAAGCGTCATGTCTAAAGAAACAACGTACACACACCTTAATTTAAAAATAATTTATTGCTAAAAAATGCTAACCACTACCTAAACCCTCAGCAAGTCACAATCTTTTTGCTGGTGGAGGGCCTGGCCTTGATGCTGATGGCTGCTGACTGGTCATTTTTGTGGCTGCTGAAGGTTGGGACGGCTGTGACAATTTCTTAAACTAAGACAACAATGAAGTCTGCCACATCCGTGGACTCGTCCCTTCATGAACAATTCCTCTGTAGCTTGCAATTCTGTTTGAGAGCATTGTGCCCACAGAACGTCTTTCAAAATTGCAGTCAATCCTCTCAAATGCTGCCACTGCTTTATCAACTAAGTGTATGCACTATTCTAAATCCTTTGTATCATTTCAACGATCTTCACAGCATCTTCACCAGGAGTAGATTCCATCTCAAGAAACCACTTCTTCTGCTCATCCACAAAAAGTAACTCCTCATCCATGCAAGTTTTATCACAGGGTTGCAGCAATTCCGTCACATCTTCAGGCTCCACTTCTAATTCTAGTTCTCTTGCTATGTCCACTACGTGTGCAGTTGCTTCTCCCACTGAAGTCTTGAACCCCTCAAAGTAATCCATGAGGGTGGGAACCAACTTCTTCGAAACTCCTGTTCATATTGAGAGTCTGACCTCTTCCCATGAATCATGAATGTGTTTATGGCATCTAGAATAGTAAATCTTTCCCAGAAGGTTTTCAATTGACTTTGCCCAGATCTGTCAGAGGAATCACTATCTATGGCAACTACAGCGTTATGAAATGTCTTTCATAAAGAGTAAGACTTAAAAGTTGAAATGACTTCTTGATTCATGGGCTGCAGAATGAATGTTGTGTTAGCAGGCATGAAAACAACATTAATCTGGTTGTACGTCTCCATCAGAGCTCTTGGATAACTAGATGCATTGTCAATGAGCAGTACTATTTTTTTTCAATGCTTTTGGGTATATATACATATTTTTAACATCTTTATTGGAGTATAATTGCTTTACAATGATGTGTTAGCTTCTGCTGTATAACAAACTGAATCAGCTATGTGTATGCATATATCCCCATATCCCCTCCCTCTTGCACCTCCTTCCCACCCTCCCTCCCTATCCCATCCCTCTAGGTGGTCACAAAACACTGAGCTGATCTCCCTGTGCTATGCAGCTGCTTCCCACCAGCTATCTATTTTACATTTGGTAGTGTATATATGTCAATGATACTTTTTCACTTCATCCCAGCTTACCCTTCCCTGTCCCAGTGCCCTCAAGTCCATTCTCTACCTCTGTGTCTTTATTCCTGTCCTGCCCCTAGGTTCATCAGAACTTTTTTTTTTTTAGATTCCATATATATGTGTTAGCATACGGTATTTGTTTTTCTCTTTCTGACTTACTTCACTCTGTATGATGGATGCTAGATCCATCTACCTCACTACAAATAACTCAATTTCATTACTTTTTATGGCTGAGTAATATTCCATTGTGTATATATACCACATCTTCTTTATCCATTCATCTGTTGATGGACACTTAGGTTGCTTCCATGTCCTGGCTATTGTAAATAGTGCTGCAATGAACATTGTGGTACATGCCTCTTTTTGAATTATGGTTTTCTCAGGGTATATGCCCAGTAGTGGGATTGCTAGGTCATATGGTAGTTCTATTTTTAGTTTTTTAAGGAACCTCCATACTGTTCTCCATAGTGGCTGTTTCAATTTACATTCCCACCAATAGTGCAGGAGGGTTCCCTTTTCTCCACACTTGCTCCAGCATTTACTGTTAGTAGATTTTTTGATGATGGCCATTCTGACCAGTGTGAGGTGATACCTCATTGTGGTTTTGATTTGCATTTCTCTAATGATTAGTGATGTTGAGCATCCTTTCATGTGTTTGTTGGCAGTCTGTATATCTTCTTTGGAGAAATGTCTGTTTCGGTCTTCTGCCCACTTCTGGATTGGGTTGTTTTTTTGATATTGAGCTGCATTAGCTGCTTGTATATTTTGGGGATTAATCCTTTGTCCATTGCTTCATTTGCAAATATTTTCTCCCATTCTGAGGGTTGTCTTTTTGTCTTGTTTATGGTTTCCTTTGCTGTGCAAAAGCTTTGAAGTTTCATTAGGTCCCATTTGTTTATTTTTGTTTTTATTTCCATTTCTCTAGGAGGTGGGTCAAAAAGGATCATGCTGTGATTTATGTCATAGAGTGTTCTTCCTATGTTTTCCTCTAAGAGTTTTATAGTGTCTGGCCTTACATTTAGATCTGTAATCCATTTTGAGTTTATTTTTGTGCATGGTACTAGGAAGTGTTCTAATTTCATTCTTCTACATGTAGCTGTTCAGTTTTCCCTGCACCACTTACTGAAGAGGATGTCTTTACTCCATTGTATATCCTTGCCTCCTTTGTCATAGATTAGTTGACCATAGGTGCGTGGGTTTATCTCTGGGCTTCCTATCCTGCTCCACTGATCTGTATTTCTGTTTTTGTGCCAGTACCATATTGTCTTGATTACTGTCGCTTTGTAGTATAGTATGAAGTCAGGGAGCCTGATTCCTCCAGCTCCATTTTTCTTTCTCAAGATTGCTCTGGCTATTCAGGGTCTTTTGTGTTTCCATACCAATTGTAAAAATTTTTTGTTTGAGTTCTGTGAAAAATGTCATTGGTAGCTTGATAGGGATTGCATTGAATCTGTACACTGCTTTGGGTAGTAGAGTCATTTTCACAATGTTGATTCTTCCAGTCCAAGAACATGGTATATCTCTCCATGTGTTTGTATCTTAATTTCTTTCATTAGTGTCTTATAGTTTTCCGCATACAGGTCTTTTGTCTCCTTAGGAAGGTTTATTCCTAGGTATTTTATTCTCTTCATTGCAGTAGTAAATGGGATTGTTTCCTTAATTTCCCTTTCAGATTTTTCATCGTTAGTGTATAGGAATGCAAGAGATTTCTGTGCATTAATTTTGTATCCTGCTTCTTTACCAAATTCATTGATTACCTCTAGTAGTTTTCTGGTATCATCTTTAGGATTCTCTATGTGTAGTATCATGTCATCTGAAAACAGTGACAGTTTTACTGCTTCTTTTCTGATTTGGATTCATTTTATTTCGTTTTCTTCTCTGATAGCCATGGCAAGGACTTCCAAAACTATGTGGAATAATAGCAGTGAGAGTGGGCAACCTTGTCGTGTTCCTGATCTTACAGGAAATGGTTTCAGTTTTTCACCATTGAGAATGATGTTGGCTGTGGGTTTGTCATATATGGCCTTTATTATGTTGAGGTATGTTCCTTCTATGCTCACTTTCTGGAGAGTTTTTATCATAAATGGGTGTTGAATTTTGTCAAAAGCTTTTTCTGCATCTATTGAGATGATCATATGGTTTTTATTCTTCAATTTGTTAATACGGTGTATCACACTGATTGATTTGTGTATATTGAAGAATCCTTGCATTCCTGGGATAAAACAACACTTTTAATGTGTTGTTGGATTCTGTTTGCTAGTATTTTCTTGAGGATTTTGCAGCTATGTTCATCAGTGATATTGGTCTGTAGTTTTCTTTCTTTGTGACATCTTTGTCTGGTTTTGGTATCAGGGTGATGGTGGCCTCGTAGAATGAGTTTGGGAGTGTTCCTCCCTCTGCAGTATTTTGGAAGAGTTTGAGAAGGATAGGTGTTAGCTCTTCTCTAAGTGCAAGTTAAAATCACACAAAGTGACCTTAATAATTAATGGGAAAAAAATATAATTGTTGCATGACCTTTAAAATTTGTTGTCAAAACATTCAAAACTCTTATTATCAGCTATGCATGTACAGGGGAATTTTTAAACCCTGATATTTACTACACTGTAATTTGAAACATTAGAAACATTGAGAATTAAAGTGTTTTATTTCATCGCTGTAAAACACCAACAAACAACAGTTTGAACAGTACTTGTGTTTTCCTCATCATATAACTTATAAACTGAGCATCTCTTCTATGCTTTGGGGAATTGTCATACTCATTTTCTAATATTTTATCATTTGTCTTTCAATGTTGTGAAATATCTCTGAGAGTTCCCTTCATGCTATTGTTTAACTGATGTCACTTCCTCTGGGAGATCTTCACTCTTTTCAGCACAATCACCTTCCTCACTAGTGTCAATACATGTACCTTTGCTGAGTTCCTCTGGCTGCATATCTAGACTTCCTGGAATGGCAGCAGTGGTCAACATTCTCACAGATTTTTATTCTCTAATTCCATTTACATTTGATTAAAATTTTATTTCCAGCATTATCACATTTCCTTTCTCTGCCGAACTTTTGTCTTTCAATCTCTTTTTCAATCATCCACGTTTGTGAAATGTCCTGTGGGTTTATCACTGGAAGATGAGAAGGAAACACAACTACAGATTTTGCTGTCTAAGCCTGAACAGAAACACCGTGACAAATCACCAACAGACTTTGAAAGAAGCGATGTGATAGGCCACTCATCGTGATGTGCATCTGTTATTCACTTAGTGACTTGATTTAAAAAGCTAGCAGTGAACTGTATACTTAATGCAATTACTCACAGTTTATATACCATGGTAAGTGAAATCTGAGCCATGTTTCTAGGAAACTGGAGTTACTTAACTAAACCACAGTAGTTGAAATTTATGCATACTGGAACCACACAAAGAAATTTATTAGTTCATATCTAAAACAGAAACGATGTATAGAGAGAGAGACACATAGAAACAAACACAGAAATACACTAAATATTAACTATGATTATCTCTGGGTATGGGGTTATAGCTAATTTCTATTTTCTTCTTTGGGCTTTTCTGTATATTTTAGTTTTCATACAATGAAGATCTAAAGGTAACACTTGTACAAAAAGGAAAAGCAATCATTATATTTAAAGGACAATACTAAGTTTTTTAAACTGATGATCTAGGGTGTTACCATTTCCTGGTGTAGAACATATATAATTTTAAACTCATACAAACCACCGGAAATCAGAAAATGCATATTTTTTTTCACAATTTTCCTTAGGTAAATGCTGATCAAATGTCACAGGGACTATTTCATCTAAGTGCCAGCAAATATTTTCTAGTTTGTTTTGTTTTTCCTTTTCCAATGAACAGACTATCACATTTTCTTCCTTTTCCCAAGTTCTTTGACTCTTAAAGCAGTGATGGGTTCTGTAAATATATTTTAACATTTAACCAGGGGGAAAAGTCATTGCTCATTTCCCTAAATATTTACCTTATTAAAATTATTTGGCATAAATTATTTCTCCCCAATAATATAAGTGCAACGAGTTTGTCTGAGAAAATGTCAAAGGAAAAATGTTGATGTGTACATGTCAATAATTATGCAGATGTGTACAGAGTTTGTACACACATGGTGAAAGCACAAAACAACACAGTAAGTGAAACAAAAACTTGCACTACCCTTAGCTTGGCCTAGGAGTTTATCAAACTCTATCCATATATTATGGGAAGTGTTTTACCCTTGAATGGCCCCTTAACTTGAAACATAAAAGAGGAAATATTAATACATGCAGAAATAAGTGTATAAAATAATATTACCATTAAGTTGATTACTTACACAATTGCTTTCTGGTAGGCACATTAACATTCCCACCCTAGTTTTTTGGTGAGTGTATTTTTCTTAAGCAACTAATATCACAAACTTCATTAATGACAGACAAACTAACCACACACAGAAAAAATATATTCAGTTGACACTGAGTAATATAGAACCATACATCTGCACTGCAAAATGTGAATGTTGCCACAGGCCACTAAAGTCCAGTTTTGTTTTCACTTTTCAACTGAACCCAAGCCATATATAATACATGCATAATATAAGCCAAATTGCATGACTCAGTTGACATTATTTATTTATTTATTTATTTATTTTGGTTTTCAAGGATTAACCATTAGGACCAACAATTACTCCATATAAGTGGGAGGTTAATGTCTTATCTATTAGAAAACAATGTGGGGACTTCCCTGGTGGCGCAGTGGTTAAGAATCCACCTGCCAATGCAGGGGACACGGGTTTGACCCCTGGTCCGTGAAGATCCCACATGCCGCTGAGCAACTAAGCCCATGCGCCACAACTACTGAGACTGTGCTCTAGAGCCCATGAGCCATAACTACTGAGCCCGCATGCCCTATAGCCCATGCTCCGCAACAAGAGAAGCCACTGCAATGAGAAGCCCACGCACCGCAACGAAGAGCAGCCCCCGCTCGTGACAACTAGAGAAAGCCCGCACACCGCAACGAAGATCCAATGCAGCCAAAAATAAATTTAAAAATTAATTAATTAAAAAAAAAAAGAAAACAATGTGGTCCTTAAAGTAGCACGTCAATTCCAAAGGCTCATCATAAGAAATCCATTACAAATATTGATATATGGAACATTCTATGAAAATACTCAATGGAAAACATTCTTCCTGGAACGACATCATTCATCCCTAGGATATAAACTATTTTGTGGCTAGGCTGACCTAAAGAAAAGCATGCAGCATAATAAAAGAAGGTATGGAATTTTATTTATAGATCGGTTTTGGAAAGATGCCATACATAATGCCAATCTCAATAGAACAAAAGGTTACCCAATGATATTCTTTCTATCTCCCTGCTCATCTTGGTTTCCAATGACTAGTATTTCATATAATGGATGCTTCCATTTCTCTCAGAAACAATGGGTTACATAACAATTCCTTATAAGAAACAATGGGTTTGTGTTACTAAACTTCTTCTTGTGGACCCAAATTGCCTAGGCTCTAATGAGGAAAGTTTTCTGAAAATAAAATCTCTGAAAGTCCCTGCAGAGAAACCAGACATCTTGGTGCCTCTCCTGACCCATTCCAGTAGGGATGATAATAGCAGTGGAGAAGGAAAGGGTAACCCTGGAAACTCAGCATTTTTCTCTCCCCAACAGGAACTGGCAAGAGAGGATAGATTTCAACGCCTCATCTCATTTGAGTAAAATCATTATTACTCATTAAATACGTAAGGCTGACAGAAAGGATACAAATGAAAATTAGAAAAAGAATGTGGAGACTGACACATTATTCTCATTTCTGCATTTATAGCATAATTACTGAGCATCTATTCTGTCACCAGCCTTGTGCTAATCACGTTCACACTACAATCTCATGTCCAATGAAGACTCGACCTGCAGTGGCCGTAGAGTTGAGTCATCATAGTGTGAAAAAGTAATTCCTCATATCCCACTAAGAGTCTGTTCATGGTTCCTTACAATAAAGCCAGAATTTATGGAACTGAAACAACCTTAATAGAGATGGTCCAGGTTTTAATTTTTCTATAAAGTTGGGTTTTAGTAAAAATGTATAACAATACTAAAACACCTGAAGAAGGAGAATGAGGAAAAGATTAAATGAAAGCCTAAATTTTTAACTGTGGTACTTTCACTACAATAGAGGTTAAAACAATTAAGCAGGTGAGAAAGTTTGTGAAGAGACCTGAGTATGTATATACCTTCACATCATGTTAAAAGTGGCTTTTTCCAAACAGTAGAGATGGATGGGCTACTGACAAAACAGTGCAGAAATGAATATTTAACAGTAACAGAGGTAGCAGACTGTAATGGTTAATAGTACAAAACTCCGAAGCAAGATAAAACTGACTCTTACCATCCTGTGACCTTGGGCAAGTACTTAGCCTCTCCGTGCCTCTACATTCTTCATTGTAACAATGAGGCAAACTACTTCATAAGGTTGTTATGAGGATTAGAAGTTAATATGTATAAAGCACCTTGTATATACTAAACACCCTAAATATGTGTTAAATCATTAAATATTGGAAAAAGACAATTTTAGATCTTTATTTCAAATCACACTCCAAAGCAAATTTTAAGTAGATTCAAAAGTTCAATGTTAGAAAATAAAATCACAACCATAAAAGAGAGAGAAATGTTTTTCTAATTAGGAGCAGGGAAATTATTTTAAAGTCTAATATCAAAACCAAAATCTTAAAGTATATAGATGTGACTCCAAAAGTATCTGAAATGTCTAAGATCAACAAATACAACTAAAAATCAAATGACAAACTAAGAAAATATTTAGGTCATATGTGATAAATTTAATGTTATTAACATATAAAGAGCTCTTATAAATCACTAAGAAAATGATAAATATGTATATCGAAAAATGGGCAAGGCCATGAATAGGTAATCGATAGAAAAACAAATAAAATTTCTAGTAATGTCACTCACTCTTCCAGGTGCTGGGGTTTCGGTGCTGAATGTGACAAAGAAGATCCCTGCCCTCACGGAGCTTAAATCTTACTGAGTAAAGACACAAAACTGACAAATAAGCAACAAAAATATCAAAAAGTATTAAGGGCCACATTAAGAATTAAAATTGTGTGATCTGATAGATAGTGACTAAGTAAATACCGGGTCAGTTGGGGAAAGCACCTCCCAGATGAGGTAAGATTTAGACAAACTTGAATGATAAGTGGATACCAGCCATACCAAGGTGAGGGGAGAGCAATCTAGGCAAATGGAACTTTACATAACGGTCCCAAGTGGATATCAGGCTGACAAGTTGGAGAAACAGGACAGCCACTGTGGCTGAAGCAGGTGATGGGGCAAGCGGTGAGGGGTGCAAGGAAGAGATGATGTGGACTTTGTGAGTCTGAGTAAAGAGGTTTGATTTTATTTTCAGTGGGATGTCAAGCCCTGGCAGGTTTTAAACTGGAGAGGGATATATAATTTTCATTTTAAGAAGGTAAAATCTGGCTGCTATTTGGAGCACGGATAGTAAGAAAAAGAAACGATGAAGCAGAGAGATGAGTCAGGCAGGACACATCGCAGCAATCCAGGTGAGATATGACAGTGAGTTGGACACGGTGGTGGTAACAGAGATGGAAAAAGTAGGCAAATGGAGGTATGTTTAGAAGAAGAAGAGAATATAATCTGGGATCATCCTACATGGATGGAGAGAGGTATATTTTACGGAGGTGGAGAAAACTATAGAAGCAACAGTTTGGGTATGGGTGAGGAAGGGCAGTGGGCACAGAATCAGAAAACCTCTTTGCCTAGGTGAAGTTTGAGATACTTTTAAGACATCCATGTGGAGATTTCAAATGGGCAGCTCAACACAAGACTCTGGGCTCCAAATGAAAGATCAAGGTTGAACATAAGATCTGGAAGTCTGCAGCAGATACAGATAGTATTAACAGATTACAGGTGGTGCACTGACCAGATGAGATGACACATGGCACACTCAAAAGGACTTAGCTGAAAACGCAAAGTGAAGGGACTCTTCACAGATGCGTAGGCAAGCTAGAGACAGCCAGCAGGGGCGGTGAAGCACCCAGGGACCAGCAGTGACTACTCTTAGGCCCGAAGTGACAAGGGAAAGGGATCGTGTTGCCACAGCCCCGGAGGAGCTGTAGCCACAGAGGAGGGGACCCCGGACAGGAATTGCAGTTATAAAGGAATTCAGCCACTGCCAGGACTGTCACCAGGCAGGGAGACAATGAGGAAAATAAGTATCCTGACCTCTTTCTCCTCCTGCCCTCAATCACGCCAGCACCTCCTACTGGCAGAACCCCAAAGAAGCCAGAGGCTAAGGAAACCAGGTGATGTAGCTGGTTGGGTCGGCCTCCTGGGGCACTGAGCAGGCTAAAAAAGGCAGTTTAGTCATGCTAAAAAGGGCAGTCAATGGAGAATTACTAATGCAATAGCATTCGAAGCTATGGACATGGATAGATTTACTCACGGCGAAGTATGCAGATAAAGAAGAGAAGGGGTCCCAAGACAGGCTCTGAGCGCCCTGAATCTTCGAGGTCAAATACAGCTTGAGGAGTCTGCAAAGGAGCCTGAGAAGCAGGAGCTAGGGAGGTGGGAGGGAAACTGGAGAGGGTGGGGCCACAGAAGCCAAGGCCGAAGATGGTCTCAACAAGGGAGGGCAGGCGATTTTATCAAAAGCTGTTTGCAGGTCAAGGAAGTAACAACACAGACCATGGGATGTGCAAGTGTGAAAGTCATTGCTGACACTGACAAGCACAATCTCAGTAAAGAAGTGAAACAAAAACCTACAGAGTAGCTGAGGAAACCGCCTAAGGTAAAAAAAAGAGAGCATCAAAGACAACTCTTTCAAGAAATTTAGCTACGAGGGTGCGAAGAGAAATTAAGTAATAGCTTGCAGAGGAGTGTGGGAAGAAGAGCATGCCTACTATTTCCTAACAAGAGAGCCACAGAAGACAACTGCTGAGAGAAAAATCTTACAAAGGCCAGAGGGGGTGGGCCCAGAACACAAGTCGATGACTTGGTGTGCCATTGATAAAAGCAGGGTTATTGTAGTCATTCCATCAAGGGGGCGGTGGGGGAGAAAGAGAAGGAGACGGGTACACGTGCCTAGAGGTCGGCAGCTTTGGTGCTGGATGAGCAAACGTTTCAATGAAGCTAAAGGCCGCTCGGTAGTGGGAGCTGTCGTTTGAGAGTGGGGACACACAGAGCACCACGGATTCCCAATTGAGATTTAGTCAGTTAAAGAGAAACCAGTATAGTCAGTATAGTTGTGTTTTTCTCCAGCAGATTTTAATTTATCAGGTTAGGGTTGATGGAAAACAGGAGAAGAGCTGGGCTTAATAAAAGTTGCGGCTGTGACAGGTAAGGAATAGGGAAGGGGGGGGGTGGTAAGGGAACTGGGGTCCAAGGGCATGAGATGGATAGATCACGGAGCAGAGAAAGGCAAGTGAGGACATAAGGGATGGGCAGATAGTGAGAGTGGCGGCATCAAGGGTCTGGACACCCCCATGAGGCGGAAGGACTCCTGAGAGAACCACAGTAGGTGAGCTGGAAGGACAGGAGGGGCGGTCAAAGTGGGCTGCTTGGAGTGAGACTGTGAAGGGAGTTCACTGATGAGTGAGGACAAGGTTAGAAATGTGTCCCCAGGCTGGGCACACGAGGTACGTGCAGGGGATGGAACAGAACATTAGAAGTGAGACGGCTGAGGTACTGATGGCCATCCACACGAAAGCTGAAGTCACCAAGAATGATGACAGCAGTAGACGTGGGAAGGAATAAAGTGAGCCAGATTCCAGGGAAAGCTCTCTCAACGTGAGTACTACCGACATTTGGGGCCAGGGAGGTCTTTGTTGGGGCCTGCCCTGTGTACTGTATGCTACCGTAGCATCCCTGACCTCCACCCTCGAGACAGAGGTAGCATCCCAGCCGAGTGTCTCTTTGCAGCTCCCCGGGTGGGCGGCCAGGCCTGAGAACAGGCCACACCTGCAGAGTCCTCAATTAGGAGTCAGGGGTAAAATCCACTGAGCGCCCCTGTTCGCAGGCAGCATGGAGGTGACTGAGAAGGGAAGTCCCACCCAGAGTGGATACCCAGATGTTCTGGTATCTCCCCACCCTGTGGTGGGGCACCGTGGAAAAGCCTTAAGGGACATATGTCCCCATGTGCCATCCAAAGCCAACCCAAGAGCTAACTCTTCTTCTGTAGCTGGGCCTTCCTTAAGGATTCTTGAGGCAACTCAACAGGGTCCAAGAATTCTTTTCTCTGTGTGGACCAAGGGAGATACATTGGCAAAACATACCACGTGGCAAAAAGTGAAAACCAAAACATGCCTCTTGACATGTATTTCCCTAAATTAAAAAAATAATGACCACTTCCTAAAAAAAAAAAAAAAAAAAAAAAACTCTTTTCTAAGCATGCCTTTCATTACTGGCAGTCCCTGACTTCCCAAAGGACCCAAGCTAATAAACCTTAAGAGTTCTAAGGCCCCTGAGGGCTGAGTGGACCCACCAAACATTACAAGTATCCCCAATATGCAAAACCAATCAAAGCAGATTCGCCCTGGTCCCAGCTGACCTCACCACCCCATGGCTGAGCAGCCTCCATCGCAGGGAGAAAGGCCTGGCCTGGCTTCAGCTGCAACCCCCGGCATCTATCTAAACAGTTTACAGCACTGCATACTTTCTAAACTAAACCCTCTAAAATATTAATTGTTACAAAGTAGCTCAACTGGAGCTATGGAAAACTATAAAACATTTTATAGTGAAGTAAAATAAAATTCCAATGATTCAACAGAGCATCTCAGGAGACCAGACAGGGGGAGAGAGACGTATGTGAGCAATCTCCCAGAGCACATGAGTAATATATTTCAAACGAAAGCCTGTCATGGAGAGCAAAATGAATCATTTTTACAACGAAACCTAGAAATTGCCATAGTTACATGGTGCAGCAGGAAGTATTCACGTGTGTGTGAATCATGCGGGGCAGCATCAGAATAAAAAAAGAACATTTTTTCTGCTTCAACCAATTTAGATCAAGAATCATAATGTGAGTCTTAATCTAAGAAAACATCAAATATATGTGGATATTTTTATCACCCACCAAATACACAAACACAAAAAGACCCAAGCAGATTTCCAAGTCAGTCTCAGTTGCTACTTCTACAAAGACTGCTCTGTGATATTCCTCATGATTGTTTACATGATAGGCTTATCATAAAATATAGTAAGCGGTATTCCCTTAGTATTCCATTATTGCTGTAACAAATTAACCACAAACTTAGCAGATTAACACAAAAGTATTATTTTACAGTTCTGGAGGTCAGAAGTCCAAGGCGGGTCTCACGGAACTGAAAATCAAGATGTTGGCAGGGCTGCATTCCTTCCTGGAAGCTGTCTCCTTCCCTTTTCCAGCTTCTGCAGGCCGCCGCATCCCTTGGGCCCCATCTTCCGCCTTCAAAGCCACCAGTGACCCTGGAGTCCTGCTCACATCTCTGAGGACTCCTCCTTGCACAGTTAAGGACCCTGTGATTACACTGGGCCCACGGGGATAAAATCCAGATCATTTCCTTAGCAGAAGGTCAGCTAATTAACAACCTTATTTCCACCTGCAACTTTAAATTCCCGTTGCCCAGCAACCTAGCATGTGCATAGGTTTCAGGGATTAGGACGTGGACATCTTGGTGGGTGGAGACAATATTCATAGGTAAAAACTCTCAATATCACTCCTACCCACAGCACAGGAGAGAATCTACATTAACATATAAAAAGACTGCTCAGAAAAGGCATTTTCAAAATGGGAAGGTTAGTGAATAGTAACTACTGGTTAATATCTACAGAAATAAAAATTATCTACTTAACACTGCTTGTTTTACTCACGTGTTCTAAAATGTGCTTTCCACACAAATGGTTCCCAGGTAGATCCTTCTAAATTAAATTGAACCATGTCAAATCCTTGGTTAATATTCTTCTGAGGCTCACAGAGGACAAGAAGCAAAGTCTGAGCCCCTTGGCAGGGGCGTGGACCCCAAGCACCTTCCGTCCACCACCGCTCCCCTACACACTCACTCGACCGTGTAGGTATTCACTGAGCACCTACTATGTGCCAGTCAGTGATCTGAGTGCAGGGATACGATGGCGACCAAATATGACATAGTTCCTGCTTCACGAAGTCAGTAATCATGCGGTAGACTTTTAATCAACGAATCACACAAAACAAGCATAAAACTGCAAAATGACAAGTGCTATGAAGAAGGACAGGGTTTTGTGAGCACCTGTGACAAAGGCATCTCACCTGGTCAACAGAGACCAGGTGATCCTCAGAAGAGACAGCTGGGAAGAGAGACGAGGACTCCCTGGCAGTTTACCTTGGCAGGAGAACAGAGTCGTCCAAGCATAGGAAGGACAGGCACGTCCGCCCTTTGGGGAAGGGAGCAGACAGAGCAAATTCACACTTCTGCTGGTGAATACGGTCCAATGTGCAAACTGCAACACTACCTGCTCCGCCCAAGTGTGCTTCCCTCCTGGAAGGGGCGCGGATCACCCCACGGCAGGGAGTTGGCCCACTGTGTCTCTGTTACAATTTACACCGTTCTGTGTTCCAGCTATCGAGTTATGTCTGCCTCCACAGTAAACTGTGAGCTCACTGAGGCCAAGACCTGTGTTTCATTCTCCTCTCTAATCCCAGCAGTGCCTGATGACCAACTGACTGAACAACAATGATGGCCACAGGTCACACCCCAAAACTCCACGTAATACCACTTTCCACTTCTCTCCCTGACACACACTCAGGAAACAGATGTAGCTCAGGTTGATGCCTGTTATTTCTCAGAAGGAAAATCGATAAGTGGATAAAAGCACTTAAATCAAGAGACCAGGACAAGAACAAAATAATTCTAATGAAAAGAGAAAAAGGAATGATTAATGATTTTTTTAAAATTAATGTAATAGAATACAATCAGTTGAAATGGTAAACATCCAAGACCTAGTGATTTGGGGGAAAAAAAGCATTAAATACTATCTTAATGCAGACAAAATGAGAGAAGTCACAAATATACCAAATTAGGAAGAAGGGTAAATGTCCAATATGAAAATAAATATTTACACAATGTACTTTAATAAATAATGGATTGTATACTCTAGAAAAATTCAAATTTCCAAAGTAAATTAAAGAAGAAAAAAAAAAAAACCTGAAGAGCCAATAACTAGGAGAGAAATTTTAAAGTTGTCAAAAAGTAATTAAATGAGAAGAGATAAATCTCCTGTATAGAAAATTCCAAATAATTTACTTAGATACTCTGTCCTCAAGAAGGTAGAACTTAATCCCCAACCTCTGAGTGCCTAATGACTTGCTTCCAAAGAGTAAAGTATGGAAATGGGGGGAAAAGTAACTTTAGAGTGGAGAAACCTGACAAATCCCAGCCACATAACCAAGGTTAACACACTCAGTGACAGGTCTTGTTGATTGCATGTACCCTTGATATGACGTGATGAAAACAGCACTTTACTTCCGTGGTATTCCTCCCCCAAGCCCATAACTATCTCATCATGAAAAAAAATTGGACATACTCGAATTATGGGATGTTCTTCAAAACACCAGTAATACTCAAAACTGACAAGGTCATCAAAAACAAGTAAAGTCTGAGGAAATGCCACAGCCTAGAGAAGATTAAGGAGACATGATTAAAAAAAAAAAAAGGAGACATGATAACTAAATATTCAAGTAATCCACAGGAAGGCAGGAGAAAGAAAACAGAGAAAGAACCAAAAAAAAAAAGGAAAAACAGAAAAATAAAATGGCAAACTTAATATCGAACATCAATACTTACATTAAATATATAAATCACTGAAAAGACAGATTTGAAGAGTGGATTAAGAAATAAAAATGACCCAACTATATGCTGCCTACAAGAAACTCATTTAAACTACAATGATAAAGGGAGGCTGAATATTAAAAGGATGGAAAGAGACATACCTTGCAAACATTTATCAAGACAAAGCAGGTGTGGCTATATTGATATGCAAAAACATAGACTTTAGAGAAAAGAAAATTAAAAGGAACACAGATATTACAT
The DNA here is from genome assembly GCF_028564815.1 of Eubalaena glacialis. Classification (NCBI taxonomy): domain Eukaryota; kingdom Metazoa; phylum Chordata; class Mammalia; order Artiodactyla; family Balaenidae; genus Eubalaena; species Eubalaena glacialis. The sequence continues at coordinate 67,650,609 of NC_083722.1, read as the reverse complement.
AATGACAAAATTATAATGATAAAATGACATGGTGATTCAAATCACCAAGAAGACTTAACAATCCTAAATATGTATGAACCAAGCAACAGAGATGCAAACACATGGAAATACAAACTGGGAGACAAGAGAAAGAAACAAATCCACAGTTATAATTAAAGACTTCAACACCCTTCTCTCCTCAACTGATAAAATAACTAGAAAGAAAATCAGCAAGGGTATAGAAGTCAACACCACCATCAACCAAAACGGTCTAATCAACATTTATACAACACTTCAACCAGTAACAGCAGAATACACATTCCTTTCAAGCATCCACAGAACATAAACCAAAAGACCATATCCTTGGCCATAAAACAAACCTCAAAAACTGTACACAAATTGAATGATGCAGAACATGGTGTACCAATGTAGACTTTCTGCTTTTGATATTGTACTATAGTTAAGTGTGCTACAACCACTGGGGGAAACTGAGCACAGTACACAGGACCTCTCTGTGCCACCTTTCCAGTTTCTTGTGAAACTATAGCTATATCCCAATATAAAGTTAAGAACAGTAGTAGGCCTGACATGAAAACTACAGACCAATTTCATACATTTACAAATACTTAAGTAAAAACCCTTCTACAAGTCTGTGTATTAAATCTAGCACGACATTAGAAATAATAATGCATTATACCTTAACTATAATATAGCCACGTAACACCTAAGGCTACTCTGTGCCAGATGACTGGCGAGGCTACAGAGACAGGTGTGGCCCCTTATTCTCATAGTGTGGATGAGGTAGAGAGGTCTCTGAAATTCAAAGGATGAGATGCACTCAGCCATGCAAGGAGACGGGAGAAGAACATTCTGGGGAGAGGGACTAGTAGAAGCAAAGGTCCTGAGGAGGAGAAAAGGAGGCCTGTGTGTAGCCTGTTCAGTAAACTGAGCTGTCAACATGGTGACAGCGCAGTCAGGAAGGGAAAGTGAGGATGACATGAGGCGGGACAGGAAACCACAGTCAGATCATGCAGGGTTCGGAAGGAAATGGATTTCATGATGTAGATGACAAGAAGCCACTACAAATAGAAATATACTGCTGAAAGGTTCTCACATAAGACACGGAGTGGTGTGAAGTACACTTCCGTATTACATGGAGGATTTAATTCTGAGATGGAAGAAAAAATGGAATGTCTGATGCCCATACGATGTGACATATAAAGATAGAGCGTAAGTGTGCTAGACATGAATAAAAATGGATGAAAGGACCAGAAGATACCTAGTATTCACGAGTCATTAAACATACATAAGACATCTGGGCCCTAAATATTCATGATACACTAAATATTAAACTAAATACTAAAACAGCAGATACCAATACATGAAGTTTTAATTAAGCCACACATTGGTGACATCTACTCAGGTCCTGTGTGTTCTTTGCTTAAGAAACACAAATAAAACCCATGGATGGTCAGCAAGTTCACTGGCAAGTACGGCCAGGGCCAACTATACATGTCGCACCAAGTATGTGCTGTTGGCCTGAGATACTTTCCATCGGTGGGCCCTGTTCCTCAGACGCAACTCTGAGGAAGGCTGATGCAGCCTGGGGGTGCGGGGGGAGAGCATAAGAACACACCGTTCCGCAGGATTCAGGTGGAGGGTACTTCACTCTGCTTGCACCCTATTTAAAAGGTATTAATTTACCCTATGCCTTACTTCTCACTATACGTACTTAATTGGGTCAATAAATCACGTGATGTTTTTTTATTTGATCTGTGATCCCTTATGTCCAATGACCCTTGGTTACTTTGTCTGGTAGTATATCGGGAGGTGATCATTACATCAGGGTAATTACCTACATGATAGTAGGCAAACTGAGGTAAATTAAAGAATGCATATTGTAAACCTTATACCAACCATTAAAAGGGAAAATACTCAACTGATATAAAAGGTGGCTGGAAAAGACAGAAAGAAATGAGAAAGAAGAACAGAAGCTGTGACATGAAACTAGTAGTAAGATGGTAGATTTAAATATTTTTAATGAAAATGTTCTAAACACCTCAAATAGAAGACTAATATTGTAAGACTGGATAAAGAGGTAAAATCAAACTACATCTACCTCCAGGAAAACACCTTTAAATACAAAGGTGTAGACAGGTTAAAAGTTAAGGGATGGGAAAAGATATGCCTACTAACACTAATCAAAGAAAGCTGCAGTGGTGATACTAACATCAGACAAAGTGGGTTTTAGAACAAAGGAGAAAGAGGAGCATCTCATAATGATAAAGAGTTCCATTCCTCAAAATGACACATAATCCCAAATTTAATTTTTACATGGAATAACAGAGCTTCAAAGCAGAAAACAAAAGTGATATAACTGAAGGGGAAATAGCCAAAGACACAATTACAGCCAGAGACACTATTACCCCTCTCTCAGTAAGTGACAGACAAGTAGACAGAAAACCAGTAAAGACACAGAAGACTTGAGCGACACTACCAACCAACTTGACTTAATTGACATTCACGGGACATTCCAACCAACAACAGCAGTTACACATTCTCCACAAGTATATAGGAAACATTTACCATAGAATGGGCCATAAAACAAGTCTGAAGAAATTGTACAGGATGCAAATCATACAAAGTATGTTCTCTAACCACAATGTAATTAAAGTGTAATCAATAAAAAATACATTTGGGCCCCAAATATGGGAAAACTAAATAACAGACTTCTAAATAATCCATGAATCAAAGAAGAAATCACAAAGGAAATTAGAAATTATGTTGAACTAAATGAAAATGACATAAAACATATCAAAACTGAAACTAGGACAGTGCTTAGAGGGACATTTATAGTACTAAATGATTATAGTAGTAAAACAGAGAAGTGACAAACTGATGACCTCAGCATCTCTTAAAAAATCAGAATAAGAGCAAAAAATGAAACCCAAAGGAAATAGCAGAAAAGGTGTAATAAAGAACAGAAATTAATGAAAAAACAAATAGGAAAAACAATCAATAAAACCAAAAGCTAGTTCTTTCAGAGGGCAAATAAAGGCAGTAAACCTCTAGCTAACTAAATCAGAGAGGAAAAAAAAAAGGGAACACTCAATTTTTCATCACTGTTCAAAAAAGCAGTATCAGAAATGAGAGGGCGGTATCACTATAGATTCTCAGACCCTAAAAGGATAATAAGGCAACACCATAACAACTTCATGCCAATAAATCTCACAGCTTAAATGAAATATACAAATTCCTTGAAAGATACCAAAAGAAATAAACTGAATAACCCTCTATCCAGTAGTGAAAATGAATTTATACTTTAAAAGCTTCCCACAAAGATAACTTCAAGCCCAAGTGGCTTCACCGGTTATTTTTACTAAACATTTAAGGAGAAAATAAATACCAATTCTAAAAGAAAATTTTTCCCAAAAAATTGCAGAAGAGGGAACATGTTCCAACTCATTCCCTGGGGCCAACATTACCCTGATACAAAAATCGGAAAAAGATTATAAGGAAAGAAAACTATACAACAATATCCTTCATGGACATAGTCACAAAAATACTTAAAATTTTTACTAAATCAAATCCAGCATTATATATTAAAAAAATACAGCATGATCACATGGGTTTTAACTCCAGGCGTCAAGACTGTTTTAACATACAAAAATCAATCAATAAATTCACCATATTAAAAAATGTTTTACAGAATTACATGATGATTTTAATAGATGAAGAAAAAAATCCATCAGTGAAATCTCTCAGCAAACTAGGAATGAAAGGGAACTTCTCAACCTACTAAAGGATTCTAACAAAACCTAATGGTTCACATCAGACATAATGCTTTCTCCCTAGGAAAAAGTAAGTACGCTCAACAAAAGAAATCAGGGATTCATTAAAAAAGAAAAGAGTCCATCCCTTATTACTAGTTTATATAAAATTCTAGGAAATGTAACCTAATCTACAAAGTAAATTAATAGTTGCTTGGGACAGGAATGGGGGTAGGGAGGGATGGGTTAAAAATAGGCACAAGGAAATGCTGGTGATGATGGATATGTTCATTCATTATCTTGATTGAATATTTATGTAAAAACTCATCAAATTATATTGATACATTTAATATATGCAGCTTACTGTATGTCAATACAGACAATAAACAAAATACAGAGAATGAATGATAAATATGGCATTTCAAGTCACCATCATGATGAATTACATCAACGAACACCACTGAAAGAATTTGGTGATGGTGAGAGGGAGGTATGGGGAAGAGAAAAGTTGGACTTGTAGTCGTTCCTCACAACAAAGTTATTTTGGAGCAAAGATTTAGGATTTAATGATAAAACCATAAATGTATAGAATAAAAGATGGATTAATACTTTATAACCTTGTCGAAGAGAAGTTCTTTCCTAACAGAAGCTATAAGCAAAAAAAACTGATAAATTTGACTCTGATATTAAAAAGCACACAGGTCAAAACACAAACAACTGACAATTTAATACAGCTGTCCCCAACCTTTTTGGCACCAGGGACTGGTTTCCTGGAAGACAATTTTTCCACGGACCGGAGTAGGGGGATGGTTTTGGGATAATTCAAGTGCATTACATTTATTGTGCACTTTATTTCTATTATTATTACGTTGAAATATATAATGAAATAATTATACAACTCACCATAATGCTGACAGGAGGTGGAGCTAAGGCGGTGATGTGAGCAATGGGGAGCAGCTGTAAACACAGATAAAGCTTCACTCACTGGCCCACCGCTCACCTCCTGCTGTGCGGCCGGGTTCCTAACAGGCCAAGGACCACCGGTACCTGTCCCTGCCCCAGGGGTTGGGGACCCCTGATTTAAAAGACCAGTAATATTCAGTTGTGAGTATGGCAAGGCAAGTGTTGTTTTATACTACTGCTGTGTGGGGAATTTTATATTACCACTTCAGAGAGTAATATTAAAATACAAAAGATGTATATACTTTGGTGTAATATGCAACTTTTAAGAACTTATCCTATAGAAACTCACACAGATGTACAAAGATATTCTCTGTTCAGTGCTGTTCATATTAGCAGAAAGTTGGGGGGGAAACCTGAAATGTCCATCAGTGGGGATTGGCTAAATAAATTAAGCTAATACAAAAAATATTATATGGCCATCAAATAGAACAAATAATACATATGGGTGTACATACATACACATACACACACACACACACACACACACACACACACACACCCTGCTGTCATGGACACTGTAAAGTAAGATATATATAAAATATATTATTTAGTAGGGTCCCATTTTTTTTAAAAAAGAAGAGAGAGATAATACATATGTGGGGGACTTCCCTGGCGGTCCAGTGACTAAGACTCCACACTCCCAATGCAGGGGGCCTGGGTTCGATCCCTGGTCAGGGAACTTGATCCCACATCCTGCAACTAAGAGTTCACATGCCGCAACTAGAGATCCCGCAGGCCGCAACTAGAGATCTCGTCTGCCGCAACTAAAGATCCCGTGTGCCGCAACAGAGATCCCGCATGCTGCAACTAAGACCTAGTGCAGCCAAATAAATAAATATTTTTTTTAAAATACATACATGAAAAATAATGAGGAAAATATGCATCAAGCTGTAGGCTGTGATATTATGGAAGACTTTCCCATTCTATCTTAGACATTTCTGTACAATTTGAACTTTTTACAAGCACGTAGTTTTTGTTGTCAGAAAAAAATAAACCAAAAAATCCTGTGTAATAACTTGCCCTTACTGGCATCTCCTCATAGTGTTTCTCCAATTTGGTACCTCTAATAAATCCAAAATGCAATTCACTTGCTAGAGCTATTTAAAAAGCTCTCCTTTCCCCATAAATCTGTAAACTGCTTTAGTGCATCAGATTTCCTGGCTCAGCTTGAAAATCCTTTGCAGCGAGGGGGTAAGCACATAAATTCTGCTTTTTCTTGCTCATCCAAGAAAACAAACGCAAAGAGCATCAAAAGCAAATGCTAGTAGATGTTTGCTGCTTTAATCAAAACTAGTAATTTTTTACTGATATTTCCACATTCTCAAAAAAGTGGGTATCTCAATAGTTTTGTTCATGAATAAACTTATGGGGTCCTACATTACTGAGGAACTTTGAGAAAACATAACATTCACTGGTCACATATTGAGAATGAATGATCACTCCTTTTAAACTTGGCTCTTCCAGTACCTCTTTGTATTTACCACAAGTTATCTTACTTTGTTCCATCTATCAAAGGGCCCCAAACACATAGGGCTTTGGAGTAGTGAGAATGGGCAAGGCCTGATGACCACAGTGGGCATTTTAACACAAGCCTGAACCCAAAGTTGACCAATGGCCAATCACTGGGCATCCTCAGATATTGCAGAGTTAGGAAAGAAGTAGAATTGAGTGGTATCGCTAGTCATGGCCAGAATTCAGGGGAGCTACAACCACACTGCCTTTTGTGAGTACATTATACTGAAGAACACCGGCCCTTCCTACCGTTTCATCTTCCAATCCACCACCAAGGGGAGAAAGGTCAGCTGTGACTGCAATCTTGAAGAAAGGGTCTAAATATAACAGCCATGCCTCACTTCCCTCACTCGTTCACTAATAAATCAAAACGTACTGAAAAACAAAAAGCAGGGAGGGCAAGGTGCTGGGGACGAATGCGGTTTGGTTGTACCTAGAGCAGTTTCCCCCTGAAGCAAAAGTCACAATGTGACTGAGGATACAAGACAGGAAATCACCTACTGCAGCACTATCCAACAGAAATATAATGCAAGCCACGTATTTTTAATATTCTGAAAGCTGCAGTAAAAAAAAAGAAACAGATGAAATTAATTTTAATAATATTCCGTTTAGCCCAACACACCCAAAATACTGCCATTTAAACATGTAATCAATACAGGAAAATTAATCAGCTACGTTACGCTCTTTTTTCCCTTGGAAATTTGGTATCTCTTTGACACTTAGAGCGCATCTCAATTCAGACAGTCATGTTTCAAGTGCTCGTTGTGTTTTATGTGGCTACTGGCTACCATATTGAAAAGCGCAGGTCTGCAGGAGAAATTTGATCAACAGCACAGGCAGTGAGATGAGTGCAGGGGGAAAGGCTCCCATAAGTACCTAAGATTCACAGACCTTCAAACAAGAACACTCTTCTTCCAGTACTATACTAATTCTTTTGCTTGTTCAAAATTTAATCCAGTTTTTGTTTTCTCTTGATTCTCCCTTATAACACCTTACTGGACCATGCATCTCTTTTCACTGGTCTGTAACTCATTCTTGTTGAGGTTTCATTTATTTGCTATGCCCTAATTTTACCCTTACTTCTTCACAAGTCTAACCCCACGATCAACTAAGAATAAAACCAAAACACACAAAAGCTTAACACTCTTAGGAACTACATTATTTGACGTCCTATCACTTTCTACTTCTATGGTTTGTAACTAGACCATCTCCTTACAGAGAAGGAAGAGGGAATAGTACCTGTTTCCTCAAACTGAAGCCCAGGAACTAGAGCAGAACTAGAAACAAGAATGATGATGACAACACGCAAGATTCCACTGACTTGGGAGAAGCCCTATGTAACACATTCCCAATATATGCCCTGTGATTGGCCAAAGATATCCTAAGCCCTATTCTAGCACTTTTTCAGTGGATATAACATGTAGTTTTTATCTTAATACAGTCCATCTTCTTTCAAACCATTTGGGCTGATTATGCAGTAACTAGTCATGCTTTAGCCCAAGTGTACTGATAGAAGTTTATTTTACTTAGCTTCAACCCATTTATTCAGTTAACCAGATAACATGGTATTGATCAGATCAAAGCCATTAGTTCAGATGCTGTATGGGCAACTTCACTTCATTCAATCCAGTATCAATACATTGCACACTAGCCCCAGAGAGTTATTCTGTAAATATAAGTTTACAGAATAGATCTGCGCAAATCCATCTCCTTCCCCACCCCCACTGAACAAAACACTTCGAAGTACATACTTTAATGGCAGTATGTTAGCAGTGTATAAAATCATCTTCGTATACACCAGGAATTGGTTATAGAGCTCCATTTTACAATCTACAGAATCCCTGATAGGTATCCATGTAGGTTGAAGATTCAGATTTATCCCCTGCATCCAGTAAGTACTCTTTGTGTAACTTTTAAAGTACCTTCCTAAGTCAAGCATTTTGAAATTTTAATCAAATCATGTTTTCTATTTTAGAAACTCATGCTCAAGTGCAGAGCAGCAGCTTATTAATGGCATATTGGACACAAGCATGCAGATGCTTAAACTTATAAGTAACTTGTCATTTTAACCCTAAGAACCAATTCACATTAGATGGGCTGCGACTAGAATGGAGCAAAGTAATTTTAGAAGCCTGATGAACGCTCAGGATTGGAAACATTCCTTAAATGTGATGCGGCTACCAGTCTCTGTACTACTTTGGTATTTCAGGGACTAAATCCTTTAGGCTCCAAAGGTCCGTAAAGAGACTCTTTTCTAAAGATACAGTTGACTTGAAAGATTTACTCAAGCTTGCTTCAACTGCTATCCTCGAGAACTGTTAAAACAATATAATTGTCAAACTCGTGTGCTGCTAATCCCATTTTTATTGTTAACATTTGCCAGTGAAATTGCTCTTTAATTGTTTGCTCTGGAATAGACACATAAAATATCATGACAGCGATATTTTGGCACATATTGGAAAATCTATGAATATAGATTTTTTTTCCAATAAAATACAGGTTGCCCATATTACTTGGCATTAAAATGATTTACGGAAGTAGGTCAAAACATCAACCACTGAAATAAAATGAAGAGAGATTAGCGTTATAGCAAAACCCAAAGGCTGATCCGTCCAAATTCATACTTAAGACACATTTAAAAGCAATGTCTACTCTTTGGAAAGTGGCAAAGGAGAAAGAAGAATGCTTTCCATCCTGCTCGTCCAGCAACTCTGCATTCAAAAACCAAGCCACCAGGTCCTCCTATGATTGACTTTCCCCAGGAGCCCGCATTTATTAACCAGATCCAGACTGCCTTAGAGTCGTAGACCCTGAAGGCTGTATGTGGGAATCTAGTCAGCTTAATTCAATGCAGGCTGCCTGAGCCTCCACTCCCCCCAACACAGCTGCCTTGTGCTGCCAGTGAAAATGCAGTGTCTGCCAGGGAAGCAGCACTGAGCTGCTGTGACAGCTCCCTTTTGTAAGCTATCAGCTACCTGGTTCTTCCCACCGCTTGGCCTGCCAAGAGTGGGGACACTTGCAGCTGGAACACAGGATTTAAAAACATCCTGCCTGTTCTCTGGCCTGAATGTGGTGTTAGAACTCCTGGACCCTTAGATCAGACCTCTGAGACCAGCTCTATCTTTTAAGCTCCCTTCCCACAGTCCCTTTGGCTGATCTCAAAAGCCTCGCTGATGGAGTCTTGCAGGTGACTCTCAGAATCCAGCTTTCAACCTGTTTCAAGTTTCCAGTATAAGCCCATGACCCTCATCCTGATCCTCTCCCAGACCCAACCCCAATGGCCAGGCAGCACACCTCCTCACTGCACATAGCCCCAGCAGCAGAGGGGCTCAAAAAGCTTTCTTTTGAATAGAGGATCCTGATTTTTTTTTAATTTTTAAATTGAAGTATAGTTTATGTACAATATTATATAAGCTACAAGTGTACAAGATATTGATTCACATCTTTTCAAGGTTATACTCCATTTACAGTTATTGTAAAATATTGGCTATATTCCCCGTGTACAATATAGCCTTGTAGCTTATTTTATTCATAATAGCTTGTACCTCTTAATCCTCTACCCCTATATCGCCCCTCCTCCCTCCCCTCTCCCCACTGGTAACCACTAGTTTGTTTAGAGGGCCGTGATTTTGAAGAGCATAAATTATTTGCAAAGCCAACAAATAAGAAAGAACCACAGTATAAAGCCCTGCGGGAATCTGGTCCCAAAGTACTCACTCCCTACCATCTCTCCACGGCCCTGGTGCAGGCACATTTAAGTACTCATCATCCCCAAAGCTGGAATGCCCCCTCTCCTCACGACAAGCCGCTCAAGGCCCTGTTCAAAGGTTACTTCTTCTGTGAAACTCCTCTCCCTACACGGAGCAGAGCCAATCACTCCCTCCCCTGGAGTTCACAGTATTCTCTTTCTCCCTTGAGAAACCTCCTACCAAACGGGATGACAAATTTAGAATTCTGCTGCCTTCATCTTCACCATCCTCCAAGCCTGCAGGAAAGACATAGAAGCTGACTGCAATTCCTGCCCACCAGAAGAAACAGTTTTGCTTTCTAATGAAAAACATCTAGGAGAGGATGTCTTACACTGTGGGTAAGAGCATATCATATGAGGAACTCTAGAAAAGAACGATGTTATAAAGCCCATTATCAGGCTCTAAGTACGTCAAACAGAAGATGGAAGACAGTTATGTGCTAAGAGTAAAGAAAAAAATCATCAAGAGGTCACAGTGGACCACCAGCTAAACGAGTCAAATGCTGTTTTGTTTTTTAATGAGTGGCTAAAAGACACAAGCAGTAGCCAAAGGGTCTCGTACAATCTTTTCATTATGTCTCGTTCTGATCAAACCATTGCTAGAAGCTGCTATATATATGCCAGACACCACCTAGGCCCTTGAACTTAGAAAGCAAACCCAACTGAAGTATACACTGTGTTTTCTTGAATCCAGGAATCCATCAGTTCTAAGATACACCATTATTTTATCAAGCACTACAGAAGAAAAATGCTGCCAATTAAACTACGGCATGGTTTCTTATTACTTAGAATTTTCATTTTTATTGAAAGAGCTCTTTTAAACACAGACATACATTTTTCTAATATATCGTTCTTGGGCACTAATAAAAAGAAAAATAAAACTGAAATGAATTGGTTAAGGCAATGACAACCAGGTCACCTGGCTGAAAGCAACTGTAAAATGTCATTGGTTTGGGAAGTATAGCCTGGATTCAGAAATGTTAAAATATGGGAGAAAAAAAAAAAAAGTACAGCATAGAATCAAAATATTATGTCTAGCTCGGTGACAAAAATTTAGAAAGGACAAGGTAATAGTTCATAGGATAACTGCTACAAAGATACTTCATTGATTAAAAATGTATTTATACAGAGAAAAAAGTAGAGATTATTCAACTCAAGAAAGACAAAAATAGAATAGGGATTCAATAATGTTCTTCAAATACATCAAAAGTCCTGTCCCAAAAAGCAGTGATTTCCAACTGTTTTTTTTCTTTACTTTTTCTTAGCAGCAGGACCTCTTTTCAAAATAAGGGCCTACAAAACACTTGAGTATGGAGCTGTTCCGGCAGGAGGAAAAGCCTCATCCCAGAAATGCCTCCGAGGTCACAGGGCTCAGGACAAGTTAAAATCCTGACCTGGAAAGTATATGTCACCTCTACGCACTCCCAACGACAGCTACAACACAATGACAGGGGTTTCAATGGTGGCATTAATCAGTTAAACATTTGCGCAACATGAAGCCTTGCTAGGTGCTCGTTATACAAAGATTCATCACGTATGGAGGGGTTTTGGTAACCTACAAGGAAGAATTTTCCATGTGTGGGATTTTAGACCTTGAGATGATTGCCAAAGGCTAGAGAACTTTCTATCAGTCACAAAAGGAGCTGTATTGACCTCAGCAGGTCAGAAGCCCTCCTGGCACAGCAAGGGGATGAGTAACATCCATGAGTTTAAGGTCCAGTCTAGCTCCAGCTCTCTATGTCTGCAACACTAAGTCTCTTTTCAAGTGCAAGCCAGAGGTGGCTGAATGTGGACAGCTTTGGCTCCTGCCCCCTGCCCAACCGTGCAGCCGAACCCAACATTAACAGCACCCGTGGCCCTCCAAAAACAAATCCAACTCCACAACAAATTAGCAAGTGATGTATGTCCTACTGAAGGTGGGAGATGCACATACCACTGGGCAAAGCTTAAAAATCCCCACTAGACAGCTGATGATCTCCATGGTTCTTCATCTCCTTTTTCTCCCTTTCTTCTCCTGATACTGCCTCTAAAATCCCCTTTGACTATCTGAAGCAACTCAATCCTCTTAGCACGGCAGCTCTGGGTCATCTTGTTGTCACTTGAGCGTGCTTTGGGAATACTACCCATGCCCACCCCTACTCCCCGCCTAACGCAAGTAGCTCAGCAAACCCAACACCTCTCCACCAAAAAAAAAGGGCGATCTGCAGCTAAGAAAAATAATGTTTTCACCATACAGCCCTATCAGCACACAAACAACTTGTAGATTAATATTTTAGGATGATTAAGGAGGGCTAATCTTCCATTTGTAGGGTTATCAGACAAAAACAGCTATTGCTCTATTGATGACCAAGGCAGGTTTGGCTGATCTGACTGCAGACATGTCCCCTCCTTTGTCCCTTGCACTGTCAGTTAGCTATGGAGGGAAACTTTTCGGTAAAGGGGGACAACCCACTCAGGTACAAGAGAACACATCTTTGGCTAAGGGCACTCCCTTGCTATAAGTACCAACTGAGTTTTCAGCCTAATTCTCAGATTTGTATTTAGTATAAATAGGGATTTATCAGAAGTGAGAAAAGCCAACCCTACATCCCATTTTATTCTCTACACATAGGAACCAGAGAGGAAAGGTTTTCTTTAACCGATGGTTTTCAATCAAGTTGTGTTCTATGAATGGAAAAAATGGTGTACAGAAGCTAAGCTATTCTACGTTATGAAGAAGACAACTTCTGCCCATAGGCATAAAATTGTTGATCTGACCCAGTAATGACAAAGTCAGAGAGCTTCATGGTGAAAATCAGAAAATTCATATTGAAGCACAGCGATCGTCATTCTGCCCTTCCTCCACAAACCAACCTCAGATACAGTATTCTTTCTATATTAGATAACACATTTTTTAACTTTATGGAAATAAAATGCAAAGGATTTTCAGAAAGAGGGCAGGTCATTAAACAGCGTCCCTATACAATCTCAGAGCTGGACAAAAGCTCAGACAAGGAAACTGAGGCCTAATAAGGTTAAGTGAGATGATGGACACACAATCCTTCTGGGCAGAGTTAGGGTGAGAACCCAACCAACCAACGTGGTCAAAATTTAAAAAATTTTTAAATTTCACTTGAATTTCAGACGCACATTTCTTCTCTTACCAGAATTACATCAAAAATGCGTGGGATCAGTTTGCTTTCTTCCACAAGTCTGTGAAAAAATGAAAAGATAATTTATTAATTATTTTAAAATTATTTAAACTGCTACCCTGATACGGAGTATTTCAGCCCCATGTTTTATTGCTTAAATTCTGTGACCGAAAAATATTATGACTAAATACTCATTTTAATGCACTGAACTACATCTAAACACAAGAAGTATGAGGCTTCTTTGCAAATGACTATTAGCTTAGCCTCACTGATCTGTAGCAAGTAAAATCTCAAACAGACTGATATTTATAAATGTAAAATTTTATTAAAATTCACAATTATCATAAAGACTATCAAAATAGGCAATGCCAGCTGAAATAATGTAACCAATCCTCCCTGTAGTTAAATTATTAGCATGCCACACTGTAATCTTTCATATATGCCCCATTAGTTATCTTCTCAGCATTAATGATTTAACGTACAATGATTTTTAATGATCTTTAAAAAAAGGTAGACACCAATCACTCAATAGTTTCTAGGCACTTTCTCTCATCAAACCTAGTTATAAATTGTCATCTGTTTGTAACAGAAGAATTTTTTCATGTTACTTAAGGGAAAATAGCCTTGATTCAAAAGTGATAGTTTTTTAAGAACAATACTTCAATCTCTAAATATTCCTTTATTCCAGGGGTCAGTAAACTTTTTTCTATAAAGGGCCAAATAGTAAATATTCTAGGCTTTGCAGGCCACACAGTCTCTATAGCATCTACTTACCTCTGTCTCCATAATGTAAAAGCAGGCATAAATAATACATAAGTGAATAGGCATGGCTGTGTTCCAATAAAATTTTATTTACAAAAACAGGCAGTGTCCCATATTTGGCCCACAAGCTATAATTTGCTGATCCTGCTTCAGTTTAAAAAAAAAAAAAATCAGATTCCTTAACTTGATTAGAATTTACTTTGTAGGATAAACTACAGCACTTAAGACAAGCATGTTGTTTTCGTTGTAGGTATGTGCTGTTCGTCTATTTCACAGAAAACACCAGGAGGATAGAAAGGGAATTTATCGTCTGGCCTCCCTAGAGCTTGTTTGTCTATGATAATACATTAATGAAAGAAAAGCCTATGAGATTAGCCAAAAAAAGATCACAGTGTTTTACAAGTATCTGTTAAGGAAAAGTGAGATACAGAGAGAATTCTCAGAGACTGAAGCACTTAGAAAGCCCTAGCTCAGTATCTAGCAAAAATAAACGTGATGATTTCTGTAGTCTCGATATATTAGAGGGAAAAGGTTTTGACTACAAATATTGAATTCATTTACAGTCTCTCACTTTCCTGGGCAACTGAAGGCTCAGATGTGAGGACGGAGCTCCTTATACCATGCCTGGGCAGGACAGGAAATGCACAGACTCAGGACCAAGCACAACTTTACGTCAGCACATTCTTAATCCTCTTCCTCAGCTTCCTAGATGTTAACCATATCGTTCGCTAAATAGGTCTTTTTCAATTTTTATGATATATACTTTTATTAGGCCCAGGCTGAAAGAGGCAAGCACATCCATCTCCAAGTGGCCCTAGCAACCACAGCCAAGAAAGTCACAGGGACACAGGCACCACTGCCTCCCCAATGGTACCTAGAAGTGACAGCCCCCTGTATCACAGTCTACCCCAACATTCAGATCCAGAAGCAGCCACTCACAACACCAGCCTTTCTGTGATGGTATTTTAAAATACATTCTATTACTAACATATGATTACATAAACGACCTTAATTCTTTCTTAAAAATTGCAACTAGTTCGTCTCCGGGTCTCTGCATGACGAGCAGGCTGGCCTGGACTACCTCTTAAGTCTCCTCCAAGTTCTAAAACTTCAATCCTCACATTCTTCCGAACACAATCAACCAGAAAAATTTTGTTCTTTGATTTGACTAACACATAATTTAGAGCCACATCTGGTAAATAAAAAGGGAACTCAAGCTAAATAAAATCACTTCTGGTGAAAAAAAATTTTTTTTCTATGACATTTTCTGTGACTCATGAACTAACTTCACATGTAATCCCAAAAGCACTCTAAAGCTGATATGGGACAACGGTGGCTGCATACACTTACAACTATCTGAGGCAGCATTTTTCCAGACTATGGGAAGTGACCGATACGTGGGCAATGAGTTTACTGGCTATTGACCAGCATTTTCTTAATTTAAAACAATAAAATAGAAAATATCCAAGGGTGTCACACACAGTATTGTCCGTAGCATTTTTATTTCACTTACAGGTCTGAATATGTGTACTGGGTAGTGACATAAAATGCATTTTGTTTTATTGTGAGTTGTATATAAAATATTTGAAATCCACAGATTTTAGACTGCTTTAGAGATCATAGTTTTCAATATGTTCTTAAATTTTGATTTTAAAAAATACATCTCCTTACTTTAAGCATCTCCTTTCATATCATCATAAGTCCAATTAGTAGCTCGGTTCTCAAATGATCAACCCTTGATGTGCTCTGAGTAATGAAGCTCTCTTGCTCTGACCTGGTCCTCTGGGGAGCAGCTCTGATGCTCGGGCCTCTGTAGAGCAGGGAGGAGGAGGCTTACCTCTAAACAAAGTGGATGTGGCTGGTTCTCAGGGATTTATTCAGGCAGCAGGTCTTAAGTCATCACAGAGACTTTGGAAAATCATGACTCAAAAGGCTATCTTATCCAGGGGCTCTATTGTGGTTGGCCCCCATGATTTAAATGACCAGTATCATCTTACTACATGAGTCTGTTATTTCCTACATTTGAAAAGAATGAAATTTCTATGGTTTATAGACAGCCTGAAGGACAGGAAGGGAAAAGATTTATCTGAATTTTTTAAACCAAAAACAAAGTAGAGATCTTTTTGAAATTATCCCAAATCTTCAAAGGATTGTGAAGATAGTAACTGTAGCACAGTAAACTTTTCTTCCTTTATGTTAGCCATCTAAGCACACTGTATTTAAGTAATTCCAGATGATTAAATTGAAATATACTGCCCTTTCCAAATTCCATTCTTGGGACTACTTTACCTTGGGTTTTTTGTTGGGGAGGGGCGGTTCTTCTTCCCCTTAACAGTGTAATTTAATGATAAGATTGTACATGGTGAAAGAGTTTTCCTTACAAGGTTTTATTACAGGAGATTGACTGGGACTTTGTATATCTGTGGTTTATGTTGTTAACAAAAGAGGTGCTGTTTGAATTAGAAAATTTTGAATGAATTTATGAAAATCTTTAGGATACATTATTTGGCATTCTAACACCCTCCTGTTCTTAAAGTAAATGTTGCCATTGGTATTGGGAAATTTTTTTAAATCTATTTATTGATAAATTATTTATTGATAATTTTTAATTGATAAATCATTTATTGATAACATTTTCATGTATTTATTAATGCTTGATAACTCATTTAAAATACCATGTATTTAAATTCTGATAAATACTTAGTTGAGATTTATCTCTGGAAGCTATGAGCACAAATTTTAAGATTTTATCACAAAATGTGCTAAATGATTACCAAAAAGATTAAAATGTATACTTTAAATAATAGGTCAACACTTTTGATGTAAGAAAGAACAATTGCTTTCGAGGTAAAGTTATTAGCGGTGACCTATGGAATCATGGCGGCCTTGCTTTTCTCTATTTTCTGGCACGATTACATTTCATATACTTTGAAAATAGGGCTAAATATAAAGTAAGCCTAGCAATATTTAGATATTAAAGACTAGCTGCAACACAGGAAAAACTGGTACAGGGAGATCACTCCCATTCTGTTCAGAGAGCTATAACACTAGATTGGGTTGAATTTCAAACCATTATTAGCATTCTTTAAAATTTTCCTTTAAAACTTAGAAGGAGGTGCAGGGAGAGGAAGGCAGAGGATCTCCACCTGCTCTTTGCTCAGTTTTGCAGGACAAAGAAAGTGGTCCCCAAAAGCAATAAAACAGGCCTACGGAGACACAGGGGTCCACCCATGGAGCTGCACTGTCTTGAGTTTGCTTCCTCACTTGAAGTTTTTACCTACCCTTGGGGTAGAGACCATACACATGAAGAAGGGCCACAAGTCTAGAGCCAAAGGCCCCAACAGTCAACCCTATCCATCAGGGACAATGTTCTCCCCAAAGGGCTTCTCCACACACCGTCTCTGCATTTCTGGAATCCATCTGGTCATACAGATCTTACTTAGTACTGGAGACATTTCTTCCTGGATACTATCTCAAGTTATGATTAACACTCTTGAACCCTTGTCATGGGCTAATCTTATAACTCAAAATCGATGCCTTTAAGCTCAGTCAAGTCAAATGGCTTGACAGACAAATATCATACGATATAGCTAATATATGAATGAATCACTTTGCTGTACACCTGAAACTAACACAACATTGTAAATCAATTATACTTCAATAAATTTTTTTTTAAAAATGGCTTGACATATACATAACCAAACATAAAAACAAAATTCAACTTCTATCAGAGATATATGCACAGGATACAGGGGACTAGACATGGGAAAAACCTAGTGAGCCCAGACTACTGAAAAGAGGTGCTCATCAGCCTTGAAAGACAGGGGATTGGCCAGCTACAGTGTGTGGAGGAGCCAGCTGTGCCTACATGGATACAATGGTGAAGATAATCGGAGAAGTCTAACTAGTAAAGGGACAATGTGAAAGATGGAGCAGAATGATGTAGCCTTGCCCGTCAGGCTTAGAAGTCTGGATTGCACCCTAAAAGGATGGGAAGCCTCTGACGAATTCTAAGCTGAAGAATGACACCGTTGGATTTGCTATTCAAACTCCAATCTGACAGTAATAGGAAAAAAGGAACTGGTGAAGCAGTGCAGCCTAGAACATTGCTCCTCAAAGTGTGGTCTGCAGACCAGAGCCAGTCTGCAAACAGCCCACATCTATGACACTATAATGACAGAAACTGGAAAGATTAAGTTTTAATCTGTTGGATCTAATGATAAAAAATTTGAACTTTGTGGCAGTTTTATAACATGGCCCCAGCAACATATGATGACAAACAGAATACCTGCAGAGTCTCAAAGGACCTATCCACAAGGTACTTACAGTGGGGAACCCTGGCAGGGAGCACCTTCCCCAAGGAGCACGTTTCACATCACCAGGAATAAGACATACTGACGTCATGTACACCCCGATATCACACACTAAGGAGGGCACATCATCACTTCTGGGGTACTCTTGTGAAAAATGCATAACCCTAATCTAACCATGAAAAAATTCAAGCAAATTTGAGGGGCATCTTGCAAAATAACTACCTGTACACTTCAAAAGCGTTAGTCATGAAAGACAGGGAAGGGTGAGAACTGTCCCATATTGGAGCAGACTAAGGGGACCTGAAAACTAAATGCACTGTGGGGTCCAGAGAACGGACATTATTGGGAAAACTGGCAAAACTGGAATAAAATCTGCAGATCAGTTAACAATATTACATCAATGACAATTTCCTGGTTTTGACAACGGTACAATGGCTCCATAAGATGTTACCATTAGTGGAAGCTGGGTGAAAGGCATATGGAAATTCTCTGTAATATTTTTACAACTTTTCGATAAGGCTAAATTTATTTCAAAATTAAAATTTTTTTTTTAATGGCTCCCAAAATTCTTCAAGTCTCCTCTCTTTGAGAAGTGGGGTCTGTATCCTCTCCTCTTGAATCTTGGCAGGTTTGTAACTACTTTGACCAACAGAGTAGCATAGCAGTGACACTATGTGTTTTCTGCTTATATTCTTTTTATAATTTCGCTTTCATAGCATTTTATAAAAATGTTTATTCTGGTTATCTGCTGCTGCATAACAAACCAATCCCAAAGGTAGTGCCAGAAAGCAGTAAGTACTTTATGACACTCACTGATTCTGTGGGTCGTGAATTTGGACAGGGCACAGTGGGGATGACCTGTCTTTGTCCCCGATGTTTGAGGCCTCAGCTGGGAAGACACAAGGCTGGGGTTGACTAGACCAGCTTAGGGGCTGTAATTATCTGAAGGCTTCTCATTCACATGTCTGGCATCTGGGCTGGGATGACTCAAGGAAGGCTGTTAATTCTGTTGACTGGATCACCCAGTACTACCCTCTCCACGTGGCGTGGCCTCTCAAAGCATGGCAGCTGAGTGCCAAGGAGGAGCCTTGCTAGAGAACCAGGCAGAAGCTGCATGGCCTTTTCTAACAGCCTTGCAACACAGAGCATCACTTGAAAATGGTAAGAGGTTATAAGCCTGTCATTAAGGCCAGCCCAGACTCAGGTGGAGGAAACTAGAGCCTCCTGAGAGAGGGAGTGGCATGGTCACGTGACAGAAAAGCACAGGGACAGGCGATGTTGCAGCCATCTTCGTAAACCACAATCTGCCACAGTATTGGTCTGCAACACATTGGAATTTCAAAAACTGTTTCTTCACCAGTTTGACCAACACTGGTCTAGAAGCAGAGAAACCAGTTAATAGGCTACTACAGTGATGCAAAGGAGACATGACAGAGGCCTCATATTAGTCTTCTATTGCTGCGTAACAAATGACCACAAACTTCATGGCTTAAAGCACACCTGCTGATTAGCTCAAAGGTCTGTAGGTCAGAAGTCTAGCTCAGCATGGCTGAGTTATCTGCTCAGAGTATCAAAATTCTGGAATCAAGATGCCAGCTCGGTTAAATTCTCATCTGGAGGGTGGACGGGATCCATTTTCAATCATTGTTGACAGAACTCAGTTCCTTGCAGTTGTAGGACTGAGGCCCCTATTTCCTTACTGGCTGTCAGCTAGGGGTCCCTCTCAGGTTCTAGAGGCCACTCACATTCCTTGCCACGCGGCCCCCTCCGTCTCCAAAACCAGCAACGGAGAATCTCCTCCATGTAGAATCCTTCTCAAGCTTCAAATCTCTTTGACTTACCTGTCTCTGACCTCTAGACCAGATTTAAATGGCTCATATGATTAGTCAGGGCCACCCAAATGATCTCCGTATTTTAAGGTCAACTAGTTTGGGACCTTAATGACATCTGCAATATCCCCTCACAACAGGACTAAGTTAGCGTTTAACTGAATAACTGGGAGAAGATGGGCTTGGAGTCTTGAAGGTCATCTTAGAATTCTGCCCACTACAGACTTGACCTTTCCCCCCACCCCAATTCCATCTTACCCCCGCCTCCTTTTTTTTAATAATTCAGATTTCATTCTCTGAATAAGCTGCTTCTGGCCAACTTGTGTACAAACCCAAAATAGATGCTGGACGTTTGTTAGCTTTCCAACAACGTTGGTTAGGAGTTTTAGATTTCATATTTGTTAATAACTGAGCGCTAGACTACAAACAAAGCTTTTTTGTTTCTTATGGCATACCTAATTTACCAGTCTAGTGGACCAACAACAGTCATTTAAAATAAAAGGTCTCTAACATCAAGCTGAATTTCAAATTATTGGTTCAGTGAATCAACTTCAAAAGGAAATGGTTTCATAATGTTTACTTATGGCATGATATTATGTCTATCTTGAAAGCAAGAATATTTGTAAGGTTTTTCCTTGAAATGTTTGCCTTTGCTTACAATGCTTGCTAATCCTCTTGCAGAGAACTGCAGAAGTCTTACTAATAAAGGTACACATATAAAGACTTATTTTTCCCCAAAAGAAGGGGCAGGGTTAAGATTTTAGCAGCTTTAGCACACAGAATTTCAGATCTAGTCATTTTACCAACATCTACAGAATCCTCCTTAGGATAGGCATTCTACTTATTCCCTGAGGAAATTTGCACCCCAGTGGTCACAAAACATAAACAATATAAAAATAACTTAATCCAAGTTATAAAGTTGACTGCTTCATTTGCTGAGAAAGTGTCAGAATTAAGCTAGCACACGAGCCATACCAGAATGTACCTCTGATGTACAAAAATCTCCCACTGCCTAAAACAGCATGAAAAAGATATGAATTTCAGTAAGAGACACTTTGCTTATGTATAAAGCAAACGTTTTCCAATAGAAAGGAGGTTTTAGGTGGAAATAGAAGAACTTTACATTAGCAACTTTCAAAAATGCTTTTCTACCTATTACCTCAATAGATGCCCAATACAGCCCTGTGATAATCCACATCTGTTGAATGAATCCAGGCAACAGAATGTTTCTATCACAGAAAGTACAGAAGGTGAGAAGGAATAGCAGTAGTCAAGAGGCTCTCCACGCAGCGTATGGAGCTCACTGACAAGACATCTCTGACTCTTTCTAATTCTACATGCTGTGATATGCCTGAAAGTCCCGTTCTGTCCACGGCTTTACACAAACCGTCCCTGCACAGGCAACAACGCTCCTGTTAACCAGCCAAGGGCTTTGGCCCCGCCTCCCCACATCCAGCCCAGTGCTTTCTGTTCTGCCTGGGTCCTGAGCCCTCACCTTCTGTCTTTCTGAACCCCGTGGCTCTGCAGCTGGCCTCCTTACTCTAATAATTCATTGAATCCTTGGCACTTTCTCCAAGACATGATTCTGTACTGGTCCCACAGCTCCACATGTTGAAACCACAGGTAAGAAGCGTGCTCATCCTTGCAGGAGTGGGGAGGGGAATGAACAGAAAGAAATGCAAATCAGTAAGAGAAAGGATTGGCAGGGACACAGGTTCCTAAGAGGACCACTAGACTGTCCACGTGGCATTTCTTTCCTCCTATGGACATGAGCCCGATACTAAAAAACAGTAATTGTATATAAGATATTTTAAAATTTATTTTCAATTTAATGAACCTGCTTATTCTCTATGGCTCCTTTTTGTCCCGTTACTTAGTAACATGCAAGAGATTTTTGTTTTGGAATCCACTTAAAGTCAAGCTAAGATTTCTCCCTTTTCTCTCTCATTCACCCAATAAACATTTACTGAGTACCTATTATTACTGAATGCAATGCCCTGGGCCGAGAGCCATATCAAGTATTATAAGTGCTATGACAGATGTCTATAAAGGGTACGGAAGGGACCACAGAAATAGTCTCTTCTATCTGAGGTGCAGAGTAAACGTGGATTGCACAGTAACTATGTGAAAACCATGATTCCCAGTGCTGTCCATATGGTAGCTCAGTGGATTCTAACAAAGGGAAATCATAGGGATGATGATGATGATGAATTCCTTTTTTTTTCCAGACGAGAAACTGAGAGACAAAGAAATGATTGAGAGACAAGAAGTGGGGCTGAGATATAAACCCAGGCAGCTGACATGAGTGTCCTCACTGCACAGAATAAGTACTGCTCGAGCTGAACCTTGAAAGAGAAGTAGGTTATCTACAAGTAGTGGATGGAAGACAGGGTAGAAGGGGAGGGAGGACAGCTAAGAATGAGTTGTGCCCTGGGCAAAGGGAACAGCATGAGAGAAAGCAAAAACATGATGACTCATTAAGGACAGAGAAAAGGTGAGTTTATTGAATAAGTGGAAGAAGTAAAGAGAAGGTAGCAAAAGATCAGGCTGCGGACTTCCCTGGTGGTCCAGTGGTTAAGAATCCATCTTGCAATGCAGAGGACGCTGGTTCAATCCCTGGTCGGGGAACTAAGATCCCACATACCGCGGGGCAACTAAGCCCGCGTGCCACAAACTACAGAGCCCACGTGCTCTGGAACCCATGCACCACCACTAGAGAGAAGCCCGTGCACCTCAACAAAGAACCCACATGCCGCAACAAAAGATCCCGTGTGCCGCAACTAAGACTCAACGCAGCCAAAAATAATAAGTAAATAAATAAAGTCTGCATTAAAAAATAATAATAATTTTTAAAAAATATCAGGCTGGAGGAATAAACCAGGGCAGATCACAAAAGATCTTGTTATCCATGCTGAGGAACTTCAACTTATTTGGTAAACTTCAGCCTACAGGCCAAACCCTGCCACCTGCCAGTATCTGTGTGGCCCACGAGCTAAGAATAGTTGTTAGGTTTCTAAATGGTTGGGAAAAAATCAAAAGAAGAATATTTCATGACATATGACAACTGCATGAAATTCAAATTTCAGCTTCCATAAATAAAGTTTTATTGGAACACAGCCATGCTCATTCATTTACATATTGTCCATGGCTGCTGTTACACCACAATGACAGAGTAGCTGCAACAGAGACCATATGGCCAGCAACGCCCAAAGTATTTACTATCTGGCCTTTTGTAGACAAAGTTTGCTGAGTTAGCAAATGTCCCTGCTCTAGGTGACTGGATACCACTAAGAGAAGGATTAGGCAAAATGATGCCATCACCAGCTTTACCTTTTTCCAATGATTATTCAGGCTACAGTGAGAGGATGGACTGAATACAAAAAGGACTGGGAACAGGAAGATCAGGTAGCTGCCAATGACCACTTTCAAGGTAAGAGGTAATAAGAACCAAAGCAGGAGTAAATAGGAAAAGACCAACAAGGTTGTATCAACAGGACTTGAAAATCTACTGGATGCAGGAGAGAGAGAGGAGGAAAGAAATTCAGAATGACTCCAGGTGCTTGACTTGTCCTACCTGGAGGCCACCGCCATGACCGCCACCAGAACAACCAACATCACAGCAAGGGATCTCATCTATGGAAGCTCCTATGCAGTAATGCACTGGGCTTAGGGCTTCACCTCTTACTTAATCCTTACCTTGAGGTAGGAATGAGTAACCTATTCCATAGAGGAGGACACTAGCATGGAACCTTATCCAAGGTACACAGCTAATCAGTTTCAGAGTTCATGATTTTTAACTGCTCTAAGATACAATATTAAGCTAACGTATGGGGGAAAGGCTAGTTTGGAGAAGAAGTGAGTTAAGTTTGGAAAGGGGAGTAAGAAGTGAGCTGAGGACAGAAACCCATGGAACACCAACATTTAAAGAGTTGGCAGGAAAAAGAAAACCTGGAAGTCTCAGAAGTTCACAGGAGGTAGGAAGTAAGGACGTCAATGGGAGTGGAATGGAAAAGGGTCAAAAAGAACAGCTTAACACTCGGCTCAAACTCCTTGATGTTCAGACCTTCGCTTCAGTCCCAGTTCCTATAAACTGTACTTTCATTATGCTGAGTAATTTTAGTATCCCCAAGCTCATTTCAGGGGCTACTTCTAAAATCAATCCATGATACTATGGTACTAACAGACAAAAATAGAGAGCGATGATCAACTTGAAACTACTGAACCAAAGGCTACCTTGCTGACCAGGAAAACCGTAAGATGGATTAGAGATTGTCATTCATATTTTAACTTTTGATAAGAACCACCAGCCTGTGTCTCTGTGTGGATGTGTTTAACAAATGTATTTTTTCTTGATTACAGAAAATTATTAAAAACCATAATAACTGTATGTAGCTATTTATATAAAATTTTTTCTATAAAATATACAAATATGGAGGCATAAAATACACTGAATGTTACATTTGGGAGAATAGCAAAGCATTACAAATAAAATATTATAATGCCAGCACTCTAAGAAAATCATTAATAAGTTTTAATGTGTTATTTCCTTGTTTTTTGATTCATATAAGACATGGAACCAACCTCATCATTAAAATAATAGCTACCATTTCTTGTACATGTACTCTGTGTTGCTTGGACAGCCACGCCTTGTTTAATGTCTAATAACCATAGCTGAGTCCATTTTACAGAGGAAAACATTGGCGCTTAGGCTAGTGAAGCAATCTGCTCAGTCACTCACAAAGCCAACAATAGATCTGGGGTTAGAACTGGAATCTGCCTATTTTAATAGACTGTTAGGTGTATTATATCACAGTAGAGGGTGAGAGAAAAACTCAAATCATCCTACATATATTGGGATTTTTTAAATGTATTTAAAACATTTCCCATGTTATCACATAGTCAATTAAAGTATAAGTTCTCATACCCACATACTTTTTTTTATTGTTGTTGTTATTAGGGTCAACTTTTTTTTCTTTTTTTTTTATTCACGTATAGTTGATTTACAATGTTGTGTTAGTTTCAGGTGTACAGAAAAGTGACTCAGTTATACATATATTATTACACATATATTATATATATATATATATATATATCTCCTTTTTTAGATTCTTTTCCTTTATAGGTTATTACAAAACATTGAGTATAGTTCCCTGTGCTATACAGTAGATCCTTGTTGGTTGTCTATTTTATATATAGTTGTGTTTATCTGTCAATCCCAAACTCCCCTCCTTTCCCCTTTGATAACCATAAGTTCGTTTTCTATGTCTGTGGGTCTATTTCTGCTTTGTAAATAAGTTCATTTGAATCATTTTTTTAGATTCCACATATAAGCAATATCATACAATATTTGTCTTTCTCTGTCTGGCTTACTTCACTTACTATGATAATCTCTAGGTCCATCCATGTTGCTGCAGATAGCATTATTTCATTCTTCTTTATGGCTGAGTAATATTCCATTGTATACTTTTCTAACCTACATTGTATTTAACTAGTCCTCTATTGATGGACCCCTGTTTTCCACTTTTTACTAGTATTCATTAGGGAAAAAAAAAATGTAATGGTTAAGGAATCGTGTCAAATGAGTTCAACTTCTCATTCAATCTTCCTAGCTCTGCGCACATAACTCCAAGCGTTACTTTCCTCCCGTGTGATACCACTGCCTACTTCCCTTACTGATGGTAAGGAGCAAATAAGGTTGTGCCTGTGAAGCACCCAGCCCTGTCTAGTACACACAAAGCTCTCTGTAAAGACAGATGCCAGCTGTCTTTACTAATATTGTTGTTGCTGTTTTAAATCATGTTTTAA
Organism: Eubalaena glacialis; assembly: GCF_028564815.1. Taxonomy (NCBI): domain Eukaryota; kingdom Metazoa; phylum Chordata; class Mammalia; order Artiodactyla; family Balaenidae; genus Eubalaena; species Eubalaena glacialis. The sequence continues at coordinate 67,624,797 of NC_083722.1, read as the reverse complement.
TGGGCATTCTTGTACATAAGTATTTGTGTATATCTTTTACCATTTTCTTAGGATGAATTCCTAGAAGTGGAATCAAAGGCTACATTTAAGGTTTAATACATACTGTCAGTTTGCCTGTCATAAAAGATGTACCAATTTATGACAGTGTATGTTTCACTAGCCTCTGAACGAGTGCTATTTTTTTTTAAAAACTCTACCAGTTTGATGTTTTTTTATCATCATAGTGGAATTTTCTTTGATTACTAATGAGGGGGACTCCTTTTTTCATGTTTATTTCAAGTTCTTTGTCCATTTGCCCTTTGGGCCTACCCTTCTTTAGAATTTCAAGATAACTAACGAAGTCTGTCCGTAAAAGCTGACCATTATGTTGACTTCGTAAACAGTTGGTTTAAGCAGGATTTATGAGTACAAGCAGAGAGATGCACACACAAATATGGTGCATTCTGAGGGTACAAGGTATCTCGGAGGCATTTATCTCCTTGAAGAACCAGGGTTAGTCTCCTTCACTGCCTGGGGTTTTTTTCCTCTGTAATCTAGCTATGGCAAAGAATACTAAGTAATAACACATGTTCGAGATGGTGATAAAAACGTGCCAAGGCAGTCGCAGAACATTATTTGAAACTCAGACCACTGTTTAGTCTGGCAGCTCTCGTACTCTTTAATTACATGACAAAGGCCCCGTCTGTACAGCAAACACTGTAATATATTCTGACCAATAACTGTCATCATATAAAATCAGAAGACCTGACATGGAAGAGGGTTTGGTGTTGAGACAAGAGAACTGAATTGGTAATCTGTGCTTTGTGCCTCATGTTACATGCCACTCGGTCGGATTTCACTTTGTTCTACAAAGATGACTGACAGTGACAGGTGTATGTGATGGATTCAGACAACGCCTGGCTTCATCCGCAGTAGATTAACAACAACGATGAGTCTGCAGCATAAGTACATTGCTAATTCTAACATGGTCCATTACCTTGGTGAATCACCAAAAGAAAGCGCAAACATGACAAGAGAAATATGAGGCTAAAACTTGCCAAAAATTATCGGGGGACTGATTCTTTCAGACTTCAGAAGGTACACCGATCATATCGAAAGACTTTGTTTAGCTGTTATGTCTACAGTTAGGATGCCATGATGGTTTGCTGGCTGTACTAACCAAGTAAACAAAGGTTTCTAAATTAACTACGATTCATAAAGAGACCTAATAACTGTATAAGTACGAAATAGAGAAATGTTTCATCGCCAATGTTATCTTTTCCCTTTTGCCACCGTTTTCAGTGCTGCACATTTTTTTTTTTTTTTTTAATGAAGGCTCTTTTAGTGACTTGCTGGGCCTCTTCAGCCAAGTCATTTAATTAATTTATTTATTAATATTTATTTATTTGATTGCACTGGGTATTAGTTGTGGCAGGCAGGCTCTTAGTTGTGGCACGTGGGCTCCTTAGTTGGGGCCTGCGAACTCTTAGTTGCGGCATGCATGTGGGATCTAGTTCCCTGACCAGGGATCGAACCTGAGCCCCCTGCATTGGGAGCGTGGAGTCTTATCCACTGCGCCACCAGGAAAGTCCCCAGTGCTGCACATTTTAACACCATCAGAAGTAAAACAAATTTGTTTTACAAGTACAAAATAACCAAAAGGCATTAGCCGATGAGTCAAAAAAATCAAAGATGCCAATAAGAAAAGTTGGAAACTCCCACCAAGCAAAGATAAATAAACGCATCAGTCAAAATAAACATATCATACATTAATATTCTGGTCTGAGGCAATTGGTTCAACTGTCATCTTGACATATTCCTTAACGAACCAATTAAATGAAGATGTTAATCTGATGTTAAATAAACAAATAATTTAAAGAATACTCCTTTTAAATCCTGAAGATAATGATGCCTATGGTGGCTGGATAAAGAAATGGAAAACTGTTTATTATGGTAAAGAATAAAGTAGATTGCTTTGATGGCATACCCTATATGTAAATGAGAAATCAAGTGTTCCACTGAAGGATATCAATATTTAGATGGCAATGGCTTACGAAAGCTACTGAAGGTTTTGGTTTTACCAATGCCCATGACTGCCATCTAGTCATGGGCACTGACACTCTCACCCTAGAACTGTCCAAGGGGAAGGTCTCATTTCCACTGGCACACAGGCCACTTATAGCTTTCGCTTCCTCACAGAACTCGCAGGAAAAGCTCACTGCGGACTCACACCTATAAAACTGTTGGCACAAAACCCAGAGAAAGGTTTCTCTACGCGACTGACTCATTCCCTAATAATGACTGGTGAATTGAGGAGCCTGCCGCTGAACTAAGCCCAATGTTTAACTACTTGGGAGGCTTGGAATGCAGTCCTAGAATTCGCATTATGCTCTGATAGCCCAGGCTAGACTCTTGCACTAAAAGAACTGTGGTATGTGAGCAGTACTATCTTCCCAGTGCTTTCATGTCATCTCTACAATGGCCACAGAGTCTGCAGAACAGTCTCTGGCTCTGTCTAGGGGCACACGAAGCCTAGGGCTCTTGACAGTGAAAAGCTGAGGAGGAGATGACCAGGGACCTACGGGCTGCACACACTGCCCACCACTCCAAGGTTCCATCAAGCTGCACCAGGGAAGACATGGAGAATCACAGGCCCAAACTGTGTCTCAAATGCTTAAGTCTGAGCAAGTAATGAGCAGGTGATAAAATATGGCCAAGGGCATAGTACACCTGAGATTTAACCAACATTCTATGGTTAGATATGTTTCTAGGCAGAAGATATCCACTCTAGATAGAAGACCCAGGCTAAAAAACACCTCTAAGCAGGGTTCCAGAGAGGACTGAGCTCTGTCCTACCTGAAAGAGCTAAGAATGAATAGTAATTCTGAACATGCTTAAACAGTTTAATAAGGGAAATATAACGCATTTTCCATAGGGAAAATGTCTTAATAATTTTTTAAAAGGCAAGTATAAAAAGAGGAACGCATAAAAAATAATGACCACAATAACCACAGTAATAGTTACCATTTTACTCTCTATCTGAAAGTAGGAAACGAAGGATAGTAACAAATGGCAACAGCCCCAAACAGAAATATGTAAACAACATTGAGGCTCTAGTACAGTTACTATCGTTTTTATAAATAGTCTAAAAATAGGAATACAGAACATAGTTTCCAGTTATCCAAATAAGAATTCAATACCTTGACCACTCAATTCAATGACCTCATCACTTCCAAACTCTTTTCTAATCCCCCCTCGGGCACCCAGTTTCTAGACAGTTTTATGACTACTAATTGCACCACTTCAAAAGTCTCACTTTCAAGCATCCCAGAGGCAGAGCATCACTTCCTAACTTCCCGGCTCAATTACCCCTGTGCCCGTGCACTGGATTCTAACACCTCTCCCTCAGGGAGCATTGCAGGGGCTACCCCCCTAGGAGGCAAGGATATCAGTCTAGCAAGGCACTGCTCACCCTGTTGCTTCATCAGTTTTACCCTTCCTATGAGATCAAGGGTTGGGAAATTGTTCCAGTTAAGGACCAGAAGTAAATACTCTTGGCTTTGCAGGTCATGCAGTCTCTTTCAAAACTACCTAGCTCTGCCGCTGTAGCACAAAAGCAGCCACAAACAATAAATAAATGAATCAGTGTGGCTGTGTTCTGATAACATTTTGTTTACAAAAGCAGGTGCACTGGACTTGGCCCCTAAGCTGTAGTTTACCAGCCTCTGCACTAGATCATCCTCATCAACATAGAAACATCACTACAACATTCAGAACAAACGAAGAAATTGCTTTGATCCCGTATCTCCCTCCAGCTCCCCATTTTCCAGCTCTGCTTTATAGCAAAACTCTCTTTAGAACTACTGATGTTCCCTGTCTCCACCGCATCATTCCCTTCTCAGTGAACTCCACCAGGCTTTTGCCCCTGAATGCCACTAAAAATAACCCCTAAGAAATCACTCCTCTTGCCAACTCTAATGGTTAATTCTCCATCCTCATCTTACCGACATTCGCAGCAGCATCCGACACTGTTGTTATTCCCCTCATCCGAAAGTCGCAGAAAATCAGAGGCTTGCTTCTTTAATAATGAAGCTAGCATTAATGCAGCTCGTCACCTCAATCTTATATGTTGTCACCTTCCCAAAGAAGCTCTTAACCACCCTCTTGAAAACAGCTGACCCCAGCCCATCACTCTCCATTCTCTAACGCCGCTTTACTGTTCTGTACACCACTTACATCACTAGCTGAAATCATGGGGTTTTTTTAATTGATTTCCTTGTTTATTGTCTATTACCCCCATGCATTCATAAGCTCCATGAAAATCAGGACTGTGTATGTTTTGTCCAACTCAGAGAACACAACTATTTGTGAGGTGACTCAGTGAATGAATAAATAATACTAACTTTTCCTGTAGGTAGAAAAATATCAAAGCTGATTCTGCCCTGAAGTTCCATAATTCTACAATGGAAATGAACTGTAAAACTTCAAGAGACTTTGTGAAGAAGAGCAAAGAAACAAATGAACTTTCTTGTGGGCAAGTAAGGAACTACTTCAAGAGAAAATGTTAGGTGGCATTCTGTTAAAAATCCCTTAACATCTATTTAAATACAGAAGGAAGGAACTGTGAATTATTGTTGATTGTAGCCCCCAAAACGCCAGGGACTGCTCTGACCAAAGACTTCAACTAAATGCTGGCTTCCAACACGACAAGTGAGTGGCTCAAGCCCAGGCACCATGTGACCAAAGACACATCAGCATGTTGGGCTCTTGGCCAGGCCCTGGTTGCCACTCCATAAGGAAAGTTGTCACTGGTCCCATGCGAGTCAGAGGAGGATAACTGGTGAGTAAGCCTCCAGCATACAGGGTTGCTATGGGAATACAGATTCAAGAGATTAAGTTGTTTCTAAGGACTGAGATAAACAGTCTCAATGGACCCAACTGATCCCCATACAGTAAGGTTAGGCAATAAAGTGTGTACCAAGTCACCAAGTACTTAGGGGAAATCTCTGTGATGATGAACAAGATAATAGAAGAAAATAAGCAGAAGTATTACTACCACTTGCACCAGGAAAAACTCACATAAGAGTTTTTTATTTCCTGAAAAGATTAAAAAAAAAAACGTCAAAAGAGATTTGGATCAATTACTATTGATCTTCCTCACAAATCACTAAGGAAAACAGAACACCTTGGATCAAACTCCTAAGGCTTTAGATTGGTGTCCTTCCATAATTCTATCAGAATACTGGGATGGATGGAGAGAATTAATTTAATACCTACTCCATGAGCGCTTACGTAAAGACTTACGTTAGTTCCTGTAGGAGACAGGATGCTGTGTTATATCATAATTAACATAATAAGGAAGGATTTCAACCCTGTAAGTGTGGTTTAAGTCATGAGCAGAGGAGGGCTCAAAATCCAGGAGAGTGAGGGAAGGCACAGGTCAGCAACCAGGATATTACTAACCAGAAATGTGCCAAGAGCTGCCTCAATGGTAAAAATAAAGAGAGAGGAGCGCCAGAACCTAATGATGATGGCAGAGGGAAACAAAGGAGAATCATGCATGTGCTATTATCAGATCCACATGACACTGAAGACAAGTATGTTGAGGAACTGGACCACTCTTACAAGTAAATATGACACAAAGAAACTTAAAACAATCCTATTTCAAAATCCACTGTGATATTCACTTGGGTGTCTTTTAAAATGTGGCTCTGCTGGATATACAAACAACAGTGGACTAGGAGGTCTAGATCCGAAACCTGACCTTCTTCGACTTGACTATGGCGTCTGGGGCACACAAATTCCCTCTGGCGCCTCACTTTCCTCAAGTGTAAAATGAAGACATCGGCCCAGGATACTAATCATGTCTTTTTATTCTGTATTTTTGATTCTTTGACATCTTAAGATCTTACTAACTCTGGGGGGAAGGCCCCTCCCAGGGCCAGACAGTTCCCAGAGACAGCAAACTACTCTCCTTTGAGCTTGCCTTTCCTATGCAAGCCAACCAAACCCCCAACAGCCTCCTTTATATGGAGCTCTTAAACTCCAGGCCACTGTTTCCCTGCCCTGATCATCCCAGGGCCAGGTACCAGCTAAGTAGAGATAAACCCCACACCTCAGAGCCCACTGAAATTATTCAAGCAGCCAATCCTAAGCCTGCTCACCCACTCTTACCCTTGTAAACTACAACAAAGGCTCTGGCCCACATTTTCCTCTTCCTTCCTCTGCCTCCTGACTGCCTCTGTTGCTTCCCCACGTGGCTGCCCGTGGCGTGGTGTGCTCCCTCCTCTCGGAATCTGTGAGTGTAACACACCCTCTCTGAGGGCAGTCATCTCCTGGTGTGTTGATCTCAGCGATCAAGAGTAGCTTTTTGTTAATGTACATTTTAATGATTTCCCCAAAGTCCCATATAGTGCTAACGTTCTAATATTTCTCTATTCTCATGAATAAAGACAAAAAAGTTGTACTCCTTCAGTTCAGCAGTCAGGAAACATGCTCTGAAAAGGGCTAGAAAGTCTATTTTTAGGCTTTGCCAGACACAAGGTCTCTATGCCTCAAATTCGTCTGTGTGGGTAGGCTGCACAACTCTTTAACAGCATAACCACCACTCTTACCTCGCAGGCCCTGGCCCTGTGGGCCAGAGCTTGTGAATCTCTGTTTTAGACAACCTGGGAAAGCCTACAGATAAGGATGCCTTGTGAAACACAAAAAGCTTTACTGAACCCCTACTTGGATTTACCAGCACTCTATTGTACACGACTGGGGAACCACTACTTTTAAAGGTGTACAATAACCTCTAAGTGGTTGCCTTGTAAATGTCACACCAAAAAAGTAATCTGAAACCATCCACTTCTGACCCCGAAATAGCCGCTAAGTATTCATGTAACCATGAATTCACATCTGTGTTGAAAGAAAACAATGAGAAAAGATTCCTTTGTTGAAATAAGCATCCTGTCTAAAGTCCAGGGGTCACAAACTCAACAGGGTCACAAATCAAAAAATCGTTTACAAGGAAAGCAGACAGACATCCTAATACATGTACATACACTCCAGATTTCCCTACAACCAGACAATATAACATAAACACATCCATCTATAAAATCTTCCATAAGAATGTAAGGTATATTTTACTTTCAAAAAATAGTTAACAACAGTGGGAGATCTATCAAGATGGCGGAGGAGGAGGATGTGGACCTCAACTTCCCCCACAAACACATCAAAAATACACCCACGTGAGGAACAATTCTCACTGAAAACTAACTGGAAACTGGCAAAAAAAGACTTCCGTACAACTAAGGCTGGAATAAAGATCCACAAGTAATTGGGTAGGAAGGGAAGAAAAGCGATCAGGCTGGGACCTGTGCCACTGGGAGGGAGCTCAGAGGAAAGGGGAAGATACACGGGTGGAGACCCGCCCTGGGGAGGGAGTGCTGTGAGCCACAGATTGGGCCCCAACCCTGGGGTCCTACACAGGGGAGATGAACCCCCTTGGCTGGCTGGAGGACCACTGGGACCAACAGGAGGGCTGTGGGAAGCCTGGACTCCACGCCTGCACAAGTGCATGCTGGCTTGTCCCCGAGGCAGGATGGAGAGCGCAAACTGAGGACTGCTCTAGGGGAGTGAGCGGCTGTGAGGGACAAAGGGGACTTGGACTCACTGTGTCTGAGCAGAGCAAGGGAAACAACTGCTGGTGCCTCTGCAGGAGGCGCACTGCGGACAGCTCTGTCTGCAGCTGACATGAGCCAAAAGCCCCCACGGGACCCCTTGCTTCAGCACTGCCCCCCTCTGGGGCAAGGGGCAAGGGTCCCAGGGCAAGGAGCAGGGAAGGCACACGCTTAAAGGCAAAGAGCCAGCTCGGGCCCGACTGTCAGGGCCTCTGCTCTACAACCTGGGATCAGACCCTGCCCCTGTTAGGTGGTGATGGCCACTGAGCAGAGGGGTGGTCCCACCTCACGCCTGGCGCCAGGTCTAGCCCCTCCATCTCCAGCTCCACCCCTACCTAGGAGAGAGCTGCCAGCACACACTGAGGAATGACGTGACTTGGGTCCACGCCAAATCCAGATCTCCCACGAAAGGCACTGGGCACACCCAGTCTACACAGGGACGCTCCCATATAAGGACAACACTTCACGACAGCAACCTGTAAGTGTTTCACCTAAATTTACAAAGGCAGAGTAAGTTAAGCAAAATGAAAAGGCAGAGAAACGGGTCTCAATTGAAAGAGCGAAAGAAAACCCTCTTGTTTGCACGTTGTAATCACCTGGTGAGCTTCAAAAACTACTGATGTCTATGTCCAGCCTTAGAGACTGTGATTTAATTGGCCTGGGATATGGCCTGGGTTTTAGACTTTTTATAAGATCCCCAGATGCTATTATGTACCCTGTGATGAAGCAATTCCACTTCTCATTATTTAACTTATCCATATATACACACACATGTGATGAATAATTAATTAATTATTAATTGTAGCCTTGTTTTATAATAGCAACAGATTAGGAAAACAAAAATGTTCACCAAAAGGTGACTTGTTAAATAAATATGGAATATTCATAAAATGTAATACTATGTATCTGTTTTTTAAAAAAAGTACAGATGGTATGTGAACTATATCTCAATAAAGCTGTTATACACATTTTTGAAAAGAAGTACAGAATGGTGCAGTCGACATACTACCATATATGTGAAAGATAATATACATACACACACAAACTGCTCAAAGGGTGGCTATCTCCTGGGGTGAAAATATGCTTTTCTATGTAAACTCTTTCAAATACTGAAATTTGAAATGTGTTATGTATTAACTCTTAAAAAATAAATTTTAAAAATTAAAATGAAACTTAAAATCAGTCTGGTCATATCATTCTCCAGGCAGACAGAATTTTTATAAGCTAACATTCAAAGGGGCATGAGGGAACATTTTGGAATGATGGAAATACTCTATCTTGATAGTGGTGATGGTTGCACAATTGTGTACGTTTCTCAAAACTCAGAGAACTGCATACCTAAAATGAGTGAATCTTACTCTATGTAAGCTTATACTTCAGTAAACCTGACTTTAAAAAAAATTTTTTAAAGCTTACATGACAACCAGACCTTGTGAACAATGCTAGTAGGAATGTAAATTGGTACAACCGATTTGGAAAACTGCTTGGAAGTATCTACTGGATCTAGGCAAGCACAAGCTCTGTGAGCCAGTATTTCCATTCTAGAATGGATACACAACGGAGAAACATACATGGATTCACCACTTGTAGCATACAAAGTAACAGCCATGGTCATGCTACTCACGACAGCAAAAAAAAAATAGGAATACTGCAGACACTGTTAGAAGTAAAACGGATTCGTGGCCTGTAATGTATTTGTGCAATGGAAAGCCAGGCAGGAGGTGTTTCAGTTTGAAGGGTGGCATTGCCAAGACCAAGGACTGATGGCAAAGAACATGAGCAAAAAGCAAAATGCAAATGGTCCTTAACCATAAAAAGAAATATTCAACTTCACTCATGAAAAGGAAAATGCAAATTAAAATTACAATGAAATAACCTCTCATCACCCTGGCAAAGTTCCAAAGTTTAACAACAAATTCTGATAGCAAGGTTGTAGGGGGCCAGGCATCCTCAAACATGTCCTTTGGAGATGCAAAATGGTAAAGTCCCCACCATAGGGCAATATGGCTGAACCTGAAAACAAATTTTAAGTGCATTTATCCTTTGATACACAAATACCATATCTAGGGATTTATCCTGTAAGACGTAGATGCATACATACAAAATGAAGTATGAACATAAGATTATCCATTCTTTGCTCTATCACTAGATTAGAAAGAACTCAAGTCTATCCATTAGACATTAATGAGACAAAGTACGGTATATCTATACAATGGAAGAGTTTATAACTGTAAAACACAACATGGAAGCTCTCTATGTATTGACATAGAAACAATATTGGGGAAAAAAGTCATAGGGTAGAAAAACATACATAATATGCTATTTGTGTGTGAAAGGGAGAAATGAGAAAATACACAGTCACATTAGTTTGCCTTTGGACATAAAAGAAATAAAGCAGTCAGCCGTAAGGGATATAATGGGAAGATGAGGAAAGATCACAGTGGACAGAGGAAGGAACAGGTCTTCTCGGTATTATCTTTTTATATTGTTTTTTCCCCCCAAATAGAAATGTATTACCCATTTCAAAATGTTGGACTTAAAATTCATTTTTGAAAAAAAAGAAAATCCAGTTAGGGAAATAAAAAACTTCCTTTCCCCCACCCCCCTTCAAGGTATATGAATGGATTTTGCAAAATGCACACAGGTTGCTAGGGCCTGTGGGATCTAGAACCTCCCTTTAGAAGGGGTGGGGGGGAAGAGAGCAGGTGGGTGGTAATAGGCCTTTAATGCTTTGCTCTTGACCTCTGGAGCCTCAGCCAAAATCGACATGGGACAACTCTCATTTTAATATCCTGTTTCAAGAGAAAAGGCAAACAGAAGAGAACAGTGAATACAGAAAGAGACCCTACAAAAGGCAAAGCGGTATTTAAATGGAGTTTGGGGGTGATAAACAATTTCAGTTTACAAAATTATTAGGATATCTTTGTAGAGCAGTATTCAAAACGTATCTTGCCCTTTCAAACCCTTGCACAGTTGTGTTTATTATAGCTATAACGTAATTTAATTTTAAAACCATTTTTCTCATTTTAAAACTTATTTGCCTAGGCAGAAATCTTTGTGTATATATGAGTTTTTCTCTTGAACAGATACGTAGAAGTAGAACTGACGGTTGAAGGCTATGGACCTTTTACAATTGAATTTAGTGAATAAATATTAAGAGGTTCGAGTTTATCAGTAGATAGGTGAATGCAAAATGAAATGAAATCCCATTTTCATCCGTAAGTTTGGCAAAGATATTGCCAAGAGTGTGAATAAATACTGATACGAAAAGATCTTCAAATAATTTTGATAAATGAAAAGGTAAATTTCAGAAAAACACACACCCAATGATACTATCTATGATTTTTTTAAAAACTGACCACCACACAGCGAAGCTATTTAAATTCAGTATATACATACTGAATTTAAATAGCTCCCAAAAAAGTTCAGGAAGGACACCCACCAAAATAATAACAAGTATTAGCCCTGGGGGAGAGACCTGTGCAGCAGTGGTGGGGAATGAGGAAGCCCAGGGGACCTCGTGATTACAGTGTTGGAATTTAATACAAAGACAATATATTCAAGTATTAATTATGCAAGGAAAACAAAGAAAAAAGTTTATAAAAATTAATCCATTGAATTCTGCTTGTAAACTAAAAAAATATAAACTGACTTCTAAACCTAGTGTCTAACCATTTTAAAATAAAAAAGTTATAGGTCATCAGTTATCTGTTTCCACCTCACTAGGTTTTTTTCCCTCAATATGAGGAAATTCAGATGAATTTAATAAAGAGTTGGCAAGAAGAGAAAGTAGCCTGGAAAACATGCCACATGAATGAGCAAGAGTCAACATAAAAAAAAGGAAACGCAATCTGTTCAATCTAATGAGAGGATAAAATCAGTATACAATATTCCCACTTGGTATCAAAGGTCCAGAAAAGAAACAACTATCTGAATTTGGCTTTAACTCCTAACACAGATTCACTCTTTAGACATAAATTTCTTCTGTAGGAATAGAGAATGGTGCCTTCTGAGTGAGAAATTTGGAAGGCTCATTGGACAGACTTTTAAAAGACTACAGAAACACAGGATTCAGAATTGCCAACAATATAAAGGGTTAAGTGCTCCCCAAAGTCTTTTACAACGTGGCACAGGGAGTACAGGGTAATATTTATATGTCACTCTCTGGAAACAAATGAGGCTGCTCACAGCAGAAGGACATAGGCCTGAGAGCTGTGACAGGCCCCACACGGTGGCTGACCTGAAGACCCAGAGCACCAGGGCAGCCCTGCGACTGGGTCATGGCATACCCCAGGCCCTGGCACACCCCTTGCGAAGGTTGTCTTAGGTCAGCCTTTCACTCAATACAGATACTCTACAAATAGCCTTTCTTGTTCAGCACTAACAATATGATGCTGGCTCATCACTATGCAGGACTTGTAAACATAAGACCAGGTGAAATCCAGGTGGTTGGGACTGTATGATTTAGTTCTCTGAGAAAGATCAAAGGGAAACTCTACAGGTGCACTGCACCTACAGGTACAGGATCCAATCCCAAAAGGTCCTCACACATCACCCATACAACCAAAACTAGGCTTCTTGTTTGAAAGCAACAACTCTTCTCTTGCCTTTCTGCAGAGCTGGGTGGTCTCTGACAAACCCTTCTTTGCAAGAGTGAAGCAGCTGCCGCTACCCTAGGCAACTAGCACTAAAAAATTTGGTATCATCACAGGTAGTGTCTTCAATAAAGACAAAAAGCTCTCCACTACTCAATGAAAGTATGTCAACTAAAAAAAAAAAAAAAAAATTAAGGACTTAACTGTTGGCGCACTGGTTAAGAATCCGCCTGCCAATGCAGGGGACGCGGGTTTGAGCCCTAGTCAGGGAAGATCCCACATGCCACGGAGCAACGAAGCCCGTGCGCCACAACTACTGAGCCTGCACTCTAGAGCCCATGAGCCACAACTACTGAGCCCACGTGCCACAACTACTGAATCCTGCGCACCTAGAGCCCATGCTCCGCAACAAGAGAAGCCACCACAATGAGAAGCCCGCACACCGCAACAAAGAGTAGCCCCCGTTAGCCGCGACTAGAGAAAGCCCACACGCAACAACAAAGACCCGATGCAGCCAAAAATAAATAAATAAATTTATTTTTAAAAAAACATTAATTCTTAAAAAAAAAAAGCAGAAAAATTATAGTCTATAAATACTACAGAGATTTAATAAACAATTGTTCAGTACAATGAGGCGAGAACTGACTTTTTAAAAGTATATGTGTTTATTTTTGTGTGTGGTGTTAGGGAGTGTTCTAATTTCATTCTTTTACATGTAGCTGTCCAGCTTTCCCAGCACCACTTATTGAAGAGGCTGTCTTTTCTCCATTGTATATTCTTGCCTCCTTTGTCACAGATTAGGTGACCATATGTGCGTGGGTTTATCTCTGGGCTTTCTATCCTGTTCCATTGATCTATATTTCTGTTTTTGTGCCAGTACCATACTGTCTTGATTACCGTAGCTTTGTAGTATAGTCTGAAGTCAGGGAGCCTGATTCCCCCAGATCCATTTTTCTTTCTCAAGATTGCTTTGGCTACTCAGGGTCTTTTGTGTTTCCACACAAATTGTGAAACTTTTTGTTCTAGTTCTGTGAAAAATGGCATTGGTAGTTTGATAGGGATTGCACTGAATCTGTAGATTGCTTTGGGCAGTAGAGTCATTTACACAAAAATAAACTCAAAATGGATTAGTCTAAATGTAAGGTCAGACACTATAAAACTCTTAGAGGAAAACATAGGCAGAACACTCTTTGCCATAAATCACAGCAAGATCCTTTTTGACCCACCTCCCAGAGAAACAGAAATAAAAACAAAAATAAACAAATGGGACCTAATGAAACTTAAAAGCTTTTGCACAGCAAAGGAAACCATAAACAGGACGAAAAGACAACCCTCAGAATGGGAGAAAATATTTGCAAATGAATCAACGGACACAGGAGTAATCTCCAAAATATACAAGCAGCTCATGCAGCTCAATATCAAAAAAACAAACAACCCAATCCAAAAATGGGCAGAAGACCTAAATAGACATTTCTCCAAAGAAGATATACAGATTGCCAACAAACACATGAAAGGATGCTCAACATCACTAATCATTGGAGAAATGCAAATCAAAACTACAATGAGGTATCACCTCACACCGGTCAGAATGGCCATCATCAAAAAATCTACAAACAATAAATGCTGGAGAGGGTGTGGAGAAAAGGGAACCCTCTTGCACTGTTGGTGGGAATGTAAATTGATACAGCCACTATGGAGAACAGTATGGAGGTTCCTTAAAAAACTAAAAATAGAACTACCATACGACCCAGCAATCCCACTACTGGGCATATACCCTGAGAAAACCATAATTCAAAAAGAGTCATGTACCATAATGTTCATTGCAGCTCTATTTACAATAGTCAGGACATGAAAGCAACCTAAGTGTCCATCGACAGATGAATGGATAAAGAAGATGTGGCACATATATACAATGGAATATTACTCAGCCATAAAAGGAAACGAAATCGGGTTATTTGTAGTGAGGTGGATGGACCTAGAGACTGTCATACAGAGTGAAGTAAGTCAGAAAGAGAAAAACAAATACCATATGCTAACACATATATATGGAATCTAAAAAAAAAAAAAAAATGGTTCTGACGAACCTAGGGGCAGCACAGGAATAAAGACGCAGACGTAGAGAATGGACTTGAAGACACGGGGAGGGGGAAGGGTAAGCTGGGACAAAGTGAGAGAGTAGCATTGACATATCTACACTACCAAATGTAAAATAGATAGCTAGTGGGAAGCAGCCGCATAGCACAGGGAGACCAGCTCGGTGCTTTGTGACCACCTAGAGGGGTGGGATAGGGAGGGTGGGAGGGAGACGCAAGAGGGAGGGGATATGGGGATATATGTATACATATAGCTGATTCACTTTGTTATACAGCAGAAACTAACACAACATTGTAAAGCAATTATACTCCAATAAAGATGTTAAAAAGAATAAAAGTATTATGTGTTAGTATTTTCTCTTTAAAGAATTTATAATTTTAAAGCATTATGAATTCCACAGTATTTAAACTCTAATAAAGAATAAAAATATGAGAACATGACCCAAAACACCATAGATGACAGATACTACAAACCATAAAACATGAAAATTTACCACTGTGGTAACTCCAACATTAGCCTTGTAGAATCTCATCATCTTTAACAACATTTTCAGAACACAGAAAATTCACTTTCTAGATGAGAAACAAAGAAAAGAAAATTTGAAGTGACAGTACCTGGTAAAAGTTGGGTTGTGTTCAGTCATGGCAACTAGCAGCTTCAGAGCATACGCTGGTACGGGGTCAGGCTCCGTGAGGATGTGCTCGTACCTGAAATGACAACGTGATTAAAAAACACTCAGTGCTTTTGTCACTTAAAGTTTCCTCTGAACAACAGAAACAATATTCCATGTTTCAAACATGTGGAAGAAAATAGATACTGAAATAAATGTATGAGATATAGGACTGGCACTTGCCGATGGTGGTGATGATACTGACCGACCTCACAGAGCAGGGATGTTGGGAAGATTCAATAAGACAATCCAGGTAAAATGATTAGTATTGAGCTGCGCACATAGTAAGAGACCCAGAAACATTAGGCATTTGTGTCGGGCGTCGCAAGACCACCCTCACATTCAGGGATTCTAGAGGACTCATAAGACTCACATACAGTTGTATTTATAGTACAGACTTAGTACAGCAGCACAGCAAGGGCACACAGCTGAGTCATAAGGGAGACAGACACAGGTGGAGGCTGGAAGATTCCACGTGCAAACTTCCTTATCCTCTCTCCCTCCCACGAGCGGTCACACAGAGCACACTCTCCCCCCAGCCACAAAAACGCAGCATGTGTGCGTGATGTTACTGCCCAAGGAAGCCCATTAGACACTCAAGTGACCAAGGTATTTATCGCGTGGGGCTGGCTGCATAGGCAACCTAACATGTACCAAAAATCCCAGACTCCCAGGATGAAGGCAGGCATCCAGCATAAACCATACTGTCTGCACAAACAGTCTGGGCACAGAGGACTACCCTCATCAGTTAAACACTGACTGGCAGCTCTCTGAGAGCCAAGTCCCAAGATGGCAGCCAAGGCCAGCCTTGCAAGCAGGGCTTTCTCAGGAGAGCAGCCTCAGATCTGCTATGTCAACTCTTTGCTGAATGGCATTCTTATTAGTACTTTAGAACCTGAAATGAAAAGTATTACCAGAGAGAATAAAACTCAAAATGTCTTCATCAAAAGTTTCCACTGTGCTCCCATGTTATTTGCTAGATATAGAGCTGGCCTGTATGCTGTGTGTGACCTACTTAGGTTCAGCTATCCAGTAAACAACACCATGTAGATGCTCAGTTAATAAGCACCAAATGAATGAATGAATAAATAAATGGACAAACTAACCAATCAACTTTACGACTTAACTCTCCAGAACAACCAACTAACGAGGGAGCAAACCATCTCCAAAAATCCAAAATGTGTATTTAAAACTCCATGACATGAAGCAGATGTTTTATCCTCTAGAGAAGAGGGCCCCAGGCTCTTACTCAGAGCCTATTTACTCTCATTTTGGAAATCATTACATAACAAGCTTAATTATGCAGCCTCTAAGCCCACAGTCTTTAAAAAAGAAGCCAAGTAAAGGGAGGAGAGGGACTATTACAGAAAGACAACCCAAGAATTACAAGAAGTGGGGCTTGAAAGCATAGGAAAAACAAAAGAAAGCAAACCCAAGAACTCCTAGCAGAAAGCAGTCCAGGGAGCATTTAACGCAGAGGAAGCAGCCACTCATCCCCCAATGGGACCTGAGGGCCCATTACACACCATAATGTTCAAAATGGGGGTAGTGAGTCAAGGAAATGTTAAACTGGGTAGAGCACTCTGTTTAAGGAGCCAGGAAGTACCATATTTTAATTTTTCTTATGAAATATTTTTAAATTACAGCAATTAAAGATTCACCCATGTATGACAAACATAAAAGACAAAATACCAATCATTCATAAATAAAATATTAACAAATAAAAATCAAATTGAGGAAAGCCAGACATTTTATCATACGAATAAAACAAAAATCAAGGAACATCTTTAGAGGTGATAAAAATGTATTTGTAAAATTAACATACAATTCGAAATTTTTTTAAAAAGGAACAACTCAGCATTTTCCTTTTCTTAATAGTCTTATAAAATAAAAAGCTCTTATCATCCTCAACTGGGGGCACCCAAGACTACCTTTAGGTTCAATGATTTGCTAGACGGACTCACAGAACTCAGAAAAGCTGTTATGTTCCCGATTGCGGTTTATTACAGAGAAAGGATACTGGTTAAAAATCAGCAAAGATGAAAGGCACATAGTACAGAGTCCAGGAGGGACCACGCACAAGCTTCTAGCTGTCCTCTCCCAGTGGAGTTGTGTGGACAGGGCTTAATCCTCCCAGCAACAATGCGTGACAACACGTGTGAAGTACCGCCAGCCAGGGAAGCACTGGCGTCCAGGGTTTTATTAGGGGTCAGTCACTTAGGTGTGGAGTGCCTGTGTGGCTAACCTCTGTCTCCAGCCCCTCCGAGGGTCAAGCTGATATGGTGTGGCCCAATGCCCCGCCATAATTCACGTTGTTAGCGTGAATTATCTGGCATGGCTCATGCGATACAGACTCTCTTATCAGGAAGGATATTCCAAAGGCTCAGAAGTACTCTTCCAGAAGGGAGTCAAGAGCCAGTTTCTTCATAAGGTGCAAGGTTTGGACCACCCCACACCTGCTGAGCTAAGCCTTTGCAGCACACATCCTTAACAGGGAATCTGAGGCACTGCTGAGTTTATAGTGAGGCATTAAAGTCAGAGATAAGAGAAGAATGCACTCTTCCACTGATTACTGGTATTTGCAAATTGTCAGCCAGAGAATTTCAACAGAAGTAGGGGTAAGAAGCTTCTTAGGAGTCACTCACATACCCCAGATGACCAGCTCCCCTCGTCCCCACTCCCAGACTTACTGGAATCACTGAGGAAAGCACCACAAAACTATGAATTTTAAAAAGCTGCCCATGGGATGTCCTTACTCACATGCTTGTACAGAAAGCAGAGGAGAACACATGGACAACTAGTTAGAAATATAATAGACAAAACAATCTCAAGAGGACTGAAAAATATGAAATATTTTTAAAGGGACTTAACAAGAATATGTAGAACCTACATTTAAACCCAAAACACTGATGAAACTTTTACTGTCTGAAATACAAATGTGTTGAGGTTGTTTGAAGGTTATCTAACCTTGAAACAGGAGGGAAGGATGAAGCTTGTACCAGTCTAACGCGTAACAATTTTCCCAAAGAATATTGCTATGTTTTTTTCCCCTTGGAAAAAGAAGGGTAAATTTTATAATGGATATGTTTAGAATAGAAATATTGATATATTGAACATATTTTAGATAGGTTTCTAATGGTCAGCAAGAACTAGCCAAAAGAATGCTGTGATTTATTAAGCTTGTCTTTCTCAAGAGAGAGAATGCAACTGAGCTGATAGTAATTGGATTTTGCACTCCTCTGAATGAGACTTGGCAGGAAAACAAAACAAAAAAAAGATAACCCCAGACTCCTGAAATGGCTATAAAGGAGAGTGACCAGTGTGGAGCTGGCCCACGTGGATGGACGGGGGCTGGAGAGGAGCACTCCAAGTGCGCTGAGCCCGGCCAGAGACTGCGATCGCTGCTGTTGACGTGAGAGTATGCCGTCCAGTGTCCCAACACCCCTCTCTTCCACTTCTAGGATCCTCCCCAAATAAGGGATCTTTGCTAGGTTCCAAACAGCTGAAAACCAGGCAAGAAAAGCCACTCATACTAAATTCTCTATCCAAGAGGAGAGAAAAGTGCTAAAAATCACATATTCAGGGATCCGAGGGCTAGACTCTTCCCTACCTTGTCAAGTGCCTGGAGTAACCAGTGTCAAGCAGGTAGGCTGGCAGAACATTGAAACAGGCTACCTAAATAACTCTGATTATTGTGAGGAGTTATTCTGGGGGGTGTGACCAAAGAACTGGCCACATGGAAAGAAGTGCCTATTTCATTGAGGGAAAGGGGAGGCACCATATCGTAAAAAGGTCCACTCTGCTGGAATTAAACCCCAAACTCACATTTCACATGTCAATGGAGTGTACTCTGAGAATCTGGGAGGAAAGAGTGATTCCAGGATATCCAAGGAATTTTAAGGACAAATACAATGAGGAAGAACCTGCTAAAAGAAAAGCTAAAGTACATTACAAAACCACTGGAATTGTTAAGTGTAGCGTGGGATCAAGAATAGACACACAAATTAAAAGGAAAGAAAGGTGACCCAACATTGGACAAGAAAGAGTCATCACAGAAAGGGAGACAGAATGGTCAGGCCATATCTTATGAAAATGTATCATCAATAAATTAAAAATTCAAGTAAAAATTTTTAACTTTGTTGAAATACTAAAATGAGTAAATATTCACATACTCTTAGGTGAGAAGGCCTCTATAGCATGACAACAAAGAGAAATGAATCCAAAAAATATTCACAGTTTTCAAGTTTTTAAGTAGTAAATGTTTCTCAGTGGCAAAACCACCATAAACAAATCAAATGCAGGGAAATTTATTTGCAGAATATTGGTAGATTTTATACATTCTTAATATATAAAGAGCTATTTGCAAACCAACAACCATCCCACCAAAAAAAAAAAGTACAAAATCCACCTAAGAAGAATATATATGGCCAACAAATATGGGGAGAAAACTGTCAGCATCATGACTATCCGAAGGAATGCAAGCTGCAGCTAATAAGAGTACAGAAAAACAGGCAGCTTCATAAACAGAAGCTGGTAGTATACACCGTTTGTCATCTTCAAAAACAAATTGTCAAAACATGTCAAATGCCCTTAACATGTATTTAATTTTCAACACAGTGGTTCCACATCTAGAGATTCAACAAAAGGAAATCAGTATGCACCCAAAGATGTGGCCCTAAAAATGGTCTTGTAGCAGTACATATAATAGTGAAATACTGGGAAAATCCTAGATATTTACTAACCAGGAATTGTTTAATGATTTTAAAACATTTATAAATGTAGGTATAGGTAAGTAGATTACAAGACAGTCAATAAAAGAGTGTTATATAAGTATAGATACAGATATTCACAGTATGACGTCTGGGGGTAGGAGGAAGACACAGGTTCCAAGGAGGAAATTTCAGAAAGTACTAAGTAAATCTCACCAGGAATAGAGAAATCATATAGTGGAGAAGGCAGATGTTAACATAAAATGGTAGGCAAGAGGCAAAACACTGAGAGTCTTGAATGGCTGGGTAAGAACTATTAATGTTATTTTCTGCCACCTAAAGGTTTCAAGGTTTCTGAGCAAAGGAAGCTATGAGGAAGGCATTATGTTAAAATGCATTTGTAACAGTGCAGGGTGGATTCCAGGCTTAAAGATTTTAAAGGAAGGAGATGTGTGGGGTCAGATAAACAGAAGGCTGCCAAACAGTAAACGCATGGAGGTGAAATCTACCTTTGGAGAAGGCTGAGGACTTTCCCTGGACCGCTATGAGAAAGGGGGAGATAACCTACTCTTTTGGGCATTTTCGGTACAGGTTCTTCCAAAATTTGTACTAGGTGATATCTCGGTCAACTCCAAAATTTTATGAACTGAGAGAGGGCATAAATCAAATAAATCGTTGATATCTTGAGACTTTCCAATCTTGTGTTTTTATGTGACCTAAGTTCTACGCGACACTCTATTGTCTTGCGTGGATGCATAGATACTTAAGCATATCAGTAGGTACATGGATACATAAGTGGATGGAGAAATAAACAAATGGTGGGAAGATACATACATACATACATACATATATATATATATATATTACATTTTTTAAGTGAGAGAAAGATAGGTAAGACTTCAAAATAAGTATTAAATATAATTTCAGATAGTAAGCCCTAATGTCTGGGCTTCTTTGATAAAATCAACAGCAAATTTTCATTATGAAGGCCTGAAAGGCTAAAAAAAACAACCAAACAATGACTGCACTAAAGCAACACTCAAGGTTTACAAAATATTATCCAAAGAACTGGAGCACTAGAATTATTCTGATTCAGAAGGATGAAAGAGCCTTTACCTTTAACTCCCAAATTATCCCAATTCAGATTCCCATAGGTTGTACCCCCAAAAGAGGAAAGATCACTCTACCTAAATGCACTGATTTAGGTACACACTCAAAACATAAAAGGATTAAGTAAAAAGAACAAAGTGGAACTTTCTTTTGGTGCAAAAATATTTAATTAAATATTATGTGCAAAAAAAAACTTACCTAAGGAATCGCCAAAAATGAAATACTCCTATATATTCTGATTCCCATCAAAGATGGTCAAGTTCATGCCTATTTTAACATAGAATACTTGTAGTTAAGGGAGACAAAGATGCAATACAGAAACATCTGGATGTCCTCTGAGCCACCAACACAGAAATCAGGTAGTGAAACTCATGACTTTTGCTGGATATTATTTCAGAGACATCAACTCTACAGTGTGTTGCCACTAATAAAATCCATTTATAAATTCAAATTTCTAAAAGGAAATACAATTCTAAGTTGTCCAGGATACAGTCCTGAGATTTTAAAAAACAAAGCCTTAATAATTTATGAAGTCATTATGGCCCTGATGATTGTACAGGTCACAAGAGAATTGTTAAAAAAAAAAAAAAGACAGTACTCACTTTCCCCAGGAGAGAAATGCTGAATGTCCTACTGTCATAAAAACACTGTAAACACATTTATATCAGCATGATCTCTTTTCAATACAAAACACTCAAAGCTAAAGAAAAATATGAAAATAGAACAAAACATGTTGGCAAAGTGGTTCCAGTCTACCAAAGGTAAATTGCTTAGCGCATTTTTCCCCCACGGCTTGCTGCCTGGCATAAAGCCTTCCCTGACTATGCTATTGAAATAAAATAAAATAGGCCCTCCCTCCATTTCCCCTTGTCGATTAAAAAAAAAAAAAAAAAAGCGTAACCTAAAAGTTGAGAATTATGTTTTATTTGGCAGACTTGTTGAGGACTTAAGCCTGAGAGGCAGCCTCTCAGATCGCTCTGAGGAACCACTCCAGAGAAGTAAGGGAGGGGCCAGGATATACAGGAGCTTTTGCAACAAAAACCAGGCAGGTAGTCGGAACATCAAAAGATTACTGTCAATTAAAGAAAAACCAGACACCTAAAGTGAACGAATCTAGCAATTTTCTCCGTATGGGAAAATGCAAGAGTCTGGGCTGACTGAAATCATTCCTTTGATATGCACCTTAGCTATCCGGGGCCAGTGTCCTGCTTTTCTCCATCCTGAATCCCCCCAGGGTGCACAGTCTGGGGTGGTGGCAGTGGCTGAGGGCTTGATGGCCACAACATCCTTTGTTTACTGATATGGCAGGTGTCATTCTCTACCTACTTACACCATTTTCTGTATTTTCTTCAGAGCACTCACAATTAACTGAAATCACCTTATATATTTATTTATTTACTGCTTTGTCTCACCCACTATACGGTATGAACACCGAGGGGCAAGGATTCAATCTTTCTCACCACTGTATCCTGAGTTCCTGGCACATAGAAGTCACTTGATATATCATTTATATGATAAATGGGAGAAAGGAGGGAGAGAAGAAGAAAGGGTTTTAAACCTCCTGTGAACAATCACACAAGGTAGTTCAAATTACATTATTTACATTTGTAGGAATATTAGAATTTCCTCTTCCCCAAGAGTAGTGATGTGTTTCCTGAGTGGAGGATCTAGTCCTGCTTATAGCTAAATACTGAAAGAGCAACGCTCTCCCCTTATGTAACAAGT
This sequence comes from Eubalaena glacialis, assembly GCF_028564815.1. Taxonomy (NCBI): domain Eukaryota; kingdom Metazoa; phylum Chordata; class Mammalia; order Artiodactyla; family Balaenidae; genus Eubalaena; species Eubalaena glacialis. The sequence goes on along the minus strand of NC_083722.1, from coordinate 67,602,251 downwards.
GTCAGAAAAAAAAGTTCAAACAGTCAGCAGAGGACTACTTTCAATGTTAAGATTTCACTGATAATGACTTTGATATAAAACTTCTGAGAGGTGCTGATTTTAATTAATAAGGTCACTCTGGGCTTAGGTTCCATTAAATATTGCCTCTTCTCTTCTGCATGAACCTTTAAAATTAAATCTTGTCTCTTTGCTGGAAAAAATCATGGCAATTTTCTGAGTATATGTGGTTTATCTTTCTTCCCAGAAAAAAACTTTTCCTCATTAACCATACAGATAGCAGTTACGTTCCTGGCATTTCAACTATCTTGAAGAAAGGAGGAGAAATGGAAAGCAGGGAGGGGAAGGAGGAAGTGAGGGCTCACACACCAAGTCAATGGCAGGGCCAAGATTTGAATACAAATATATTCTAATCACAAGATCCACATTACCAATGAACACTACTACCAACTTCAATAAGCAGACGGTTTTCTCAAGCTGGTGGCCAAAGAGGAAGTCAGAGTAATGGCAAGCATGAAGGGGATTTGACAAACCACTGCTGACTTGAAGATGGAGGGGCCACGTGAAAAGAATTTCGGGCACCTAAAAGAACATGAGGCAGCACAGAAACAGTGACTTTGGTCCTGCATCTGTATACTGGGATGAATAACGGCCTCCAAAAGATATGTCCAAGTGCTGACCCCCTGTGAATATGACCTTATTTGGGAAAAGGGTCTCTACAGAAGTAGGTAAGGATCTCGAGGTAAGATCACCCTGAATTTAAGGGCAGGCCCTACATATAATGGCAGATGTCCTTACAAAAGAGAGGCAGAGGCGATTTACAGATGTAGGTAAGGATCTCGAGGTAAGATCACCCTGAATTTAAGGGTAGGCCCTAAAGATAATGACAGATGTCCTTACAAGAGAGAGGCAGAGGTGAATGTGAGGCAGACACACAGGGGAGAAGGCCATGTGAAGACAGACACAGACTGGAGAGATGCTGCCATAAACCCAGGATGCCTGGCAGCCACCAGAAGCTGGGAGAGATGCGTGGATTCACCCTCAGAGTCTCAAAAAAGAACTAACCCTGCTGACACCTTGATGTCAGACTTCCGGCCTCCTAAACTGTGAGAGAATACATTTCTGTTGTTTTAAGCCGGTCGGTGTGTGGTAATTTGTTACAGCAGTCTTGAGAAACTAATACCACAAGAAACAGTTCTGCTAACAGCTTGAGTGTGCTGGGAAGCAGATTCCTCCCGGAGTCTTCACTCAAGGACTCAGTCCAGCAGACATGCGATTTCAGCAGCTCGAGATCCTGAGCTAGGAGCCCAGTCGCACGAAGTCAGACTCCTGACCTACAGAGCGTGACCTAATCAACAGATGTCGACGTAAGCTGCTAACTCTGTGTTAACTTGTTATGCACCAACAGAAAAACTAATAGAATATTTAGAGTTTAATTTTCTTGTATTATTAGTTAACACTGATAATCCAAAGTTAAAGTTTTGATGATGAGCATCTCTTTCTTGTTCCTGACATGGAAATGCCCATAATGGAATAGTATTTAAAGATTGTGATCAAAGGAATCTAGAGTTCTAGGTGATGTTAACAGATAAGCCTCAGTAAGTAGTGTCCTAATGTCATGTAATGTTGAGAAACCTTGAGCTTAAAAAAGTTAAATGGGTAAAACTCAAAAGCACACAGAATATTTCAGAAAGAACATGTGTTCCTCAGCACGTTTATAAACATGGTGTAGGCTCACAGTTTAAGAAAGGCAGCTTTGATATTTATTTAATTTATACTTAAACATTAATGACTTACATGACTTACAAACTTCTACGGTTAAAAAAAATTATTAATTTATGAAATATCTGGCTCTACCAGACAATACATTCCACAAAGGCAGAGGCTGTGCCTATCTTAGTCATTATTAGAAATATGCCTATGAAATAAGATGGATACAATTAGTATCAGTGAATGAATGGGCTGATGAAGAGAGAAAACATTTTCTCCCAAGCTTATTTCACAGAACTCTCACATGCAGATTTCTGCTAGAAATAAGCTGGTCTGCTCACTGCCCACTACTCTGCCTCTTCCACACCTTTGCTTACCCCATTCCTGCCTGGGGTAGCCACTCCTCTTCCATCCAATCATACCCAGGTTTCAAAGTCTAACTCAAATACCATCTCTCTATATGTGGTTATTACATAATCCTCCACATACAAAAGGCACTAAACAAATGCTTGTAACTAAACTTCATCTCTTTAGAAAGCAAAGCATGCACAGTAAGAAGGGGTAACAGTTCTTTGATATTCACAATTTACATAGTAAGCCGTTCACTCATGTTATCTGTGATAGATGGAGTGACGCGTCAACTTGACTGGGCCACGGGCCACCAACGTTTGATTACTGGTGTGTCACCAAACGTTCTGGGTGTGCCAGTGAGAGTATTTCTGGATGAGACTAACGTTTGAGTCAGTAGACTGAGTAAAGCAGATTGCCCTCCCTACTGTGGGTGGGCCTCATCTAATCCACTGAAGACCAAAATAGAATAAAAAGACTGAGTAAGAAGGAACTCCTCCTGCGCCACTTCCTTGAGCTGGAACATGGGTCTTTTGCTGCCTTTGGTCTTGAATGGAAACATCAACTCTTCTTGGGTCTCCAGCCTGTCAGCCTTCAGACTGGTACTGGTAAGTATACCCTCAGCTCTCCTGGTTCTCAGGCCTTCAGACTCAAACTGGAACTATACCATTGGCTCTCCTGGGTCCCAGCCTGCACACTGCTGATCTTAAGACTTCTTGGCCTCCATAATCATGTGAGCCAATTCCTTATAATAAATCTCAATCTCTCTGTCCCTCTCTCTCTCCCTCTCCCTCTCCCTCTCTATATATATCTCCTATTTGTTCTGTTTCTCTGAGAATGATAACTAATACTTATTTTAATATGATATTTATTCTTACAACTGAATTTTCATTCATATCACACCACAGTTCTGAAAAGCACCTGGAAGAGAGGTATTACATGGTATTTAACAAGATTAAATTATTGTGCTCCCTGAAAATTTTGTAACAGCCATTAGAAAAGACATCCACTCTTTCCCTAGAATCATAAACCAGGAGCCACTTAACCACCAAGTAGAAAGAGCCTCTCTGAGAACAAAGCCACATAGATGTAGGCAGAGAAGAGATGGTAAGAAAGAGACATACACACAGTACTGTAGACACAATTCAAACCCCTGAATCCAGCTATATTTGACACCAGCACAAGTCTCTGACTTCTCAGTTATGTGAGCAAATAATTACTTTGCAAGTTAGCCTGAGTTAAGTATTACTGTTTGCAAATAAAATTGTCTTAACTGGGGCTTCCCTGGTGGCGCAGTGGTTGAGAATCCGCCTGCCAATGCAGGCGACATGGATTCGAGCCCTGGTCCAGGAAGATTCCACGTGCCACGGAGCAACTAAGCCCATGCGCCACAACTACTGAGCCTGCACTCTAGAGCCCGTGAGCCACAACTACTGAGCCTGCGTGCTGCAACTATTGAAGCCCGTGCACCTAGAGCCCATGCTCCGCAAGAAGAGAAGCCACCGCAATGAGAAGCCTGCGCACTGCAACAAAGAGTAGCCCCTGCTCACCGCAACTAGAGAAAGCCGCGTGCAGCAACGAAGACCCAACTCAGCCAAAAATAAAAAAATAAAATAAATAAATTTATTAAAAAAAAAGAAATCGTCTTAACTAATACAACACTTTCAGGTGAAAAGATTGAAAAGACTGTCACCTTGGCTTTACCCAAAGTATTTTTTAAGGTCAAAGAAGGATTAAAACTTTAACAAAATTAAAAGGATCGACATTAATATGTCTATTTGCACATTGAAGCAGGTTTTATATAGCTCCTATAAACTCTAGAAACTTTATTATTCTTAAGCCATTATATGCACATACTCATTGAAGAACATGAATTTTCCATTATAAGCATTTCTAAATTTACAATTGCCAAGAGCTATCTGCAAAGACCAAATTCCTTGTCAAGGTTTCTAGTTTTCCAGTATCAAAGTTAAATGAATTCATCATTTGTATTTCATTTTTTTAAATTTTTTACATAATATTTATTGAGCCCTTACTATATATGCCAGGTGGGCACAATCATCAGCATCTATTTAATGGCCACTTCTATGAAGTATGTAGTATTACTATTATTGTACCATTACAATCTTCATTTTAAAGTTTAATAGGAGGGATTATAATGTTCCTAATAATAATAGTAGTGGTGCTACATATTTGTCAAGAACGTACTATGGGGGATTTCCCCGGTGGTCTAGTGGTAAAGAATCTGCCTTACAATGCAGGGCATGTGGGTTCGATCCCTGGTCAGGGAACTAAGATCCCACATGCTGCAGGGCAACTAAGCCCGCGTGCCACAACTACTGAGCTTGCGCTCCTCAACTAGAGAGCCCATGCGCCCTGGAGCCCACACGCCACAACTAGAGAAGAGAAAAAACAACCCGCACTCCACAACTACAGAGAAGCCTGCACACCACAACGAAAGATTCCCGCACGCCTCAACGAAGATCTCGCATGCTGCAACTAAGACCCAACGCAGCCAAAAATAAATTAAATAAATAAACAATAAAAAAAAGAACATACTATGTCCCACACACTGTACTAAGTGCTTTACAAGAAGTATCCCATTTAATCCTCATTTTTGAATCTTTTAAATTAGGTACAATTATCCTCATTTTATAGATGAGGAAACTGAGGCTTAAAGAATTAAATGCAGAGCCAAGACCTGCACTTCACATCAGAATCAGTACACAAGGTTTGAAAACATTCCACACCACATCCCCATAAATCCCATAACATTATCCAAAGTGCATTTCAAATTGCTTAATCAAAACCTGAGCTCATCTACATTACATTTGCTCTTGAGTTGCCATGTGGTTTACATTTGTGTTTTCCTCTTCAATTCCTCATCTCTGGAAAAGGTAAAGATGCCCATTAAAGGAAATACATATTATTTATTATAGCTCAAATGAATAAAACAGGAGCACTAAAATTATAGATTCAATACTTTTTATACTACAGACTGTTCCAAAAGTGGGCAGACTTTAGAAACAATGAGATTTTCTTTCAAATGTGCATCGGTGTTAACAAACTATTGTTAAACTGAGAAGTCTTGTTGGAGGAAATCCTGTCCCTCTTGGGGGACATCTCAGGTCCTGAAAAATGTTTCAGTACAAGTCGTCGGGTAGCAGACAAGATGGCACTGATAGCATTAATTAATCCCATGAAACGAGATTGGAATCTTATATTTACCCACATTAAGTACAAACCACACATGCACACACGCATATATAACAAATGCAACCAAAAATATATTCATTGATAGTTTATCACTGAGAAAGCTCCACATGACAAAGTTTAATTTTTTTTCATATAGATAATCATTTTCTTACTTTGAGTATCAAAAGTATTCTTACTGTATGTATTACCAGGAGTCTCCCTGAAGCCAACTGCAGAAGCACGGGAAGCAAAAAGAACCAAGGGTCTAGCTTGTAAATCAAGCCGGCACAGGTCAAGCTCCCGTCAGTCAAGACAGGCTCCCTCAGCTGGGAGAAGGGTTGTCACACACTGGCTACACACTTCGTAAAATATACCTTCCTAAGCCAACAAGGAGTGGTTGAGCTCTTCGGAATATAATTAGATCTGGTTTCTATATTGTGAAAAAAAAAAAAAAAGGTTTTTTAATAAGAACAGATCTTGAGAAGTTTAACAAATATCGGGGAGCATCTGGTGGAGCTGCCATCCTTGAAAACTTGCTGAACTGACTCAGACTGTAGGCCAGGCCCTGAGGAAGCAGGATTAGGCATGCGCTTTAATGCCTGACACGCTTTCCAACATTTGTTTAATTTTATAAAAAATTTATTTAATAGTGATATGTGGCATGCACTTTTTTTAAACTTCAATTTTTTTAACTTCAATTTTTTTGTTTGATAAAATTTACAGTGTTGTCTGAATTATAAGGTGCCATTTTAGAGCTTAACATATTTGCATTGGGTGCTCTCAGCAGTCATCCTATTGTGTGTTTGCTATGTGAGCAATGGAGTAAAAGAAAAAAAATAATCCCCTTCTGTTAATTACTAGTCATTAACTGTTCTGCCACCATCCCTCCCCCACAAAAAATATCCTGTTTTTAACTAAACTTAATTTCCATTCCAAGAGTTTGGAGGGGAGGGAAGGAAGATTTCTTTCCATCTCTATTATTTCTGAGTAGGTCCAGGAAAAGTCCCAATTCTATGTTCAGGAGTCTTGTCATGTTGACCTTGAATAATAAACCTTATCCCTCTGGCCACAAACATTTTTAAATCTGCAAAACTCCAGTCATGTGTCTTGTAGAAAACAGATAAAGTTCTAAATGGATGTTTTTGAAGAAGGACTGAGATTCTCCTGCGTCCTATGCAGCACAGTAGTTACTGCCTCTCTTTCTAGACCTCCTTTACAGGGAGCGCATAAGCCCCCGGGCAAAAATATAAGGTCCCTGCGACCCCGAGCCCATCACTGGACCTCGTTTGCCAGAAGCACCCTGGGCACCCTACACTTCTCTGCCTGAGTGCAGTGCATGGGACTTACTGGGGAAGTAAGACATCTCTAATGAGAGCCAGAAGATTGCTGTCAGAATCGACATTCGCCTCCTTCTTGCCATCACCAACCTCCTGGTTCACGAGCAGAGATGTGGTTTCTGAGAGCAGCCGCAAGCTGAAGAGTCTCCACTCCACTTGAAAGAAAAAAAAATGCCAAGAACGTGACCACGTGGAGATAGAATGAAAACAGAATGTGTAACTGATGGAATTCTCACTGATGTGGTCACACTTACCATTCCCGCTTTGAACCAAGGAGACCAAGGGTGGCAGGATATAATCAACCACCTAAAAGGAAAGACGTAAAAGACTTGGTTCAAATCCCTACAAACAAAAAACTGATATTGTTACCGAACTCAAGTCCGTGTGCCTGACGCACAGTGAGGCCAAACAATACTGAAACGTCGGAGTTCGGAGCAGACAAAGGTTTACTGCAGGGCCCTGCAAGGAGACGGGTGGCTCATGCCTTAAAAACCCTGAACTTCCCAAAAGCTTTCAGCAAAGCCCTTTTACAGGAAAGGTGAGGGAGGGGCGGGGTTAATTGTTGGAAGCTTCTTGGTGTCAGATCCTTTGTTCTTGAGGTCGGGTCATGGTCAGTTTACGATGTTCCTGTAAACGTCCACCAAACAAATGTTAGTCTCTGTTCTGACAAGACGAGGCAAGGTCCCAAGGCTCAACTTTGGCCCTCCGAGGTCCAGGCCTCGTTAAGGGGAGGGGTCCCTGCGCGGGCCGGTCACCCTGCCCGGGTCCTCCCGCCAGTGCCCAGCCCGGCTGAGGAGGCAGATCTCAGCTGGCGGCGCCCGCAGGGCCAGGTCCCCAGACCCCGCCCAGCCGTCATCGCTGAGGGAGCCAGGTGCCCAGGACCCAGCCGGCCCTCAGGCTGCCCAAATCAGGGGCCGGGTCCCACGCACTGCGACCCACGGAGACCACTGCCGCCGCCATTAGGTTGTAGGGGCAGGGATGGGGGAGAGGTTCGCCGCTGCCTCAAGGCCGGGCCCGGACCGTGGGCGGCCTGGCGAGGGCTCTGGAGCCCTGCAGGACACAGCCCGCAGCCTGCCCCCAAGGCCCCCAGCTCACCCGCCGGCCCAAGGCCAGAGGGCCTGGAGGGCCCCAAGGAGAAGGCCAGCCACGATCCGTCTCTCACCGCACTCTCTGCTACGCGCACAGACCACTGTGAGGCTGACTGTTGGGGGAGCAGGACATCTAACCACCCCACTAAGGGTCACACGCTGTCACTCGCGCCCACCCCACCCCTATTACAATATCAACCACTACCCATGCCTTTTCCACTGACAGAATCATTAGTCAAAGGAGTGAAAAAAAAGCAACAGCTAAATTTACCCAGGATTTAAACTCTGCATGACATTTAATAAACCACCAAGCTCATTTAAATCTGAAAAAGTCCTCAGGTCAAAATGACATTATGGTCATCAAGACAGTAGTTTATCAAAACCTTCAGAGTTTATGAAAGGAACTTTAGTATATAATAATACAAACTCTGGTTGGCATGGGTTGACATTAAACCGTCAAATAAAGATATGTAAGCTGGTGATCATTAGTCAAGTTTAAACTAAACAACAATTAAAATGTTGGAGGAAAAGGAGATACATAATCCTCATGTTTTTGCAAATACATCAAAGCGCTATGACAAGTTAATCCTGGTGATTTTTAGAAATAGATTCCAAAGATCTAAACCCATTACACAAACCACCTCTATGATTTTCTAGTTGTATCAGACAGAGCACAATCAAATATGGTTTGAAACCTACTCCAAAATAACAATTTACCCCCCAAATGAAAATGGATGATGAAGAAAGGACAAATCATTTCCACAGTGTAATTCTTTTTTTTTTTTTAAAGGTTGTTGACCGAATTCTTTTTTTTTTTTTTTTTTATTTTATTTATTTATTTATTTTTGGCTGTATTGGGTCTTCGTTTCTGTGCGAGGGCTTTCTCTAGTTGTGGCAAGCGGGGGCCACTCTTCATCGCGGTGCGCGGGCCTCTCATTATCGCGGCCTCTCTTGTTGCGGAGCACAGGCTCCAGACGCGCAGGCTCAGTAATTGTGGCTCACGGGCCCAGTTGCTCCGCGGCATGTGGGATCTTCCCAGACCAGGGCCCGAACCCATGTCCCCTGCACCGGCAGGCAGACTCTCAACCACTGCGCCACCAGGGAAGCCCTCCACAGTGTAATTCTGAAAACCACTATCTCATTTGGTGAACTCTTTTGGTGACAATAAACAAAATTCCTGTTGTTTATAGCTGAATTGATTCCTGATCCTAAGATGTGCTCTCCTCACACTGACAAAAGGGCAGGAAAAGCGGTCCACGGCCCAACACCACCCTCTTGCTGTCCAAACCAATGAAAGGATACCCTACACAGGTAAGGATCTCCACACATGGGTAGTGGTCCGTCAGTGTTACCCTGTTCTAGCTCCACTCCGCAAAATAAGTTTATACGTAACATTATATCTAGATATTTGCACCACAACCCTAAGAACTAGGGATGTTTTGTTTACCCTCTTCCATGAAGTGACATCACATCACTCAAAGCATAGACATCAAGCTTCACTAAGGAATTTTTAGAACTCTAAACTCCCAGGTACATCAAAAGCAAAAACTATGCAAAGAAGAGAAATATATCCCACTATCAACCCCTATCAACACGCTCAACATCTATCTTGAAGGTTTAAGAGAGCATATTAAGAGAGGAGTGGGACTGAAATTATCTACATGTCCAACTCAATAAGTTTGAAAACCAACAATTAGGCGTGGTCCAAAAAGCAAGGCTGTCAGAAGATGAAGAGACAAAAATCAGTAGTTTTCCAATATGCCTACAACAACCAATCAAATAACGTAATTAGAAAAAGGTACCATTTACAACAGTAATAAAATTCTAAGGTATCTACGACATCATGACTTTCATAGAAAGATATATATATATATATATAATATGTACAAGTATGACAGCCATTGATGGACTTCTGAAAAAAAGCTTGAAAGCTGTCACAACCATGCTCACAACAAGAAAAAAGACAAACAGAAAATCAGCAACTCTTCTCAGACATACCAGAGACGTCAAGTCACAGGGCAAACCAGCTGTCCCCCAGAAGTGAAGAGACAGGCAAAGACAGAGAATCATAGCTTAACAGGAGCAGAAACCACCAGTGGAGCCAGCAGCTGGGGCAAAAACGTAAAGGGTGACTGACTAATTGCTGGAGTCTGAGCGGAAGAGAGAAAACCTCCTTCAGGCCCTGTGTGCACCTGCACCTACCAACGGGGAGGGGGGATGAGGTGAGAAGCACTTGTGAAGTTCACAGCCCAGGCACACAGGCTCAGAAGAGGAATGAGACCAAATCAGAGGGGCTATGGAACCCTCCTCCCCCCACCTCACCACAACATCAATAGGGCTCCTGTGTAATAACACAGGATTACAACAGAGAGCTGCTTTATTATAAAGACACAGGCTTTATTTCAGAAGGAGTTATTAGGGAAACCCAAGACAACAGGAGAGACAAAATAAGGACATTATGGGGAATTTTAGCCTCTGAAACCTACAGCTACAGCCAACAGTAAACACAGCCTGGCTCTTAGCCAGATAAACATAAAACTTCACACTAAGGGCTCGTTGATCTCAGTTCATTTTACCTGATACATCATGCTGGAGTGAAATATTTGAAGTGCTGAGAGGGGGAAAAAAACACCATCCTAGAATTCTGAGTGAAATTATCCCTCAAGAGTAAAAGGAAAAATAAAGACTTTCTCACACACACAATAACTGAAGAAATGTTTTGCCAGTAGACTTGCCTTGCAAGAAATGTTAAGTTTCTCAGAAAGAAGGAAAATGACATAGGTCAGACACTCAGATCTATATGTTAGAGAAAAGATAAATGAAGGTAAAATATAGTAATTGATGAAAAGCCTCAGAGAGGTCAACTCTGTGCAAATTAATCTGTAATTCCAATAAAAATAAATATTCCAACGAGGTTTGCATGAACTCCTCATACTGATTCTATAATGTATTTGGAAAGGAGAGGGTCAAGAGTACTGGAAAATTTTCCAAAAAGCATGAGGCATATTTGGTTCACCTTCTCAAGTTTCCAAGTTTACTGTGATGGAAATAAACATGATAGCACAAGCAAAGGAGTAGACAAAGAGATTCATGGAACAGAACAGAGAGCCTAGAAACAGATACATATGGGAACGCAGTAAGTAGCAGATAGAGTACTACCAACAGTGGAAAAACATATAGACTATTCACTGAAGGGATAGGTACAACTTAGTTGTCTATTTGGTAAAAAAATATCATAATGCTAAAAAAAAAAATTACTGCAGGCTTAAAGATCTAACAGTTAAAACAAAAGCTCTTAAAGGAAAATATGAGAGAATAGCCTTTGTGTTATTAGAGTAGGAAAAGGCTTTTTAAATGATACCTAAAAAGTACAAACTAAAAGAAAATACTAACAGGGACTTCCCTGGTGGCGCAGTGGTTGGGAATCCGCCTGCCAATGCAGGGGACACAGGTTCGAGCCCTGGTCCGAGAAGATCCCACATGCCACTGAGCAACTAAGCCCGTGCGCCACAGCTACTGAGCCTGTGCTCTAGAACCCACGAGCCACAACTACTGAAGCCTGCTCGCCTAGAGCCCGTGCTCCGCAACAAGAGAAGCCACCGCAATGAGAAGCCCGCGCACCGCAGCGCAGAGTAGCCCCTGCTCGCCGCAACTAGATAAAGCCCGCACGCAGTAACGAAGACCCAACGCAGCCAAAAATAAATAAATTTATTTTTTTAAAAAAATACGAATAAATTTGACATTAAAATGAAAAATACTTGTATAAGATGAGTTCTCATAAACAAAATGAGAAGAAAAGCCATTGGCTAGGAGAAAGTTCTGCAATCCCTCTACCTGACAATGAGTGAATATGCAGAATACATGAATAGGGGGCGCCCCGAAGGAGAATACCTAAATAGCCAGTAACCATATCAAAACTACTCAACTCCACTAATAATCAGAGAAATGAAATTTCTCAATTTACACAAATTTACACAAATCCAGTTAGAAAATCACATAATACCAAGACTGGGGGAAATGGGTACTTACATACCACAAAAAAAATCAGTAAATCAGTATTTAACTTGGAAGAACAATTTCACAATACCAACCAAAGCTGAAGATGAACATGGCATACAACTCAGCAATTCAGCTTCTACATGACATATTTAAAAACACTCATTGCAGATCTGATTTCAGGAGTGAAAAGAGACTGAATAAATCATTACATTTATATTTCATTATTTAATGAAAACATCAACTTGCAAAATGATACAGGCAGTATGACACTATGTATCCTGAAACAATACCTATAATCTTAAATACATACTAAATGTAAATTTCTGTATTAAAAATGTATTTCGTAAGTCTTAAAAGAATAAATCTATTTAATTATAATATTATTTAATTTTTTAATTAACACAGTTTTCCTCTGAATAACTCAAGGCAATTATAATAGTATCCCAAGATGATACAAATTTAATCCTTCCAACTGAGAACGATCCTTGAGAAGAAGTAACAGGAGGGTGGTAATGGAAAAACAAAATGCTTTTTATAATATGTAAAGGAAGACTACAGAAGTTTAGAACATTATTTGACTATTCACCTTTAATTCATATTTTTGGTGAGCAATGACAGTTGACTACTTTATCAAATGAAAGTTACCCATTAAGACATGAACTGAAAAATGAAATTACACTGAAAATGTTTGCATGCTTAGCAAGTCAAACCAGGCAAAGGATATAAAAACTGAAGAACAATTTCATTAGTTTTATTTATACTCTATTCAATAACTACATAGACTGAAATAATAAATGGTGTTCAGGAAAAGATTGTTGTTTTTAAAATCCTAACAAGAAAAAGGAGACCACATATCTTTTGGCAAAATGTTCACTTAAAGTTAAATATACAATGATTCCAGCAAAAAAGACAACATGAAAATAAAACATTTAAAATGTTAGTTACTTCGGAGATGAGAGCAAAGAAACATCTTTAGTTCCTGGAGTAGCGTTTAAGGCAGAAAATGTAAAGAAAATGTAACAAAGGAAGTTAAAGAAAATAAACCATTTCAATAAATTTCCATGCAAATCAGAAGGGTATCTACTCTCAACAAACTGCGGGGGAAAAAATGTCTGTATAACTGACACATCCCAACATTTACAAACATTAATTGTGTGTGTATATAATACATATACATACACACACAAACATAAAATAAATGATTTAGATGAGCTCACAATATGTAGGTAAGGGGATTTTATCACCACCACTCTCAGAACTTAATAGCTACTAAGGGCCAGAAGGGAAAGGAGCCCATTTACAAATATGTATACACATATGTATAAAGTAACTAACATTATATAAACTGGGATGTGGAGATAAGCCAGTGTTTCCTGGAAGAGGTTGGGGTGTATTTTATTGTTGTTGCTGCCATTGCCTTTAAACTAAATAGCTGCCAGAAGTTAGATGTAAAGGCCTAGAGATCCATGCGATGACTTAGGCTTTCTTTTTTTTTTTTTTTTTTTGAGATATTTAGAGTAATTTACTCTGAATTTAATTTGAAAACATTCAGATGAGAATTAAAACAATCATCTAGACATACAATTTGCAAGATTCCAGTCAGAGATGAGAAAGGAACTCTAAATTGAGAGACTGTCTCAAGATGACAAATGAAGCAAAGTTCTAGCCTCAGCCTCCGGCCCCAAATCTCTGGAGGTCACACGTACTGGCTCACAGAAGGGGACTGCTGCAAAATAAAAGAGCAGCTCCAAGGGTGCTCGAAGTGATCTGGGGGCACAGGGGAGAACAACCACAGGAAAAGGCTCTTGGAACCACAGTAACGATGGTTACTTGGGCCCAGGAGCAGGGCAAATTTTTTTTTTTAAATATTCTGACAACTATATTTCAGTATAAATGGTTTCCTATATAACCCTGTGCATTTTATTTAATTTGCTTTATGCATTTAAAAACACCATTCTTAGAAGGAGTCCGCAAACCTCGGCAGACTGCCCAAGGCTTCCAGCGTACAAAACATAGGAACAAATGAGTCCAATGCCAAGAACACCACTCGGCTGGGCTCAGTGGATTCTTGAACCCTTCCAAGGGTGGGTGGGCCACCTGTACAATATTTCTAGCTAATCCACATCTCTTGCAAAAAGGACTAATTTCACCAAAGGAAAAAATCTTTCTAACAAAAGTATCATCAAGATAAAGACACCTCACAAGTGTGAACTTCTGATCAGGGTCTTTCAAATGCTAACTAATCACCCCTGGAGGATGTATTCCTGAAAGTGTACTTCACATATAAACTGACCTCTCCTAGGACAGAGATTAAAACTAACTCATGCAAACAGCCACACAGACACAGAAAACAAACGTAAGGTTACCAAAGGGGAAAGGGTAGGGAGGGATAAATTAGGAGTTTGGGATTAGCAGATATAAACTCCTATATATAAAACAGATAAACAACTAGGACCTACTATATAGCACAGAGAACTATATTCAATATCTTGTAATAAACTATAAAAGGATCTGAAAATGTATATATGTGTATGTGTATATATATATATCTGAATCACTTTGCCGTAAACTAGACACTAACACAAAATTGTAAATCAACTATACTTCAGTTAAAAAAAAAAAAACTAACTCATGCATATAATTTCACACCTCTTGTGAAAGGTTAAGTACTTTCAAGTAAATTACGCTAGGTTTCTCAAAATAATACTGGGAGAAACCATAAAATGACTTATGAAATCATTTCACACTCCTCTCCCTTTGTATACATGATTTTTTTCTGCCTATAACACCCACTCCTCCCACAGGAGCCCATCAGGAGTTGATTCCTACGTGCCTTCAAATTTTAGCTCAAGAATTGCCTCCTCTAAAAATTCATCTCCAGACCCTGTTAGACTGAGCAGGGCTCTCGGCATGCCCCATGCGTACCACCAACACAGTCCAATCAACTACGGCGGTCCAATCTTTGCTTTCCATATGGGTCCCTTCCTCTCAGCCAACACTGAACCGGATTCAGAGCAGGGCCTGATTCTAGCACCCTAGTGTATTCTCAGTGCTTCATTTAAACAGGTGGTTCGCAAAAGGCACTTATTATGAATATATGAGTAAACAAAATACTTAAGTGTTTTCTGTGTCCATTTTTATATCACTGCTATACCTCTATTCATACTAATTTATCCTATTAATATGAACAGGATGTAAAAAAAAAACTTTGAAACGTAAAAGGTACTTGTCCTATAGAATGCTAATTTCTCAAAAAAAAAAAAAAAAAAACTCATTTGATTTTGTATCCTAGTTGTCAGCTGCCATCACCCCAAACTTTGAGCTTTAAAAGGAAAACCCTTAGCCCTGCACGCTATAAGAAATCTAGTGTCCTCTCCAAGATTTATAGGAATGTGCAAGGGCTTATTTACTTTCCATGGTTCATTGCCAATGCTTAGTTTTTACCTCACTGACTCTAGTATTTTATCTGCTTTTCACCTTCTCCTAATGTTTGCTTCCGAGAGTCTGAATATACAAATGAACAATGGTCAGACTATTTATGACAAAAGGACTCCAGCCACAACCTTTGCAGGAAACAGCATGGAAGCCACATTGTAACAGCTGCAGCCATAAGCTCAGAATGGTTAGAACTTGGTCGATAACTGCCAGCGTCACTCTTTTTTGTACTGTGTCCCCTTTGACTCAAGACCAACCAAAGAAACCTAAATATATTCTCCTATCCAAACCACATAGGATGCTCTGTTTCTCATTAGCTTGACTCCAGTCCCCCCATGGCAATCAGGGCACACCTTAAGCCCTCCCTCTTTTTCACCCTAAAGTTTTTACACCCCCTGCCAGCCTTGGAGTCTCTGCCAAAGGCAAGTGATGGTGCTGACTCCCGTGCTATAACAGCTCTGAGTAACAGCCTCTGCTGGTTCTCATTGGGGTGGCCTTCATCAATGTCCACCTTTCTCACTGTACCATGCCAACATGGAGACGGAACACACAGTCCTCTCTTAAGGATTAAAAGTCTCGTAAGCTCTCAGTATGTAGCAGGCTTTACTGAGGGTGCGAAGTGAAGCAGGTTTTATAACAGCAACACCAACAATTTAAAATTGAATATGAAACATCCTGCTTTTAGTCATCTTTTATCACCTGCAACTTTGACTTTTTCCCTAACCTTCTCCCTCCACAAGCTCTGGGCTCCTGCCCTGTCGCCAGCCTCTTCCAGGCCCCCTCTTGGCTCCTCCCTCCTTCCCTCTTATCTCACCCACCACCCAATGCCTGTTCATTAATCATGCAAATTTTAGTTACCCTGCCACCCCCAGCCCCTTTGTTCGTCCAGGCTTCTAGGCCACTCCTAGATCCCTACCTACAAAAACACCACCCCGGCTTCCCTGGTGGCGCAGTGGTTGAGAATCCGCCTGCCAATGCAGGGGACACAGGTTCGAGCCCTGGTCTGGGAAGATCCCACATGCCGCGGAGCAACTAGGCCCGTGAGCCACAATTACTGAGCCTGCGCGTCTGGAGCCTGTGCTCCGCAACAAGAGAGGCCGCGATAGTGAGAGGCCCGTGCACCGCGATGAAGAGTGGGCCCCGCTTGCCGCAACTAGAGAAAGCCCTGGCACAGAAACGAAGACCCAACACAGCCAAAAATAAATATAAAAATAAATAAATAAATTAACTTAAAGAAAACCCACCATCCCACACAGATCCTGATGGTTATAAAAAGGCCAGGAAGATGTTTCATGGCGACAGCTTTTCTCTGTCTTCCACCAGACCGTATTTCCTGGAGAGGAGCGCCTACCTGCAAAGGAGGAGGTTTCCCTCCACATAATGAGACCCACGCATCCGTGCAGAGATGGAGGATTCTCTCTTCCAAACACACTTTTAAAATGTATTCATTTTTATTCTCTTCCTTTAACACCCACTGATTTTTATCTAAAATTGTAGCTATTGATAAGTTCCCTTAGGACCTGAGAAATTTTGCATCCTAAATCATACAGAAACAGGAGGAAGGGGGCAGGGCACAAATTTAAAAGAATGACAGAGCCATTGAGGATACAACAAAAACTGGTTAGAACCGACTAGGTCCAAGAGGGTGGAAGATTCGACTTCCGGTAGACCCTGAGCTTCGTTATGCACTCATTGTAATATATTAGCATATATTAAATGACACGCCCACAGGTGCCATGACAGTTCCGAAGCCACCCATAAAAAGCCCAGAAGTGGGCGGTGGCCCAATTTCTGGAAATCCCTGCCCCTTCCCCAAAATAGCTGGAATAATCCTCCTACTTATTAGCCTATGAAATTACTGTGCCCATAAAAACTAACCACCCTGTATTTTGGGGCTGCTCTCGCCTTTTGAGACTGACTGCTTTCTGCCTGTGGAGTGTGTATCTCTCAATAAATCTACTTCTTACCTATCACTTCGCCTCTCACTGAATTCCTTCTGCACTGAGACATAAGGAACCTGAGCTTCAGGTGTGCAACTTCAATTAAAAGACAGTGGGTGCTCAGAAATAACTAATTTTCTTGTCAACTGCATTATTATGAACTTTCATCAAATCTTTAACCGTGGTCATTTTTAAGTCTTCTTTCATTTACAGACAGTTCTGGGTGTACTCTGATGCTTTTGTAAATATGTTCCTATAAAAGGGTTTCATCTTCAGGAAATTCATGGAAAAGACTCTGACAAGTACAGGTTTCTGGTACCTGACTGTACTGCTGAACTGAATGAATAAGCATTTTCAGAACTCTAATGAAAAACTGATGCGCTCATAAAAGTGCTAACAAAAGATCAAGATGAAAAAAAAAATTAATTACATGGAACTGAGTGAACTGATGAGGATGAGTATAATTTTTGTGACTTTCTGTTTGAAGTTAAAAAAAGAAAAAATCCCACAAGGACTCAGAGGCAAAGAATATACAAATCAATTTTCACTGCAAAGTAAAGAAGCTGTTACAGTGGAGGATTACTGGACTGAATGTCAATATTATGACATAGTATGAGTGTGTTTCATGTTTGGTAATTGCAATCATTGTTGCTTTTGTTGTGGTCATCCATGTACAATGCTTGGTGTCAGTCTATTTATCTCTTGTAAAAATAAAATACAGTGAAAAAAAAAAAAAAAAAAAAAAAGACAGTGGGTGCTCGCTTCGGCAGCACATATACTAAAATTGGAACAATACAGAGAAGATTAGCATGGCCCCTGCGCAAGGATGACACGCAAATTCGTGAAGCGTTCCATATTTTTTCTTCATAACTCAAAAAAAAAAAAAAGACAGTGGGTCCGAGTTCCAGTCTGAGTTTTGGCTGTGTTTGAATCTCACCTGAAGTCGTGCGGTTTCAATACCAATACAAAGAATGATTATCGATTAATCATGTTGCGGAATGTGTGATTCAAAAATATCACTTGGGGAGTGCAGTCTGACCCATGATGAACCTCAATCTGCATTTTGAGAAGTCACATGAAAATGGTATGCTTTTTTTTTTTTTTGCGTGTATCGTTTTTTTTTTTTTTTTACATCTTTATTGGAGTATAATTGCTTTACAATGTTGTCTTAGTTTCTGCTGTATAACAAAGTGTATCAGCTATATGTATACATATATCCCCATTTCCCCTCCCTCTTGCGTCTCCCTCCCACCTTCCCTATCCCACCCCTCTAGGTGGTCACAAAGCACCGAGCTGATCTCCCTGTGCTATTTTACACTTGGTAGTGTATATATGTCCATGCCACTCTCTCACTTCGTCCCAGCTTACCCTTCACCACCACCCCCCACTGTGTCCTCAAGGAAAATGGTATGCTTTAATGACAACCCAATGCCAAATGGCAATAAAATAGATAACAATGAAGAAGAAAAAAGGACAAAAACCTAAAAACTCTCTTTACCAAATCACTTCCAAGTCACAGTGAGGAATCTAGGATGACAAAAATCTGATACAGGGCTTCCCTGGTGGCGCAGTGGTTGAGAATCTGCCTGCCAATGCAGGGGACACGGGTTCAAGCCCTGGTCTGGGAGGATCCCACATGCCGCGGAGCAACTAGGCCCGTGAGCCACAACTACTGAGCCTGCGCGTCTGGAGCCTGTGCTCCGCAACGAGAGGCCGCGGTGGTGAGAGGCCCGCGCACCGCGATGAAGAGTGGCCCGCGCACCGCGATGAAGAGTGGCCCCAGCTTACCGCAACTAGAGAGAGCCCTCGCACAGAAACGAGGACCCAACACAGCCAAAAATAAATAAATTAATTTAAAAAAAAAAAAAAAAAAAAAAAATCTGATACAGATTATGACAGAGAAACTGTTCTAACCCTTCAAATTGGCATGGTTTGCTCATTGGTACTAGGTCTCCTTGTTAAAAAGAAGAGACTGGAACATCTGAGACAATAGACTGAGAGCCCTTTTGCTGCTGTGGAGTTAGATGATTTGTTCATCAGTGCCTTCCCCTTCTAGAATCTTCCACAGAACTTATAAACAACATGTACACCATTTAAATAAATACCACTGCAACTCTATGCAATGTCCCTGCAATAATGACTTTTCTCTATCATAAAATTCCACCATTCTTTACTTTTTTTAGTTGCAGAGGTAATACACCTATATGGAACAATCCAAGGAATTTTAATATTTAATGGTAGTGGTATTGCTTTTTTAAATAAAGATATTCATATGTGCTAAAGGTCATTTCAGGACATGTCATAAAAACAGAGTCGTTTTGAACTCTTTTTGAAAATGCAGATTCCCAAGTCTAGGGACTTTTTTATTTCTGTGCTCAAAAACTGGGTCCCTCATTCAAAAAACATGTGTCTGCATATACACATTAATTACTATTAATAGTCCTCAACAACATGGCCCAGAAGAAATGAATGTCTGTGAGTTAGGGATGCTAAAGACAGCTGTAAGACATTCAAGCTGAACAATCACAAAGGCACTGAAACACGTAAATTACACTCACGCTAAACCATATTTCATTTGTTCTTAAGCAAAGCCATTGATGCCCAAGATGATGATTTGTTTATAATTTTAAAAACACATTTTCCATTTTAAGAAATGTTGAACATGAGATACTGAAGTTCAGCAGCTTTAAACTGTAAGTAAACACGTACCCACATTCAAATTTTCTTATTTCACAAAGAATAAAGCAACAATCTTATAACCTATGGAAAGTGTATTTCTAAACCTTAATCATTTATAATGAAAGTATGCTTTATACTCTGTTATTTTTGTAGAGGGTGTTTTTTTCTTAATTTAAACAAAATTTTACTGATGGAAGTAAATAATTTGAAAATGGAAGTTTACTATTCTAAGCACTCAACTAAAATTCTTATTCTACCTTTGAAAATCAATCATCAGTTCCTTCATTTCAGTAGACCTTACAAAAATCTGGTACATCTGACAGCACAACAATTACACGTTCACACCAACTGCCAGTCTCCTTACCCCACACAAGGTACTGTCTGTCAGGTGTACAGGAAAAACGTGCCTAGGACATGACCTCTACCACTGCTAATGGCAGAGCAGATGATTCAGAATGCCCCTTTTGAGGAGAACAACTAACTATAAAAACTAGACACAACACTGTTTAAATCTTCTTTACAATATTAAGTGCCTAAAAAGATGTTAAGGAATTCCCAAGGCCACATCCGGTTGGCAAAATTTCAAAAGTTTGACAATACACTATTGGCAAGACTGTGGAGAAACAGGCACTCTGATCACTGCTGCTGGGAAAGCAAAATAGTAAACCCATGTGGAAGGCACTCTGGCAGGATCTAGCAAAACCACATATGCATTTACCCTCTGATCCCACAGTCCAGGAATTGGCACCGAAGAGACACCTCCAACAGAAGGAAATTGCACATGCACAAGGTTATCTGTTTGTGATTGAAAAGATTAGAAACTACCCAAATGTCCACACATCAGAGATGGGTTGAACAACCTGTGATATACACACACATGACGGAGTGCCACACTGCTCTTATGAAGAAAGAGATGGAATAATTTCCAGTACCCATACTAAATGAAAAAGCAAAGTGCAAAAGAGAAAATATAGTATGTTACTTCTTGTATAAGAAAGAAAGGGGAAATAAGAAAACGTTATCTCTACGAAAAGAAACACTGAAAGGACAAGCCAGAAAACGAGACTGGTTACCTATAAGAGTAGGGAGGGTATGATGGAATGGTGACGAAGTGGACGGGATGTATACCCTGGGGGAGAGGGGAAGGGAGTGATGCTGCTCTGAATATGTCTGTTTTTACAGTTTTTACTTTTGGAAGCATGCTAACCTTCTACATATTCAAAAAATAAAATCAAAAAGCATAAGAAGGGAAGAAAAGAAAACCTAAAATTGAAAGCAAACTGAAAATAAATCAACTATATTTCAAATGAATATTATTCAATATGACCACACTAAAAGGAAAGATGGGGGACTAATCCAAGTATTGACTGTACACCCCAGCCTTGCTGGGGTGACATCTGGGAGTGGGGGGGGGGAGGAGGGAATTCTGCAAACAAATCCTGATTTCATGAGGTTTGTTTTCATACTGGTTTGGGTAAAGCAATTCTGCAACAATTTCAGACATATTATAACATTAAGCAAATGAGAAAATGTGCTGATGTCGCTGGAAGCCAGAATTTTTACAAAGGAAGAAAGGACACAAAAATATGGAATGGGGCAAGGCAAGAAAGAACCATGTGGGGATGAACTGGATTTGAAGACACTGGTGTGAACTCATGATTTCAAAATATGTTTACGTGTGTGTACATGTATATGTAAGTATGCATACAAGTGTGTCCTGTGTGTGTTCATACGTGTACTTACATGTATATATTTCCTAGCTCTGTTTCTTGGAAGGGTCTAGAAGCTAAGACATCCCAGGAGAGAGGAGACACTTAGCGCCCTGATTGTGGTCTCTAAAGCCATTTCCCACGAAAGGGAACCAGGGTTCCTCAAAGAAATGACTGATTCCAGAGCCAGGTCAGGTTAGTTACAAGCTGAGGCAAGAATATCTTGCTGTGACGCAAAGTAAAAACTCACTCAAAAAATGAGAGGGTATGTCACAAGGACAGAGGAGCCAACTTGAAAGGCCAAATCTGATATAATTAGAGCACCAAAATAATTATAGTAATGAAGCCATCGATAAAAAATACGAATTTGTGGTAGACAGAATGATGGTAGACAGAAAGATGTCCACACCCTTATCCCTGGAACCTGTTCATTTGTTACCTTACACAGCAAAAGGGATTTTGTAGATGTGATTAAGTTAAGGAACTTGAGGTGTTTATCCTGGATTATACAGGTGGGCCCAATGTAAAATCAAACGTCCTTGACAAGAGGGCCAGAGTCAGAGAAGAAGATGTGACAACAAAAGCAGAGGTGAGAGAGAGAGAGGGGAGAGAGAGATTTGAAGATACTACGCTGCCAGCTTTGAAGATGGAGGAAGGGGTCACAAGCCAAGGAATGCAGGCAGCTCTTAGAAGCTGGAAAAGCCAAAAAAACAAACAAACAAACAAACAGATTTTCTCCTTAGATCCTCTAAAAGAAACACAGGTAGGCTGACATCTTGCTTGTAGCCCCAAAGACCCATTCTGTACTTCTGACCTACAGAATTCTAAAATAATAAATCTGTGTTTTTTTAAGCCACTAAATTTGTGGTAATTTGTTATAGCAGCTACAGGAAACTAATACAGAATACAAGTCCATGTCAATGATAGATAGATACATACATAGATATGCTAATTCATATCAGTTAACTTCATTTAAAAAATAGGCTTACATTAAGCTCTAAACACTTTTTTATTAGAAAAAATTTTTCATATCTATGTAAACTTTTTAATATAACACAAAGATGTACTAATCCTAAGTATATAACTTAGTTAACTTTCACAATATGAACACACTCATATTACTAGCACCCAGATTAAAAAAAAAAAAAGGCACTTCCAGGACATTTTGGACAAAGCCCCCTTGTAAACACTTAACTGCCCCAAGGGTATCCACTAACCTGACTTGTAACTGATTAGTTTTCTCTGTTTTTAAACTTAATGCAAATGGATCATGTTATTTCGTATTTGTTATCTTTGTCACAGATTAACTTTGTAAGATTGATCCATGTTCTTAAGTGTAACTACAGATCATTCATTTTCATTGCTGTATAGTATTCTATTGTATGACCAAACCATAGTTTATTTATCCATTAGATTGTTGATTGGCATTTGGATAGTTTCCTATTTGGGGCTATGAGCATCCTCTATATGTATATGGGTGAACATATGCTTGCATTTCTACTGAATGTATATTTACAGGTGAAATTGCTGAGTCATAATATATTTATGTTTACTTTCAGTAGCTACTACCAAACAGGTTTCCAAAGGAATTGTATCAACTTACATTCCCACTAGAAGTTTCTGAGAGTTCCATTTGCTCTACATCCTCATCAACTCTTGGTACTAACTCAAAAATCTAGTTTCATTCAAGTTAAACTACTCAATGTTTATTAGCCTCCAGCTTTCAGTTTAAAACTTACAAAAGGACAGGCTTTTCATTAAAAAAGGTATTATGGCTTAGCTTAAAGCCATGGCTTAAGCTTTTACAGCTTTTTTTTAAGTTTAAACAGATTATATTTTAGGCAACTTATGTATATTACTGTTAGAAATTTCTAATAAAGAATCATCTTTATTTTCCCCTTTGCTATTAAGAACATTTTTTTTTTTTTTGAAACCACCATGAATGGGAACGAACTCTCTGTACAAACCAAATCATTATGGTATTTCTAACTGCTCTGCAAGCCACACTGATAATTTCCAATTCTGAGGCACTAAATGATCTAAATTATGGGAAAAAATGTGAGCTAAGTATTTGTGCTCAGCAAGAATTAAATGCATGTAACCACTTCCATATAACAAAGTACTGTCCAGTACCCTTGAATATAGTTTGTGCTAACATTTCCAACAATGTGATACCCTTTGCGGTGCTGGATCTTCAATTTCATGTATTCCAGTCATGCTCAAGAAGAGGTAATTAGAGGATTTCCCATGAGTTACAGCATTAAAAAAAATACTTTTTAGGAAGTCCATGAGTTACAATGATAGCTTCCCTATCGTAACACAGGCTGTCCTTTCAATGATTATTATGGTAGAACTTCATGATTAGAAAGTAAACTAATTAAATGTCTAATTAAATATAACTATAGACATTTGTAAATACTGGATCTTAACAAATTATCCATGGGGTTACTGCTCATTAAGGAAAAGAATCAATAAGCAACACTCAAGCAAGTAGTATCTCAATGGAAGACTGAGAAATCATTGCTAAGAAAGTGACCATAACAAACAGGCTTTCTGGCAATAGTGGGTATGGTTATTTGGATTAATTCTCTCACTGAAAATTCACAATGAAAAATTGCCAGATAAAACATAAACAAACAAAACCTTAAAATATTTAAGACCTGAAAAGGCAGTGGGGGAGCTTTCCTACCAATATCTGAATGAAAGCCTTAACTAGAGAGTTGAATAGAACATATGAGCATGGAACTGATAGTGCTCTGGAGGCATTTACCAATACCAAAAACACAAGGCTCCAATGGAGGCCAGTGGGACCAGAGAGACAGGGGTCTGAGTTCACGTCTGCCCAGCATGTGGAGTTTTGGGAGTCTTCTACACGGAGCTGGGCACTTTGGGGCGGGTGTGGGGATGATACCCTCAGAGTTAGGAAAACCAGATCTAGTCACCAACCCCTCCACATAAATTCACACTCCTGGGAACTGCTGAGAAGGCTGCCCTGAGAAGTTATGCTCTCAGACCTACAGTCTCAGGAATTTTCACACCAGGTACAAATGACCGTGGTCTGAGGTAGCCCTGACTGGCAGGGCCCCAACAAACATGAAGCCTCTTGGAGGAGGGAACATCCACACTAGGCTCGAGGGAATGCCCACAAACAGATTTCAAGTCCCATTACCAACGCGCAGTAAACGTTAACAAGGTGTGCAAGAAAACAAGACAAAGTGGGTATGAGCAAGATATAACAGACACCACATCACAGTCTTCTGACACTGAAATAATGAGACAGTGTAAAATAACTACATCTAACAAATGTGAATAAACAAAGCACAAACTGGGAAATAACTATAAGGAACAGGAAATTATAAAAAGCAATACAGTAGATTGAATAAAACAGACAAGCAGAATTTCTAGTGACAACATAACTCCTACACATGAAAAACAACCAAAATTTAAAACACTGTGGATGTATTTGGCACCAGACTGAACACAGAAGACAGAAACAGAGCAAACAAAATTAACCAGAATATAACACTGAGAGAGAAAAAGGTGAAATATATAAAAAGACAGTAAGAAGTATAGAAAATACAGTGAGAAAGTTTAATATACATGGGATCTGAGCTGCTAAAAGGAGACAGAGCAGGGGAGAGAGAAGATAAGCAGAGATGAGGGTTGAGAATTTTGCAGAGTTGAAGAAAAAGGGACAATCCACAGATTCAAAAAGTACACAGAATCCTCAGCAGAATAAACAAAAAGAAGTTCATATTTAGTTACGACACAGTGAGTCTATAGAAACCAAAGGCCCTCCCCCCTCCACCCCAAAAAAAGTCTTAAAAGGAAACAAGGAACAGAGAGACAGATTATCTTCACAGGAAAAACCAACTATCAGTGAACTTCTCAATAGCAACAATCCAGAACATAAGATAATGAAATAGTATCTTCACAGTACTAAACAACAACAAAAGTAACTGCCAACCTAGAATTCAACACTCAGAAAAAAAAAATCTCCCTCAAGAAACAATGACTTTGGGACTTCCCTGGTGGTCCAGTGGTTAAGACTCCGTGCTCCCAATACAGAGGGCCTGGGTTCAATCCAGGGTCAGGGAACTAGGTCCCGCATGCTGCAACTAAAAGGTCCCATATGCCGCAACTAAGACCCGGTGCAGCCAAATAAAATAAATAAATATTTGGAAAAAAAGAAACAATGACTTTATCAGACAAAGAGTTTGCCACCAGCTCACCCAAAGCTAAGGAAAACTGTGAAGGATGAATGTCAGTCAGAAACAAGTGAACCCAGATGGAAGGAGTGAGAAGTAAGAAAGAAAGAAAAGCAAAAAAAGTAGTAAATATGGGGGCAAAGGCAAATGAACATCATATTATAGTAGTAATAATGAGTATTCTTTTATCATTTCATAACAAAAGGGAGTTAAAAAGAGAGAGAAACAAGACAGACTTTAAAATACCAGGCAAAAGTTACATACATATCATGAGAGGACTAAATGGAGTTGAGTAGGCTATGGCCTGTATTTTACTTAGAGAAAAGATCATTAATTTTTAAGTTCAGCTTTTGCTATCAACCTTACATAAAGAAAAAAAAATGCAGAAAAAAGTTAGCCAATAGAAAAGAAAGATAAGAAAGTAGAAGTGGGAAAAGAGAAAATATGTATGACAAAGCTTGAAAGAAGATGGTGGAATGAATCTAAATATACTAACAATTACAGTAAATGTAAATGGAGTACATGTTCCAGGGAAAAGTCAAATTAGATTTTTTTAAATACTATATGATATTTACTTGACACAGATCTAAACATAAGGACAGAGAGATGTTGAAAGGAAAAGAATGAGAGAAGATGTATCAGGAAGCAAGCAGGTATGATTATATTAAGCTGGGATGAAACAGATCTTAAGACAAAAACATTACTAGAAAGTAAAGGTCACTTTACAATGAGAAAAAGGTCAATTTCATAAAATGACATAATAATTTTAAATTTGCATGCACCTAATAATATGGCTTCAAAATATATAAAACAAAAACTACAGAACTACACAAGAATAAACAAATTCATAATAGCCTTAAAGGAGATTTAGAAACACTTCTCTTAGTAATTTCTAGGACAAACAGACAAAAATTAATAAAGATAGAAAAGATTTGAACAAGATAACTAATAAATTTAACCTAACAGACATATAACTGAATACTGCACCTAAGAATTGCAAAATACCTATTCTTTCCAAACACATACAGAACATCTACCAAAAATTTTGTAATGGACTATGAAGCAAGTCTTAATAAATTTCAACAGACTGAAATCAGAGTATTTCTCTAACTTCAACGCAATTAAGTCAGAAATCAGTTTAAAAAAACTAAAAAGTGCCCATATGTTTGAAAATTTATTTATCTTAATAACCCATGAATGAAAGCAAACATTTTAACTGAAAGATACCAAAAATGCTACATACCAACACTTGTGGAATGCAGCTAAAGCAGTATTTAGGAGACATGATCTTCAATGCATATGTTAGAAAGGAAGAAATATTTTTAAAAATCAACTATTTATCTCAAAAAGTTAGAAAAAGAATGCAGAATAAATCCAAAGAAAGGAGAAAGGAAGCAAACAGAACAGAAATTAACAAAATTAGAACAAAATTAAGCAAACAGAACAGAAATTAATAAAATAGAAAAGAAACATATAGTATGTAGGAGATTAGCAAAACCGAACACTGGCTGGCTCTTTGATAAAGTTAGTAAAACTAAGAAACCTCTAGTTAGATTGTTCAAGAAAAGAAAGAGAAGGAATAACAGTAAATAGCAAATATTTTTAAAGGATATATTATTAGATTACACAAACACTAAGAAAAATTGGCAAGAAAATACTATGAACTTCTTTATGCCAATAAATTTGAAAAACTACACAAGAAAACCAAAATCTTAGAAAGACGTGGACAAGCACGTCATAAAAGATTATTCCCAAGTGGCCAGTAAACATTTGAAAAACCACTCAGCCTCATAAGTAGTCTTGACTATACAGTTTAGAACTATGGTGAAACATCACTATACACCCATTCATTTAAAAGGCTGAAATAACAAGAATTGGGAAGAATGAGGACATGAGGTCCTGCAGTGCTGGTGTGAAAGTAAACTGGCACCACCACTCTGGAAAACACAATGTCACTTTCTAGACAAACTGAGTTTGCATATTTCCTATAACCACTAATTCCATTCCTATGTATGTACCCCAGAAATAATGCATGCTTATGTGGAGCAAAATACATAAACAAGAATATCTATAGCAGTATTGTTTGTAAATGCCAAATACTAGACATAGCCTAACGTCTATCAAGGATAAATAAGTAAAATGTGATATATTCATATACTCAGATTTCTACAGTGGGACACTACACACTCATGAAGAATAAAAGCACAAAGATACTTAACAACATGGATGTTACAAACACTGAGCAAAAAAAACCAAGTCACAAATGAATACATACTGTATTGAAACAAAGAGCAAAAGCAGGCAAAACCAGCCTATACTGTTTAAGAATGCAGGCACAGGCCCACAAAGGAATGCACAGGCATGATTACTATGAAAGTCAGGATAGTGGTCCCCTCTCCAGGGAGGAAAGGATTTGTGATTGAGGGGACTTCGGGGCTCAGAATGGTAACATTCTGTTTGGTTTTTCTTTTTTAACTGGGCAGTGATTTCTTGAGCACTTGCTTTACAACTAGTCATCAAACTACACACACTTTAATACACTTTTCTGTATTTTATATTTTATAATAAAATATATTGAAAAGAAAACAACCATAAAGAGTTGGTAGACATTTCCTACCCTCAAAAAATAATTATCCCCTCTCTCTTGAGAATGTATCATTAAAGTCCTAAGCTGCCATGTAAGAAGTCAGGCCACCCTGAAGTCTCCCTGCTGCAGAGACCCACAGAGATGGAGAGAGATGCCTGCAGAGTCCCAGCTGGAGGCAGCCATGTGAGGGAGTGACCTTCAGATGATTCCAGCCCCAGGCACCACTGACTGGTACCTCCTGAAAGACCCTGAGTGATAACGGCCTTGCTGACCTAAGTCAACCCCTAGAACCAGGAGAGAGAATACGAAAATTATTGCTGTGGTCCTCGTCTTACCTGGCTCCTTTTCTTGAGGGCTTTCTGCTGATGAGAACGTAGTCACAAAACTTTCCTCCCTCCTCTAAAGTCATCACTCAGCTCACCTAAGGATCATCCTAAGGCACAGGTTCTCAAATGGGGACAATTTCGCTGCCCAGAAGACATCTGGCAATGTGTAGAGACCTTTTTGGTTGTTGCAACCGAGGGGGGCTGGACTGGGTGCTACCCTCATCTACTATGTATAGGCCAGGGATGGTGCTAAACATCCTACAATGCCCAGGACATCCCCCACAGCAAGGAACTGTCCATCGCCAAATGCCCACAGTCCAAGGTTGAGAAACTCTGTTCTGAGAGTCTTCGCTGTTGGTTACAACCAATAATCAGGCAAGGAGTAAGAAGGAGCACGCTGGGGGTAAGGTGTGGACCAGAAGGGAAAGAGAATAATGAGCAAAGAACCACCAAAAACAAGTCAACAAGGAAGGAAGGGACTTCTACTGACCGTAGAGCAATAGTCTTTCAATAAAACAGGATACTGTATCACTGCTTCAAAAGTCGACAGGGTGATCTTGATAAATTCTTCTGATGCCATCAGTCCTAGAAATACAGTTAATTATTATAGATGTTTATTTACATGTCCAAAATCATAATATCAAAATACCTCAAGCAGAGATGTAAAATGTCCCATGGTCTACTCACCTATGGCTCCATCTATATTAGTTTCTCCTGAGTCTACTGATTTAATATGACTCTGTAAAAAATAAAAATGTTAATAAACAGAGATTTTCAAATAGCTCTGATATAAGAACCATGCACAGAAAAAACTGAATATATGATCCTATAGATGTTCACCATGAGTGACTCCAGGCAGTAGGAATCAAGTGATTTTTATCTTCTCATTATATTTTTCTACAGTTTCTAAATTTCATGTGATAAGTAGGCATTAATTTCTTTATCCAGAAGCAGAAAGATAATATTTTTAGAAAGTCTCTTGATTGAGTTAATGCACAAAAGTAATTAGAAATTTTTTTTAAAACTTGGATAATTCTACACTACACATGAATGGTAACTGCAAATAAATAATATTTATATGACAGTCCTTAAAAAAATAGTAACATTTTGCCCAAAACTCTATCATTCTTAATGAAATAACTCATGGAAGGCATCAAGTACTATATACATATTATGAACACTATAATCATAGTTTTTAAACATGATCATATGAATAGTATATATACACTATAAACTATAATCATTTTTAAATATACAAGTCACTACCAGTGAGACTAAATGTTAGAATAAAATCAATAGCAATATAAGCACAGAAAGGTCAACCTGCTAAAGTGAGGATAATCCAGTTGACACATAAACCATTTCCAATCTGCCACACTTACTCACTCAGTACACTGGGACATTAGTGAGGATGGCACTAAATCAGGAGAAACAGTCATCTCAAAGGGAGGTCAAGCTTTAGCTACCCTGAGCATCAGTACTGCATCAAGATGCAGCAGTTAAAGGCCTGTCTTCAAAATTCACCACTGTTCTGAGACCCTCCTACATACTTTGTACCCCGACCCCAACTCCCTTAACTGTGCCCCACACACCATGCCCGTGCCTCCCTGTGGGATGACCCCCAACAATGTTTCAGAGGCAGACCTGAGCAGCTCAGCTGTGAACAACCTGGGGTGAACCTCCCAGACCCCAACTGAGTGCTCCGAACAGAAGGGGTGTTCCGTGAACATGATGTGAATGAAACCATCACTGCCCTGGCTAATAACAGGCAGAGCACCTGTGCTGGTGATACACGGAGACACTGCAACTGAGTGCCTGCCCCTAGCTCACAAAATAATACATATATCATATTTTAGATATGATAACAAATAGCAAATAAAATATAAGATAGCCTTGGAATAAAAAATAATTAAGTCAGCAATTAGCCTGGAGTGGAAAATATCAATAGATCTTACTATAATCCAATGATTTTCTTAAAATTTTTGGTAAATATAAAAGACTATAGAGTGTCCTTGTCCCCACGGTGAGCCACAACCACCCCCCACATCTGCAGGAGACTCTCTAACACTAGCAGCATGTGGGATCTTAGTTCCCAGACCAGGGATCGAACCTGCAGCCCCTGTATTGGAAGCGTGGAGTCTTAACCACTGGATTGTCAAGAACATGAGATTTTTTCCCAATCTTTAATGTGACAACTGGGTGGAGCTTCTGGAGGTAAAACCCACAAAGTGTGCCCTACCTTAGACTGAGCCCCCAGGAGTTTTTAACTCTCAAGCTAGTTCATGCTGACTCTCCAATAATACATCACAATTACTAAAGTGTTCCTACCAGTTTATTATGAAACATAGAATCAGTTAGGAAACATATGAGTTTGCTTCCTTTAAAAAATGAGCTACAGATAGCCTCATCCACCAGATGGCAGACAGCAGAAACAAGAAGAACTACAACCTGCAGCCTGTGAAACGAAAACCACATTCACAGAAAGACAGACAGGACGAAAAGGCAGAGGGCTATGAACCAGATGAAGGAACAAGATAAAACCCCAGAAAAACAACTAAATGAAGTGGAGATGGGCAACCTTCCAGAAAAAGAATTCAGAATAATGATAGTGAAGATGATCCAGGACCTCGGAAAAAGAATGGAGGCAAAGATCGAGAAGATGCAAGAAATGTTTAACAAAGACCTAGAAGAATTAAAGAACAAACAAACAGAGATGAACAATACAATAACTGAAATGAAAACTACACTAGAAGGAATCAATAGCAGAATAACTGAGGCAGAAGACTGGATAAGTGACCGGGAAGACAGAACGGTGGAATTCACTGCTGCAGAACGGAATAAAGAAAAAAGAATGAAAAGAAATGAACACAGCCTAAGAGACCTCTGGGACAACATTAAACACAACAACATTCGCATTATAGGGGTCCCAGAAGGAGAAGAGAGAGAGAAAGGACCCGAGAAAATATTTGAAGAGATTATAGTCGAAAACTTCCCTAACATGGGAAAGGAAATAGCCACCCAAGTCCAGGAAGCGCAGAGAGTCCCATACAGGATAAACCCAAGGAGAAGCACGCCGAGACACATAGTAATCAAAGTGGCAAAAATTAAAGACAAAGAAAAATTATTGAAAGCAGCAAGGGAAAAACGACAAATAACATACAAGGGAACTGCCATAAGGTTAACAGCTGATTTCTCAGCAGAAACTCTACAAGCAAGAAGGGAGTGGCATGATTAAAGTGATGAAAGGGAAGAACCTACAACCAAGATTACTCTACCTGGCAAGGATCTCATTCAGATTTGACGGAGAAATCAAAAGCTTTACAGACAAGCAAAAGCTAAGAGAATTCAGCACCACCAAACCAGCTCTACAACAAATGCTAAAGGAACTTCTCTAAGTGGAAAATAAAAGAGAAGAAAAGGACCTACAAAAACAAACCCAAAACAATTAAGAAAATGGTCATAAGAACATACATATTGATAATTACCTTAAACGTCAATGGATTAAATGCTCCAACCAAAAGACACAGACTCACTGAATGGATACAAAAACAAGACCCATATATATGCTGGCTACAAGAGACCCACTTCAGACCTAGGGACACATACAGACTGAAAGTGAGGAGATGGAAAAAGATATTCCATGCAAATGGAAATCAAAAGAAAGCTGTAGTAGCAATACTCATATCAGATAAAATAGACTTTAAAATAAAGAATGTTACAAGAGACAAGGAAGGACACTGCATAATGATCAAGGGATCAATCCAAGAAGAAGATATAACAATTATAAATATATATGCACCCAACATAGGGGCACCTCAATACATAAGGCAACTGCTAACAGCTATAAAAGAGGAAATCGACAGTAACACAATAATAGTGGGGGACTTTAACACCTCACTTACACCACTGGACAGATCATCCAAAATGAAAATAAACAAGAAAACAGAAGCTTTAAATGACACAACAGACGAGACAGATTTAATTGATATTTATAGGACATTCCATCCAAAAACAGCAGATTACACTTTCTTCTCAAGTGCACATGGAACATTCTCCAGGATAGATCACATCCTGGGTCACAAGTCAAGCCTCAGTAAATTTAAGAAAACTGAAATCATATCAAGCATCTTGTCTGACCACAACGCTATGAGATTAGAAATGAATTACAGGGAAAAAAAACGTAAAAAACACAAACACATGGAGGCTAAACAATACGTTACCAAATAACCAAGAGATCACTGAAGAAATCAAAGAGGAAATCAAATACCTAGAGAGAAATAACAATGAAAACACGACGATCGAAAACCTATGGAATGCAGTAAAAGCAGTTCTAAAAGGGAAGTTTATAGCTATGCAAGCCTACCTCAAGAAACAAGAAAAATCTCAAATAAACAATCTAACCTTACACCTAAAGGAACTAGAGAAAGAAGAACAAACAAAACCCAAAGTTAGCAGAAGGAAAGAAACCATAAAGATCAGAGCAGAAATAAATAGAAACAAAGAAAACAATAGCAAAGATCAATAAAACTAAAAGTTGGTTCTTTGAGAAGATAAACAGAATTGATAAACCATTAGCCAGACTCATCAAGAAAAAGAGGGAGAGGACTCAAATCAATAAAATTAGAAATGAAAAAGGAGAAGTTACAACAGAAATACAAAGCATCCTAAGAGACTACTATAAGCAACTCTATGCCAATAAAATGGACAACCTGGAAGAAATGGACAAATGTGTAGAAAGGTATAACCTTGCAAGACTGAACCAGGAAGAAATAGAGACTATGAACAGACCAGTCACAAGCAATGAAATTGAAACTGTGATTAAAAATCTTCCAACAAACAAAAGTCCAGGACCAGATGGCTTCACAGGTGAATTCTATCAAACATTTAGAGAAGAGCTAACACCCATCCTTCTCAAACTCTTCCAAAAAATTGCAGAGGAAGGAATATGCCCAAACTCATTCTACGAGGCCACCATCACCCTGATACCAAAACCAGACAAAGATACTAGAAAAAAAGAAAATTACAGACCAATATCACTGATGAACATAGATGCAAAAATCCTCAACAAAATACTAGCAAACAGAATCCAACAACACATTAAAAGGATCATACACCATGATCAAGTGGGATTTATCCCAGGGATGCAAGGAGTCTTCAATATATGCAAATCAATCAATGTGATACACCATATTAACAAAGTGAAGGATAAGAACCATATGATCATCTCAACAGATGCAGAAAAAGCTTTTGACAAAATTCAACACCCATTTATGATAAAAACTCTCCAGAAAGTGGGCACAGAGGGAACCTACCTCAACATAATAAAGGCCATATATGACAAACCCACAGCAAACATCATTCTCAATAGTGAAAAACTGAAAGCATTTCCTCTAAGATCAGGAACAAGACAAGGATGTCCACTCTCACCACTATTATTCAACATAGTTTTGGAAGTCCTAGCCATGGCAATCGAGAAGAAAAAGAAATAAAAGTAATACAAATTGGAAAAGAAGAAGTAAAACTGTCACTGTTTGCAGATGACATGATACTACACATAGAGAATCCTAAAGATGCCACCAGAAAACTACTATAGCTAATCAATGAATTTGGTAAAGTTGCAGGATACAAAATTAATGCACAGAAATCTCTTGCATTCCTATACACTAATGATGAAAAATCTGAAAGAGAAATTAAGGGAATACTCCCATTTACCACTGCAACAAAAAGAATAAAATACCTAGGAATAAACCTACCTAGGGAGACAAAAGACCTGTATGCAGAAAACTATAAGACACTGTTGAAAGAAATTAAAGATGATACCAACAGATGGAGAGATATACCATGTTCTTGGATTGGAAGAATCAATATTGTGAAAATGACTATACTACCGAAAGCATCTACAGATTCAATGCAATCCCTATCAAATTACCAATGGCATTTTTTATGGAACTAGAACAAAAAATCTTAAAATCTGTATGGAGACACAAAAGACCCTGAATAGCCAAAGCAGTCTTGAGGGAAAAAACGGTGCTGGAGGAATCAGACTCCCTGACTTCAGACTATACTACAAAGCTACAGTAATCAAGAGAGTATGGTACTGCCACAAAAACAGAAATATAGATCAATGGAAAAGGATAGAAAGCCCAGAGATAAACCGACGCACCTATGGTCAACTAATCTATGACAAAGGAGGCAAGGATATACAATGGAGAAAAGACAGTCTCTTCAATAAGTGGTGCTGGGAAAACTGGACAGCTACATGTAAAAGAATGAAATTAGAACACTCCCTAACATCATACACAAAAATAAATTCAAAATGGATTAGAGACCTAAATGTAAGACCAGACACTATAAAACTCTTCGAGGAAAACATAGGAAGAACACTCTTTGACATAAATCACAGCAAGATCTTTTTTGATCCACTGCCTAGAGTAATGGAAATAAAAACACAAATAAACAAATGGGACCTAATGAAACTTCAAAGCTTTTGCACAGCAAAGAAAACCATAAACAAGACGAAAAGACAACCCTCAGAATGGGAGAAAATATTTGCAAACAAATCAGTGGACAAAGGATTAATGTCCAAAATATAAAAACTGCTCATGCAGCTCAATATTAAAAAAACAAACAACCCAATCCAAAAATGGGCAGAAGACCTAAATAGACATTTCTCCAAAGAAGACATACAGATGGCCAAGAAGCCCATGAAAAGCTGCTCAACATCACTAATTATTAGAGAAATGCAAATCAAAACTACAATGAGGTATCACCTCACACCAGTTAGAATGGGCATCATCACAAAATCTACAAACAACAAATGCTGGAGAAGGTGTGGAGAAAAGAGAACCCTCTTGCACTGTTTGTTGGAATGTAAATTGATACAGCCACTATGGAGAAGAGTATGGAGGTTCCTTAAAAAACTTAAAATAGAACTACCATGTGATCCAGCAATCCCACTACTGGGCATATACCCAGAGAAAACCATAATTCAAAAAGACACAC
This sequence comes from Eubalaena glacialis, assembly GCF_028564815.1. NCBI lineage: Eukaryota > Metazoa > Chordata > Mammalia > Artiodactyla > Balaenidae > Eubalaena > Eubalaena glacialis. The sequence goes on along the minus strand of NC_083722.1, from coordinate 67,566,691 downwards.
GCACCCCAATGTTCATTGCAGCACTATTTACAATAGCCAGGCCATGGAAGCAATCTAAATGCCCATCGACAGATGAATGGATAAAGAAGATGTGGTCCATATATACAATGGAATATTAGTCAGCCATAAAAAGCAATGAAATTGGGTCATTTGTTGAGACGTGGATGGATCTAGAGACTGTCATAGAGTGAAGTAAGTCAGAAAGAGAAAAACAAATATCGTATATTAACGCATATATGTGGAACCTAGAAAAATGGTACAGATGAACCAGTTTGCAGGGGCAGAAATTGAGACACAGATGTAGAGGACAAAGGTATGGACACCAAGGGGGGAAAGCAGCGTGTGGGGGGGTTCGGGGGGGTGTGATGAATTGGGTGTTTGGGATTGACATGTACACACTGATGTGTATAAAACTTATGACTAATAAGAACCTGCTGTATAAAAAAATAAAATAAAATTCAAAAAAAAAAGACTATATATAACATACACAAAAGAAGACATATAGATAGATTTTATGTTATAAAGAATAAAGACTCTTAAACCCACTATTCGAGTTAAGAACTAAGATATTCCCAATTCTTTGCATGAGCTTCCCACATCCCACCTGCCTGTTATTCCTCCAGAGATAACCACTGTCATGAATTTATCATTTCCTCAGCATTTCTTAATAGTTTTACCACATATACATGTGTCTCTAAATACTATATTCTTTGTTTCAGTATTTTTAAACTTTACTGAAATGATATCGAACTGTATACAGTTCATACAGATGGGACAGTATGTAGCCATTAAAATGTGAAAAAAAATTTAAGATACGGGAAAATAGTTATGTTACAATGTTAAATGGAAAAAAGAATACAAATCTATATATACACAACATAGTTTCAACCACAGGTATTGGTATAAGTCATATACATATCTTATACATACATACATAGATTTCTACACACAAATGCATATACATAAATTGAAAACACTAAGTAAACAACAATATGTTAACAATGCTTGTTAACCATTGATAGTTATAAGTGATTTTTTTCTTCCAATATCACTATAATTTTCTACATTTTCTTTAATAAGCATATATTTTATACATGCTTGAATTCTTTTTTTCAGTCTATAACTAAAACAAAAAAGATTAACAATGAAATAACATAACAAATAATAAAAAGAGGCACTGTAAGCTTTTCATAATAATTTGGCTGAAATAATTTCATAAAATTTCAACACGGGCACATAACTTTTGCTGAATAAATATGGATTTGATGTTGAAAAGAGATGTTGATAAAAAGATGTCTTTTGACTTCAATAAATCTACTTAAATGTCTATAGCTTACTTAAGTAAAGAAAGAAGAGGGAGAACAGTGTTTACAGTATGATCTTTCTATATAATTTTTTAAAGAATATATAGATAATACACAAACATAGATGTGAACAAAAATTTTCAAGGAAGAAATCACAGGAACCACTCACAGAGGCTCCCTTTGGGGAGGACTACTGGCCCAGGAGGTACGCTTTCACTATTCATTTTCTGCTTTTCTGCACTGTTGGAACTTTCTAGCTATGCACATGCATTAATTTTTTTTCTGTTTTAACAGCGACAAGGGTTTTCTAGATGGTGAAACTATAGGGTTCTTTCAATTTATTTTCTTCCTTATACTTCCCCAGTTTAACTTAAAAAAAAAATCCCTACTGAATGTTTCATTGATTTACCAATTTAAATCTCTTTGGATCTATTTCTTCTTCTTCATTCTCAGTGTAATAGGAATTAATCAGGTGAGAGTGAGGACAGGGCAGGAGGCATTGCAGATTCAAGGAGAGGAGGGAACGTATGAACAGTCATCTAGGTGAGCGCGAAGGTGTATAAATTAGGAAAAGGCACTAGATGTCCCAGTCTGCAGAGAGGGCTTGTTTGAGATGAGCAGTCATGAATTTAAAGGGAGACCAGCTATTTTCGTCATGTTTTTCTCTAGCCATATTTAGTCACTTAAAGCAGGGGTGGGGTAGGTAGAGAATTAAACTGAACGAGGACTTGGGTTTGCCAGAGGAGGACAACAGAGGAAGAGAGAGGAAAGGGATTACGGGTGTGTGTGGCAGGGATAGGGGTTGAACCGGGGACTCTAAGCGGAGTAAAGAGAAAAGTCACTGGGCCCAGGGAGGGCAGGATGGTGAGTGCAAAGTGGTAAAAAGCCAATTTAAGTCTCAAAGGAATTAAAAGGCTGTTGAAGATGGGGAGCAGGGCTAGAGAGCTGAAAATTAGGTGTGGGAGCCAGAGAGCAGTGACGCTGAATATAAGGCCATGGGCGGAGGGAGCTGAGGGAGGGAAAGACGAGCTCATGGGGAGAGAGGTGGTCGAGGAGCTGAGAGGCTGAGGTGTTGGAAGGATCCTCCCCAGGGATACCCGATTCTCTACGAATGACAGTGAGCCCAGTGCTAAAAGACTTTGAGCAAGAAGCAATGACCCAGAAAAATCTGTAGATGACCACAGTACATGGGGCATCTTCTAAGGGTGTGAGCTTCAAAGCTGGGAGTTTAGCAGGGGAACAAATAGGATGGGCACTTACTGTGGGGCAAAAAAATGGCCCTATCTAGAGAGAAAAAGGGAAAGCTGTGCCTCCAGGGCAGACCAGTGCCCTGCATTACTATTCAGTACTTCAGAGAAGCTGAGAATAAGCTCTCAAAGCAAGGTGGGTGTATCAATTCGGGGTCTGTATTAAAAAAAAAAAAAAAGAAAGACAGAAAAGAAAAGAAAAAAGAAAGGAAAAAACCTTACAACAAGAACATTCGTGTGGCAATGAATAAGTATACAGTCAGCAGAAACTAACACACCATTGTAAAGCAATTATACTCCAATAAAGATGTTTAAAAAAAATAATTATATAGTATATTTTTAAAAATACAAGAGTACACTCTCTCTGCTTTATCTGCTACAAGTGAAGTCACAATCTATCAACAAAACAACATTCACTTACAGTAAAAATCTGCAGGGAATTCCCTGGCAGTCCAATGGTTAGGACTCGGAGCTTCCACTGCAGGGGGCACGGGTTCAATCCCTGGTCAGGGAACTAAGATCCCACAAGCTGCACAGTGCAGCCAAAAAAATAAAATTAAATAAATAAATAAATAAATAATCTGCAGAGGGCAGGAGTATGTCTTTTAATAATCATCCCAACGCCCAGGATGAGTGAAGATTTATCAATGACAGAGATTGTAATTATATTCTTATGTGAAAAATCACAATAATTTTATCATTTCTTTAATGTGAAAATTTGAATTCTGATGTCTTTTTGTAGAAAACTATAACCACCACACAACCACTGTACTTTTATAAACTGATGAGGCCAAAACTTAAGAACAAAGTCCTTTTCCTCAGCTCATTAATCAAGAGCACTTTCAGAAGGACACAAAACACAGTGAACATCAGGATAATACACATCATGAGTTCTCAAACAGATTTCCTTCATGTCATTACTTCCTGTTTCTCAGCCCAATTCAACGGAGGCTCGAAAGAACTATGGTGAAATTAACCACGGAACTTCCTGATAGCACTTCCCTAGATGCTTCACTGCTAAAAGTATCCCTACGTACTTTTTTTTTTTTTTTTTTTTTTTACTGGAGAGGGAGGCAGATACAATGGCACATTGCTTCTGCCAATAAGAAGTGAAAATAGAAATTATCAGCTATGTAGTCCTCTTTGGCCTGGACCCTTTGAAAGCTTAATAATGGTTTAAAAGTGCCCTGTTAAACTGCTTCCGAGGCAGTGTTAAACACTTGCCTCTTTAAAACATAAGGAGACCAAAACTTCATTTTACTTGGGGAAGAAGAAGCGTTTACAAAAAGTTAATTCCTCTACTCATGCCTCCATATAAGAAGTACCCTGAATTTTTCTACCAAAAAGATAAAAGATGTCTATAGGTTAACAGGCAAACCATGCCTGGTGCCAGCAGGAAAACTGAAGCCAATGGGAAGCACAATTCCAATGCCCCCTCCAGCCTGTGCCTTCAGGACCCTTCTAATGAGGGGAGATCATACCAACCCTGACTGCTGTCCCCACACCACCTGAGGCAGGCCAGCAGTTCCTGGAGAGCTCCTTCAGCAGAAGTCCAAGTATACAGCTACTAAAGGTGGACCAAGCTTGAATACCTCAAATTAAGGTGTATTTTTTAAATATAAAAGGACAATGGGCCTGCCATAATACAGTAGCTACTCAACCAGACATATTTTGAGAAACACTAAAACTAATATTTACCTCCAGGTAGAACAATAGGGCTTTCACAACACAGTGCTAAGGGTATACACATGAATGGCCTGGTCCCTCAGGCCACCAGGACAGCAGAAGCACTGTGCCCTGGCCAGTTCCACAAAGCCATTCTGCACACTGGCCTACAAACATTTATAATTGTGCAGCCTTCCCACCACAACCCCCCCCAAAAAAACAAACAAACCAACCCAAAACCTCTCAAACAACTTCAGGAAAGCCTTGCCTATGCAAAATGTAAAGTAATTCTTTTAAAGCAGAAAACTCAAAAGGCTTTACTGTGCAAATCTGCACCATGAACTTCTAAGGGGCTGTAGGCTGCCGGGGAGTTGCCTATGCCTCCGGCACCAGAGGGGCACTGTGACTTCAACAATATTTGTGGCATCTTCTGAGTAGACTGTGAATCAACTCACAGAAGCAACATCTAACTCTCAACGGTTCATCATAACGTACACTAGAGCTGGGTGGGTAACTAAATCCAGGTCCTTGATTTTAGCCAATACTATTCTCCCTGGACTAGTGTCTCATCAGTGCCATCAACACCGAGTAAAGAAAGATGAACACACAGCTAAGGCCAAATAACAGATGAGGTAAGAAAAATAGCAAAAGATTTCTGGGACTGGCATGACTCAAACCAGGAAAATGGTCCAAAGAGAGACAAAAGACCTTTTTCATTATGTGTATAAACTCCCAGTACTTGAGCAACATTATCAGGGAAAAGACTGCTAAAGAATTTTCAGTAGCACAATTACCTTTGAACTAGGCAAGTTATTTTCCATCCCCTGAAAGTGCTTTTGTTAAGAAAACCCATACAGAGCCCTATAGAACACCCCCAACCTTCAAAGGGTACACCCACTCCTGGGAGAAGAAGATGAGGAGGCCCTTTCTCAGTGGAAGCCGATGAGTTACATGGAGCAGATGAGGTCTCCCTAAGAGACATATCTGTAATTCCTGAAAGTCCACAAAGACTTTTATATTGGAGACACTTGGTAGTTCCTTGAAAACCTAAACTGTACTCAGTTAATGTAGGCAGAGAAAAGTACTACACATGAGAAAAAATAAGAGAATGAACACAATTATATCTATCCCAAACAATCACTCTGCCAAAATATTCCAAGGTGGGCTGCAAGGGCAAAATTACTATTTTCAGGCATCAATATGTTCGTGCAGTGGAGTTACAAATATAGAATTATAGTTCTGCTAAAAATGATGCCCACATTGTCCTTTAAAATGATTAAAAAGCAAATTAAAGGAGGTGGCAGACAAAATTCTAATAATTTTCAAATTCATGAATGTACTAGGAAAATTATGTGCTTTGTAGAATTCAGGACTCAAGGATGATAACACTTTGAAAATGAGTACAAAAGGACCCGTACTGCACTGACTAAACCCACTGCTTACAAAAATCAGTGACCTCTCTACTCAACATTCATACTTCAAAACATCATACTTCACCATATGATGACTCTTCTAGAAAACTATATTCTCACTTGTGGGTGGCAATCATTTTTTTTTTTATTCCAAACAAGCAGTAAAATGAGATGTTTACTTCATTTTAACTAGATACCTATACGACATGGCATTTTGAAAATCTCCGTTCACTGTTTATTATTAATATCAAAGTAAGACCAAAGATGCTGTGTGACCAATGTCTTAGTTTTCCCTTTGTACAGCTCCTCATTTTATCAACAGTACATACTGTAACTATTCCAGGCAAGGGAAAAAGATAATATAATTCACAAGTCACAACTTGAACAAAGAGACTATTTTTTGTGAGCAAAAATCAAAGTGAAAGATAATATGATGATTTGTTTTTTATTGTTACTCATCTCATCAAAATTAAAGGCAAGGTTAAATTGAGCTCAAAAAAAAAAAATATTAAGCTCAAGTTAGAGAAATACCATCACAAAAAGAGATACTGCACAAAATTCAACAATGTTAGCCAAAGTAAATGATGATACTATATTCCCAGAATTCCATTTTTTATGTATGTATAAATCGGTTCTCTTTCAGATTCTTTTCCATTATAGGTTATTATAAGATACTGAATACAGTTCCCTGTGCTATACAGTAGGCCCTTTCTGGTTATCTATTTTCTAAATATTAGTGTATATATGTTAATCCCAAACTTCTGATTTATCCCTCCCCCACCTTCCCCTTTGGTAACTATGAATTTGTTTTCTATGTCTGTGATTCTGTTTCTGTTTTGTAAATAAGTTCATTTGTATCATTTTTTTTAGATTCCACATATATGCAATATCATGATATTTGTCTGTCTGACTGACTTTGCTTAATATGGTAATCTCTCTAGGTCCATCCCTGTTGCTGCAAATGGCATTATTTCATTCTTTTTTATGGCTGAGTAATACTCCATTGCATATATGTATCACATCTTCTTTATCCATTCTTCTGTCCATGGACATTTAGGTTGTTTCTATGTTCTGGTTGTTGTAAACAGTGGTGCTATAAACGTAGGGGTGCACATATCAAAGTGTATCAAAGTGCACACTTTAAATATAAATATATAAAAATTTTTTAATTTATTATTTTAAATTTTTTCATGATGTTTAATATAAAAATCTATGAAATTGTTTTCTATGGACTTATTTATGCTACTTGGGTCCGTCTCTGAACAAAGTGCATTATCAGGAGAGAATGTATTTTTCCTCCAAATGTCAAATTTTCTTACAGTCAACAGATAAAAATATAAAAAGGTCACTTCCCTAGAGACAAATAAATACCACTAAGATTTTAAAATTACCTCATTCTGACACCAAATCCCACAAACAGTAGAGACAGCCACATTTTTATTAGGAACATGAAGAATTCAGCATTACTCACAAGAATAGTTCCGTAACTGAAAAGGAACTCTTCTGTTACAACTTGAGGTCGAAATACCTGTGTGGTGAAAGTTTCCACAGATTAAATCCCGAAAGCCATGTACAAAAGAAAAATGAAAATGTTTTGTCTGAGTTGATGTTTCTCAGCTCCAGTTTACAAAGAAGGGAGTCACATTTATATACATTTTTTCCAAACAGGATGATACCTGAGACGTTACAAGGTGAAGCACTATAGGCATGAGGGGGAGACACATCTTCAGCTGCTTCGCTTGAACTGTGGATGGGTGTTTACGACCAGAAACGTTAGCCAAGGCGTTCAGAATGTCACCTGCGAAGCACACCCCAGAGCACACGTGAGGTTAGAGACCACAGATACGTAGGGACCACTGGTTGTGGGTTGAACACTAATGGGATTGCTCAGTGAGGCAATTAATCTCCAAATAAAAGAAGTGGGTAGAAGCTGCATTGTTTAATTCACAACTCTTGACATTACAACAGAAAGTTGTAGCCTCTGGGGTCAGGATGGATATAAAATTGATCTCTCACCTAGAAATTTAAAATAGAAATGCTTTTTTTCTTCTTTTTTTTTTTTTTTTTTTTGCACTTTCCGAATTTCAACCATGAGCACTCATTACTTTTGTAAACAGAAAAAAGTTATTAAAAAATTACAAGTGAACAGATTATAGATCAGAATTTTTTAATAATAGAACAGGATGGTAGTAATAAGATATCAATTCCTAATACTGCTCATTGGATGGCAAGTCCAATAATAAATAAAACTTGTTTGTTGGATACCTGAATCCCTCATCTCCTGAGATAGGACGAGTCAGGTAATAAGAAACTCAACTACCAATTGACCAGCTCATGGCCTTTGGTTTGCAGGTTTTAAAAAGGTTACAATCCAAATAAATTTTGAAATGCTCTATTTTCAGTCATTAACAGGCAAAAATCTCCCACAGTATTAGTAAGGAGCAAAAAGTTACTGTCAAATCAGCCATGAAGATATTTTCATTACTTTGATTTAATATTCTGAATTTCTGCGTCTAAATAGCTTTTACCATAACGGGTTGGGTCAAATTTAACATTTTAAACATTTCTGGTTTATAGCTACATCTGCTGGAAAAGCATGGAATGAGATTTAAACTAAACGTACGTATTCCTTAGATTATTTTCATGTCTGTAAATAACAGTGGAATAATCAATTTTGTTAGCTGTAATAGACATCCTTTGCAAATCATTATTACTTTCATCTTTTTTTCAGACCAAATAAATTTTCAAACTTTGAACTTTAATATCAAAATTCTTTAATATTAAATGTTAATGCCTACACATTTAAAAATTTTTTAACAAAAAATAAATTTGTGGCTATAACCTGAAGGAAAAAGCTTTTCTTCAGAATTATGCAGAGAGAAATCTTGAGAAAAGTTACCTAAAATGATAGCCTAAGTCCAATTTTAACCAATTAAAATGCTTTCCTTCTATTTTCCAAAACTGCTAGATGACACTCAATGTAACCGTTAGCCTGCTCATTGCCTCATTCATGTCACTGATACAAAATAATTATGAAAACAGATAAGGCACATTCAAATTTTGAAACTACACATTCAAGAAAAAGTGTCATTGCACTCGCCTGCAAAAAACAGACTGGCAAGAACAAAAAAAGAAGTGATGCCTAAATGCCAAGTCGCAGAAAGGTAAGCAGCAAGGGGCCTGAGGACGAGACTCCAATTTACCCAGGATTCGTGGCAGTTCCTGCACGATGTGACAGATGAGCAGGTCCAGGCATTTGGACAGGTACTCATTGCCGCTTTGCTGTTCCTTGCCTGGAGTGGTCTTTCTGCTGTCTCTCTCGATGTACATCACCAGTCTACACACAGAGAAATGCAAAAGATTACCTCTCATGATAAAACAGTTGATAGCACCTGCCCAAACATGCCACCAAGGCTAGTGTTTGCAGGGGGCACAGCCCCCATCTTGTTGACATTTAGATTTGGAGCAACTTGTCAAGCAGAGTCTATTTTTACCTTAGAAAAATCGAAACATTTATGCAGAGAGAAAATAAGGCAACTTTGAATCTCTCTGCCAATGTATTACAAAACAATGCCCTGACTTCGTTTGCCTCTGGCCCATGAAAGGAAACCACATTCTTCAGATGACAGATGAAAGGCAAACAAAAGCGTCTGGAGAGAAGAGGGCTTTGGTGTTTTGAAGATTCAGAGTAGAACCACAAGTTGTCTGCACTTGTGTTGGTCATCAGTCTGAAACTTGCTCTGAACCCCAGGCAAGTCACATAAATTCCAGTTCTTTCATTAAATTGTGTATATAAATCCAAAGAAAAAGTTTCATTTCAGCACTGGGTGATATAGATAGCAGACACTATCTGAACATCTGGATTTCACATGCCCTTTTGTCCACTGGTTTTATGAAATCTGTCTCAATAAACTTATTTCTTCTTCAAACAATTGGCATTTATTAAATATCAATCTCTGAACCAACTGCCTCCAATCCAGAACTAGGGGACATAACTGAACCATCAGTCTGGTTACTTAGGGTATTGTTGAAAAGTTTTACGCCCACGTTTCCTTCCCTTTGCTGGACCCACTCCCCGAGTTCCTAGTCCCCGAAACTCTCTAAAAGGCAATGAGTCCCCTGACTTCAAAGGCCCCTTTACAGCAATCTCCCTTGCTGGACTCCCTTGCCATTATCCATCTCTCCAGCTCTGTTGCAATCACTCATCCCATCCAACTTCTACTTCTCAGAACTTCCAAAAACTTCCACTATAAACCGGAAAGGGGTGGTTCTGGACACAATACACATACGTAACGTACGCTGAAATCTTAACACTTAGCATTTACGTGGTTCTCTTAGTAGATTTATGCATCCTCTTGCCTTCCTGCTTATTATTATTTGGAGCCCTATTAGTAAACACCTGGGAATGAAACCAAATCAGAAGTTTGGTTAGTTGACACCTGTTCCATCAGCCCAGCTAAGGAGCGGGACCAGAAAATACCATCTTCCTTTTTGGTTCCCCAAGATGGGTCGCGATATCTCCCTGCCCAGTCTCGCCATCTGCTGAACAGCTTTTCCAACATTAAAGATTTCGGCATTTAACTGCATCCCCTCCAAGCTAAGTATTACAAACATGCCCTCTGACCATAATCTGCTCTTACTCCTACTTGCACGATCTTCCACTGTGACAGTTCTTCAGCCTGCTGGGAACTTCCACTAATTGAATCCATGACATCTTCTCCCAATCCATCAGCACTTCTTCACTTACACTCTTGCCCTCTTTCTTTTCTTTGCACCCATGTAGCCAAATGATTTGGATGAATCCAATGATCTGTATACTTTCTGTACATCTGCAGAGAGGCTGCTCAAGTTAAACATGGGGCAGATTCACTCCACTGTAAATGCATGTCACCAATACTCAGTGGCACTGAACAGCACCAGCAAACCAACTACATTTCACTGGTCGACTTATTCCCAGTCTATCTTCAAATTTTTCTTCTCTTTAAACCCTGAAATTTCCATCCTCTCATGAGACTCTCAGTGAGTGCTTTTGCCTCCTACTGTACAGAGAAAATAGAGAGCATCACGACAAAAACTCTTCTTCCTAATTCTCAGTTGACTGTGCGTCCTATCCTAGGCTCCTTTCCTCCCATCACAACTGCAGACCTCTCTCTCCTTCCAACTGTGCTTTGGATCACATTCCCTTCCACTTTCTCAGAACCTTAAAGCTGCCAATTACTCGTTTTCTGCTTTTATATATTCACTCTCTCCCATTTAACAAAACGCTTTTCGCATCCTTCTACCAACTGCCCCACTGCCTCTCTCCTCCCTTTCTCGGTAAAACCTCTTAAAAGAGAAATCTACACCTTCTATCTCCATTGTTCCTCCTAACTTCCTCAACCCACCACAATCTGCTCTCAGTCCCATCACTTGCTCTGAGGTCACCAACAACCTCCATGACATCAAAGCCAATGGACACCTGTCTGCCTTCACCTGTCTGAACAATTCAGCAGCGTTCAATACAGTTGCCACTCCTGCTCCTCTATACATCATGACAGCATACAGTTCTAGTTTCCTTCTCTGGTTTCTTTAGTTGTTCCTTCTCTGTGTCTTTTGTTGGTTCACGCTCCTAAATGCTCAAATCTATCAAAACTCAGTTCTGGGTCCACTACTCTTTTCTTTCTACCCATCTCACGCAGGTCATCTCATCCCCACCCATGATTTAATTTACCACCTATCTACACAGACATTTTCCAATCACCTATGTACAGCCCAAACCTGGTGTCTCAAGCTACAGACCTGTACATTCAACTGCTGACTTGACTTGACATCTGCTTTTGCTTGTCTCAAAGGCATTCCTAACTCTACGTATCCCAAAAAAACACCATTATCATCCCAACAAAACTGGTTGTCTTTCAGAATATAACATTCCACCATACAGCATCACTCTCTACCAGCCAGACACCCAGGAGTCATCCTTCCCACCTCCCTTTCTCTCACTTCCCACACCAAGTCAATCATTAAATACTCCTTAAACCATTACACTTTTCCACTCCTCATCAAATGCAAGCTTCCAAACTTCCTTCTCCTTCTTCTACAACCAGAGCCTCCTAGATGGCCTACCTGCTTCTACTCTAACCCTTACACACCTTACATCTAAACTGATCTTGTCCACCACCTTGCTCCCGTGTTTAAAACCCTTCAGTGGAACCCCACTCTTCTTAACATGGGAGTTCTTAACACTCCTTATCATAACTTACAACACCCTCAGCTATCTCTCCAGCTTCCACTTGCTTTCTCTCCCCCGCAGTCATACTGTTCTTCTTACAGTCCCTCAAACTCAATACCTCCCCCAGCAACAAGGTACTGCCTCTCTGCCTGCATGGCTTTTCTCTCCGCTCCTTGCCAGTGAACTCTTATACATATTTCATAATTCACTGCAGTTTTCACTGACTTCTTAAATTAAATCTATGACATTGTCTCATAGCATTAAGGCCCTTACCCAACTGCAATTTCTTAATATATTTTTTATTATCTGATAATGTGTGTCATTCCAGTAAATTTAAAAATAGCCAAGGGCAAGGACTGTATCTGATTTTTCTCACCACAACATCATTGCACTTATGGGCATAGCTCCTGACACAAAATAAGGGCTCAGTAAACATCAGCTGAATAGATACATATGGCTGTTGAGATTGCTGTAAGACTTTACCTAGTTCTCTACATCAATTCCTTGGTCCTTATTTTCCCCAAGGCCTTTTTCTTAATTCTACTGTTTGATTATACTGCTGGATCACGTAAGAAGTAAAAAAATCTTCTGCTTAGGAAAAGATACCATGAGCAAAACAAAGAGACAAATAAATTGGGGAAAAATACTTCCCCCATTTGGTCATCAATAGATAAATGGATAAAAAAAGATGTGGTGTATACATGCAATGGAATTATCATTGCTTTGCAACACAAGGATGGAACTTAAGGACATTATGCTAAGTTAAAATAAGCCAGACAGAGAAAGATAAACACTGCATGGTATTACTTATATGTGGAATCTAAAAAAAAAGTCAAACTCATAGAAAACTAAAAATAGAAAAGTGGTTGCCAGGGGTTGGGGTCAATAGTGAGAAGCTGGTATAAGGGTACAAAACTTTAAGCTACAAGATGAATAAGGTCTGAGGGTCTAACGTAAAACCTGGTGACTATAATTGAGAACACTGTATTATACGGTTCAAATTTGCTAAGAGTAAAACTTAAATGTTCTCACCAAACACAAAAACAGAAAATATGTGAAGTGACGGATGTGTTACCTAGATGGGAGGATCCTTTCACAATGTATGTATATATCAAAGCACCACAATGTACACTTTAAATATCTTATAATTCTATATGTCAATTATATCTCAATAAAGCTAAAAAAATTTTAAGACAAATTGGGAAAAAACATTTCCAATTCCTATTAAAATACTTGTATACATATGACACACAGCAACAATTTGAGGTGGAAACTGTCCAGCAAAAGGGGACTGGTTAAATAAAATACAGTCCACCATTACAATGTAGCTACCAAAAAAAATGAGCAAGCTCTACATATATTTTGGAAAAAACCACAAGATATGTTAAGTAAAACAAGCAAAGTTCAAAATAGTATGCTTTTGTGTAACAAGAGAGGAATATAATCTATATTCACTTTTGCTTGGATTTAAAAAAAAATTCTGGAAGGATGAATAAGCAAGTAATAATAATGCTTTATTTTGTATGATGGTGATCTGGGGCTGTGGAGCATGAGGTGTAATTTCTTACTTTTTGAATTTTTTTGGATTATGAACCATGAGTAGGAGTTATCTATTCAAAACTTAAGTTAAAATGTTTTGAAAACATGAAGTAATATCCTTGTTCTACACAGCCAATTTTTTCAAAGAAATTTTTAGGTGATGTAATGCTCAATTACACAGGATACGCTACCAGATGATAAATGCTGAGTGCCCTGCAAAAAGACTACCACTTTCTGTAAGAGCTATAGACCTCCATCTTCTCACTGTGCCAAGAGTCAGGCTGACTTTAAAAACGAGGTAAATCAGGGCTTCCCTGGTGGCGCAGTGGTTGAGAGTCTGCCTGCTAATGCAGGGGACGCGGGTTCGAGCCCTGGTCTGGGAAGATCCCACATGCCGCGGAGCAACTAGGCCCGTGAGCCACAACTACTGAGCCTGCGCGTCTGGAGCCTGTGCTCCGCAACAAGAGAGGCCACGATAGTGAGAGGCCCGCGCATCGCAATGAAGAGTGGCCCCCACTCACCGCAACTAGAGAAAGCCCTCGCACAGAACCGAAGACCCAACACAGCTAAAAATAAATTAATTAATTAAAAAAAAAAATAGTAAACCGTCTTGATTTAAAAAAAAAAAAAAAAAGAGGTAAGTCAACAGCAATACCACACCAGTACCCCAAAGCTTTATTATGGCCTGTGCCCCATTATGATTTCTAGATTATTTTTCTCCTTTCCTTCAGTAGGGTCATTCTTTTAACTTGATAATATTGACAGAGATTTCAACAAATCTGGCTATAATTCCCAGCCCTAGCACTTTCTAACAGCATGATCTTGAACAAGTTTCTTAAGCTCTTTAAAGCTTCAGTTTTCTCATTATAAATGGGATGAACTTATTTACAAAACAGAAACACACTCACAGACATAGAGAACAAACTCATGGCTACCAAAGGGGGAAGGGGAGAGAGGGATAAATTGAGACTACGGGATTAACAGATACACACTACTATATATAAAACAGATAAACAACAAGGACTTACTGTGTAGCAGAGGGAACTATATTCAGTATCTTGTAATAAACTACAGTGGAAAAGAATTGAAAAAATATAGATATATATACATATATATGTATAACTCACTTTGCTGTACACCTGAAACTAACACAATACTGTAAATCAACTATACTTCAATTAAAAAAAAAGAAATGGAACCTCAAATGTCCCACTTCACAACACTGCCAAACGGTTTCCCAAAATGGTTATCCCAATTACTCCCACCAGCAGTGTACAAGTTCCCCTGAGCAACTACCTCACCAGTATCTAGTAGTATCCAATTTTTACTCATTTATACCTTGTGGTGTTAATGTGGACTTTAGTAATTATTAATATGGTAAGCATATTCTGATATTTCTTTGTTGTTCATATTTTCTCTTTTGTGCAATACCTGTTCCGGTCTTTTGCTCATTCTCCCATGGGTTATTGATCTTTTGTTATTGACTTGGAGGCATTATTTATAATGATCCAGAACTGTCCCTCTTCCCCTTCCTTTTTTTTTTTCCTTCTTTCTCTTTCTTCTCCTTTGAGTGTCTTTCACACAGAAGTCTTCAATCCACTGGAAACTGATTTATCATATGGATTTTGGAAGAAATCTAATTCCACTGTTTTTCCAAGTAGATAACCACTTGCCCTGGTATCATGCATTGAAAAGCTACTTCTAAAAACTAAGGGTGAAGGAAAAGGAGCAAAAGTACAAATATTTGGCAAAATCTGATTAAAAAGTGTTTGATTTGTAGATTACCTCCTCTACCCAATGAATCTAGGTGACTACTGCCAGACTTGCACACAGGTGGAAGTCTGGAGATTTATTCTCTAAAGAAAGTCAAACAGAAAGTTTCTAGACTAGGAGAAAGCAAACCAAGCCAAAGAGGGAGCCACCAGGGGAATTCTCCGGCGGTCCAGTGGTTAAGACTCTGTGTTTTCATTGCCGAGGGCACGGGTTCAATCCCTGGTAGAGGAACTAAGATTCCACAAGCCACATGGCGCAGCCAAAAAAAAGAAAAAAAAAAGGGGGGGCCACCAAACAAAACCGGGAGACTAGGTGAATTTCTGCACAATGAATACTAGAACTTCCAGCCACCTTCCCCAGGGTGGCTCCCCAGACCCAAGCAGCCAGGTCCCTGCCCTCCAGGCTGACACCTGGAACGCACTTTGGTGAAACTAACTGGCCCGAGAGAAACACCCTAGAGATATTGATGCTAAAGTTCATGTCAAAATGCCCATACAGATGATCTTGGTGTGAAGCTCAAAGTCAACAAAAAATGCCCATGCGCTGAGAACTTCTAGAACAGGTTGGCATTCCCTCAACTCTTCAACCACCAGACTAAATATTACCAGTTATCTGAGAGCATGCCTTCTTTGTTTGACATTATATTTGCAGATCTTCATCTACATTCTTTTTCATTGCTGTGTGGTATTCCAGTGTGTGAATATACCACAATTTATTCATTTTACTGTTGATGAACATTGGGGCTATTTCAATTAATGAATACGGCCAAGCACATCTTATGCTGAATGCATGGCGACATTTCTGTTGGATATACATTTGGAAGTGAAATTGCTGGATCATAAGGCATGCCTAGCTTCAGATTAATAGGCATTGCTGATGATCAGTTTTCCAAAGTGATTAAGTCAATTTACACTGCAACAGG